>NC_137788.1:163837521-165092521 GCF_963383645.1 Muscardinus avellanarius
CACCTCCTTAGAACCAGAAGCTCAGAATGCAGCTCTCTTTCAGCTACACTCAGACTGCCTTTCTTCCCTACAAAAATTCCCCTTGCTTGAAGGAATTTTCCCAACGCTTCCAGTCTGTTCTATGGAGCAAATGGGGAGTATAATCTTCTTCTACCTTACCATATTTTCTGTGGTGTGTGTGTGTGTGTGTGTGTGTGTGTGTGTGTGTGTGTGTGTGTGTGTGAGAGAGAGAGAGAGAGAGAGAGAGAGAGAGAGAGAGAGAGAGAGACAGACAGACAGACAGACAGACAGACAGACAGACATACTGGGAGTTGAACCTAGGAGTATCCTACCTCTGAGCTATACTTCCAAACTTTTTCACTTTTTGTTTTGTAACAGTCACACTAGGTTGCTGAGAGGCTCATTATGTTTCTGAGACTGTTGTCCTACTGTGTCAGCCTCACACATACTGGGATTACATGCATTTAACACCACACCCAGCCACTATCTATTTTTGAAAAGTTTATAATCATTTATTAATTTGATCTTCAAAATACCTCAAGAAGCAGACATTATTACCACTCCAATATTAATTTCTGAATCTAAACTCAAGCCTCAAGAAATTAACACAGTAACCTTAAGCTTGATTCCCTGTGGAGATCTTGCTCACATCAACCATATTTGTTGTTGTTGTTGTTGTTGTTGTTGTTGTTGCTGCTGTTTATCTTGGCTGGGCATGGTGAGTCATGCTTTTAATACCAGTACTTGGATGGCTAAGGCAGGAGGATGGCAATTTTGAGGCCTGCCTAGACAATATAGGAAGATCCTGTCTTACAGTAAAAATAAAAGGATTGAATATATAGCACAAACGTAGAAGAATGCACACACACACACACACACACACACACTCACACATACATGTTGTTAAAATACTTACAAAACAAAAATGTATGAGTCACTGTTTGTGTATGTGTATATACGTGTGTGTTTTCTTGTATGGAAAATATTTTTTGGGGGGTTGGAATAAAATTGAAATTTTCATACCCCATTTTTTAAGAACTTATTTTAAAAACTTACCTTCTAAATAATATATTGAATATTTCTGTATTTATGTCTGTGGTCCACATGGAATTTATTTTGTGTGTATGGTGAGTTTACAGGTAGATGGTTTAGCTCAGTAATAGGGATTGCCTAGCATGTATGAGGCCTTGGATGGATCTCCAACACTGAAAAAAGATAGGCTTTATATACCAGAGTAAATATATTGAAATACTTATTGAAATTTCATCCTTTATCCACCTGTCTGTCCTAGGAATACTTTGAGGAAAGTACATACATTAGGGAATTCCCCCTCCCCCTCAGATCGCCTTATCTGTAATATCTCCTTCTTCATTTAGAGTTTCTCCTATGACCCATTTTCTTCCTAGCTTCTGCAATTTAGGGAGAGCATGAGATTTATTATTTTTTGTGACTGACTTATCTCACAATATCTTATTTTGTCCAGTTCCATCCATTTCCCTGTAAATTAAAAATATTTTAATTTAAAATAAAGTCATCCACTATGCCAAACTTGAAAAGGAAGGAGGGGGATTGTTGCAAGACTGCTTTCACCTCGCAGCACAGTTGTGCCTGGACAGAGGATTAGGTAACTGGGAGACCAAAGAAAATGCTCAAGCCAGTCCTGCTGGTGTGCACCTGTAATTCCAGTACTGGGAGGCTGAGAAAGAAGACTGCAGCTTCAGAGCCAGCCTCCACATCTGAGTGAGGCTCTCAGCATCTTAAAGTTTCTGTTTCCACATAAAGAATAAAATATGGATATAGCTCAGAGGTAGAATGTCCCTAGACCCAGGACTCAGCACTTCACAAAATGCTCAGAATCGGCATAGGAGGCATAGGCTTTACTGAGACATGTTTATCAGGAAGGCCGGACGGGAATAAGCTGCAAAGATAACACCTCCTTCCCTCGCCATTTGCCCAGCAGTGCCTCTGCTCTCTCAGCACCCCTCCTCCACCCGGGGCAGCTGTGTGAACAACCTACAAGTATTCTTTCCACTGAAAGAGGGTTTTCAATCGCATCACTACTACTCGGTTGCTTAGTTTGCCTGGATGACCAGCGTTCCAAGGGGTAACTGTCTGAGCAAGCAAGAAGATGCCCTTCTACAAAGAGCATTGGAGTGCCCTGTTCCCTCAGTGCTTGATGGAAAGTGAGATTTTTCAAAAACATATGTCTGTACTTAACCTGCCCAGAGTGGCTGTCATTGTTCCCTTAATATGGATAAAATTTTTTGGAATCGAAAGTGTACATTAAAGAATATGGCATTTAGCTAGGCGTGGCGATGCACACTTGCAATCTCAGCATTTGGGAGGCCAAAACAGGAGGTTTGAGGTTCTCAGAGAGCCTCAGATATTACTTAGGCCCTTTTCAATTCAGTAAACACCTTGTTTCAAAATAATAAAGAATTAAAAAATAAGGCCTGGGGTTTAGCTAGGAGGTAAAATACCTCTGGGTTCCATCCCTGGTACCTCAAAATTAAAAAAAAAGAATATGACATTTTACTGCCCCCCTTTTAAGGATGAGACTATGGCTGTGTCATGCAAAGGCCTTTGATTTTTTATAGTTGGGAACAAAAAGGAAATGCAAGTTCATTCAGATAATTTCTTCTTGAGTCCTCAGCTGTTTCTTCTGGCCCTCTTCCGTAACTCCACAAGCTCCATCTCTGTGGAGTCAAGATGGTGATTACTGCCCTGCTCCATGAGGGCTAGCATCTTTATTCCCTCCCACAGTTGACTCAGGACATGGAGGATGGCTCAATGTACTCCAACTGTGTGTGTCTAGATCCAGAACTAGTGAACAAGCAACATTATTGTACATAAAATTCACAGAGAAAGGCCATCAATTGCCCTGGAATTTGAGACTTTAAAGGGACAGTCAGAATTGGTCCAGGCACATGCAGTTTTGCAGGAGTCAGTGAACAGCATCACCGTATGTCATTAAAAGAAAGATGATTTCATTTTGAAGCAGATTCACCTAAGATAGTGAACACTTTTTTTTTTTTTTTTTTTTGTGGGCTGAGAATGGAACCCAGAGGGATTTGACCTACAAGCTACACTCCCTGTCCAGTTTTTATTCTTTATTTTGAAACAGGTTTCACTGAGTTGCAGAGGGCCTCACTAAGTAGCTGAGGCTGTCTGCGAACCACGATCCTCCGATCTCAGCCTCCTGAATGCTGGGATTACAAGCGTGCACCACCACTTTTTCAAATACGTTTATTGGTGTACTTTTTCACACCATTTTGTAGCACAGAGTGCTGGGGATGTACATGCACATTGTACTAGGTGAGTTTCCCCTGGCTTCTTCCCCACACTCTCTACTTCCTCATACATGATATTAAGAGTAGCATTACTAATTTCACATATTTATATGATTTCAGTGGCGGTGTTTTTCCCTTGATTCTCCTTTCATCTCTTCCAGTGTCTCTAGACCTCCTCAATTGCTGCACTGGCGTTTGCCCTTCATTATCTGAAGTCCCTCTTGTATCTCAGTTACTCCTTAGCTTCCAAAATTGAGAGAAAAGATAAAATCCTTCACTTTCTGTGAATAACTAATCTTGTTTAACCTACTCTTCTCCAGTTCCATCCATTTTCCTGTAAATGACAAAATTTCATTCTTTATTGCTGAGGATATTTCTGTTGTATATACAACCCACAACTGTGTAATCCGTTCACCTGCTGAGGCTCTTAAACATGTGATCCTGTTGCTGCAGCCTCCCAAGTACTGGGATTATAACTTTTACCAGCACACCAGGCTGAATTGATTTAATACAAGATGGGGATGAAACCCAGGGGCATTTGATCTCCAAGCTATATCCCCTGCCCTAATTTTTGTATTATTTATTTTGAAACAGGGCCTCGCTAAATTGTAGAGGGCCTCACTAAGTAGCTGGGGCTGTCTACAAACTGTGATCCTCTGGTCTCAGCCTCCCCAATGCTGGGATTACAAGCGTGTGCCACAATGCCCGGCTAATGCAGGATTTTTACTGGACCTGATAGTGCACAATTTTTACCCCATTGTAATGATTTTTTTTTGGTTACATCTCAGGGTAAAGTGACTTGAAAAATGTATTGTAAAATGTCATTTCCCTCAGCTCTTCCTAGAATAATTAATGGAAAATATCATCTATTCATTAAAGTTTTCTCAATTCTTTAAAGTTTTACAATAACAACCCAGTAAGATCTGCTTGATCAGAACAGAGAATTAACTCCTAACAACAATTACATGAGCTTGAGCATGCTGAGATCAAACCTGAGTATTCTCCATCATGTACATCTAATTTGTGACTGACAGAAAGTGGGAGCAATGTCTGTGTGGTGATAAGGCGGTATGCCTGTGCTCATGTGTGGTGCTCCGATAAGTAAGGAGTATGCCTGACCGGAAGTGTATTGCAGTATCGTGGACTGGACCCCAGGTATTAAAACTATATTATAGGAAAACTGGTAGGATATGAAGAAAGGATATAGTTGTAATGCAGTATCCTGGACTGAATACTAGGTACTGTATTAAAATTATGTTTTTGGGAAACCTGTTATAATATGAACCATGGATATAGTTCATTTAAGAGTTTAATACAGTCTCTTAGTTTTTATATCCCATGGTGGTTATATTAGATATTATATAACAGGAAGATAGAGGCCATATAAAATTATATTTATTGTCCTTTCATATATCTGTAAATCTAGCCAGGTGTGGTAGTGCAAACTTGTAATCCCAGCGCTAGGGAGTCTGAGACAAGAGGATCTCATGGGTTCAAAGCCAGCCTCAGCTACTTAGTGAGGCTCTCAGCAACTTTGTATGACTCTCTTTCCACTTAAAAATAAAATAGGTCTGAGAGTATAGCCCAGAAGTAGACCAGACCCTGGGTCCACCCCCATTACCACACACACACACACACACACACACACACACACACAAATATATGTTATATGTGCATATATATAAAGTGCTGAGCATTTATTTTGTTTCATATTTGTATATACAAATATTTATAAATTATGGGGAAATATGTGATGTTTTGATACTTATATGTATTGTGGAATGAAATTATATGTAATTGAGATTTTATTTTATTATTATTTTATTTACTTTTTTTTGCTCAGATTCAAACCCAGAGTCTAGCACATGCTAGAATATAACTCTAGTACTGATCTCCACCTCTGACACTTTACTGAGATTTTGATTTGTGTTTTTGTGACGATTGGAAATATTGAGCCTTTTTGTGTATATCTGTTAGCCAGTTGTAGATTTTCTTTTAAGGAATTTCTATTTAGATTTTATCATACTTTTGTAAATACTTTTTCTTTTTTAAATAGTTTGAGTTACTTGTTATATATATTTTATTTTAAATTAAAAACATTGCTTAATAGGTATTATTTTCAAGCAAACAATAAAACTCAAGCAGAAACAAAAAATACAAGCTCAGGCTGGGCGTGGTGGCACACGCTTGTAATCCCCGTGCTTGGGAGGTGGAGACAGAAGGATCGAGCAGGTTCAAAGCCAGCTGTTGGTTAAGAGACCCTGTTTCCAAATAAAAAATATAAAAATAGGTCTGGGAGTTTAGCCCAGAGGTAGAAAGGTTTCCAGGAACCCCAGTACCACCAAAAAAAAAAAAAATACAGGCGCAGTGTATGATAATATATGTAGGGTGGTGATTGAACCACTTTTCCAAACACAGTTGCACCTGTTTCAAGAATATCTTCACAATGTCCTCTTCATTACTTTCCAACATCTTCCCCATTTCCAAGTCACCATTTTGAGTGCTACCAACCACTTCTTGAAGCATAAGTTGCTTTGACTCACATACATCAGAAAGGCCCAGTTCCAGATATCTGTATGCAGTAACACTCCAGGATTCCACAAATCAGGGCAATTAGCATATTCATCTACCATAAACATCCTTTATCATTATCACGAACATGAGAAAACTTGAAACCCTCTTATGTAGAATGTGTATGATTTTCTGTCTTTTCCTTTTCCATATTGAATTTCTCTATATCTGTACAAATAACACATCATCTTCTTTTTTACTAACAAACTTTAACTCTTGATTCCTACAGAGCCATTTATCTTATCTTGTGCACTGTGATTTTCTATAATGAAGAAAAAGTAAAAATATGCATGTCTCACACCTATACAGTTTTACCACCTGTACTTTGTACCTTGCATAGGGAGGGTTTCCCACTTTAGAATATTGCTGTTAATCCTTAGGTGTCAATATTCTTCTGAATGTTGGGCAATGTACCCAACACTGATCTCACTTGAATTTTTATCACATTTTGAGGGAATTTTATTAGATGGTAAAGAACCTCTTTTATCCCCTCCTTCCTGGATCCTGCTTTTATTGGTGCATTATCATCTCACATCAGTTTTTACCATCTTTCATTTACAAAACGTACAAATTTAGTAGATAAAATATTGTACTGCTTAAGAACATGTGCCATTTTTTCCAGCACTAGATCCAGGGGCATTCAACTTCTGAGATACACTCCCATCTCTAATTTTTGTTCTTTATTTTGAAAGAGGGTCACTGAGTTGCAAAGGGCCTCACTATATAGATGAGGCTGTCCAAGAACTGTGATCCTCGTGTCTCAGCCTCCAAAATGCTGGGATTACAAGTGTGTGCCACCAAGCCCAGCTTCAAACATATGTCATTTTAATGATATAGAGTTAAGGGATTACTTTCTAAATCAATAAAAATTTTAACTGAAAGTATTACTTTTCACTCATTGTTAACTTATTTTATAATTTATTTAATGTTATGGCTAGATTTACTAGCATGAATATTAACCTAACTACAACTGGAATCGACAGGCCCCCGTTTGGGCTGGCCTGTGGGGAGCATAGACTGATAACTTTGCCTCCCACAGCTGATATTAGGGGCTGTCAGAAAATTCTCATTTTCAATATGTTGTCAGCGATTCTCTGCAAACTCCCAGACCCTGACATTTTAGCAGTTTCTGTGGAGGACTTCCCCCCCTCTCTCTCCTGCCTCATGGGCTGCTCCTAAGGCTGTCTATAGCTCATGACCACCATGAGGTACATTGGAGCCTTTCAGGATTCTTGAGGAAGAGTGTGTTTTCTCAGAGTTCTAATTCTGATAAGTTCTGTCAGAGCCATGTTGATATTCATGAGCAATTCCAGGCTGGGTAATGTGGAGATTTAGGTGCATGGAGAACTGATTACACTTTTCCCTTCTGTTAGTACTCAACACCTGCTGGGTTAATAAGATTCACTTTCTTCTTTATTTGTTGCTGGTTACTCTTTTCCTGGGGTGAGATGTCCGTTCTTGAGCGTGCCATGCTCAGAGCTAGCCAGGCACCTTCCTACTTGAGACCTACAATTTTCTCTCCTTCAAAGATATCTACATTCAAATTTCACATTTTAGTTAAAAGTATAAAACATGAAGAAAAAAACTATAATATTTAATTTTTGTTTTGTTAGGGAATTTTAATAGTAAAAATGCTTTATATGCTATGGTCAATACTCCTATGAACTCTCTGGTTGCTAATACATTCTTACATGTTTTGGGATGTCTTGATGGCATATTGACAATCAAAGCTGCAAATCAAAGCAATTTGTTATTCTAGTGAGGCTCAATTTATCTAATTCATCTCTTTGACAATTTTATTTTGTCTTTAAAAGATATTATTTCACTTAAGGCTACAGAGACATTTTCTTATATTCACTTGTAGAGGATTTGTAGTTTTTATCAGTTTCAGAAAGTTCTGTCAACTTTGAGTCAAT
This sequence comes from Muscardinus avellanarius, assembly GCF_963383645.1. Taxonomy (NCBI): domain Eukaryota; kingdom Metazoa; phylum Chordata; class Mammalia; order Rodentia; family Gliridae; genus Muscardinus; species Muscardinus avellanarius. The sequence continues at coordinate 163,845,299 of NC_137788.1, forward strand.
TATATAATATGGATTGATGGAGACCATGTTATATGTGGAAATAAAGACATTCCAGAAACATTTTTTGAAAAAAAAAAATTTCCCCAAATTTTATACTCTTTAGACACTTAAGAATTTATTTGACAATTCATATAAAGTTTATTTTTAGGACGTTCAATTCTACTGCATTCACCTACATGTCTGCCCTTTCACCAGTACCACAATGTTTTAACTACTAGGGATTTGTCATAAGATTTAAATCAAGAACTATGAGTCTAGTAATTCCACACTATTTCTTTTATAAGATTGTTTCCCTTGCTCTGCAGCACTTGCCTTTCCATCCAAATTTTATAATCAACTTGCCACTAACAAGCATATTTTTTAAAATTAACCCAGGATTTACACAAAAATAATATTAAATATATAGATGCATTTGGAAAGAATTGCCATCCTAACCATATTAACTTTCCAACCTGTGATTATGATATTTTGTTTAATTATATTGAATAGGTTTTTTATATTTTTATTGGTCTGTTGTATTTATACATCATAGTGAGATTCAAAGTGAAACAAACACCCTTGCCCTCAGCGTTTGCTGTTTCTTTGTTGTCCAGCATCCCTCCTTACTAATTAGTGAGATTGAAAGCAATGCCTTCCTTTAGAGATGGAGCATTATTTTATCTGGTTTCTTCACCTACCATATTATTTTCCTTTCCCCAGTGCTCTCCCCCAGTACATTTTGACTCTTCTCCTGGTCTCTTGTCAATGATTTATCCAAAGTCCCTTTTGCTTACAATTTTCTAACTTACACATATGGGATAAAACATACAACCCTTGATTTCTGTGACTGGCTCATTTCTATTACCATAATATTGTCCAGTTTCATCCATTTGCCTGAAGATGACATAATTTTGTTCTTTTCAATGGCTGAGTAGAAGTCCATTGTGTTTCTCTACCACATATTTTACCCATTCATCTACTGATGGACATCTGTGTTGGTTCCATAATTTGGCTACTGTAAAGTTTTTTGCCATAAACATGAGTTTCCATGTATCACTACTGTATTCTCTTTTTAGGGGGAGGATACAGGAGGTTCATTTAGAGAAGGGAAGGCACCATCTGAAAAAGGCCATGAAAAGAGAGGGCAAAGTATCTGGAATGGGCTTTTCCTGGAGATGGAAAGGTGGCCTGGTGCAGTGCTGCTGTGCTCCAGAGATGGGGTCTGCAGTGATGTGTGTCCAGGTTCGAGAGCGGTGTGGATGTTCCACATGTTGGTGGTATGGCCCCTCTGAGCCCCTCTTTATACTCATTACATTTAGGGTGACTGACTGCCCTTTGCACACTGCACCTTAGTGATCTTGTGCTGTTTCCCTCCCCACATCCCAGAGGGGAGGGTGTCAAAGCGAGTTTTTCAGGTCCAGTTCAATTGATTTAGCCTATCCCAGCTGACCACATCTGCTATTATCAAGCTACACACCTAACATTTTCCCCCTCAGGAGCTTGTGGCCCTAGATTATTTCAGGGAATTGGGCTACAGGTACATTTTTCATAGCTGCTTTGAGCTGAATAGGGATTTTGTCATATCAGGGCTACTGACTTTTGCTCTCTGTCTTATAGGGTTTTATTGTACTGAAAAAATGTGAATTCTTGTAACACTTATTTGCATAAGGGTAACAATAACCACCTGATTACTATTTTTGCAAAAGGAAAACAGAAAAAAATTGTCTCAGTTATAACTATTAGATAATTACAAATGGAAAATTTTAATACATAAGGACTTTTTGTAACTTTCCCATGACTGATTCCTGCAAAATATTGTATGCTTCTATCCCGTGCTCTATTGTCTGATACAGTGTCTTTTGTGACCAGACATGATATGGGAGGACAGGCTGGTCCAGCGGTCTCTCATTGTCAGTGTGATGCTGTGGAGAGTTGTTGATAGGTTATCCTGAGTTTTAGTTCATGGCCTGAAGCTTAGTGAAAAATAATTTCTATTAGTAAGTGTAGGGGACTATGGCCAAAGGGAAGAGAAGGCGGCCTGTGAGAGGCTGATTGACTAGTTTAAAAATTAAAATGAAATATAGTTTTGAGAAAGGTGCTTTGAGCTAGGAACTTATGTGGAATTCACTAACCTGTTTTTCTTCTAAAAAGAAACCTTATTGTTGAGCGTGATAGCACATGCTTGTAATCCTCACCTTGGCAGGCGGACACAAGAGGATAGCACATGTTTGAAGCCAGCCCCGCTGGCTTAAGGAGACCCTGTTTCCAAATAAAAATATTAAATAGGTCTGGGTGTGTAGCCCAGAGATAGAAGGGCTTCCAGGGACCCCACTACCACCAAAAAAAGAAGAAAGAAGAAAGAAAGAAAGAAAGAAAGAAAGAAAGAAAGAAAGAAAGAAAGAAAGAAAGGAAGGAAGGAAGGAAGGAAGAAAGAAAGAAAGAAAGCTTAAGTTTTCTATTGATTCACAACTCCATGAAGATTGATCTAATTCTGAGGTTTGGGATTTTCTTCCATTCTACTTGGATTAACTTGAGTATGATGGATCCAGCTAGACATTTCAAGTATCTTTATTGCAAGTAACTTTATTACAAGTATCTTTATCTAGAGAGAGAGAGAGAAAGAAAGAAAATATCCAGCTGGAATATGGTGTTAGAATTAAGCTTTCCATTCTAGAGCCATGTGTCCTCATTAGTTCCCTGATACTGGGATTAATTTGCATTACAAAAGAACATTAACTATTTTTTCCTTTAAAGTTTTATGTTCAAAATGTTCATAATTTACACCGTACATCCCAGAGGAAAATCTAGAGGTAGAACCAACTGATTTTGCCCTTACTTTGAAAATATGATGGCTTTAGAGAGGGGACATCTCTGCCTGCTCTTAGAATAACCTTCCCCAGCCCCACTCCAAGCAATAAAAGATGAGGAAAAGCCAATATCCAAGGATGCAGCACACCAGTCATCCTTGCCAGATCCTGGAAACCTGCCTCTTCTTCCCAAGTTCCGATCCTGTGCCTGGGGGTATGCATAAATTTGTTTTACATTAAATAATCCCAATAAGCACTTATTTGAATATACCTAATTTACTTTAAAACACTTATCTATAGATTACTTCTGAAAACCAAGATAAAGATGGGTAATATTGACATTCAATCAATTTTTTTTGTTTGTTTTACTCGGGAAGGAACCCGGGGGCTTTCTTCTTCTAGCTACACCTCTGGACCTATTTTATATTTTACTTGTAAATGGGTTCTAGTTGCTGAGAGACTCACTAAGTAGCTGAGGCTGGCTTTGAACCTGTGCCATTCTCCTGTCTCAGCCTCCCAATTACTGGGATTACAAGCATGCACCACCATGCCTGGCCCCATCCAAGCTATTTTTCCTACCAAAGAAATGTCCTCTGAGCAAGAGACATTGTAGTTTAAAATGCCTTTCAAAGACAAATGTAATCCTAAATAGTCGCATAGAAGATGTGTAGCTCAATAATTTTATGGACAACTTGACATTTATCTTTGTATTAATGTGTGTGTGTGTGTGTGTGTGTGTGTGTGTGTGTGTGTGTGTGTGTGTGTTACTGGGATTAGAGCCCAGGGGCATTGTCTCTCGGAGCAATATACCATCAATATTTTATTTTTATTTTGAAACAGGGTCTTGCTAGGTTGGTGAGCCTCGCTACTTGCTGAGGCTGTTCTGGAACCTGCTATCATCTTGGCTCAGCATCCCAAGTGCTGGGATTATTCGTGTGTGTACCATGCCTGTGGAAGCTTTATCTTATGAACAAATTTACAACCATTTATTTGTCAAGGATTTAACTTACATGAGATAAAATGTATTTTATTTATAAGCTTACAAACACAAATGAAAATATAAAACGATTAGCCACAACACACATACACACATATACACAAAAATAAACCAAAAGAAAATTGTGTCCTTCATTTCCCAGGAATTATGTCCCCACAGGTAATAGGTAAGAGTAACAGATGTTCAGTACAAAGAGTTCCTGCCAGATTTAGAGCTTGCAGAAAGCAAAACATATCCTGTTACAGATTTTAATTCATGGCACCGACATGAAGAAAAGCTTGTGCAGTTGTGTATGCTTGCTGCAATCTGTCAGCTAGGGGTGACACTGACTCAATCGATTCGGGCGTCACCTTGTCTCCCATGGCAGGCAGATCCACACCAACACCACGGCTACTCATTCTCTTTCTATGATACCCCAAAAGGGATGGTGTCTATTGTTTGAGTCCCAAGTGAAACTCAGAGTTAGCCCTAGAATATCACTCAGTGAAGATAGCTGGAGAAAAAGAAAACAAGAAGAGGGCCCAAAAACCCTCTAGACGAAACAAAAATATATTAACTTATTGCACTGAAGAGATAAATTTTTCAGAAAAAATTACTGTGAGCACTAAAAGGCAAAATATTTTTGCCAAAAATTAAATAATCATAGTTACTTTAGTAAAAAAAGAACAATCAGAGGTAGTCAGAACACATATCCCAAAAGAGTGTAAGAGTTTATGAAGTCAGGAATGGCCCAGCATATCAATTCCAGACATATTTTCAGTTTGTAAAATACAAATGACCAATTAAGAAGACTTTACTGTAATCTCTTCTCTTTTGATACAGAGGGAATATGGTGCCGAATACTAGAATCCTCAGATTGGCTTCCTAGTCACTTGAGGGGACAATAGGGTAAAATTTCCTTAGGAAACCTCTTCTGGTAGGAGGGAGCTGCTGGAAGTTTGGCCTGGCTGCACCTGGGCATTTATTCACCCTTCAGGAGAGTACCCTGGGACAATAAGTCCAAGCACTTCCTTTATAAACCTTTCCAAAGGCATCAGAACCCCTGAGGTGCCTCACAGTGTACAAGGATTGAACTTCACTCCCAGGGACAGTGCATTAACCAAAGACATAGGTATCCATCATCAGCCTAATTTGCTGATAGCAGGTAATCGCTGTGGGACTATGGTGCCTTGGTCATGAGGAAGGATAGGAAAAATAATAGTAATAGGTAGAAAGGAGATAGGCAAGGGAGGAAAGGGAAATGTAACTTTATATCAAGGAACTCCATGATGGTCCTCATCTTTACCTTAAAGGTCTGTCCAAAAAATCTGAAAACACTGTATGTCCAGAATATTGAGCCACTACTCCTCAACTGGCTCACATTAATTTCTTCTTTAAAGCTATACTTTACTAAGAATTACCCTTTTCATTGTAAAACATCATACTTCATGATTTTCTATTAGTTTATCCATCAGAATATTATATAACCGTGTATGTAAAATTGGACATTGACTGGAAACCATCTTTCCAGCAGACTGTGTTACCTTTAGACCCCAAAAGAAAAAAATCTCACCTATGTTATCTTAGAAGCCAAGAATATTTTAAAGTATTTATTGTATTTTATATTTATCCAATTTAATTTTAACAGTTAGTTATAATTTACCCCTGACATTAAGACATCAGACAAAAAATTCATTAGATCCTAAATCACTTTTTTCTGTCAAAGATGCTCCATACTTGAGGAATTTTATTTTCTTTATATCTGGAGGGGAAGCATTGTATTGAGCATTCAAAGAGCATATGACATGAAGCAATTAAAACTGGTCCTGTCCATGTGAGGCCGAGCCATAGGGTGTAAGGTGGGAAGGGAGGTTATCCCTCCATTGTGGTAGCTTGCCTGGAAGGCTAACCTAGAGCCGGGCCTCACTCCATGGGGTCGGCCTGTAATGCCAAAATGTCATTGAGTCAAGACAACATGTTCATATGAAATATGCTTGCGCCACAGAATATAGCCAGTTTTCTCAGCACAGAGAACCCTAAATCTGCGATGTTGGATTTTCCTGAGTCTACTTTCATGAGCACTGCTGCAGGTCTGGGTGTGTAGAACAGTCATGCAATGGTGGACACACATAAACCCCGGCTCGCAGAGTCAGGCCAGGCCCCTTTGAAAGAGATGCAGAAAGGTAAATCTCTCCCATTCATGAATAGGAGCAGGTGTCTGTGTCCAAGCTGGAAATCACTTGCCCCTATTTCCACACAGTCCCTGTGCACAAGCATATGCATCTCAAAGTCACGGCATCCAAAGGCCACAGTGCCATATATGTTATACATGTGTCCAAATCATGGCTCCTTATAATGTTAAAGATTCTGACTCTTTTTTTTCTGAATCACAACACCATACTATTTTACTGGAGCACAACCACATTCCTTATTTATCTGCACAGAAAAGTTTCAAATAGAAAGCATAAATGAGAAAGCATAGATTTCTTAGTTTTTGTGACTGAGAGATGCTCTCTCTAATATGCAGAGGCTAGGAAATAAAATGATCATAAAAGGAACATTAGACAGAGAAAGAAAAACTATAGATGAGCAAATAAGGCAACCACACTGAGGGGGGTGTGAAGGGGAAGACAGAAATTCCATAATGTACATGACATACGTTCATAAACATCACAGTCATTTGATAAACCAAACATGAGAAGGAGAGAAGGGAGAGAGAATGGGGTGGACATTGAGGAAGGGTTGAATGAGGAACGTGCATGGATGCGTTTACCATCTTGTCTGCCATTAAGATGTATGGCTACAGTGACCAATAAAATAATAAAAATAAGCACAGATGGGGAATAGAGGAGGTTTATTTAGAGAAATGAAGGTTCCATATGAGAAAGGCCATGGAAAAATGGGAAAGAGTCACACACCAGGAGAAAGTACCTGGAATGGGACATTCCCAGGAATTGAAGGTGGCCAGAGACAATGAGCTTATGACTCAGAGAGAGGGTCTAGAGCCATCATTTTCCAGTTATGGAAAGCAGCAATCATGGTAGTATTCTGACTTTAATTCTTTTTGGAAAAATACTGAGGGCCTCTTTGATTTCTCACAACAAATTTTGCATGCTTAGAGTACATATAATAGTTTGTCACATTTATTTTTAAATGTTTATCCTTTGCTTCTAATTTTATTTTTTATTTTTTATTGGTGCCTTGTAGTCGTACATCTTAATGGGGTACACGATGGTAGAGACAGACATGCTCACATCACTCATTATCCCTTCCCAATTCCCATCCCATTCCTTCCTCCTTCCTTCCTTCTCATATTTGGCTTATCAAAAGGTTTTGATATGTTTGTGAATATACCTCATTGTATATATTAAAGAATTTCCCTCCCCCCATCAACCTCAGTTGGGTTGCCTTATCTGCTCTTTTAAAGTTTCTTCTTCCTCATCTAGAGTTCATCTTATGGCCCATTTTCTCCATAGCTTCCACATATTAGGGAGAGTATCCTGTTTTTTACTTTTGTGTTTGACTAATTTCAGCATAATGGTCTCCAGTTTTATCCATTTCCCCAGAAATGAAGTAATTTTGTTCATCTTTATGTCTGAGTATAATTTCATTGTATACATTCCTCATGGTTTTGTAACACATTCATCTGTTGATGGACATCTTGGCTGGTTCTATAGTTTGACAATTGTGAATTGTGTAGCTATGAACATAGATACACATGCATTAGTTTCTTGTTTGGTTTCCATTCTTTTGGGTAGATAACCAGAAGTGGTATTGCTGTATCATATGTTCGAATTATTCTCACACTTCTGAGAATATTCCATATTTTTTTCAAAGTGGTTTCACTCTTTATAATTCCACCAATATGTTAGAGTTCCCACTTCTCCACCCACATCCTTGCCAGCATTTGTTTTTTTTTTTTTTTTTGTCTTTAATGATTGCCATTCTAATTGGAGTTGTTTGGTAAACTCTCAGGGTGGTTTTGGTTTTGATTTGTATCTGTCTGATTGCTAATGATGTTGAATATGTATTCATATATTTATTGGCCATTTGAATTTCTTCTTTTTGAAATGTCTATTTTGTTCACTTGACCATTTTTTGATTGGGCTATTTTTTTTTTAGTTTTGATCCTCCTTTTTCTTTCTTGTGCCTTTAGGGTCTTGTTGAGAAAGATTTTTTGTTGGTGTTGTTTCATTTTTTGTTTTTGTTTTTGGTGAATATGGGAGTGGAACCCAGAAACTTTCTACCTCCGAGCTATACTCCCAGACCTATTATATATTTTATTTGGAAACAGGGTCTCACTAAGTTGCTGAGAGCCTCACTAAGGTGCTGAGGCTGGCTTCGAACCTGTGCAATCCTCCTGTCTCGGCTTCCCAAGTGCCAGGATTACAAGCGTGCACCACCACGCCTGGCGTTTAGAAAGTTTTACTTGTGCCTATGTACTGCAGTGTTGGACCTATGCCATCTTCAAGAAGCTGAAAGTTATCTGCTTCTAATTTTTAAACAAAACATCTTTGAGTTTTATTTTTCTATGGATTGCTAATACATAGAAATAAATTTTTACTTAAGAGGTATTATGAAACCTTTCTGAATTCATTTTAGCACTGTTTTTACTGGATTCCTTAGTATCTCTCCACACAACATTAATTTTGGGGGAAATAGAGATAGATTTACTTATTAGTCTAGTGACACATATTTATTTTTATAGTCTTATTGCCCTCAATGTGCCCTTCGCAAAAATATTGCATATGAGTGGGTATTGTGGGTATTATTCTTTTCTAATTTGAGATATAGAGTTTACTATGACAACATATGTCGTGTGTCACGGATACCCTTTGTGGGTAAAGAAATTATCTTTTGATAAATCTCTTGACAGTTTTTATCATGAGTAGTTGATTTGTTTTTATCCTGCAACTTTTGTGATGATCGTGTGAGTTTTGTCCTTTATCCTATTAAATAATGGCCTCTAAAATAATTGTTTTTATGTTGAACAATATTTGTGCTCCTCTAAGAAATAAGTTTCATCATACTATATGATCCTTTGTATATAATGCTGCTTTTTATAGTATTTTCTTCTGGAATTTTGGCTCTGTATAATTAGGAGTACTAATCTGCAACTTTTCTTTCTTGTAATGTGTTTGCCCAACTATTTGACAAAGGAAATTTTCTATTCTCCACTCCTGTTGTTTTCTAAGATTTGTGAGAAATTGAGAAATTGATATATATTCTTTGAACATTTGTCATAAATCTTCGGTGAAATTTTCTAAATTTTGGACAGGAATTGAATCCAAACAACAGTGACATGAGGTTGGAAAAGACCCTTCCCCAGCTAAGCATTCAGTGGAATCATCAGGCTTCTCCATTGCCACATCCAAACACCGACCAAAAAATGTATTATTAACATACTATGGTTATATAATATCACATCCTAAAAACAGATACTCTGCAATATCTATGCAAAATATATCTAAAATAATTTCAAATAAAACTGTTTCTATTAACTTGGATGTTGAAAGAAACAATTTAAATAATCTCATGTCTATATATGGAGGCACCACTCCCAGTACCATTAACATTCTTGGGTGGATGGAGCAGAATGGATCCTGGAGGAGAAAACACAGAGAATGGCGTGCATCACTTTGAACCCCACTACTATTTATATTATAATTATAATACACCAGCAAATGTAAACAAATAAAAATATACAGAAAATTTATTTTTTTTTTACTCAGTTGCTAAATGTACTGTTTAGGAGGAGTACTGGCTGCAAAGCACCTTCCCTTAAAAATGTACACATCAAATGTGGGCACCTGCTTCAAGAAGACCTCCTAATCCCTAAAACTCTCTTTCTATTCTTTTTATACTTAATTACTTACCAATTTCTCATTTTTCAGTCACCAGTTTCTGTAACGTCTTCAACAAAATAGATGCCTGCATTTCATAAAACCAAGAAGGTTATATTTCTGAAAGCATCCGGGAATTTATCTGCAGTATTCAATTAAAGACATTATGAGAGACAAGAATTTTAATATTACAAGTCATGATTTTAAAATGTTACTGAAAGCCATAAAAATATATTTCTTAATTCAACAAAGTGTCTTCTTTAAAGTTTATAATGACAATTGCCCCTTTATACAATTAAAAATACTCTGAGATGTTAAATTTTTGTCTACAAACTCCATCATGAATTAAGTTAGGCTATATATAATTTGATATTGCAATCATGACATCCTAAATACAGAATACAGAGTCAAATAGGGCTGGAGATATAGCACAGAGATATAATGTCCCTAGATCCAGTCCTCTTTAACACAAAAATAAAAGAGGCCGCCCTCCTCCAAGCTCATCTTCCACTCCTTGATATACGGCAGCCTCGTTTAAATTCTACACCTTTAAACCTGATGATTGCTCCTTCCATGTCATTTTACCTGATGGTAATGCTCAAGGACTCGTCACATCCTCCTTGTAATACGCTCTCGCTGGCATATAGTCCTGATAGATCATAGTGAGGTTTACTGTGACCCAGGGACCCATGCACGCAGCACTGAGTGTGACTCCTTCAGGATTGCCACACCTCCCGATGCGTGTAGTGATTGACGGTGATAACCTCATATAAGGACACAGCACTGAGCTGTTTCTTTCATGAAGCCTCTTGTTCCTTCCGCACCTCCTTCCCTCAGTCCCCTTCTGTAAAGTGTGGCCCAGAGGAGAAGGAAACCTCGCATGTGACCCACACCGCAGCCCACCGAACCCTCACATCGTTCAAGAGGCAGACGCTGCTGCCATTTCTCTCTTATTCCAGTTATGAGTTTGAGCAAAAACCTTGTAAGACAGGAATAGGGAAAGTTGATTTGACATATTCTATCTCTAGAGTCTTCACTCACATCGGCTAGAATACCATTTTTCTTTTTTGGGAAGTACTTTCTAGATCCTACTTAAGAATAGTACCTTGCAATTTGACATGGAGAGATTTACCTAAATAGTGTTTTATGCAATTTACTTTTTCTATGTTAACACTATGAAATTATCTGTATAAAAATTATTTGTATGTTATGGGATGTCACAGGTATAATTTTCACTCCCACATGTAAATATTCAGTTTTTCTGAAACATTCATAGAAAAAGTGAGGTTTTCTCCATTTATAATCATATAAATTATGTTTTCATTTGTATTTATATATCAGTTCTGTTTTCTTTATTGGTGCATTGTAGGCATACATCTTTTGTGTGTGTGTGTGTGTGTGTGTGTGTGTGTGTATAAGAATGGAATCCGGGGCATTTTTACCTCTGAGGCACACCCTCTGCTCTATTTTATTTTATTCTTTATTTTGAAACTGCGTCTAACCAAGTTGCAGAGGGCCTCACTAAGTAGCTCAGACTGTCTGCAAACCAGGATCCTGTGGTCTCTGCCTCCCGAATGCTGGGGTTACACCTTTGTGACACCACACCCGGCTCATAGTCATACATCTTAATGGAATAAAAGATGGTGGAGACATACATGCACACATCACCCAGTTACCCCTTACCGAATTCTAGACCCATTTCTTCCTCATCTTTTTTTCCCATGCTTAGCTTAGTGATTGGCACTGATATGTTTAAGTACATCGTGTGCTTTGGAGAGTTTCCCTCTCCCCCCTCCCATCCCTTCAGTCAGGTCGCCTTCTTTGCTCCTCTATTGAATCTCCTTCTTCTAGAGTTCCTCCTGCTACCCATTTCTCCCTAGCTTTTGCATATTAGGGAAAGCATCCATTTTCTTTTTCCAATAGGTTTTAACCTCATTTTCTTATTCTCTGAAGAGAATATCATGTCTTAGAAAAACAAGAACTTAAAATAAGTTACTAAAACAAGAAAAGTATCATTCCAGAGCCCTACATCATAACCACTACATTGTTCAGATGCCAGAAAATATAAAGGACTCCATGCCACATGCCTACACTATAAATGTACAGAAATTTATATCTCTCACATTTTTGTTAACCTTATACAATCTCCCTCATACTGCTATACAGTTTTTAAAACATACTTCTATTGGAATGTTGTCATCATACATCACAGTGCTATTCAAAATGACACAAAAATATAGGAAATTATTGTTTCCTTCAGATTCCCCCTCTCCCTCACTGTGTAAGTTAGTAAGATTGGGTGTAATATCTTCATATCCTCATATCTGAACTAGGCATGATTCAATTTGTATCTCTTTTAGGTTATCTGAATCCTCTGATTTTTCTATTTTCTACTTAGCTTTGATATATGCAGGAAAGCTGATTTCTTAAGACTGAGTCTGATTGATCCGCTAAGCATAGTATTCTCTAATATCATTCATTTTCCTGCAAACAAAATAATTTTGTTCTTTTTTATATACAAGTAAATTTACATTGGGTATATATTTTCTTTTTTAATAGACCTTATTAGTGCATTATGGTCTTCCATAATAGTGTAAATTATGTTAACAGTGACATACATGCACACAGTACTTGGTCCCCACAGGACCCCTCCCATTTCCCCTCTTCCTCCTACAGATACTGAGATTGAAATGGATATATTCACTTATGTACACAAAGGCCGATGACAGTAACCCCTTCAATGACTCTCCCCTTCCCCTCCCCTTCCCCTAGATGACCTCCCTGGCTCCCCTGAGTCACTCTGGTATCCTAATTACTCTCTACTTTCTGAATACTTGAGAAAATAGATGACCCTTCACTCTCTGTGACTGGCTAATCCTTCTTAATACAATGTTCTCCAGGTCCTGCCATTTTTCTACGAATGATGTAATTTTGTTCTTTATTATTGCTGAATAGCATTTCATTGTGTAGCTGTCCCATAATTTTGTAATCCTGTCATCTGTTGATGGCCATCTGAGTTGGTTCCATAACTTGACTATTGTGAATTGTACTGCTATGAACACGGGCATGTATGTATCGCCATAGCACCATAACTTTAACTTAATTACGTTGGAGTCCTTGAAGCAACCACTGAGGGATCTCCAGCAAGAAACAGAGCATTCTCTTTGTAAAAGTGCAGAAGAGATTCTGCTTACACTTCCTGCCATCCATGAATCACAAACAATTAACCAAAACAAATGTCTTGTTCTAGACAACCTAACTGAGGGGATTGGAGGGGAGAAGAAGAAAACTCTCTAAAACACATGATGTACATTAAAAAAAAAAAAAACATATCGGTGTCAACCACTAAGCCAAGCATGGGAGGGAGGGAAGAGGAGGGAAGGGAATGGGGGGGGTAGGATTTAACGGGGTGATGTGTGCATGTTTAACTACACAAGTTTTTAATCCCATTAAGTTGTATGAATTCAACGCACCAATAAAAAAAAGAAATGTCTTGTTCTTTATTTTTTTCTTTTATTTTCTTTCACATTTTTTGGCAACAAACTGAGCACCCAATTGGAACTGGTATTCTGGTATTTGGGTTTAGTAGAGACTTCTGAATGATAGACTACTATGAAAGGGCAGAGGAGACAAATTCCACATACCTCCTTCTGGCAGACTGTCAGAAAATACTTGGGTGAGGGACTCAGTTCTGTGGTCACTGTGGTTACAAACTTTGAATACTCTGGGCATGGTGGCACACACTTGTAATCCCAGTGCTTGGAGGCTGAGACGGGAGGATCACACAGATTTGAAGGCAGCCTCCGCTACTTAGTGAGGCTCTCAGCAACTAGTGATGGGCTGTTTCTAATTAAATATAAAATAGGTCTGTGAGCATAGCCCCAGAGGTAGAAAGCCCCTAGGTTCCACCCCCAGTACCACACACACACACACAAAATTTAAATACAATTTAGCCAGGCCGTGGTGCACACTTGTAATCCCCGCACTTGGGAGGCAGAGACAGGAGGATCACGCAGGTTCGAAGCCAGCCACACGTGCTGGCTTAAGAGACACTGTTTCCAAATAAAAATGTAAAAATAGGTCTGGGAGTGTAGCCCGGAGGCAGAAGGGCTTCCAGGAACCCCAGTACCACCAAAAATAATTAAATAATTAAATAAATAAATAAATAAATAAATAAATAAAATTTATATCCAAGTAGGCAACAATCCCAGCCCAGTACTCTGCCCAGCAGAGAATACCAAGGAAAAAGAGCCTGATGACAACTTACTTTGTGGCCAAAAAATACCATATGAATCACTGAAGTTTTCTCAAACCATAGAGTACATAAATGCCTCCAAAAAGAAAGAATATTGATTACCTTTATAAAAATAATAAGAATTCTTTAATATTAATGAAATTCTCTTGTCCCCCCACAATTTGTGCTGTTAGGATTTTATTATACTTTTTTAAAACATTTATCATTGTTTGGGAATCCCAGCTTTATTCCTCACTCTCTCTCTCTCACTTCAATCTCCACTCCCCATATATTTACTCCCTATATTTTATTGTCTTTCCTTACCCATGCTCCATTATTTTTGTCTCTCTTTCATTATATTACTTAATATGTAGTCATTATTTATTAATCTACTCAGATTATTCCACATTGTATACCACTGCCATTTTTTTGTGTGTGTGTGGTACTGGGGTTCCTGGAAGCCCTTCTGCCTCCAGGCTACACTCCCAGACCTATTTCATATTTTTATTTGGAAACAGGGTCTCTTAAGCCAGCGCGGCTGGCTTTGAACCTGCGTGATCCTCCTGTCTCTGCCTCCCAAGCGTAGGGATTACAACCATGCGCCACCATGCCTGGCCCACTGCCATTTCTTCTTGAAAAGTAGGATGGAAGAGATTATTATTTTATGTAATTCCTTTAATGCATTTTAGTCTCACATCATAATGTTGTTCAGAATGATAGCATCATACATGCACACATCCACAGCACTTGATAATCTATCTCCAGACCTCCACCTGACTTCCCCCCTTCCCCTTATATGATATTAAGATTGTCCTAGATATTCTCGTAGACATATATAATGTCATATGAAATATTTTCTTTGTTCATTCATATTCCCCTGGACCACCTCCTTTGCTCCACTGAGGTTTTTCTCCATTATTTAAAGTTTGTTTTGTATCTCCATTAATCCCTAGCTTCTGTATATGGGAGCAAACATATGACCCTGCACTGTCTATGACTGGCTAATCTCACTTAACATAATGTACTCCAGGTCCATCTATTTTTCTGCAAATGACATAATTTTGACATTTATTACTTATTATTTCCAAAATGCATGTTAAATTTTATTTTGCTCATAAGCTCTCATTGTCACTTTAAGATATTATATTCTGCTAAAGAGGTATTGGAAAATATTTAATATCCCAATTATATGGGACAGATTCATTGAAGTTAATATATATTCTAACCTAGTATCTATTATAAAGACATATTCTCAGACCTAGAATTCTTACATAAAGAGAAAGAGAAAAACAATAAAACAAAGGAACAAATCTGAAAAATCCCCAAAACATGATAAAAATGGGGAACAAGGCAACAATAAATTTTCCTAGCCACATAACAAGTCACTGGTGTATAGTTTCAGAAAATACTAGAATTCAGCATTATTATTACTCATATGCTCAAAAAGGGTAAAAAATACCAGAGAGTATAAAGGACATAAAAGAAAACATCAATAAAGAAATTAAAATCTAAAAAGAACTGGCACCCTGCTAAAATAAAAGAAACAAAATCATAATAAGAGTTCAATAGAGAGTATTACCAATAGACGACATCACATGAATAACAAAGTTCTTTGTCCTATTGAGTATTGCCATTCTAACTAGAATTATATGGAATCTCAGTGTGATACTGGTTTGCATGTCCCTGATGGCTAATGTTGAAAGTTTTTAATATATTTATTGGACATTTTTATTTCTTCTTTTGAGAAATGTATCTGACTACTTTGCAGACTGATTTTTTATTTTTATTTTTATTTTTTGGTGGTACTGAGGTTCCTGGAAGCCCTTCTACATCCGGGCTACACTCCCAGACCTATTTTTTATATTTTTATTTGGAAACAGGGTCTCTTAAGCCAACAAGGCTGGCTCCGAACCAGCACGATCCTCCTGTCTCCGCCTCCCAAGCACAGGGATTACAAGCATGCGCCACCACGCCCGGCTATAGATTGATTTTTATCACTGTAAAAGATTCCTGATTAAGGTGTTTTATATGTTCTAGTTATATGATCATGTCATCTGCAAGCAGAGATCATTTAACTTATTTTCTTATTTATCTCCTATCAATTTCCCTCTCTTATCTTTTTATCTAGCAAGAATTTCCAGCGTCCATGCATATTCCCAATTTAGTGAAAATCCTTTTATCTTTCCCCTAGTCAGTGTTGGATTTAAAATATTTTGCCTTTATAATATGTTTCATCTATTCCTAATTTTTTCAGTGTTTTTTTTTAACATGAATGGGTGTTAGACTTTATAAAATATGTTCTCTATATCTACTGAAGTGATAATTTAATTTTCTCCTTTTTCTACCTATGTGATAGTTGTGACTTGCATACATTAATATTAAGCTTGCATCCTTAGAATGTAATCAACCTGGGCATGATACACAATCTTCTTATGAGTTTAAATGCAAGTTATTAGCATTTTATTAAGAATTTTTGCATCTATGTTTATCAAGTTTTTTTTGTGGTACTGTGTATGGAACCCTTCTACCTCTGGGCTACACCCCCAGACCTATTTTATATTTTTATTTGGAAACAGGGTCTCTTAAGCCAGTGCGACTAGCTTTGAACCTGCACGATCCTCCTGTCTCCGCCTCCCAAGCGCGGGGATTACAAGCGTGCGCCACCACGCCCAGCTCTATCAAGGTTTTTAATCAATAATACTTTTTGCCTTATGGTATCGTTATTCAGTATTTAAGTCATGATTTTGCTTTATAGAATGACTTAGGGTATCCTATCACTTTCTACTTTTAAAAGTAGCTTAAGAAGTATTAGGCTTAGTTCTTTAAAGGTCTAATAGAATTCAGCTAGGAAATCTATCTGTTCTTCAGCTTTTATTTGTTGGAGTGTTTTTTATTACTGCTTCAATCATTTTGCTTGTTATAGGTATTTTGGGGTTTTATGTATCTTCTTGGTTGTATATGTCTAGAAATGTATCAATTTTATAAAGTTTTTGTATTATTGGAATATAGGTTTTCAAAATAGTACCTGATTACCTTGTAGATTTCTGACTTGTCTATGGGGATATCTCTTTTTCTTTGGTTTATTACTTTGAGTCATTTCTTTCTTTTGGTGAAGTAAATTTTTTATCAATCTTGTTTTAGCTCCTAAAAACAAATTTTGTTTTATCATTTCTTTATTTTATTCTTTATTTTATTAAATATTGTCCTTATTCTATTAGTTTCTGACTTCTACTGGCTGTTACATTTCTTTCCTCTTGGGTTTCTAAGATTTACATCTACATAATAATGTATTTGAAAATTTTAAAATGAGAATAGTATAAACTGGGTGTGTTAGAACACATTTTTAATCCCAGCATTTGGGAGGCTGAGACAGGAGGATCATGGTTTGTGGACAGCCTCAGCTCCTTAGAGGCCCATTGCAACTCAGTGAGACCCTGTTTCAAATTAAAGAATAAAAAATAGGGCTGAAGGTATAGCTCGGAGGTAAAATGCCCTGGGTTCCATCCCCAGTACCACACAAAAAAAATTTTTTAAATTAAAAGAGTCAATCTATAAAATTCCTAAAACTGCCTATACCGTTTCACAGAGGTTGTGGTAAGTTGTGTCTTTGATTTTATTTCATTTTAAACTTTTAAAAAATGTTATTTATTTTTAGGTTCAGTCCTCATTAAAAAGTATATTGCTTAGCTGGGTGTGGTGGTGCATACCTATTAAACCAATATTCCAGGGGTAGAGACAGGAGAATCACAGTTTTGAAGCTAGCCTCCACAACTTAGCAAGGCTTTCTAAAAAATAATGACACTCTGTTTCACAATTCAAAAAAAAGTGCTGGTAGTATAGTAAGGGTGTAGAACATCCTTGGGTTCAATCCCCTGTACTACACAACAAAAAAGTATATTATTCAATCCCCATGTATTTATGAAATTCTTCTGTATCTTCTTGCTATTTATATATAATTACAGTCCATCATCATCCAAAAGATGTAATGATATATGTCAGTATTTTTTTAAATTTATTGGTGCATTGTAATCACACATCTTGATGAGGTACAGGATGGTAGAGGTATAGATGCATATGTCAGTAATTTAGCCCTTCCCAAATTCTCACCCAATTTCCTGCCTAAATTTGCTCATACTTACTTTGTGGCCTAAAATATATTTTGAGAATGTCTTATAATCAAATGAGAAGAATGTGGATTCAGATTTTGTTGTATAAAATATCATATATTATGATTTGTAATAATTCTTAGGTCTGAACAGTTTTTACTGATATTTTGTCTGAATCATCCAGATAGAGGTGTGTTCAAGTCTCCCATATTGTTTGTATTGGGATCTGAATCTTAATAGCAAGTGATATTTCTTTTATGTAAATTGATGTGCTAATGTTTGGAACATAATTGTTTATTGTCATTACATCTTCTTGTATCCCTATAGTAATCCTCAAAAGCAAAACACACAAAATAACAAATAATAATTATAATAAGAAACTGATAAAAGAAAGTAAGTACAATGCAAAAATAAAAAATGTGATATGTACAAATAATGGAATTTTGTTAAGCCATAAAGAGCAAAACTATATTGTTTCCAGCAAAATGAATAGTACTGAAGAATATTATATGAGATTAGTCTGTCTCAGAAAGTCAAGGGTGGTATTTTTTTTTCATATGTGGATCCTTGAGAGAAAATAGGAAACATGAGGGAATTAAACATGAAATTTGTAGAGTACTTGAAGGGAGTTTGGGACAAAAGTGAGGATGGGAAGAGGGAAACATGAAGAAAGAACAAGTTTAAATAATAGTATAACAAAATGTGTAGGTATTACTACCAATCTGACTAACTCATGTGGGAATGAAGGAGGACTGAGGTGGGGTATGGAGGAAAATGCACAAAGATATGTGTGCATGAATGATTTTAACACATTGAGCTTCAATATGATGTATAATTGCATGCACTATAATTTTAAAAAGAAACAAATATGTGTGTCTATGTTAATGTCAGTAAGTACAAGAGAAAAAAGTAATGAAAAATTAAATAATTATCAATGTTGAGGTAGTCAAAACTGAATGAGAAAGGATAAGTATGCACTTTGTCACATTTTATTTCTTTTGGGTAATGGCCCCTTTAGAACAAGGTGGGTTTATTAAGCCTTCCCTCCTTCCCTTTGTGTTGTTTGCCTAGCAAAAAGCTGAAGTATCCTGGAACTAAAACTGATTGAAATTATCCTTAGGTTTTCTACTCAGCAGTTAAAGGTAAAATGGAGTGGGAGGTACCACCTATTGGAGTTTTGTCCAGACACAGTAGATTGTTGAACTCACATCAGGGCTAGTGTAGAATTCTAAATGGGAAGTTTGAGCATCTGGTGTCTAGATGTGGAAGCTTAGAACATTTTTGGATAGCATCTTCCTGAGAGAGATTATCTGAACACACTTCAAGCAAGAACTGCTTAGAATCTCGGCTGGGCTTCTGTAGCTCAAGAGTTTCTAATGGATTCCACTACCCATGCAGGACAACCAGAACCCTCGGTGAGGGGACACTGTGGGTCCTCACTCACTCCACTGTCCATCAAAATGGCCTTGGAAGGCTCTTCCTCCTAGTGCGAATGCACCTGCCCATTCAGTTTTCTGATCCTTCAGCTGATTTGGGGAGCTACCAGACTCAAAAGAAAAGCAAGCTGAGATCCACTAAATAGTTTCCCATGTCTCAAATCTAAACCCACCTTGGTTTAATCATTTCTTTGCCTGTATCACTCACAGTGTGCTGGGTGTACACCAGGTCATTAGGAAAGTGTTGAGTGGTAATATTTCTTAAGATCTCCTGTGTGTCCCCCATGGACAGCTCTAGTGGGAGCTTCACTGGGAGGCTCCTGTCTCAGCTCTCAGCTCACGAGTGGAGACACACACCTCTTTAGAACCAGAAGCTCACTATGCAGCTCTCATTCAGCTACACTCAGACTGCCTTTCTTCCCTACAAAAGATCCCATTGCTGGAAGGAATTTTCCTAATGCTCTCACTCTGTTCTATGGAGCAAATGGGGAGTATATCCTTCTTCTACCCTGCCATGTTTTCTGTGTGTGTGTGTGTGTGTGTGTGTGTGTGTGTGTGTGTGTGTGAAAGAGAGAGAGAGAGAGAGAGAGAGAGAGAGAGAGAGAGAGAGACAGACAGACAGACAGACAGACAGACAGACAGACTGGGAGTTGAAAGGAGGAGCATCCTACCTCTGAGCTATACTTCCAAACTTTTTTTTTTACTTTTTGTTTGAAACAGTCTCACTAAGTTGCTGAGAGGCTCACTATGTTGCTGAGACCTCTCACATACTGGAATTACAGGCATTTAACACCACGCCCAGGCACTATATATATATATATATATATATATATATATATATATATATATATATATATAGAGAGAGAGAGAGAGAGAGAGAGAGAGAGAGAGTGTGAGTTTGAGCTAGACTCCAGAGAGAAGCAATTAGCTGTTGATTATTTGACTCTGCCACTAATCCTCTCTCTGGGAGGAGTACTATCCTATTGGGGGATTTTACAATACATTCAGGGAAGGAGAGACACCTAGCCCCTGCCAGTTTCCATGGTTAATTTTGTAAGGGTCTCTTTTAGGGTCCAATTCATAAGTT
The DNA here is from genome assembly GCF_963383645.1 of Muscardinus avellanarius. Classification (NCBI taxonomy): domain Eukaryota; kingdom Metazoa; phylum Chordata; class Mammalia; order Rodentia; family Gliridae; genus Muscardinus; species Muscardinus avellanarius. The sequence goes on from NC_137788.1 coordinate 163,865,767, forward strand.
CTACCTGACCTGAACTTTGGGACCTGTAGGCACAATGTAATTTCCAAGTTGCCCCCATCACTCTCAGGATTTCATTTCCTGAGCAGCAAAAGCTGATCTGTTGTCTGAACTCAAAAGGGATGGTCTATCATACCTTGGGTAGATATCTTTAATTAACTTCCTGTACCATTTTCCTCTTGGTGGGTCCTCTTTGGTGGGGTGCACTTTGACCCAACCTGAAAAAGTGTTTACTAAAACAAATAAATATTTATACCCATACTTTTGGGCATTGATTTCAGTAACGTTTATTTTCTATTTTTATTTCCTGAATATCATTTATTTTAGCCAAATTAGTGTGATTTCTTGTGACGGCCCAGAGACCTCCCATTAGAATCTGGCGGTAGACCCAGAGCTTCTCCTTCCCTTCTATGGTGTTATTTCAAACCTTATGAAGTTGAGAGCATCCTAAAAAATTGCATTTTATATTTTCCCAACCTAATAATTTAATTACAGATCACCGTGGGAAGTTAAGACATCAGGTAAACATCACTAACACCTCAAAACATTCTTTTTTCAAAAGTAATAAAATTAAAGACAATGCTAAATCAGCGATGAGTACATGTTTATACACACAAGTTTTTTACCCCAATAAGTTGTATGAATATAATGCACCAATAAAAAAAATAAAATAAAATAAAAAAGAAGCAATATTCTAAAAAAAAAGACAATGCATATCATATATTTGATAACACAACTTGATAGAACCTCACTGTAAACCTTTGAATAGTTTTTAAATATAACCATCTTTATCACATGAAATGTTTTTTATTCTTTAACATGCTCAGACCCTCTGCGACTTTCCTTCAGCCTTCTTATATTATCTTCCTCCTTCCTTTCCCATTTGGGACAATCTTAGGATAAACTTTTTTCCCATGCAAGATAATTTTTATTCCTTTCCCTTCCTTTTGTCCTTTTCTACCAAAATTTTTATAACTATATACCTTTACATTTCATTTATCCCTATATACTAGTTTCTTTCTGTTATAATTTAATTCCCTTTTTTAAATTTACATTTTGAAATAATTTTGTACATTTTTAACAAAATAAGAAACAAATTAACATCACCAATCTTAAATTTTACAGTGGCCTCGTACCTTAAAGAGTTAGACTTTCTTTTTAGATGTTCACATTTTAACCAGAACTAACTGAAATAGCAATGTTTTAAACAACCCTGGACAGCAATGTTTGGAATCCAAATGGGACAGATTTTTAGCACTCTCAGAAATGTTTTCGGAGGGCTCACTATAGCCTGATTTCTGAGTTTCTTTACTCATGAAGCTGCCCTTGTCAACAACTCATTTTATAAGAAATTACAAGTTTATTTGGCCTTGGGGTGCTGTCACCCCAGAAACAAAATAAGTCTCTATGGAAGAGAACTCTAAGAGAGACAAAGCAAGCAGAGAACTAAGCCCTGTATCTAAAAAAAAACAAAACAAACAAACAAACAAAAAAACAGTATTCTGCATGTCCCCTCAAGAGCTGCCCAGGCTTTCTTCAGCTGGTTAGAGGGCTGATCAGAGGGGCTTTGCCAAGCCTTGGGCATCCTTAGTCCTCAGTCTGTGAGGGCATCCACGAGCAGAAGACCTCACTTCCCTTCAGAGGTGAGAGCAGCTTGCTTTTTAGAGGTGGCACAGCCCAGATGCAGATGGACACTCCTCTCAGGGGAGTCCTTGACGCAACACCCAGGCACCTTTGCAATACTGGCAGATTCCAGGCCTCCAGCTCCTTTCCCTCTCTGTATAAAAAGCCTTTGGTATCTGTGAGGGGGGCAAAGACTTATTACCCAATGCAGGGCTATTCAATGGGCTTGTCCCTGTGTCTGCATTTGTCTCCTCCGATACTTAATTTTGTTTACCTTATCTCTGTTGTTGAGACACTCCAAAGGTCAAACTTAAAGCTGATTAATGGGAGCTTTCATCCCAGAGACACAATAGCATATGCATCTCATTTTTGTTTTTTTGTTTTTTTAGATTAAACATAGTAGCCAGGTTTTGAAATCTATTAATATATCTATCAGGGTTTTCTGCACATTGACCCATTTTTACACTGGCCTCGCTCTGGTAGTCCATTGACCCAATTTTATACTGGACTATACTGGTAACTATAAGTTTATGTGAGCTAACAGTATTGACAAAAATCAGATAGCTCTATCTTTTATAATTTTAGAGAACAGCATTAATAATAAAAATAAACTTGTTACCTGACCGACAGCTATATTTTTCATATACAATAAGACATTCATTCAGTCAGGACAAACAGATGTAAACCAGGGCTTAAGGCTAAATCTCTGAATCAAAAAGACAAAAATCTTACTGGTAAGTTCATATACATATATAAAAACCCATACAACTTTAACTTATAAACTCTTTTGACACAGTTATATGAATCCAGATACACAGCAAATTTAGTTTCCAGATATAGATACATTTACGGTCACAGGTATAGACACAATTTGTTTACTTACATTTACCCACTAACTTATCCCTTCTAATAACCATCCAGCAGATTAGACCATCATTTTAACAAAATAAATCCTCAGAATGACATTACAGTTTAAACATCTATTACCAGGAAATATAATGGTAGTTGCTTTAGCCTGAAGAAAACAAAGTATGTTAATCTTTAGTGACAATTTTGAAATTTCCAACAAACTTAAACCTTTAAACATTTAAGCCACATGAACTATACTTTTGTCTTTTTACTTACTTGACACACACAAAACAAAGTCCATTTAAGCAGTCTTTACAAGTGCCCCTTAACTAGTAATCATGAGGTCAACCGACAATGCCTAGACATGAGACCAAAAAAATAACTTAGAGTTTATATTTATAATCAAAGGCTTTGGCAGTCAACAGATTAGCTGTTAAATTATGCCAGGTTTAAATATGTGCTGTTTAGCCACAGTACTTTTAAACATTTCCTTTAGAGGAGTGGAGTTAGCCAAGGTGTTTTCTTCTTTCCCCCAGTTCAGAGAACTGATGTCCTAAACAACCAGGAAATGGTTCCAGTGGAGAGTCCCTTTCTAAAGAGCTTCAGCCTGAGAAGAGAGATAAGACAACTTAAATGCTTTTCTAACTTTACATTAATTATGCCTGCTAAGTGTAATTTTTCCCTTTTATCCCTCTCTGAGTTACTTGGCCAAATGGTATAGGGTTAAGACGTCTGTTTATGGCCCAGAGGCTAGAAGCCAGAATTAACTGCTTGGACTTCAACTAAGTCAGAGACCCATTCGTTTTAGGAAAGAAACTTTCCAGAGGGAGGCCAATTCAAAGCACTAAGGTAACCTGCCTCTCTGTGTGCTTGTCTGGCAGAATAAAAATTTAACAAAACACTTCTGACAGGACAAACATAACCAGACACCACAAACAAACAGCTAACTCTTACAGATCCCTGGGGTTCCGGGAGACTGAACAGGAAACAGAGGATGTCTCCCCGTGCTTTGGGAGATCGAGGTTATCGATTGCATCCAATCAACCCCGATCATCTTCAGATGGGTCTGCTCACCAGATAAATTTTTTTTGGAGGTACTTCTTTTAAAGTTGAACAAGTGACAGGGGTGGGATGCTGACCACTCTTTTCTTTGGGGCTGGAAGAAACCTCCCAGCGGCCCCCCCAAAGGGCAGTTTGGTCAGCTCCTCTCCAGCTCAACGTCCAAGGTCTAATTAGGAAGCACATTAAACACACAAAATGAATGCACAACACTGAAGAATCTTTTTTCTATGCAATCTGAAGCAGAACAGAGCCTTTCCTTGACTCCCACCTCATTCTTTTATGGAGACCAGAGAGATGTTTCTTGTCTCCATGCCCTTTAGACATAAATTTCTCACAAACACAACAAGCCCAAGGTGCAAACAATATAGATAGCAATCAGACTAACCATAAGCAAGCATCCAATCCCCAAATACTCATATAATAACTCACACCCTAAAGCCACTAACGCCAACAGACACAATCCCCGGAACAATTCAAAAACACAATCAACTATCTTGTGAGGAAGAATACACACCCCTGCCGCCCCCCTGGCCTGGCAGGACCTACCACCTCAGTGGGGAATTACTCCAACCCACATTTTTGGCAGGATTTCTGTGGGGGTGAGGGGCTGCCCTTTGGCCTGACCCAAGAGACCCACCACTCCACTTGGCTGAGAGTGACATACTGCTCTAGATACGAGGGACTCCCTGCCATATGGTCCCAAATTGCTTATTTTACTCAGTGGGGACTACTCCAAACCACGTCACTCAGTGGGGATTACTCCAACCCACGTTCACAGTAGAGAACTCTCAATCCTGCACAACCAGTCAATCAGTCAACTCCACAAAACCACAAAATGGAAGGAACTCACTCACTCCCTCTCTCACTCACTGTTCCGCCGAAACTCTCCAGACTCGGGTGTCCTGGGGGTCATTAGGGGAATCCTGGACGTGCCCCCAAATGTTATGCCAGTCCGTTATCCACCAATGACCACCAGGAGCTGAAAGGTCTGATGCAAGAAGGCAAGAGGGATTTATTCAAGCTCGAGCTTGGTCTCTCCATGCGGGTCAAGGAGGAGAGCCACTATATATTTTTGAAAATAGTTTGTAATCATTTATTAATTCATTCTTCAAAATACTTCAAGAAGCAGACATTATTACCACTCCTATGTCTACTTCTGAATCTAAGCTCAAGCCTGCAAGAGAGTAATACAAGAAACTTAAGCTTGACGCTCCTTGGAGTCCTTGCTCACATCAAATATATTTGTTGTTGTTGTTGTTGTTGTTGTCGTCATTGTTGTTGTTGTTGTTGTTGTTGTTTATCTTAGCTGGGAATGGTGATTCCTTTTTTTAATCCCAGTACTTAGATGGCCAAGGCAGGAGGATGGCAACTTTGAGGCCTGCCTAGACAACACAGGAAGATCCTGTCTCACAGTAAAGATAAAATGACTGAGTTTATAGCACAGACTTGGAAGAATACACATATACACACATACATGTTGTTAAAATATTAATAAAACAAAAATGTGTGTGTGCATGTATATGTGTGTGTTCTCTTGCATGGAAAATATTTTCTAGGTTTGGAATGAAATAAATTCAACACCCCATTTTTTAAAATATATTCTAGAAAATTACCTTCTAAATAATGTATTGAATATTGCTGTATTTACGTCTGTAGTCTCCATGGAATTTATTTTGTGTGTAATGTGAGTTTAAAGATAGATGAGAAGCAGGAGGTATAGCTGGGTGATAGGGATTGCCTAGCATGTATGAGGCCTGGATGCATCTCCAACAGTAAAAAATAGATCGGCTTGAAAATTCATCCTTTTTTCCATCTGTCTGTCTTAGGAATTCTTTGAAGAAAATATATACATTAGGGAATTTCCCTCTTCTCGATCCTATCCACCTCAGTTAGACCATCTTATTTGCTCATCTTTGGTATCTACTTCTTCATCTAGAGTTTCTCCTATGACTCATTATCTCCTTAGCTTCTGCAAATTAGAGCATCACATTTGTTATTTTTGTGACTGACTAATCTCACTTAACATAATGTTCTTCAGTTCCATCCTTTTCCCTGCAAATTAAAGACATATCAAAGTCAATCACTATGCCAAACAAAAAAGGAAGGAGGGGGGAGGAAATGGGGTGGCAATTGGGTAAGGGCTAATTGAGTGATGTGTGCATGTATGCCTCCACCACCTTGTACTCCATTAAGATGGAGTAAGTGGAGTCAGTATAAACAAATCATACGCATTGAGACAAAGAAGTATCTTATAAAATTGTTAACATATACATGGCCAAAATTATAATAAAAATAACACAATAGGGTTAAAAAGATATGCACCAATAAAAAATTAAAACATGTACAATGTTTTATATATATACATTCTATCTTTTTTCATTCTTTTATTTTCTTTCTTTCTTTCTTTCTTTCTTTCTTTCTTTCTTTCTATCTCCATTCAAATATACAAATGTTTTTCTGGGTGTGATAGTGTATGCTTGTAATCCCAGCATTTGGGAGTCTGAGATAGGAGTAGTGTGGTTCACAGGCAGCCTCAGCTATTACTTGTTGAGGCCCTTTGTGAATCACTGAGACTCAGTTTCAAAAAAAAGAATTAAAATGGGGCTCGGATGCGGCTTGGAGATAAAATGCCGCTGGGTTCCATTCCCAGTACCACACACACAAAAAAGAACAAATGTACCAATGTCTTATTATGAAGAGTTCTCTTAACACCAGACGCTTCCCTGCAGACCCCACTCTCCTAATTGATATAATATTCTGTAATGCAAAAGGTAAAGAGCAAAAGCCTGCATGCCTTGCATCTACACCAATACCCTCACTCCAGCTTGAACAAATGGGAGGGTGTCAAACTTTAGAGCATTTGTTAGATGTTTATGTCTCTAACATCCTGGCGAATCACTGGTAATCTCTCTATACAATTTTCATTTTATGTTTTTCCTTTTGAACTTTGTCAGTGAATTTCATTCTATTTCACATCTCTGCCTTTTCTTTCCCTGTTTGCTGGAGCCTCCCTTGTACTCTGTGGCCAACAACTAGCATGTTAGGTGCATATACAAACATTCTCAGTACTTGCTGCACAAAAAGGCCCCTGAGGGCCTGCTAGCCTCCTCTAGACCACAGGTGACAAGGCCAGGGCCACAGCAGGCTCAGCTGAGCACAGGTCTGTGTGGGTAAGGACAGCTGACTTTTTAAGACAGATTAGAGAATTTATTTCTTTTTATACAGAGTACTTTTTGTTGAATAGCTATTCTGATTCTGCTTTCAGACTGTCTAAAACTTAACACTTGAGACATAACTTTATAAGAGTTGTTCTAGAATTCTTTTTTGTAAATGTCATTAACACGTTGGAATAAATTTAGCTTTAGTGGTTAGACATAAAAATCAATTGAAACCTAATTTAAACCAGGCAAGGTGGCACACTCTAGTAATCCCAGTACTTGGGATGCTGAGACAGGAGAATCGCTGGTTCAAAGCCAACCTCCGCAACTTAGTGAGTTCCTCTGCAAATTAGTGACACCCTGATTCCAAATAAGAAATAAAATCAGACTAGGGGTTAATCTCAGAAGTAGAATTCCTGTGGATTCAATCCCAGTGCCACAAAATAAATAATAAATAAATAAATGAATAAATAAACCAAATTTATACCTTGAAGCATTGCAATATATTTTCCTACATTTAATTACATTTATAATGATTTTTAAAGAAATTTTCAATTATTTTAATCTTCCCTAGCATCACTTCTTTTTATATTATGTGCAGATATCACTGTTATTTAGGGAAAGCAAATGCTATGAATTCTCTGTTGTAGATAAATCTTAAGTGACTCTTCTTCTAATGATAATTTTTTAAATAGAAATCTCTCTTTGAAATATTTCACAATGTATTAGTGTGTCAACCACAGATAGCAAGATTGCATAGGAAAGCCAGGTAATAAATAAGATGCTCAGAAGCCAGTCCTGGTGGGGTATACCTGTAGTTCCAGTACTGGGAGGCTGAGAAAGAAGACTGCAGCTTCAGAGCCACCTCCACATCTGAGGCTCTCAGGATCTTAAAACGTTTGATTCCACATAAAGAATAAAATATGGGTATAGCTCAGATTTAGAATATCCCTAGACCCAGGACTCAGCACTTCACAAAATGCTCAGAATCGGCATAGGAGGCATAGGCTTTATTGAGACATGTTTATCAGGAAGGCCTAACGGGAATAAGCTGCAAAGATAACACCTCCTTCCCTCGCACGCTTTGCCCAGCAGTGCCTCTGCTCTCTCAGCACCCCTCCTCCACCCAGGGGCAGCTGTGTGAACGCCCTACAAGTATTCTTTCCACTGAAAGAGGGTTTTCAATGGCATCACTACTATTAGGTTACTTAGTTTGCCTGGATGACCAGCGTTCCAAGGGGTAACTGTCTGAGCAAGCAAGAAGATGCCCTTCTAAAAAGAGCATTGGAGTGCCCTGTTCCCTCAGTGCTTGATGGAAATCTGGTGTTGTTCAAAACATGTCTGTTCTTAACCTGTCAAGGTGGCTATCATTGTTCCCTTAACTTGGACAGAATTTTGGGAATCAAAAGTGTACATTAAAGAATATGGCATTTACCTAGGCGTGGTGGTGCACACTTGTAATCCCAGCATTTGGGAGGCTGAGACAGGAAGATTGAGGTTCTCAGAGAGTGTCAGATACTACTGATTGAGGCCCTTTGCAATTCAGTAAAGACTTAGTTCCAAAATATTAACAAATAAAAAATAGGCATGGGGGTGTAGCTAGGAGGTAAAATGCCCCTAGGGTTCCATCCCCTGTACTGCAAAATAAAAAAGCATATGACATTTTACTGTCCCCCTTTTAAGGATGAGACTATGGCTGTGTCATGCAAAGACCTCTGTTTTATTATAGTTGAGAACAAAAAGGAAATGCAAGTTCATTCAGATAATTTATTCTTTTTTTTATTGGTGCACTGTATTCATACATCATATTGGGATACAAACTTTTGTAGACATACATGCACACATCGCCCAGTCAGCCCCCACCCGATCCCCACCCCATTCTATCCCCATCCCTCCCTCCCATGCTTGGCTTAGTGGTTGACATCTAGTATTATAGCAATATATCCAAAATTAAAAATGATAATCTCACATAACAGTTTCATTTGTCTGATACCAAGCTTTTGATGACCTAAAGATAACATTTCAATATTTCTTTTTGCTTTCTTTCTTATCAGAGAATAAATTTTTTCTATTTTTTAGGTGAAACTATCATATATTTATATATTTATTTTTCAGAAAAAAAATCTATCCTAATATGAAATATGGACTCTAGATACCCAAAATGATCTTGAAAAAGAACAAAACTAGAAGATATATATTTTCTGATTTCAAACCATATAAAGCTACAATAATTGAAACAGTGTAGTACTGTTCTAAAGGCAGATATATAAACCATTGGAGTTAAATAAAAGCCTAGAGCTAAATTCTTCCCTATATTGTCAAGTTATTTTTGACAAGGATTCTACGAACATTTGGTGGTGGAAATAATAATCTTTTAACTAAATATTGTTGAAACATAATAATTACATGGAAAAGAATAAAATTGGACCCTTACCTAATCCCATATACAAATATTAACTCAAAATAGATAAAAGACCTAAATATAAATCTTAAGACTATAAACTTTTAGAAGAAAATCTGGGTCAAAAAACCTCACAACATTGAAATTGGCAGTGCTTTCTTAGATATGATTTCAATGGCACAGGCAAAAGAAGAGTATATAAACTCCCTAAAAAATAAAAAAAATATTGTATATCTAAAGACAATGTAAACAGAGTTAACAGTTACTAATAGAATGGGATAAAATATTTCCAAATGCTATATCTGAAGGTATATTAATATTCCAACTAGAAATCCTAAAAATTAACAACAATAAAGGCAAACAATACCATTTAGAGATAGGTAAAAGACTAACATAAATAATGAATCTCCACAGATAACCAATCTTCGTTGTCTGTTGGATGAAAACTCTTGTTTCTCTGGTTCTGGTGTGTGTTACCTATTTCTTCTTTGTAGTTAATCTCTTTGAGTATTTTCTCTAGTGCTGGTTTTGAAGACATAAATTCCTTCAGTTCCTGTTTGTCATGGAAGCTTCTTATTTCTCCATCTAATTTTATAGAAAGTTTTGCTGGGTAGGAAATTTTTGGCTGGAAGTTGTTTTCTTTCAGAGTTTGGAATATGTTACTCCAATCTCTTCTGGCTCTCATGACTTGGTTTGGGAAGTCTGGAGTGATTCTAAATGGTTTGCTTCTGAATGTCACTTGGCCCTTTGTTTTTGTTGCCTTTAAGATTCTCTGCTTGGCTTCCACATTGGTCATTTTGACAATTATGTGGTGTGGGGATCCTCTTCTCCGATCCTGTCTAAAGGGAGTTCTATAAGTTTCCTGGACCTGTGTATCGACCTCTTGCTCTATGTTTGGAAAATTTTCTGCTATTACTACCTTGAAGAGATTGTTGATCCCTTTGGTTTCACCTTCTTTTCCCTCCTCTACTCCAATTATTCTTAGGTTAGCTCTCTTAAAATGGGCCCATATTTCTTCAATGCAGATTCCAGCTGTTGGATATTTTTTTCTAGATTAGAAACTATGCGTTCATTTTTGGAATGATCATCTTCTAAGAGCGAGATTCTGTTCTCCATGTGTTCTACTCGGTTGTTCGTGCTTTGAATTGAGGCCTTTACTTCATTAATTGCATCCTTTTTTTTTAAATTTTTAGTTGGTGCACTGTATTCATACATCATAGTGGAATACATACTTTTGTAGACATACATGCACACATTGCCCAGTCAGCCCCCACCTGATCCCAACCCCATTCTCTCCCTATCCCTCCCTCCCATGCTTGGCTTAGTGATTGACATCTAGTATTATAGCAATTTATCAAAAATTAAAAATGATAATCTCACATAACAGTTTCATTTGTCTGATACCAAGCTTTTGATGACTTAAAGATAACATTTCAATATTTCTTTTTGCTTTCTTTCTTACCAGAGAATCTATTTTTTCTATTTTTTAAGGTGAAACTATCATATATTTATATATTTATTTTTCAGAAAAAAAATCTATCCTAATATGGAATATGGACTCTAGGTACCCACAACGATCTTGAAAAAGAACAAAGCTAGAAGATGTATATTTTCTGATTTCAAACCATATAAAGCTACAATAATTGAAACAGTGTAGTACTATTCTAAAGGCAGATATATAAACCATTGGAGTTAAATAAAAGCCTAGAGCTAAAATCTTTCCTATATTGTCAAGTTATTTTTGACAAGGCTTCCACGAACATTTGGTGGTGGGAATAATAATCTTTTAACTAAATATTGTTGAAAAATAATAATTACATGTAAAAGAATAAAATTGGACCCTTACCTAATCCCATATACAAATATTAACTCATAATAGATAAAAGACCTAAATATAAATCTTAAGACTATAAAATTTTAGGAGAAAATCTGGGTCATAAAACCTCACAACATTGAAATTGGCAGTGATTTCTTGGTTATGATTTCAATGGCACAGGCAAAAGAAGAGTATACAAACTCCCTAAAAAATAAAAAAACATATTGTATATCCAAAAACAATGTAAACAGAGTTAACAGTTACTAATAGAATGGGATAAAATATTTCCAAATGCTATATCTGAAGGTATATTAATATTCCAACTAGAAATCCTAAAATTTAACAACAATAAAGGCAAACAATATCCTTTAGAGATAGGTAAAAGACTAACATAAATAATGAATCTCCACAGATAACCAATCTTAGTTGTCTGTTGGATGGAAAATCTTGTTTCTCTAGTTCTGATGTGTGTTACCTATTTCTTCTTTGTAGTTAATCTCTTTGAGTATTTTCTCTAGTGCTGGTTTTGAAGACATAAATTCCTTCAGTTTCTGTTTGTCGTGGAAGCTTCTTATTTCTCCATCTAATTTGATAGAAAGTTTTGCTGGGTAGGAAATTTTTGGCTGGAAGTTGTTTTCTTTCAGAGTTTGTAATATGTTACTCCAAGCCCTTCTGGCTCTCATGACTTGGTTTGGGAAGTCTGGAGTGATTCTAAATGGTTTGCTTCTGAATGTCACTTGGCCCTTTGCTTTTGTTGCCTTTAAGATTCTCTGCTTGGCTTCCACATTGGTCATTTTAACAATTATGTGGCGTGAGGATCCTCTTCTCCGATCCTGTCTAAAGGGAGTTCTATAAGTTTCCTGGACCTGCGTATCGACCTCTTGCTCTATGTCTGGAAAATTTTCTGCTATTACTTCCTTGAAGAGATTGTTGATCCCTTTGGTTTCACTTTCTTTTCCCTCCTTATTCCAATTATTCTTAGGTTAGCTCTCTTAAAATGGGCCCATATTTCTTCAATATCAGATTCCTGCTGTCGGATATTTTTTCCTAGATTAGAAACTATGCGTTCATTTTTGGAATGATCATCTTCTAAGAGCGAGATTCTGTTCTCCATGTGGTCTAAACGGTTGTTTGTGCTTTGAATTGAGGCCTTTACTTCATTAATTGCATCTTTTATCTCTTTTTGGCTCTCTCTGAGTTCTTTTCGAAGCACCTCTATTATTTCTACAGTTATTTTCCTGATTTGATCTTCTAGAAATCTCTGATTTTCTGTTTTATCAGGTTCTGATGTTGTGGGGTTGTGAGCATTCATTGCTCCAGTATTATTTCTCTTTCCCATGATTTCGGAAGTTTGTGCCTTCTCTGGGTTCTTCCCTTGGGTCACTATGACTTCACTTAAGGTGCTCTGGATCTCGAGTCAGTAGTATCTCAGACCCCACTACTCCTTTACTGGGTTGTATCACAGAGTCTCCAACCCAGAGAGTCGATAGAGGCTGCTTCAGACTGTGGGGGGTGCCAGGTTGCACGTTCTCCTATGGTGTGATATCACTGCCACCGCCCCTCTCCCACTGGGTCAAGTTCCAGTGAGTACAGTACTGGGATTTCTCCGCTGTGGCCCACAATTTGACTCACTCTTCTTGAGTACGCAGATGTAGCTCTACTGAATTCAGTGAATTCGGTGCTGTTGCCGCCGGTGGCTATATGGCGCAGCTGCTACGCCCTCGTCTATGGGTCTGGCTTTTTTTTTTTTCTTGGTTTTGATTTCCACTCTGAATTTCTGCAGCGTGTGCTGAGCTCAGCCACTGGAAGCTTTAGATGCCCTCTGCGCCGAGAAATCCCGCTTGGCTTTTCCGCAGCGGCTCCCCTCGGCTTGCTGTGGCCGTCCCATGAATTCGCTGGTGTCGCCGGCAGTATGGCGCTGCTGCCGCGTCCTCGGGCCTGAAGCCACGTCCTCGGGCGTGAGGATCTCCTCTGTGGCTCTGTTCTCAGTCCGCTTTCTCTCTGGAGCCTGGTGTTTTTTTTTTGTTTCTCTGATGATGTTGTTTTCTGGCTTTGAAAGGCGCTGATTTTGTGGTAATGGAGATTTGTTGTTAGAGGGGCTCTTAAGCCCCGCTTTTCTCCGTCGCCATCTTCCTGGAAGTCCGCATCCTTTATCTCTTTTTGGCTCTCTCTGAATTCTTTTCGAAGCAACTCTATTATTTCTACAGTTTTTTTCCTGATTTGATCTTCTAAAAATCTCTGTTTTTCTGTTTTATCGGGTTTTGATGTTGTGGGGTTGTGGCCATTAATTGCTCCAGTGTTATTTCTCTTTCTCGTGATTTCAGAAGTTTGTTCCTTCTCTGGGTTCTTTTCTTGGGTCACTATGACTTCACTTAAGGTGCTCTGGATCTCGAGTCTGTAGTATCTCTGACCCCACTACGCCTTTACTGGGTTGTATCACAGAGTCTCCGACCCAGGGAGTAGATAGAGGCTGCTTTAAACTATGGGGGGTGCCAGGTTGCACGTTCTCCTATGGTGTGATATCTCTGCCACCGCCACTCCCCCATTGGGTCAAGTCCCAGGGAGTACAGTACTGGGATTTCTCCTCTGGGGCCCGCAATTTGACTCACTGTTCTTGAGTACGCTGATATAGCTGTACTGGACTCAGTGAATTCGCTGCTGCTGCCGCCGTGGCAATATGGCGCCGCTGCTATGCCCTCGGCCGTGAGGCTGGTGTATTTCTTTTTGGTTTTGATTTCCACTCTGAGTTCCTGCAGCGTGTGCTGAGCTCAGCCACTGGGAGCTTTAGGTGCTCCCTGCGCCGAAAGATCCCGCCTGGCTGTTCTGCAGCAGCTCATTTGGCTTGCTGTAGCTGTCCGGTGAATTTGCCGCTGCCGCCGGCAGTATGGCACTGCTGCCGCCAGTGTATCTCCTCTGTGGCTCTGAGCTCTGTTCTCAATCCACTTTCTCTCTTGAGCTTGGTGATTTTTTTGTTTCTCTGGTGATGGTGTTTTCTGGCTATGAAAGGTGCTGATTTTGTGGTAATGGAGATTGGTTGTTAGCGGGGTTCTTAAGCCCTGCTTTTCTCGGTCGCCATCTTCCCGGAAGTCCCCAGATAATTTATTCTTGAGTCCTCAGCTTTTTCTTCTGGCCCTCTTCTGTAACTCCACAAGCTCCATCTCTGTGGAGTCAAGATGGTGATTACTGCCCTGCTCCATGAGGGCTAGCATCTTTATTCCATCCCATAATTGACACATGACATGGAGGATGGCTCAGTATAGTCCAGCTGTGTGTGTCTAGATCCAGAAATAGTGAACAAGCAACATTATTGTAGATAAAATTCAATTGTCTGGAATTTGAAACTCTAAAGGGAAAATCAGAATTAGTCTAGGCATAGGCATGGTTGCAGGAGTCAATGAACAGCATCACTGTGAGACTCTGTTTCCAAATAAATTATAAAATAGGTCTGGGAGTATAGCCCAAAGGTAAACAAGCCCCTGGGTTCCTCCCCTAGTACCACCAAAAGAAAAAAAAAATCTGTAACCTAAAAGTGCTGAGGATTTTTACTTTGTTTCATATTTGTATATATATACAAATATTTTGTATAAATTTATGGGGTAATATATGATTTTTGATGCTTATATGTATTGTGGGATGAAATTATATCTCATTGAGATTTTATTTTATTTTTATTATTTTATTTATTGTTATCTTCCTCAGATTCAAACCCAAAATGTAGCACATGCTAGAAATGCACTCTAGTACCGATTTCCACCTCTAACAGTTTACTGATATTTTAATTTGTGTTTTTGTGACTTTTGGAAATATTGAGCCTGTTTGCCTATATCTGTTAGCCATTTGTATAAATTGTTTTGAGGAATTTTTATTTAGATTTTATCATATATTTGTAAATATTTTTTTCTTTTTTTAAATAGTTTGAGTTTCTTGTTTAATTTATTTATTTTAAAATAAAAACATTGCCAGGCGTGGTGGCACATGCTTGTAATCCCTGTGCTTTGGAGGCAGAGACAGGAGGTTTGCATTTGTTCGAAACCAGCGTTGGTGGCTTAAGAGACCCTGTTTCCAAATAAAAATATAAAATAGGTCTGGGAGTGTAGCCTGGAGGTAGAAGGGTTTCCAGGAACCCCAGTACCACCAAAATACATACATACATACATACATACATACATACATACATACATACATACATTGCGTAATGAGTATTATTTTAGAGCAAACAATAAAACCCAAGCAGAAACAAAAAAGGGCAGGCTCAGTGCATGAGTAGATATGTAGGGTGTGATTGAACCACTTTTCCAAACACAGGTGCACCTGGTTCAAGAATATCTTCACAATGTCCTCTTTATTATTTTTCGTCATCTTCCCCATTTCCAGTCACCATTTTGAGTGCTATCAACCACTTCTTGGAGCATAAGTAGCTTTGCCTCATACACCAGAAAGGCCCAGTTCCAGGTATCTGTATGCAGTAAAACTCCAGGATTCCACAAATCAGGCCAATTAGCATATTCATCTACCATAAACATCATTTATCATTATCTCGAATGTGAGAACACTGAATCCATCTTATGTAGAATGTGTCTGATTCTGTCATTTCTTTTTCCACACTTAATTTCTCTACCTCTGTACTAATAACACATTATCTTTACTTACTTAGAAACTTCATTTAACTCATATGTTTCCGTACAGAACCATTTATCTTATCCACTGTGATTTTCTATTATAATGAAGAAAGAAAAAAAGTAAAAATATGCATGTCTTGCACCTACACTGTTTTGCAACCTGTACTTTGTACCTTGCCTAGGGAGGGTTTCCAACTCTAGAATATTCCTGTTAATCCTTAGGTCTCAGTATCCTTCTGAATGTTAATCCACCCAACACAGATGTCACTTGAATTTTTATCACATTTTGAGGAATTTTATTAGATGGTAAAGAACCTCTTTTATCCACCTCCTTCCTGGATCCTGCTCTTATTGGTGCAGTATAGTCTCACATCAGTTTTTACCCTCTTTCATGTACAAAAAGTATAAATTTAGTAGATAAAGTATTGTACTGCTTTAGGACATATGCCATTTTTGCAGCACTAGAAATTGAACCCAGGTGCATTCTACCTCTGAGCTACACCCCCCAGCTGTATTTTTTATTCTTCATTTTGAAAGAGGTGTCAGTGAGTTGCAAAGGGCCTCACTATGTAGGTAAGGCTGTACAAGAACTGTGATCCTCCTGTCTCAGCCTCCCAAATTCTGGGATTACAAGCGTGTGCCACCATGCCCAGCTTAAAACATATGTCATTTTATTTATTTATTTATTTATTTTTGGTGATACTGGGGGTGGAACCCAGAGGCTTTCTACCTCTGGGCTATACTCCCAGACCTATTTTCTATTTTATTTGGAAACAGGTTCTCACTAAGTTGCTGATAGCCTCACTAAGTAGCTGAGGCTGGCTTTGAACCTGTTTAATCCTCCTGTCTCAGGCTCCCAAATGCAGGGATTACAAGCGTGCCCCACCATGCCTGGCAACATACGTCATTTTAATGATATACAGTTAAGGGTTTACTTTCTAAATCAATAAAAACCTTAACTGAAAATATTACTTTTCACTCATTGTTAACTTATTATATAATTTATTTAAAGTTTTACCTATATTTACTAGCATGAATATATATATATTTTTTTTGGTGGTACTGGGGTTCCTGGAAGCCCTTCTTCCTCCGGGCTACACTTCCAGACCTATTTTATATTTTTGAAACAGGGTCTCTTACGCCAGCACGGCTGGCTTCGAACCTGTGCGATCCTCCTGTCTCCGCCTCCCAAGCGCGGGGATTACAAGCGTGCACCACCACGCCCGGCTTTACTAGCATGAATATTAACCCAACTACAAATAACCATTTTTATCAATATTTACCTGAAACATGTATTTTTCATATATAATCCAAAATAAAGCTTGTTTAAGTTATTCCTAAAAAAATAAGTAGCTATGATATTCTAAGCAGCCATTAAATATTGAGGGACAAACATATATAATCCCAGATTAAAGAAGTTAACATTCTAAAGATGGCATCTAAGAACCATACAGTAAACACTGACCTATATAGCGTGTGCTGGTAGGACGAAGATGTGATACCTGATCTAATCAGGTGAGGGAAGGAGGGAGAATAGAGACATTAACTCTCATTTCCCCACTTCATTTTGTCAAGTGCAGGCCAATGTGTTAGGCCCTCATCAACTCACCCACATGCAGGGACTCACTAAGGGTGAGATCCTTCCAAAGGTTTGCTGCACAAAATAAACAATATTAATCTTGGCTTAGTGTCTAGGGAGGCTTGTAAGTACTTTTAGAAGCAAGAATCATTTATAATAAGTTCATTGTTTTTAGAAGCCTTGTTTCTAACCCTTGAAAAATTTCCTGACTTCCACTCTTAAGTAGGATCTATTATTTTGTTGTTGGCATATTAATTGGCTCAGAAAACCTCCTTAAAATCTTTCTTGTGTAGAAAACAAACTTTATTCTGAAATTCTGTGCTTACCACAAGCTGTTATTTGGCACCATTCTAAAAATATGATGCACCTAGGTGTAATACATTTATTAGCATAGAAAATTTATGTATTTACATTCAGATACACTCTCACCAAATGTATAGCACTTGTTGTATTTTCATTCATATCCCACAATGCTCTCTAATCCTCTCACTCCATACATATTAATGAGATTTCTAGAAATGTCTTTATATATAAGCACAAGAGTAAATGATCTGTTTCTTTCCTAAATCCTCCCGTTTCCCCCTCTTCCATATCCTTCAACTATTATACCAGTCATATTTCTCTTTTATCTGAAGTACAAGGCAAATAGGTTTTGTACCATTTTATAAAATCTTTACTTTGGAAAAAAAGAGTTTAGTTATGGATAAGAACATTTTAAAATACTTATATCGGTGCATTATAGTTTCACACTATAATGTTGTTCTTAGAAGTAGTGACATACGTGTACACAGCACTTGGTGATCTTTCTCCCAGCTCCCTTCTCTCTCCCCTTTCCCCAGATATAGAGTGTGACGGGCCCCGCCCATCAGCCAGTAAGTCCGAGAGCTAAGATGGCGCTGAGCGGAAATCTTCCCCAGAGCACTTAGGTGGTAAACAGCTTTCAGGAAGTGACGACAAGAGCATGAGATACACGGGAACACCGCATGCCATAGGGCAACAGCCAATGGACTGGCTGTTGCCATGAGTTGTGCACGTGAACAGTCTGCTGATTGGCTGTTGGGCTCTATATAAGGGGAAGATTTCTGGGGAAAGGGAGAGAGAAGAGAAGATTTACGGGAAGAAGATTTGCGGGAACTGTACAAGAACCTGGGGTAATAAAACTGCTTGAGGAAGATCGTGTAAGAGTCGTCACTGCGCGCGACAAGTGGTTGGCCCGTACGGGGACCTTCGCTTTGATCAGAACCTCGGCAGTCCAGGGCAGCCGGCTGGTAAGTACTCCTTGACTCCGAAAAGGGAGGAGGAGGCTCCGTTTACGGAGGGTTATTTTCCCCGATCAAAGGGGGCTCCATTAAGGAGGATATTTAGTAAATAAGGCTCGCGGATAAGCGAGGCTCGCGGAAAAGCGAGGAACAGCGCTGTATTTTCCCCGATCAAAGGGGGCTCCATTAAGGAGGATATTTTTTAGTGTAAGTAAGTTAGAGAATCGGGCTGGTCCTGATTCGACAAGATGGGAAATAGTCCATCTCACCCATTGCATAAAGCATTGAAAGCTTTGTTGAAAAGTAGAGGCCTAAAGCTTAGGGACAAGACAATACAAGATTTTCTCGAACAAATAGATAGGGTAGCGCCATGGTTTACAGTATCAGGGAATCTTTCTTTAGCAAGCTGGGATAAATTGGGAAGAGACGTAGAACGCGCCGAAGAACAAGGTATTGTCACAGGAGGGACTCGGCCGCTTTGTCGGCTGATTCGTGCCTGTTTGGAAGAAAGGCGCTTTAGAAAATTTGTGCAGGAGGGCCAGGCAGCTTTAGACGGTGTAAAAGAGGAACGTTCAACTTCCTCTAAAGTGGCCAGTGAGGAGGATTCAGAGTCAGAGGGGGAGGATGAATCTGAGGAGGAATTAGAGGCCATTTGTAAACAAGTGAAAGCTTTTGAACTGATTAAAGAGGAAATTTCGCCTCCTCCGTATAACCCTTCTGCGCCCAGAGCAGGAGAAGGTGTCTCTTTTAGTAGTCAGATGTGGAGAGATGCGGGAATTTTTTTAGCAAATCAAGCTTTCCCAGTTTTCCAGCTGCAGGAGGGGGGAAATCGTTATCATGAGCCTTTGGACTTTAAAATAGTTAAGCATCTCGCAGAGTCAGTTCGCACATATGGGTCGTCAGCTGCTTTCACTATAGCAATAATAGAGAGTTTACATCGCTATGCCATGACCCCAGGAGACTGGCAAAATTTGGTTAGGGCCACCTTAAATCCTGGCCAATATTTGGATTGGAAAGCTTATTATATAGAATATGCCACTGAACAAGCTGCACGTAATCGAGCAGCAGGAAATTCAGCCTGGGATATAGATATGCTGATGGGCCAAGGACGATTTGCTAATCAACAGCTTGGGTATCCACAACAGGTGTATGAACAAATCAACAGACTTGCTACCCAGGCCTGGAAGGCCCTCCCTAACAAAGGAGAGGTATCTGGTAACCTTACAAAGATTACTCAAGGATTGACTGAACCCTTTTCAGACTTCGTTGCCCGTCTAGTAGAGGCTGCGGGAAGAATTTTTGGGGATTCTGACGCGGCCATGCCGCTCATTAAACAATTGGTCTATGAGCAATGCACTAAAGAATGCAGACAGGCCATCACTCCTTACAAACATAAAGGCCTAGAGGTGTGGATGAAGGTGTGCAGGGAACTCGGAGGACCCTTAACCAATTCAGGACTTGCTGCAGCCATTATACAGGCCTCCGGACAACAAAGTAAGAATAGTACCAAAAATGGCAATTGTTTTTCCTGTGGAGCGACAGGACACTTAAAACGAGATTGTCCTAAGTGTAGGGCGTCCCAATCTTATCCTTCTCCTCCTGAGTATTGTCGTCGATGTAGAAAAGGAAGGCATCCTACTTTTGAGTGCCGTTCGGTTAAAGATATCGATGGCAACTCCTTGCCCTATACTGGAAAGCAATCATCAAATACTCAGACAAAAAACGGGAGGGCGGGCCCTCGTTCCCAGGGCCCACAAAAATATGGGAACCCTCAGGTGTATGGGGCCATGGAGACACAGCCACCTCAGTGGCCCAATTTACAGCCTCCGGAACAGTCCGGCGAGCCACTCCAGGTTCGGCAGGATTGGACCTCTGTGCCACCTCCAGGCTGGTATTAACGCCACAAATGGGGGTTCAAATTATTGAAACAGATTTTCAAGGTCCTCTGCCACCTAATTCTGTTGGCTTACTTTTTGGAAGGTCTTCCTCTACCATGAAAGGACCTGTAGTCCATCCGGGGGTTATAGATGAGGATTATACCGGTATTATCAAAGTGATGGTTTCAGCGCCCCGGGGTATCGTTGCCATTTCCCCTGGGGATAGAGTGGCACAGTTACTTTTGCTTCCCAGTCTACATGGTATGTTTCCTTCAGCAGAGGGACGACGCGGTATTGGTGGGTTCGGTTCTTCAGGAAATGAGTTAATATCTCTTGCCTTTGATATGGGAACTCGTCCCTTGATAACCTTGGACGTGGAAGGCAAGCAAATCCTAGGACTTTTAGATACTGGGGCAGATAAAAGTGTCATCGCCTGTAAAGATTGGTCATCTTCATGGCCCACTCAAAAGGCTACCGGAGAACTTAGAGGTTTGGGTTATGCTAAAACCCCTGACCTCAGTGCTAGGGCTTTACATTGGAAAGATCAGGAGGGACATAAGGGGCAGTTTGAACCCTATGTGCTGGAGCTGCCAGTTTCCCTCTGGGGAAGAGATTTATTAGTGGACATGGGATATTCCTTACAAAATACATCTTATTTCCCCCAAGCCCATAATATTCTCCTTCGCCAGGGCTACCACCCTTCCTACGGGCTGGGAAAACACCTCCAGGGACGTAAAAGCCCAATTCCTACTAAAGAAAAGAGTGGTCGCGAGGAACTGGGTTTTGTGCAGTAGCCACTGAGGAGGCAATTCCCATTACCTGGAAGACGGGAGATCCAGTATGGGTTCCTCAGTGGCCTCTCTCCCGTGAAAAGCTTGAAGTAACAAGGAAATTAGTACAAGAGCAATTACAGTTAGGCCATATCCGGCCATCCACCTCTCCTTGGAATACCCCGATTTTTGTGATAAAGAAAAAATCTGGAAAATGGAGGTTATTACACGACCTCCGAGCCATAAATAGCCAAATGCAGATTATGGGGCCAGTCCAACGAGGGCTTCCACTCCTCTCTGCTATTCCGAAGGAGTGGCCACTTATCAGCATAGATATAAAAGATTGTTTTTTCTCCATCCCTTTAAATCCTGCGGATACTCCTCGTTTTGCTTTTACTGTTCCCTCTATTAATCAAGAGGAAATTGACAGTAGATATGAATGGGTGGTCCTCCCACAAGGAATGGCCAATAGCCCTACCCTCTGTCAATTATATGTAAATAGTGCTCTTGAGCCCGTAAAAACCAAATTTCCAGAAATTCGGTGTATTCATTACATGGATGACATTTTGTTAACCACAAAAAATCCCTCCATACTTGAGGAGGCTTATTGTCACCTTGTAAAGATTTTGGAAACTCATCAATTATTCATCGCCTCAGAAAAGGTACAAAGAGGAGAAAATATACACTTTCTTGGCAACATTGTTCTCCCCCATGCAGTCCTGCCTCAAAAATTAATCATCCGCACTGATCAATTAAAAAC
The DNA here is from genome assembly GCF_963383645.1 of Muscardinus avellanarius. Lineage (NCBI taxonomy): Eukaryota > Metazoa > Chordata > Mammalia > Rodentia > Gliridae > Muscardinus > Muscardinus avellanarius. The sequence goes on from NC_137788.1 coordinate 163,887,537, forward strand.
CCTCAATGATTTCCAAAAACTGTTGGGAGACATTAATTGGGTTCGACCCTTTTTACAAATTCCTAACCATGCCTTGAAACCTTTATATAATCTGCTCGTAGGCAATCCTCAATTAGATTCTCCTCGCGTCCTTACCGATGAGGCCCGCCATGCGTTACAATTAGTAGAACAAGCACTTACGAAAGCGTCTCTCCGTCGAGTGACCCCTGGACAGCCATTATGGGCTTGTATCCTGGCCACTGAAAAACAGCCTACTAGTGTTCTTTGGCAACAAGGACCCCTTCTTTGGATTCACCCCAAAGTCTCCCCTCAAAAGGTAGTTGAATATTATCCCACCAGTGTAGCAAGCCTTGCCCTTAAAGCCATTCAGCAGTGCATCCAACACTTTGGCAGAACGCCCGATAAGCTGGTGGTACCGTACACTGCTCTGCAAGTACAAACGCTGGTAGCCACTATTGATGATTGGGCTATACTTATGTGCTCTTTCAGTGGTGAAATAGACAATCATCTTCCCAAAGATCCATTGTTACATTTTGTTCTGGAACATCCTCTCATTTTCCCATTGGTCACTAAAAACAAACCTGTAGCTAATGCAATTAACATTTTTACTGATGGATCCAAAACTGGTGTGGGGGCCTACCTAATAGAGGGAAGCGATCCTGTTATCATCCAATATTCACATACCTCTCCACAACTGGTTGAATTAAATATTGTTTTAGAAATTTTTAAGAGAGTTTCTTCTCCTTTCAATTTATTATCAGATTCACAATATGTGGTTAATCTGGTTAGATCGCTTGAATGCGCGGGTCAACTCTCTTTACATACTCCTATTCATTCTATGGCTAGCCAAATCCAGATTTATATACATTTAAGAAAGACACCATTCTTTATCCAGCACGTTAGGGCACATACTGGATTACCTGGCCCTATTACATATGGAAATGATCTAGTAGATAAACTCACCAAGATACATATGATTTTTTCTCTTACTCAAATGCAACAGGCACAGGCATTTCACCGTCAATATCATGTAAATTCTAAAACATTACAACAGCGATTTAAAATCCCTCGACATCAGGCTCGGGAAATTGTAAAAACCTGTAATGCCTGTGCCCCTTTTTTACACCCCTCACATGTGGGCATTTGCCCACGAGGCTTGCTCCCTCTACATCTCTGGCAAATGGATGTAACTCACATATCTGAATTTGGAAAATTGAAATATATCCATGTTTCCATAGATACTGTCTCTGGAATTATTCATGCATCTGCTCATGCCGGGGAAAAGGCACATGACGTCGTCAATCATTGCCTTGAGGCCTGGGCAGCATGGAATATGCCTAAAGAAATAAAAACTGATAATGGCCCGGCTTATACTTCCCAAAAATTCACATCTTTTTGTTCACAGATGGGAATAACTCTAAAGCATGGCCTTCCGTACAACCCTCAGGGACAGGGTATTGTGGAACGCGCCCATCGTACTCTTAAAGAATGCTTGATAAAACAAAAAGAGGGAATTGGAACCAATATGAAACCGAAGCAGCGCCTATCCTTAGCCCTTTTTACTTTGAATTTTTTGCAATTAGATGTCAATGGCAAGACTGCTGCCGATCGTCATTTTGCCCCCTCGGGTACGAGCCAGGGTTTCGTGCGTTGGAAGGATGCCCTCACAGGGCAATGGAGGGGACCTGACCCAGTGCTCACATGGGCCAGAGGCTCTGTTTGTGTGTTTCCACAGAACGGCGCCGATCCTGTCTGGGTTCCAGAGCGGCTGACTCGTCTGGTGAAACAAAAGGATGATGAGCCATCGACTGATTCTTTTGGGGACCATGATACTGTGGAATTCCAAGGATAGGAAGTGATCCACAATGGGGGCTTTTGACTGCTTTTTCTTTTCTATTGCCTTTGAGTCATTCTGCTCAAGTTCTTCCCCGCTTAATCCTTTTACCTTTTCCCCTTAAAATTGGCACAGGAGCAAATTCTACTTTTGCAGGTTATAATTTTACTTATTAGAGCCTGACCATGGCCTTTCATTCTAACCTATTTGATCTGTGGCTTCTTTGTGGGATAAATGGCAGTTGCACGGATTTAGCTCCCCTTGTCATGATTAATGATAATGCGTTTATTGCCGCTAATCTTTCTTGCGAGCTTTCTGCATATCCTACAGATAACCGGTCATCGAAATTTGACAATTTGACAAGACGGTTGCGGTTGGAGATCATCAAAACCAATACTACTCAAGTTGACCCGGTGATGGCCCGCACCTTGATGTCCTGGATCCAACAAGCAGCTCGTCATTTAAAAGAGTGGGCTGGACTGGGTGCTCTTGGTCTTTGTCTGGTCTTACTGTGTATCTTATGTCTCTACTGTCTTAGAAAACTAATCCGTCAGCGCGCTACAGATCAAGTGCTCATAGCTCAGGCATTTGCAGCCATGGAGTTGGGACAATCCCCTCAAATATGGCTTGCGGCGATGGGAAAGTCTTAATGACAGGATGCCAGCTAGGACTGCACTCGGGACCCCGGGAGGGTGCATCCCGAGGAGGGCATGCTCAACTGCATACGGGTTGCCACTGATTCTTGTCCCGTCCCTGGCAAAAGGTGGTGGGCCTAGAAGCCCCTTCCAAACATACAGGGGTTGAGTCCTCTGTCCTCTCCTGTCTGAAAAAACAAAAAAGGGGGAACTGTGACGGGCCCCGCCCATCAGCCAGTAAGTCCGAGAGCTAAGATGGCGCTGAGCGGAAATCTTCCCCAGAGCACTTAGGTGGTAAACAGCTTTCAGGAAGTGACGACAAGAGCATGAGATACACGGGAACACCGCATGCCATAGGGCAACAGCCAATGGACTGGCTGTTGCCATGAGTTGTGCACGTGAACAGTCTGCTGATTGGCTGTTGGGCTCTATATAAGGGGAAGATTTCTGGGGAAAGGGAGAGAGAAGAGAAGATTTACGGGAAGAAGATTTGCGGGAACTGTACAAGAACCTGGGGTAATAAAACTGCTTGAGGAAGATCGTGTAAGAGTCGTCACTGCGCGCGACAATAGAGACTGGCATTGATATTCTCATATATGTAAATGATATTGGTGGAAATGTTTCCTTCATTGATTCTTCTTTTCCAGCCCTAACCTCTCCTAGACATGTCCCTCACTCCACTAGATTTTCTCCTTTATATAATATCACTTAAAGTATTACCCATGCATTTGACTTGTAGCTAGAATCCACCTGTGATCCCAGTGATTTTGAAATTTGATCCATTGAAACCGGGCAGGGTGGCACACACTTGTAAACCCAGCACGTGGGGCGCTGAGACAGGAGAATTGCACAGGTGTGAAGCCAGCCTCAGCTACTGATTGAGGCTCTCAGCAACTTAGTGAGGCCCTGTTTCCAAATAAAGTTTATTAAAAAAAAATAGGTCTTGGCGTAGAGCCCAAAGGTAGAAAAGACCCTAAGCTCCACCTCCAGTACTACAAATAAACTAAAAAAAATTTTGATCTATTGATACAGTCCCATAATTTCTATTTACTCTCATCATGATGCATTATTTTTCTTTAATACCATCTGAATGTTCAAGATCATATTCTGTCTTACACCCATACAAGTCTCTTTTATTCATAGTCTATGCTATTAGAAAAAAAATTTACTATTTGATTTATTTTGCATTTTGTTTCCAAGATTTTTGTTTGATTCTTTTTCAGTATCTCTCACTTTATTAAATATATGACCAATATTCTGTACTTTAATTTATTAAGTTGCTTTCTGTGTTATCCAGAAATACATCAGTATTTTTATAATTATTCTTTTGAATTATATTTGGTAACTCATGGAACTCAATATCTTTGTAGTCAATTACTACTGAATTATGAACCATAGGGTGAATCATGTTACATTGTTTTTTCATTCTTATACTTTTTTTGTGTGTGTGGTACTGGGGTTCCTGGAAGCACTTCTACCTCTGGGCTACACTCCCAGACCTATTTTCACATTTTTATTTGGAAACAGGGTCTCCTAAACCAGCACGCACGGCTGGCTTCGAACCTGCGCAATCCTCCTGTCTCTGCCTCCCAAGCACAGGGATTACAAGCGTGCGCCACCACGCCCAGCTCATTCTTATACTTTTATTGGTATATTATAGTCTCACGTCATAATGCAATTCATAGTGTTAGTGACCAACATGCACACAGTTCTTGGTGAGATGCCCGAGCTGCATGTCCACCTCTCTTCTTTCTTGAAGGGGGATGGGGGTCTTCAGGTCCAATGAAGGGGGGTCGGCGCAGGAAAGACCCAAGGCTAGCCATCAGAGATAAACAAGCAAGCAAGCAAGCAAGCAAAAGCTTTATTAAGACAGCCCAGCTCCCTTTTATATCAGGCAGCTGGGAGGAGGGGACTTCCGCTCACAGCGGAAGATCGCACAAAGTACGGGGTGTTTACTGTTTGGGTGACTCATACCCCAGTGAGTGTGTTATCAGGGGACTGGTTGTTGGGCATCCCATGGCCCCTTTGGCAAGCTAGGAGGGTGTAGGATCATTCTGACTACTTCCTGCTGAAAGGGGGCAGCAATGGGAAGGGAGGAGTAGGGAAAGCAGCCCCCAAGTCCAGGCCATAAAAAGTAAATGTTGTCAGGGCAAAAGTTGGCGCTTGTATCATAAGTCTCCATCAGAAAGGGATCCGTCTCTGTATGCTGTCAATTGTCCCTGGGAATCGGCATCTTTTGGGTTTCGAAGCTGGTGGTTTCTAAGGAGAAGCTGGTTAGAAGTCTGATTAGATATTTTATTTACCTGGTTTTGTATGAGCTTAGTTATGCAGGGTAAGAACATGCAGGCAACAAGTATAATAAAAAGTGGGCCCAGGATGGGCCATATCCATGTAAGTATCGGGGACTGAAACCATGTGGAAAGGGATGTTTTTTGAGATCCTTTTAAGCCTGAGTATATTTTGCTCTACTATGCCTGATTCATTAACATAATAGCAACACTCTTCCTATAAGAAAACACAGGTTCCACCCTTTTCAGCTGTCAAGAGATCAAGGGCTCTATGGCTTTGACACGTTACCTGGGCAGGGATGTAACCTGTTTCTGTATTTTCTGAGAGTGATTCGGCAGTTGATGTGAGGGCACTTTCAAGTTTGCTGCCTAAATCATCAGTGGCCCATAAGGCATAGCCCAGAGTCCCTCCTGAAAGTTCGTTTCTGACGAGGGAGGAGGTTGAGGATATTCCAACCAGGATAGGGAGAAAAGCAGCCCTTTTTGTAAGCTTGGGTGGGGTAATCAGATATTGTAGTTGGGCGTAGCAGTAGAGAGTCAGTTGTGGGACCACTGTGACCAAGAAACAGGGAGTGATGGAGTTGGGATATATGACGTTGCTGAGAGTCCCATCACACCAGAAGAAATGGCCTGGTTGAGTATAACTGGGACTGGCAAGAGTGATAATGTACTGACAAGTGGGATCTCAGGAGGAAGGTGATGTCACAAAAATGTAAACTCTGTTTGCCTGGGTGATATTGTCTTCTTTGGGTTTCCATAAGGGAACATCTTGGAGAATATGAAATGAATTAGTTTGAGAGGCGAAGGCACACTGAGAGGCATTTATAGGTACCGCAGCTCACAAGGGCCAGGAAAGCGATGTGTAGAGGAAACAGTTTAAGGGGCTCAAGGCGGGAGAGATGAGAATTAGAACTGACAGAGTTTTGGCAATCAGTTGGAACCACATATATGCAGAGGAAGACGGAGCGGCGTTAGAGACTTTTTGGAGAGATTTAAGTACTGCCTGAGCTGAGTGTTGGATATCTGTGGAAACTTTTGAGATTCGGGTGCCAGTGGATATATATTCACAAAAGAAATAAAGTGAACTGCAAAGGGTAGAGGCAGATCCGTTACAGTAAACCTTGGCTCCCAGAATCCCATCTTGGATCCCATGGGTCAGGAATAGTATAGAGGTAGGTTTTAGTTTTGGAAATGAATTTAAAATTTCCTTATCCTAGTTGTTCTAGATAGGCATCATGGATTTTGTATGACCAGTATGGGCATCTGCCATATATATTATCCCAATTTGGGTTGCAGCAAAAACTTTCAGTTTTGTTTAAAAAAAAGCAAAGATAAGGGCAGATAGCTTAATGAAACAGCTTAATGGTAGGAGGGAAGGCTAATTTTATACTATGAGAACATCCCATCAGGGGGCAATTAGCCATTGCAGCTAGTTCAGTGAGCATTGTATTGTCATCGGTGTAGGTTTGCTGAACCTTGAATCTCCAGACAAAAGGGGAGGAAAAGATTACAGAAAAGCATATGAAACTAGTGAATACAAAAAGGTAGTTGTTATTCATCTTCAGGTATGGGACAATCCAAGCAAAGTTGAGATATTTGGAGTTTTAGAGGATTATGGGGAGAGATAGTGGACATGTAAGTTAGTCTATTATCTTGAGGCGTCTGGGTTTTTTTGTGAAGCTGCTGAATCAGGTGGTTGGATATGTTCTGGAGCTGGTTTGAGCCTAGAAATATGAATCCAGGAAGTATATTGGTTATCATTCAATTAATTTTTCAGCAGTAGGAGCAGATAGGATAACCTGAGCCGGGCCATCCCATTTAGGTTGTGAGGTAGGTTTGTCTCCTGGGGGGTTGAAATAGACCTGTTGTCCTATGGTTAAAGAGGAAATTGTAGGGGTCTACTCAGGATCTGGGAGTAGTCAGTCTTGATATTTTCAGAGTTCTGATCTGAGATTGGATAAGAGCAGAAAGGCTATTTGTAGAGGAAAGACATTGGAACAAGGAGAAAATTTCTGGGGGGAATAAGGGGCGGCTAAACATAATCTCAAAGGGAGATAAAAGGGAGTGTTTTGTGGTAAGGCTTGAACACGTAGAAGAGCCAGGGGAAGTAGGACGGTATGGGCAATGAAAATGCCAAGGCAGAGATAGAGCTCAGGCTCCAGATTGAGTTATCTGGGAAGTGAACTCAGGGCCATTAACAGATTGTAAAGAGGAGGGAATGCCAAAGCGGGGGATGGTTTGAGAAATTAGGAGATCAGAGACTGTGCAGACCCTTTTATTGGAGGTTGGGAAGGCCTCAATTTGTCCCGAGAAAGTGTTGACGAAGATGAGAAGGAGTTTGAATATCTTAACCCTGGGCATATTGGTATAATCTACTTGCCAATCAGCAGCTGGAGTATGTCCCCTCGCCTGGTGGGCCGGAAAGGCCTGAGGTCTAAGGAGAGTGTCTGGGTTTGTTCTTTGGCAAATGATACAATTAGATATAATCTGATGAAGGAATTTCTTGTCATCGGGTGTGAGAACAAAGCACGACTGTAGGAATAACTCAAGGCTGTGTGGGTTCGAATGAAACAAGGAATGTAGATATTGTAAAAGATCAGGATGGGACAGGTTGGAATCAGAGGGGGAGTCTGAATTATTAGAGGCTGGTGAAGGAATGTCATCAGCATCGTATAATAACAGTACAAAGGGAAGGGGTTGATAGGTTTTCTGGGCCACCTCCCGTGCTGCCTGGTCAGCTCTAAAATTTCCCTGGGTTATTGGGGATGAGTCAGTCTGATGAGACTTGCAGTGAACAATGCCTAACTGCTGAGGGAGAATAGCAGCTTGGAGAAGTTTGGCTATCAATTTAGATTGAGAAGACCACATTCCTTCCAAATTGAAGCATGTGAAACTAAGATATGGTAAACATATTTGGAGTCTGTGTACAGGTGAGGGTTTTCTGTGCCGCTCTAATAGCCGCCATTAGCTCAGCCTGTTAGTTGGTGGTATTAACAGGAAGAGGGTGGGCCTCAATTTTCTCGGTGGATGAGACTATTGCATAGCCCGCCCTCCGTATCCCATCTAAAAGGAATGAGTGCCCATCAATGAACCAAGTAAAATCAGGATCTGTTAATGATGAGGTTGAGGAACAAGGGAGAAAGGCTTCCAGAACATCACAATAATTATGTATAGGAGAAGGATGGTTAGCTGTGGCTTCTGGTAGCAAGGAGGCAGGATATAGAGGTGGGCAGGCCTCAAAAGAAAGGGACAGATATTGGAGGAATGAGACTGAGAGAGATAAGATTCTGGAGGGAGGTAAAGTCTGTAGGCCTTTATAGGCGAGCAAACCTCGGAGATGATGTGGAGAAAAAGTGGTTATGTATAGAATAAATGGTTTTGTTAGGTCTGGAAGGTGTAAAGCAGGAGCTAAGAGTAATGCCTTTTGTAGGAGACGAAAAGCATGTGAAGGGGAGGAGTCCAGGGGCTCATGAAGGCCATTGGTCGGTCCATATAAGGTTTGGCAAGAAGGGAGTAGTTGGGAACCCAGGCCCAAAAGTAACCAGCAAGAGCCAGGAAGGAGAGAATTTCATTTTTTGTTTTGGGGACTTGGAGAGTCTGGATAAGCTTCTTGTGGTCTTGTTTTAATACTGATTTAACCATAGAAAACAGAAACATCATTTTTAACATGCCAGACCTTCTTGTGACCTGCTTTTTGCCTTCTGATCCCTTCTTTACATCTATCTCTCATCCCTACATACTGGTTCCTTTCTGCCATAATTCCCTTCTTGAATTTACATTTTGAAATGATTCTGCATAATTTTAACAGAATAGGTCTCCATAGAAGAGAACTCTATGAGAGACAAACAAGCAGAGAACTAAGCCCTGTATATAAAAAAAAATCAATATTCTGCCTGACACCTCAAGAGCCACCCAGGCTTTCTCTTGCTGGTTAGAGGGCTGATCAGAGGGGCCTTGCCAAGCCTAGGGCATCTTCAGTCTTCAGTCTTCGAGGACAGCCATGATGGGAGCAGACGACCTCACTTTCCTTCAGAGGTGAGGGCAACATGCTTTCCGGTACTTTTCTCTTACAGAGATGGCACAGCCCAGATGCAGATGGACTCCTTGCAGGAGTGGAGGAAATCAGGCACCTTTGTACTGGCAGGCACCAAGCCATTAGCCCCTTTCTCTCGCTGTATGAGAAGCCTTTGGTACCTCTGAGGAGAGCTAGCCCCCCCAAAACAAGGACGAGGACAGCCAGCCAGGGAGAGAGCCAGGAGGAGGGAGTCCTCTAGATAGAGGGGTCTCCCTCCTGGGTTTCGGCACCAAAGAAGGGGGTCAGGGTCTTCGAGGACAATGAAGGGGGGTCAGCGCAGGAGAGAACCAAGGCCAGCTGTCAGAGATAAGCAAGCAAGCAAGCAAAAGCTTTGTTAAGACAGCCCAGCTCCATTTTATATCAGGCAGCTGGGAGGAGGGGACTTCCGCTCACAGCGGAAGATCGCACAAAGTACGGGGTGTTTACTGATTGGGTGGCTCATACCCCAGTGAGTGTGTTATCAGGGGACTGGTTGTTGGGCATCCCATGGCCACTTTGGCAAGCTATGAGGTAACCAACACAATCCGGAAGAGAAGCCGGAATGGCGCCATCTTTGCCATGACTGGGCTGCTTATCCTAATATTTCTCATTGAAAATATTCAGATATATTTTACCTTGAACTTCATATTTCTTGTATCTCTATGTAGAGATTTGTGCATCTGTAACAAAGTATTTCTTTTCCAATTTTTTTAAGTTCATTTTTAGGGGACAACCAATCTTAACAAAATGTTATCACATCAAGTAAGTTTTTCTTATATGTCCAAGTTTTTATTATATGTCCAAGTGGGTTTTTAGTATATTTTTCCTGCTGGTTTTATGGTGGTAATTAGTAGAAAAATATGAATAGTTTTTGGATGAGTTGGAGGTGTGGTCCATGTCTAAGTACCTATCTGTCAACCTATGGTGTTACAGTAGATTTTAATCACCTCACAAAATAGTATAAATAAACACTATTGAACAATGTACAGAATTAAAATAAATACCAGGAATCTCCTACAACAACTACAATAACAACACAAGTAAGAGTAATGATTAGGTCAATGATTCACAACAGCAGCAACAAAAAGTGGCTATGAAGTAGACATAGTGTTAAGTAAACAGTACCACATCCCCGGTAGTAATAACTACAAGAGTACAAATGGTGGTGGCAGGAATTACATAAACCAAATTTTTAATGGATGGTAAAAATGCAGTTCACTAAGAAAAAGAAATATGCTATTTGAGCACAACCAATCTCAAAAATCCAAGGGTCATTTGTTTTCTTTCATATTTTGAAGCTAGAGAGGAAGTAGAGAACAAAAGGAACTTCAAATAAGTGAGAGGGTTCCGCAGACTTGGCTTAGTCCAAATGGGGCGCGAGTCCACTCATGATCGAACCAATCTCAGAAAAAGATGGACGTGGATAGGGTGCCGTACTGCAGCCACTTATCTGCAGCGATTCTTTCCCCTCTAGGAAATAACTTTCTTTAAGTTCCTATTTATGGCGCTTCTGAAAAGAATCTGACATGGGTCAATGCTTCTTGTGCAATCGAACACTTTATTCTAGACACAGGATTTTTTATATTTCCCCATTTCCCTGTGATTTTCTAGAAGAAAAGTGCAATCACCCAAAATACAATAGTGAGATACACATGCAAATCACCAACCCTAAACAAGACAAAAAGTGAGGCCTGTGACATCACAGGTCCTTGTGATTGAAATCAGTCCCATGACCCCAGGTGGGTCTTGGGCTCCGAGTCAGCCCCTCTGGCCTTGCAGCTGCAGAGGCTTTTAGTGGGCAAATTCCAGAAGAACAAAATTCACACCCAAAATCACTTGAAGAATCCAGTTTTTAAGAGTTTCCTTTAACCCTTTCGGAACTTTTATTCCTAGGGCTTAGTCCAATGTCCTTTTCTATCTAGCAACCTCCTTTGAGCTGAATGGGGGATGAAGTTCGAGATTCCAGCTTTCATACATGTAGTTGGCGTAGGGAAATCCGTGTACATTTATGATGATTTAGAGTATTTCAATGAATGTCTGCTGGATTTTATCTGCTGTCTGAAAGCTTAAGCAAGCTCAAAACACAGTTTAGCAGGTAAATACAAAGAAATAACATGAAGTTTTTAGATTTAGTTGTCAGATATACTTCTTTAGCAGCTGAGCACTTTTCCTCAAACGATAGGCTTATTAGAAGCCTATTCCTCTTTTAATAATCCATTTCCACACCACAATCCTTCTGTAACCTGCTTTTAATCTTTCTAATTCCTTTCTTTCCCATTTGGGACAATCTTAGGATAAGCTCCTCTTCATACAAAAATGCTTTCTTACTCTCACCATATTTTCTTTCTTTCACATTTACACATCTATTTTATCTGTCCTTTGTTCTGACATAGCTATTTTATCCAGGTGGTGATGCCCTGTCTCCAGGCAGTACTATCACTAGGTGCAAAGGTCAAGATTCCTTCTAGCCCTTGGCTCTATTAGCCCTTGGTTAGAATGAAGGTCAAAGATAGGAAGGAGTTCTGCATTTGTAATTACTGAATGGAATGCTGCCACTGCATCTAAATTCTAAGTAAATTTTATTACCATTTGAACAAAGCCGAGGACGTTTAGAGGCTTAGACAAATTACCAGAAACTTTATTTTCCACGGACTCAGTTTCTCTCACAGTCCTGATCTTACACGACCGGAGCAATTCGTTTGGAGAGTTAAAAGAATCATTACCGAAAGAATAATAGTTATGAAAGAATATCTGAAAGTGGGGAGTCCTTTTGGCCAGAGCCACACCTTCTCTCAGGGCTAATTGCCAATTTTGACTACGTGGGAGGTTTCACACACACAGATGCCGAGAGGAAGTAGGCGGTCGCGGCAAAGTCTTGGCAAGAGGGGACCAGTAGAAGACTGGAAGAGGACTGAAAGAGGGAAGTGGGGAATAGAAAAAGGAGAATTGATGAATAAAACCTTTCTGATAATGATATGGCCATATTTGGAAGTGTAACTCCCACTCTCACTAATAGGTAAAAATAATGAGAGCAGAGCAGGATCTAGAGGAAAAACTTCAAGTTCTGTGTGAAAAATATATCGCCTTGAGCCTCACTATGATGTATAATTATAAGGCACTAATAAATGTATAAAAGTTAAAAATGGGATAGGAGGGCAAAATATTGTAGAATATACAAAAAGTGAAAAGAGAGAAAACAGGAGAAAGGCAGATAGTCAAAGTCATAAAGGAGAGAAAACAGATTGAAAGAGCACACGAGGGACAGAAAGAGAAAGAGAAAGTGAGAAATTGGCTGTTAGAGGAAGAGGAAAGGCAGCAAAGTATAAGGAAAAAAAGTAAAGCAGCAAAAATTTAAAAAATATGATAAAAGATAATAAAAATAAATTATTCTTACCATTTGATCCAGCAGTACTACTTCTGGGTATCTACCCCAAAGAAAGGAACCAAACTACCAAACTAATGCATGTGTATCTATGTTTAAAGCTGCACAGTTCACCATATCCTAATTATGGAACAAGCCAAGATGTTCATCAACAGATGAATGGATTACAAAACTGTGGGATATGTACACGATGGAAATTTACTCATCCAAAATGAAAAACACAATTACATCATTTACAGGAAAATGTATGGAACTTGAGGATTTTATGCTAAACTAATGTGAAAGCTAGGAAAAAGAGGATAACAGGAGAAATTCTACATAAAAAGGAGATTGTATAGAGGAGCAAATAAGGTGGCCCAAATGAGAGGATAGGAGGGAGGAAAAAGGAGAGGCACACTTCTAATTCCAGCATTTGGGAGGCTGAGACAGGAGGATCGCAGTTCCAAGACAGCCTTGGCTACTTGAGGCCCTTTGTCATTCAGTGAGATCCTGTTTAAAAATAAAGAAGAAAAAATAAGGCTGGAGGTGCACCTCAGAGGTAGAATGCCACTGGGTTCCATCACCAGTACCTCAAAAAATAAAAATAAAAATAAACAAATATATCAAAGTCAATCACTAAACCAAGCATGGAAAGGAGGGACAAGAAGGGAATAGGGTGAGAACTGGGTAATGGATAGTTGGGTGATACATGAATGTATGTCTCCACATATCCCATTAAGATGTATTAATACACAGCACCAGTAAAATTTTTTAAAAAATTAATATGCATCACTTTTATTTTCTTTACAAATTTAGCATCAATGTTTACAAATAATGTTGGTTAATCTCACTTACTTTAATATTCTTTAGTTCCATCTATTGCCCTGTAAATTAGTAATTTTGTTTTCCTTTATGGAATTTTGTTTTTTTTTCTTTATGGCTGAGTAAAATTCTGTTGTGTACTTATCTCATAGTTTTATAATCCATTCATCTGTTGATTAACATCTTGGCTATTTCCATACTTTGACAGTTGTGAAAAGTAAAAAAAAAAATGGATGTTCTCCATAGGATATGAAAGCTAAGGGGGAAAATGTCATAGGAGAAACTCTAGATGAGGAAGAAGATGATTCCTGGGACCTACCTGGTAATCTGACATAGTTTCAGGTACAAGTAACCATGGTTTCCTGTTGTGTTTGCCACCCTGGGGACCACCACTGTGTTTGGGGTGTTTCTCAATTTCTACAGGGATAGGGGACTTAGGGGCAGCCTTATATCACCTGTTTCTCAATTTCTGTGGGGATGGGGGAATGAAGGGCAGCCACACCTCACCTTTTGGTTGAGATCACTTTATTGTCCAGGGATCCTCTTTTGTGGCAGGAATGTTTGTAACTTTTAACTGTGTGTGTTTTCACCCTGGGATCCACAACTGGAGTCGACAGGCCCCCGTTTGGGCTGGCCTGTGGGGAGGGCATGCCATGCCTTTACCTCCCACAGCTCATATTAGGGGCTGTCAGAACATTCTCATTTCCAATATGTTTTCAGGGATTCTCTGCAAACTCCCAGACCCTGCCATTTTAGCAGTTCCTGTGGAGGACTTTCCCCTCTCTCCCTCCTGCCTCACGGTCTACTCCTAAAGCTGTCTGTCAACTCATGATTACATTGAGGTATATTGAAGCCTTTTAGGATTCTTTATGAAGAGTTTGTTTTCTCAGAGTTCTAATTCTGATGAGTTCTGTGGTGGCCATGGTGATATTCATGAGCAACCCTTGGCTGGGAAATGTGGAGGTTCAGGGGCACGAGGAATTGATTACACTGTTCATTTCGGTTAGTACTCAATACCTTCTGGGTTAGTAAGATTTAGTTTCTTCTGTATTTGTTGGTGGTTACTCTTTTCCTGGGGTGGGGTGTCCATTCTTGAGCCTGCCATGCTCAGAGCTGGCCAGGCACTTTCCTACTTGAGCCCTACCATTTCTCTCCTTCAAAGAAATCTATATTCACATTTGACATTTTAGTTAAAAGTGTAAAACCAAGAAGAGAAACGTAGTATTTTTCTTTTTTGTTTTGTTAGGGTATTTTTAATAGTAAAAATGCTTTATATATTATGTTCAATCTTCTATCAACTCTATGATTTGGGTTGCCTTGACGGCATACTGCAAATTAATGCAATTTTCTATTCTGGTGAGGCTCAATTTATCTTTTTTTTCTACTTGACATTTTTATTTTATTATTTTGCCATTAAAAGTTATTATTTCATGGCTGGGCGTGGTGGCATACGCTTGTAATCCCCACACTTGTGAGGCGGAGACAGGAGGATTGCACTGGTTCAAAGCCAGTCCCACTGGCTTAAGAGACCCTGTTTCCAAATACAAAGTATAAAAAATAGGTCTGGGAGTGTAGCCTGGAGGTAGAAGGGCTTCCAGGAACCCCAGTACCACCAAAAAAAAAAGTTAATATTTCACTTAAGGCCACAAAGACATTTTCTTATATTCCCTTCTATAGGATTTGTAGTTTTATCTGTTTCAAATAATTCAATCAACTTTTAGTCAACTATATAATCCGGATGGATGAAGACCATTTTATATGTGGAAATAAAGATATTCCAGAAACATTAAAAAAAAATTCCCAAATTTTATACTCTTTAGACACTTGATAATTTGACAATAAATACAAAGTTTAATTTTAGGACACTAAATTCTACTGCATTGACTTATATGTCCATCCTTTTACAAGTACCACAATGTCTTAATTACTAGGAATTTGTGGCGAGTTTTAAATTAAGAACTATGAGTCTAGTAATTCCTCATTGTATTTATTTTATAATATTGTTTTTCTTGCTCTCCAGCACTTGCGTTTCCATCCAAATTTTATAAGCAGCTTGCCACTTACTAACATTTTTTTAAATGAACCCAGGATTTACACAAAAATAGAATTAAATATATAGATGCATTTGGAGATATTTGCCATCCTAACCATAATAAACTTTCCAATCTTTGATTGTGATATTTTGTTTAATTTTATTTTGGACAGATTTTTTATATTTTATTGGTCTGTTGTAATTCTACATCATATTGCAATTCAAAGAGAAACAAACATCCATGCCCTCTGCGTTAGCTGTTTCTCTTCTTTCTCTAGCGTCTCCCCTTACTAATCAGTGAGACTGAAAGTAATGTAGCAGTACTTTATCCGTTTTCCTTTCCCAGTGCTTTCGCCAGTATCTTTCCACATTCACTTGGTCTCTCTTTTCAGTTATTTATATAAGTCCCTTTTGCTTACAATTTTCTAACATACACATATGAAATAAAACATAAAACTATTGATTTCTGTAACTCATTGCACTTAGCATAATATTGTCCAGTTTCTTCCATTTGCCTGAAGATGACATAATTTTGTTCTTTTTAATGGCTGAATAGAAGTCCATTGCGTTTCTCTACCACATATTTTATCCATTCATCTCCTGATGGACATCTGTGTTGGTTCCATGATTTGGCTACTGTAAATTTTTCTGTCATAAACATGAGTTTCCATGTATCACTACTGTACTCTCTTTTTAGGGGGAGGATACAGGAGGTTCATTTAGAGAAGGGAAGGCACCATCTGAAAAAGGCCATGAAAAGAGAGGGCAAAGTATCTGGAATGGGCTTTTCCTGGAGATGGAAAGGTGGCCTGGTGCAGTGCGGCTGTGCTCCAGAGATGGGGTCTGCAGTGATGTGTGTTCAGGTTCAAGAGCGGTGTGGATGTTCCACATGTTGGTGGTATGGCCCCTCTGAGCCCCTCTTTATACTCATTACATTTAGGGTGACTGACTGCCCTTTGCACACTGCACCTTAAAGATCTTGTGCTGTTTCCCTCCCCACTTCCCAGAGGGGAGGGTGTCAAAGCGAGTTTTTCAGGTCCAGTTCAATTGATTTAGTCTTTCCCAGCTGACCACATCTGCTATTATCAAGCTATGTACCTAACATTTTCCCCCTCAGGAGCTTGTGTCCCTGGATTCTTTCAGGGAATCGGGCTATAGGTACATTTTTCATAGCTATGTTGAGCTGAATAGGGATTTTGTCATTTCAGGGCCACCCAATCCTGCTCTGTCTTATAGGGCTTTATTGTACTGAAAAAAAGATTTATTCTTGTAACACATACTAGCTAAAGGTAACAATAACTACCTGATTACTATTTTTGTAAAAGGACCACAGGAGAAATCTGGCTCAGTTATAACTATTAGATGATTACAAATGGGAATTGTTTAATACCTAAGGATGTTTTATGTTCCTTTTCCATGACTATTTCCTCTAAAATGTTGTATGCTTCTGGTCTGCCCTGATCTCATCTAATGAATGGTCTTTTGTGACTAGACATGTTTTGGAGGGGCAGGCTTGTCCAGAGGTCTCTCATTGTTAAGGTGGTGGCTGTGGAGAGTTGTTGATAATTTGTTCTGAGTTTTAGTTCATGGCCTGAAGATGAGTGAAAAACAATTTCTATAAGCAAGTGCAGGAGACTGGGGGCAAATAAAAGACAAGGAGGCCTGTGAGAGGCTGATTGACTAGTTTATAAAGTTCAAATGATAAACAGTTTTGAGAAAGGTGCTTTGAATTAGGAACTTACATGGAATTCATTAACCTGTTTTTCTTCTAAAAAGGAACCTTAAATTTTCTATGGATTCCCAACTCCATGAAGATCAATCTGATTTTGAGCTTTTCATTATATTTGGAATAAATTGAGTATGATGGATCCAGCTAGACATTTCAGGTATTTTATTGCTATTGTAGTATAGAAGAGTAAAGAAGTTTCTATAAGAGATATTAATATCTGGAATCCTGGATATCTGTCCTTCCACTAGTGTCCAGATTCACAGAAAAATTGGTTGACTTTATTTTGTACATTTGCACGAAGGCATGTATTACCTTTTGGAATTAGCATAGGGAAGTTAAACATTTGGTTATATCAGTTATTCTTTTATCAAGCTCTAAGTAAGTAAAAACGGCTTGTCATATATTTTGAAAAAGTTAAGCTGATAGAAAAGCATTGGGGGCAGTTAGAGTCTGAAGAGAACTGTGGGAGAATCTCTAGCCAGAGTGGTAACGTCTTTTGACGGAGCCTGTCTAAGGTGCATTTTAACCCGGTTGGTTCTTTCAGCCTTCCCAGGCATATGAGGTCTCCAAGAAGAATGAAGTATCTACTTCCCAGACTTTTGACACCTCATCATTTGATTTGACATAAATATAGGTTGATTATTATTTTAGTGGGATGAATGCAACACAAATCAGTGAATAATCCCATGATTATGGCCTTACTCATGTCATGTGTACACTCTGTCCAGGTGGGAAAGGCTTTTATCCAGCCCGTGAAGGTATTTACACAATTAAAAAGAAACATATAACTTCTGAAGGAGGATAACTGGACAATGTAATTGTTAATCTCCTCCTGGATAAGTGGTTTAAGCTGTATGTCCTGAAGCAGAAATGAAGGCTTGATACCGTAGGGATTGTTTTAGGGCACAAATATGGCATGCCTGAAATACTGTAAGAGTCACTTACCTATGAATAGTCTTTTACTGTGGCTGGAGAGAAAAAAAAATGCTCCCAGGAGTTGAGGTATGTTCTATCCCAAGAGAGAGGGCATTTAGATATAAGAGAAAATGGTGACATCCTCACAAACAGTACAAAAAGGTATACAACATCATGTTGTTCATCCTTTGTTTGCCCACATTTCCTGCAGTTTATGCAGAGGAAGGAATTCCAGAATAGGAAGTTATTCAGAAAGGGCAGATCCTGAACTTAAAGGAAACTCGGGGTCCTCCTGTCAGGTCTGAGGGTGTCCTCGGTTGGACCCCTTTGGTGGTGACTCTCATGTGGGAGCCGCTGGAGAATGGGGATTCTTAGTCCAGGGCCATATGGGGTCCTTTCGCTCCACAGTGCAGTCTTTCCTCTTATAATGTTGACTTTTGATAGAGGACAGGGAACTCAGGACCCTTTGTCCCCTCCAGACCTTTGCTTACCAGTGTTCAGGATTTCCACGTTGCCTGGCAGTTTCCTTGGGGAAGGATCTCCTGGGGGTCACCCTGGAGACTGTTTTTGTGTCTGGAAAAATTGCATGAGGGATTGATCAAGTTGAACTAATGTCCTTTTAGGGAAGTTAGACCTCAGGTTGGTGTGTTTAATAAAAGCTTTTTGAGACTTCTATGAAGGCTGTTGAACTTTCATTGTTGCCTAAATCTATGGTAGCCAGTTTGTTATAATTACAGGCTTACTTGACTGAGCTATATCTCTCAAAAAATAACAGATGATTGCTTGCCTATGTTTTCTCAGGGTATCATAGTCTAATCTCAGTGGGGATGAGGTGGAGGCACTGCAGTGGTCAAACTTTAAAACTCTTCAATATACTATTCAGGGTCATCTGAGAATTACTACAGATTCTCTTTAACCTAGGATCCTGCATAGAAAAAATAATTTCTGCTCTAATAATCTGACCCACTGTATCTGCTATCTCTTAAAGAGGATATACTTAGAACTAGAGGAGAGGCCATCTAATAGGGAAATAAGATATTTGTTAGACTTCAGCTCTGGAAGGAGGAAGGGAGAGAGAGAGAGAGAGAGAGAGAGAGAGAGAGAGAGAGAGAGAGAGAGAGAGAGAGAGAGAGAAGAGCGAGTGAGCAAGCACGAACACAGAGAGAAAACAGAGATAATAAAAAAATTCAGCTAGAATACGGTAGTAAAATTAAGGTTTCCATTTACGAGCCTTGTTTTCTGATTATTTAATTGATATTGAGATTAATTTGTATTACAAAAGATCATTAACTTTTTTACCTTTTTAAGTTTTATATTCAAACTGTTCACGATTGTCTAGAATACATCCCAGAGGAAAATCTAGAGGTACTACCAACTGATTTTCTTCTGACTGAGAAAATGTGATGGCTTTTGAGAGGGGCCATGTCTGCCTGCTGTCAGGATGACCCTCCCAAGCACCACCCCAAGCAATAAGATACACTTAACTTAGACTTACCCTTTTCATCACAAAACATCATACTTTATGATTTCCTCTTAGCTTATCCATCAAAATGTTACATAACCTTGTATGTAAAATTGGACATTGATTCGAAACCAACTTTCCAGCGGACTTTGTTGCCTTTAGAACTTAAAAGAAATATATCTCACTATGTTATCTTAGGGTGTTCACACATAAGCCAGGTTCCCAGAGTCAGGCCAGGCCATTTTGACAGGGATGCAAAAAGATTCATCTTTCCCACTCATTTATAGAAGCAGGTGTCTCTGTCCCATCTGAAAATCACTTACCTCTATTTCTACAGTCGCTATACACAAGCATATGCATCTCAAAGTCTCAGCATCCAAAGGCCACAGTGCCATATACATTAGAGATGTATCCCAATCATGGCTTTTATAATGTTAAAGATTTCGGACCCCTTTTTTTGAGTCACAACACCATATCATTTTATTGGTTGTTCGATCTTAAAATTATTTTGCACAACCTCAGTCCTTATCTGCACAGAAAGCTTTCAAATAGAAAGCATAAACGAGAAAGCATAGATTTCTTACTTTTTGTGACTGAGAGATGCTGTCTTTAATATGTAGAGGCTAGGAAGTAAAATGATTATAGAAGGAACTTTAGAAAAAGAGAAACTATAGATGAGCAAATAAGGCAACCACACTGAGGGGGATGTGAAGGGGAAGAGATAATGCCATAATATACATGGCATGCATTCATAAACATAGCAAAGTCTTGATAACCACACTGAGGGGGATGTGAAGGGGAAGGGATAATGCCATAATATACATGGCATGCATTCATAAACATAGCAAAGTCTTGATAAGACGAACATGATGGAAGTGAGAGAGAATGTGGTGGAAATTGGGGAAGGGTTAAATGAGTAATGTGTGCAAGGATGCTTCTACCATCTTGTCTGCCATTAAGATGTTTGGGCTACAATTAACCAATAAAATAATAAAAAAATAAGCAAAGGGGAAATAGAGAAGGTTTATTTAGAGTAGTGAAGTGACATATGAGAAAGGCCAAGAAAAGAGGAGAAAGGGTCACACTACTGGAAAAACATCATGAATGGGTCATTCCTGGGAACTGAAAGGTGGCCAGACAATGAGATAATGATGCAGAAACAGGGTCTGGAGCCATTGGTTTCCAGGTTGGAAAGCAGCAATCACAGTACTGAGGGTTTCTTTGATTTCTCACAATACATTTTGCATGCTTAGAATACATATGTTATAGTAGTTTGTTTCATTTCTTCCTAAATGAATACAAGTCACAGCATCCAAAGGCCACAGCACTAGAAATAAAGTAAAATGTAAAAAGGAGAGGAGAAAAATGAAAATAGGCAAGCAAAACAAAAATTACAATTACTTAGCAGAATATGGCATAATTATTTCCATTGAAATTAGATAGACTGTTGATATGAATAGTCTCATCCTATGCCAGTTTTTTTCCCCTTGAATTGTGGCCTCCCTTAGTGAGTCATTACTGTTTCTCCAAAGCTCTGTTACAGACCTAGTTCTTCTTCACCTACTCAATCTACTCACATGGAAGCAGAAAGGGAGAGCTCAGGTAGGATACAGTTCCAGAACTAAGATGTTTCCTCAGAAGTTCACTGATAGGATGGAAAGATAAGGCAGGTTGGGAGAGAAGCCGGCCAGACACTCACCTTCTCCCCCGGCCTTCTTCTGGCTCAGGAATATTGTCCCCAAGAAAAGGTTGCCCTAGACCACTACGATTTCTCACTTACATTGTCCTGTGTTAGGCATGGTGAGGGAGGGGAGAGTTTATCAGAGCATAATCTGCTCAGAATCATGGAAAGCTTGTCTGGAGCAGTCTGTCTTTATGGATATTAGAGTTTTCTTCAATAATTCACTAGTGAAATGGATTGACAAAGTGAGTTGATGTGGAAGCTTTCCACAAAGTCCTGCAGCCTTTTCTGTGCATGAGTGTAACACTCTGAAAGTTCATCCCCCGCACAAGTTCCCGGGGTCCACCTGATATTTTAGCACTGCACTCTCAATTCCATTCAGTATTTCACTTAAGTGTGTAGCAAGCAAGTTTGCTGACTGTAAAGCTGACGCAGATTCCTGCCCAGGCCACTGCCTGTGTGAACATCTCTTGAGACTCCTTCCTTGACTCTGAGCACTCCCATTTAAATTTTCACTCAACTCACCAGGATTTCAGAAGACATAGGATTAAGAAGACTGTGGGTGGGCCACATGGCTGCTGCCTTACTTTGAAGTATTCAAAAGCTCCAGTGAGTGGAAGTGTCTCTGTTTTAGGAACACCTGCCATCTAGAAGTTGACTCTTAGGGAACTGGGTTGACTCCCTTTCTGGATTTGTTGTTACATTTCTTAAAACTCCATTGCTTCTACTCTTTAGATATGGATTGAATGGTTATGTTCAGTTTCATTTTTAATTTTACTGTTTAAAGATATACAGCTGTAGGGCTGGTATAGTAACTCATGCCTATAATCTTGGTGCTTGGGATATTGAGATAGAAAAATCTTAGGTTCAAAACCAGCATCAGAAATTTAGTGAGGTTTTCAGCAACTAATCAAAAATATGTTTCCAAATAAAAATAAAATAAGGCTGGGGATGCAGTTTGAAGTTGGAATAGTCTTAGGTTCAGTCCCCAGCAACATCACACACACACACACACACACACACACACACACACACACACACCAAAAAAGATACATAGTTGTGTTTTGCTGGGTCTTTTTATTTTTTATATTTTCTGGTTCATCAAGGTTCAGGTTCTTCTTCTCATTGAGATTCATCAATATGTGGGGGAAGTTTTCTGTTGATTGAGCCCCTGACTACAGTAATACAATTATACATCCTATCTCAACGTTGCATTTTTCTTCTTCAATACAAGAAAATCTTAACAAAAGTTAAGAGTATAATAGCTCAGAATAACTTCATCCATGATCAGATGATAAACATCATGTTGCAATTACTAATAAGGTATTGATTATGAACTACTTTAATGAAACATAGAATTATTTAAATAATTGAAGTAGAAATAATTAGAAAAAATTTATTATGAAAAGTACTTTAATAGAGCAGAACCTAGAAGAACAATATTTTGTTAGGTTGAAAAACAAAACTCATCAAGATAAAAAGGAGCAGGAAGGTAAAAGGATAGACCCAGTGAGCTGGAGATCCCTACTCACACAGTGGCAGAGTTATGCTATCCACATGATGTAGAAGCATCGGTGGGGACATTCAGCTATGGTACCTAGTGGTTCTATAGTGAGGCAGTCACCAGGAGTCAGGTGAATGAGAGATATCTGGATATACAACATGGAGGAACTAAAAAGAAGAACTGGAAAATGTGTCAACATTCATTGAGTTCTGCATTTAGCATGTTGATATTAAACACTATTCAAAATAGATACTGACTCACTATAAATTATAAAACAACAAAATATATATAGGAATTTAATAGCCCACTAGTACTTAAATTATATATAATATTTATATGAAACTTACCTGCAATATAATCTTCACAAAAGGGAATATGGTATGCATATAATTGTTTGTGATTACAGAACTGGATTTGGAATGTAGCTAAGGTGTTATGGCACCTATGTCTGAGGTTAGGACGGATCTACACTTCCAGCCCTAGTTTTTCAATTTTCATTGTGAAACCGAGTTTTGCTAGGTTAATGACAGTCTCAGTACTTGCTGAAGCTGTCCTTAAAACTGTGTTTCTCCTGTCTCAGGCTCTCAAGTTCCGGGTTTACCAACAAGTGCTACCATATCTGGCTTAGAAAGCTACAACTGTATTACACACATTTGTTCTAAAAATTGGTGCATTGTAATTATATAGCATAGTGAGGTTCAGAGAACTAGAAACTATATGCACACAGTGTGTGTTTATCTCTGCATCTCTCCTCACTCCTTCCACTCCCTATAGACAATATTGACATTGATACAGGTAACTAACTTCATGTATGAACAAAGGATTATCTGAACTGTTTCCATCATCAGATCTCCCCTTTCCCCTCCCAACCTCCATACCCAAATTCCTTTTGACTCTTCTACTGGTGTCTCCTCTCATTCATCTGAAGTCCTTTTGTGGCCTAATTTCTGTCTACCACCCATGTATGATTAAAAACATATGGCCCTTCACTTTCTGCTAATATCACTTAGCCTCATATTCATGAGTTTCATCCATTTTCCTGCAAATAGCCTTATTGTGTTCTTTTTATGGCCGAGTATTCTTTGTCAATTGATTTTTTAAACACATCTTATAAACGTACCTCTCTACATATAAAACAGGAATTTCTGTTGTCCACTAATGGCTCTAATATTTCTGATAACTAAGTAAAGTGTATATAATTATTTTTTTAATTTATTTTTTATTTGTGCAATGTATTCATACATCATAATGGTATAAAGAAAATACTTTTGTAGACATACATGCACACATGGCCCAGTTAGTCCCTACCCAATCCCCACCCCGTTCCCTCCCCATCCTTCCTTCCCATGCTTGGCTTACTGGTTGACATCTAGTTTTATAGCAATTTATCCAAAATTAAAAATGATAATCTCACAGAGCATTTTCATTTGTCTGATACCAAGCTTTTGATGACTTAAAGATAACATTTCAATATTTCTTTTTGCTTTCTTTCTTACCAGAGAATTTTTTTTAGGTGAAACTATCATACATTTTTTTATTTATTTTTCAGAAAAAAAATCTATCCTAATATGGAATATGGACTCTAGATACCCAAAACAATCTCGAAAAAGAACAAAGCTAAAATGTGTATATTTTCTGATTTCAAACCTTATAAAGCTATAATAATTGAAGCAGTGTAGTACTGTTACAAAGGCAGATATATAAACCATTTGAATTACATAAAAGCCTAGAGATAAATTCTTCCATATATTGTCAAGTTATTTTTGACAGTGTTTCCATGAACATTTGGGGAGGCTGAGACAGGAGGATCAGCCTCAGCTACTTAATGAGGCCCTTTGCAACTCAATAATAAAAAATAAAAAATAGGGCTGGGATGTAGCTTGTATGTAGAATTCCCTTGGATTCCATCTCCATTATTATATATAGCATTAATAACCATTTTACAAATTAGCTAATTATTTTCATGTTTTTACACATCACTTTTTTCTAATATTTAATGAAATAACACTTTTATTATGAAATATGTTATAAATTCTGTCTATTTTCAATATATTTCCTCTGAAATTTCTTTGGTTATAAAGGAGAGGAAAAAAGCCGGGCGTGATGGCACACGATTGTAATTCCCGCGCTTGGGAGGTAGAGACAGGAGGATCGTGCAAATTTTTAGTCAGCTGCACTGGCTTAAGAAACTCTCTTTCCAAATAAAAAAGTATAAAATAGGTCTGGGAGTGTAGCCCGGAGGTTGAAGGGCTTCCAGGAACCTCAGTACCACCAAAAAAGAAAAAGGAGAGGTACAGAGACTACCTGGTATTCATATGAAAATTTCTTAATCAAATATTTAAAAATATAGATGTTGAAGGTCACAGTGCTTCACGCCCATAACTTCCTCCTTGGTAACCTGAGACAGGAAGGTCACAGGCTTTACCCCCCGCATGATCACTTAGTGAGACCGGGGGTGTAGCTCCAGGAAAATGAATGAAATTATAGAATACTCTGTTTAGTGTATCAATCAGACTCAGTCTTAAGAAAATCAACTTTCCTGCATATATCAAAGCTAGGCATAAAATAGAATAATCAGAGAATTCAGATAAACTAGAAGAATTCTCTGAATATTTTTTATTTTTATATACAAGTAAATTTCCATTGGGTACATATTTTCTTTTTTAATATGCCTTATTGGTGCACTATATTCTTACATTTTACTGTAAATCATGTTAGCGGGGACATACATGCCCACAGTACTTGGTCCCTCCAGTTCCATTTCATTCCCCCACTTTCCCATACAGAATAATGAAATTGAAATAGATATTTTCACTTATGCACAGAAAGTCCAATTGTAGTAATGCCTACAATGACTCCCACTCTTCCCCTCCCGTTCCCCTAGATGACCTCCCTGGCTCCCCTGAGGTTTCTCCTTCATTATCTGGAGTCACTCTGGTATCCTGATTACTCTCTAGCTTCTGCATACTTGAGAAAATATATGACCCTTCACTTTCTGTGACTGGATAATCCTTCTTAATACAATGTTCTCCAGGTCCTTCCATTTTCCTGAAAATGATGTAATTTTGTTCTTTTTTATTGCTGAATAGAAGTTCATTGTGTAGTTGTCCCATAATATTTTAATCCTGTCATCCGTTGATGGCTGTCTAGGTTGGTTTCATAATTTTGCTATTGTGAATTGTACTGCTATGAACACAGGCATTTATGTATCACCATAGGATCATAACTTTAATTACATTGGAGTCCTTGAAGGAACCAATAAACACAACATTCTCTTTGTAAAAGTGCAGAAGAGATTATGCTTGAACTTGCTGACATCCATAAATCACAAACAATTAATCAGAAGAAAGTTCTTGTTCTTTATTTTTTCTTTTATTTTCTCTCTTTCACATTTTTTGGCAACAAACTGAGCACCCAGTTGTAACTGATATTCTGGTATTTGGGTGGGGAAGAAAGTTTAGTCGAGACTGGATTCTGAATGATAGACTACTATAAAAGTGCAGAGGAGAGTTCTCTGACAAATTCCGCATACCTCCTTCTGTCAGACTGTCAGAAAATACTTGGGTGAGAGACTCAATTCTTTGGTCACTGTGGTTACAAAGTGTGAATACAATTTATACCTAAGTAGGCAGCAGTTGCAGCCCATTACTCTGCCCAATAGAAGGGACCAAGGTAAAAAGAGGCTGATGACTTTTTGGCCAAAAAATCCATTTGAATCACTAAAGTTTTGGAGATACATAAATATCTCCAAAAAAAAAAAAGATTGATCACCTTTATAAAAATAAGAATCTTTTAATAGTAATGAAATTCTATTGTCCTCCCACAATTTGTGCTGTTAGTTTTCTGTTAATTATTTTTTATGGTACTGGGGTTCCTGGAAACCCTCCTACCTCCGGGCAATACTCCCAGACCTATTTTATATATTTTTTTGGAAACAGGGTATCTTAAGCCAGCCAGGCTGGCTTCAAACCAGAGCGATCCTCCTGTCTCCGCCACCCAAGAGTGGGGGTTACAAGTGTGAGCCACCACGCCCAGCTTGACTCTGCACTTTCTATGATTGGCTAATCTCACTTAACATAATGTATTCCAGGTCCATGCATTTTTCTGCAAATGACATCATTTTGATATTCATTACTAATTATTTCCATAATGCATGTTAAAATTTCTTTTGCTCTTAAGCTATCAATGTCACTTTAAGATACTGGATTCTGTCAAAGAGGTATTGGCAAAATACTTAAAATCCTAATTATATTGGACAGATGCTTTGAAGTTAATATATATTCTAACCTAGTATCCACTATAATGATATATTATCAGGCATAGAAATCTCACATAAAGAGAAAGAGAAAAATAATACAACAAAGGAACAAATCTGAAAAGTCCCACAAACATGAGAGAAATGGACAACAAGACAACAATAAATTCTCACAGCCTCATAACAAGTCACTGGTGGAGAGTTTCAGAAAAATGCTAGAATTCAGCATCATTATTATTAATATGAAAAAACCTTAAGAACAATACCGGAGAGTATAAAGGACATGAAAGAACATGTTAATAAATAAGTTAAAATCTAAAAAGAACTGGTATCCTAATAAATAAAAGAAACAATAAAATAAGAAATAATAGTTCAGTAGAAAGTAAAACCAACAGTTTACATCACATGGATAACATTTGTTTGTACTGTCGAGTATTGCCATTCTACCTAGAATTAGGTGGAATCTCAGTGTGATTTTGATTTGCATATCCCTGATTGCTAATGTTGAATATTTTAATGCATTTTTTGGTCATTTATATTTCTTCTTTTGAGAAGTATATCTGTCATTTTGATTGATTTTTTATCATTGTAAAATATTTTTGATTGAGGTGTTTTTATCATCTACTTATATGATCATTTCATTCACAGATAATTTAATTTATTTTCTTATTTATTTTCTATCAATTTCCTTCTCTGACCTTTTTCTCTAGTAAGAATTTCTAGCACCCATTGCCAATTTAGTGGAAATGCTTTCAGCTTTACCTTATTCAGTGTTGGTTTTATAATATGTTGCCTTTATCATGTTATGTTCCTTCTATTACTAACATTTCAGTGTTTTTTAACCTGAGTGAGTGTTGGATTTTATAAAATATATTTTCTATATTTACTGATGTGATAATGTAATTTTTGTCCTTTTTCTATGTATGTGATATTTCTGACTTTTATGCATTAATATTAACCTTGAATTCTTGGAATGAAAACAACTTGGGCTTGATACACAAACTTCTTATGAGTTTAAATACAAATTATTAGCATTTAGTTAGAATTTTTATCTATGTTTATCAAGGTTCTTAATAATACATTTTCCTTACGGTATCTTTATTTAGTATTTATATCATGGTTTGGCTTGATAGATGAGTTTTAGGGTATCCTATCACATTCTAATTTCTTAAAATAGCGTAAGAAGGATTCATCTTTGTTCTTAAAAGGTCTTAAAATAATTCAGCTGGGAAATCAATCTGGTCTTCAGCTTTTATTTGTTGTAATGTTTTTTAAATTACTGCTTCAATCCTTCCTATTTTTATGAGTATTTTAGGTTTTTCTATATCCTGTTGGGTCAATTTAGGTTGTATATGTTCAGAAATGTATCAAATTTTTCCAGGTTTTTGGATTATTGGAATATAGGTTTTCAAAATAGTCTCTGATTCCCTGTAGATTTCTGCCCTGTCTGTGGTGATATTTCTTGGTTTTTCTATTGCTTTATTACTTTGAGTCATTTCTTTCTTTTTTTTTGGTGAAACAAACTAAGGTTTTATCAGTCTTGTGTATCTCCTGAAAAAACAACTTTTTTATCATTTGTATTATTTTAGTCTTTATTTCATTAAATATTGTTATTTTATTATTTTCTGACTTCTACTTTCTTTGCTCTTAGTCTCTTCAGATTTTTATCTACATAATTAAGTAGTTTATTTCAAATGCTTTTTAATGAGAATCATATAAACTGGGCATGGTGGCACACATTTGTAATCCAGCACTTGGGAATCTAAGAGAGAAGGATCATGGTTTGTGGACAGCCTCATCTACTTATGCTCTGTGCAAGTCAGGGAGACCCTGTTTCAAATTAAAAAATAAAAAATAGTGCTGAAGCTATAGCTCAGTGGTAGAATGCCCCTGGTTTCCATCACCAGTATAAAAAAAAATTCTAATCAGAACAGTCAATTTATAACATTCCTAAAACTGCCTTCACAGTTTCCCAGAGATTGTGATAAGTTGTGTCTCCATTTTCATTTAATTCTAGACTTTTTAAAAATGTCCTTATTTCTTTTTTGATTCAGTCCTCATAAAAAGTATATTGCTTAGCTGGGTGTGGTGGTGCATGCCTATAATCCCAATATTTGAGGTTGACACAGGGGAATCACAGTTTTGCAGCTAGCCTGGGCAACTAACCATGGCTTTCTGCAAAACAATGAGACCCTGTTTCAAAATTTTTTAAAAAGTGCTGTTAGTAGAGGAAGGAGGTAGAACATCTCTGGGTTCAATCCCTTGTGCTACACACAAAAATGTATATTGTTCAATCCCCATGTATTTATGAAATTCTTCTATATATCTTCTTTTTATATCTAATTCCAGTCCACCATCATCATCCAAAAGATGCAATGTTTATATATATATATATATATATATATATATATATATATATATATATATATATATATCAGCTCTTTTTTAATGTATTTGTGCATTGTAATCATACAACTTGACAAGGTATGGGATGGTAGAGAATACATGCATATGCCACTCATTAAACCCTTCCCAAATTCTCATGCAATATAATTTCCAAATTTGCTCATACTTGCTTTGTGGGCTACAATATGATCTATTTTTGAGAAGGTTTTATTAACAGATGAGAAGAATGTTGAATCAAATGTTGTTGTATAAAATAGTATGTATTATGATTTGGAATGATTTTAGGTCTGAACAAATTTAGTTTTTGCTGATCTTTTGTCTGGATCATCCGGATAGAGGTGTGTTGAAGTTTTCCATATCGTTTGTATTTGGATCTAATGTCTTATTATGAAGAGAGTTCTCTTAACACCAGACACTTCCCCGCAGACCCCACTCTCCTAATTGATATGATGTTCTGTAATGTAAAAGATAAAGAGCAAAAGCCTGCATGCCTTGCATCTACACCAATAACCCCACTCCAGCTTGAACAAATGGGAGGGTGTCAAACTTTAGAGCATTTGTTAGATGTTTATGTCTCTAACAACCTGGCGAATCACTGGTAATCTCTCTATACAATTTTCATTGTATGTTTTTTTTTAACTTTTTCAGTGAATTTCATTTTGTTTTACCACCCTGACTTTTCTTTCCCTGTTTCCTGGAGCCTCCCTTGTATTCTGTGGTCAACAACTAGAGATTAGGTGCATACACAGACATTCTCAGTACTTTCTACACAAAAAGGCCCCTGAGGGCCTGCTAGCCTCCTCTAGACCACAGGTGCCCAGGCCAGGGCCACAGCAGGCTCAGCTGAGCACAGGTCTATATGGGTAAGTAAAGAACAGCTGCCTCTTTGAGAAAGGTTAAGGAATTCATTTATTTTTATATAAAGTACTCCTTTGTTGAATAACCATTCTTATTTTGCTTTAAAACTGTCTATAAGTTACCACTTGAGACAACTTTATTACATTTGTTTTTGAATTATTTTCTGTAAATGTCGTTAACACTTTAGAATAAATTTAGCTTTAGCCGGGCGTGGTGGCGCACACTTGTAATCCCCGTGCTTGGGAGGCGGAGACAGGAGGATCGCGCTGGTTCGGAGCCAGCAGTGCTGGCTTAAGAGACCCTGTTTCCACATAGAAAAGTTAAATAATAGGTCTGGGAGTGTAGCCCCGTGGGAGTGTATCCCGGAGGTAGAAGGGCTTCCAGGAACCCCAGTACCACCAAAAAAAAAAAAAAAGAATAAATTTAGCTTTAGTGGTAAGACATAAGCATCAAATAAAACCTAATTTAAACCAGGCATGGTGGCACAGTCCTTTTAACTCTAGTACTTGGAGTCTGAGACAGATCACTGTTTCAAAGTTAGCCTCAGCAATTTAGTGAGGTCCTCTGCAACTTAGACCCTGATTCCAAATAAGAAATAAAATCAAGCTAGGGGTTAAACTCAGAAGTAGAATGCCTCTGGATTCAATACCAGTGCCAATAAATAAATAAATAAACCAAATTTATACATTGCATTGCAATTTATTTTCCTACATTTAATTACATTTATAATGATTTTTTAAATCTTTTCAATTATTTTCATCTTTCCTAAAATTACTTCTTTCTATACTAGGTGAGAATATCACTGTTATTTAGGGAAAGTAAATGCTATGCTTTCTCTGTTTTAGATAAATCTTAATAGGATCTCCTTCTAATGATAATTTTTTCTTTTAAATAGATCACTCTGATTCCAATATTTCATAATCTATTTAGTATATCAACCACACATAGCAAGATTACATAGGAAAGCCAGGTAAGGATCCTATGGGATATTTATCCATACATATATATATATGTATATATAAAGTATATATTTTATATATATAATATATAAATGTATATAAATATATATAAATGTTATATAAAATATATATAATATATATAATGTATATATAATATATATATTCCCCCCCTACATCTGTAATAAATACCACTTGCCCTTAGGATTGTTGCAAGATTGCTATCACATCGCAGCACATGTACCTGGGTGGTGGAATAGGTTACTGGGAGATGAAATGAAATGCTCAGAAGCCAGTTCTGCTGGTGTAGACCTGTAATTACAGTACGTGGGAGGCTGAGACAGAAGACTGCAGTTTCAGAGCCAGCCTCTGCATCTGAGTGAGTCTCTCAGCATCTTAAAACGTTCTGTTTCCATATAAAGAATAAAATATGGGTATAGCTCAGAGGTAGAATGTCCCTAGACCCAGGACTCAGCACTTAAAAAATGCTCAGAATCAGTATAGGAGGCATAGGCTTTACTGAGACATGTTTATTGGGCAGGCTGAATGGGAATAAACTGAAAAGATAACACAGCCATTCCTCGCCATGCTTTGCCAAGCAGTCCTCTGCTCTAGGACACCTGTGTGAAGAACCCACAAGTATTCTTTGCACTGAAAGAGGGCTTTTAAATACATATATACATATATATATATGTATATATTGTTGAATACACATTCATTTTTGAACTATCTTCTTTTTTACATAACCTATCTTCTAAAAGTAAAGCTCTTTTTATGTGGTCTAGTATGTCATTGATGCTTTCTTTGTGTGTGTGTGTGTGTGTGTGTGTGTGTGTGTGTGTGTGTGTGTGTGTTACTGATGATGGAACCTAGGAGCCTTCTACAACTGGGATGTAGTCCCAGAACTATTTTTTTATATTTTATTTGGAAACAAAGCCTCACGAAGTAGCTGAGGATAGCTTCAAACCTGCACAATCCCCCTGTCTCAGCTTCCCAATTATTGTAATTAGAAGCATGTGCAACCACGCCCGGCCTGTCATTGATGCTTTCTGTGACATTTTCACTTCATTTATTTCAGAGATTCTTTTTGATTCTTATTCAGTATTTTGCACTTGCTATTAATATAATCACTTTGTCTTTTAGATTCTCTCTCCTCTCATATCTGAAGGCTTGAATTATATCTATAATTTGTATTGTGTTTGTAGTCAATCTCTCTCTCTCATTCTTATAAATAATCACATTCCCTTTATAATGTATTTCATTATGGAGGTAAATATTTACCTCATGGTGTTTTAAAGGCCATTAGTGCACGTAGCCAATGACTAGCCACTGGCCTTTGTCCTCACAGCTCAGACAAAGTCAGATAGAGGTTGTAGAGCATCTGGAGGTTGTCAGGTTGTCTGTCTAGATTGTATTCCTCAGACAGAGTCCACCTCTTCTGTTGCCTTGGTTACTGGGGATGCCTTAAACCTGTGCTCTGCTGATGTCACGGGCAACCCCTGCACTCCACAAGTTCCCTCTTCTCCCCAAGTTTTATGCCCATTATGCACCCTGTTGTCCTTCTAATTAAGATCTCTCAAAGTCCTGCAGGCCACCTGCTTCAGTGGCCCTTCAATACCTGCTTAGGCAGTATTGTTCATGTATCATCCCCAGCTGTTCTGCCCGAACTTTGACAGGGGCAAAGCATTGGAGGGTCTCTGTTGCTTTAGGTGGGAGCCACCTGCTGCATTCTAATCTCAGCCGCTCACAGCACTCACTGATCTTTATCCCCTTGAGAGACCACCTGCCTTCCGTGTACACCATCACCTCCCTTCCCCTTCAGTGTGCCAGCTCTGGGCTGCAGCCTCTCCAGCTTCTTTTCTATTCTGTGAGGCTCAGCTTATCTATTTCTTCTATTTGTCATTTTTATTTTATTATTTTGTCTATAAATCTTATTATTTCACCTAAGGCCACAAAGACATTTTCTTATATTTAGCTTCCCAAACCGTAATTGTGATATTTTGTTGAATTATATTGGGCAGATTTTTTATATTTGATTGGTCTGTTTTAATTATAAATCATAGTGAGATTAAAGTGAAACTAACATCCATACACTCAGCATTTGCTGTTTCTTTGTTCTCCAGCATCTCTCCTTACTAATTAGTGAGATTGAAAGCAATGCCTTTAGAGATGTAGCATTATTTTATGTTTTCTTCATCCACCATACTATTTTCCTTTCCCCAGTTCTCTCCGCGAATACATTTTTACTCTTCTCCTGGTTTCTCTTGTCAATTATTTATATAAGTCCCTTTGGCTTACAATTTTCTAACATACATATGAGATAAAACATAAAACTCTTGATTTCTGTGACTGATTGCACTTAGCATAATATTGTCCAGTTTCTTCCATTTGCCTGAAGAAGACATAATTTTGTTCTTTTTAATGGCTGAATAGAAGTCCATTGTGTTTCTCTACCACATATTTTACCCATTCATCTATTCATGGACACCTGTGTTGGTTCCATAATTTGGCTATTATAATTTTTCTGCCATAAACATGAATTTCCATGTATCACTACTGTACTCTCTTTTTAGGGGGAGGATACAGGAGGTTCATTTAGAGAAGGGAAGGCACCATCTGAAAAAGGCCATGAACAGAGAGGGCAAAGTATCTGGAATGGGCTTTTCCTGGAGATGGAAAGGTGGCCTGGTGCAGTGCAGCTGTGCTCCAGAGATGGGGTCTGCAGTGATGTGTGTCCAGGTTCGAGAGCGGTGTGGATGTTCCACATGTTGGATGTTATGGCCCCTCTGAGCCCCTCTTTATACTCATTACACTTAGGGTGACTGACTGCCCTTTGCACACTGCACCTTAGTGACCCTGTGTTGTTTCTCTCCCCAATTCCCAAGGGGGAGGGTGTCAAAGTGAGTTTTTCAGGTCCAGTTCAATTGATTTAGTCTATCCCAGCTGACCACATCTGCTATTATCAAGCTACACACCTAACATTTTCCCCCTCAGGAGCTTGTGGCCCTAGATTATTTCAGGGAATCTGGTTACAGGTACATTTTTCATAGCTGCTTTGAGCTGAATAGGGATTTTGTCATATCAGGGCCACCCAATCCTGCTCTGTGTCTTATAGGGTTTTTTATACTGAAAAAATATTTATTCTTGTAACACATACTAGCATAAAGGTAACAATAACCACCTGATTAGTATTTTTGCAAAAGGACCACAGGATAAAATTGACTCAGTTATAACTATTAGATGATTACAAATGGGAAGTTTTAATACCTAAGGGTGTTTTGTGTTCCTTTTTCAAGACTGATTCCTCCAAAATGTTGTATGCTTCTACCCCACACCCTATCTTGTCTAATAAATGTTTTTTTGTGACTAGACATGATTTGGGAGGACAGGCTGGTCCAAAGGTCCCTCATCTTTGTTAAGGTGGTGGCTGTGGAGAGTTGTTGATAATTTTTCCTGAGGTTTAGTTCATGGCCTGAAGCAGAGTAAAAAACAATTTCTATAAGCAAGTGCAGGAGACTGGAGGCAAATAAAAGACAAGGAGGCCTGTGAGAGGCTGATTGACTAGTTTAAAAAGAAAAAATGTGATATAGTTTTGAGAAAGGTGCTTTGAATTAGGAACTTCTGTGAAATTCACTAAACTGTTTTTCTTCTAGAAAGGAACCTTAAGTTTCCTATGGATGCACAACTCTATGAAGATTGATCTGATTCTGAGGTTTAGGATTTTCTTCCATTATATATGGATTAAATTGAGTATGATGGATCCAGCTAGACATTTCAGGTATCTTTATTTCTGTTTTAGTAGAGAGGAGTAAAGCAGTATATCTATGAGAGATTAATATCTGGCATCCTGATATCTTCCCTTCCACTAGTGTCCAGGCTCACAGAAAAACTGGATGACTTTATTTTCTATGTTTTGCATTAAGGCATGTATTACCTGTTGGAATTAGCATAGGGAAGTTAAACATTTGGTTATATCAGTTATTCTTGTACCAAGCTCTAAGTAAGTAAGAACGGCTTGTCATATATTTTGAAAAAGTTAAGCTGATAGAAAAGCATTGGGGGCAGTTAGAGTCTGAAGAGAATGGTGGGAGAATCTCTAGCCAGAGTGGTAACGTCTTTTGACTGAGCTTGTCTAAGGTGCATTTTAACCTGGTTGGCTCTGTTAGCCTTCCCAGGCATATGAGGTCTCCAAGAAGAATGAAGTATCTACTTCCCAGACTTTTGACACCTCATCGGTTGATTTGACATAAATATAGGTTGATTATTACTTTAGTGGGATGAATGCAACACAAATCAGTGAATAATCCCATGATTATGGCTTTCACCATCTCCTGTATACACTCTGTCCAGGTGGGAAAGACTTTTATCCAGCCCGTGAAGGTATTAACAAAATTAAAAGAAACTGATCACTTCAGAAGTAGGATAACTGGGAAATCTAATTGTTAATCTTCCCTTGGATAAGTGGCTTATGCTGTATGTCCTGAAGCAGAAATGAAGGCTTGATACCCTAGGTGTTATTTTAGTGCACAAATATGGCATGCCTACAATACTGTAAGAGTCACTTACCTATGAACAGTCTTTTACTGTGGCTGGGAAGAAAAAAATAAGCTCCCAGGAGTGAGTTATATTCTATCCCAAGAGAGAGGGCATTGAGATATAAGTAAAATTGGTGTTTTTCTCACAAACATTACAAAAAGGTATACAATGCCGTTTTGTTCATCCTTTGTTTGCCCACGTTGCCTGGAAGTTTCCTTGGGGAAGGATCTACCTGGGGTCAACCTAGAGGCTGTTTTAGTTTCTGCAAAAGTTGGATGAGGGGTTGATCAAGTTGAACTAATGTAATTTAGGAAAGATAGATCTCAGGTAGATGTGTTTAATAAAAGCTTTTTGAGACTTCTATGAAGGCTGTGGAATTTTCACCATTGCCTTAATCTATGGTAGCCAATTTGTTATAATTACAGTCTTCCTTGACTGAGCTATATCTCTTAAACCAGAACAGACGATTGCTTGTCTATATTTTCTCAGGGTATCATAATCTAATCTCAGTGGGGATAAGGTGGAGGCACTTCAGTGCTCAAACTTTAAAACTCTTCAATATACTACTCAGAGTCATCTGAGAATTATTTCAGATTCTATTCAACCTAGAATCCTGCATAGAAAAAATAGTTTCTACTCTAATAGATTGTTCCATTGGACCTTCTATCTCCTAGAGAGGATATACTTAGAACTAGAGGAGAGGCCATCTAATAGGGAAATAAGATATTTGTTAGACTTCAGCTCTGGAAGAAGGAATAGAGGGGTGAAGAGAGAGAGAGAGAGAGAGAGAGAGAGAGAGAGAGAGAGAGAGAGAGAGAGAGAGATCCAACCAGAATAAGTTAAGGTTTCCATTTAAGAGCCATGTTTCTGATTATTTAATTGATATTGGGATTAATTTGTATTACAAAATAACATTAGCCTTTTTATCTTTTAAGTTTTATGTTCAAACTGTTCACGATTGCCTAGACTACAACCCAGAGGAAAAGCTAGAGGTACTACCAACTGGTTTTCTTCTGACTAAGAAAATGTGATGGCTTTTGAGAGGGGCCATGTCTGCCTGCTGTCAGGATGACCCTCCCCAGCCCCACCCCAAGCAATAAGCTACACTTAACTTAGACTTACCCTTTTCATCACAAAACATACTTTATGATTTTCTCTTAGTTTATCCATAAAAATATTACATAACCTTGTATGTAAAATTGGACATTGACTGGAAACCAACTTTCCAGCACACTGTGTTTCCCTTAGACCCCAAAAGAAATATATCTCACCTATGCTGTCTTAGAAGCTATGAACATGTTAAAGTATTTATTATATTTTGTATTAATCCAATTTAATTTTGGCAGTTAGTCATAGTTTACCCCTGAGATTAAGACATCAGACAAAATCATTAGATTCTAAATCAATTTTTCCTTTCAAAGACACTTCATAAATGAGGAAATTTATTTTCTTTATATCTGGATGTAAAGCTTTATATTCAACATTCAAAGAGCAAATGGCATGAATCAATTAAAACTGGTCCTGTCCATGTGAAGCCGAGCCATAAGGTGTAAGGTGGGAAGGGAGGTTATCCCTCCATTGTGGTAGCTTGCCTGAAAGGCTAACCTAGTGCCAGGCTTCACTCTGTGGGGTCGGCCTGTAATGCCAAAATGTCATTGAATCTTTTAGAATGCATGTTCATATGAAATATGCATATGCCACAGAATATATCCAGTTTTCTCAGCACAGAGAACCCTAAACCTGAGATGTTGGATTTTCCTGAGTCTACATGTGTGTGCATTGCAGCTGGTCTAGGGGTATAGAGTAGTCATGCCATAGTGAACCAACATAAGCCTAGACTCCCAGAGTCAGGCCAGGCCCTTTAGAGAGAGATGCAAAAAGATGCATCTTTCCCACTCATGTATAGTAGCAGGTGTTTATGTCCAAGCTGAAAATCACTTACCTCTGTTTCTACAGTCGCTATACACAAGCATATGCATCTCAAAGTCTCAGCATCCAAAGGCCACACTGCCATATATGCTAGAGATGTATCCAAATCATGGCTCCATATAATGTTAAAGATTTCAGATCCCTTTTTTCTGAGTCACGATACCATACTATTCTGTTGGTTGTTAGATCTTAAAATTATTTTGCACTATCTCAGCCCTTACTTATCTGTACAGAAAACTTTGAAATAGAAAGCATAAATGAGAAACCACAGATTTCTTACTTTTTTTTGACTGAGAGATGCTGTTTCTAATATGCCGAAGCTCAGAAGTAAAAGGATCATAGAACTTTAGACAAAGAGAAACTATAGGTGAGCAAATAAGGGGGTGTGAAGGGGAAGACATGATTCTATTATGTACATGACATACATTCATAAACATAAAGTCATTTGATAAACCAAACACGAGAAGGAGAGAAGGGAGAAAGAATGGGGTGGAAATTGGGGAAGGGTTAAATGAGTAACATGTGCATGGATACTTCTACCATCTTATCTGCCATTAAGATGTATGACTACAATTCACCAATAAAATAATAATAATCACAAAGGGTAAATAGAGGAGATTTATTTAGAGAAGTGAAGGTACCATATGAGAAAGGCTGTGAAAATAGGGAAAGGTTCACACGCCAGGAGAAAGCATCATTCAGAATGGGACATTACCGGGAATTGAAAGGTGGCCAGACAATGAGGTTATGATCCAGAGACAGGGTCTGGAGCCATCTTTTTCCAGGTATGGAAAGCAGCAATCATGGTAGTATCCTGACTTTAATTCTTTTGGAAAAACAATGAGGGTTTCTTTGATTTCCCACAATACATTTTGCATGCTT
The DNA here is from genome assembly GCF_963383645.1 of Muscardinus avellanarius. Lineage (NCBI taxonomy): Eukaryota > Metazoa > Chordata > Mammalia > Rodentia > Gliridae > Muscardinus > Muscardinus avellanarius. Next base: position 163,925,676 of record NC_137788.1, read on the forward strand.
AGAATACATGTTATAATAAATAATTTGTTACATTTCTTCCTAAATGTATACAATGCACCAAAAATAAAGTAAAATGTAAAAAAAAGGAGGAGAAAAATGCAAATAGAAAAGAACAAAACAAAAATTACAATTACTTAGCAAAATATATGACATAGTTATTTCCATTGAAATTAGAAGGACTGATGGTGAGAAGAATCACATCCTATGGCATTTTTTTCTCTCCATAAATAGTGGCCTCATTTGGTGAGTCATTACTGTTTCTCCAAAGCTTCCATACAGAACAGAACTTACTCTTCTTCACCTACTCCATCTGCTCACATGGAAGCAGAAAGGGAGAGAGCACGGGGAGGATACACTTCCAGAAGTAGGATGTTTCCTCAGAAGTTCACTGATAGGATGGAACGATAAGGCAGGTTGGGAGAGAAGCCTGCCAGACACTCACCTCGCCTCTGGCCTTGTTCTGTCTCAGGAATATTGTCCCCAAGAAAAGGTTGCCCCAGACCACTACGATTTCTCACTTACATTGTCCTGTGTTAGGCATGGTGAGGGAGGGGAGAGTTTATTAGAGCATAGTCTGCTCAGAATCATGGAAAGCTTGTCTGGAGCAGTCTGTCTTTATGGATATTAGAGTTTTCTTCAATAATTCACTAGTGAGATGGATTGACAAAGTGAGTTGATGTGGAAGCTTTCCACAAAGTCCTGCAGCCTTTTCTGTGCATGAGTGTAACACTCTGAAAGTTCATCCCCCGCACAAGTTCCCGGGGTCCACCTGATATTTTAGCACTGCACTCTCAATTCCATTCAGTATTTCACTTAAGTGTGTAGCAAGCAAGTTTGCTGACTGTAAAGCTGACGCAGATTCCTGCCCAGGCCACTGCCTGTGTGAACATCTCTTGAGACTCCTTCCTTGACTCTGAGCACTCCCATTTAAATTTTCACTCAACTCACCAGGATTTCAAAAGACATAGGATTAAGAAGTCTGTGGGTGGGCCACATGGCTGCTGCCTTCTTTGAAGTATTCGAAAGCTCCAGTGAGTGGAAGTGTCTCTGTGTTAGGAACACCTGCCATCTAGAAGTTGACTCTGAGGGAACTGGGTTGACTCCCTTTCTGGATTTGTTGTTATATTTCTTAAAACTCCATAGCTTCTGCACCTTGGATATGGATTGCATGTTTATTTCCAGTTTCATATTTAGTTTTGGATTACTGTTTAAAAGATATACCTTTATAAGGCAGGTATAGTAACTCATCCTGATTATCTTGTTACTGGAGAGATTGAGATGGGAAAAATCATAGGTTTGAAACCAGCATCAGCAATTTGCTGAGGTTTTCAGCAACTAAGCAAGAATCTGTTTCCAAATAAAAAAATAAAATAGGGCTGGGGATGCAGCTTGGAGGTGGAATACTTTTGGGTTCTATTCCTGGCAACACACATACACACACACACACACACACACACACACACACACACACACACACTATACACATAGTTGTGTCCTGCTGGTTCTCTGTATTTGCTAGTTCATCAAGGTTCAGGTTCTTCTCAATGAGATTCATCAATATGTGTGTGGGGGGGGAGTTTTCTGTTGATTGAGCCCTGACTACAAAGTGATAAGATAATACATCCTATCTCAACTTTGCATTTCTCTTCTCCAATACAGAAGAATCTTACCAGGAATTGAGAGGATAATAGCTCAGAAAAACTTCATCTGTGATCAGACAATAAACATAATGTTATGGTTACTTTCTTTTTTCTATTTTTTTCTTCTTTAGTTTTATTTATTTTTTTATTGGTGTACTGTATTCATACATCACAATGGGATTAAAAAAGAAAACTTTTGTAGACATACATGCACACATCGCCCAATTAGCCCCTACCCGATCCCCACCCCGTTCCCTCCCCATCCCTCCTTCCCATGCTTGGCTTAGTGGTTGACATCTAGTATTATACCAAAATTAAAAATGATAATCTCATGTAACAGTTTCATTTGTCTGATACCAAGCTTTTGATAACATAAAGATAACATTTCAATATTTCCTTTTGCTTTCTTTCTTACCGGAGAATATTTTTTTCTTCCTTTTTTTTTTTTTGGTGAAACTATCATACATTTATTTATTTATTTTTCAGAAAAAATCTATCCTAATGTGGAATATGGACTCTATATACCCAAAACGATCTCAAAAAGAACAAAGCTAGAAGATGTATATTTTCTGATTTCAAACCATATAAAGCTACAATAATTGAAACAGTGTAGTTCTTTTATAAAGACAGATATATAAATCATTGGAGTTAAATAAAAGCCTAGAGATAAATTCTTCCATATATTGTCAAGTTATTTTTGACAAGGTTTCCATGAACATTTGGTGGAAGAAATAATAATATTTTAACTAAATATTGTTGAAAATAATAATTACATGAAAAATAATAAAATTGGACCCTCACCTAACACCATATACAAATATTAAGTCAAAATAGATAAAAGACCTCAATATAAATCTTAAGACTATAAACTTTTAGAAGAAAATCTGGGTCATAAAACCTCACAACATTGAAATTGGAAGTGATTTCTTGGATATGATTTCAATGGCACAGGCAACAGAAGGGTAAACAAACTCCCTAAAAATTAAAAATATTGTATATCCAAAGACAAGGTAAACAGAGTTAAAAGTTACTAATAGAATGGGATAAAATATTTCCAAATGCTATATCTGAAGGTATATTAATATTCCAACTAGAAATCCTAAAAATTAGCAACAATAAAAGCAAACAATACAATTTAGAAATAGGTAAAAGACTAACATAAATAATGAATCTCCACAGATAACCAATCTTAGTTGTCTGTTGGATGGAAAGTCTTGTTTCTCTGGTTCTAGTGTGTGTTACCTATTTCTTCTTTGTAGTTAATCTCTTTGAGTATTTTCTCTAGCGCTGGTTTTGAAGACATAAATTCCTTCAGTTTCTGTTTGTCATGGAAGCTTCTTATTTCCCCATCTAATCTTACAGAAAGTTTTGCTGAGTAGGAAATTTTTGGCTGGAAGTTGTTTTCTTTCAGAGTTTGGAATATGTTACTCCAAGCCCTTCTGGCTCTCATGACTTGGTTTGGGAAGTCTGGAGTGATTCTAACTGGCTTGCCTCTGAATGTCACTTGGCCCTTTGTTTTTGTTGCCTTTAAGATTCTCTGCTTGGCTTCCATATTGGTCATTTTGACAATTATGTGGCGTGGGGATCCTCTTCTCCGATCCTGTCTAAAGGGGGTTCTATAAGTTTCCTGGACCTGTGTATCAACCTCTTGCTCTATGTTTGGAAAATTTTCTGCTATTACTTCCTTGAAGAGATTGTTGATCCCTTTGGTTTCACCTTCTTTTCCCTCCTCTATTCCAATTATTCTTAGGTTAGCTCTCTTAAAATGGGCCCATATTTCTTCAGTGTCAGATTCCTGCTGTCGGATTTTTTTTTCTAGTTTAGAAACTATGCATTCATTTTTGGAGTCATCATCTTCTAAGAGCAAGTTTCTATTCTCCATGTGGTCTAATTGGTTGTTTGTACTTTGAATTGAGGCCTTTGCTTCATTAATTGCATCCTTTATCTCTTTTTGGCTCTCTCTGAATTTTTTTCGAAACACCTCTATTATTTCTACAGTTATTTTCCTGATTTGCTCTTCTAGAAATCTCTGAATTTCTGTTTTATCGGGTTTTGATGTTGTAGGGTTTTGGGCATTCATTGTTCCATTGTTATTCCTCTTTCCCATGATTTTGGAAGTTTGTGCCTTCTCTGGGTTTTCCCTTGGGTCACTACAACTTCACTTAATTGCTCTGGGTCTTGAGTCTGTGGTATCTCATTCACCACTACTCCTTTACTGTGTTGTATCACAGAGTCTCTGACCCAGGGAGTCAATCGAGGCTGCTTTAGACCAAAGGTGGTGCCAGGTTGGGCATTCTCCTATGGTATGATATCTCTGCCACCGCCTCTCCCCCATTGGGTCAAGTCCCTGGGAGTGCTGTACTGGGATTTCTTCTCTAGGGCCTGCAATTTGACTCACTGTTGTTGAATGCACTGATGGAGCTGTAGTGGACTCGATGAATTCGCTGCTGCTGCCACCGGTGGCAATGTGGCGCCGCTACCATGCCCTCATCTGTGAGGCTGGCATATTTCTTCTCTGTTTTTGAGCTCCGCTCTGAGTCCCTGCAGGGTGTGCTGAGCCCAGCCACTGGGAGCTTTAGATGCTCCCTGCGCCATAAAATCTGCCGAATCCCACCCAGCTATTCCGCAGTGGCTCACCTCGGCTCGCTGTCCACCGCTCCTCTCTGGAGCCTGGTGGGCTATTGAGTGCGTTGGTCTGGTGCCGTCCAGTAAATTTGCCGCTGCCGCCAGCAGTAAGACGCTGCTGCCGCATCCTCAGGCGTGAGGCCGGCGTATCTCCTCTGTGACTCTGAGCTCCGTTCAGAGTCTCCCTCCTCTCTGGGGCCTGGTGCTGCAAGGAAAGATGGTGCCCGCCGCTCCGCACCGTGGCTCCAGCACTGCGATCTATTTTTTTTTTCTGTGTCTCGTTTTTCCAGCTCTCTTTTTCTTTGTCCCTTGTAATTACATTTTTTGTTTCTCTGCTGATGGTGTTTTCTGACTATGAAAGGCGCTGATTTTGTAGTAATAAAAATTGGTTGTTAGAGGGGCTCGTAAGCCCCGCTTTTCTCCGTCGCCATCTTCCCAGAAGTCATGTTATGGTTACTAATATATTGAATATGAAATATTTTAATGAATCATTCTAAAATTATTGAAATAATTGAACTAGAAAGAATTAGAAAATGTTTATTATGAAAAACACATTAATAGAGCAGAACCTAGAAGAGCAATATTTTGTTAAGTTGAAAAACAAAAACCAAGATAAAAAGGAGCAGAAGCAAAGGTATAGACCCAGTGAGTTGGAGGTCTTTAAAGTCATACAGTGGCAGAGTAATGCCAACCACATGACATAGAAGCATCGGTGGGGACAGTCAGCTATGGTATTTGTGGTGCCATAGTGAGGCAGTCACCAGGAGTCAGTTGAATGAATGAGATATCTGGATATACAATATGGAGGAGCTGGGAGAAAGAACACGAAGATGTGTCAACATCCACTGAGTTCTGCATCTGGTGTGTTGATAATAAAAACCATTCAAAATAGATAGAGTCATTATAAAATTATAAAAATTAACAATATATAAGTAGAAATGTAATAGCCCGGTAGCATTTAAATTATATATAATAATTATATGGAAGGCACCTGCAACTATAATCTCCATAGAAATTAAAATGGTATTAATATAATTGTTCTGGATTACAGAATTTGATTTTCAATGCAGCTAAGATGGTATAGCACATATGTCTGAGATAAGGACACAGCTACCTTCCCAGCCCTATTTTTTCAATTTTCATTGTGACACAAAGTTTTCTTAGTTTAATGACAGTCTCAGTACTTGCTGAAGTTGTCTTTGAAACTGCATTTCTCCTGTCTTATCCTTTCAAGTACTGGCATTACCAACAAGAGCTCACACATCCGGTTTAGAAAGCTACAACTGTATTACTCACATTTTTCTAAAAATTGGTGCATTGTAATTATGTAGCATAGTGAGTTTCAAAGTACTAGAAACATATCTGTGCACAGTATTCATTGTATCCTTCTGGGTCTCTGTTCACCCATTCTACAACCTATAGACAATATTTACATTTATACAGGTAAATGCATGTATGAACAAAGGATTATTTGAACTGTTTGCATCATCAGATCTCCCCTTTCTCCTCCAAACCTCCCTACACAAATTCTTTCCACTTTTCTACTAGTGTCTCCTCTCATTCATCTGAAGTCCTTTTGTGTCCTGATTTCTGTCAACCATCCATGTATGAATAAAAACATATGTCCATTCACTTTCTGCTAATCTCATGAGTATCATCCATTTTCCTGCAAATTACATAATTGTGTTCTTTTTATGGATGAGTACACTTTGTCAATTGATTTTCTAAACACATTTCATAAACTTACCTCTCTACATATAAAACAAGAATTTCTGTTGTCCACTCGTGACACTAAGTAAAGTGTACACAATTATTAGATATAGTTTTCCCAATAAAGACGATATTACAACATCATAATAGAGACCCACCATAATTTTACTTAGAAAAGGAAATTCACAGAGGAAACAGTTTATCCCACTGATGAGAGGTTACACATTTTTAACTTTTTCAAATAGAGATGGACTTAAAATTTGTACTGCAAGCAGGGTGTGGTGGCACACACTGGTAACCCCAGTATGTGGGAGGCTCTCAAAAGAGGGTCGCAGGTTCACAGCCAGGCTCAGCTACTAAGCAAGGCCCTCTGCAATTTAGTGAGAGCCTGTTTTCAAAAAATAATAAAAATGAGCTGGGGCTGTGGTTCAGAGATAGAATGCCCAGTACTGGTTCCATGAGATAGTGATAATTTTAGACATGGACTTATGCTTATTTGAATTGTTTCTTTTCTCGATCCTTTCTCCATCAGGTTTCCTCAACCCCCTACTATTCTACTAATCTCTATAATCATCCTTCTAAACTAAGAATCCATTAGTGATTTCAGCCCAATATTATGATTATTATTTATGATTTTGGTTTTATATGAAAATGTCTATAAATTCTGTATTAGTGCATTTTATTTTTGTTTTATTTATTTATTTATTTATTTATTTATTTATTTATTTATTTTTGGTGGTACTGGGGTTCCTGGAAACCCTTCTACCTCCGGGCTACACTCCCAGACCTATTTTTATACTTATTTTTATTTGGAAACAGGGTCTCTTAAACCAGTGCAGCTGGCTTTGAACCTGCTCAATCCCCCTGTCTCCACCTCCCAAGTGCGGGGATTACAAGCATGCGCCACCACGCCTGGCTTAATTTTGTTTTAAAATGCATTAGTACTGCCAGGCATGGTGGTGCACACTTGTAGTCCCAGCATCTGGGGGGCTGAAACAAGAGGATGGAGGTTTGTGGACAGAATCAGCTACTTAATGAGGCCCTTTGCAACTCAGTGAGACCTTGTTTCAAAATAAAGAATAAAAAATAGGGCAGGGGATGTAGCTCCGAGGTGGAATACCCCTAGATTCTAGCCACAGTATGGCAAAAAATAAATAAATAAATAGAATACATTAGTAACCATTTTACCATGTATCTCTTCAATTGTTTTCTTGTTTTTATGCATCACTTTGTTCTAAAATTTAATGAAAATACCACTTTTATTAGGAAAGATGTTATAAAATCTTTGTTTATATTTTTCCATAAATTTCTTCTGAAATTTCTCTGGTTATAAAGGAGAGGAACAGAGACTATGTGGCATTCATATGAAAATTTTCTTAAACAAATGGTTAAAAATGTAGATGTTGACAGTCGCAGTGCCTCATGCCCATAATTTCCTCCTTGGTAACCTGAGACAGGAAGTTCACAGGTTTGAGCCCCTGTGTGGTCACTTAGTGAGACCGGGGATGTAGCTCAAGGTAGAATACCTCTGAGTTCAATCCCTAGCACCTCTCACATACACACCTGGCGATTTTGCAGTATTAGAAGATGAAATTTCAAAACGTGTAATGCGTGCATGTATGTCTCTATCATCTTGAACCCCATTAAGATGTATGACGACAAAGCACCAATAAAACAAACACAGTTACAAAACCAAAGAGAAGATGAAATGCAAGCAATTTATTTTTACATCTGGTTATTTTATTCACCACTATAAATTGGTAAGCATTTAATTTTTTTAAAATGCCCATTTGTCATTTTTACTTGCGTTGGACATATGATGTTCAAAGTGATACAAACGCACACGGACCCCACACTTGGTGTATCTCTTCTGCATCCCACCCCACTCCTCCCTCCATCCACCTTCTCTATGTTACTGAGATTGACAGAAATACCTATATTTTCACAGCATTATTTTTACTGTTCCATGATTCGAACTGTATCACTTCTAGTTTTTCTGAATTCTCTGATTTTTCTATTTTCTTCCTAGCTTCAACATATGAAGGAAAGATTATTTTCTTAAGACTGAATCTGATTGATCCACTAAGCAGAGTATTCTCTAATTCCATTCATTTTCCTACAAACAAAATAATTTTGTTCTTTATTATATACAAGTAAATTAACATTGGTATATATTTTCTTTTTTAATAGACCTTATTGGTGCATTATAGTCTTACATCATAATGTAAATGAGGTTAACAATGACATACATTCACATAGTACTTGGACACCACAGGAACCCTCCCATTTTCTTCTCTTCCTCATATACAATACTGAGATTGAAATGGATATATTCACTTATGTACACAAAGGCTGATGACAGTAACCCCTTCAATGACTCTCCCCCTCCCTTTTCCCTTCCCCTAGATGACCTCCCTGGCTCCCCTAAGGTTTCTCCTTCATTATCTGGAGTCACTCTGGTATCTTAATTACTCTCTACCTTATGAATACTTGAGAAAATAGATGACCCTTCACTCTCTGTGACTGGCTAATCTTACTTAATACAATGTTCTCCAGGTCCTGCCATTTTTCTACGAATGATGTAATTTTGTTCTTTATTATTGCTGAATAGCATTTCATTGTGTAGCTGTCCCATAATTTTTCAATCCTGTCATCTATTGATGGCTATCTAAGTTGGTTCCATCAATTGGATATTGTGAATTGTACGGCTATAAACATGGGCATGTATGAATCACCATAGCATCATAAATTTAATTCAGTTACATTGGAGTCCATGAAGAAGCCATTGAGGGATTTTCAGCCAGAAATAAACAAAACATTCTCTTTGTACAAGTCCAGAAGAGATTCTGCTTGCACTTCCTGACATCCATAAACCACGAACAAAATCAAAAGAAATGTCTTGTTCTTCATTTTTTTATTTAATTTTCTTTATTTCACATTTTCTGACAACAAACTGAGCACCCAATTGTAACTGATATTCTGGTATTTGGGTGGGAAAGAAAGTTTAGTAGAGACTGGATTCTGAATGATAGACAACTCTCCTCTGCCCTTTTATAGTAGTCTAACAAATTCCACATACCTCCTTCTGGCAGACTGTAAGAAAATACATGGGTGACTCAATTCTGTGGTCACTGTGGTTACAAAGTTTGAATACAATTTATACCTAAGTAGGCAGCAATTCCAGCCCATTTCTCTGCTAAGCAGAGGAGACCAAGGGAAGAAGAGGCTGAAGATACCTTACTTTGTGTCCAAAAATTGCCATTCGAATCACTAATGTTTTCTCGAATATAGAGTACATAAATCTCTCCAAAAAGAATATTGATTACCTTTATAAAAATAAGAATCCTTTAATATTAATGAAATTTTATTGTCCTCCCACAGTTTGTGTTGTTAGGGTTATTTATAACTTTTTAAAAAATTTATCATTCATTTTGGGAATCCCAAATTTTTTGCTCTCTCTCTCTCACTTACCTCAATCCCCACTCCCCATCTATTTACTCCCTACATTTTATTGTCTTTCCTTACCCATGCTTCATTACTTTTGTCTTCTTCTTTCATTATATTATATTAATATATAGTCTTAATTCTTAATCTACTCAGACTATTTCACATTGAATCCCACTACCATTTCTTCTTGCAAAGTAGGATGGAAGAGATAACATTATTTTACAGAATTCCTTTAGTGCATATAGTCTCACATCATAATGTGGTTCAGAGTGACACTGACGTGCATGCACATAGCCCTTGATGATCTTCTCCTGGCCCCCAGCTGACTCCCCCTTCCCCATATAGGATATAAGATTGTCACTGATATTCTCCTGTACATACACAATGTCAGATGAAATGTTACCTTTGTTCATTCCTATTCCCCTGGACCACCTCCTTTGCTCCACTGGGGTTTCTTCTCCAGTTTTTAAAGTTCGCTGTGTATCCCCATCAATCCCTAACTCCTGTACCTAGGAGCAAACATATGACTCTGCACTGTCTATGACTGGATAATCTCACTAACATAAGGTACTCCAGGTCCATCCGTTTTTCTGCAAATGACATAACTTTGATACTCATTAGTAATTATTTCTATAATACACGTTAAAATTTCTTTTGCTCATAAACTATCATTGTCACTTAAAGATATTATATTATGCTAAAGAGGTATTGGCAAAATACTTAAAATCCTAATTGTATGTGACAGATAATTTGAACTTAATATATATTCAAACCTAGTATCCATTATAAAGACATATTATCAGGCCGGTCGTGGTGGCGCACGCTTGTAATCCCTGCGCTTGGGTGGCGGAGACAGGAGGATCATGCAGGTTTGAAGCCAGCCTCGCTGGCTTAAGAGACTCTGTTTCCAAATAAAAAAAATAAAATAGGTCTGGAATTGTAGCTCGGAGGTAGAAGGATTTCCAGGAACCCCAGTACCTTCACACACACACACACACACACACACACACACACACACACACACACACACAAAGACATATTATCAAACATAGAATTCTCACATAAAGAGAAAGAGAAAAACAATACAACAAAGGAACTACTCTGAAAAATCCCACAAACATGAGAGAAATGGAAAACAAGACAACAATAAATTCTCATAGACATATAACAAGTCACCGTTATACAGATTCAGAAAATACAGCATTCAGAATTATTATTAATAATATGATCAAAGTATGAAGAACAGTGAAAGAGTATAAAGGACATGAAAGAACTTGTCAATAAAGAAATTAAAATCTAAAAAGAACTGGTATCCTGATAAAATAAAAGAAGCAATAAAATAAATAAAATAAAAATAAAAGTTCAATTGAAAGTATCACTAACAGACTACATCAATACAAGTTGTTTGTACTGTGGAGGAATGCCATTCTAACTAGAGTTAGATGGAATCTCAGTGTGATTTTGATTTGCATGTCTCTGATTGCTAATGTTGAATATTTTTAATGTATTTATTGAACATTTTTATTTCTTCTTTTAAGATATGTACTTGACTACTTTTCAGATTGATTTTTTATCACTTAAAATATTTCTGATTGAGGTGTTTTTTTATGTTCTACTTATATGATCATGTCATCTGCAGACAGATTATTTAACTTATTTTCTTATTTATCTCCTATAAATTTCCCTCTCTTTCCTTTTAATCTAGCAAGAATTTCCAGCATGCATGCATATTCCCAAGTTAGTGGAAATGCTTTCAGCTTTATCTTATTCAGTACCGATTCTATAATATGTTGCTTTTATCATGTTATTTTTCTTCTCTTCCTAATTTTTTCATTTTTTTAACATGAGTGCGTGTTAGATTTTATAAAATATGTTTTCTATATCTACTGAGGTAATAATTTAATTTTTGTCCTTTTTCTAAATATGTTATATTTGTGACTTGTTTTTTAATACATATTTTATTGAAAATAAATGTTATACATGTAATCTGTATTTGGTGCCCTCCCCCCCTCATTTCCCTTCCCCCCTCCCGACAATTAATACCCAGGCTAACCTTGCTATATTCGTACTTTTACACCTATTTGGAAGTAGCCCCTCATTAATCAAGTTCAGCCTCCTTCCTCTCTTAACTTTCCATTCAAACTTTGCTGAGATTTCCCTTCCATTTCCTGGAGTCCCTCTGGTATCCCCAGTGCTCCCTAGTTTGGGCAGATTAGAGGAAACATATGTCCCTTCTCTTTCTGTGCTTGGCTGATCTCACTTAGCATAATGCTCTCCACGACTTTCCATCTTCTTACAAATGACATGATTTTTTCCTTCTTTATAGCTGAATAGGATTCCATCGTGTATATTTCCCTTAATTTTGCAAACCATTCATGTTGATGGGGACCTAGGAATTGTGCTGCTATGAACATAGGTGTGCAGATGTTGCTGGTGACTTGTTTAAATGAATATTAACCTTGCATTGTTGGGATGAAATCAACTTGGGCTTGATACACAATCTTCTTATGAGTTTAAATTCAAATTATTAGCATTTTTGTAAGAATTTTTGCATCTGTTTATCAGGTTTTTAATCAATAAAACTTTTTCCTTATGGTAACTTTATTCCATCTTTATATCATGGTTTGGCTTGATAGAATGACTTTTAGGGTATCCTGTCACTTTATACTTTTTAAAATAGCTTGAGAAGAATTAGGCTTAGTTCTTTAAAGGTCTTATAGAATTCAACTAGAAAATCTATCTGGTCTCCAGCTTTTATGTGTTTGAATGTTTTTTTTTTTATTACTGCTTCAATACTTTTGCTTGTTATAGGTATTTCTGTGTTTTCTATATCCTCTTGGTTCAATTGAGGTTCGTTGTATATGTCTAGAAATATATCACATTTTTCTAGGTTTTTGGATTACTGGAATATAGGTTTTCAAAATAGTCTATGATTCCCTTGTAGATTTCTGCCCTGTCAGTGGTGATATGACTTTTTTTTTTCTTTTGGTTTATTACTCTGAGTCATTTCTTTCTTTCTTTTGGTGAAGTAAACTAAGGTTTTATCAGTCTTGTTTATCTCCTAAAAATAACTTGGCTTTATCATTTGTATTATTTTTATCCTTTATTTCATTAAATGTTCATTTTTATTATTTTCTGACTTCTACTGACTTAAATTTCTTTCCTCTTGGCTTTCTAAGATTTAGGTCGACATAATTAATAATTTATTTGAAAAAAATCTTAATTAAAATGGTATAAGCCAGCTGTGGGTTTGTAATCCCAGCATTCGGGAGTCTGAGCCACGAGGATCGTGGTTCGTGGACAGCCTCACCTACTTAGAGAGGACCTTTGAACTCAGTGAGACCCTCGTTAAAATTAAAAAATAAAAAATACGGCTGAAGATATAGCTCAGAGGTAGAATGCCTCTGAGCTCCATCCCCAGTACCAAAAAAAAATGTAAATGAGAAGAGTCAATCTATAACATTCCTAAAATAGCTTCAGCCCAGACATGGTAGTGCAGGTTTGTAATCCCCAAGCTTGGGAGTCAGAGACAGGCGGATCTCGCAGGTTCTAAGCCAGCCACACAGGCTTAAGAGACCCTGTTTCCAAATATATATATATATATATATATATATATATATATATATATATATATATATATATATAAAATATTAGGTCTGAGAGTGTAGCCTGAAGTTAGAAGGGTTTCCAGGAACCCCAGTACCACCAAAAAACAAACAAAGAAACAAAGCCAGCCTTAGCAACTTAGCAACTTCCTCTGCAACTTAGTGAGCCCCTGATTCCAAATAAGAAATAAAATCAGGCTAGGTGTTAAACTTAGAAGTAGAATGCTTCTGTATTCAATCCAAGTGCCACTAAATAAATAAGTAATAAATAAATAAATAAATAAATAAATATTGTACTGCAATATATTTTCCTACATTTAATTACATTTATAATGATTGTACAGAAGCTTTTCAACTCTTAATCTTTCCTAACATCACCTTTTCTGTATTGGACGAGAATATCACTGTTATTTAGGGAACTGACGTGTTATGCACTATTTTTGAGATAAATCTTAATAGACTCTCCTAATGATTATTTTGTTTTTTTAATAGAAAGTTCTGTTTGAAATATTTCATAGTGCATTTAGTGTATCAACCACACATAGCAAGATTACATAGCAAAGCCAGATATTAAATAAAATGCTCAGAAGCCAGTCCTGGTGGGGTATACCTGTAGTTCCAGTACTGGGAGGCTGAGAAAGAAGACTGCAGCTTCAGAGCCAGCCTCCGCATCTGAGTGAGGCTCTCAGCATCTTAAAAAGTTTCTTTTTCCACATAAAGAATAAAATATGGATATAGCTCAGAGGTAGAATGTCTCTAAACCCAGGACTCAGCACTTCACAAAATGCTCAGAATCGGCATAGGAGGCATAGGCTTTACTGAGACATGTTTATCAGGAAGGCCTAAAGGGAATAAGCTGCAAAGATAACACCTCCTTCCCTCGCATGCTTTGCCCAGCAGTGCCTCTGCTCTCTGTGTCCCTCCTCCACCCGGGACAGCTGTTTGAACGCCCTACAAGTATTCTTTCCACTGAAAGAGGGTTTTCAATGGCATCACTACTACTCGGTTGCTTAGTTTGCCTGGATGACCAGCGTTCCAAGGGGTAACTGTCTGAGCAAGCAAGAAGATGCCCTTCTACAAAGAGCATTGGAGTGCCCTTGACCCTCAGTGCTTGATGGAAATCCGGTGTTGTTCAAAACATATGTCTGTAGTTAACCTGCCCAGGCTTGCCGTCATTGTTCCCTTAACTTGGACAGAATTTTTGGAATCAAAAGTGTACATTAAAGAATATGGCATTTAGCTAGGCGTGGTGGTGCACACTTGTAATCCCAGCATTTGGGAGGCTGAGACAGACAGGAGGATTGAGGTTCTCAGAGAGCCTCAGATACTACTTAGTGAGGTCCTTTGCAATTCAGTAAAGACCCTGTTTCAAAATAATAAAGAATAAACAATAGGGCTAGGGGTGTAGCTTAAAATGTCTCTGGGTTTCATCCCCAGTACCGCAAAATTAAAAAAAAAAATAGAATATGACATTTTCCTGCCCTCCTTTTAAGGATTAGACTATGGCTGTGCCATGCAAAGGCCTCTGTCTTTCTATAATTGGGAACAAAAAGAAAATGCAAGTTTATTCAGATAATTTCTTCTTAACTCTTCAGCTGTTTCTTGGGCCTCCACCATAACTCCACAAGCTACGACTCTGTTGAGTCAAGAAGGCACATACTAGCTGGGCGTGGTGTGCACGCTTTTAATTCCAGCATTTGGGAGGCTGAGATAGGAGGATCAGTTTCACGGATAGCCACAGCTACTTAGTGAGGCCCTTTGCAACTCAGTGAGAACCAGTTTCAAAATTAAGAATAAGCTGGGCGTAGTGGTGCACACATGTAATCCCCGTGCTTGGGAGGCGGAGACAAGAGGATCTTGCAGGTTTGAAGCCAGCCTCGCTGGCTTAAGAGACTCTGTTTCCAAATAAAAATATAAAAAATAGGTCTGGGAGTATAGCCCAGAGGTAGAGCGGTTTCCAGGAACCCCAGTACCACTGAAAAACTAAAATTAAGAAAAAAAATAAGACCGGGGTGTAGCTTGGAGGTAGAGTGCCCCTGTTCCATCCCCAGTAATGTAAAAAAAAATGGTGTACACTGCCCTGCCTCCATGAGCTCTAGTATCATTTTCACTCCCATAATTGACACAGGACATGGGGGATGGCTTAGTATACTCCAGCTGTATGTTTCTAGATCCAGAAATAGTGAACAAGCAACACTATTATACATAAAATTCAAAGAGAAAGGCAAACAATTGCCCTGGAATTTTAAAATCTAAAGAGAAAGTTAGAATTGTTCTAGACACATGCAGCATTACAGAAGTCAGTGAACAGCATCACTGTGTGTCATTAAAAGAGAGATGGTTTCATTTTGAAGCAGATTCTCCTAAGATACTGAACACGTTTTCAAATACATTTATTGGTGCACTAATTTCACACTACTAGGTAGCACAGCGTGCTGGGGATGTACATTCACATATTACTAGGTGAGTTCCCCCCCGGCTTCTTCCCCACTCTGTCCCCTTCCCCATACATGATATTAAGATTAGCATTACTAATTTCATATATTTACATAATTTCAGTGGTGTTGTTTCCTCCTTGATTCTCCCTCCATCTATCTCAGTGTCACTAGACATCCTCAGTTGCTTCACTGGGGTTTTTCCTCCATGATCTGAAGACCCTCTTTTATCCCACTTACTCTTTAGCTTCTAGAATTGAGATAAAAGTTATGATCCGTACTTTCTGTGAATGACTAATCCTGTTCAACCTAATCTTCTCCATTTCCATCCATTTTCCTATAAATGACATAATTTAATTATGTATTGCTGAGAATTCTGTTGTATATACAACCCATGACTTTGTAATCCATTCATCTTTTGATGCTCTTCAACTTGTTTTAGCCTCTCAAGTATTGTTATTACAATTTTTGGCCAGCACACCAGGCTGAATTGATTTAATCCAGGAATTTCTTTGGCAGGTCTGGGGAAGGAACACAGGGGCATTAGATCTCCAAGCTATAGCCCATGCCCTATATTTGTATTTTTAATTTTTAAACAGGGTCTCACTAAATTGTGGAGAGTCTCATTAAGTAGCTTAACCTGTCTGCAAACTGTGATCTGTGCTGTCAGCCTCCCAAATGCTAGGATTACAAGCATGTGCCCCATGCCCGAATAATACAGGATTTTTACTGGATATTAGCGTCCATAATTTTTACCCCATTGTAATTTTTTTTCTAGTTGGTCTCAGGTTAAAGTGAGCTGAAAAATTGTATTGTAAAATGGTATTTTCCACAACTATTCTTAGAATAATTAATGGAGAATATCATCTATTCTTAAAGGTTTATCAATTCTTTAAAGGTTTATAATAACAACCCAGTAAGATCTTCTTGATCAGAACAGGGAATTAACTCCTAACAACAATTACATGAGGTTGAAAGGGGATCCTTCCCCAGCTGAGCATGCTGAGATCAAACCTGAGTATTCTTCATCATGTATATCTAATTTGTGACTGAGAGAAATTGGGAGTAATGTCTGTGTGGTGATAAGGCCGTACGCCTGTGCTCGTGTGTGGTGTACCAGTAGGTAAGGAATATACCTGACCGGAAATGTAATGCAGTATCGTCGACTGGACCCTAAGCATTGCATTAAAATTATATTATTGGGAAACCTGTTATAATATAAAGTATGGATGTAGCCCATTTAATAGTTTTATACATTATCAATCTCTTGGTTTTTATATTCCATGGTTATATAAGATGTTATATAGCAGGGAGGCAGAGGCCATTCAAAATTATCTTTACCTCCCTTTTAAATATCTATAAATCTAAAAGTGCTGGGTATTTCCTATTTTGTTTATATTTGTATATATAAATATTTATGTAGATTTATGGGGTAATATGTGATGCTTTGATACATATATGTATTGTGGGATGAAATTCTATCTCATTGAGATTTTTTTAATTTTTATTATTTTATTTATTTTTCTTGCTCAGATTCAAATCCAGAGTCTCACACATGCTTGAAAAGCACTCAGTACTGATGTCCACCTCTGACACTTTACTGAGATTTTAATTTGTGTTTTTGTGATGATTGGAAATATTGAGCCTTTTGCCTATATCCGTTAGCCATTTATATATATTTTGCAGAATTTCTATTTAGATTTTATCATATCTTTGTAAAAATTTTTCTTTTTTAAAATAGTTTTGGTTCCTTGTTTATTTCTATTTTATTTTAAAATAAAAACATTGCTTAATAGGTATTATTTTAGATCAAACAATAAAACCCAAGCAGAAGCAAAAAGGGCAGGCTCAGCGCATGAGTAGATGTGTAGGGTGGTGATTGAACCACTGTTCAAAACACAGGTGCACCTGGTTCAAGAATATCCTCACAATGTCCTCTTTATTATTTTCCAAACTCTTCCCCATTTCCCAGTCACCATTTTGAGTGCTACCAACCACTTCTTGGAGCATAAGTTGCTTTGACTCACATACACCAGAAAGGCCCAGTTCCAGATATCTGTATGCAGCAACACTCCAGGATTCCACAAATCAGGGCAATTAGCATATTCATCTACCATAAACATCATTTATCATTATCTCAAATGTGAGAACACTGAATCCCTCTTATGTAGAATGTGTCTGATTCTCTGTCCTTTTTATTTTCCCACACTCAATTTCTCTATCTCTGTATGAATACGACATTGTCTTTCCTTACTAAGCAACTTCAGTTAACAAACATCTTTCTCTACAGAACCATTTATCGTATCTTATCCACTGTGATTTTCTATAATGAAGAAAGAGAAAATAAAAATACGCCTGTCTCACACCTATACAGTTTTGTCACCGCTACTTTGTACCTTGCATAGGAAGGGTTTCCAATTCTAGAATATTGCTGTTAATCGGTAGGTCTCAATATTCTTCTGAAAGTTAGGCAATCTACCCAAAACTGATCTCACTTGAATTTTTATCACGTTTTCAGGGAATTTTATTAGATGGTAAAGAACTTCTTTTATCCCCCTGCTTCCTGGACTCTGCCCCAGCAACAGCCAGAGGCAGCAGGAGTCTGTAGAATCATCCCTGGAGTCTCCTGAGCAAGTGCAGATGCACCAGCGACTGAGGTCTTCCTTCTGCAGGCCACGCCCACCAAGGGCGGGGCTTCAGGCAGTGCAGCTTAGCTGGAGCCTTCCTTTATGCACTGAGGTGTCAGAGACAGCAGCTCCCTGCCCTTTTTCTGGGGTAGGTTGCCAAATGTGATTCTTTTGCAGCAGGTGTTTCCTGCACAATCATTCTGCTTGCTTGCTCACCCAAAAGTGTTAGCTACTGAAGGCATGCCTGGTAATATTTGTTCTTGATTTAAAATTTTTGCTCGAAATGTCTATAACACCTGTATGCAATTTTCAATCTTTTTTTTTATATTTTGTCGCATGGACATCACCTACAGCCTGAATCATTTTTGTACCATGTATTAATGCCTTTTGTTTATGTTTTAAAATGAATGTATAACCATCTTTCAAACACTCTTTCCAATTATTGCCATTTTTGAGCATTACTCCTTATTTTGGAAAAGAAGATATGACTTTTATGAGGAAAGACAAATATTACACTTTCTCTGCTTTAGTGCTTTCTAGAAATTTCCTCTGGCTAAAAAGAAGAGGAACAAATATATTTCTTGGAAACATAAGACAAAGTTTGATCAGAATCTCAACTAAAAAGACCTGTGAATCTTGTCATTATATGCCTTAGATTGTTCCAATCATGAACGGCACATAAAAGTATTAATTTTTAAACACAATACTGTTAATGCCATTCAATACTGTTAAGTGCCACTTTGTAACATAAAAAGTATGAATTTAATAATATTTTTATTTCCTGTTCTCCCCAAAACTAAAGTTGTTTATTTCTTCAACCTTGCTTGTTGTTAATATCTGCACAACATTTCCTTAAGCAGATGAACCATAATGCAACTAAATTATTTTTGGTGCATTGTAGTCATTTTTCTTTGTGATTTCTAAAACTATTTGATTTTTCAATAAAATAAAAAAATCCACTTGGTAAATGTAAACCTGCTTACCCAGGCAGTACATATTTTGCTAATATAGTCTTCACATTAAGAAAAATGATTTTTTAGTTTTATTTGTATATTTTAATTACATATTATATCAAATTCAAAGACAAATATTTATTTATTAATTATTATTTTATACACACACTATATATATATATATATATATATATATATATTTTTTTTTTTTTTTTTTTTTGGTGGTACTGGGGTTCCTGGAAGCCCTTCTACCTCTGGGCTACACTCTTAGACCTATTTTATATTTTTGAAACAGGGTCTCTTACACCATCGCAGCCGGCTTCGAACCTGTGGGATCCTCCTGTCTCCGCCTCCCAAGCGCGGGAATTACAAGCTGCGCAACCACGCCCGGCTCAAAGAGAAATATTTATATATGCACAAATCCCTTGGTGTATTTCTCTTCAGCGTTTTTTTAAATGATCACCTAGCAGATTTTATTGAAGGGTCTTATGATGGTGATATTTTTAGATTTTCATTTTCTTTGACTTAGTCATTTGCACACCTTAATTATGAGCTGAAATGTTGAAGTACGGCATTTTAGAGTGGATCTGTGGAGGCCTATGACACAGATTGTATATCAGTAGATGCTGAGTGTCCTGGCTAATGACGATAGGACTCTGCCACTCAGATTGAGAGGGATTTTTTTTTTTTTCTCACCTGAAACCAAGACACAAAAGCAAGAAGAGAACAGAAACAATGTAGGACTCCAAGAAACAGACTAGGTTTAGTTTCGGTTCTGCAGTGTGGAGGGCCCTGGCACTGTCTTGAGTGTGGGCAGAGGGTACATTCCGGAGTGAAGGGAGACTCCCGTGGGTGTTTTCCTGAAACACAGTAGCATAGGGCTGCTATGCAAGTAATGCAATCTTCAAACACATCATTCATGAAAGGATTATGGGAGATATCTGTCAAGACTTACTGTAAGGAAGCCACAAACACGCAACAGCAGTGACACCTCTTGGGTACTTTTTAGTCCAAATCAGTCAAGTGATAATCATCTTCCTTTGTAAGCCACCAGCTAGGAGCACTGGGCTTCAATACTGTATATGTAGCATTTTGAGACCAATTATTTGTTAAAAATGTACCCCTTCTCGCCGGGCGTGGTGGCGCACACTTGTGATCCCCGCACTTGGGAGGCGGAGACAGGAGGATAGCGCAGGTTTGAAGCCAGCCGCGCTGGCTTAAGAGACTGTTTCCAAATAAAAGTATAGAAAATCGGTCTGGGAGTGTAGCCTGGAGGTTTCCAGGAACCCCAGGACCACCAAAAAATGAACCCCTTCTCTTCATGTAATTATTATACTATGTCATGGCTCAATTAAACTTAATTTTACTACATATAAACCCTATACTCCAGCTAAACTAGGTAGACTATTATATATATATATATATATATATATATATATATATATATACATATATATATGTATATGTATATATATATATGAATGACAAAGTGCTGAAGTAATATCAAAAAACTAAAAATTTCTGGAGAAACATGTAGAGAAAAAAAAAACATTGATTTCAGCTGGGCGTGGTGGCACATGCCTGTAATCCTAGGCTGAGAAAGGAGGATCACAGATGGGAGGTCAGCTTCTGCAACTTTAAGAGACCCTGTTTCCAAATAAAAAATTAAAATATAAGCCTACTAGTGTAGCCTAGGGATAGAATGTTTCTGAGTACAATGTTAGTACCATAAAAAATAAGTAAATAAAATCTAAATAACATCTTTTTTGCAATGACTTTTCTCTTATAAAAAGAAAATGCTATTTGAATTATTATTTTTCGGGATAGCATGTTTGCCAACAAAATGTTTCCAAAATATAATAGAAATAGGTTGAATCCAGCTGGGATGACTGAGCTAATTACACGAGTCATTTCTCTCACCTCTCATTGGTGGCCCTTGTTTCTTGGGCTTATTGTAAGATAGTCATGTCCATGAAAGACTTTGTCATTACCTGGTAAGCAGTAGACTAAAGGGCTGAAGAACAGTTTTATTAAAATGACTCCTTTATTTCTGTTTCTTCTTCTTCTTCTTTTTTTTTTCTTGGTGGTACTGGGGTTCCTGGAAGCCCTTCTACCTCCGGGCTACACTCCCAGATCCATTTTTACAATTTTATATGGAAACAGGGTCTCCTAAGCCAGCGCACGCGGCTGGCTTCGAACCTGCGCGATCCTCCTGTCTCTGCCTCCCAAGTGCGGGCATTACAAGTGTGCGCCACCACTCCCGGCCTGTTTCTTCTTTTTTTATGGTACTGGGGATTTAACCCAGGGGCATTCTATCTCCAAGATACATCCTCAGCCCTATTTTTCTCTTTTAAATTTTGAAACAGTCTGACTAAGTTGTTCAGGACCTCACTAAGCAGGTGAGGCTGGCTGTGAACCTGTGATCCTCTTGTCTCAGCCTCTCAAGTGCTATCATTATAAGCATGCACCACCATGCTGGATGAGTTGTTTCTTATGAATCATTCCATGTTCCATAGAATAATTATGGCACAGGGCAATACTGTATGCATTTAATTTTTTTGTGGTACTGGTGATGGAATTCAGGGTCATTTCTACCTTTGAGCTATACCACCAGACCTCAAACAGCATCTGGGAGGCTCAAACAGGAGTTTGAGCTAAATTACACAAGTCATTTCTCTCATCTCTCCTTGTTTCTTGGGCTTATTGTAAGATAGTCATGTCCATGAAAGACTTTGTCATTACCTGGTCAACAGGAGTTTGAGCCTCCCAGATGCTGGGATTACAAGTGTGTGTCAACATGCCTGGCTTCCTCTTTATTAATGATGGACTTAGAGAATGGGCTTTGTTCTCCAGACTTTCTGTTCTGTCTTCTCGATACCTTAGACTTCTTGAAAGACTTACCTAAATGTGTTGGCGATGGATTATTATAAAATCATTTAAAAGCAGTGTTTGCCAACTTGATAACCATATTTAATTACCATGTATTAGTGTGACTGGTTAATTTGAAGGTGTTTCAGATGATTCCATCTACATGCCCACAGCAAAAGTTCAGTTTAGGGTTTTGTTCTTTGCTAACATTGGAGACTTTTATGTTCTGGCAACTATAAGATATCGGTGTCCTCTCAAAAACTCCAGTTCCTTTATTTTTACTTCCTTTTCATTGTCTTTAGCATATTGCATATTTTCTTCTGCTTGTGTTGGATATAATTTCCCCTACTTTATTTTCACATAGATGTGAAAGTATCCCTTATTTTCATTTACTTATGGTGCTATGTCATGGCTCAGTAAACTATTTTCTGCATATAAAGAGCAACCATACAATCTATGTATTGAAAAGCATGTATATACATATACACATATAGTAGATATATATGTACTCTTATTTTTTATTTTCAAATTTTTTGTGGTGCTAGGGATTGAAACTAGGGCATTCTACCTCCGAGCTACACACCTAGTCTGACTTTTTATTCTTTATTTTTGAAACAAGGTCTCACTGAGTTGCAAAGGGCCTCACTAAGTAGCTGAGGCCTTTTGTGAACCACAACCCTCCTGTCTCAGCCTGCACAAGCACGTGCCACCACATCCTGCAATATATATGTATGTGTGTGTGTGTGTGCACTTTTATCTGTGCATTGTATTCTCACATCATAATATACCTCAGGATGATTAAGGTACCATTCACACAGCACTTGGTGGTCTCTCCAATCCTCTCATTCCAGTACCTGTCATCTCCATATATAATATTGGGACTGGCCTCCATAATTTCACATATGCACATGACATTAGTGGAGAGTTTCTTTCGTTTTTCCTCCCTCCCCACCACTACCACTCTCCCTACATGTTCTCCATCACTCCACTGGGATTCTTCCTTCATTATGTAAAGTCCCTCTGGTATCCCAGTAGCTCCCTAGCTACCACATATGAGCGCAAACATGACCCTTCATGTTTTGTGACTGGATAATCTTATTCAGCACAATATTCTTAAGATCTAATAATTTCTCTATAAAAACATATTATTTCTTCTTTATTGCCGAGTAGAATTCCATTGTGTATCTATTCTATAATTTAGTAATTTATTCATCTGTTGATTGACAGGTTGGTTCTATAATTCAGATATTATCAATCATGCTGCTATAAAGAATGATGTGTATGTATAAATGTAATATTGTCATTTAATTCCTTTGGAAAATTCCCAGGAGTGGTATATCTGGATTATATGGTGGATTCATTCATAGTTTTTCAGGAACATATATGCTAATCTCCATAGTAGATATAATAATTTGCAATCCCACCAACAATGTATAAGAGTTTCCATTTTCCCACATATTCACCAGTATTTATTGTTTGATTTCTTGATTATTGCCATTCTAAATGGAATTGATTAGAATCTCAGTGTAGTTTTTGTTTGCTTTGTTTTGTTTTCTCAGTACTGGGGTTGAAACCCAGGGACATTCAACCTCTGAGCTACACCTCCAGGCCCATATTTTTATTTTCTTTCTCTCTTTCTTTCTTTCTTTCTTTCTTTCTTTCTTTCTTTCTTTCTTTCTTTCTTTCTTTCTTTCTTTCTTCTTCCCTTTCTCTCTTTCTTTCTTTCTTTCTCTCCTATCTTTATTTCTTTACCAGTAACTTTGATCACATCAACTATGTTAATTTTTCTCTGGCACAGAAACTGAGACATGGATTGCACCCAAAACCCACTTGGATACTCTGAATTCCCCAGCTTCTGGGCATTGGCAGTTCTACAGTTTAGAACTTCATTGTCCTCCAAAGGCTCGTGTGTTGAAGGCTTGTTCCACAGCCTGTGTTGCTAATGGGAAGTGAAGAAATATTTGGAAGTTGATGCCAAGAACTAGGAAGTTAGGTCACTGGGCGTGTACCCTTGATGGACACATTTATGCACATGCTCCAACTTTAGAGGAATGGTTTCGCTCTACCTCATGCATTCATAACGGTGCACTACATTGCCACAGGCCCAGAATCTCCTGACAACTGACCATGTAAGGAAAACTCAGAAACCATGAGCCAAGTTTTGGGTATCTAGAGTCCATATTCCATATCAGGATAGATTTTTTCTGAAAAATAAATAAATGTATGATAGTTTTACCTAAAAAAAAAAAAGAAAAAAATATTCTCTGGTAAGAAAGAAAGCAAAAAGAAATATTGAAATGTTATCTTTAAGTCATCAAGAGTTTGGTACCAGACAAATGAAACTGTTATGTGAGATTATCAATGTTAATATTGTATAAATTGCTATAATACTAGATGTCAACTACTAAGCCAAGCATGGGAAGGAGGGATGGGGAGGGAATGGGGTGGGGATTGGGTAGGGGCTAACTGGGCGATATGTGCATGTATGTCTACAAAAGTATTTTCTTTATACCACTATGATGTATGAATACATTGCACCAATAAAAAATAAATTTAAAAAAAAAAAAAAAAAAAGAAACCATGAGCCAAATATACTGTACTTCTTCTTCAGTTGATTTTCCTTAGGTATTTTGCTAAAGTTAGGGAAAGGTAACTAACACAGGCTGTTTTTTCAGAGAGAGACAGAGACAGAAACAGAGACAGAGAATGAATGAATATCAAGACAATATATGTGGCCAGCTAGAGTGGCTCTAAGCCTTGAAAACCTTGGATCTAAGTAAACATGGTCTTTGGTTTGTCCAGAGAGACTGAGCAAGGGGTGTTCAGTGCTGAATGTCGACACCCTGTGGTTCAGAAAGGAGCATGGTTCGACCAGGTTGACGAAGCATGTTAGTACGTGGAAGAAAGGCCCACACAAGAGATAATTCTAGAACGTCCAGAGTGGATCTGAGTCTCCCAGTGGCAGACCCAGTTATAGGGTGGTCTCTTCATTGTGGGTCTACCTAGTAATTTTACATGGGAGTTAATCTCATAACAAGACTCTTCTTCTACCATGTTGACAGCAACTTTCTTCAAACCTCCCCATGAAGGCTGCCGAGGTATACAAGCAGTAGATGACATTTGAGAACATCACATTTTCTCTCTATAGTGATACACTACCTGCAGGTGCTAAGGAAAAAGATGTGAGGTCTCTGGCCAACTGTATCCATAGGGAAGCACAGAGTAAACCTTTAAATTCTGCACAGAAAGTTTGCTGATTCCTTTAGAAAGTCTCCTTCTAACATCTGTCCACAGGTGCCTTTGAAGACACATTTGAACACCCTCCGCTCTGGGTCAAACATTTTGTTCCCAGGATGTCTGAGTCACTGGCAAGGGGCCTTCACTCAGGGCCTTTGGTACCCCAAATGATTTAGAAGAATTGGAATATATGTTTCTCTAGCACCTGATATGCTGGCGATGAGGCAAGGAAAAAGCTCACCATGATGGGAGATGAAAGCTGGGGAATCACAGGCTCCAGGTCAGCATGCCTCAGCCACATGGGGATGAACAGGGCCTGCCAGCGCTTGGGCCTGGATGGAGGATCAGCTTTATGGAGGAGGGACTCAGCATCCCTTTCAGACATAATCAGGGAAGATAAATCCCCATCTTATGAAACACAACTTCCTATTAATGTGTAAAAAATACATTTTCTGAGCCTTTTCATCAAAGTTGTAAAGTTATCTCTTACCAAAGATAAATAGATAGGCATAGGTAAATAAAGGTGGTACTAGTACATTCTTTCTGTGTCTAAGATAAAAACATTCTCAGTCTCGTTTCTGATCTCTTACCTGTGGCATGGCCTTGAAGATATTTCCCCAAGTTAGTCTGTAGCTCTGCATTAAACTGTATTTACACTTAGGATTATAACCCACTTGAATTTTAGTTCTGCATATTATAAGGTCAAAAGTCAGGTTATATATTCTTCTGTGGCTCTTAAATTTCTTAGATATTTAGAGAAAAAAATCTTTCTCTCCAACGTTGATTCATTTTATCTTTTTTTTTTTTTCTTTTGGCAAAACCGGAGATTTAATGTAGAGTTTCATACATGCTAAGCTAGCATTCTATCACTAATCTACATCCTTACCCTTCTTATGTCTTATTTTGAGAAAGAATTTTGTTGAATTGACCAGGCTAGCCTCAAATATGCTATCATCTTGCCTCAGCCTGCAAAATAGTTGGGATTAAAAGTATATATCACCATGGATAGGTCCATACTGAAATTTTTTATAAATTATTTGACTACATGTATGTCTCTTGGTCTTTATAGTGACAAAATATTTGTACATCCTTATGGGGTATAATGTCATGTTTCCATTCTGTGTTAGTCAAATCAGGATAATTAACATATCCATTTATTTTAAACATTATCATTTATCATTATCACAAATGATGCTAATACCATTCTCACCTTCAATTTTTTAATTGTACTTTCAAAGAATTTCATTCGATGGCAAGGATCCTCTTTTATCTTCCTTTGTTCCTGAATCCTGCCCCTGCAATAGCCAGAAGCAGCAGGAGTCTGTAGAATCATCCCTGCTGGCTCCTCCGCAAGTGCAGAGGCTCCAGCAGATGAGGTCTTCCTTCTGCAGACCACGCCCACCAGGGGCGGGGCTCCCGTCAATGCAGCTGAGCTGGAGCCTCCCTTTGTGCATTGTGGTGTCAAAGGCAGCTGCTTGCTGAGGTCCATCTGGATAGGTTGCGAATGCGGTTCTTTATATAAGGTGTTTTCTCCGCAGGTGTTCTGCTTGCTGACCCAAAGCATGGTAGTGGTGAGGACATTTCTGGTGATATTTGTTACTGTTTGTAGGCAACCTTATTTCTTTCTTTTTATATATTTGTTGCATAGACATCATCTGTAACTTCTTTTTCTTATTGTAGCATTTATTAATGCCTTTTGTTTCTCGTTTTTAGCAATGAATTAATTTTTCAAAATCTTTCCAGTTATGTTCATCTTTAAAAGCATCGCTGTTTATTATGGGATTGAAGATGATATCACTTTTATTCAGAAAGACAGATAATATACATTGCCAGATTTAATGTTTTCTAGAAATTTCCTCAGGTTGCAAAAAAAGAGGGGCAGAAACATTTCTGCAATTATATAGCAAAATTTGCTCAACGTCTCATACTTTTTAAGGAATACTGTCATTATATGTCTTAGATTGTTGTAATTATGAAAGGTATACAAAAGCATTGGTTTTGTAAACACAATACTGATGGTCCCATTCTGAATGTCACTTTGTTATACTGCGAATGTGAATTAAATCATATTTTTATTCCCTCCTTACCGAAATATAGAGATTTTTATTTATTCCACCTTGCTTCTTATAAATATCTACATGAGATTTCCTTCTTCAGATGAATCATAATGCAACTAAAACATTTTAGTACATTTTTATTTTATTAATTTGCTTTTAATTTAATGTGTGTGTGTGTGTGTGTGTGTGTGTGTGTGTGTGTGTGTGTGTGTGTGTGGTACTGGGCTTCCTGTAAGCCCTTCTACCTCCGGGCTACACTCCTAGACCCCTTTTTGTATTTTTAATTGGAAACAGGGTCTCTTAAACCAGCGCCGCTGGCTTCGAACCTGTGCGATCCTCCTGTCTTCGCCTCCCAAGCGCGGGGATTACAAGCGTGCGCCAGCACGCCTGGCTTGCTTTTATTTTTGATGAAATAAAATTTTCACTTAGTGAATGTAAACGTCAGCCAGGCATTGCCTTTATTTTCTAATATGTTTTTCAAATAAGATAATTACAATATTTTTATGGTTTTACTGATATTTGGTAATTATATATCATATTCAGATTCAAAAAGAAACATTCATATAAGCCACTAACACACCAGTAGCACTGACAATCCATGGACACCTTCGGCCAAATTAGTGAAATGATATTTGTTTTCCTTTGTAAGCCTGTGGCAAAGGGCTCTGGGCTTCCATACTCTACATGTAGTATTTCGAGCCCAATCATTTTTTTAAAAAGAAAGTTCCCTTTTTCTTCATTTAACTATTGTATGATGTCATGGCTCAGTTACCCTTATTTTTACTGCATAAAAAGAGCAACTGTATGCTCCATATAAACTAAATCGACTATCATATTTGTGTGGCAAAGGACAAAAGTAAGATCAATCCCAAATTATTGAAAAACTGGAAGTTTTCTGTAGAAATGTACAGAAATAAAACATTGATTTCAGCTTGTCGTGGTGGTACATGGCTGTAATTCTATTACTAGGGAGGCTGAGTCCCTGTTTCCAAATAAAATAAAATAAAATGGGCTCAGTGATGTAGCCTAGGGCTGGAATGCTTCTGGATATTATGCTGGTATCAAAATAAAATAAAAATAAGTAAATTTTACCAACATATTAATTTTACAATGAATGCTTTAATCTTATAAACAGAAAATGCTATTTGAATTATTATTTTTCAGTATAGTAAGTCAATCAACTAAATGATGCCAACTATCATAAAAATATGCTTGGAATCCAGCTGGGATTATTCAACCAGTTTGTGTTTTGTTTTGTTTTGTTTTGATTTGTTTGGTGGTACTGGGTTGGAACCCAGAGGCTTTCTACCTCCAGACTCCTAGACTTATTTTATATTTTTTATTTGGAAACAGGGTCTCACTAAATTGCTGAGAGCCTCACTAAGTAGCTGAGGCTGGCTTCGAACTTGTGCGATCCTCCTGTCTCAGCCCCCAAGTGCGGGGATTACAAGCGTGTGCCACCACGCCCGGCTCATTTAACAGATTTATACAAATAATTCCCCTCACCTCTCTTTGGTGGCCCTTCTTCAGTAGGCTTATTGAAGAATGTCCCTCATAGACATGAGGGGACTCTGTTATTATGAAGTCAGCAGTAAGATTAAAGGCTTGAAGAACAGTTGTATTCAAAGGTTTCTTCTATGTGTCAGTGGAGTAATTATGGCACAGGGAGACTCTTGATGCATGGGATCTGATATGACTCCTCTTTCTTATCTTAAAGATGAACTTGGAGAACTCCTTGACAAAATTGGGACACTTTATTCTTCAGACAGACATTCGGTTCCATCTTTTCAACACATTAGATATATATATATAAAGACTTACCTCAATGTATTCATGCTGGATAATTAAAAATGTATTTTTTGAAAAGAGCATTTGCTAAATACATAACTAAGAAAAATAACAATGTATTAATGTGCCCCTGGCTAATAATTGGTAGGTATTTTAAATTATTTCATCATGTAGTCACTTCTGCATGCTCTTAAACTGCATATTTTATATTCTGTTAAGTTTAAGCTATCAATGTCCTGTCAAACATTTCTGTTATTTTTCTCTTTCACCTCCTTTCATTGCCTTTATCATATTTATTTTATTCTGTTCATTTGGGCCTTAATTTGCTCTACTATTTGTACATATATTCATATATATTCTATTTTTCATATATACATATATACACACATTCTTTTATTGGTAATTGTAGTCCCACACTGTACTGTACTCTAGAGTGATGATTACATACATGCACAAAGAACTTGGGGAACTCTGACCTCAGCTCTCATCACACTACCGCCTCTTTCTCATGCATAATAATGAACTTGGTATTAGTAATTATGCATATATAGAGATCGATATAGATAACATCTAGGGAGAGTTTCCTTCATTAATTCTCCCTCCACACCACTAACACTTTCCCCTATACCCCTTCATTATTTTACTGGAATTTCTCCTCTTGTACACTAATTATTCCAAAGCTTTTATATATGAAAGAAAACATATAATCCTTTACTTTCTGTGACTAGCTACTCTCACTTAACATAATATTATCCATGTCCATTCATTTTCCTGAAAATATTATAATTTTATTTATATTGCTGAGTAGAAATCCATTGTGTATGGTCCATAATTTTGAAATCATTCATCTGTTGATGCACACCCAGCTTTGTTCCATAATTTGGCTATTGTGAATTGAGTAGCAATATACTATGACATGCATTTATCACCATAACATTCTGATTTTCATCTCTTTGGAAACATACCCAGAAGTGACATATCTGGATCATATAGTGAATTTTTTTACAGTCTTTTTCTTATTTTTTAAATTGCATGCTTTATAAATTACCATATATTATATATATATGTATATATATATATATATATATATATATATATATATATATATATATATATATATATATGTGGTACTGGGGTTCCTGGAAGCCCTTCTTCCTCCGGGCTACACTCCCAGACCTATTTTTACATTTTTATTTGGAAACAGGGTCTCCTAAGCCACTGCGCGCGGCTGGCTTTGAACCTGCGCGATCCTCCTGTCTCTGCCTCCCAAGCGCGGGGATTACAAGCGTGCGCCACCACGCCCAGCTAGTGTAGCCATTTTTATAATATTTATTCTGCATATCCAAAAGCAAGGAAGTTCTTTCCATCTTCCAAGATCTTTCATTATTTTCTTTATATTTTTTTATTTGGGGGGGGGCGACTAGGGGTGGAAACCAGGGACTTTTCTACCTCTGGGCTATACTCCCAGACTTATTTTATATTTTATTTGGAAACAGGTTCTCACTAAGTTGCTGAAAGCCTCACTAAGTATGTGAGGCTGGCTTTGAACCTGTGCGATCCTCCTGTCTCAGCCTCCCAAGTGCTGGGATTAAAGTGTGTACCACCACACCCAGCTTAACTTTTAATTATAGAGTTCTTTTGTCTCCTTGGTCAGATGTATTCCTAGATATTTTATTATTTGAGATTACTATAGATGGAATTGTTACCCAGATTTCTCTTTTGGAGGATTCATAGTTGCCATTTAGAAAAGCCACTGGTGTTTTTTATTGATTATTTATCCTTCTAATTTGCTGAATTTTTTACTCATTTCCAGAAGTCTTTTGGTTGAGTTTTTGGTCTTCTAAATAGTATGTCATGTCATCTGCAAGTAGAGATATATTTTTCTTTATTTTCTATTTGTATTCCTTTGATTTCCTTCTCTTGTATTATCAACGAGTTTGGAATATCATTTTTTTCACTTATTTTATTTTATTTTTTGTTAAATAAATTTTTATTGGTGCATTGTAGTCATACATCTTAATGGGATAAAAAACTTGTGGAGATACACATGTACATATTGGGATGTTATTTTGAAAAAGAGTGGTCAGTCATAAGCCATGTGTGGTGGCACAAGCTTGTAATCCCAGTAGTTGGGAGGCTGAGACAGGAGGATCACAGAGGTTCGAAGCCAGCCTCAGCTACCTAGTGAGGCTCTCAGCAACTTAGTGAGATTCTGTTTCCAAATAAAATATAAGTCTGGGAGTGTAGCCTGGAGGTAGAAAACCCCTGGATTCCATCCCCAGTACCAGAGGAGAAAAAAAAAAAAAAAGAAAAGGAGTGGTCATAGTGGGCATCTTTTTCTTGTTCCTTATTTTAAAAGGAACTTTTGCAGTTTTTCCTCTTTCATTATATTGTGAGCTTTGGGCTTATTGTGTATTGCCTTTATAATGTTTAGATAATTTTTGCCTATTACGGTTTTCTATAGTGTAATCAACTTGAATGAGTATTGGTTTTGTGAATGCTTTTTCAGCATGTATGGAGATGACCATGCAATTTTGTCCTTAGTTCTATTTATGTGTTAAATTACATATATTAATTTGTGTATGTTGAACCAGCTTTACTTGTATGTTTATGTTTTGTTAAATAAAAATTTAAATAATTTTTAGACTTCTTTTCACTGATACATATATATATATTTCACTTCTTTTCACATCTTTTCACACACACACACACACACACACACACACACACACACACACACACACTAAGACTGTATGCTTAGTTCTAAGTTACCTCATTGCATACCCTTTTTTTATTAGTGCTGAACATTGAACCCGTGGTCTTTCTACCTCCAAGCTACACTTCTTTTTTTTTTTAATTTTATTTTATTGGTGCACTGTATTCATACATCCTAGTGGGATACAAACTTTTGTAGACATACATGCACACATTGCCCAGTCAGTCCCCACCCGATCCCCACCCCATTCTCTCCCCATCCCTCCCTCCCATGCTTGGCTTAGTGGTTGACATCTAGTATTATAGCAATTTATCCAAAATTAAAAATGATAATCTCACATAACAGTTTCATTTGTCTGATGCCAAGCTTTTGATGATTTAAAGATAACATTTCAATATTTCTTTTTGCTTTCTTTCTTACCAGAGCATATTTTTTCCTGTTTTTTTGGTGAAACTATCATATATTTATATATTTATTTTTCAGAAAAAAATCTATCCTAATATGGAATATGAATTCTAGATACCAAAAACGATCTTGAAGAAGAACAAAGCTAGCAGATATATATTTTCTGATTTCAAACCATATAAAGCTACAATAATTGAAACAGTGTAGTACTGTTCTAAAGGCAGATATATAAACCATTGGAGTTAAATACAAGCCTAGAGCTAAATTCTTCCCTATATTGTCAAGTTATTTTTGACAAGGTTTCCACGAACATTTGGTGGTGGAAATAATAATCTTTTAACTAAATATTGTTGAAAAATAATAATTACATGGAAAAGAATAAAATTGGACCCTTACCTAATCCCACATACAAGTATTAACTCAAAATAGATAAAAGACCTAAATATAAATCTTAAGACTATAAACTTTTAGGAGAAAATCCGGGTCATAAAACCTCACAACATTGAAATTGGCAGTGATTTCTTGGATATGATTTCAATGGCACAGGCAACAGAAGAATATACAAACTCCCTAAAAAATAAAAAAAATATTGTATATCCAAAGACAATGTAAACAGAGTTAAAAGTTACTAATAGAATTGGATAAAATATTTCCAAATGCTATATCTGAAGGTATATTAATATCCCAACTAGAAATCCTAAAAATTAACAACAATAAAGGCAAACAATACAATTTAGAGATAGGTAAAAGACTAACATAAATAATGAATCTCCACAGATAACCAATCTTAGTTGTCTGTTGGATGGAAAATCTTGTTTCTCTGGTTCTGGTGTGTGTTACCTATTTCTTCTTTGTAGTTAATCTCTTTGAGTATTTTCTCTAGCGCTGGTTTTGAAGACATAAATTCCTTCAGTTTCTGTTTGTCATGGAAGCTTCTTATTTCTCCATCTAATTTGATAGAAAGTTTTGCTGGATAGGAAATTTTTGGCTGGAAGTTGTTTTCTTTCAGAGTTTGGAATATGTTACTCCAAGCCCTTCTGGCTCTCATGACTTGGTTTGGGAAGTCTGGAGTGATTCTAATTGGTTTGCCTCTGAATGTCACTTGGCCCTTTGTTTTTGTTGCCTTTAAGATTCTCTGCTTGGCTTCCACATTGGTCATTTTGACAATTATGTGGCGTGGGGATCCTCTTCTCTGATCCTGTCTAAAGGGAGTTCTATAAGTTTCCTGGACCTGTGTATCAACCTCTTGCTCTATGTTTGGAAAATTTTCTACTATTACTTCCTTGAAGAGATTGTTGATCCCTTTGGTTTCACTTTCTTTTCCCTCCTCTATTCCAATTATTCTTAGGTTAGCTCTCTTAAGATGGGCCCATATTTCTTCAATGTCAGATTCCTGCTGTCGGATATTTTTTTCTAGATTAGAAACTATGCGTTCATTTTTGGATTGCTCATCTTCTAAGAGCGAGATTCTGTTCTCCATGTGTTCTAATCGGTTGTTTGTGTTTTGAATTGAGGCCTTTACTTCATTAATTGCATCCTTTATCTCTTTTTGGCTCTCTCTGAGTTCTTTTCGAAGCACCTCTATTATTTCTACAGTTATTTTCCTGATTTGATCTTCTAGAAATCTCTGATTTTCTGTTTTATCGGGTTCTGATGTTGTGGGGTTGTGGGCGGTATTCATTGCTCCAGTATTATTCCTCTTTCCCATGATTTCGGATGCTTGTGCCTTCTCTGGGTTCTTCCCTTGGGTCACTATGACTTCACTTAAGGTGTTCTGGATCTCGAGTCAGTAGTATCTCAGACCCCACTACTCCTTTACTGGGTTTTATCACAGAGTCTCCGACCCAGGGAGTCGATAGAGGCTGCTTTAAACTATGGGGGGTGCCAGGTTGCACGTTCTCCTATGGTGTGATATCTCTGCCACCACCATTCCCTCACTGGGTACAGTGAGGTACAGTACTGGGATTTCTCCTCTGTGGCCCGCAATTTGACTCACTGTTCTTGAGTACGCAGATGTAGCTGTACTGGATTCGGCGAATTCACTGCTGCTGCCGCCGCCGGTGGCAATATGGCGCCGCAGCCACGCCCTCGGCCATGAGGCTGGCATATTTTTTCTTCTCTGGTTTTGATTTCCACTCTGAATCCCTGCAGCGTGTGCTGAGCTCAGCCACTGGGAGCTTTAAATCCTCTCTGCGCCGAAAGATCCTGCCTGGCTGTTCCGCAGCGGCTCACCTTGGCTTGCTGTAGCCGTCCGATGAGTTCGCCGCTGCCGCCAGCAGTATGGCGCTGCTGCCGCGTCCTCGGACACGTGTGTCTCCTCTGTGGCCCTGAGCTCTGTTCTCAGTCCACTTTCTCTCTGGAGCCTGGTGGTTTTTTTGTTTTTCTGGTGATGGTGTTTTCTGGCTATGAAAGGCGCTGGTTTTGTGGTAATGGACATTGGTTGTTAGCAGGGCTCTTAAGCCCCGCTTTTCTCGGTCGCCATCTTCCCGGAAGTCCCTCCAAGCTACACTTCTAGCCCTAGTTTTTTGTTTTGTTTTGTTTTGTTTTTTACTTTGAAAAAGAGTCTCACAAAGTTGCTGAGGACTTCATTCACTAATTTGCTGAGGCTGTTCTCATACTTGCGATCCGCTGGATCAGCCTCCCAAGTATTGGGATTAGGAGAATGTGCCCCTATGTCCTGCTTCCCAATTTTTTTAATGTGGTGTTTTAGTTCAAATGTTGTTACAATTCTCACAAGTTTTGTTCTGTGATTCATTTGTTTTGTAGAAGTGTATCATTTAATCTATGTATTTGAGGATTTTCCAGTTGTTTCTCTTTTATTATTTCTACTTCAGCTCTATTGTGGTCTGAGAGAATGCACTGTGTTGTTCCCTTTTTAAAATGTATTATGATAGGTTTTATGGACACAAATGTGTTCAAGCTTGGTGAGTTATCCATGTGAGATTAAGAATGTATTTTTTGCCCGTTGTTCTAGAGTTGGCAAATGTTAATTTTGTGATAGATGATAGTGTGTGTTCGACTATGTCTGTACTGATTTTTCTCCCTGCTGGATCGTTATGAATGAAGGGAGCAGAAATCTTCAACTAGAGTAATGACTTTATTTGCTTTTTCTTCATAATTTTGCTAGCTTCTGCATTATATGGTTTAGCATTTTAATTATTAGGATTGTTCTTTGTTTATAAAATTGATCCCTTTATCTTATGCAATGCCCTTCTTTTTCCCTGGTAAATATTTTCCTGTTAAAGGGTATACTCTTTCAGAAATTAAATAGCTGATTTCTCTTTTGATTGTGGGAAGCATGGATTATTTTCTTCCTTGCACTTTCTTTTCACTTCTATGCATCTTTACATATTTTTATGTTTTGTTTCTATTTTTTACATTGAAAGATAAAATTTCATGTATTTGATTTTTTATAACAATGTTTTTAAATATAGACATATGCATTCTAGAAGGATTAAATAACGCTAATAACGTAAGCATTACCTCACTTTGTTATTATGTGGTGAGAACAATTTTTTTTCTTTTCCTGTTTTTTTTATTGGTGCACTGTATTCATACATCCTAGTGGGATACAAACTTTTGTAGACATACATGCACATATCACCCAGTCAGCCCCCACCCGATCCCCACCCCATTCTCGCCCCATCCCTCCTTCCCATGCTTGGCTTAGTAGTTGACATCTAGTATTATAGCAATTTGTCCAAAATTAAAAAGGATAATCTCACATAACAGTTTCATTTGTCTGATACCAAGCTTTTGATGACTTAAAGATAACATTTCAATATTTCTTTTTGCTTTCTTTCTTACCAGAGAATATTTTTTTCTATTTTTTTAGGTGAAACTATCATATATTTATATATTTATTTTTCAGAAAAAAAATCTATCCTAATATGGAATATGGAGTCTAGATACCAAAACAATCTTGAAAAAGAACAAACCTAGAAGATATATTTTCTGATTTCAAACCATATAAAGCTACAATAATTGAAACAGTGTAGTACTGTTCTAAAGGCAGATATATAAACCATTGGAGTTAAATACAAGCCTAGAGCTAAATTCTTCCCTATATTGTCAAGTTATTTTTGACAAGGTTTCCACGAACATTTGGTGGTGGAAATATTAATCTTTTAACTAAATATTGTTGAAAAATAATAATTACATGGAAAAGAATAAAATTGGACCCTTACCTAATCCCATATACAAGAATTAACTCAAAATAGATAAAAGACCTAAATATAAATCTTAAGACTATAAAATTTTAGGAGAAAATCTGGGTCATAAAACCTCACAACATTGAAATTGGCAGTGATTTCTTGGATATGATTTCAATGGCACAGGCAACAGAAGAGTATACAAACTCCCTAAAAAAATAAAAAAATATTGTATATCCAAAGACAATGCAAGCAGAGTTAAAAGTTACTTCTTGGTGCTTCTTGGTTTTGAGTTCCACTCTGAGTCCCTGCAGCGTGTGCTGAGCTCATCCACTGGGAGCTTTAGTTGCTCCCTGCGCTGAAAAATCCTGCCTGGCTGTTCCACAGCAGCTCACCTCGGCTTGCTGTAGCCGTCCGTTGAACTCGCCACTGCTGCCAGCAGTATGGCGCTGCTGCAGCGTCCTCGGGCGTGAGGCCGGTGTATCTCCTCTGTGGCTCTGAGCTTTGTTCTCAGTCCGCTTTCTCTCTGGAGCCTGGTGATTTTTTTGTTTCTCTGGTGATGGTGTTTTCTGGCTATGAAAGACGCTGATTTTGTGGTAATGGAGATTGGTTGTTAGCGGGGCTCTTAAGCCCCACTTTTCTCGGTCGCCATCTTCCCGGAAGTCTGGTGAGAACAATTTATACAATCTCAGTTTCCATATAATATAATAATATGAACTAGAGCTATTTGTTGAATAATAGATCCCTTGAGCCTATTCTTTTTTCCTAACAAAAACCTAAATATCACTTCACCTAAAACTCCTTTATTCCTCCCTCACCATCCCAACCTCTAGTAACCAGTATTCTCTTCTCTACTTCTATAAAACCAGTATATGACAAGATGAAGCTTTATGTTTCTTTCTGTGCTTGGATAATTCAATATAATTTTCTCCAGATTCATTCATCTTGTCCCAAGTTATATGGTACTTTTCAGGAACAAATAGGGATATGAAATATATATATATATATATATATATATATATATATATATATATATATATATATATATCTGTTTTCTTTATCCATTCATCAGTTAATATACAGAAGTGAAATCCTTATTGTAGCTACTGTGAATAGCACAGCAGTACCACGATAGTATAGATATCCCTTTAACATTGTGATTTTATTTTGTTTGAATAAACACCCAGTGCTGGAATTGCTAAAGCATATTTTACTTTGGATTTTAATAATTTGAGCAACTTCAATAATGGTTCTTATTGTCTATAATAATTTATATTCCTGGTAATAATTTATATTTCCAGAAATAATATACAAGTATTGTCTTTTATCCACATTCTTAATACCACTGTTATCTGTTTGATAACAACAATTCTAACTGGTGTTAGGTAATATCTAAATATGATGTAAATTGCTTATCCCTCTGTCTTTATATTTGAATGAGTGGTTCTTGTTTTACGATCTACATTGACAATGTGTCTCTACTTAGCCATTGTCATTCAAAAGTGATTAATAATAATCACAGATGAAGTAATAGCTACCATATTGGTTATTCTCTATAGTACTTTGCTATGGTGTCTTTGCTGGGATCTGAACCCAGGGCTTTATGCATGCTAAGTGCATGTTTTATTGATGAGTTCCTCCTTCAAGCTCGCTTTCATTTTTGTTCCCCACTTTTTTACTTCCTTTTATGTTGTGTTTATTTTAGTACTTATCTGTGGAATAAAACAGCATATTTTTATAATTTTAGTTAAACAAAATACTGGAGCTGGGCATGTTGTTACACATATGTATTCCTAGTACTTGGGAGGCTTGAGACAAGAAGATCTCAATTTCAAGACAAATCTCAGCAACTTAACCAGATTCTCACCAACCTAGTGAGACCATGTTTCCAAACAAAAAATAAAAAATAAAAATGACTGGCAATGTGGCTTTAAGGTTGATGTTGTTTTTTATTTTTAAGTAGGGTCTCACTATGTTGAGAAATGTCTCACTACTTCCTGAGGCTATCCTTGAATCTATGATCCTCTTCTCTCAGCCTCCCAAATACTAAGATTGCAGGTATGTGCTGCCTTACCCAGTAATGCCAACCATTTTGAAAAGTCTGAGTCAAATATTTTGTGGGATATCCTATAATAAGATCTTTTCTATCTAGGCTCAGTGGTCCATGCTTGTAATTTCAGTACTTGGGAGACTGAGACAGGAGGATTACAGGTCCTCAGCCAGTCTCAACTTCTTAGTGAGGCCGTCTGCAACCCTGTTTCTAAATTTAAAAAATAGGATTGGAGGTGATTGATCTTAGAGGTAGAATGCTCTGAGTTCTATCCCTAGTACCACACACAAAAAAATAAGATTTTTAAATAATTTTTATGATTATACTCAGGCTATATATTAGACATAGTTATCAGTGTTTGAAGTCAAGAAAAAAACTAAATAACAATTATTTAGAAATATAAAAATAACAGCTGGGCAGGGTGGTGTATTCCTATAATCCCAGTACTTAGGAGGCTGAGACAAGAGGATCACAACTTTGAGGACAATTTCAGCTTTATATTGAGTCTCTCAGCAACCCAGGATCCCATTTTCAAACAAAAAATTAAATAGTAATGTAGCTTGGAGGTAAAAATCCACTGGGTTTTATCCCCATTTTAACACACATATACACACACAAACACGCACACACAACACAAAAATGAGATAAAATATTAAGAAAAAACGAGAAAATGACAATTGAAAATAATAATAACCTTGAGCAAATAAGAAAGAAAAACAGAACTGGAGATAATTGGAGAGGTGTGCCAAGGAACATAAACATTAATAATTTTTGTGACTGATTCTGGTATATTGTGGATGTACATCGTGCACGTTATATGTTTCCCTCTTCCCCTCCCATCACCCCAGTCAAGTCTCCTTGTCGCTCATCTGTGAGTTCTCCTTCATTTAGAGCTCCTCATAGGACCCTCTGTCTCCTTAGCTTCCTCATAGTAGGGAGAGCATTCGATTTTTTACTTTTTGTGACTCACTAATCTCACTTAGCATGTTCTC
The DNA here is from genome assembly GCF_963383645.1 of Muscardinus avellanarius. Classification (NCBI taxonomy): domain Eukaryota; kingdom Metazoa; phylum Chordata; class Mammalia; order Rodentia; family Gliridae; genus Muscardinus; species Muscardinus avellanarius. The sequence continues at coordinate 163,964,982 of NC_137788.1, forward strand.
CCATTTTCTTCCAATGTAATTTTGTTCTTCTTTATGTTTGAGCCAAAAAGAGAAAAAAGGAGTGGGGAGGGAATGGGGTAGGAACCGAGGAAGGCTAAATGAGTGATGTGTGCATGTATGTCTCTACCATCTTGTACTCCATTAAGACGTGAGACTATACTGCACCAACACAAAATTTAAAAATAAAAGTAAAACATAATGTTTTAATTGTTTAGCTGGTCAAGGACTTTACAAAGAAAGAAATCTTTTTTTTTCTTTTTTTATTTATTTTTTATTTTTATTTTTTATTGGTGCACTGTATTCATACATCCTAGTGGGATACAAACTTTTGTAGACATACATGCACACATCGCCCAGTCAGCCCCCACCCGATCCCCACCCCATTCCCTCCCCATCCCTCCTTCCCATGCTTGGCTTAGTGGTTGACATCTAGTATTATAGCAATTTATCAAAAATTAAAAATGATAATCTCACATAACAGTTTCATTTGTCTGATACCAAGCTTTAGATGACTTAAAGATAACATTTCAATATTTCTTTTTGCTTTCATTATTACCAGAGAATATTTTTTTCTATTTTTTAGGTGAAACTATCATATATTTATATATTTATTTTTTAGAAAAAAATCTATCCTAATATGGAATATGCATTCTAGATACCCAAAACGATCTTGAAAAAGAACAAAGCTAGAAAATATATATTTTCTGATTTCAAACCATATAAAGCTACAGTAATTGAAACAGTGTAGTACTATTCTAAAGGCAGATATATAAACCATTGGAGTTAAATACAAGCCTAGAGCTAAATTCTTCCCTATATTATCAAGTTATTTTTGACAATGTTTCTACGAACATTTGGTCGTGGAAATAATAATCTTTTAACTAAATATTGTTGAAAAATAATAATTACATGGAAAAGAATAAAATTGGACCCTTACCTAATCCCATATACAAGTATTAACTCAAATAGATAAAAGACCTTAATATAAAACTTAAGACTATAAACTTTTAGAAGAAAATCTGGGTCATAAAACCTCAGAACATTGAAATTGGCAGTGATTTCTTGGATATGATTTCAATGGCACAGGCAACAGAAGAGTATACAAACTCCCTAAAAAATAACCAAGAAGCACCTCTATTATTTCTACAGTTATTTTCCTAATTTGATCTTCTAGAAATCTCTGATTTTCTGTTTTATCGGGTTCTGATGTTGTGGGGTTGTGGGCATTCATTGCTCCAGTGTTATTCCTCTTTCCCATGATTTTGGAAGTTTGTGCCTTCTCTGGGTTCTTCCCTTGGGTCACTATGACTTCGCTTAAGGTGCTCTGGATCTCGAGTCTGTAGTATCTCAGACCCCACTACTCCTTTACTGGGTTGTATCACAGAGTCTCCGCCCCAGGGAGTCGATAGAGGCTGATTTAAACTATGGTGGGGGGGGTGCCAGGTTGTACGTTCTCCTATGGTGTGATATCTCTGCCACCGCCACTCCCCCACTGGGTCAAGTCCCAGGAAGTACAGTACTGGGATTTCTCCTCTGGGGCCCGCAATTTGACTCACTGTTCTTGAGTTCGCAGATGTAGCTGTACTGGACTCGTTGAATTCGCTGCTGCTGCCGCCGGTGGCAATATGGCGCCACTGCTACGCCCTTGGCTGTGAGGCTGGCTTATTTCTTTTTGGTTTTGAATTCCACTCTGAGTCCCTGCAGCGTGTCCTGAGCTCAGCCACTGGGAGCTTTAGATGTTGCCTGCGCTGAAAATCCCCGCCTGGCTGTTCCACAGCAGCTCACCTCGGCTTGCTGTAGCTGTCCGGTGAATTCGCTGCTGCTGCCGGCAATATGGCACTGCTGCCGTGTCCTTGGGCATGAGGCCAGTGTATCTCCTCTGTGGCTCTGAGCTCTGTTCTCAGTCCGCTTTCTCTCTGGAGCCTGGTGATTTTTTTGTTTCTCTGGTGATGGTGTTTTCTAGCTATGAAAGGCTCTGATTTTGTGGTAATGGAGATTGGTTGTTAGCGGGGCTCTTAAGCCCCGCTTTTCTCGGTCGCCATCTTCCCGGAAGTCCAGAAAGAAATCTTTTAAAAATAGCTATGGAGATCAATGTGGATATTCCTTAGAAAACTGGGAATGGATCCACCATATGATCCAGTTTTACCACTCCTGGGTATCTTTAAAAATGTTTGAAATCATAGAACTACATTCACATATGCATACCCATGTTCATAGCAGCACAATTCATAATAGCCAAAATATAGAACCAACGTAGGTCTCCATCAACAGATGACTGGGCTGCAAAATATGGGAAATACACACAATGGAATTCTACTCAACAATAAAGAAGAACAAAATCATGCCATTCACAAGAAGATAGAAAGACCTGAAGAACATTATTTTAATTGAGATCAGCCAAGTACAGAAAGAGAAGGGACATATGTTTTCTCTAATATGCCCAAACTAGGGAGTATTAGGGATACCAGAGGGACTTCAGATAATGGAGGGGAAACCTCAGCAAAGCCAGAAAGGAAGGGTAGGAGAGGAAGAAGGCTGAGGTTGTTTAAAGGAGGAGCTACATTTGAATATGTATAAAAGTATGAATGTTGCATGGCCAACCTGGACACTCATTGTTGGGAGGGGGAGAAGGAGGAAGCTGGGGGGGTGGAGGAGGACATGAAGCACTGTCTGAATGTATGCTATTTACAGTATGATTCTCATGAAAATAATAAAATAGAAAATTTAGAATAGTTTGAATTTACATGATAGTTATGAATATAGTACAGATAATTTCCATATGTCCAAGACATATTTTATTTTAATTTTATTGGTTCATTATAGTCATACATATTAATGGGGAACAAGATGGTAGACACATACATGTCCCCTCACTCATTAGGCTCTTCCTCACTTCCCACCCCACTCCTTCCTAAACCATCCTTGTCGTGTTCAGCCTAGTAACTGATGTTGATATGTTTGTGAATGTACATCACATACATTAGGGAACTTCCCTCCTCCCCCTCCTATTCCCCTCAGTTAGGTCACCTTATTTACCAACACATAGATTCTGTTATTATTCATCTTTTACATCAGTGCTGGAAATTTTTCATAATTAGTGAAACAATAGTATACATTATTATCACTAATATCTCCATTTTATTTAGATTTCTTAGTTTTCTCGTTGTGACCATTTTCTGTTGTGTGGCTCCATTCAGGATACCATGCACACTTAGATATCATGTCTTTGTATGACATTTTTTCAGACTTCATTATTATGGTGTATGTACGATTAATGTAGGAATCCACTGATGTTATTTTCATGATTATACTGAAGTTGTAGGTTTGGAAGGGTAAGATCACAGAAGTAAAGTGCCACTTTAATGATATCATGCCAAGGATGTATACACTCAGTGTGACTTCACACTGCTGTTCATTTGCTCACAAGATAGTTTTTGTCAGAACACCCAGAGGAAAATTACTCTTTTTACATCTATTCCGTTATACATTTTGAAACTAAATCACTAATCGTAGTCAATACTTAAGAAACATGAGGTCATGCTCCACCTACTTATGATTATATAACCTGAAATCAATGGCTGGGATTATCAACCAGGGGCAATTTATCTGGTCTCCACTATTTATTACATAATTATTCACTCACTTATTTACATAATAGTAAATATTATGTAAAATTATGGCCATTTTAATTTACATTTTGGTACATTGTAGTCTTGCATGCTAAGGTAGTTCAGAGTGACAGGGACATGTATGTTCCCAGCACTTGGTGAGCTTCCCCACCTCCCTTCTCTGCCTCTCCCTGTCCCCATACATGATCGCCACCGGCCATTTCACATGAATGTATAGCAGTAATGGAAGTGGTTCCCTCATTTTCTAAACCTGTGGCCACCTCCATTGCGCCACTGGAAAATTTTCTCCATTATTTATAGTACCTCTTGTATCCAGATCACTCCCTAACTTCCACATGTGAGGGAAAACATATGACCCTTCAGTTTGTGGAGTGGCTAATCTCAACATACTGTTCTCGAGGTCGATTTGCACCATGGCTCCTTTTGTTCCAATCTTGGCCTTTGTCTCAGGTAGATTCTTGTATCGGCCCGCATTCTGTTATGCTGATTTGAAGCCACATAAGCCAACTAAGCAGAGATATATGTGTTTACCAATTCACACATACACATCCGTATATGCTCATGTGCCCATATGTATCCATATTAAGTTAAGCATGAATTCCAACTAATGATCTAATACAGTGAGTGCTACAGGAAGAATTTTCCTGTTTAAAATTACTTGTATGTTGCCTTTTACTTGGAAGTTGACCTCATTTACTCAATCACTGAATCCAAAACTGCATGTACAATGGCTTCAGAATTGTTAATCCATATACCCAGGTGAAAGTACTAAATTACCTGAATTAAAGTGCTAATGTATTTATACTTTGTCTTTAGATTTGTAATCCCAATTTACTTTCTAAGTTACTTAGGTTAATCCCTTTCTTCACAACACCACTTTCTGAGGTTTTTCATACATTTGCATATGGTTATTTGGTCTCTATTCCTCCCTGGGGTTTCTTGCAGTATATAGTTATTTTTTAAATTTCCATTTGGTTATGTTAATCTTTGTGGTATAATCTGTAGAATTTCAAACCAATATCACATATACATCATCATATTAGTATACAAACTATCTTCTCTGCCCCAAAGAAATTCTCCGTACTACTAACCAGTGGTAATGGTGCTTTCCTGAAATCTTTTGGGAGACTGAGACAGAAAATTCATAGATTTGAGGTTTTACTCATTAACTTAGCATGGGACTCAGTTTCAAAATACAAATAAATGGGTTGGCAAGTAGCTCAGTGATACAGTAGCCTTGATTTCAATACCCAGTAATGCAGAAAAAAAGAGAGAAAAAGAAATTGTGTTAATTTTATCTATTTTCTTTCTCCACAAACACCTATTAATTACTAAGATGCTAATTATCTTTGTTTCTAACCATTTTAAACCCACCTTAAGTTAGTGTTTTAAGGCTTTTGGCAGGTGTAGTTGTACAGAACTGTAATCTTGGAATTTCACGGGCTGGGATAAAAGGATATTAAGGTATAAGGCCAGCATGGGCAAGTCAAAGAGACCCTGAGCAATAGGGTGACGCCCAGCTTCAAAATAAAAATGGCTGGGGGTGTTATTAGGAGGTAGAATATCTCTGGATTCAATTCCCACTATCCCTCCAAAATTTACTTATACTTTATAATCATTCAGACTATTGAAGTTTATCTTTGAAAATGTTGTAGGTGAATCTAATTTATTCCCCATGCCTCGCTCTCTCCTACCTTATATTCCCATCCCCTTCCACTAATCTACTGATAATTCTAACTTTCATGAGGTCCCTTTGCTTTCCTGTTTTTTCTCAAGCTTCAATACATTAGAGAAAACATATGAACGTGGACAGTCTTAGTCTGGCTTATTTCACTTAGCAGGGAGTTCTCCAGTTTCATCTATTTTGATGGAAATGAGATAATTTCTTTCTTCTTTAATGCAGAGTCAAATTCCATTTGAGTGTGTATAAAGTTCTCTGTATTTGTATGTGTTTATCACATTGCATTTATCTGTGGATGAAAATCTATATTTCCTCTATAACCTAGTTATTTTGAGTTACATTGCTATAAACATGGGTATAGCAGTATCAGTATAGTATTCTGACTTCAATTCCTTTAGAAAAATGCAGGGAGTGGTACAGCTGCATCATTTGGTAGATCTACTCCTTCTCCTTTGAGGAAACTCTATATTGATCTCCATAGTTATTATACTAATAATCTTACCAACAGTTTATACAAATTTCCCCCACAATCTCATCCACATTATTTGAATAATATAGTTACGAGTGATAGGGGCATACACACACCCAGCACTTGATGAGCTTCCCGAAACCTCCCTTCCAACTCCCTTCTCTTCTCCATACATGGTATTGAGGTTGAGTGGTAAATTCACATGAGTATATAACTTCAGTGGAAGTATTTTTCCTTCAGTTCAATCCAAGGCCGCCTCTATCATTCCACTGGAGATTCTACTCCATTTACTAAAGCCCCTCTTATGGCTTGATTACTCCTATCTTCTGGATAAGAGAGAAAACTTATGACTTATCGCTGTTTGTGACTGACTAATCTATCTCACTTAGCATAATAATCTCCAGGTCTATTTGTATTGTTCATTTTGTTTCAGTCTTGATCTTTGTAAGGTGTCTCATGTGAATCCTTTATCAGTCAACATTCATGTCACTATAACCCAAAGCAACGAACCACAAAATTTAGAGGAACAGAGATTTATTTGCTTAATTTTCTGGAGTTTCTAGGTTCCGTCCATTGAGGCTAGGGTCTTGAGTTCAGGGCATAGTGTTTGAAAGCAGAGAGAGGAGGAGAACAAGCTCCCTTCTCACCTCATGGAGGCTGGCAGCAGAGAGATCAAAGAAGAAAGGGTATTCAAAGACAAAAGCACAGTCCCTAAGACCACATATCCAGGGCCCAACCTTCTCCACCACACGCCACTGGTCTAAGCTCGAACCCAGATAATTCCATTACAATAAATTAATATGCTAATGAGATTAAAACTCTTGAGTTTCAATCTATCACGAGTTTTAATCTGCCAACGCTGAGCTCTTCGTTGGGACATTCTTTATATCTGACCATCATTAATACATTTATGTTTGGAACCTGAGCTAAGTCTTATAGAGAAGGAATGGAAGAATGGTGAACTTGGCTCAGTCTGTGACCAGTGCCTTATATCAACTATTTCAAAAATTTGGAACAGAAACTGAGGCTTAGATAGCCTTCTTGGATGCACTATGGAATACCAAGCTCCTGGTTTGGTTCTTCAGTGTCCCTCAAAGCCCCATTGTTGAAAACCTATTCCCCAGGCTGTGGAACTACTGTGAAGTAGAGACACTTTTGGAAGGTGGTACCTAGGACTAGGAAGTTATATCACTGGGGGTATGCCCTTGAATGAGATATTCATGTCCAGAGCCCAAAAGCTTTGACAAAATCTTTACTCCATGTATACTTATACAATGATGCACTGCCTTGCCACAGCCCTCAAAACAACAGACAACTACCATGTACTGAAACCTCAAATACCATGAGCCAAATGTATTGTTGTTCTTCAGTTGACTTTCTCTGCATACTTTGTTAAAATGAGGGGAAGCTAACTAAAGGACATGTTCCTAAAACTCTAGTATTTCCATTGAGATGACCAAGAGCAAATATGAATAGCAATGGAATGAGAGTTATCATTCTAGTTACCAGTGAGGACACTGAGACCAGAAGTGTGCCCAAGGTGGTAGTGCCAAACCCTGGGCTGAGACCAACTCTGGGCCTTGCAAGGCCTTGATGATCTACTTAACCTGGTCTTTGTTTTGTCCAGAGACAGTTAGAGGGTAAGTTTAGTGCTAAATTGGAACACTCTGGAGTTTGCAAAGGAGCACTGGTGACCACGCTGAGGAAGATGCTAGAACTTGGAGCAAACCTCCCACAGTAAATAAGTCTAACATTTCCCCAGTGCATCTATGACTCTGAGTAGCAGATCCAGGTCCAGGGTGGCTTCTTCAGGTGTGGGGGTCCACCTAGAAGGCTCAGAAAGGATTACAGATAATGAAAATATTGTGTATTTATAGAGGGAGGACATCAGTTTTCTTTAGACCTTCCCACACAGGCAGCCAAAGTGAACAAGCAGAAGATGCATTTGAGAACACCGCAGACTTCTCCCTCCCTGCAATGATATACTACCTGCAGGTGCTCAGGGAGGAGATGGGTAAGTCTCTAGGCAGCTGTCTACCTGAGGGAGCCCAAAGAAGATCTTTATGTTATGCACAGGTTTCTTTGTTCCTTTAGGAAAAGTCCCCTTCTACTGCCAGTTACAAAGTGCCTTTGACACAGATTTGGGCAACCTGAGCTCTGGGTTGGCCATTTTGTTCCTGAAGTATCTGAGTCCCTTGCAAGTGGTCTTAGGATCTGTGGGAACCCAGATGCTCTGGACGTATTTGAAGATGTGGTTTTCTAGAACCTGATATACTGGAGATGAGAAAGGTCAGCCATGATCAGGAACAGTGGCTAGGGAAACACAGGTCTCTGCTCATCCTGTGCCAGCCACATAGGGATGAACATAATCTGCCAGCTCTGCAGCCTGGATAGAAGAGCCACTCAATGGAGAAAGAAATCAATGTCTCTTCCAGAGCCAAGCAGGAAGGATAAGGCCCTATCCCAGGAAACTCAATTCCAAATGAATTTGTAAAAAAAAAAAAAAAAAAAGAAAGAAAAGAAAAGAAAAGAAAAACTATGTTTCCTGTGTCTTTTCATAGTTGCAAAACCATTTCCTATGAAAAAGACAAATATAAGCTGGATGTGGTGGTGCATGCTTGTAATCCCAGCATTCAGGAGGCTGAGTCCAGAGGATTGTGGTTTGAGGACAGCATCAACCATTTAGTGAGGCCCTCCGCAATTTAGTGAGGCCCTGTTTCAAAATAAAGAATAAAAATAGGGCAGGGGTCATACCTCAAAGATTAAATCCCCCTGGATTCCCCCCAAGATCCACAAAAAAAAAAGAAAAAGGAAAAGAAAAATACAAATATATAGACATAAATATATAGCTCTAGTACATGATATATTCTTTCTGTATCTTCTAAGATCAAAACTCTATAGGTCTCTTTTCATAAATCTTAACCTGTCCCAGGGTCTTGAAGTTATTTTTCCAAGTTAGTCTGTGGATCTGTATTAAATTGTATTTGCACATAAGATTATAACATTATTGACATTTATTTTAATGTATATTGTGAAGTCAAAAGTTAGATTATATTTTCTTTTGTGGCTATTCAATTTGTAGAACATTTATAAAATTTTTTCTCCTCTTTTCTTCTTTCTTTCTTTTTTTTTTCATTCATTACTGGAGATTGAACCTAAGGCCCTATGTATGCTAAGCAAGCACTCTATCACTAATTTTTCATACCAGCCCTCTTTAATATCTCTTTGACACAGGGTTTGGTTAAATTGTCCATGCCAGCTTCAAACTTGCTATCTTCTTGGCTCAGCCTCCAAAATATCTACTGTTGAAAGTATCAGCCATCATGTTTAGCTCTTCATTGCCATTTCTTGTACATTATTTGACTGTATATGTTTGTGCCTTAGTCCTCTTAAATGACACAATAATTGTACAAATTAATGGGCATGAGGTCATGTTGCCATAATCAATACATTACATAATAACAGAGTCAGGGTAATTAGCATATTCCTCTACCATAAACATTATTATTTATCATTAGTACAAATTTGAGAACACGCAAACCCCTCTTATGTAGCATTTGTCTGGTTTCGTGTTTTCTTTTTCCATACTACGTTTCTGTACAAATAACACATTATCTTATTTACTAAGACACTTCATAGCTTCATTTAAATCTTTCCCTACAGAGCCATTTGTCATATCCATTGTGTTCTTCTATAATGAAGAAAGAGAAAAGTAAAAGCCTACATGTTTTACATCTCTACAATTTTGCTAGTTCAATCTTGTATAGGACGGGTGTCTAAGTTTAGAACATGGCTGTTAATGCTGATGAGTCTCATGTCTTTATGAGTCTAAGGTAATCCACCCCAAACTACTCTTGCTTTAAGTTTTTATCACATTGTCAGTGAGTTTCATTCGATGGCAAGGATCCTCTTTTATCTTCCTTTGTTCCTGAACCCTGCCCCTGCAATAGCCAGAGGCAGCAGGAGTCTGTAGAATCATCCCTGCTGGCTCCTGCGCAAGTGCAGATGCTCCAGCAGATGAGGTCTTCCTTCTGCAGACCACGCCCACCAGGGGCGGGGCTCCCGTCAATGCAGCTGAGCTGGAGCCTCCCTTTGTGCATTGCGGTGTCAAAGGCAGCTGCTTGCTGAGGTCCATCTGGGTAGGTTGCGAATGCGGTTTTTATGTAGAAGGCGTTTTCTTCGCAGTTGTTCTGCTTGCTGACCCAGAAGGTGTTACTGCTTTAGGATTGTTTGGTGATATTTGTTCCTGCTTTAAAAATTTGACCTCCAAATGACACTAACACTTGGATTCAATTTTCTTTATTCCTTCCTTTCTTTTTGTCGCATAGACATCATCTACACCTTGGCTTATTGAGTTAGGTATTTATGCCTTTGTTTATCTTTTAAAATGAATTCATAATCACCTCTCAACATCTCTTTCCAATTATTTTCATTTTTTCTAAAGCTTCAATCCTTATTACGTGAATCAAGATATAACTTTTATTAGGAAATACATCCTCTAATGTTTTCTAAAATTATCCTCTGGTTGATAAGACAAGAGACAGAAACATTTCTCTGAAACATATGGCAAAATTTGGTCATGTTTTTTACTTAAAAAACCTGTTAATGTCATTATATGTATTAGATTCTTGTAATTATGAAATGTACACTGAATAATTAATTTTGTAAACATAATACTGATGGGTCCATTTTGAATGTCACTTTGTTATACTGTTAGTATGAATTTGATCATTTTTTTCATTACCCAAAAGCTAGACTTGCTGATGCCTTCCACCGTGTTTATTGTAAATATCTACATGGGATTGTATTCTGCTGGTATTGCATTTGTTGTGTGATTGCTAAAATTTTATTTTTCAATGAAAAAAACTCTACTTAGGAAATGTAAGCATGCACACCCAGGCATACTTATTTTACTAATATTGCCTTCAAATAAGGGATTTGCAATCCTTTTAATGGCTTTATTAGTGTATTGTCACTATAGATTATCATCATATTCAAAACGATACATTCACATATGCATACATTATTTGGGTTTATGTCTCGTCACAGTTTTGATTTTCTTTACTAACTAGCAAAATATATTGAAAGGCTTTCATGCTTATAATATTTTTAGATTTTCACTTGCTTTGATTAATCATTTACATATCTTATTTTTGAGATAATCTGTTGAAATGTGGCATTTTAGAGTGAACGTTTGATACTTCTGTGACAAGGTGTGTATCTCAATAGACTCTGAATGTTTGGGGTAATAAAGATAGGACTGTGTGAACTAGATTGAGCAGGAATTTTTTCACCTAAAATCAAGACACAATTGCAAGAAAACAGAAGCAATGCAGGGCTCCAAAAAACAGATGAGGAGTGCTTGGATTGCTTTAGGGCCTGCAGTGTGGATTGCTCTGACACTAGGATGGGTGGTTGCAGAGGAGTGCCTTCTCTAGTAAAGGGAAAACCCCACAGGGTGTTTTTCTAAGACATAGTAACATACATATGCTATGCAAGAAATGAAATCCTCAGACTCGTCATTTAAGAAGTATTCTGGGGGATATACATTCAAGATTAAGGGTATGCAAGCCATTTACATAGCTACAACACTAAAACTTCATGGATTTTTTTTATTCCAAATTAGCTGGATATTCATTTTCCTTTCTAAGCCTGCAACAAGGGGGTCTGTGCTTTAATACTATTTACATAGCATTTCAACACCAATTATTGTTTTAAAAAGCCTCCCCTTCATTCAATTAATTTACTATGTCATGGCTCAGTTAGCCTTAATTTTTATTGCATATAAATAAAACTGTATACTACATGGAACCTATGTAAACTATCATCATTATGTGGTGAAAAACAGAAGGAATATTATTCCCAAATGACTAGTAAATTGGAAATATTCTGGTAAAACAAAAGATAAAACTTATTGATTTCAGCTGGGTATGGATTCCTGTAATCCCAGTATTCTGGAGCCTGAGAAAGAAGGATTACAAGTTAAAGGTCAGGTTGAGCTCATTCCCCTCATCTCTTATTGGTGGCCCGTCTTCCTTGGGCTAATTGCAGAATTGCATGTCTACGAAGGACTGTCATTATGTAGTGAGCAGTAAGATTAAAGGGTTGAAGAACAATTGAATTAAAATGACTTCTCTACTTATTTGAGTTGTTTTTTTCCGAGTTTTTCCATGTCTCAGCGGCATAACTATGGCCCAGGGAAACTCTGAATGCATGGAAGTGGACTTTGTTCTTCATCACTTCTGAGTAGAATTCCATTGTGTGTATATCCCATAATTTGTAATCCATTCATCTGATGATAGAAACTATGGCTGGTTCCAGGGTTTAGCAATTGCAAATTGTGCTACTATAAACAGGGGTATGCATGTATCTTTGCAATATTCTGATTTCATTCTCTGGAAAAATACCCAGGAGTGGTATAAGTGGATAATGTGATGGGTTCATCCCCAGTTTTCTGAGTAATCTCCAAGATGACCTCTGTATTGGCTGCAGTCGTTAGCAATCCCACAGTGGAGATGAGTTCCTATTTTCCCACATTCACAACACCCTATTTTTGTTCATTTGACCACTTGGTGATTGCCAATCTAATAGGAGTTAGATGGAATTTCAGTATAAATTTTATTTGCATTTTCCTAATTGCTAGTGATATTGAACACATTTTCATATAGTTATTGGCAATTTATATTTCTTCTTTTTAAAATGTCTATTTAGTTTCATTTCCCTTTTCTCTATTGGGTTATTTGGTTTTTATTGTTAAGTTCTTTGTATATTTTTGATATTAGTACCCTATCAGAGATTTGGTGAGCAAAGATCTACCATTCATTGAGCTCTCTCTTTTTTTTCTTTATTTTTTGGGGGTTACTAGGGATTAAACTCAGGGGCATTCTACCTCCAAGGTACACTCCCAGCCCTATTTTTTATTATTTATTTTGAAACATGTTCTCACTGAGTTTTGGAGGGCCTCACTAAGTATCTGAGGCTGGCTGAGAACCTTGGATCCTTCTGTCTCGGCCTCCCATGGACTGGGATTACAAGCGTGTGCCAGCATCCCCGGCTGCATTGAGTTCTCACTTTAGACCCTTCTTCATGTTTTCCTTTAAAGTACAAACACTTTTAATACCATCCTATTTATTTATTCTTGTTTAAATTTCCCGAGCTTCTGCAGTCTTATTTAGAAAGTTTCTACCAGAGTCTCTATTTGTGGACTCAATCGTTTCTGAATTTATTTTTCAGTGGATTCATGATTGCCAAAGTTTTGGTCTAATTTCTAGTTCCTTGGTATACTTGTTGCTGACGTTGGTAGAGTGTGAGAGGTAGGGATTTTGATTCACTTCTCTACATATAGAATGCCAGTATTCTCACAACCATTTGTTGAAAAGCCTGTTTTTCTTCCAGTGTATGTTTCTGGTGCCTTTAGAAAAGATAAGATAAATATATCTGTGTGAGTTTTTAACTGACTTCTTTGTTTTTCTGTTTGTAATTATACCAGGATGGTAAAGTTTTTATTACTGTACAATAATTTAAAGCATAGTATAATTTAAAGTAGGGATATCTTCAGCATTGCTCTATTTGCTCAAATTTGGTTTGAGTATATGAGTATTTTAGTCTTTCATATGACTTTTAGTACTTTTTTCTAGATGTGTGAATAACTTCATTGGCATTTTAATGGGTACTACATTGAATATGTATTTTTAATTTTTAAAAAACTTAGTTTAACAATAATGATTTTACCTATCCAAAACACAAAGAAATCTTTCTAAATTTTAGAGTATTATTCAGTTTTTTCTTCAGTATTATATAATTTTATTGTAGTGATCTAAAACTTTATGGTTATTTTTCTTGGGTATTTAAGTTTTTAGGCTACTGCAAGTGAATTATTTCCTTTATTTATTTGCAGTGGATTGTTTACCAGTATATTAAAAACTATTGATAGTTGTATGTTGATTTTGTATTCTGCTACACTGCTACTGTGTTCATCAGCTCTAGAAATCTGCTGGGTTTTTTTCCCCACTCTTTTATGTATAGTATTACATCATCTTCAATTAGTTTTCATTTGGCTTCTTCACTTCCTATTTGTATCTCTTTTATTTTCTTCTCTTGTCTAATTGTTCTGGCTAAAATTTAGAGTACAACATTGAGGAGGAGTGGCAAAAATAGACATCCTTATCTTATTATGGTGGCACACACTTGTAATTCCAGCATTTGGGAGGCTGAGACAGGAGGATCCTGTTTTGCAAACAGCCCCAGCTACTTTGTGAGGCCCTTTGAAACTCAGTGAGACCCTGTTTCAAAATAAACAATAAAAAATAGGGCTGGGGGTTAGCTCGCAAGCAGAATGTCCCTGGGTTCCTTTCCCAGTACCACAAACACACACAAAAATGGACATTGTTGTTTTCTTCCTGATTTTAGCAGTAATGCTTTAAGTTTTTCCCCATAATATATATTATCTTGGGGTTCATAATATGTGGCCTTTATGATGGTGAGGTAAATTCTCTCTATTTCTAATTGCCGAAGACCAGCTACAGCCAATTCAGGGTTTCTCAAAGGAGGTGAGGAGTCGGCGACTTGAGGGAATGAGAGATAGCCTTTTTGGAGGCATGACTCTGCCATACAGAGGCAATGCTTTATTTTTATATGCTTTTACACAGAAATATTTGATATTAACAACTTTTGACAAAACACATTCTCAATACAGCTGGACATAAACAACTTTTAGCAAAACTTGTTTTTAGTATACCTAGGTACATTTTGCGCTTTATCTGGAACAATTCAACTTGCCTCGATGAGCTCATATCCCAATACCCGAAATTATCCAAATTAACGTCATACAAATCATTCTGGTTACCTAGCCACAAACATCAATTTTATTCTAATTATTAACCTAACTAACAATGGAGCTCTACAAAGGACATTCAAACCTAAAGCTAAACCGAAGTACAGAAACTAGGAGCTTTTCCCTTAGAAGGAACACAAAGATTTTAAGAGATCTTTGAGGGGCACAAAACATTTTACTTTTATATTTCATATTTTTAAATACTAAGTATACAATTTATTTTCTTAAATTCTTATGATCTTTGGTTAGAAACACTAAAAAGGGGAGGCTCTGCTTAGCCGATTTCTTCTTCACACATAATAAACTTTAACTAAACTTATCCTTAACTAATAAATGCTAAACTTACTATTTCTACTAAAATTAGCTGCTAATTTTATCTGTTATTTGACCACTAGATATTCTATTAACTTATTTTGACCCAACCACCAAATTTATACTAAACTTATTCTATTTCTTTAACATACAATGCCTACATCTAATTTTCTATAATACCTATTAAATTGTTTACCAAGAGAACTCTTGTCTTTAGTGAGCAGGCACCAAAGAGGTAGGAATGGCAGAGTCCTGACATCAAGCTATTTTCCAATAATATTAACTCTGTGCTTTCCAATCCTCATACGCTCCTGTATAGGAAAGTGGAGGATGGTGGAAAATATTCTGATTAGCAGTAGCCCCCCCCCCCCCGAGGGGGATGCCACAGTTTGTCCCCTAACTTATAAGCAACATATGGAGGGCCTTGCACAGTAGGTATAATTTGCTTAAAGTTAACTTTTTCCTTTCATAACTAAAACGTTAAGTGAGTTGGGTGTTGTAAGCAGAGAAGCAAAGAGCTCTTTTCTATGTAGCTTCATGAAAGGTCTCCCATAGTCATATTCTTCTTAGTGCTATCCCCAGTACAAACCTTAGGGCATTTTCCAGTCATATTCACATTAATTTTCAGATTCCTACAAAACAGCAATACTCAATCAAAGCAATGTTCAAATTTCATTAACATTATCATTATTGTAACTAAAATCAAGAGGGATAATGGCTTCGGTTCTGGCAGAGTCTTCCAGCCCTGCGGAATTCTCTTCCCAGCTGCGACCCTGTCATACAGCAGGAATTGCGCCGCCTCTGCCATCTCATTCTTCAGTGTGTTTTTTTAACATAAATGGATGCTAGTTTTTAATGTTTTGTCCTATTTGCATAACGAATTACATTGACTCCTTTTTACTGTTGTTTTAACCCGTCATTACATTTCTGTAATGAAACCAACTTGATTATGATGAACTATAATTTTAATGAATTTTCAATATGAATTTCTAATATTTTATTAAAGATTTTTGAAGCTGTTTTCATCAATGATACTATTTTTTGTTTTGTCTTTTTTTTCTTTTTACCTTTGTGTCCTTCTGTGGGCTTGATGTCAGGTTGACCCAGGGACTAAGGAATGAATTTAGTGCTGTTGCCCAATTTCTTAAAGTAATTTGAATTATTTTTTGAAGTAATTTGGCATAATTTTTTGTTTAAATTCCTGTTAAAATTCATTTGAGAATCCTTTTTTCCTGGGTTTTTCTTTGTTGAAATAATTTTATTATTGCTTCAATATCACTGTTCTTTATTGGTTCATTTAAGGTTTTTTATATCATTTTGAATCAATTTCAATAAGTCGTGTATCTAGAAAACTTTTAGTTTCTTCTAGACTTTCTTTTTTATATTACTGGTAAATTGTGATCATACATCATCATGATGAGGTACAGAGTTGTAGAGGCCTACATGACGCACCACACAGTTAGCTCTATCTCAACTCCCGTACCATTCCCTCCCCTCTCCCTGCTTCTCAGAGTTTGCCTGAGTGCCTGACTTTGATAAGTTAGTAAATGTACATCATGGGCATTAGGGTGCTTCCTTCTTCCCCTACCCTGCCCTCTCAGGTCGACTTCTTTACTCTTCTAAGAATTCTCTTTAGTCTAGAGTTTCTTCTATGTCCTGTTTTCTTTCCAGCTTTCACATCTTAGGGAAAACATCTGACTTTTAACGTTTATTGATTGGCTAATCTCACTCAGCATACGGTTCTCCAGTTCCATCCATTTCCCTGCAAGTGCTGTAATTTCTCATTTCTTTCCATTTCTTCTTTGTGGCTGGGTAAAATTCTGAATTTACATATAACATCGTTTTGTAATATTCACCTGTTGATAGGCATCTTGGCTAGTTCCATAGTTTGGCAAATGTGAAATTTTCAGCTTTATAGTTATATAAGTGTTTAAAGTAGTCCTTAATGATCCTCTGGATTTCAAAGCTGAGTAGATCCTTCCTTTTTTATCTCTGATATTATTATTTCCATCTTTTCTCTTTCTTCTCATTATATTTACTAATGTTTCATCGGTCTTTTTTATCTTTTCAGGGTGGCGACGTTAAATTGAGGAATAATTTTATTGTTTTTATATGCATAATAATTTTTTACCTTTTCTATACTATTACATAAATGGAAATACAAAGTCAATAGTTCTTTCAGATTGACTTCATCCTCTTAAAAATAAGCTATACAAAGTATTTTGATTATTTTCGGTGTAAAGATTTAGTAATTGAGGAAATAGATATAATTATCTTTGGGTAAGCATTGTGCAATCTACACAAATATAAAAACAGCCTATCATACCCATATATATGTCCATAAAATTTTGTGTTTCTATCACTTAAATACCTAGATAAATAATAACCATGTAATTTTGTGATGTGTATCTAATACAGATTTAGATTTCCATTTCTTTAAGGACAGTAGTCACTTTTTCAAGTGATATTGAAAAATGTATTTAACTTCTTTGGAGAACTGTCTATTCATTCAATTTATCCAATTTTAATTTTATGTTTTTCTTTTATTTAGATTATTTTAGCTCTGTCTCTTTTCTCAATCTTGGTTTGTCTTCTAGTCCAAAAGATAGTGTATATTAAATCAGAAATGGTTCTTAATATGTAAAAGATCAATTTATGTTTTTTTCTTGTTTCTTTTTTTTGTGTGTGTGGTAGTGGGGGTGGAACCCAGGGGCTTTTCTACCTCCGGACTATACTCCCAGACCTATATTATACTTTATTTGGAAACAGGGTCTCACTAAGTAGCTGAGGCTGGTTTCGAACCTGTGTGATCCTCCTGTCTCAGCCTCCAGCGCTAGGATTACAAGTGTGCGCCACCACGCCTGGCTCAATTTATGTATTTTTCTTGGGTTGTAGTGACATATTCTAGAAATCTTTGTTTTAAGATTGCAAAAATGTATTTATATGCTCTCTTTGTTTCTTTATGTTTAGGTCTTACCTTTAAGGCTATAATGCACTTTGAGTCAATTATACGCATGATATGAGGTAAGATTAAATTTTCATGTTAATATCAACTTTTCCTAGAAATATTTGTAAAATATATTTTCTCCATTCTTTGCCTTGGCCACCTTGAACAAACACTTCAACATATTTAAAGGTTCATTTTTGGACACTGATTGCTATTACATTGACCCATATAGCTGCCTTTATATTAGTATGACAGTGTTTCAGTTATCATTCTTTAGTAAATTTTGAAATCAAGCCAGGTGTGGTGGCACACAGTTGTTATCCATTTCTTCAGATGCTGAGACAGGAGGATCATAGCTTCATGGTCATCCTCCAAAACTTAGGTCCTCCAAAACTTAGTGAGACTCTGAAGTAAACGAATAAATGGGATAGAAGTGTAGCTCAAAATTAGAATATCCCTGGCTTCCATCCTGTACCAAAAAGCTTTAAAATCATAAAATCCAACCTGATTCTTCTTTTCAAGGTTCTTATGCTTGTATTGGATACCATATTTTTCTATATAATTTCTTTTATTATCTTGACAATTACTGCAAAATAAGCAGTAGGAATTTTCTTTCAATTGGCCTTAGCAATCTGCTAAAGAGCACGCAGAGTTCTGCCCAGCAACTATGCCTTCACATCCGTGGGACTTAAATATTGTATCCCATGAACATCCACCAGTAATGTAATCACTGGGAGTCTTTTGGACATATTTATAACTTCAGTGAGAAAAACAGCTCCACTGTCCTACCTGGAGTGGTAGATCTACCTGAGCCACATGTCACTTCTGACTACATCTGACTAATGCAGGCATATCAGGATTGGCAATGTCTTGGGGCTATTATTTAATCCATTTTCAGTTGAAGAAGCCTTCTTACCTTTCGAAGCTCAGACTTCACTTCTTGAGAATAAAAGAGGCTTGTTTAAGTTTTTTATCTGCCACAGAAATAAAAGAGAGGAGAAGATTCAAAACCATAAACTAGCCATATTGACACATGTCAATCTGGACAAGAGTGACTCATGTCAAAGTGAACAATGAGGGTTGATGAGGTCTGAGTCTCACAGCTAAGGGAAATGGAACACAGAATCCAAACTGCTTATTCAGCAAGTGTTTACACTGAGAAATGCATGGTATAAAAGAACAATCGTTTATTCCACGGATGCTAGCGTGCACATTTTCACATCTGGCAAACACACATGCATCCTAAACGGCACTGTAAAACACTACTAAACAGAAGGCAGGCATGATGAGTGTCCTTGTGTAAATATACACGAACATAGTCTAGAAACCTTCCATTTGCAACTTTGGTGATATCATCAAAAGAAAAATTTACAACATTGGCTGTCAGTGGATTATAAAGGTCATCTCTGAAAGCAGTATTAGATATACTTAAGAAACACAGCATCAAGAAAGCTCTGATTAGCCGGATGTGGTGGTGCATGGTTGTAATACCAGCATTCAGGAGGCTGAGATAGAAGGATTGTGGTTTTTGGACAGCCTCAGCTACATATTGAGGCTCTCTGTAACTCAGTTTCAAAATAAAGAATAAAAAATAGGGCAGGGGTGTAGTTCAGAGGTAAAATGCCCCTGGGTTCCAGCCCCAGTTTTGAAAATAATACAAAAATAATTCTCCTGATTAGCTCAAATGATGATAGGGTGAAGAAAATCATAAACAGGATGAATGGAAGAATTTGATTGGAATGCACTAATTATTAGGAATATCTGTTAATGTATTTTGCTTTTTTTCATCTTCCATTTCATATAATCATAGGAGTGATATAAAATAAATGTGCACATTTATATAAGTTGAGAGATTTTTTCAATAATCATATGTATGTGTTCTCATTTCCCAGTGGTTTTATTCCTCCTTCATGATGTAAAGCTGTGGACTTTTGCAACTGATGCAAATGATACACCTTTTAATTGCTGGGAAAACACCATCATCATTAGCAAATCCTAGGTTACTGGTGAATATAGACCAGTTAATGGTAAAAATAGCTTTATACATTATTAATAAATTTTATCTGCCCAGCATCTCTAGAGGGAGACACTAGTAGTACATTTTGGTTCAAAAACTGAACTAAATTAAGGAAGAAATGAAGGAATAGTGTGCTTGACTCAGTCTGTGACTGATGTCTTTGGTCACATCAACTATGTTAAATACCTGTTCTCTGGCACAGAAATTAGGACTTGGAAAACTCCAGAAACCAACATGTATGTACTCTTAATTCCCAAGCTCCTGGTCATTCACAGTTCTAGAGTTTAGATCTTCAGTGTCCCCCAAATGCCCATGAGTTGGTTTATTTCCCAGTCTGTGGCACAGCTGAGTGGTGGAGAAACTTTAGGATGTGGGGCCTAGTAGTAGGAAGTTAGATCACTGTGTGTTTGCCCTTGAAGGAGGTACTTGTACCCTTATCCCAACTTAAGGTGAATGCCTTTGCTCTACCTCATGGTCCTGCAAAGATACACTGCCTTGTCACAGGCCCAAAAGCAAGAGACAACTGGCTGAACATGTACTGAAACCTCAGAATCCATAAGACAAATATACTGTTTCTCTCTCTCTCTCTCTCTCTCTCTCTCTCTCTCTCTCGTACTTGGAATGGAACTCAAGTTCAAAGGTACACCTTCAGCCCTATTTTTTATTCTTTATTTTGAAACAGGTCTCACTGAATTGCAAAGGGCCTCACTAAGTAGCCGAGGCTGTCCAAGAACTGTGATCCTCCTGTCTCAGCCTCCCAAATGCTGGGATGGCAAGCATGCACCACTGTACCCAGCTGTGTTTCTCTTCTTAAGGAGATTTTTTTTAACCAATTTTCTTATGGTGAGAGAAAGCTAACAAACACAGGCAGTTTTCCAAGAACTCCAATTTCTCAAGCAAGAGAATAATCAAGACAACATATATGGCCAGTGAGGGAGTGACAGTTCTCATTACTCTTTGCCTGTGAGGACATGGAGGCCATAAATGTGCCCAATGTGGTGCCTGCTGCAGCTGGTCTGAGATAAATTCTAAATTTACAAGTTCTTGGAGATCCAAGGGGTTAAACCAATGTTTGGTTTGTTCTGAGACAGCGACAAGGATAGGATCAGTTCTAAATGGCAATACCCTGTAGTTTGGAAAGAGTGCTGTTTGACTTTATCAAGTTGGGGAAGTTTGCTAGAACTTGGAGCAATGCCTCACACAATAGATAATTCTAGAATTTGCATAATGCATCTGTGTCTCCAAGTGACAGATTCAGTCATTGTGGGTCCACCTAGTACTTTAACAGAAGAGTGAAATCATGACAAATTTGTTCTCCTATGATGATAGGAACTTTCTTCAGACCTTCACAAGCAGGCTGCTGAGGTGGAGAAGGAGAATATGACAGTTGAGAATTCCACAGACCTTTTTTGTCCCTGTGGTGATATACTACCTGAAGGGGGTCAGGGGACTTCGGGACCAATGAAGGGGGGTCGGCGCAGGAAAGACCCAAGGCCAGCCATCAGAGATAAGCAAGCAAGCAAGCAAAAGCTTTATTAAGACAGCCCAGCTCCCTTTTATATCAGGCAGCTGGGAGGAGGGATCTTCCGCTCACAGTGGAAGATTGCACAAAGTACAGGGCGTTTACTGATTGGGTGGCTCATACCCCAGTGGGTGTGTTATCAGGGGTATGATTGTTGGGCATCCCATGGCCCCTTTGGCAAGCTATGAGGTAATCAGCACAATCCGGAAGAGAAGCCGGAGAGGCACCATCTTTGGCATGACTGGGCTGCTTATCCTAACATTCCTCCCTTTTTTGTTTTTTAGGGGTAGGGGGCGTCGGATCGTTCTGACTACTTCCTGCTGAAAGGGGGCAGTGATGGGAAGGGGCTAGGAGGAGTAGGGAAAGCAGCCCCCAAGTCCATGCCATAAAAAGTAAATTTTGTCGGGGCAAAAGTTGACGAATGTTCCCTGAAGATGCAGATCCCACAAAGACATGAGCCAGTCATCAGGATGGTGGATAGGAGGAATCATCCAGGAGGGCTGGTATCATAAGTCTCCATCGTGAAGTGATCCGTCTCTGTATGCTGTCAGTCTTCCCTGAGAATTGGTATCTTCCGAGTTTCAAAGCTGGTAGTTTCTAAGGAGAAGCTGGTTAAAAGTCTGATTAGATATTTTATTTACCTGGTTTTGTATGAGCTTAGTTATGCAGGGTAAGAACATGCAGGCAACAAATATAATAAAAAGTGGACCCAGGATGGGCCATATCCATGTAAGTATCGGGGACTGAAACCATGTGGAAAGGGATGTTTTCTGAGATCCTTTTTAAGCCTGAATATATTTTGCTCTACTATGCCTGATTTATTAACATAATTGCAACACTCTTCCTGTAAGAAAACACAGGTTCCACCCTTTTCAGCTGTCAAGAGATCAAGGGCCCTATGGTTTGGACACGTTACTTGGGCCAGGGATGTAACCTGTTTCTGTAATGCTGAGAGTGATTCGGCAGTTGATGTGAGGGCACTTTCAAGTTTATTGTCTAAATCATCAGTGGCCCATAAGGCATAGCCCAGAGTCCCTCCTAAAAGTTCGTTTCTGATGAGGGAGGAGGTTAAGGATACCCCAACCAGAATAGGGAGAAAAGCAGTCCTTTTTATAAGCTTGGGTGGGGTAATCAGATACTGTAGTTCAACATAGCTGTAGAGAATCAGTTGTGGGACCACCGCGACCAAGAAACAGGGAGTGGTGGAGTTGGAACACATGACATTGCTGAGAGTCCCATCACACCAGAAGAAATGGCCTGGTTGGGTATAGCTGGGACTGGCAAGAGTGATAATGTACTGACAAGTGGGATCTCAGGAGGAAGGTGATGTCACAAAAATGTAAACTCTGTTCAGGTGGGTGATATTGTCTTCTTTGGGTTTCCATAAGGGAACATCTTGGAGAATATGAAATGAATTAGTTTGAGAGGCGAAGGCACACTGAGAGGCATTTATAGGTACTGCTGTCAACAAGGGCCGGAAAGCAATGTGTAGAGGAAACAGTTTGAGGGGCTCAAGGCAGGAGAGATGAGATTTGGAACTGATAGAGTTTTGGTAATTAACTTAAACCACGTATATGCAGAGGAAGACGGAGTGGAGTTAGAGACTTTTGGGAGAGAGTTAAGTATCACCTGAGCTGAATGTTGGATATCTGTGGGAACTTGTGAAATTTGGGTGCTTGTGGATATATATTCACAGAAGAAATAAAGTGAACTGCAAAGCGTAGAGGCATATCTGTTATAGTAAACCTTGGCTGTAACTCCAGAAGCCCATCTTGCATCCCATGGGTCAGGAATAGTATAGAGGTAGGTTTTAGTTTTGGAATTGAATTGACCAGTATCGGCATCTGCCATATACATTATCCCAATTTGGGTTGCAGCAAAAACTTTCAGTTTGGGCAAAAATAAAATAAAGATAAGATCAGATAGCTTGATGGAATAGCTTAATGGTAGGAGAGAAGGCTAATTGTATACTATGAGAACATCCCATCAGGGGCAATCAGCCATTGCGGCTAGCTCAGTGACCATTGTATTGTCTTCGGTGTAGGTTTGCTGAACCTTGAATCTCCAGACAAAAGGGGAGGAAAAGATTACAGAAAAGCATATGAAACTAGTGAATACAAAAAGGTAGTTGTTATTCATCTTCAGGCATGGGAGAATCCAAGCAAAGTCGAGATATTTGGAGTTTTAGAGGATTATGGGGAGAGATAGTGGACATATAAGTTGGTCTATTATCTTGAGGCGTCCGGGTTTTTTTGTGAAGCTGCTGAATCAGGTGGTTGGATATGTTCTGGAGCTGGTTTGAGCCTAGAAATACGAATCCAGGAAGTATATTGGTTATCATTCAAATTAATTTTTGCAGCAGTAGGAGTACATAGAATAACCGGAGCCGGGCCATCCCATTTAGGTTGTGAGGTAGGTTTGTCTCCCGGGGTGTTGAAATAGACCTGTTGTCCTATGGTTAAGGAGGAGATGGTGGGGGCCTGCTTGGGGTCAGGGAGTAGCCAGTCTTGATATTTCCAGAGTTCTTATCTGAGATGGGATAAGAGAGGAAAGGCTATTTGTGGAGGAAAGACATTGGAATGAGGAGAAATTCCTGGGGGGAATAAGGGGCTGCCAAACATAATCTCAAAGGGAGATAAAAGGGAGGATTTTTGGTAAGGCTCAAACACATAAAAGAGCCAGGGGAAGTAATTTTATCCAATCTAAATGTATTTCTAAAGACAACTTTGTGAGAATATCTTTAAGAGTGCAATTAGAATGTTCTACTTTTGCTGATGCTTGAGGACGGCATTGGCAATGAAAATGCCAAGGCAAAGATAAAGTTTGGGCTACAGATTGAGATATTTGGGAAGTGAACTCAGGGCCATTAACAGATTTAAAGAGTAAGGCATGCCAAAGCAGGGGATAATTTGAGAAATTAGGAGATCAGAGACTGTAGAGGCCCTTTTATTCGAGGTTGGGAAGTTCTCGATTCATCCCGAGAAAGTGTTGACGAAGACGAGAAGGTATTTGAATCTCTTAACCCTGGGCATATTGGTATAATCTACTTGCCAATCAGCATCTGGAGTATGTCCCCTTCCCTGGTGGGGCGGAAAGGCCTGAGGTCTAAGGGGAGTGGCTGGGTTTGTTCTTTGGAAAATGATACAATTAGATATAATCTGATAAAGGAATTTCTTGTCCTTGGGTGTGAGAGCAAAGAACGATTATAGGAATAACTCAAGGCTTTGTGGGTTTGAATGAAATAAGGAATGTAGATATTGTAAAAGATAAGAATGGGATGGGTTGGAGTCAGAAGGGGAGTCTGAATTATTAGGGGCTGGTGAAGGTATGTCCTCAGCATCATGTAATAACAGCACGAAGGGAAGGGGTTGATAAGTTCTTTGGGCCGCCTCCCATGCCGCCTGGTCAGCCCTAGAATTTCCCTGGGTTATTGGGGATGAGTCAGTCTGATGAGACTTGCAGTGAACAATGCCTAACTGCTGTGGGAGGATAGAAGCTTGGAGGAGTTTGGCCATCAGTTTAGAATTAATAATGGCCGATCCCTTAGAATTGAGACCACGTTCCTTCCAAATTGCAGCATGGGAAATTAAGATATGGTGAACAGATTTGGAATATGTGTACAGGGTGAGAGTTTTCTGTGCCACTAATGTACAGGCTCTGATAGCTGCCATTAGCTCAGCCTGTTCATTGGTGGTATTAACAGGAAGAGGATGGGCCTCAATTGTCTCGGTGGATGAGACTATTGCGTAGCCTGACCGCTGTATCCCATCCAGACGGAATGAGCTCCCATCAATGAACCAAGTAAAATCAGGATCTGTTAATGATGAGGTTGAGGAACAAGGGAGAAAGGGCTTCCAGAACATCACAACAATTATGTATAGGAGAAGAATGGTTAGTTGTGGCTTCCGATAGCAAGGAGGCAGGATGTAGAGGTGGGCAGGCCTCAAAAGAAAGGGACGGATTTTGGAGGAATGAGACTAAGACGAGAAGATTCTGGAGGGAGGTAAAGTCTGTAGGCCTTTATAGGCGAGCAAGTCTTGAAGGTGATGTGGAGATAAAATGGTCAAGGGTGCTCCGAAAGTAAGTTTGTGGGCTTCCTTTGTAGAAGGTGGCCTGCTGCCAGGGCACGGGGACAAGGTGTCCAACCCTTAACTGTGGTACCTAGTTGTTTAGACAGGTATGCCACCAGGGTGAAAGGTGGGCCCATGCTTTTGGCCAAGAACTCCGAGGCCCTGTCTTCCCCTTTTTCATGTATGTATGGAATAAATAGTTTCTTTAGGTCTGGCAGGTATAAAGCTGGGGCTAAGACTAACACCTTTTGTAAGAGACGAAAAGCATGTAAAGGGGAGGAGGCCAGATGTACATGAAGGGGACCCTTGGTCGGCTCGTATAAGGGTTTGGCAAGAAGGAAGTAGTTGGGAATCCAGGCCCGAAAGTAACCAGCAAGAGCCAGGAAAGAAAGAATTTCATTTTTTGTGTTGGGGACTGGGAGAGTCTGGATAAGCTTCTTACGGTCTTGTTTTAATACTGATTTAACCATAGAAAACAGAAACATAGGAAACTATCTTAATTTCACTGTCCTTACATAAACTTAATTGTACACAATCATTTTTAACATGCTCAGACCTTCTGCGACCTGCTTTTTTGCCTTCTGATCCTGTCCTTTCCTTTCCCATGTGGGACAATCTTAAGATAAACCTTTCCTTTTGTCCTTCCTTACCAAAATTTCCCTTCTTTACATCTTTCTCTCATCCCTACATACCGGTTCCTTTCTGCCATAATTCCTGCATAATTTTAACAGAATAGGCTCCATAGAAGAGAACTTATGAGAGACAAAGCAAGCAGAGAACTAAGCCCTGTATAAAAAAAATCAATATTGTGCCTGACACTCAAGAGCTACCCAGGCTTTCTCTTGCTGGTTAGAGGGCTGATCAGAGGGGCCTTGCCAAGCCTAGGGCATCTTCAGTCTTTAGTCTTCGAGGGCAGCCACAATGGGAGCAGACAACCTCACTTCCCTTCAGAGGTGAGGGCGACATGCTTTCCAGTATTTTTCTCTTCCAGAGACGGCACAGCCCAGATGCAGATGGACTCCTTTCAGGAGTGGAGGAAATCAGGCACCTTTGTACCGGCAGGTGCCAAGCCATTAGCCACTTTCTCTCTCTGTATGAGAAGCCTTTGGTATCTCTGAGGGGCAAAGACTTATTACCCAATGCAGGGCGATTAAATGGGCTTGTGCCTGTGTTTGCGTTTGTCTCCTCTGATGCTTAATAATCAGCCAATAGATTAAAGCATCATTTTAACAAAATAAATTTTCAGAATGATATTACAATTTGAACATCTATTACCAGGAAGCCAATGGTAGTTGTCTTAGCCTGAAGAAAACAAAGTGTACTATTCTTTAGTGAAAATTTTGAAATTTTTAATAAGCTAAAATCTTTAAAAATTTAAGCCACATGAACTAATATGTAATAAGAGTAAACTTCTGATAGCCAAGAGCTTTAGAAGTTGACGACCAAGGTCAGTGTTGATCTTGGTCAAATAAAAGTTGGCTGTTATCCCAGCTGAACTCTGAATGCCAAGTGAGGCTGTAGGCTTGAGTAATATAACAGAATTTTCTGATATAGATATCAGGGTTGGATGTGTAGGAGCCTAGATTGGTGTGATTCTGGGACAGTTCTGCCATGGAGAAGGGGATGTGAACTCTGATTATGCCCTTGGTCCCATCCACCTCACAGAGAGGAGCCACGACCAAAGATATGGGGGTGGCTGGGTGTTGAGAGTGAGATTGAGCATGAGATCTTGTTAAGGGAGGACTAAAGGCTGGTTGGGGAGAAATCTGAGAAACAGGGGGCAGGGGTAGAGACAAGAAGATGAAGGTTTCCCGGGAGGGGTTGATGTTTGTGAAGGAGGGCATAGAGTTTGTTGGAGGGCGGAACATGAAGAAAGAACTAAGCGCGCTGGAGGGATTTGTGGGGGGGGGCAGGCTGCTGAGAAAGTGATAAGCAGGCTGGAGAAGAGTTTGTGTTGAAGGCGCATGCCTATGGGGGGGGTTCATTTGCCGGGTCAAAGGCAGTATTCAGGGAGAATAGCAGAGGAAGGATTTTTTAGAGGAAATTGTGGTGGTTTTGCAGTCTAACAGAACTTTCTGGGGGTGCAGGATGAATACAGACTGGGTAAGAACATAGATCTCCTTCCACCCCTTTGCGCGCTCGCAGTAAAACAAATCACGGAGGAGTAGAAGGTCAAGGGATCCCTGGGGGGGGGGGGTCAATGGTTGCTATTTTCCAGAGAATAATGAGGCCAATTTAGGTTTAATGTCTGGAATAAGGGAGAGACAGCTTAAATCATTAAGTAGACACCTTAAAGGGGCAGTATCCGGGATGGAAGAGGCTCCCACGGTGAAAGGTTATGAAAGACAGAGGGAGAGGTTAAAAGAGAGAGGGTTAGGTAAGAATAAGAGAGAGACAGAGAGAGAACAGATATTTCCAGTGTTTGAGGAAGTGTTAGTGAGAGAGAACAGAAAGTCCCAGACTGGTAAAGGAACAAAGGACCAAAATGGGCTTCCCCAGATGGCTGATTGCTCCCAGAACCCCCAGTGGGGTTGGATAGGCTGAGGACATTGTCAGGTCGTCACCCGAGAACAGTCTTCCTGGGCCGGAGCTGGAGGTCACGGAACACGTAGCACTAGGATTTTTGGACGGTCGGAATTCAGACTTTATCAGTCAGATGGAGTTGGCCAGACTTTTTCAGTCAGACAGACGGAAACGATAGTCGGACTTTATCAGTCCAGTAATTGGTAGTCGGTTGGACTTTATCAGTCGGACCGAAGGTATTATCAGAATGGAGAGTGTTAAGAGGAGGAAGGAATGAGAGTAGAAAGAATAGCAGGGCCTGTTCTTCCTTCCCATTTTCTTGTAATTAAATGAAGCAGTAGATTATCATGGGAGTCCACCATAGCCTTGAAGGCCGTGGTGGGGTACAGTCTCCCCCCAAGCCTAGTATCAGGGCAGAGCCAGATGATCACGGTCAGATACCCTGCTACAGAAAGACTCAGGCAGAAAGCCTAAGGGGCACTTACCCAGCTGGTAGAGTTACAGAGATAGTCAGGATGGCCAGTGGTGGTGGGTGCGGAGAGCAAGCGCCCAAAAGGGAGGACGAGGATGGCCGGCCGGGGTGAGAGCCAGGAGGAGGGAGTCCTCTAGATAGAGTGGTCTCCCTCCCGGGTTTCGACACCAATGAAGGGGGTCAGGGGTCTTTGGGACTAATGAAGGGGGGTCAGCGCAGGAAAGACCCAAGGCCAGCCATCAGAGATAAGCAAGCAAGCAAAAGCTTTATTAAGACAGCCCAGCTCCCTTTATATCAGGCAGCTGGGAGGAGGGAGCTTCCGCTCACAGCGGAAGATCGCACAAAGTACAGGGTGTTTACTGATTGGGTGGCTCATACACCAGCGGGTGTGTTATCAGGGACTGACTGTTGGGCATCCCATGGCCCCTTTGGCAAGCTATGAGGTAATCAGCACAATCCGGAAGAGAAGCCAGAGAGGCACCATCTTTGGCATGACTGGGCTGCTTATCCTAACACTACCTTCACGTGTATGGAGAGCCATTAAGGCTTTCCCCTAGAATAATGTTTCTGACTCAGCTGACTGTCCTTCACCCAGAGTCAACAAGGTTTGGGGTCATGGAAAGTTCAGAATAAAAGGTCTGGGAGAAGATCAGATGGTGATGGCACGAGGGTATTATTAACCTATCTGTAACCTATCTGTGCTTTGGATTTGGTCTTTATTGTATTCTGGTGGTGGTAGCACGAGGATATTGATTGACTTGTGACTGTATAAATACCTCTGGAAAAAACAAACCCAGCGGTGGTGGCACAATAGAGAATACTGAGCCAGGCATAGTTGTGGACCAGTAGGAAATATTGACCCAAGAACAGGGGTTGGACAGTAGAGATAGTGGGCTGGCAGCTCCCCCACATTAGAATAAATTAAATATTATGAGAATAAAATTCTTAGAGTTAAATACTTCATCCTCATGCCTCTCTTCAGAACCTGTACTTTTCCCAACTGGCTCTGGCAGGTGATGGCCCATATGGGGAATTTTTGAAACTGAGGATCCCATGAAGGACACTGCTGAATAGGAAAAGAGTGTACTCAAAGATTTTTGGTGGTGGTGAAATTTAGGAATCGTAATATATAATAGGTCACTAAAGAAGATGCTTTGTGCTAGAAAAACTAAGACAGAAAATAAAGAGAAACTAAGAAAATGAAGGCGCCTAACGTGTTAATTGTAATATACAATGGGTCAGAAGATTAGTTTTTTGTTTTTTGTGCATTGGTTAAAAGATACACTTTTTGGTAGAGAAACTGAGAGAACATGAAGGCACTTTGCCTTCACTTCATAAGGAAGATGAAGATACTTTAGATACAGAAAAAGAGGAGGAGCTTGAGGAAACTGCTGCTCGGTACCATAGAGATGAGTTATCTTTAATATCACTGCTTCAAGCGGCTATAAATCGGGCTGCAAAAAACAGAGAAGATTCTAGAGGATTCAGAGGTTTTCCAGTTACTGAGGACCCTGATGGTCAAGGAGATGTTATTAAAGTACATAAACACTTTCCTTTCAAACAATTAAAAGAAATAAAAGTGGCTTGTGCTCAATATAGGCCAATAGCACCTTTTATTCAAGCCATGTTAGAATCTCTCTCCATGGAGGCTTTATGCCCTTCTGATTGGAAGCAGATAGCCTGAGCCTGTTTATTAGGGGGTAATTTTTTTATTATGGAAGTCTGAATTTGCAGAACAATGCCAATTCACAGCATATTTGAACATAGCTCAGGGAATACCCATAAATTTTGATATGTTAGCAGGAGAAAAGTGATTTAGGGAGACTGCTCAGCAATTGGAATTTAGTCTAGCTTCTTATGCTCAGACCAATGCTGCTGCATGTCAAGCATGGAACAAGTTGCCTTCTTCAGGAAAACAAACTGAAGATCTTTCAAAAATAAGACAAGGACCAGATGAGCCATATCAGGAGTTTGTAGCCAGATTATTACAAACTGCTAGTCGATTGATAGGCCACAGTGAAGCAGGGCTGTTGCTGGTAAAGCAATTAGCCTTTGAGAATGCTAATACTGTTTGTCAAGAGTCCTTATGCCCTTTTAGAAAGAAAGGAGACCTGTGTGATTATATTCAGTTATGTTCAGATATAGGACCTGCATATACACAGGGACTAGCTATGGCTGCAGCATTACAAAGGTAAACTGTACAAGAAATCCTTTTCCAACAACATAAATCGGGACCTAAGAATAATATGGTTAAAAGCTATGGGTATGGACAAATTGCAATTTAGTTAAGAACTGTCCACAGAGGCAGAGTGCTAGTAATAGATGAGAGCCAGGCTCATGCCCTCAATGTAGAAGAGGGAAGCATTGGGCTAAGGAATGTAAATCAAGGACTGATAAGCAAGGGAATCAGTTCCTGTTGGGAAATTGGAAGAGGCACCCACCTCAGGCCCTGCAGCAACAATGTTATGGGGCACTTCAGACATTTGTACCACAGCAGGACAACTCTCAACAAAACAAACCATTCAGGATTTATTCAGAACAACCCCAGGCAGTGCAGGATTGGACCTCTGTGCCTCCACCTATACAGTATTAACTCCCAAAATGGGGATACAAGCCCTTCCTACTTGTGTTTATGGTCTGTTACCTAAAGGGACAGTAGGATTGTTGTTAGGACGAAGTAGTGTCAACATGAAGGGAATTATAGTAGCCCCTGTAGTACTTGACTCTGACTAGGAAGGAGAAATAAAAATTATGATACATTCTCCTCAAGGTATAGCTGTTATTAATACTGGTCAGTGACTGGCACAATTAGTATTACTATCTCAGGTGCAAACTAATACTAGTGCTCAGAGACCTAAATGAGGTAAAAGGGAATTTGGCTCATCAGATGCTTTTTGGGTCCAAGTGATTGGAACACAAAGACCAGAATTAAAATTGTTTATTAATGCGAAATAATTTTCAGGGTTATTATACATGGGAGTAGATGTTTCTGTCATAACAGCTGATCTATGGCGTAACAAATGGCCTAAGCATTCTTCCTTCACTCACCTTTTTTTTTTTTTTTTGGTGGTACTGGGGTTCCTGGAAGCCCTTCTACTTCCGGGCTATACTCCCAGACCTATTGTTTTAATATTTTTATTTGGAAACAGGGTCTCTTAAGCCAGCACAGCTGGCTTCAAATCTGCGTGATCCTCCTGTCTCCACCTCCCAATCCACCTCCCAAGCACGGGGATTACAAGTGTATGCCACCACGCCCAGCCTTCCCTCACTCACCTTAAACGCATAGGACAGATGCAAAACCCTGACTTCTTTGAATATAGTAAAACAGGGGGAACTGTGGGGAGCCATTAAGGCTTTCCCCTAGATTAATGTTTCTGACTCAGCTGACTGTCCTTCACCCAGAGTCAACAAGGTTTGGGGTCATGGAAAGTTCAGAATAAAAGGTCTGGGAGAAGGGTACTGATTAACCTATCTTTAATATAAGTGCTTTGGATTTGGTCTTCATTGTATTCTGGTGGTGGTAGCATGAGGATATTGATGACTTGTGACTGTATAAATACCTCTGGAAAAACAAACCCAGCAACGGCACAATAGAGAATACTGACCCAGGTGTAGTCGTCGACTAGTAGGAAATATTGACCAAGAAAAGACGTTGGCCAGTAGAGATAGTAGGCTGGCGGCTCCCCAAGGTTAAAATAAATTAAATATTCTGAGAATTAAATCTTAGAGTTAAATTCTTCATCCTCGCGCCTCTCTTAAGAACCTGTACTTTTGCTGGCTGGCTCTGGCACACATGCTCAGAGAGAATTTATGTGAGATCTCTGGGCAGCTGCCTCCTTTAGGAAGCACACAGGAGACCTTTAATTACTTCAGAGTAGGTTTTGGTTCCTTTAGGAACTGTCCCTTTCTACTGCTGATCCACAAGGTGCCTTGGAAGACATTTTTGGCTACCCTTAGCTCTCCATCAGCCATTTTGTTTATGGAGTATCTGTGTCCTTGATAGTGCATCTGTGGGACTCCAGATGCTCTAGAAGAATTTGAATTTGTGGTCCTCCAACACCTGATGTACAGAGATAAGGCAAGGGTAAAGGTCAGCTATGATGGGGAATCGAGGCCAGGGAACTGCAGGTTCCAGCCCACCCTGAGCCAGCCACTTGGAGATGAACAGTGTCTGCCTGATAAGGGGCTGGGATGGAAGAGCCAGTCCATGGAGGAGGGAAATAATGTCCATTCCAGAACCAAGCAGGTAGGATAAGGCCCCATCCCAGGAAACTCAACTTTCTATAAATCTGTAAAAGATGTATTTCCTGCACCTATTAAGAGTTGTAAAATCATTTTTACTAAAGAGAGAAATATATAGATGTAGATATAGATCCATGGTATATAGTATATTCTTTCTGTGTCTTATAAGAGAAAAATTTTCTGAGATAAGTTTCATAAATCTTAACCTACCCCATGGTATTGAAACTATTTTCCTAAGATACTCTGTAGATCTGCATTAAATTGTATTTACACTTCATATTTTAACACATTTGGAATTGATTTTTGTGTATTGTGACATAAAAAGGCCAGACTATACTTTCTTTGGTGATTATTCAATTTCTAGAACATTTATAGAAAAATATTCCTCTCGCTCATTGATTTTTCTTCTTTTTTTTTTTTTTGTAGTACTAGAGATAGAACCTAAGCACTATCTCACTAATCTCCATCCCAGCACTTTGTCATTTTTTATTTTGAGACAAGGTTTTGTTAAATTGCTCAGGCCAGATACAAACGTCCCATCCTCTTGCCACACCCTGCAAAGCAGCCCTAAGTGCTCACCATAATGCTTAGCGTCCATTGATTTTTCTTATAAACTTTTTCACTGCATGGATGTTCCTTGTTTTTGTTAAAACAATAATTGTACATATTTATGGGGTATGCAGTCATGTTCCCATAATCAATACACTGGATAATAATCAAATCAAGATAATTAGCATATGCATCTACCATAAGCATTATCATTGATGATTATCACAAATTTGAGAAAAGCCAAAACCCTCTCATACAGCATTTGTCTGATTTTGTTTTCCTTTTCCATACTTCTCTATCTCTGTACGAATAATACATTATCTAACTTATTTACTGAGAAGTCTCATTTAACTCCTAATTTTCCTACAGAGCCATTTAAATACTCTTGTTTTCTATAATGAAGAAAGAGAAATGTAAAAACCTTCATGCCTTAAACCTATACAGTTTTGCCAGTTGTACTTTGCATAAGAAAGGGTTTCCAACTTTAGATCATTTCTGTTAATGGTTATGTCTCAATGCCCTTGCGAATGTTAGGTGATCTACCCAACAACCTACCACTTGTAAATGTGAGGTAATACCACTCAGTTCAATTTTTATCACATTTTGAGTGAATTTATTAGATGGTAAGGATCCTCTTTTGTTCCTTTCCCCCCCTGATCCTACCCCACCAACAGCCAGAGGCAGCAGGAGTCTGTAGAATCATCCCTGGTGGCAGATGCGCCAGTGGATGAAGTCATCTTTCCGCAGACCACGCCCACCAGGGGCGGGGCTCCCGTCAATGCAGCTGAGCTGGAGCCTCCTGAGCATTGGGTGACAAAGGCAGCTGCTTGCTGAGGTCCATCTGGGTAGGTTGCGGAACATGATTCTGTTGTAGAAGAAGGCGTTTTCTCAACAGTTAATTGGGGTCCTGACCCAAAATATTGAGGGCGTGACAGTAATATTTGTTCCACCTTTAAAAATTTGTACTGATAAGTCGGGCGTGGTGGCCCGCGCTTGGGAGGCTGAGACAGGAAGATCGCACGGGTTCGAAACCAGCCTCAACTACATGAGGCTCTCAGCAACTTAGTGTGACCCTGTTTCCAATTAAAGTATAAAAATAGGTCTGGGAGTATAACCCGGAGGTAGAAAGCCTCTGGGTTCCACCCCCAGTACCACTAAAAATTTGTACTGATGTTTCTAACATTTGTATGCAATTTCCTTTATTTTTGTTGCATAGACCTCCTCTATAATCTGACTCGTTTTTGTTATGTATTCATGCTTTTTCTCTTTTAAAAATAAATATACAATCATTTCTCAAAATATCTTTCAATTTTCATCTTTTTAAGCATCACTCCTTATTAAGGGAATGAGTATATTGCTTTAATTAGGAAAAATATATTACATGTTTTGTTTTCCTTTTTTCTAGAAATTTACTCTGATTGAAAAGAGGAACAGAGACAATTTTTGAAAACATATGGCAAAATTTTCTCAGTATCTCATACTTAAAAGACCTAAAAATCTTGCCATATATGTCTTAGGTTGTTACAATTAGCAAAGGCATACAGAAGCATTAATTTGGTAAATTGAGTACTGATGGTTCCATTCTGAATGCCACTCTGTTATAATGTGAGTGTGAGTATGAATTTAACCATTTTTATTTCCTCCTTACCTAAAAGCTAGGTTTTCTGATGCACTGCACCACACATATTATAAATATTAGCATGAGATTTTGTTCTACAGGTGAAATATAATGCAACGGGATTCTTTAATTGCATTTTTGTGTGATTGCTAAAATTCATCTCACTTTTTAATGAAATTAAAACTGTCCTTAGGAAATAACAGCATACATACCCAGGCAGTACTTATTTTACTAACATTGTATTTAAATAAGGGATTTGCAGCTGGGCATGGTGATGCACGCTTGTAATCCCAGTATTCGGGAGGCTGATACAGGAGGACCATGATTCGAGGACAGCCTTGAATACTTAGTGAGGCCCTTTGCAACTCAGTGAGACCCTGTTTCAAAATAAAGAATAAAAAATAGGGCTGGGGGTGTAGCTCGAGGTAGAATGTCCCTGGGGTCCATCCCCAGTACCGCAAAATAAATAAATAAATTAATTAATTAAGGGTTTGGGATATTCTTATAGTTCTATTGGTTTATTGCCATTATAGATTATCATAAGATTCAAATTGGTAGATTCATATATGCACATATCACCTGGGTTTCTCTTTACAATTTTGGTTTTCTGTTATCAGATAGCAAATTTTTGAGAGGTTTTCATGTTTATGATATTTTCAGATTTTTGTTGTCTTTGAATTAAATTATTTACCCATCCCCTTATTTTTTTAGCTAATCTGTTGAAGTACAGAATATTACACCTTTGACACTCCTGTGACACCGTGTCTCTGAGTAGACTCTGAGTCCCTGGCTAATCAAGATGGGACACGTATAAACAGGGTTGAGCAGGAAATTTCCCATCTAAAAACAAGACATAATCACAAGAAGAGAACAGAAACAATGCAGGGCTACAAAAAACAGACTAGGATTACTTCAGGGATCGCAGTATGGGTTGCTCTTACACTAGGATGGGTGTGTAACAAGGCTTGCATTCTCTAGTGAAGAATTCACACAGGGCTTTTTTCTAAGACACAGTAGCATACCTATGCTTTGAAAGTAATGAAATCCTCACACTCATCATCTAAGAAGTATTGTGAGGAATGATTATTCAATATTAAGAGTATGTAAGACACTGACCCAGCAACAGCACTATACTTCATGGACATTTTTTAATTCAAGGTATTTGATGGATATTCATTTTCCTTTGTAAGGCTGCAACAAGGGTCTCTGGTCTTCATACTGTTTACATAGGATTCCAAAGCCAGTTATTATTTAAAAAAGCAAGTTCCCCCTTTTCTTCATTCAATTAATTTACTATTTAATGGCTCAGATAGCCTTAATTTTTACTACGTATAAATCAAACCTTAAGCCGGGCATGGTGGCGCATACTTGTAATCCCAGCACTTGGGAGGCTCAGACAGGAGGAGGTTTGAAGCCAGCCTCAGCTACTTAGTGAGGCTCTCAGCAACTTAGTGAGACCCTGTTGCCAAATAAAGTATAAAATAGGTCTGGAAGTATAGCCCAGAGGTAGAAAAAGGCCCTGGGTTCCACCCTCGGTACCACAACAAACAAACAAACAAACAAATAATAAAACTTTATACTACATGGAAACTATGTATACTATCATATTTACATGGTGAAGTACAAAAGCAATATTATTCCTAAATTACCAGAAAATTAGGAATGTTCTGGAGAAATAAGAGGAAAACTTGTTTTCATCAGGGTGTGGTGGCACGTGCCTATAATACCAGTAGTACAGAGCCTGAAAAATGGGAATCACAAGTTAAGTATCAGGCTAAGCAACCCTGTTTCATTTTTTATTTTTTATTTTTTTGTGGTACTGGGAGTGGAACTGTAAGACCCCCGCCGAGGGGAGACCCTCAATCAACCTCGGGATAAGCGACGTCAAGAACCACGAGAGACTACGTCCTTGATGCAATGAGCAAAAGATGAAGGTTTATTAAGGAGCCAGTGCACTGGGGCCGACTCGTATAGGAGTTCGGCCCCGAGCCACTGAAACTGAGGGTATTTATAGGGAAAAGACCATTAGTTAGGGGGTTTGGGGCTAAATTGCATGTGTTTACAGAAAATTACAGAATCATTTGAAAAGTACATTCTGTAGTCAAGTGTTAGATAAAATACCAGGTGCAGTCAGTAAGCTCCCGGGTCAAGGCACTCTGGCCCAGACAGTATAGATAAGATGGGGTGGGCTTATCGCATATCTTACATTCCTAAGCTGTAAGCTGCAGTAAAATATATTTTTTCTTTTTAACTATTAGCTGGCTGTTTTAACTATTAGCTAGCTGCTAGGGGCTTACGATTTTTTCTCTAAATGGAGCCTTTCAGAACCCAGGGGCTTTCTACCTCCGGCTATATTCCCAACCCTATTTTCTAACTTATTTGGAAACAGGGTGTCACTAAGTTGCTGAGAGCCTCACTAAGTAGCTGAGGCTGGCTTCAAACCTGTGTGATCCTCCTGTTTCAGCCTCCCAAGTGCAGGGATTACCACGCCTGGCTAGCAACCCTGTTTCAAAATAAATAATAATAAAAATAAAATAGGGCTGGAGGTATATCCCAAAGTGCCGGAGCCAGCTGGCAAAAATATAGGTTCCGAAGAGAGGAGTGAGGATGAAATAATATAACTCTTAAGAATTAAATTCCAAATATTATTTATTCCTAACATGGAAGGATCACCAGTACACTCCTGGGTCGATATCTCTACTGGCCAATCCTGGGGCATTTTTATATTGTGCATTTTTATATATATATTGGACATTTATATTTCTTTTGTGAATATTAAGTTTAATTGCCCATTTCTTGATTGGATTATTTGGGTTTTATTGTTATATTATTTAAATTCTTTGTTTATTGTAGATATTAATCCTTTATCAGAGATTTAGCTAGTAAAGATTTACCATTCTTTGAGCTCTCTTGTCTTTTTATAGTTCTTAGCTTTAGGTTACCCTGAGGAGAAAAAGTCCAACGTCCAGGCAGGTCAAACAATACCCTGGTGCAACACAAACAACACAAACCTAGTCTTAGCTCAGACAGAACAATAGCATCATTAGCATGAATTACTTTGAAGCCTCCATGACCCCAAACCTTGTTGACTCTGGCGGAAGGACAGTCAGAAATATGCTTTTAGTAAAAATAACGGGGAAGACCTCAATGGCTCCCCACACCAAAGGTAGAATGCTTCTGGGTTCAAACCAAATACCATAAGAAATAAATATAATAAGAAGACCTTACTGACTTCTTTTTCATTTTACAATAACTGTATATTCTCTTAAAAATAGCAGGTGCTATTTCAATTATTCTTTATAAGTACAATCAGTTAATCAACTAAATGATGTGAAAAATCATAAAAATGCAGTTGAATCCAGCTGGAAGGATTCAACCAATTTACAAAAGTCATTCCTCTCATCTCTTATCGATGGCCCATCTTCATAGGGTTATTGCAGAATAGTCATGCCTGTGAGCGACTTTGTCTATATATAGTGAGCAGTAAGATTAAAGGGTTGAAGAACTTTATTCAAATGACTTCTCTTTTTATTTGAGTTGTTTTTCCTGAATTGTTTCATACCTCAATAAAGTAATCATGGCAGGGAAACTGTATGCACTGAAGCTGATTTTGTTTTATATTACTGAGTAAAATTCCATTGCGTGTATATCCCATCTCTTGTAATCCATTCATCTGTTGATGGACACCAAGGTTGATTCTATAGTTAGAAATTGCAAATTGTACTACTATAGACAGGGGTATGCATGTATCTTTGTAATATTCTGATTTTACTGTCTTTGGAAAAATATCCAGGTGTGGTATAACTGGATAATGTGGTGGGTTCATCCCCAGTTTTCTGAGTAATGTCCAAGTTGATCTCCATATTAGGCTGCACTAGTTTACAATCCCAGTGTAGAAAAGTTCCTGTTTCCCCAAACCGTCGCTGTTTTTTTGACTTCTTGATGATTGCCAATCTAATAGAAGTTATATGGAATCTCAGTGTGATTTATATTTGCATCCCCCAATTGTTAATGATATTGTGCATTTATTTATATTTATTGGACATTTATATTTCTTTTGTGAATATCTATTAAGTTTAATTGCCCATTTCTTGATTGGATTATTTGGGTTTTATTGTTATATTATTTAAATTCTTTGTTTATTGTAGATATTAATCCTTTATCAGAGATTTAGCTAGTAAAGATTTACCATTCTTTGAGCTCTCTTTAAACTCTATGTTTTTCTTTACTGAAAAGAAACTTTGAATATCATTCCATTTATTAGTTCTTAATTTTCTGATCTTTTGGGGTCAATATATATATATATATATATATATATATATATATATATATATATATATGGTGTCAGAGTGTTCATTTTATGCCATCCTCTAGGAGTTTCTAAGTCTCTTGTATAATTTCCAGATTTTTTTTTTTGGTGTACTGTATTCATACATCATAGTAGGATACATACTTTTGTAGACATACATGCACACTTATCCCAGTCAGCCCCCACCCAATCTCCACCCCATTCTCTCCCTATCCCTCCCTCCCATGCTTGGCTTAGTAGTTGACATCTAGTATTATGGCAATTTATCCAAAATTAAAAATGATAATCTCACATAACAGTTTCATTTGTCTGATACCAAGCGTTTGATGACTTAAAGATAACATTTCAATATTTCCTTTTGCTTTCTTTCTTACCAGAGAATATTTTTTTTCTATTTTTTAGGTGAAACTATCATATATTTATATATTTATTTTTCAGAAAAAAATCTATCCTAATAAGGAATATGGACTCTAGGTACCCAAAATGATCTTGAAAAAGAACAAAGCTAGAAGATATATATTTTCTGATTTCAAACCATATAAAGCTACAATAATTGAAACAGTGTAGTACTATTCTAAAGGCAGATATATAAACCATTGGAGTTAAATAAAAGCCTAGAGCTAAATTCTTCCCTATATTGTCAAGTTATATTTGACAAGGTTTCCACGAACATTAGGTGGTAGAAATATTAATCTTTTAACTAAATATTGTTGAAACATAATAATTACATGGAAAAGAATAAAATTGGACCCTTACCTAATCCCATATACAATTATTAACTCAAAATAGATAATAGACCTAAATATAAATCTTAAGACTATAAACTTTTAGGAGAAAATCTGGGTCATTAAACCTCACAACATTGAAATTGGCAGTGATTTCTTGGTTATGATTTCAATGGCACAGGCAACAGAGGAGTATACAAACTCCCTAAAAAATAAAAAAAAATAATGTATATCCAAAGACAATGTAAACACAGTTAACAGTTACTAATAGAATGGGATAAAATATTTCCAAATGCTCTATCTGAAGGTATATTAATATTCCAACTAGAAATCCTAGAAATTAACAACAATAAAGGCAAACAATACCCTTTAGAGATAGGTAAAAGACTAACATAGATAATGAATCTCCACAGATAACCAATCTTAGTTGTCTGTTGGATGGAAAATCTTGTTTCTCTAGTTCTGGAGTGTGTTACCTATTTCTTCTCTGTAGTTAATCTTTGAGTATTTTCTCTAGTGCTGGTTTTGAAGACATAAATTCCTTCAGTTTCTGTTTGTCATGGAAGCTTCTTATTTCTCCATCTAATTTGATAGAAAGTTTTGCTGGGTAGGAAATTTTTGGCTGGAAGTTGTTTTCTTTCAGAGTTTGGAATATGTTACTCCAAGCCCTTCTGGCTCTCATGACTTGGTTTGGGAAGTCTGGAGTGATTCTAATTGGTTTGCCTCTGAATGTCACTTGGCCCTTTGTTTTTGTTGCCTTTAAGATTCTCTACTTGGCTTCCACATTGGTCATTTTGACAATTATGTGGCGTGGGGATCCTCTTCTCCCATCCTGTCTAAAGGGAGTTCCAATTAGTTTCCTGAACCTGTGTATCGACCTCTTGCTCTATGTCTGGAAAATTTTCTGCTATTACTTCCTTGAAGAGATTGTTGATCCCTTTGGTTTCACTTTCTTTTCCCTCCTCTATTCCAATTATTCTTAGGTTAGCTCTCTTAAAATGGGCCCATATTTCTTCAATATCAGATTCCTGCTGTAGGATATTTTTTTCTAGATTAGAAACTATGCGTCCATTTTTGGATTGCTCATCTTCTAAGAGCGAGATTCTGTTCTCCATGTGTTCTAATCGGTTGTTTGTGCTTTGAATTGAGGCCTTTACTTCATTAATTGCATCCTTTATCTCTTTCTGGCTCTCTCTGAGTTCTTTTCGAAGCACCTCTATTATTTCTACAGTTATTTTCCTGATTTGATCTTCTAGAAATCTCTGATTTTCAGTTTTATCGGGTTCTGATGTGGGGTTGTGGGCATTTATTGCTCCAGTATTATTCATCTTTCCCATGATTTCGGATGTTTGTGCCTTCTCTGGGTTCTTCCCTTGGGTCACTATGACTTCACTTAAGGTGTTCTGGATCTCGAGTCAGTAGTATCTCAGACCCCACTGAGGAGGTAGAAAGGAAATAGGCAGATAGGGAAAAGGCCTCGGTAGAAAAAAGCTAATTTCCTGAATTCCCTGAGGGGCAACAAATGCAGGAAACTCCAAAGGCTCAGAGATAAGAAGACCAGAGCTTCACAAAGCCATCCTGAGTTTCCTGAGAGACAACAGATACCTGAAACTCTAAAGGTTCAGAGATAAGAAGGTCAAAGCTTCACAAGGTCATCCTGAGTTTCCTAATCAACAAACCCACCGAACAAGTCTGGCATTCCTGAAAGGAGACCCTTCAAAGAACTTGCAAATGTCCTATGCAAATTCTCCTTGGAGTCACCCTAACCACAAACGGACTTGCAAGCGGTCAGGCATCGGCCAGTCAGATGGCAAAAGTGGGGACTTCCCGCTCGGGACCCCCTCCCCCTTTGGGGAGCTGTTCTCTCTCTTGCAGGTCGTGTTGGCCCTGAGAGAAGG
This sequence comes from Muscardinus avellanarius, assembly GCF_963383645.1. Taxonomy (NCBI): domain Eukaryota; kingdom Metazoa; phylum Chordata; class Mammalia; order Rodentia; family Gliridae; genus Muscardinus; species Muscardinus avellanarius. The sequence goes on from NC_137788.1 coordinate 164,006,798, forward strand.
CAGAGTGCATCTGAGGGCACGTGGCTCGGGCAACTCTCGAGTAGTGACCTGAAGGCCTCTGCTGGACATCTAGGCTGACCAGGCCCCTAGGGGTGACCTGTACTTCTTTTCTGGCAGATCGCGTGGACTCTGGGAGAAAGTAGTTTGCAACTGATGGGCACTTGGCTTGGGCGACACTCGGGTAGTGACCCTGAAGGCAGCTACTGGACCCCGGAGTTCCGACATCCCCTATGAGGTGTTCGGCCACTTTTCTCTATTCCCTTCTGGCAGACCGTGCGGACTCCGGAAGAAAGCAGCCTGCACCTGAAGGCAATTCAGCTTGGGCTACTCTCAAGTATTGTCCTGAAGGCAGCTGCTGGACCCCGAGTTCCAGCCCCTTTGGGGGTGTTCAGCCACCCTTGCCCTATTCCCTGCTGCTTCCAATAAACCTTTTACTCCCCTTCCTGAGGTCTGCGGGTGTCATTCTTCGCTCTCCGTAGACAAGAACTCGCCGGGGTTTTCTCACAAGAAACCTCCGTTTCACCACTACTCCTTTACTGGGTTTTATCACAGAGTCTCTGACCCAGAGAGTCGAGAGAGGCTGCTTTAGACTGTGGGGGGTGCCAGGTTGCACGTTCTCCTATGGTGTGATATCTCTGCCACCACCCCTCCCCCACTGGGTCAAGTCCCAGGGAGTACAGTACTGGGATTTCTCCTCTGTGGCCCGCAATTTGACTCACTGTTCTTGAGTACACCGATGTAGCTGTACTGGCCTCACTGAATTCGGTGCTGCCGCCGCCGGCGGCAATATGGCACCGCTGCTACACCCTTGGCTGTGGGGCTGGTGTTTTTCTTCTTGGTTTTGATTTCCACTCTGAATCCCTGCAGCGTGTGCTGAGCTCAGCCACTGGGAGCTTTAGATGCTCTCTGCGTGGAGAAATCCCGCCTGGCTGTTCCGCAGTGGCTCACCTCAGCTTGCTGTAGCCGTCCCGTGAATTCGCCGGTGCCTCCGGCAGTATGGCACTGCTGCCGCATCTGCTGCGTCCTTGGGCGTGAGGCCGGTTATCTCCTCTGTGGCTCTGTTCTCAGTCCGCTTTCTCTCTGGAGCCTGGTGATTTTTTGTTTCTCTGGTGATGGTGTTTTCTGGCTATGAAAGGCGCTGATTTTGTGGTAATGGAGATTGGTTGTTAGCGGGGCTCTTAAGCCCCGCTTTTCTCGGTCGCCATCTTCCTGGAAGTCTAATTTTCAGGTTTTTAATCCACCTCGAGTTGACTCTTATTCAGGGTGGGAAACTTGTGTTTAATTCTACTTTTCTACAAATGACTAACTGGTTTTCTCTACACCATTTGTTGAAAAGGCTGTTTTTCTTCATGTACGCATTGGAAGCTTTCAAAAATCAGTTAGCCATGGGTTTGTGGATTTGTTTCTGTGTCACCCATTCTGGTTTAATGGTCTGTGTTTCTGTTTGTGTCCAAATGAGCTAGTTTTATTGCTATAGCTTTGTAGCATAATCTGGAGTCAGGTATTGTAAAGCCTACTACAAAGTTCTTATTACTGAGTAATTCTTTGGCTATTCTGGGTCTTTTGTTTTTCTATATGAAATTTAGGACTGCTTTTTATAGCTCTGTGAAGAATGGCATTGGTATTTTATTTGTTTGCTTGTTTGTTTGTTTGTTGCAGTATGGGGGATGAAACCCAGGGGCATTCTACCTCCAGGCTGCACCCCCAAACCTATTTTTTATTCTTTATTTTAAAACCGGGTTTCTCTGAGTTGCAAAGGGCCTCACTAAGTAGTTAAGGCTGTACTTGAACCACAATCTTCAGGTCTCAGCCTCCCAAATGCTGGAATTACAAGCGTGTCCCACCACGTCCGGTGACATTGGTACTTTAATAGGGATTGCATTGACTCTGTAGATCAATTTTCATAGAATGGCCATTTTTATAATATTTAATCAGCCTATCTATGAGCTTGGAAGATGTTTCCATCTTCTAAAATTTTCAATTTCCTTTTGAGTTTTATCATTTTCATTGTACAGATTTTTATATCCTTTTTTATATTTATTCCTAGGTATTATTTTTTGAGGTTATTATGGAGTATATTGTTTTCTGGACTTCTTTTTCAATGGATACATGAATGAAAAATTCTGGTATAATTTCTAGTTTCTTAATATAATTTAAATTGACATTTGTTCAACATAAGAGTTACAAATTTTTATCATTTTTCTACATATAGATAGCCAGTTCCCAGTACCATTTGTTAAAAACCCTATCTTCCTTCCAATGTATTTTTATTTTGCCTCTAGGAAGGATGAGATAAATATATCTATGCACATTTTTAACAATATTCTTTACTTTTTAATTGTTATGTTTGTAAGTATGCCAGGACCACGAATTTTTATTACTGTAGTTTAATTGTACAATTTAGGATGAGAAAATATGATGTTTCCAGTATTTCTCTTATGGTTCATACTTTGGCTTTTCTGAGTCTTTTAGACTTCCATATGACTTTTAGTACTCTTTTTTCTAGATGTTTGAAGAATGTCATTGGTGTCTTGGTGGAAACTGCATTGAATATATACTTTTAAATTTAAAGGGGTTATTTTAATAATATTCTGCCAATCCAAAATATAAAAAATATTTTTAACTTTTAGAGTCTTGTTCAGTTTCTTTTCAGTATTATATATTTTCATTGTAGAGATTTTAAACCTCTTTCTTAGTTTTTTCTTAGGTATTATTCTCAAGCTACTGCAAATGAATTATTTTCATGATTGATTTGTAGTAGATTTATTGCCAGTATATTCAAAAGATATTGATAAATGTGTGTTCATTTTGTATTCTGCTACACTTCTGTTTGTTCATCAGCTCTAGAAATCTTCTGCTAAGGTTTTTTGGGTCTTTTTTGTATATGATTACATCATCTACAATTAATTTTAATTTGTCTTCTTGACTTCCCATTTGTATCGCTTCTATTTCCTTCTGTTTCTTAATTGTTCTCTCTAAAATTTCAAGTACTACATTGAGGAAGAGTGGCAAAAATGGACACTCTTGTCTTATTCCTGATTTTAGCAGAAATGCTTTCTTTTTCCCTCTTTATAGATGATAATGTCTTGGGACCCATAATATGTAGACTTTATGATGTTGAGGTGAATTCCTTCTTTGCCTGATTTCTTCAGTGTTTTTATCATGAATGGTGCTGGGTTTTATCAAAGGCATTCTCTGTATCTTGTGATATAATCAAATGCTTTCATCCTATTTGTGGAATGAATTACATTGTTTTGTTTTTTGTTTTTGTTTTCACCATCATTACATTCCTGGAATGAAACTCACTTTTTCATGATGGGCTATCACTGTAATGTTTTAATATAAATTGATAATATTTTGTTAAGAATTTTTACAGCTGTGTTCATCACATCAGAGATATTGGTTTCTAGTTTTTCCTTTTTTTTTTTTTTTGCCTTTGTGTTCTTTCGTGGGTTTGGTGTCAGGTTGACTCAGGCTTCAAAGGATGAATTTAGTGCTGTTACCTCATTTTCTATTTTTTCAGACCATGGAAATTAGTTCTTTTAAATTTCTGTTAAAATGCACTTTGACAGTCCTCTTTGTCCAGGGTTTTCTTTGATGGAATCATTTTTATAACTGCTTCAATCTCACTGTTTGTTATTGGTGTATTTAAGATATTCATATAGTTTGGTTCAATTTCAATAAGTCATGTATGTTTAGAAATCATTTAGTTTCTTTCATATTTTCTACTTTATTGTTACAAAGTTAATGATCTTCTGAATCTCAAAGCTGAATAGATCCTTATTATTTTATCTGCAGTATTATTATTTTGCCTGATTTCTTTTTCTTCTTGTTATATTGACTAAGGCTTTATCAGTCCTTTTTTGTCTTTTCATAGTTGCAAATGATTTGTATTGTTTTTATTATGTTTTTTTTTTTTTTTTTTGGTGGTACTGGGGTTCCTGGAAGCCCTTCTACCTCCGGGATACACTCCCACGGGCTACACTCCCAGACCTATTTTTTAACTTTTTTATTTGGAAACAGGGTCTCTTAAGCTAGTGTGGCTGGCTCCGAACCAGCGCGATCCTCCTGTCTCCGCCTCCCAAGCACGGGGGATTACAAGCGTGCGCCATCACGCCTAGCTGTTTTTATTATCTTAATAAATTTTACTTTTTCTGTAGCATTCTATAAGAGAATGACACAGTCAATAGTTCTTTCAAATTGGCTTCATTCACTTTAAAAAAAAGGTGTATTAAATATTTTGAAAATTTTCAGTATAAAGGTTAATAACTGAAGAAATAATATGTTATCTTTATGTAACTCTGTGCTAGGTATAGAAACTGCACACCATATCCATGTATATGTACATAACTGTGTTTCTACCTATAATATAATAAAACCAGATAAATAGTAACCGTGGGATTTTGTGATATGTATCTAACAGAGGCTTAGATGTGTGTTTTCTTAAGAACAGTAGTCACTTTTTCAAGTGATATCTAGAAAATTGTAAAAGTTTTTTTGGATAATTGTATACTAAATCAGTTTATTCATTTTTATTTGTGATGTTTGTTTTTTATTTCTTTAGGTAGACTTTTTCAGCTATATCTCTTTTCTCTCAATCTTGGTTTGTCTTTAATCCAAAAGATAGTATATATTGAATCAGAAATTATTCCTAATGTTCAAAATCATCATCTTATTTATTTTTCTTGTGTTTTAGTGATATATCTTAGATATTTTTGTTTAATCTGAAACTACAGAAATTCATTTTATGTTCTCTTTGTTTCTTCATGTTTAGGTCTTACCTTTAAAGCTGTGATCCATTTTGAGTCAGTTATGCACAGGATGTGAGGTAAGATTTAATTTTCATGTGACTATCAACTTTTCCTCAGAATATTTGTAAAAAAAATGCTTTTTGCATTGCCTTGCCTTGGCCACCTTAAAAAATTAGTTCAACATATTTAGAAGTTAATTTTGGACACTAATTTTATTACATTGACACATATGCCTGTCATTATATTAGTACAAAATCTTTCAATTATCATTCTGTAATAAATTTTGAAATCAAGCCAGGTGTAGGAGCTCACAAATGTCTTCAGGTGCTGAGACAGGATGATCACAGGTTCACAGTCAGACTCAGCAACTTAGTGAGGACCTCCAAAACTTAGTGAAACTCTGTTTCAAAATAAAAGAATAAAATAAAGGTAGAGGTGTAGCTCAAAATTATAATATCTCTGGGTACCATACCTACTACCAAAAACAAATTTGAAATCAAATAATCCAATTTGAGCCAGGCTTGGTGGAGCACGCTTGTAATCCCTGTGCTCGGGAAGTAGAAACAGGAGGATCGCGCAGGTTCGAAGCCAGCCATGTTGGCTTAAGGGACCCTGTTTCCATAAATTAAAAAAAGCATAAAATAGGTCTGGGGTGAAGCCCGGAGGTAGAAGGGCTTTCAGGAACCCCAGTCCCACCAAGAAAAAGAACAATCCAATTTCATTTTCCCATCAAGGCTCTCATGCTTGTTTTGGGTGCTGTATGTTTCCATATAATTGCCTGCACTAGCTTGAGAATCTCTGCGAAACTACCGGTAGTGTTTTTCTTTCCACTGGCCCTAGCAGTCTGCTAGGGAGCGCTGAGTTCTGCCCAGCAACTATGCCTTCATAGCCACAGGACTTACATATTGTACTCCAAGAACATCCACCCCTAAGGTAATGGAGTCTTTTCAACACCATATTTATAATGACAGTGAGAAATACAGCTCCGTTGACTTACCTGGAGTGGTAGAGCTACCTGAGCCACATGTCTCACTTTTGATTACATCTGACGAATGCAGGCATATTAGGATAGACAATGTCTTGGGGATATTATTTGAGCTATTTCATTTGAAGAAATCTTCTTACCTTTCCAAGCTCAGACTTCACTTCTTAATAATAACACAGGCTCATTTAAATTCTCTATCTGCCACAGAAATAAAAGAGAGAAGAAGATTGAAAACCATATGTCAGAGATTTCTCTCTGGGACTTGAGAGGGAGAGGCCTAAAATGGAGGACAGGGACAATTGCTCCTTCAGCAACTGACAATTTTATTCTCTAAAACCAGGTTTTTTATACCCTTTTCCAGCTAAGTTAAGTATCACATCCGCGTGGGAAGAGCAAACACCGAAATACAATGGGGAATGTTAGGAATAGGAAAGGTGTCATAAATCACTAAGATACAATCATCAAAAGGACTAGCACACATGGGGGAGGGCAGAGCAACCTAGTAAAGGATTACTTAAAATATGATTAAGATCAGCCCCCGCTCTCACTGGTGGGCCTTCGAGGGCGAGTTCCGGAGAGCACAGGAGTCACGCCCAGAGTTTTGGAGAATTCTACCTTTTATAAAACCTCCTTAACTCCTTTGGAACCTTTCTTTCCTCAGGCTTCGTCCATGTCCTCTGTCAACCATAAACTAGCCATGCTGACACATGTCGATTTTGACAAGTGACTTATGTCAAAGTGGACAATGAGGGTCGATAAGGTCTGAGTCTCACGGCTAAGAGAAATGGAACATAGATTCTAAACTGCCTATTCACCAAGTGTTTGCACTGAGAAATGAATGGTAGAAAAGAACAATTGTTTATTCCGTGGATGCTAGCGTGCACATTTTCACATCTGGCAAACACACATGCATCCTAAACGGCACTGTAAAACACTACTAAACAGAAGGCAGGCTTGATGAGTATCCTTGTGTGTATATACACGAACTTAGTCTAGAAACCTTCCATTTGCAACTTTGGTGATATCATCAAAAGAAAAATTTACAACATTGGCTGTCAGTGGATTATAAAGGTCATCTCTAGAAAGCAGCATTAGATATACTTAAGAAACGCAGCATCAAGAAAGCTCTGATTAGCACAGGTGATGAGAGAGTGACGAAAATCACGAACAGGGTGAATGGAAGCATTTCTTTGGAATGGGAGAATTATTAGGAATATCTGTTAATTATAGGCCTGATATAAGAGAATTGTGCTCATTTATTTAAGTTGAAAGGTTTTTCCAATAATTATTAGATAATTCTGATATGATTTAACTTTAATCTATTTTCTTAGTTGTTTTATTTCTCCATGATGCAAAGCTGTAGACAACTGATGCAAATGATACACCTTTTAATTGCTGGGAAAACACCGTCATCATTATTAGCAATTTCTAGGTTAGTAATGAATATCAGCCCATTAATTAAAATTAGATTTATGCATTATTAATGAATTTGATATATCCAATATCTCAAGACGGAGGCATTATTAATACATTTTGTATTAGTAAATCCCTACAGGGATGGAATGGAGGACTATTGAGCGTAACTCAGTCTGTGACCAATGTCTTTGCTCATATCAACTATGTTAAATACCAGTTCTCTGGCACAGAAATTAGGACTTGATAACCTCACAAATCTATTTGAATACACTCTTAATTCCCAAGATCTTAGTCATTGGCAGTTCTACAGTTTGGATTTTCAGTGTTTCCCAAAGGCCCATTAGTTGAAGGTTTATTCCACGACCTGTGGTAAAACTGGGTGGTGAATCAACATTTAGAATGTGGGGCCCAGTAGTAAAAAGTCCGATCACTGGGGGTGTACCCTTGACTGAGACATTTGTACCATCCCCCCAACTTGAGGTGAATACCTCTGCCACAACTCTTGGTCTCAAAATGATGTACTGCCTTGCCACAAGCACAAAAGCAACAGATTGCTGTCTATGTATTGACCTCAGAAACTATGAGCACCTTATTCTGTTTTTCTTTTTTTAATTTTTTAAATTGTAGTCATACCTCTTAATGGAGTAAAAGATGGTAGAGACACACATACACACGTCGCTCATTTAGCCCTTCCCCAATTCTCATCCCATTCCTTCCTTCTCATTTTGGCTTATGACTGACTTTGATATGATTGTAAATATACATCATGTACATTAGGAATTTCTTAAGTTGATTTTTTGCCAGTTTTGTTCCAGTGATGGCAAACTAACAAACAGAATATTTTCCCAGAACTCCAATTTCTCAAGCAAGTGAATAATCAAGACAATATATGTGGCAAGCGATTTGAGTAACAGTTTTCATTCCTGGTTACCAGTAAGGACACAGAAGCCAGAAGTGTGCCCAAGGTGGTGCTGCCTGTGGCCAAGGTGATGCCCACTCTAAGCTTTGCAAGGCCTTTAGGGTCCATGATAAACAGCGTTTTGTTTGTCCAGGGACAGTGAGAAGGATAGGTTGTGCTGAATGGCAACACCCTGTAGTATGGAAAGGAGCACTGTATGACCAGGTTGAGGAAGCTTGATAGAGCTTGAAAGAAGGCCTCGCACAATAGATATTTCTAGAATCTGTACAGTGCATCTGTGTCTCCCAGTGACAGATCCAGTTCTAGGGTGGCTTTTTTACTGTGAGTCCACCCAGCAATTTCGCAAGGGAGAAAGGCTCACAACAAGTTTGTTCTTTTACCACAGGCACAGCAACCTTCTTTAGACCTCATGCAGACCCCCAAGGTTTAAAGCATAGCATGACACTGGAGAATACCACAGACATTTTATCCCTGTGGTAATATACTTTATGCTGGTGCTCACAGAGAAAAGGGTGTGGTGACTGGCCAGGTTCCTCCTCTTATGGGAAGCAAAGAGAATTCTTTAAAGTTCTGCACAGAGGTTTATTTGTTGCTTTCAGAAAAGTCCCCTCCTACCAGGTACCTTTGAAGACAGTTTTGGGCTCTTTCATTTCCTGGTCAGCCATTTTGTTTCCTAAGTGTCTGAGTCCCTGGCAAGTGAGCTTTACTTAGGATCTATTTGAACCCATATGCTCTGAAGAATTTGAAGACGTGGTCCTCAAACACCTTATGTACTGGATATGAGGAAGGGAGCAGTAGACTGTGATCTGGAAAAAAGAATTGGGAAGCCCAGGTTCCATTTCCACTTGCTCTAGCTCCTGGAGGGATGAACCGGGCTGCCAGCTCTGGGGCCTGAATAGAGGATCCTCTCTATGGAGGCAGGAAGCAATGCCCAGAACCAAGCAGGGAGGATAAGGCCCATCCCAGGAAATTCAGCTCCCTACAATTTTGTAAAAAGTACATGTCCTTATTTTTTCATAGTTATGAAAAAATTTTCTTACCAAAAAATAGATATATGGATATAGTATATTCTTTCAGTGCCTTATAAATATTTTCTTGATATAGTTTCAGAAATCATATCCTATCCCATGTTCTTGAAGCTAATTTTTCAAGTTAGGCTGTGGATCTACAAAAAGTTGTGCTGGCACTTGAGATTATAACCCAGTTGAAATTGATTTTAGTGTATTTTGAGGTCAGATTATACTCTCTTGTGGCTATTTAATTTTATAACATTTGTAGAAAAATCATTAGCTACTTCATTGATTTTTTTTTCTTTTTTGGCAGTACTGGAAGTTAAACCTAGGCCCTCACAACTGCTAAGGAAGCACTCCATCTATTACTAATATACATCCCAGTGCTTCTTTTTTTTTTTTTTTTGAGACTGGATATTGTTAATTTGCCCAGGTCAGCCTCAAAATTGCTTTCTTCTTGCCTTAGCCTCCAAAGTAACTGGAATTAGACATGTACACCACGATAGTTAGGTTTCCATTTATATTTCTTATAAATTATTTGAATATATATATATATATATATGTGTGTGTGTGTGTGTGTGTGTGTGTGTGTGTGTGTCTTAGTCTTTCTAAATAGCACCATAATTGTACATCTTTATGTAGTATGATGTCATGTTTCTATAATGTATACATTGCATGCTAATCAAATCAGGGTAATCAGTACGTCCATCTTTCATCAGCATTATCACAATTGTGAGAGCACTCAAAACCATCTTATGTAGGATATGTCTGATTTTGCAGTCTTTTCTTTTTCAGTACTAAATTTCTCTCTGTACAAATATTATCTTATTTTCTAAGAATCTTCATTTAATACATAAGTTTTTCTACAGGCCCGTTTATCTTATTCAACTAATCCTCTATAATGAAGAAAGAGAAATGTAAAAACCTCCATTTCTTATACAGCTTTATAATCTGTACTGTGCCTAGGGAGGGTTTCAACTTTAGAACATTGCTGCTAATGCATATGTCTCTCATGTCCTTGTGAATGTTAGGTAATCTGCCCAACAGTTCTAGCCTCAAAATTTTAGCACATCTTCAGTTAATTTTATTAGATGGCAAGGATCCACTTTTATCCCTCTTGTTCCTGGATCCCACCCCAGTAACAGCCAGTGGCAACAGCAACTTGGAGAATCACCCGTGGTGGCTCCTGCGCAAGTGCAGATGCGCCAGTGGACGAGGTCTTCCTTCTGCAGACCACGCCCACCAGGGGCGGGGCTCCTGTCAATGTAGCTGAGCTGGAGCCTCCCTTTGTGCACTGCGGTGTCAAAGGCAGCTGCTTGCTGAGGTCCCTCTGGGTAGGTTGAGAATGCGGTGTTTATGTAGAAGAAGGCATTTCTTTTCATAGTCATTCTCCTTTTTGCCCCCAAACGTGTTAACTACTATTTTATTTTTCAATGAAATAAAAATGCCACTTAGGAATGGTAAGCATGCATATTCAAGCAGTATATAGTTTTCTAATAGTCTTCAAATAAGGAATAAGATTTGTTTCTGCTTTAAAATTTTGTCTTGGAAATGTTTCTAACCTTTGTATGTGCTTTTCTTTTTTCTTCTTTCTTTTTCTCCTTTTCTTTTCTTTTTTCTTGTGGCAAAGACATCATCTACAACCTGGCTTTTTTTACATTAAGTATTAAGGCCTTTTGTTTCTCTTTTTAAAATGAATTCATAATCATCTTTTATAATCCTTTCAATTATTTTCATCTTTTCAAGCATCACTCATTAACGGAATGAGGATAACACTTTTATTAGGAAAGAAAGATACTGTGCATTCTTTGCTTTAACATTTTGTAGAAATTTCTTCTGGTTGAAAAGAAGAGGGATAGATATTTCTGGAAAACATAAGACAAAATTTGCTCAGATTCTTATATTTACAAAGACCTCTGAATCTTGTCATTTTATGTCTTAGATTTTTATAGTTATTAAAGGTACACAAATGTATTACTTTTGTAAACACAATATTGATGATTCCATTCTGAATGCCATTTTCTTACACTGGGAGTGTAAATTCAATCACATTTTTATTTCTTTGTACCCCAAAACAAGAGTTATTGATTCCTTTTAACTTGCCTGCTGTACAGATCTGCATGACATTTCCTTTTACAGATAAATCATAATAAAACTAAAGTATTGAGTGGTAACTAAAATTGATTTTATTTTTAAATGAAATTAAAATGCCACTTAGGAATAGTAAACATGCATAGTCAAGCAGTATCATTTTTTCTAATAGTCTACAAAAAGGGAATTTCAATATTTTTATATTTTTATTTATATATTATAATGATATATTTTAGATTCAAAGTGATATATTCCTATATGTCTTCATCCCTGGGCGCATTTTCCTCTGTAATCTAGGTTTTCAGTTATCAAATACCAAAATGTTCCTAAAAGATTGTATGCTTGTGATATTTTTAGATTTTCATTTTTTTATTTAATCCTTTATCCACCTTCTTAATTTTGAGCTCATCTGTTGAAGTATGGTATTTAGAGTGAACCTTTGGCACTCCTATGACACCCTGTATCCGAGCAGACACTGAGAGCCCCGGCTCATAAAGGTGAGACTTTGCCCCCAGGTTTGAAAGAGATTTTCTCACCTGAAACCACGATAAAGAACAGGAGAGAAACAAAGAAGCGTTCCAACAAATAGACTGGGATTCATTTAGGATTGTGGAGAGTGCTGGCCCTAGCATGTGTTGAGAGAAGTGCATTCCCTAGTGAAGGGGGATTCCCTCCAGGTCTTTCCCTAAGACAGGACAGCATACATCTGCTAGGCAGGTAATGAAATCCTCAAACTCCTTGTCCAGAAGGTATTCTGGGGATTTTTCTTTGAGATTATGGTTTGTAAGCCACTAACACACCAAGCACACAGCACTTCAGAGACACCTTTAAATTTGCAGAAGGATCTTAGATCTCTTTGTAGGTCTAAAGCGAGGGGCTCAGGGTTGCAATACTGTATATATAGCATTCCGAGGTCAATTATGGGTTGAAAACGAAATTTATCTTCATTTAATTATTGTATTATGTCATGATTTAGTTAACCTTAATTTCACTGCATAAAAAGAGCAGCCTTATACTCCGTGTAAAGTGTGGTGAGGTGCAGAAGCAAGAGCACTCCCAAATTATCAGAGAGCTGCTTGTGTATACTGTTTTCAGTTGGATATGTGGTGCATGCTTGTAATCCCAGTACTTGTAAGACTGAAAATAAGAATACTTATAGGCAGGTCAACCTCAGCAACTTAGGGAGACCCTGTTTCAAAGTAAAAATAATAAAATTTTGGCTGGGAATGTAGCTCAGAGATAGAATGTTCCTGGTTTCAGTTCAAGTAAACAGAAAGAGGAGCAAATAAGGTGACCTAACTGAGGGGATGAGAGGGGGAAGAGGGAAACTCTAAAGCACACATGTACTTGAACAAACATATGCAAGTTGATCACTAAGCCAAGCATGGGGAGGAGGAATGGGGAGGGAACGGGGTGGGGATCGGGTAAGGTGATGTGTCCATGTATGTCTACACGTCTTTTATTCCATTAAGATGTATGGCTACAATGCACCAATAAAAAGTTTTTTAATGAAAAAAATAAAAATAAATCTTACCTATTTCTCCCTCATTTTAAAATGACTATTTCCCTTATATAAAATTATGTTTGAATTATTTTTGAATATACTAAATTTATCAATAAAATGTTACCAAAAACACACAGAAATGCAGTTGGAATCAAGCTGGGGTTATGCAGACAGTTTACAGAAGTCAATCCCCTCACCTCTAATTACTGGCCCTTCTTCAGTAGGCTTATTGCTGGCCAGCTATGTCCACAGAGTACTCTGCCATTTTGTAGTAAGCAGTAAGATTAAAGGTTTGAAGAATAATTTTATTCAATGATCACTCTATGACTCTACTTATTTGAGTTGTTTCTTCTGAATCGTTCCATGTCTCAGTGGGGTCAGTATGACACAGGGCAATGTTTGCAGGGACTTGGTGAGATTCCTCTTCCTTATCTTAATGTTGGAGTATGTGGCTCAATAAAACTGGGCCACTTTGTTCTTCAGACTTTGTTCTATCTTTTCAACACATTGGATGCCTAGGAAGACTTACCTATGTTTGTTGGTGGTGATTTATTCAAAGAGTATTTTTTTCAAATCAATATTTATCAACTCAGTAACCAAGATTAGTTAACATAATAGTATAACTTTGTTTAATCATTTGAAGGTAATGAAAATTGATTCCATCAGAGTCACTTCTGCATGCCCATAGGCGAAAGTTTTGTTCTTTGCTAATGTTGAGTAATTCTGTGTTCTGGCCACTATTAAACTATAGATGTCCTCTAAAAAATTTCAGTTTCTTTATTCTTTTCCTCATTTTTTTCTTTTTCCTCATTTTTATTGCCTTAAGCACTCTATATTTATATATTTTTTCTGTTCACATGGGAACTCATTTGACAACTTTTTCACACATATATATATATATATATAATGTATACATATATATGTATGCATATGTAGATTACGTGTGTCTATATATACATACATACATACATACATACATACATACATAATGGTGCATTGTAGTCACGCTGAGATAGAGATATAAATGAACAGAACCCTTGCTGAGCTTTCCCCACCTCAGCTCCCTTCCCACTACCTTCCCATCCCCATATATAATATTGAGCTTGGCCTTTGTAATTTTGCATAAGTACATAACACCAGTGGAAGAGTTTCATCCATTAATTTTCCTTTCCTACCACTACTACTTTCTCCTATACCCCCTCCATCACTCCACTGGAATTTCTCTTTATTTTCTAAAGTCCCTCATGTGCCCCGATTGCTCCCTAGCTTTTGCATATGAGATAACACATATGTTACTTCACTTTCTATGACTGGGTAATCTCACTTAATATTCTCCAAGTCCATTAATTTTCTCACAAATGACATTATTTTTTCTTTATTGCTGAGTAGAATTCCATTGTGTGCATATACAACAATTTTGTTTTCCATTCATCTGTTGATGGAAACCTATGTTGGTTCCATAATTTGGCTATTGTGAATTGTGCTGCCCTAAACAGTAATATTCATATATCCCTATGATAATTTCATTCCAGTCCCTTTGGAAAAACATATAGGAATGATTTAGATGGGTCAAATGATGGATTTATTCTCAGTTATAAAGAACCGCCACACTGATCTTCACAGTGGTGACACTAAATTGCAATTCTAACAACAATATAGAAGAGTTCCTATTGACATTCTAATTAGGGTTAGATAGATAGAATCTCAGGGCAGTTTTGTTTTCATCTCCCTAATTGCAAATGGTGTTGAATATTATATATATTTATTGGCTATTTGTGTTTATATTTTATAGCTTCCTTTTAGAGGTCTTTTATTTCCTTGATTAGATTTGTTCCTAGATACTTTATTGTATGTGTAATTACTGTGGATAGAATTGATTTCCTGATTCTTTTTCAGTGGATTCATGTGTGGAAGATAGAAAAGCTCACAATTTTTTTCATTGGTTTTGTATCCTGATACTTTGCTGAATTTGTTAATCAGTGTTAGGTTGGATTTTTGGGTCTTCTAAGTATAGAGTCATGCCATCTGCTAGTAGGCATGATTTCAGTTCCTTTTGTATTTGTATCCCATTGATTTCATTCCTTTGCCTTATCACACCAGTATTCTTACCTCCAAGCTATTCTCCAAGCTGTATTTTATTTTTATTTTGAAACAGGGTCTTGCTAGGTTGATGAGAGTCTCACTACTTGCTGAGGCTACTCTGGAACCTGCTATCCTCCTAACTAAGCCTCCCAAGTACTGGAAATCAAGTGTGCAACACTGTGTTGGCTTTATGGTATGTTATAGACACAAAATGGTCTATCTTAGTGAGTTGTCCATGGGAGATTAACGAAGATGTATATCCTT
The DNA here is from genome assembly GCF_963383645.1 of Muscardinus avellanarius. Classification (NCBI taxonomy): domain Eukaryota; kingdom Metazoa; phylum Chordata; class Mammalia; order Rodentia; family Gliridae; genus Muscardinus; species Muscardinus avellanarius. The sequence goes on from NC_137788.1 coordinate 164,021,820, forward strand.
CCCTTTGTTGGATAGTCTATAGATGCTAATTTTGTCTAGTTTACAGATGGTGTGGTTGAGTTCAACTATGTCCTTACTAATTTTTCTGCCTGCTGGATATATTTTGGATATTGGGCAGAATTAAAATCTTCAACTATATGCCGGAGCCAGCCGGCAAGAGTACGGGTTCTGAAGTGAGGCGTGAGGATGGAGAATTTTAAATTCTAACGTGGGAGAGCCACCAGCCTACTATCTCTACTGGTCAAACCCTGTTCATGGGTCAATATTTCCTACGGGTCAATGACTATGCCTGGGTCAGTATTCTCTATTGCACTGATGCTCCTGGCCAACGCAACTTCTGGGTCAATCTTGTCTTTATTGTGCTGACCCCGGGTTTGTTTTTCCAAAGGTATTTATACACAGCTACAGGTCAATCAATATTCTCATGCTACCACCACCAGAATACAATAAATACCAATACAAAACATATACATTACTGATAGGCCTATCAGTACCCTCGTGTCATCACCACCTGATCCTCTCTCAGACCTCTTTGAACTTTCCATAACCCCAAACCTTGTTGACTCTGGGCGAGGACAGTCAGCTGAGTCAGAGACACCAATATAGGGGAAAGCCTTAATGGCTCCCAACAATTCCCCCTTTTTTACTATATTCAAAGAAGACTGTGCCTGTCTTAGGTTGTTTCCTTTTTGTATCAAGGATTACCTGTCTTTGGATAATACAAAGCTAAGCTGTATATCCTGTCTTAGGTTTCCTTGTCCCAAGGAAATCTTACCTGTCATTGACTACCAGCCTCTTAAATGGGGGTACCCTTCAAAGGTAAATTGTGTACTTCTGCTGAAAAAATGTTCTCACTTTGTCCTGAGACCACACTTTGTCCCGAGTCTCTAATAAACAAGGTATTGGGAGTATCATGTAACAGGTATTTCAGCAAGACATTTTATCCATTTAACACAATAATTTTTACATGTTGAATTAGTTTTACAGAGTAAACAAGTTATTAGTGGGCTAACATTTTTATCTTTTTTCCCTGGGCAACCAGGGCTCCACAAGACCAAACCTTCAATAGCACAATTACTTATCAGTCTTTGTCCAAAATAATCAAAAGTACCAATTCCATTCTTTGTCCAAAATAATACTATCAATCTATGTACTATTAATTCTCTGTCCAAAGTATCAGTCTCTGTACTTGTCTGCAGACATCCCATCTTCCTGACATTTTTACCAGTTCTGTCCAGCATAACCAAAAGTTTCCACAATGGGTGCAAAATTCAAAGCAAGAAGTCCCAGCAATCGTGAGTTGTTACTGAAGACAGCAATCTCCTGCTGCTCCTAAATAGCTGGATGAAATATGGGATGATCTGGAACTCAAGGCTATGTTTCAGTCATCAGCATTAATCTGAGAGTCTTCTATTCTTTCTTGATCCATACATCGTACAAGCCACTCAGGTATCCACCTTGCATTATCTTCATCCTGTGAAAAAGCACCAACATGCCCTCTTCCCCATATTAATAATGGTCAGGACCTTTCCAAATTTCTGTCCAAGGATCTTTCCATTTTACTAAAGCAAAATTGTTTTTGGAGGATGGATGCCAATATCTATCTGCTGCTGTGCGATCAGTTTTGTCAGCATTCAAAAAATTAAGAATAAGCCGGACGTGGCAGCGCACGCTTGTCATCCCCATGCTTGGGAGGCAGAGACAGGAGGATCGCGCAGGTTTGAAACCAGCCATGTTGGCATAAGAGACCGTTTCAAAAATATAAAATAGGTCTTGGAGTATAGCCCGGAGGTAGAAGGGCTTCCAGGAACCCCAGTACCACCACCAAAAAAAAAAAAAAAATTAATAAAAAGAGCATTATTTAAAGAGTTCTGTGGTGAATGGGGATATAACTCCCCCTTTTTATTTATTTTCAAAAGGGTTGTTTTCAGAGAATTTTGGGCTAATTCTATAATGCCGTGTCCCTGAGGATTATAGGATATACCTGCAATATGTTGAATATTATTTGTATTGAAAAATCATTTAAAGGCCATACTCGTATATCCTGAACCATTATCAGTTTTAATGTAGGTAGGAAGGCCTGAGAAAGCAAAACATTTCAAATAATGGGAAATCACATACTTAGCAGCCTCCCCAGTTTGGGCTGTAGCCATAATAAAACCCAAAAAAATGTCAATAGACACATGAAAATACTTTTGCTTACCAAAGGCAGAAATATGTGTAACATCCATTTGCCATAAATTATTGGGAACCAATCCCCATGGATTTACACCTAAATGAGGAACAGGCAAATATTCTGGACATACAGGACATTGTTTAACAATTTGTCGTGCTGCTTCTCGAGTAATTTGAAACTGTTTGTGCACTCCAGCACTATTTTGATGATGTAAAGAATGTGATCGCTGAGCTCGTTTTAACTGAGAGGGGCAGACAAATTTTGTAGCCTCATCATATGGGAGTGGCATGAATTATTTTAGGAAATATAAGAGCATGTTTATTAACAAACTGTAGTAGTTTATCATGAGGTAAATGATTGTCAATTTCTCCAATAAAGGATTCAAAAGCAATAGCCCATGAATCAGCATTCTGAAAAAGCCATTGTACTTGTTGTTTAGTAAAAGAAACACTAATAAGTGAAGGCTCTTTTTCAAAATATTTTATAGATTCTGATCTAACGGAACACACCAAGCAGGCAACTAATTCCCAATACGGCATTAAAACTCTGCTTGGAGTAGTGGGTAGATGTATCTACATTAATGATCCATCCTGCCACAAAACAGCAGTGTGCATATTGCTGATGTTAATATATAAGCAGCCCAATCTTTAGTATAATCAATGTACTGTTTTCTTTGACATTCAATAGCCAATTCAACGTTTTTAAGAGCATCATGTCCTTCCTCTGTTAAGATCCGAGAGGAAGTTGGGTCTGAGTCACCTTTCAAGATATCAAACAAGGGTTTTAATTCTCTAGTAGTAATATTTAAAGATGGTCTTAGCCAATTAATATCTCCTAAAAGTTGTTGAAAATCATTTAAGGTTTTTAAATTATCTTTATGTAATTGAATTTTTTGTGGCTTAATAGTCTTGGGATAAAGAATGTTTCTCAAGTAAGTATATGGTGGTTCTCTTTGTACTTTTTCTGGAGCTATAATCAAACCATTATTTTGTAATGCAATTTGTAAGCTAGCATAAGCTGACAACAAAATTCCTTCGTCTGTATGTGCTAATAAAATATCACCCATATAATGTATCATATATACAGATTTATAGGATCTTCTGACAGTAGCTATAGCCTTTGCAACAAATTTTTGACACAGATTTGGACTATTGGCCATTCTCTGAGGTAGTACTTTCCACTGATAACTTTGCATAGGAGTTCTATAATTTGTAGATGGAACACAAAAGGCAAATCTCTTACAATCTTGTTTTGCTAAAGGTATCATATTAAAGCAGTCTTTTAAATCTAAAATTATTTTATAAGTGTCTTTGGGGATAGCTGATGGATTGGGTAGTCCAGGCTGTAAAGCTCCCATTAATTCCAGAGTTTTATTAACTTGCCTTAAATCCTGTAACAGTCTCCACTTACCAGATTTTTTCTTAATGACAAATATGGGTGAATTCCAAGGGGAGTTAAAATTTTCTATATGGCCGTAGTCAAGCTGTTCCTGTGCTAACTGCTCCGTGGCTTTTATTTTTTCTAAGGTTAGGGCCATTGATCAATCCAAACTGGTTCCTTGTTTTTCCAAGTAATAGGATCGGCATGGAGTACAGGCTGATCAACAGCCCCTTCTAAAAATACCCTAGACCTGCTGGAGGGCATTGTAAATGAAGCTTTAAAGGCTCTATAACACCCTGATTATTTATCCCTAGACCTTCCTCTGGTAAAAGTCCTTGATCTAACATTTGCTGTGTCACTATAGGGCTGGGGCTATAAAGATATACACCCATGTTCTGCATAACATCTCAGCCCCATAAATTGACAGGAAGTCCTGGAACAATAAAGGGCTGAAAAACTCCAGTATGGCCTTTCTCATCTCTTCAAGTAAGCCAATCACTGCTTTGTTTGGGGTTTTGTGTCTGTCCTATGCCTTTAAGGTGAGTGAAGGAAGAATGCTTAGGCCATTTGTTAGGCAGAGACACCAATCTAGGGGAAAGCGTTAATGGCTCCCCACAACTATACTAGTAAATTTATTTGTTTTTTGTGCCCAATTATACTAGTTTCTGAATCATATGGTTTCACACATTATTATTTGGATTGTTATATTTGCTTGAAAAATTGACCACTTTTTATCTTATGCAATGCCCTGGTTTTTCCTTAGTAATTTTTTTTTCTTGCTAAGTGCTATACTTGTTCTGAAATTAAATAGCAATGCTTGCCTTCTTTTAATTAGTGTGAACATAGTTTGTTTTTCTCCATATACTTTCTTTTCATATATAGGTGTGTTTTTATATTTTATGTCTTTTTATTTTTAAGTTAAAAACTTAAATTTTATGTATTTGTTGTACATAACATACGTTATATATATATATATATATATATATATATATATTTTTTTTTTTTTTTTTTTTTTTTTAGTTAACATGGTTTTTTCTTTGTCCAGAGACAGTGAGCAGAGCAAGTTTAGTGCTGAATGGCAGCACCTTGTAGTTTTGGAAGGGGTACTGTTTGACCAGGTTGAGGAAACATACTGTAACTTAGAGCAAGGCCCCACCCAATAGATATTTCTAGAACTTCTGCAGTGCTTTTGTGTTTCCAGTGGCAGATCCAATATATATATATATATATATATATATATATATATATATATATATATATTTAGAATGATTAAATCCAGCTAAAAATATGCATTACCTCAAAATATTATTTTGTTGTTTTATACTTATTTTACAATACTTATTTTACAATAATGTTATAAAATACAGCCACTCTGTTGGATAATAGATCCCTTGAACCTATTCTCCCTTCCTATCAAAATTCTTGATCATTTGACAATACCTCCTTTGCTCCCCTGTCACCATCCCAACATGTGGTCACCACCATTCTATTCTGTCCTTTTAAAATATGATCGAGATTATGCTATGTTTCTTTCTGGGCTCGGATGACTTAATATAATTTTCTTCAGATTCATTCATCTTGTCACAGGTCAAGGACATTGAGTGTCACTTCAGAATTGATCTCATAGATAACTTCTCCAATCTTCAGTAGTCTCTCAGTCTTCAAGTATTTTTCAGTATCATGACCATTTTGAAAAATTTAAGTCAAATATTCCGTGGAATGTCTTATAACAATTTTTGATGATTTTTCATGATTATACTCAGGATATACATTAATTTAGATACAGATATCGAAATTTTAAGTTAAGAATAATTAAACATCATCTTATTTCTTTCTTTTTTTTTTTTTTGGTACTGAAGATGGAACCCAAGGGCATTCTACCTCCGAGTTATACCCCAGCCCTAATATTTATTCTTTATTTTGAAAGAAGGGCTCACTGAGTTGGAAGGGACCTCACTAAGTAGCTGAGGCTGTCCTCAAACTGTGATCTTCCTGTCTCAGCCTCCCAAATGCCGGGATTACAAGCATGATCCGCCACACCTGGCTACACATCATGTTATTTAGAAATACAACAATGACAGCTCTGTACAGTGGTGTATGCCTGTCATTTCAGTACTTAAAAGGCTGAGAAAAAAGAAATTCGGCTTTGAGGATACCTCAACATAGTAATGAGTATCTCAGTAAACTAGCAAGACCCCATTTTCAAATAAAAATAAAATAGGATTGGATGCCATTCTCCAAGATAACCTTGATCTTAGATGAAGAGATCCCCTGGATTCTATCCCCAAAGACACAACACACACACACACACACACACACACACACACACACACACACACACACGACACGTGATAAAAATATTAAAGAAAAATGACAATTAGAATAATCAAAATCATACTTAATTTCAGCAAATAAAAAATAAAAGGGACAAAATTTGGAAGATAAAATAGAGGACATAAAGAGTATTAATGTTCTTACTATTTAGCTGTGCAGGTATTTTACAAAAATAATAGTTTTCAAATATTAGAATAGGTTGGATTTACATGTTGCTTGTAAAAATACTACAAATAATTTCCGTATGGCCAACAAATAATTTCCTTTATTATTAATCTCTTACATTAGTACTAGCATCTATCAAAAAAGCAACTAATAGTACACCTTTTGATCACTAACATCTACATTTTATCTAGACCTTAGTTTTTTCTTAATGGCTATTCCATGACCCAATTAAGATAACATACCACATTTACATACCATATTTTCTTAGGCTCCTGTGCTGATGATATTTTCTCAGATTTTGTTTTTTTTATGACAATTACACCCCTAATTTTGGATTTCTTTGATGTCTTTCTCATGTGGTCTTACTATCCAAATTGAATGTTGGTAAAGTGGGTTCTAATGACATCATACTAAGAGTGTACACAGTGAATGTGATTCATCACTGCTCTCCATTTGCTCACAAGATTATTTTTATTAGATACTCCCACATTAAATTATTCTTTTTGGTTTTTGCCATACTGGGAATTGAACTCAGGGGCACTCTAACTCTGAGCTACACCCCCAGCCCTATTTTTTATTCTTTATTTTGAAACGGTCTCGCTGAGTTGCGGAGGGCCTCACTAAGAACCTGAGGTTGTCTGTGAATCGTGATCCTCCGGTCTCAGCCTCCCAAATGCTGGGATTACAAGCATGCACCACCAAGCCTGGCTTAAACTATTCTTTTTAAAAATTGCTTCCTATTATAGGTTTTGAAACTAAGTCACTAAAAATAGCTAATACTGAAGAAACGTGAGGTCATGCCCCACCTCCTTATGGTTATAATATCTGAAAATAGTGGCTGGGGATTATCCACCGGGGACTATTTAACTAATCTTCACCATTTACTACATACTTATGCAGTTATTTATTTGTATAATGTGGAACATTATATGAAATTGCATCCTTTATGTTTGTATATTTTTATTGGTGTATTATAGTCTCACATCATAATGCAGTTCAGAGTGATAGGGAAATACGTGCACCCAGTACTTGGTGAGCTTCTCCCCATCTCCCTTCTAGGACTCTCTCTTCCCCATATATAATATTGAGATTGGCATTGGTTATTTCACATGAATATATGACATCAATGGAAGTGTTTCCTTCATTAATTCAAACATAATCCTCTTCCATTCCTCCACTAGAGATATTATCTAAAGTCCCCCTTGTGTCCAAAGCACTCCCTAGCTTCCGCATATGAGAAAAAGCATATGAAACTTCACTTTTTTTGAGTGGCTAATCTTGCCTACCATGATGTTCTCCAGGTCCATTGTATTGTTGCTCATTTTGTTCCAGTCTTGACCTTTACAATATCTCTCAGGTGGATCACTGTATCATTCAGCATTCTCAATGTTATAATCCAAGGCAAATGACCATGCAACTTAGAGGAAGGAAAGTTTATTTGCTCACAGTTTTCTAGACATTCTAGATTCAGTCCATGTGATGCTTGGGTTGGGAGCTCAGGGCATTATGATGGATAACTAAGAGAGGTTCATTCTCACATCGTGAAGGTAGGAAGAAAAAAGAGCAATCAAGCAAAGGGATTCAAGGACACAAGCACTGTCCCTCAGACCACACAACACAAGGGACCTGCCTTCCTAGCCATACCCACTTGCCAAGGTTACCACCCAAGAAAATCCATTACAATCAATTTAATTTCTAATGAGATTACAACCTATATGATTTAGCTATATTACACATGAGCTTTTCACGGGACATCTATCTCTTACCATAAAAATCCTGTACCATTCTGAAATGTACCTGTCATTGCAATTTATTTTAGATAATAGATTGGTTGCCCGTGGTTTGGCTGAGACCAACTCTGTTCCTTTCAAGGCCTTGGGGATCTTAGTTAACATGGTTTTTTCTTTGTCCAAAGACAGTGAGCAGAGCAAGTTTAGTGCTGAATGGCAGCACCTTGTAGTTTTGGAAGGGGTACTGTTTGACCAGGTTGAGGAAACATACTGTAACTTGGAGCAAGGCCCCACCCAATAGATATTTCTAGAACTTCTTCAGTGCTTCTGTGTTTCCAGTGGCAGATCCATTTCTATGGTGGTTTCTATTTTGTGATCCACCAAGAAAGTTCACAGGGAAGTAGGACTCACAATAAGATTGTGTATTTCTACAATGATTTTAGACCTTCCCATGCAGGCAGCAAAGGTGGACAAGCAGAAGATGACATTTGAGAACACCACAGACTTTTTTTCTTCCTGTGGTGATATACTACCTGCACATGTTCAGAAAGAAAGAGGTCTAAGTTCTCTGGACAGCTGTCTCCTTGGCGAAGCACAAAGGAGTCCTTTAAGTTCTGCACAGAAGGTTTTCTGGCTCCCCTAGTAAAAGTTCCTTCCTAGTGCTGAACCACAAGGTGTTTCTGAAGACAGCTTTGGGCACCCTGAGCTCTGGGTCAGCCATTTTGTTCCTAAAGTATCTGAGTTCCTAGCAGATGGCCTGCACTTAGAATCTGTGTCAACCCAGATGCTCTGGAAGTATTTGAAAATGTGGTCTTCTAGCACCGGATGTACTGGATATGAGGCGAGAGAAAGGTCGGCCATGATCAGGAACAATGGCTACAGAAGCACTCAATTCCAGCTCAGTCTGCACTAACTGCTTGGGGATAGATGGGGCCTGCCAGCTTTTGGACCTGGATAGAGGATTCACTCTATGGAGGAAGAAATCAATGTTCCTTCCAGAGCCAAGCAGGAAGAAAAAGGCCCCAACCCACTAAACTCAACTCTCTATAAGTTTATAAAAAATACATTTCCGGAGCCTTTACAGAGTTGTAAAATCATTTCTTACCACAAAGAGAAATATATATGCATGGAGATATAGATCTGGTATATTCTTTCCATTTCTTATAAGAAGAAAAAAAGGTTTCCATGTCTACTTTCAGAAATCCTGCCTGTCCCATGTTCTTGAAGTTATTTTTCCAAGTTAGTCTGTGGAGCTGCATTAAATTGTATTTATACTTAGGGCTCTAACACACTTGGAGCTTATTTTTTGTATTGTGCGGTCATAGTCCAGATTATACATTCTTATCTAGCTCTTTAATTCCTAGAACATTTAGAGAAAGATATTTCTCTCTCCCACTCATTTTCTTTATTCTTTTTGGCAGTACTGGAGATTGAACCTAGGACCACATGTATGTTAAACAGGCACTCTATCACTAATATACATCCTAGCCCTTTTTTATTTTTTACTTTGAGACAAAATTGGATGAAATTGCCCAGACCAGCCTCAAGCTTTCTGACCTCTAGCCTCAGCCTTCAAAATAGGTAACTAAAAGTATATACCACTATGCTTATATCTCCATAGATTTTTTTTTAATTACTTGACTGTATATGTCTGTACCTTGTTCTTTTTAAGTGACAAAAATTGTACATATTTAAATGGTACAATGTCATGTTTTCATAATATATACATTGCATATGATCAAATCAGGGCAAATAGCATATCCATCTACCATAAATATTATCACTTATCATGATCACAAATTTAAGAATATTCAAAACCCTCTTATGTTGCATGTAACTAATTTTACATTCTTTTTTCATACATAATTTCTCTATCTCTGTACAAATAACACATTATTTTTTATTAAGAAACTTTTTAACTTGTGAGTTTACCTGCAGAGCCATTTATCTTATTCACTCTGATTTTCTATAATGAAGAAAGAGAAAATTAAAAATTTTGCATGTCTTACACTCATACAATTTTGCCACCTGTACCTTGTATCTTGCATAGAGCGGCTTCCAACTTTAGAACATTGCTGTTAATGCTTGTCTCAAATGTCATTGTGATGTTAAGTAATCTACCCAACACTGCTGTCACTTCAATTTTTATCACATTTTGAGGGAATTTTATTAGGTGGTAAAGAACCTCTTTTATCCCCTTCTTCCTGGATCCTGCCCTAGCAACAGCCAGAGGCAGCAGAAATCTGTAGAATCATCCTTGCGCAAGTGCAGATGCGCCAGTGGATGAGGTCTTTTCTGCAGACCACGCCCACCAGGGGCGGGGCTCCCGTCAATGCAGCTGAGCTGGGGCCTCCCTTTGTGCATTGCGGTGTCAAAGACAGCTGCTAGCTGAGGTCCTTCTGCGGTAGGTTGCGAATGCGGTTCTTTTGTAAAAGGTGTTTTCTCAAGAATCATTGTGCTTGCTGACCTAAAATGTGTTAACTGCTGAGGTCATGTCTGGTAACATTTGTTTCTGCTTTAAAGATTTGTCTTGGAAATATCTCTAACACTTGTATGCAATTTTCTTCCTTCCTTCCTTCCTTTTTTTTTTTTTTTTTTTTTCTTGTCGAATAGACATTATTCACAACCTGGCTCATTTAATGTGCTACGTATTAATGTCTTTTGTTTCTCCTCTGAAAATTTACAAACAGGTTTCAAAATGTCTTTCCATTTATTTTCATCTTTTCAGGTGTTACTTATTACAGAAATGACGATATCACTTTTATTATGGAAGATGGATATACCACACGTTTTATTCTTTAGTGTTTTCTAGAAATTTCTACTGGTTAAAAAGTAAGAGGGACAGAGATATTTCTGAAGAACATAAGACAAAATTTTCTCAAAGTCGTATACTTAAAAAGACCTGTGAATATTATCAGTATATGCCTTAGATTGTTGTAATTATGAAGTGCACAAAAAACTATTAATTTTGTAAACACAATTTTTATGGTTCCATTCTGAATGCCACTTTGTTATACCGAGGGTGTGAATTTAAATATATTTTTATTATCTCCTTACCCAAAAGCTTGAGTTGTTGATTCTTTTCACCTTGCTTGTTGTAAATACCTACATGACATTTCCTTCTACAGATGAGTCATAATACAGCTGAATTATTTTATTACATTTTTGTGTGATTGCTAAATTTTATTTTATTTTTCAATGAAATGAAAATTCCACATAGGAATTATAAGCTTATATACTCAGGCAGCACATATTTTTAATATGGTCTTCCAATAAGGGAATTACAATTGTTATGATTTTATTGGTGTGTTATTATATCTTTTAATCAACTAGTAAAATTTTATTGAAAGGTTTACACGCTCATGATATTTTTAGATTTTCATTCTTTGACTCAGTCAATCATTTGCCCACCTTATTTGGGGGCTTTTCTATTGAAGCAGGGGGATCTACAATGAACCTTTCACATTCCTGTGACACCGTTTGTATTAGAGTAGGTGCCGATTGTGCTGGGTGATAAAGATGGAATGGCCACCTGGTTTGAACAGGGGTTTTCTCACCTGAAAAAAGGACAAAAATGCGAGCAGAGAACAACTAAATAATTTGGCCAGTTATGCTTTGCATTGTGAGGATTTCCAACTTTAGATCATTGCTGTTGGTGCTTGTGGCTCTAATCTCCTTGTGCATTTTAGGTTATCTATCCAACATTGTTCTCCCTCCAAATTTCAGCACATTTTCAGTGAATTTTATTAGATGGCAAAGATTCTCTTTTACCTCCATTTTCCCCTGAATCCTGCCCAGCAACAGCCAGAGGCAGCAGGAGACTAAAGAACCATTCCTGGTGGCTCCTGCGCAAGTGCAGATGCGCCAGTGGATGAAGTCTCCCTTCTGGGGGCCACGCCCACCAGGGGTGGGAATCCAGTCACTGCAGCTGAGCTCAAAGCTGAGCTGTGTGGTCTGCAGAGGCCAGGACAGCTGCTCCCTGCCCTCCCCGCCCTCCCTGCGGAGTAGGTTGCTGAATGCGGATAATCTTTTTTTTTTTTTTTTTTTTAATAGGAACGAGTTCTCCCCCAATTACTACATGCTGACCAACAACATGTTACCGCTGCGAGCATGTCTGGTAATATTTGTTCTTGCTTTAAAAAATGGCGTTTAAATATCTCTGATGCATGGATACAATTTTCTTTCTTCCTTCATTCCTTTTTTTTTATCACATAGACATCATCTACATCCCAAATCATTTTTAATATTATGTAGTAATGCCTTTCATTTTTTAAAAAAATGAATGTATGATCATTTTGCAGAATCTCTTTAATTATTCATCTTTACAAACATCATTTTTAGTAATGAGAAGATAACGATATCACTTTTATTAGGAAAGAAATATGCTACCCATTCTTTGTGTTAGGGTTTTCCAGAAATCTCTTCTGTAATGCCTCTGTCTGGAAAGAAGAGGGGCAGAGAAATTTCTGGAAACTATGCGGCAAAATTTGCTCAGAGTCTTATACTTAAAAAGACCTGTAAATATTGTCATTGTGTGGGTTTTAGATTGCTGTAATTATGAAAGGTAATACAATAATTCATTAATATAAACATGATAATAATGATCATATTCTCAGTTCAGAGACCATCCTTTTTTTTTTACCCTGTGAAGGCAAATTGAAACATATTTTTATTTCCTTACCCCAAATCTACGGTCCTCAGCCTTGTCTTTATTCCTCCTACCTTGTTTTTTTGTCTGGGTGACACTCCTTTGTTCTCATGAATCATAATATGGCTTTTTAATATGGAACGGCAGGCTTTCATGTATTTTATCATTCATCTGTGACCTTTTAGAATTTTCATTTTCTTAGGCTCAGTCATGGCTTTCCTATTATTTATTTTTGGTAGTCCATGATTTTAGGCTGAACCCGTGATATTCCTCTGATAGTATGTATGTGAATAGATACTGGTAAGTGGAGATGGGATGGCTTAACCTGAGCTGAATAGGGATTTTCTCAGTTGAGACCACCAAGACAAGAGAAAAGGGCAGGAAAAAATATGGGACTTGAGCAGAACCCTGGGTTTAGTGTAATTCCCGCATTGCTGACAGCACTAATGTGTGCAGGACTGTTGAGAGAGGCACCTTCTCTGGAATGGAAGATTCATTCCCACAGCATGCTTCTGAGAATCAAGAGCATGGGTCTGCAATGGGAGTAATAAAATTGTCAATCTAATAATGGTCTATAAAATATTCAGGTGAGGGGGCACTTGTTTAAGAATTATGAGAAAATCTTGCTACATTTTCAAGATTTGTGAAATATTAACAAGGCACTGACCAACAGCACACAAATTATATGAGTAACTCTATGCTAATTTAATAGATTGGCTTTTGTCAAGTAATGCTGTAGTCTACAGCTTTGGCATCAATACTATATTGAGATAATTTCAAGGCCCTATATTTGTAGAGATGTAATTTTCACTGTATCATTATACCAAAGCTTGACAACATATCCTTAATTTCACTGCATATAAAGACCAACTCTATAATTTATAGACATGCTTCATAGCTTTAGCTTTTATATAGTAAAGGATAGAGCTAAATGATCCCCAAATGTGAAAGGAAGCAGAGATTTTCAGAGGAACCAAAAAGGAGAAAAATAAAACCTTATTAGTTTTTTTTTTCCCAGTGGTATTTGTGTTCTGCTCTTACAAAGGGAAAGCTCTACTTAAATTATTTCATAATGCAGTTGGCTGTTCAGCTACACATAACAAAACATCACGAGAAAGGCAGGTCAAGGTTCTCATGGTGTGATTCCGCTGATAGAACACGCAGTATTTTACCTCAAGTATAAATAAGGTCCCTTCATTCTTGGGTTTGTTGAATCCTGTGTCATGTGAAGGGCTCTGTCTTTTTGCAACCAAAAATAAGATGAAGGAGTTGCAGGCCAACCTGATTCAAGTAGCTTCTCCTTGTGTCTTTGTCTTTTTATTCTGCTAAAGCCTCTGTCATCCCGTGACCATGTTTCATTACAATGACGGCACATAGCAACCCTGTCTCCATGGGAGCTGACTTGATTATTCTCTCACACCCTTGCGGCTGCATGTGATTAATGGCTTTATGAAATCACTGATAAAGATTGTGAGCAAACCAATGTGCGATGCCTGCCATTCGTTCCTCTTCTGCCTTTGGGGAGTTCTGGGCTTCTACTGGCAGGAAGCAATGTCACATCCCAACTAGTCTTTCCAGATTTCTAAGATCCTAAAATGTGGCCAATAGTAAGAATCTGGTAAGAGAAACATGAAAAGTCAGCGTGAGGCTCTCCAGCTCTGTTTATTAAATACAGCACTAACGGCCAGGTATTGAATATCTGATTCCATGGGCTGGGGATGTAGCTCGTAGTAGAATGCTTGCCTTTCACATACAAGTCCCTGGGTTCACTCTTCAACACCACAGAACACATAAATGGACATATTACTGGTTTCTTTATATGATCCACGGGAAAATCAATAAGTATTTCATACAGATATGTGTGATTTAAGTATATTAGTAAAAGACAGTACATACTCTTGCTCAATAATTCTGTTTTTATTTTTCTTTTTGTAGTACGGGGGATGGAACCCAGGGGCATTCTACCTCTGAGCTACACCCCCTGCCCTATTTTTATTCTTTATTTTGAAACCAGGTCTCACTGAGTTGCAGAGGGCCTCACCAAGTAGCTGAGGCTGTCCATGAACCACGATCCTCCAATCTCAGCCTCCCGAATGCAGGGATTATAAGTGTATGCCACCATGCTCGGCTATAATGATTCCTGGTATCTTTATTTTGTTAAGCCTAGCTTTTCTTAAGTTGATGAGTAGCAGAATAGCAGAAAACACCACACAGAAACAGATTAGCTTGGCTAAACACCCCTTGATTCTGATTGGTAGTCAGGAATAGAATTTGAATAGTCACTGTGGCAGAGGAGCCTGGGGAGTTTTGTTTGTGGTTATCCACGTAAAGTAGTTGCTGCCAAGAAGGAGTGGTTTATGAAGTTATTTCTCATAGAGAGAACATATAGTAAAACTCAATGTATCCACTCAGCAGCACTGTGGTAAAGCGTTCCTGCCAAATGTCTATACCTATGCTAGCCAATATAGGTGCCAGCACATGCTCATTATACTTAATTAATAACCACAAGGAGTCTTACCTGTACAGCTCAAAATATCACATAGGACTGCTGTTGCTGTCTCAGAGATCAGAAATCCAAGATGGAGGTAAGAAATTTTCTCAAAACACACAGAAAATGGCAGAACAGGAAGATCAGCCTCTGCAGCCAGACCAAACAAATCCTGTTATTTACTATGGAAACACACTGCCAACAGCTTGTTCTTGGCAAGGACTTTGATTTTAAACATCCTCTATGAAGCTAGATGTGCTGGCATAGACATGTATTTGAGAGACTGAGTCAGGAGGATCACAGGTTCCGGGCAAACCTCAGAAACTAAACAAGACTCTAATTTTATGAGACGCCATTTCCAAGTAAAATAGGTCTGGGGTGAGACTTAGAAGTAAAATGCCCTGGAATCAACCCCACATACTACACACACAAAAATACATTTCTTTGGTTTGCTACTCTAAGGTTCCCAGTTTCATTCCCCAGGATTTCACCAATACATCCTTTGAACACCATAGTGAAAAATGTACCTTGGTGCCTCACCCGTGGCCTAGACATGGGTGGCAGTTCAACTCTCAGAATTATTTTTATATGGAAGATATGGCCTCAAGCTATTTCCCGTAAGAGCAGTTGGCAACCCTTGAAATCAAACAACCTACTGTATGGTGTTACTGTATTTTTCAAAATTTTATTTTACATTGCTTAAGGCAATACCCAGGACTTTGTTTATGCTAGGCATGCATACTACCACTGAGCTGCCTTCCCAGCACCTGAGACACCAAGATTTTAAAGTAAAACATGAGACCCAAGTACTCTCCTCACCACAAAAAAAGCATAAAACCATGATATTGTCAAAGATAAAAAGCCAGACATTAGCTAATGTGTTAAGTACACATTTTCATCAGTGATGACCATTGCAAGAGGGGCATAGTGATACCCTCCTATAATCCCAATACTTGGGAGCCTGAGACAGGATTATTGGATGTTTATAGCCAGCATCAGTAACACTGCAAGAACCTGTTTCAAAATAAAAAAAATAAAATAAAATAGGTCTGGGGATTTAGCTCAAAGTTAGAATGCTAGGAGCCAGTATTGGTGGCACACATTTATAACCCCAGCATTGGGGAGGCTGAGACAGGAGGATTGTGGTTCATGGACAGCCTCAGCTACTTAGTGAGGCTCTTTGCAACTCAGTGAGACACTGTTTCAAAATAAAAGAGTAAGTCAGGCGTGATGGCATATGCTTATAATCCCCAAGCTTGGGAGGCAGATACGGGAGGATTGCACTGGTTCCAAGCCAGCTTCCCTGGCTTAAGAAACCCTGTTTCCAAATAAAAATATAAAATAGGTCTGGGAACAGAGCCTGGAGGTAGAATGGTTTCCAGGAACTCCATCACCACCAAAATAAATAAATAAATAAATAAATAAATAAATAAATAAATAATAAAAATAAGATAATAAAACATGGGGAAAGCTTTTAGCTCGGAGGTAAAATGCCCCTGTAAGCCAGACGTGGTGGCACACACTTGTAATCCCCACGCTTGGGAGGCTGAGACAGGAGGATCACACGGGTTCGAAGCCAGCCTCAGCTACTTAGTGAGGCGTTTTAGCAACTTAGTGAGACCCTGTTTCCAAATGAAATATAAAAAAGGTCTGAGAGTATAGCCCAGAGGTAGAAAGCCTCTGGGTTCCACCCCCACTACCACCAAAAACATAAATAAATTAAATTAAATTAAATTAAATGTCCCTGTGTTCCATCCCCAGTACTTAAAAAAAAAAAGAATGCCTCTCTGTGTTTAAATTCCAGTACCAAATAATAATAAGGGGTGATGATGGTGATAATAATAGACTATCACAATAGGAAGGAAGGTCCAGTGTGAGCTGAACTCAACTTTGACTTGTACCAAAAGTAAAGAGGTGTTTTAAAGACAGAGAAAGGGAGTAGGTGGAGGGGAGGAAAACAGAATTTTAGTAGAATCAGGGAAATAAAACATTACACAGGACTAGCTACTGTAACTGTTATTAGGGCAGTTGTGACTGCTAGCTCAGAGAGACTGAAAGACTAAAAAGTGCTGTTATTTCTGATGACTGAAGCCGGGCGTGGTGGCGCATGCTTGTAATCCCAGCATTCAGGAGGCTGAGACCAGAGGATCACAGTTCGCAGACAGCCTCAGCTACTCAGTGAGGCCCTCTGCAACTCAGTGAGACCCTGTTTCAAAATAAAGAAAAAAACTAGGGCAGGGGTGTAGTTTGGAGATTAAATGCCCCTGGGTTACATCCCCAGACCCGCAAAAAAAAAAAAAAGAAAAAAAAGAAAGAAAGAAAGAAAAGAAATAGGAGAATAAAAAATAGGGCTGTAGCTGTAGCTTAGAGGTACAGTGCCCCTGGGTTCCATCCCCGATACCACACACTAAAAAACTAAAAAACAATGTCTGCAAGGGAGCTCAATAGAACCCAACTAGAGTTTGATCAAGGAGACTCTTTGGCAGTAATGAAGATAACCTTGGATTCCTAGATTCATAAGGCATGTCACAGACCCTAAATATCCAAAACAGTCTTTGGAAACGAACAAAGTAGGAGTTCCATACTTCTAATTTTTTTTGTGTGTGGTACTGGGGATGGAACCCAGGGGCTTTCTACCTCCGGGCTATACTCCCAGACCTATTTTTTTATATTTTATTTGGAAACAGGGTCTCACTAAGTTGCTGAGAGCCTCCCTAGTAGTTGAGGCTGGCTTCGAACCTGTGTGATCCTCCTGTCTCAGCCTCCCAAGAATGGGGATTACAAGCGTGCGCCACCACACTCGGCTAATACTTCTAAATTTTAAAAGCAAATAATTGAATACAAAGCCCCCCCAAAATCATATATACACTCAAATAATTTTTGAATTATATTTTTCATATATAATAAAGATACACTCAAAAATCTAAAAGATATACTCAAGAACCAAGATTCTTCTTTTGTGTGTGATACTAGGGATGGAACCCAGTTATATTCTACCTCTGAGCTATACTCTCAGCTTGCCTTCCTTCCTTCCTTCCTTCCTTCCTTCCTTCCTTCTTTCCTTCTTTCTTTCTTTCTACTGGGGGCTTAACTCAGAGGCATGCTACACCAAGCTACATCCCAGACCTATTTTTTTGAAACATCTCGCCTAGTTGATGAGAATCTCACTATTTGCTGAGGCTATCCTCAAACTTGAGATCCTCCAGTCTCAGCCTCCCAAGTACTGGGATTACAAGCATCTGCTACCATGCCTGGCTGTTTTAAAAATTTTAAACAGGGTCTCACTAAGTTGTGGAGGGCCTTATTATTTGCCGAAGCTGGCCACAAACCTTCAATTCTTCTTATTCAGCCTCCCAAGTACTGATATTACAGGTGTGCACCACCATTCCTAACTGAAATAGTAATTCTTAACACAGATGAGTTCACAGATTATTTTCATGTCTTTTAAAAAAATTTTATTGGTGCATTGTAGTCATACAAGATGGTGGAGACATATATACATACATCACCCAATTAGCCCTCACCCAATCTCCACCCCATTCCCTCTTCCTCCCTCTGTCTCACATTTGGCTTAATGATTGACTTTGATATGTTTGTTAATGTGCATCATGAACATTAAAGAATTTCCCTCTTTCCCCTCCCACCCCTTAGTTTTATGTATTTTTTAAAGATCCAATTCATTCAATAGACCTCCGTGTTATAAAATTATTTGTACATGCAAAGTTCTTTCAAACAATTGACAATCTACATAAAATACAAGTTAAACTCCTTAATATAGACTGGTTGAATCTACTCAAAACACTCAGCTCCTTTGCCAATAAACCAGTGATTCTTATTTTTAATTATTTATTTTTTGTACTGAGGACTGAACCCAGGGAAATTTTACCTCTGAACTACACTCTCAGCACTTTTTATTTTTTATTTTTGAAAGCAATTCTCACTAAGTTGCTGAGGGTGGTCGAGAACCTACCATCCTCCTGTCTCTGACATCCAAGTACTGGGATTATAGGTCTGTGCCACAATGACCAGTTTATTTATTTATTTTATTTTATTTATTTTTTTGATAGTACTGGTGGTGGAACCCAGAGGCTTTCTACCTCCGGGTTATACTCCCAGACCCATTTTATATTTTTTTATTTGGAAACAGGTTCTCACTAAGTTGCTGAGAGCCTGACTAAGTAGCTGAGGCTGGCTTCGAACCTGTGCGATCCTCCTGTCTCAGCCTCCCAAGCGCGGGGATTACAAGCGTGCGCCACCACACCCGGCTAATAACCAGTTTAAATAGTCCTTCTCATAATTAGAAAATAGGAATGCCATTCGGAAGAATTTGTTGATTTTTTGTTTGTTTTTAAGCTGCTGAAATCATAAAGATACAAATTACTAAATAATGTTTTATGATGTATTCTTGTTCAATTTAGTGTCAGGATATTTTCTTTCTTTGCAATTCTGGGAATCTAACCCAGCACCTCTCACAGGCTAGACAGTGCTCTTCTACTGAACTACACCCTCAGCCTCAGTTCCACAGCCAGAAACCCAGATGTGCTCTACTAAGCTTCCTCCTCCCTCAGGACCCCTGAGATAAACTCAGGATCTGTATACCAAGTGGGTGGGAAGTCAAACTCTGGATCAGAGCTTTGGAGCCTTATTTACAACTCACCTAAAGAGGCTGCAATCCAAGAAGTAAGAAAAATCGGGTAGAAGTAGATTAATTGTATTTAAATCCTGAGAAGGACACCTGATACAAACTCTTTCTGAAGTTTTTGGATATTGTTCACTCCCATAATTAATAATAATAATAATAATAATAATAATAATAATAATAATAGAAAAGGAAGTTTACTACCTACTGAGATGTGGCCTAAAAGGTTGGTTTATCAATTTGTTGATCCTCTAAATGATTTTTAAAAAAAGAGATGTTAAAAATAAATCCAGAGCTGGGTGTGGTAGTGCATACTTGTAATCCCAGTTCTTGGAAGGCTGAGATTGGAGGAGTGACACCATGAGAAAACATGCCTTAATGCATCCCATTTCAGTGAACTAATCTTTAGCATGGAATTTTAGAGGAATTTATTTCATTTAGAGTAATGTCCCTTAGTCTCATCTATTTTCCTGCAAAAGACATAGTTTTGTCCTTTATGACAGAATAAAACTCCAGTGTTGAGCTAGGCCTGGTGGCACACGCTTGAAATACCAGCATTTGGGAGACTGAGCCCAGAGGATCGTGGTTCGCGGACAGCCTCAACTACCTTTTGAGGACCTCTGCAACTTAGTGAGACCCTGTTTCAAAATAAAGAATAAAAAGTGGGGCAGAGGTTCCATAATGACAGAGTAGACTGTGACATTTTTATCTTTACTAAGTCAGTCTTGAGCTAACACAACACAACCAGCACCCCCATATCAACAGATTCCCTATCTCCCTAGCTTTATGCTAAGTGAGGCAGGCCAGTCTCAGACAGTCAAGGGCTGCATGGTTTCTGTCATCTGTGCTTTCAGCCAACTGCAGATCAGAAACATTTAAAAAATGCTGGTGTATTTTCACATGCCTATAATTCCAGTACTTGGAAGGTTGAGAGGGAAGGATTGCAGGTTCAAGGACAGCCTCAGCAACTTAGCAAAGTTTTCAGAAACTTATTGAGATCCTGTTTCAAAATAAAAAAAAATACAGAGTTTAATTGGTTTCAATCATTTTTTGAAGATTTCAAGAAGTTTATTAGAAATATAGAAATACAGAAAATAGAAATACAGCCCCATGCCAAAATGGCATGGGGGTAACTTGAAATGAATACACCCGTTTACAATGTTTACTATCACAAAAAAAAAGATTTGAAAGAAAAAATTGTCTACATGGCAAAGATACAGACTTTTGTTCTTTTCACTAGTCCCTTAACAATATAACAACCATTTACATAGCATTTACCTTGTATTAGGTATTATATGTAATCTAAAAATAATCTGAAGTACAGGAAGATGTGTGTGTGTGTGTGTGTGTGTGTGTGTGTGTGTGTGTGTGTGTGTGTTATATGAAAATACTTAAGAATATAAAGGTTTTTATATGCCTGAAATATCCTGGAACCAAGGAACAATTTCAGTATCTTCTTTTCCATTTAGTAGACAGTACTTCTTTAGTTGAATAACCCAATGGAAATTAGATCACTTCCATGGCAGGCAAAGCAGATACAGCAGCTCACTTCCTAGTCATGAAGTAATTTATCTCCTCAGCCAATAGTAATGTTCTGTGCCACTAACAACCAAAATGCCGATGCCTATAATACACTTACCAGTAAGACCTGTGGTTACAAGCACCTGTAATGGCCAGCGGTGCCCACAGAGAAGCATATAAGTACTATTTGCATGTGAGCCTCATAAATTACTGTGTTTGTCCCCAAACCTCCATGTCTCATTATCAGTTTTTTACTTAAGAGTACCACAAAATATTGTCCTGTGGGCTCCATGATCCAGTAGCCTAGTAAAAGTCTATATCCTTATTTTTTGAGATAGTTCTCACTGTGTTGTCCAGACTGGTCTCAACCCCCTGGCCTCACACAGTCCTCCTGCCTCAGGCTCCTGAGGCATGCTACCCCTAAAGAAACCTGGCCTTTTGGGGTCTCTTGGTTGTAATGAATATGGTATCTGCAGTCAAGGCTTCATCTACTCTGGGCTAGGTGGGGGTGGATAGAGCTTTGTGGAACTGTGTCACAATGAATGGACAGAAAACCCTGTCCAGTTTCCTTTTCACCTTTAAAGCAGTAGAGGCAATACTCCCAGTGGGACGTGGGAGGCCTTTGCACTGTTCCTAATCATGCCATTCAGACAGTGCCTCTTGGATCTGCAGTGTGTCTGTATCATACTAGCCAGGCCTGACTCCATATCTGTACTTTTCATAGTCTCAGCTCATTCCCATATCTAAGGGGCCAGGTGACTCCCGTTGGTCTTATCATCCACCCTTCTATATGGCTGCAATTACAGAACTTGTGTGTCTAGGCTGAGGTTTCTACCCTGGTCTAAAGATGAGAGGCTATTTTCCCTCCCACTTCACTAGAAAGCCATGGTTCTATCAGGCCAGACCTTGCTATGGAACCTATTTTGTAAAGCAGATTTACTAATAATTCCAAAGAGAAACTTTCCCCATATGGAAAGTAGCAGAAATCATCACTATGCCAACCATCAGGAACAGAAATCCAAATAATGTTTCCCACTTTATCTGCAATATTACCAATTACCCGAGTCTGGTGAGACAGAAAACACAAAGATTTATGTGAAACATATATATTATTCACAGATAGGCAGCAACATATGAAAGAAGCCTAAGAGTCAATGTGTGACAGTTCTCTAAAGCTCTACCCACCCCCACACAGCCCAGAGTAGATGGAATCTTGACTGCAAATACCATACTCATTACAACCAAGAGACCCCAAAAGGCCATGCACCCAGGTTTCTTTAGGGGCAACAGGATTCATTGGGAAAACTTCAAAGGAGCTCTCAGGAGAGAGGGAAACAAAGCCCAGTGTGTTTCAGGCTATCCCTCGCTATCTCGGGGTACTGCATACCCAGTTCACTCCATATTTATTCATGGAAGCTACACGTGAAAAAGTAGGGAGGAGTGTGTCCATCAAGGGCTACTCATAAAACTGCCCTGCATCGTCACCCCCTAGGCATTGGGTAGTATCTCTTTATAGTAATCTTTCTCCTATACTACGCCTTGTCAGTTACTGATATGATCAAAGTAGCTTGGCATTTATTGGCTACATCTATCTCAGTAGCTTTGCCTTTCCCAGAAGGTCAAATAAATGAAATAATTCTGTGTATAGTGTTTTACTTTTATTTTCCTTCACTTAGAATAATACTTTCACAATCCATTCATGTTTTATTAGTATCAAGTATGTCTTGAGTTAAAAAAAAAACTACAGTCAACCCTCTGTAAGGCAGAATTGTGTTCTATTGAATGAATATACTGCAATTTCCTCATAGCTTCCACTTCATGGATATTGGGGTTGTTTTACGATTTATGTTATTATAAATTCCCAGGCTTTGGGGGTATTTTCATACTGATTTTTGTAGTGCTTTGTACTAATTTACAATTCTACCAGCAGTATACAAATTTTCGATTTTTCCTATATCTTTGCTAGCATTTATTATTGTTTCTGTTGGTGGTGGTGGTAGTGTTGGTGGTGGCGGTGGTGTGTGTGTGTGTGCATCTCTGAGAGTTGAACCCATAAGCACTCTACCTCCAATTTACACCTCCAATTTTTTTGAAACAAGATCTTACTGAGCTCTTCCATGCTAGCCTCAAAATTAAGATCCACTTGTCTCAGCTTCCTAAATACTGGGATTACAAGTGTGAACCACCAAGAACAGCTGTTATTATTTATATTCTTGATAATTGCCATTTTAACTGGAGTGAAATGGAATCTGATTGTATGTTTGTTTTGCATTTCCCTGATTGCTAATTATGTTTAAAATTTGGATATATTTGTTGACCGTTGTGTTTCTTATTTTGAAAAGTGTCTTTTCAATTCATTGCCCACTTTTGATTGGGTTGTAGCTTCTACTTTGTATGCAGTGTCTAATTTAGCATAATAAGGGGAACACTTACCATGTTTTTGAATATGTAGAATGTTTATAATCAAAACGACCATATTACCAAAAGCAATTTACAGATTCAGTACAATATCGGTCAGAATACCAGTGTCATTTATAGAGTGGTGCACACTTGTAATCGCAGCATTCGGGTGGCTGAGCCAGGAGAATCGCAGTTCACAGACAGTCTCAGCTACTTAGTAAAGCCCTTTACAACTCAGTGAGACCCTGTTTCAAAATAAAGAATAATAAATAGGGCTGGGGGTGTCACTCAGAGATAGGATGCCCCTGGGTTCCATTTCCAGTACCACAAAAAATAAAGTCCTAAAATTCATACTGGAGAACAAAAGACCCAGAATAGCCAAAGCAATTCTGAGCAATAAGAACTATACAGGAGGCCTCCTAATACATTATTTCAAAATATCCTACAGAGTTATAATAACAAAAACAGCATAATATTAGCATAAAACAGACTCAGTCCAGTGGAATAGAGTATGCAGACAAATGTGTATACAGCCAGATAGTTTCAGACAAAAATGACAAAAAATATGCATTAGATAAAAAGAAAACCTTTTCAACACATGGTGTGGAAACTGGATACCCATATGTAGAATAATGAAATTTATCTTCCATCTCTTACTTTGCACAAAAGTCAACTGAAAATGGATAAAAAATATATAAAATTAGACTAGAAACTGTGCAATTACTGAAAGAAAACAGAATATTACCTCTCCAACATAGAGGCACTAATTAATATTTCCTCAATCAGGCCTCTTTTTATTCTTTTAGACAGGGTCTCAAAAAGTTTCTAGGCTAACCTCAAAACTTGTGATCCTCCTGGATCAGCCTCTCAATGGCCAATTAAACTACTTTAATTAAATTTGCTTTATAATAGCCCTTTAAATAGGGAGTATTTACATCCAGCATTATTTTATTTCTAAACTAGTTTGACTTGTCTCAGTCCTTTAATTTCCTGGGCCGGAGTATAGAAAATTGAAAATGACGTTTCCCAGCATGGAGGAGGGCCTAGGTTCTATGACCAACACCATACAAACACATTTAGTTGGGTATTTTTTTCTGCCAGGCATGGTGACATGCTTATAATCCCAGTACTTGGGAAGCTTAGAAAGAATTTCAGGTTCAAAGCCCGCCTTCGCAATTTAATGGGACTCCCAGATACCTAGTGAGACCTTTGTTTCCAAATAAGAAATAAAAATAGAGCTGGGCGTAGTGGCACATGCTTGTAATCCATTGGGGATTACAGTACTTGGGAAGCTGAGATAGGAGGATCACAGGTTCACGGCCAACCTTAGCTACTTAGTGAGAACTTTCTCAACTTAGACCCTGTTTCAAAATAAATAATAAAAATAGGGCTGGGGAGGTAGCTCGTAGGTACAATGCCCCTGGGTTCAATCTTCAGTACCACACACACACACACACACACACACACACACACACACACACAAAAGAAAAAGAAAAATGGGGCTGGGGGTGTAGCTTAGAAGTAGAATGCTTCTGGGTTCAATCCCTAATAACACACACACACACACACACACAAAAAAAAAAAAAAAAAAAAAAAAAAAAAAAAAAACAAGAAAGAGAAATGGGGCTGGGGTGGAGCTTAGAAGTAGAATCCCTCTGGGTTCAATCCCCAGTACCAAAAAATATATTTTTTCTGTCTTTTTATTTCCCATATACATTTTAGAACCCACTTTTTAAATTCTACAAAAATTTATAATGAGATATCCACTGTGGATAATAATCAAATGTATAAGTGAATCAGTAAGAACTGACTTGGTGATATTTAGTCTTCAGATCCATGAAGTTCTTGTATCTACTTTTAAATGCACCTTTTTTTTTTACTGTACTGGGGATAGAATTCAGGGGTATTATACCTATACCCCCAGCCCTATTTTTTATACTTTATTTTGAAACAGGGTCTCACTGAGTTGCAAAGGGTCTAAGTAGATGAAGCTGTTCACGAACTGGATCCTCCGGTCTCAGCATCCCAAATGCTAGGATTACAAGTATGTGTCACCAAGCCTGGATAAATGGATCATTCTTAATTTATCTCATCAGTGTTTTCTAATTTTCAGAGATCAATTATGCAGATCATTTGTCAGATTTATTCCTACACATGTTATGATTCTGATGCAATTGTAAAATAAATGTATTTATATTTCTTACCCAATTATTTATTGTTACATGAAAAGGCAATTGTTTTTGCCCAATTAATTTTTTTCAAATTAAGAAAACTGAGTGGTAACCACGTGGTGTGTACATTGCTACACAGGAGCTATGGACAAATAAACAGGAAATATAAATTTCTTTTTTTATGTGATACATCAGAAAAGTAAAGATTGGGCCGGGCGTGGTGGCGCACGCTTGTAATCCCCGCGCTTGGGAGGCAGAAACAGGAGGATCCGGCAGGTTCGAAGCCAGCCGCGCGCTGGTTTAGGAGACCCTGTTTCCAAATAAAAATGTAAAAATAGGTCTGGGAGTGTAGCCCGGATGTAGAAGGGCTTCCAGGAACCCCAGTACCACCAAAAAAAAAAAAAAAAAAAAAAAAGAAAAGTAAAGATTGTATTAAATAGGCAATAAAAGGCAGATTAGGGAGCTGGGGATGTGACTCAGTAGCAGGCCACTTGCGTAGTATTTCCGCATTGAACATTTCTTGGAGGAAAAAACGTTCTGACTGACTGCAGAGTATGTAACTGAAAACCATGCAAATTCGAGCTGAGGAAGACAAAGAACGGATTAGGATTCAGGTAGATACCACATTATGTGGTGCAAAAGTTTAAAAAAATAGACATCTTAAGGAGAATATAAGGAATTTTACCCCGTCAATGTGTTCAGATATTATAGCTTCTAACAAGGTCTTTTAAACAACTGCTACAAGGTTAACTTGTTTAAGAACACAACTGGTATATCTGTAAAATGAGAACTTGGGAATCTTGTAAATTTGAAGAAAAAAAAAAAAATGGGGCTTGCGGATCAGTCCTGTATAGGCAAAGGAAAAGTGTGGGGGAGAGAAAATGAAAGACAGCCTAACATCCAGTGGAAAAGTCCACAAGAAAATGTTAGTGTAATCTATAGAACTTTCTTTTGATCTAGCAAAGAAAGAGGCTGTGAAAGCAGCTAAGTCAGACCACCCACTGTTCTGAAAGGAGACATTCACTTCCACAGATTTGCTTTCACGCCTTAAATTCACACTTCGGTGCTTGCTTTAGAAATTCAGAGGCCCCAGTGCCCACAGCGCCATCTAGCGTCCAGCAAAACGGGGAAGGGGGTCAGGGCAAGATTAATAAAAGTTTCTGAAAAGGAAAACATAGAGGTCCAGGAACAATAAATGACTGTCTTCATTTAATCACGATTTTAAAAATGTTTGTTTCAAAATTAAAACATAACGCATAATTGATGCGTGGTTGGGGGGAGGGATGAACCACATAATCTTTGCCTGAAAGATCCAAGAGGACTGGCCCACGAACACTTTACCTGTAACTTTCCACAATGCAAGGCTTAAGGGTTGAAACCCTTACTATAGGCTGACTTATTTCAATTACAAATGGGATGACTAGGAGTATGTTGCCATGGACACATGCATAGCTCATATTTGATGGTGAAATCGACAAAGTTGACTTTGAAATGCCTGCCATTCCTACTGGAGCAACTCTCTGTGCGTGTGTTTATATAAACATCATTTTCTCTTCAGTTGCACTGTGGTTGATAAGATGAATGGAATCTCTAAGTCTAAAGGTTTGATAGTTTGTTCTTTAAAACGTTTTTCAATGTGAGAGAGTGGTCGAGCATATTCTCCGAAGTCTCCTCGGCCCGGGCCGGGGATACCCCGCCATTATGATCCTTGCAACACCGACAGCTTTTAGTACTTCCGGATCAGCAGCAGAGCGCCGGAAATGCGCCATTTTTCCGCGCCGCCCTCTGGCCGGCAGTGAGTGGTGACAGAGCTCCATCTAGTGGTCGCGTCGGCGCTCTGCAGCAGCCTGCGTTGTCCGCGCCTGCGCGTTGCGGTGCGACGCGGTCAGAGCGGACTTCCGCAGCGCCCCTCCCCCTCTTGGTTTCCTTTTTGGCGCCTGGTCAGCTTTGTTCTCCCTTAAAACAGCTGCCTGTTTTCCTTAGGTGGT
This sequence comes from Muscardinus avellanarius, assembly GCF_963383645.1. NCBI lineage: Eukaryota > Metazoa > Chordata > Mammalia > Rodentia > Gliridae > Muscardinus > Muscardinus avellanarius. Next base: position 164,049,460 of record NC_137788.1, read on the forward strand.
GTGGGTCGTTTGTATTGCAAAGGCTTTCATCTGTAGCCTACCATAAAAAAGTCGGTTTAACCTTCTTATCGTTGTTTCCTTTCTTCCTTTTTTTAACTTTGTCTTAACTTAGGAAGTTGTATTTTTTTTTTCCTCAGAAAAGTACACACGGTAGTTTTTTCTACACCCTATGCTCTTTTTATAGTTTTATAAATGTTAACCTGAAAACATGCTTTTATACCTTTCAATATTTTTTCACACTCGTCAAAAAATTTTAAATCGTTTTTCAATAATACTAAATTTATTGTCATTTTTTTTAAATTAAGCTACTGCTTTGGTCATTTATTGTACATAAGTTTCTTTGTCGATTCTCAATATTTTGGTTTTCTTTCTTTTTTTTCCCAACAAAATACCTTTATCTGAGAGGACTTGTGGGAGTTTTGGGGCCAAACTTCCCAGTGAATCTCAATATTTCATTATAACCTACTGTTGTTTAGTTTTTTTAAAAAAATAGTACAATGTTGAAATAATTTTTAAAATTGTTTTAAAAAACAACTCCTACACTTGGACTTTCTGTGTATCTTGACTTCCCCTATTCCATCAACCTATCCCTCATGTTAAAAGTGATATTTTAGTCCCACAGTTTATTTTCATTTATCCTGACTTTGTGTTCACCTATGCTACTCTCATAGTTTTGGATTTTAAAAGACTTGTTTTAACTCTGAAAAAAGACTATTTCCCAAGGTCCTTAATTCAGAGGTCAGACTTTTGTTTTTCATTGTAAATGGCCATTTATCATTTGAAGTGATGTAGACCATTTGTTCTCAGGACAGCTGGTCACTATTGCAATCAGAACCAGAAAACAGCCTTTTACCACAAGTGTAAATGAGAGGGGGTTGGGGATTCCAGTACCACCTCCTTTGCTTACAAATGGAGGAATGCAGGAGCAGGGTAGTCCTGACCCTGCAACTCAATAAGCTCCTTCATGATACAACCCACAAAGTCATGTGTGTTTCCCTTCTGTTGTGAAGTATTTTAATTTCACCTCCATTTCCTGCCCTATAAGATTGCAGAAGCAATATTAGAGAAGTTTAGGGAGAGAGAACCACTTTATTTTATAAACACATCACTGGTACTGATGCTGTAATTGTTTGCCTGTAAACTTGTATACATTTTAGTGGCATTGACTATCCTTGTGGTTTTGAAAAAATGAATGAAAAAGTCATTGTAGTTTTATTTACTCATTTCCTTATTTATATACTGTGTGTGTGGTGCTGGAATGGAACTGAGTGGCACTATACTTCTGACCTACACCCCCAGCCGTATTTAATTATTTTCCTTGAAAACAGGGCCTCACAAATTTTCTAAGGCTGGCCACAAATCTGTAATCTTCCTGCCCCAGTCTTCCAAGTACTAGGATTACCACCGAGTAAGGGCCACCACGGGCAACCATGCCTGGCTTGCAATGTGTTTATTTTTTCATATATCAATTTGCCTTTTATAATTGTTTTGAGAAGTGTCTGCTCAGCCCATGTGTCCATTTATTGATTGGAATATTGTTCCTTTGGTGTTGTTTCTTTGAGTGTTGTATATTTTATGGATATTGTCTGTCCGATTACTAATGGGCAAATAATTTGTCCCATTCTATAGGCCATTTATGCATTATGTTGATTGTTTACTGTGCAGAATGAAGTCTTATCTAATATAATTCTATTTATCAATCATTGCTAATTTTTTTTTTAACTTTTCGAGTCCTATTCAGAAAATTGTCTGTAACGATATCTTGAAGCGTTTTCCCTGTGTATTCCACTGGTAGTTTCAAAGTCTGAAGTCTTGAGGTCTTTGATCCATATTAACTTGGGTGGGAGACAGGGTTTTAGTTTCACACTCCTGTAAGTGGACTGCCAGTTTTCCCAGCACCATTTGTTGAAAGGCTGTCTTATAAAACATATGTCTTTGGCTCATTTGTTAAGAATCGATGGCTATAAATGCATGCATTTATTCCTTGGCCCACTATTTTATTTCATTGGTGTTAGAGCCAGAAACAAAAGTGAGTCGTCTTGACCAGAAATTCCCAAGTTTGTTCAGTATAAACTTTCCCTCTGCTTCTCAAAATGCCCCCATTGTCTTGCCTAATACTTGCCGAATAAGCCCCTTTCTTATCAGACCCTTCAGCTTACAGGAAAAGCCCCATTATCCTGCTTAACCATGATGAAACAAAGACTTCCTGGCAATAGCTAACCAACATTCCCAGGCCCTACAGAATCTCTGCTTAACAACTCCCTTGCTAATGGCTAATTACCACTTCCCCTCCCTGTAGAATGTCTCTCTTTCTAAACAATCTATATAAATGTCTAGTCCGCATGGGGGCATGGGTTCTAACCTTTCCTAGAGACCCCCTCATCACAAGTTTTATTCCAATAAGTCCAGTAAAGCAGTTTATCCATCTCCCATCTCCTCCATCCCTCGAATCCTTCAGGTCTATGTATCTGTTCTTATGCCAAATACCACGTTGACTTTTTTGTTAGAATGGCTTTATTGTGTGTGTGGGTGTGTGTGTGTGTGTGTGTGTGTGCGTGTGCGTGCACACATTTAAATCTAGATATTTTTTAAACTATTATTATTTTCCTGATTTTTTTCGGCAAGCTCATCTTGGTGTAAGGAAAGTTCTAGGTTTTGTGTATTGACCTTTTATTCTGCTACTTTGCTGAATGTGTGAGTTCTAAGAGACTTTTGCTGGATGGGTTTATAATCTTAAAGTAGCAATTAGTATTGGAGTGTGATCTTAAAGCCACTCTACAGCCTGCAGAGACCATGCTCTTCACGCTTAGTGTGAGATAAACACATCACATTTTATCTGCCAGTTGCCTAAAGACTAGATTCTGTTCACCACAGGAGTTTTGTTTTGTTTTCATTTGGGATATTTATGTGAGTGGGGGAAGGGTTAGCTCAGGGGCATACTACTACTAAGCTACACCTACAGCACTGTTTTGTTATTTTTTATTTTTGAAACGGGGTCTTGCAAGTTGATGAGGCTGGCATGGACACTGCAATCCTCCTGTCTCAGCTTCCCAAGTACTGAGGTTATAGGTGTGCATCACCACTCCTGATTTATTGTTTTAATAATTTTTTTGGAAAACAGCTATACCATTGATTTTTAATTTTCTATGATGTCATCACACTTCAATTCCAAAAGTCTATTAGCTTTTAGAGAGATCGCATGGTCCATAAAGTTAAAATCATCTTCTCTCTGTCCTTCAGTGTTCAGTCAGGGGGCTGAGCAATTCAGTCTTTGACATGCCTATAAGAATGAGAGCCACACTTGGTAGTTGGAGAGATGAGGTGACTTTGGGACCTCATAAACAATTCTCATGTATCCATTTCAAAATATTCCTCACTTTCCACAACTTCCAAGAATTTTCTGTTTTCCATTAGTTCCCTTTTTCTTTCTACTGGCCAAGAGTTTGCTAAGGCTACAGTGGGTGGTCAGAAGAAAGAGACAGAAAAAAAATAAGATGCATTGAGGGCGCTGTGGGTGTTGCTCAGTGGTAGAGCCTGGGCTTAGAATAAGCCAGAGAGGGGCCCTGAGTTAAATCCCAGCAACAAAAAGAAAATCAAAAGAGAAAAACCCTGAGGGTTGGAGCAACTCTCTAGGAGCAACAACTCCTCCAAGCGGTGAAAAGATTTATCTATGCTCCCTTTTTGTTCCTTGAGCTGAGGTGGGTGCCCCTGTCACCATGACAACCAGAAAGCCTGAGGGTTGGACAGCACAGAGGGGGTGGGGGAAAGGAGGAGAAGGAAGAGGAAATTCTGCACTTTGCATGTTTTCTTTGTAATCCTCAGCCTGAAACTAGACATCTCCAGAGACCCTCCCTTCCCACTCTATGCTCTCTTCTAGGCTTCTGGAGGTTTTAAGTTCAGGATATACATGAGAGGTACAAGAAATGAAAATTCATTACCAATTTAGTAGTACTTAATACAGCACTCTTCTTTAATTCCCCTATTATTACTTGCTCTGAGAGACTCAAAATAGCTGTTCCATAACTTTTATCCATGTGGCATAGGTATGTTCAGTAAAGTATTCAGCACACTCACTCCACCATTTGTAAAAATGAAACCTTTCAGGTAGCCGGTTCCACTTCTTTAATTTTATTTACTGGTTATAAAGTGCTGTCTTACTGTGATTTTGATTTGCATTTTCCTAATGACTAATAAAGTAGAGGCTCTGTTCAAGTGCCTATCAGCCATTTCTCTCTTTTAGAGGAATTTACAAAATTTAAATGATTGATGATAAACTGCACAAAATAAATTATTTTGAAATTTTGCATACTTCCTAAAAATTAGAGAGTATATTTTCCACACAAATATACTCTGTATAAGGGTAATTAAGGATATAAAAGTGTAATAAAAAGCTGGACATGGTGGCACATTCTTGCAGTCCCAACATTTGGGAGGCTGAGACAGGAGGATGCAAGTTTGAGACAGCCTCAGCTACTTAGTGAGGCCCTTTACAACTTAGTGAGATGCCGTTTCAAAATAAAGAATAAAAAATAGGGCTGGGGGTGTAGCTCAGAAGTAGAATGCACCTGGGTTCAATCCCAAACACTGTAAAAAAATAAAATAAGTACTAAAAAGCATGCAAAAGTCATTTAATCAACTTTAAAGTTTTTGGCCAAAGCAAAAAGATTCGTTTTTGCTCACAAATTTATGCCTGTATTTTGTGTTTATATTTATATTTAAAATAGCATGTTCAACCCAAGTTTTTAATGCTTCAGCATTCATGTTTTGCAGTCCTCTTAATGCATGCATATTTGTAGTACATTTTGAAGAATTGTCAGTTATGTTGACTATCCCGTTTTCATCCATTCAGCAGTAATGCCCCTGGTAATACTATACAGATTTTAATAAACATTTTTATTTCAGTTTTTGTATAATTTTCCTGACAAACATACCAGGTATCAAGATGAGCAGAGGCCTCGGCTCTAGGGCTCATGTTATATTTTAAATTTCCATGAGGAAACTAATTTGATGGGCATAGATTGTGAGTATTTGTTGGAGTCCACAAAGCTGCCCCTCTGTCTCGCTCCGTCTTCCACATGGTTTGTCTCCCAAGCAGGTTTCATATTTAAAATGTAGTTTCCTGTGCCTGAGATTCCAGGAACTATGAATTAAAGAAAAATAGCAGCTGTTGTTTTTCATCTGATTTCGAGTTTTGTCCTGATGTTCTCTGCAGGATTACCAGACACGATGTAGACGGAGATCAGAGCTCAGGTACAGGACGTTCTCCTACCAGCAGCCCAGCAGCCCGGCTCACAGGGCGGAGATGGGTTCCCTGAGATGTTTTTCAGCGCACATGTCTCATGTGTTCTGGACAGTACACAAAAAACTGAGTTTGAATCCAAGTTACATCATGTAAATTTCGTAAGCTAACTAAATTGCCCAGGCTGCCCTCAAATTTAGGATACTTCTGCCTCAGCCTTCCAAATAGCAAGGATTACAGGTATTAAACACGGTAACCAGCTCCACTATCATTATTTTAATAAATAATATGTAACCACGCATAAAATCCTGGAGTATATAGAGGCCCAACAATAACTTTAAGGATGTGGTCCCCCCCTAGTCTCCATTTCCCATTCCAAAGGTGCTGTCTTAATTTCCGCATTGTTGTTTTGTAATGCCAAGATGGTTACCACAGGTACAGGACTTTTGTTGTCAGTGATAAGGGTGAGGAGAGATGGCCAAGGACAAAACTCTTAAATATATGTATATGTATATGTATATGTATATGTATATGTATATGTATATGTATATGTATACATACATACATACATACATTCTTGTTTATTACTGAAAGGCCATCTGTCTATATGGTATTGAATATGTGTTTCCTTGGTGTGTCATTTTCATGGCTTAGGACTGGGATGAGCAAAAAATATTAGGCATGTTGTTTTACCTATATACAGTAGGATGCCACTGAAATTTTTAACCTACTAAAAGGCCAAATCATATTTGGTGTGCCTCCCTGGCAGATTTCAGTAGTGAAAGGGAGGCTGATGCTCCATTGCACTCACTCTTACAGACTACAGAACCGAGCTTCCACACGGCAGTGCTGGGCTCTGGGTGGAGGATGGCTGGTGTCAGAGCAGAGGATGATCCTGCTGCCCCAGATTCAGCAACCTCTAACCTCCGCCATAACAGGAGCCTCTGGTTCAGAGCTATGGCAGCCCCTGCCCAACCTAGGGAGCTGCAGGAAGGAACAGGGTTGTAAGAGCCATTCTAGTAGCACCAGTGTGGATGGACTAGAGAAGTGTTCCTGGCCTTCTCCACTCTCAACAAACACACCCAACCACTGATATCTCTCCTGGTCTCCAAGGTCACCCTGCAATGCCATTTTGCATCACAGTAGCCATTGATGGACACTTGAGGGTCTATAATGGCAGACTGAGCTTGTCAAGTATATGTGCACCTCTCTGTGTGCTTTCTTTTGCATCATTATACTCATTGTATAATTGATTAGTTATTGATAGCACAGTACTTTTTAAGAATGTAGTATATTTCTGGTACTGATTATAAAGTTCTCTCATAGTTAGAGCAATAGTCATGATAAATGTATAAATTCACTTGGTAAATGTACAAATGTGTAGGAAAGGAATAGGAAACTGGATGCAAAATTAGGAAAGCATAAAGTGTTGAGCTCATAACAATCATCTCGGTTTTCCTCTGTACTGATTGCCATCCTCTCCACGGAGCTGGTATAAACACATCAACATTGAGGATCTGAACACATGCCACCACTTGTTGGTTCTTTAAGCTTTTGGGTTCTTTAATTTTTTTCTCTTAGCTGGGCACACGCCTGTCATCCCAGTACTTACAATGCTGGGACAGGATTGCATGGTTCAAAGTCAGCCTAAATATCCTAGTGAGACTCTGTTTCCAAATAAATACATAAAACTGGGCTAGTCATGTAGCCCACAAGAAGACGGCTCCTGGGTTCCACACCAAGTACCATAAAAATAAAAAATGAAAGAGAAGCGAGACTAGGAATTGTACTGCAGCCCTGAGAGGTTTCCAGTTGCTGTATTCACAGTACTTTGAGGCTGAGGCAGAGAGTTCACAGGTTCAAGGGCAGCCTATGCAATTTACTGAAGCCCTGCCTCAAAAAACAAGTGTTATATATGTGTTTCTATCACACTGGGCCTCACAATGTTGTACAATTAAAATGCACCAATAAAACTTATAAAAATAAAAAGTTCTGGGGTGCAGCTCAGTGATAGAGTGCCCCTGGGTTCAATTTCCAGTACCGAGAGAGAGAGAGAGAGAGAGAGAGAGAGAGAGAGAGAGAGAGAGAGAGAGCGAAAGAAAGAGATTTTCTAGTAAACCAGAGAACAAGAGAGAAGCTTATGAGTAGTCATTGCTGAGGGAGGAATTTGCAGAAGCCGGGCGTGGTGGGCCATGCTTGTAATCCCAGCATTCGGGAGGCTAAGACCAGAGGATTGCAGTTCGCAGACAGCCTCAGCTACGGAGTGAAACCTTCCACAATGTAGTGAGACCCTGTTTCAAAATAAAGAATAAAAGATAGGGCAGGGGGTGTAGGGGATGTAGCACGGAGGTCAAATTCCTCTGGGTTCCAACCCCAGACCCTCAAAAAAAAAAAAGAAAAGAAGAATATACCCAGCATGTGTATAGTTTACATTTTTGCACCCATAGCATACAAACTCTCTCCTTCCAGAAGAATGCGGTGATTGTTTCCTTAACCATATGTTAGACTCCTGAGGCTTCTCTAGGTCCATCTGTATCTTTCTTATAAAATCTAGTTTGGGCTGAGCATGGTGGCCCAAGCTTGTAATCTCGGTACTTGGGAGGCTAAGACAGGAGGATCATAGGTTCGCGGCCAGCCTCAGCTACTTAGTGAGACCCTGTTTCAAAATAAAAAAATAAAAAATAGGACTACAGTTTTAGCTTAGATGTAGAATGTCCCTGGGTTCAATCCCTAGTACTAAACTATAAATTAATTAAAGTAAAATTTAGTTTTCAGCTAAAACTCTGCTAAGTTGGTTTAGCAAGATCTTACCCATGGGGGCGTACACACACACACACACACACACACTCTCACATACTTCTTGATATCTGATTAAGTTCTTCATGCCTTGCTATCCCCCCATTGAGGTATGATAACGCTATCCTGCGTTTAGCAAGAATCCTGTTAGGCCAGAATAGACAGAGACCCTCCCCTTAATGTTGATGTTACACTGAGTAATTTTGCATCCACCAACTCCAACCTGATTCCTGCCTTTATTTCCCACTTGCTTGTGCTGTGTTACGGATTGAGCCCAATCTATCTCCCCCATTGCAAAATCCCCAGTGCTGTGGTCCCCATTACTGTCCGTGACAGGCCCGAATAAAATCATCCTACTGTGATTAACAAGTATCATTGAACATTCTTTTTCTCTAACAGATGCTTTGAAGAAGGAAACTAGATTCCTACTGAATCACATGGAGACAGCCTTGTGGGGTACTTGTTCAGGTAAGGATTGTCCCCTCCTCTCTTTCATTTTTACCAATAAAATTAGTGGTTCAGAAGAGGGCTTTTATTTAGGAGACACCCAATTATTTTCAATTAAAGTCGTAGCTCAGTGGTAGAAATCCTGTCCAGTACAAGGGAGGGCTCAAGTTAGATCTGTAGCACTGCAATTACAACAAAATACAAAATGTTGGCAGAAAACTCAATAAAATCAAGGCTGCAATGTATGAAAAATAAACTGAAATTAGAATATGCACACCTATTAAAAGTCGATGCTAAACCGGGTGTGGTGGTGCATGCTTGTAACCCCAGCATTTGGGAGGCAGTGACAGGAGGATCTGGGTTCATGGCCAGCCTCAGCTACTTAATGAGGCCCTGCACAACTTAGTGAGACCCTTCTTTTAAATAAAGAATAAAAAATAGGGCTGGAGGTGTAGCTTGGAGATAGAATGTCTCTGGATTCAATCTCCAGAACCACCACACACACACACACACACACACACACACACACACACCTCATACTATATACTTTCATGGAAAAAGGAAAGTAGAAATTAGGTGAAAATGGCCTACAAAACTTATGGTACATCCCTAAACATGAAGACAGAAATACAAGGAATTATAAAATATGTGCAGGTCTAAGGAGAGAATTGGGTGGTAACTAAAAGCCTGGACAATGTGCCTTTGGCTCTGTGCCTAATCTCACTGTAATGTTAGGAGGTATAAAAGCATATTTTACAAGCTTATTTTCTATTTTTAACTAATACACCTTGTTCTAATACAACTTCTCTTGCAACATCAAAATCCCCGAGGCTGGATAATATATTAAGAAAAGCAGTTCATTTAGATCAGGGTTTGGAAAATTTAAGTGCATGGTGACAGGATCTTCTCAGCCCTGATGAACGTCTTTAGCTGCATCACAGAGCAGAAGACGGCATCATGGTGGAAGCGTGTGTAAGTGGGAGAGAACAGTCACATGTTGAGTCAAGAAGCCAGAGACTAGGGAGGGGTCTTACTCATTCTACAATGCCCCACACCTGGGGACTAACTCATTTCAAGATACCAGCATTAAGTTTCCTAAGAGTGATGCCCTCAAAAACCTAACTGCCTTCTGGTTGGCTCCAAACCTTGCAGATATATCACCTCTCGCTACCACTACATGGTAGACCAGACCACCAGCACATGAACCCTTGAGGGGCGAACTATACCAAAACCCGAAACACCTCTAAGCTATTTTTTTGTGTGTGTGGTACTGGGGATGGAACCCTTCTACCTCCAGGCTACGCTCCCAGACCTATTTTATATTTTTTATTTGGAAACAGAGTCTCTTAAGCCAGCGTGGCTGGCTTAAGACCAGCTCGATCCTCCTGTCTCAGCCTCCCAAGCGCAGGGATTACAAGCATGCACCTCCATGCCTGGCTTGTTGTATACTTTATTACTAGCCCACAGTACAGTCTCTGGTAATTCTTCTGAACCTTTGTGGGGAAAGAAGAGGGTCACCACTGATGATACTTTGATCTTTCTTCTTATTTCTTGAGAATGTCAGAGAAACGCACTTCTTTGGACTTGAAATATTCTGTTACCAGTGGAAATAAAAGGGCTTACTTGCTGTGGCAGTTAGTACTAATTCTGTTTGATGCTGCATGAAAAATCTAAATGCCTTGTTTTTAATAAATAAAAAACAGGGCAGGGGATGTAGCTCGGAGGTCGAATGCCCCTGGCTTCCATCCCCAGACCCGCAAATAAAAACAAAAAACAATTCTAGTCTATTAAAAAAAAGAAAGAGCCGGCATGGCGGCACATGCTTGTAATCCCCGCGCTTGGGAGCCCGAGACGGGAGGATTGCGCAGGTTCGAAGCCAGCCTCATTGGTTTAAGAGACCCTGTTTCCAAATTTAAAAAACAAACATAAAATAGGTCTGGAAGCATAGCTTATAATTATAATTATTTTCTGGGATTGACATTCAACTTTTTCAGTAGTTATAATTTTTAACATCTGTCAACCTTGCCAGGTGTGGTTCCACACACTAGTAATTCCAGCATTTGGGAGGCTGAGACAGGAGGATTGCGGTTCACAGCCAGCCTCAGCTACTTAGGGAGGCCCTTTACAATTCAGTGAAACCCTGTTTCAACATAAAAATAAGAAACAATTCGTGGGTATAGCTCAGAGGTAGAATGGCCCTGGGTTCCATCCCCGGTACTGCAAAAAAAAAAAAAAAAAATCGGTGACCCCTTTCTTTTACTTTGTGGAGCCCCTCAGCAGCATGATGACTCCCATGACCCCAGAAGCAGCGCAACCCAAATAGTGCTAAGGTGTTCCTTTCCGGCAGAAGCTCCTTGGAATTCCCAGTGTTCTAAATATTTGCTCTCCAAATTTACAAACTTGTACTGAAAGATCCTTGTATTCCAGCTTTAGGCTTTGGATTTATAATATTGAGGAAAGAAAATAACTCTAAGGATGTCCATAAGGGAAGGGAACAAAAACAAGGCAGTTGTAATACAAATAGAAATGTCAAAGTTAAAACTTCCACCCTTCTCTTTGAGTGCAGATGGTTGAGACAACACATGATGAAATCAATGAAGCCATCCCTTTAAATGAAAGCAAAAGCCAGACGTGATGGTGCACGCTTGTAATACCAGTGCTTGGGAGGCTGAGACAAGAGAGAGGATCATGCAGGTTCGAAACCAGCCTCAGCTACTCAGTGAGGCTCTCAGCAACTTAGTGAGACCCTGTTTCCAAATAAAATATAAAATAGGTCTGGGAGTATAGCCCGGAGGTAGAAGGCCCCTGGGTTCCACCCCCAGTACCACCAAAAAAACAAATGAAAGAAAAAGGCTCATTTGCAACATAATGTGCACCAACATTTTAATACTTTTAAAAAGGACAGCCCTTTTCAAGTTATACATTGATAGCCTCTATGTTTATGATTCATATCATAAAAGCTAAAAATATGAAACTGATTAATTAAGGCACCCAGAGGCATCTTCATGGCTTGCATCCAATTGAGTTGTAGAGTATCAGATTTAGACTTGAAGTTGCCAATGGTCATAATGTTCCACATACTATCATATTTTGTGCCCCAAAAGTAGCATTTCATTTAAAAATAGAAAGAAAATACTCTACATTCCCTCTTGAGACTTACTTGGTACTGAGGATTGAATCCAGGGGCATTCTATCTCCAAGCCACACTCCCAGTCTGATTTTATTTCTTTTTTTGAAACAGAATCTCACTAGGTTGCCGAGAGCCTCACGGCCCAGGTCGGCTTTGAACCTGTGATCCTGCCATTTCAGCCCCTTAGGTATGGGGATTATAAGCATGTGCCACCATGCCTGGCTGTGAGATTTCTTTTTAAGACATTGGTTGCAGGGCTGGGGATGTAGCTCAATGGTAGAGCACTTGCCTAGCATGCATAAGGCTCTGAGTTTGATCCCCAGCATTTCAAAAATAAAGCAAAAAATATGTGGGTATCAGTTCTGAAAAGCTTTATTTTAGCAATTTTATCAGAATATTTCAACAGAGATGTTTCAGACCAAATTTATGTATATGCATGTAATGATAATGCGATTTGAGATGCTGTTAATTATAAATTATATTTTCTAGTTGGGCATGTTGGCCCATTGTTGTAACCTCAGTTCTTGAGAAGCTGAGACAGGAGGGTCACAGGTTAAAAGACATCCTCAGACACCTACTGGGACTCCCAGCAACCTAGTGAGACTCTTTCCAAGGTGGTGTAGCTTTGAGTTAGAATGCCTCTGGGTTCAATCTCCAGTACCAAAAAAAATTGTATTTTCTTTCTTGGTTACTAAAATTGAAAAAAATGAATAATTACAATTTTATGAAACACCAAATTGAGGTTTGAAAGGGCTCATAAAGGGAGAACTGCTCATGGAGCTGATACTTGGGGATGCCTACAGTTAGCCTGTATGTGATGTGGGATTTCCCAAACAGACGGAAAGAAAAAAGGAGTTGAGAAAGAAAAGTGCAAATCCTATGATCTGTACTAGGGAAGTGGTGTGTGAAGGAGCAGGCTCGACAGAAAGCCAGGATGGATTTTCTGTAGTTCTGGTTCCCTGAGGGAGAATCTTTAGATAAAAGTCCTGTTCATATTCTGAGAGAGGGAAATCAGAGTTTCGTGTGTGTGGTGCCATCTGGGTCTGGTTCCTTGAAACTTTACCTCAGTCTGAGAGCTCTGCCTATTGGAGGACACTCAGAACAAACAGTGAGGTGTCTACCCACCAAAGTGTCCTTAGGTACTATCAGGAGGGGCTTGGGTAAAGGGAAGTGAGGACTGAGAGGGAAGGTGTGTCCCTAGCTGGTGGATGGGCACCAGGAGTCCAAGACCTCGATGCTCCTGCTGGCCTCCCTTTCTGCACTGCTCGAGACTCTTAACTACCTCTGCAGTTCCTGTTCCCCCAGGACGGTGTTCAAGGAGGTCCAGGGACTATAGCACATGTCTGTAGTGCCAGCCACTATGCAGGCTGAGGCAGGGTTATTTTTGATCCCAGGAGATCTAGACTCACCTGATCAATATAGAAATACTCCAGAGAGACAGAGGGACAGAGAGATAGACAGAAAATGAATATCCCTGAGAATGAGATGATGAGACGGTTAGGTTATAGCCAACTGATAAAATTTCATTGGATGCTAAAGACAGGACTCTCCAGATGAGGGGCTCTGCAACAAAAGACTGTCAGCAGTGCAGGCAATCCCAGTCCCGGAAGGGGGCGCTCCAGGTGCCCATGGTGGGCTGAAGATTAGGGAGGGCAGGCAGGGTCAGTGGAGGAAGGCAGGCCCTGGGCCCTTGCAGATGTTTCTCATTGGTGAGTATGTCGCTGTGTGGTTGTGATCTTAGTCCTTCCCCCCTCTTGAATTCCTTGAGTTTCTCCCAGCAGAGAGCATTCTGACTGAATTTCTTTTACCAGCTGCAAAGATCATATGAGGAGATTATTTATATGTCCTGTTGACAAAAAATATTTTCCTCAGATGAGCATGTCTTTGTTAGTTGCTTTATATTTCTTTCTGTCTTCTACATCTTGCTTTTCTTCTCTTCTTTATTTGGATATTACCTCTGAAAAGATTCTCTCCTTGACCAGTGGTTAAACTCCACATCTACTGTCTACAAAGACTTGTACATACGTATACATATTTGTTTTATCTTTCTCCATGGTGTTAGGATTGGAAGCCAAGGCCACCTCTACCATGAGCATAATGTCTAACAGATCAATAATGCATTCCTAAAATGATTCTAGCTCCCCCACAAAGTGCCTGCCTGAGAAAACTTTAAGTTCAAAATATTTAAAACACACATACATACATATGTACATATACATGTTAGCTTATTTCTGTCAACTCCTAAAAATAGGCCTCTACCTCCAAGTCTGTGGGGGGAGAGACTACTAATTTCAGAAATCGCTAGCTAGCAGACACAGGTGCTCTAATTTCATTATTTACACTGGCCAACTCTGTAATTTTTAAGCTTGGGTGATTTTTCTTCTTTTTTAAATCTTCCTTCTTTTTTTCAAATTTTTATTGGGGAATTGTAGTCATACATTTTAATGGGGTATAAGATGGTGGAGACATACATGCACACATCACCCAGTTAGCCCTTACCCAATTCCCACCCTCTCCCTCCCCCTTTTCTCCTCATGTTTAGCTTACTGATTGACATTGACGTGTCTGTTAAAGTACATCCTGCATTAGAGAAATTCTTTCTTCCCCCTCCCAGTTACCTCGCATTATTTGCTCTTTTTTTAGTACTGGGAATCGAACCCAGGAGATGTGCATGCCAGGCAAGTGAGTTACACTGACTTCTATCCCAGCCATTCTTGTAATTGTTAACTCCCCTGACTCTGTGACGCCCCGGCTAACCAACTCTCCTATACCCTTATTTTTACTTTAAAACTCTCAGTTAACTCTATATAAATCAAAGTTGAATTTAGTTCACACTGAAATCTTCTCAGCATTTTAAGTTATAATTGATTAAAAAATCTCTACTTATGACTATAGTTTCCGTATTATTACATTTCAGTACTTACTCTATGTTGGGTTACCTTAGTGCCTACATTATTTTAACTCAATTTCAACAGATATCTCTTGGAGTGGAAATATTTTGTATATTTTGGTTGATATATCTTCTAAGTTTGGCTTTTAGATTACATGAACTTGTTGCTAGGTGCATTTTTCCTATATTTTTTCCTAAATTGTTGAAAGCATTTAAACTGTGGTGAGGGTTGAAGGAATAGCTTACTGGTACAGTATATGTCTAGTATTGTGTTTTTCCCAGCACCCTTTTTTCTTTTGTGGAACTGGGGGTTGAACACAGGAACTAACTCGACAGCTTTCTTTTTCTTTTTTGTGGTGCTGGAGATGGAACCCAGGGGCACTCTACCTCTGAGCACCACCCCCAGCCCTATTTTTTATTCTTTTTTTGTTTTGAAACAGGGTCTCACTGAGTTGCAAAGGGCCTCACTAAGTAGCTGAGGCTGTCCATGAACTGTGATCCTCCTGTCTCAGCCTCTTCAATGCTGGGATTACAAGCTTGCGCCACCACACTGGGCTTTCCCCAGCTCTTTTAATTGTTTAGTTTTAAGAGAGTATCTCAATAAATTCCCTGGGCTGGCCTTGAATTTGAGATCCTCTTGCCTCAGCCTCCAGAGCCACTGGATTATAGGGGTGCATTATCAAGACCAGCTCCGAGTACCGATTTTTTTTTTAAAATAATAAGAAATGCAATTGTTGTGGTGTCAGCCTATTATTATTTTTTTCAGAATAATAAAGTTTCTAACATTTTTAGAAACCACTCTGAAAACATTAACATAGAAAGAAACTGGATATTTTTAACCACATAATATGTTAAACTTAGGTATTTTTTCACATTTGGTGGGCAAAATATAATACCTCCTTTCCAAATAGGCTGTTATAACACATCTTGCTATACAAGTTGTTTTTGTTATTTGAAAATAATTGTAAAAGCTATGATGAAAACCAAAATGTAATCAAACATCTTTATAACTTAAATAAGAGATCTATAGATGATCAATTATGCCACTTTTCTCTAAAATGCTTAGACAGGCATCTGCAAACAATATGGATATTCACTTGTAACTACAATAACTTGAGCACACGTTGTAAAAATGAGGGGAGAATTTCGGAAGATTATCTTCTTCCCTTTAGGTTTTTAAATTCCTCTAATACTTGGGTTTCCAGTCAAAGTGTAATGTAAATTACAAAATTCAGCTGGCATTTTGACCTTTCATGTCTTTGTGAATCTTAGGCAGTCTCCCAACAACATGTCCCACTTAAAAACTGTAGTATGAGCCGGGCATGGTGGTGCACGCTTGTAATCCCAGCATTTGATATGCTGAGACAGGAGGATCGTGGTTCACAGACAGCCTCAGCTACTTAGTAAGGCCATTTGCAACTCAGTGAGACACTGTCTCAAAATAAAGAATAAAAAATAGGGCTGGGGGTGTAGCTCAGAGGTAGAATGCCCCGAGTTCCAATCCCAGACCTGCAAACAAAACAAAACAAAACTGTAGTACACTCTGAATTTTACTTAATGGAACTTTTCTTCTCCTCTCCTGGTTTTCTATATTCTGTGGGCATTTCTATTCCATGACCAACTTGCATAATTTCATATTACATTCAGAATAGAAGAGAAAGTAAGAGGCAAACAAAATGTAATCCTCCAAGTATAAAAGAAAGTTGTTACTGGTGAATATACTTAACATCATATATGTATGTACCTATAAATATTTTTCATACACAATCTGTTTTACAGTGATTTTTATTTTATTTTTTTAACTTTTGAGGATGAAACCCAGGAGCATTGTACCGCCGATCTACACCCTCACCCCTATTTTTTACACTTTATTTTGAAATAGGGTCTCACTGAGTTGCAAAGGGCCTCACTAAGTAGCCGAGGCTGTCCACAAAACGCGATCCTCCTATCTCAACCTTCTGAATGCTGGGATTACAAGAATGCACCACCACACCCGGCTGAACTTTTATTTTAATTTTTTAATTTTTCTTTTGGTATTGGGGATGGAACCCAGAGGCCGTCTACCTCTGAGCTATAGCCCCAGACCTATTTTACTTTTAATTTGGAAAGAGGGTCTCGCTAAGTTACTGAGCCTCACTGAGTGGCTAAGGCTGACATTAAACCTGTGATCCTCCCATCTCATCCCCCATGACCTGGAATTACAAGCTTGCGCCATCATGCCTGGCTTGTTTTGGTTCTTATCAAAGAATCTGTCACCCTTCCTGTATGCGTTACCCTCCATTTTCTCCAGTGGAGCCCCGATGTTACTGCCTAAGCAACTGGATCTCTCAGTGTTGAGGTCTCCATTTGGTTTCACCAAATCTTATAAAAACTTAGTAGGAATTTGTATTGGATTATACAGCATAAATCAGTTGGTATTCCCAATTCCTTGGTAATTCATTAACTAATCTTTTAATTATATGGAATGTAACGTGTGTATGTCTGTGTTGTGCTGAGGATCAGACCCAGGCTATTTAGTAGGTTAAGCTGCACTCTACTACTTATCTACACGTCCAGCCCTAGAATTCAACATTTTAAAAGTATATGTAAGCAGCCATGGTGGCATATGCTTGTATTTCCACTAGCTGGGGTGCTAAAACAGGAGGATCAGGTTCACAAACAGCCTCAGCAACTTAGTGAGGCTCTTAGAAATTCAGTGAGACCCTGTTCCAAATTAAAAAAAGATAAAAAAAATAGGTTGGGAGTGTAGATATCAGAGATAAAATTGTTTAGGAGTATAGCTCAGAAATAGATTGTCCTTGAGTTCCATTCTCAGAACCATAATAATGATAAAATTATTATTAATTATTGTTATTATTAAAAATAAAATCTATATAATTATAAAAGAATATTGGGATTAAAAAATAAGGAAGCTAATTCCCAAATCATAAAACTGTGACAAAGTCAGGCATGGTGGCACATGCCTGCAATCCCAGCCCTTGAGAGGCTGAGACAGGAGGACTGTAAGTATGAGGCCAGTCTCAACTACTCAGCAAGGGCCTTAGCAACTTAATGAGACCCTGTTTCAAAATTTAAAAAAATAAAATAAAATAGGACTGGGTATAGCCCAGAGAAAGAAAGCCCATGTTCTTCCCCAGTACCACAAAATATTAAATTAAATTTAAAAACTGCAACAAATTTCAAAATTATCTTCAACTCATTCCTCTGAGATAAATCTCCAGCACTAATTTCATTTTTTTATTTTGAAGCTGAGTGCCACTAATATGTTAAGTGCCTCACTGAATTAATGAGACTTGTTGGGAACCCATAATTTCCTATATCAGCCTTCCAAGTACTGGGATTACAGGTGTGTGCCACCACACCTGAGTCTGGCTTATATTTTCCTTTTTGGCTCTGGAGATTGAATTCAGGAGCCTTCTAACACCAGGCTACATCCCCAGACCTATTCTTTTTATTTGGAAACAGGGTCTTGTTAAGTTGCTTAGGTTAGCTTTGGACTTCCCATCCTGTCTCAGCCTCCCAAGTACTGGAATTATAAGTGTGTACTACCACACCCAGCTCCTGACTTTTTTTTCAGTTCTGGGGACTGAACTCAGGGGCATTCTACCTTCCAGTTATACCCCTGCCCTATTTTTATTCTTTATTTTGAAACAAGGTCTCACTGAGTTGCAAAGGGCCTATGTAGCTGAGGCTGTACGTGAACCGCAATCCTCCTGTCTCAGCCTCCTAAATGCTGGGATTACAAGCGTGCACCACCATGCCCAGCCTGACTTCCTCTTTATTTACTTTTGTGGTACTGGGGATGGAACCCAGAGACATTCTATCTTCCATCTGCACCCCCAGCCCTATTTTTTATTCTTTATTTTGAAACAGGATCTGAGTTGCAGAGGGCCTAAGTATATGAAGCTGTCCTTAAGCCTGATCCTTTCTCAGCCTCCCAAATGCTGAGATTGCAGGTTTTCCTTTCTTTACTTATATTCTTCTTTTAATGGAAGTTTAAAGAAATTCGTTCCTTGCTTAAAATTTCAAACAACACACACTGCATGCTTCACAGATATTGGTTGGTTGCCTACTTTATTTCTATTATATAATCTAAGTTATACACATAGATGATACAAAAAAGCAAACACAGGCACAATTATGCAGGGTTTTTTTTCTTTTTTTCTTCCAAGGTACAATAAAACAAACATAGACACGATTGTGCAGGATTTTTTCTCTTTTTTATTTCTACAGTGAGAATTTTACCCAGGATTTTACATGCTAAGCAAGTACTCTACAACTAAGCAATATCCCCAGGTCTTTAACAGTTTTTAGCTTGTGACTTTCCTGCCTCAGATCCCCAAGTGCTGAGGGTTACATGTGTGTTTCATCTAGCCTGGCAAGATATTTCCTAAGTATAGATTTGAATAGAAAGAAACCAAAATGAAGGTTTTGGTTCATTCGTTTCATGATATTGTTACTGCACAAATCTGAAAGCTGAGGTAGACTTATATATTCAAATTTTCTGAAAACTTTTCAATATATAATATCACAAATTGCAATTTAAAAGTGAGTCCAAAGCCAGAAGTGGCGTACGCTTGTATCCCAGCATTTGGGAGCCTGAGACAGGAGAATCAAGGTATGAGACCAGCCTCAGCTACTTAGATGAGACCCTTTGCAATTCAGTGAGAACCTGCTTCAAAATAAAGCATAAAAAATACGGCTGGGGTGAAGCTCAAAGGTAGAATATCCCTAGGTTCAATTGCGGGGGTGGGGGGGGAGCAGTATGCAGTATTACTTTATTTTCTCTAGTTCATCTCTTTTCCTGCAGATGTTATAATTGTGTTCTTTTTATGGCTGAGTAAAATCCCACTGTTTATATACCACATTTTTAATCAATTCGTCTGTGGATGGACACCTACATTAATTCCATAATTTAGCTATTGTGAATCGTGCTGCTATAGACATATGTCCCATCGATACAGTATTCTGAATTTTTTCGGAAAGTCAAGACATGTATGTTTTCTCTTTGTGGAAGGTAGAGAAAAAATAGGAAAAAGAGGGGGCAGGCTTTAGATAAACGAGAGAGACCAGCAGAAAGACTAGTGGAAGGGAACTGAGGGAAAGAGGCAAGCGGGGAATGGCGGCCCATATGAAGACACCGTTCAAATAATCCTGTTTATACACAAAGCTATCACTAGCGATGTCGTTAACACACGTGTGTTTTCAAGAGCCCAGCAATGCGGCAGAAGGTCTTCTTTCTAAATTCCGCATCCACTAAGTGGGGAACCTGAAAAGGAAACGAGCATCAGTGGGTTCTCCCAGAGCGGCCCGCCACCGGAAACGCGCCTTCACGCCCAGCGCCGCCGCCGGCGCAGGAAGTACGTCATCGCCCCGCGCGGCCAGCGCGCCCGGAAGGAGGCTCAGGACGGCGGCGAACTGGTGGGCGGGACGGTGGCCCTCAGCGGCCAAGTCTCCTCCAGTCTATAGTGCGAGCGCGTCGGGACGCCCGAATTGCGCTTGGGTTTGAGTTTCTGCTTCCTTGGTCTTAGGAAAGGAATGTTTCTTATCAGGGAGATAGTGAGATAGTGAGGGGAGAGAGGGAGAGAGAGGAAGGAGGGAGAGGTATCTTTTTATGTTTAGGAATTATTTTATCTTTAGTTTTGCAGCACTGAGGATCGAATGTTAGCTACATTCGCAGCCTTTTTTAAAATTTTCTTTTGGAACTGCGTCTCACCAAATTCTCCAAGTAGGATTCAGACTTGGAATCCTCCAGAGTCTGTGGGATTATAGATGTACACCACTTCACCGGGTTTAGCATTTAGTTTTATTTTCTTCTTTTTTTTTTTTTTTTTTTTCTTTTTCTCTTTTGCTTCTTGGTACTGGGGATTGAAACCAGGGGCATTCTATCTCTGAGCTACACCACCAGCCCTATTTTTTATTATTTAGTTTAAAACAGGGTCTCATTAAGTTGCAGAGGGCCTCACTAAGTAGCTGAGGCTGTGCTTGAACCTGCGATCCTTCTTTCTCAGCCTCCCAAGTACTCGGATTGGAAGTGTGCGCCACCACAGCCAGCTTTAATACAAATTTTAAAGCAGTACCTTTGCTTTTTATTCTACCATTCTATGACTTTTCTTCCAAGGTATCTGTAATAACAGAGAACCAGAAACAAGGGCCTTTTAAAGCAAATTTGCAGAGTGCCACACATTTCATTTTAAAAAGTTATAAGGATTTTGCATGACATGTCAGTATAACTATTTGTTTTCTTATGTGTATTGATGTATGATGTGATGTATGTGTCACTAGGTATTGAACCCAGGATAATTTACACCACCGGCCCTTTTTATATTTTAAGAGTCTCAGTATCGAGAAAATGGCTGAGGCTGACTGCGAACTTGTGATCCTCCTATCTCAGCCTCCCAAGTCCTGGGATTCCACACATGTGCCACCACACTAAGCTTGTGTGTGTAATGTGTGTGTGTGTGTGTGTGTGTGTGTGTGTGTGTGTGTGTGTTACTGAGAATGGAACCCAGGGGCCTTCTACCAAGTTGCTGAGAGCCTCATCAAGTTGCTGAGGCTGGCTTTGAACCTGTGATCTTCTTGTCTCAGTCTCCCAAGTACTAGGTTTACAAGTGTGCACCACCATGCCTGCATGTTAATAGCCAGCCTCAGCAACTTAGTGAGAACCGGTTTCAAAATAAAAAAGAAAAAAGGGCTGGGATTATAGCTCAGAAGCAGAATGCTCCTGAGTTCAATCTCCAGTACCACAAAATAAATAAGTAAACAAATATTGAATTAAAATGTTTAAGTATATAAATCTGATTATCAGAATACCTTCAACAGAGGGGATAGATTAGGCTCAATGAAGAACACAACACATAAAAGTAGAAATTTGTAGCCAAGAAGGAAGTGGGGTTAAGGGGTGAAAATTACTAAATGGTAAGTGGTATCAGATACTGGGGTGTGTGCAAGAGGTGAGAGAGATATCCAGAATGAGGGACTTTTGCTAAACTGAGTTAGCACACCTCTTTGCTAAAACTGGATTTTATATTGAAGAATACAGACAGTCCTGGGGAAAGTTCCAGATCCTAGATAGAGTAAGCTGTCCCGTCCTGCGGGACAAGTAATTCGGGGGGCGAGGAGGACCCCAATCTGCAAATAAAAATGGGTGAGAAAGAGAGAGGAGACCAAGTAGATAATCCTATCAAGGTCTGTTTATTTCAGTGATAAGCGGTAGTTTATATGGAGAGTAGAAGGAAGTAAGTGAGAAGGGGAGGAGGTAACAGTGTTGTAAAAATTCCTATGGTTACAGCTGCAGGCTCCTTCCTGCTACAGTTGATGGATATCGCTTCTCGAAAGGTCATGTAGGCCTTCAGGAGGTGGGCTTAGTATTTTTCCAGTCTGCCACAGTAAGCGCAGTATTTTTCTTAGTGTGAGGAATTTAATTTTTTTAAATTGGATGCATTATAATTCTACATCATATTGGGGTACATAGTGTCAGAAAAATACATGCACACAACTCTTGTTGGTCTCCCCGCTGCCCCCACACTCAGCCAGAAATTCTTTTACAGGAATTGGAATTGGCCATTGTGTATACATCCATAGCACTGTGTCTACTGATCCATCCTTTATGGCTTCACACCTCTTCCTTCCCTAATCCCACTTGGTCCCTCCCCTGGAGTCTCTGCTCACCTATTTGATGTTGTCCTTATTTCCAGATATCTCTCTAGCTTCCACATAAGAGAGAACACACATCTACTCATTATTTAGGACTGGCTATTCTCAGGCTAATATTCTCAGATTCCATCCATTTTTCTGCAAATAGTACGATTTTGTTATTTATGGTCAAGTAAAATATCATTGTGAAAAAAAATAAAATTTCATTGTGTGTATATACCAAAGTGATGTGATCCATTCATCTGTGATGGACATCTCTGTTGGCTCTGTAATTTGCTTATTGTAAATTGTGCTGCTATGAGCATGGATATGCACGTAACATAGTCTGATTCATTTCCTTTGAGAAGATGACCAGGAGCGCTATCGCTGGGTCATAAGGTCGTTTTGAGAAACCGCCTCACTTATATTCATGGTGGCTGCACTAGTTGCAGTCCCATCAACAAGGTAATAGATTTCCTGTTGCTCCACATCCTTGCTACATTTATTATTATTTGTGTTCTTGAGGATTGTCATAATAACCAGAAAACAAACCAATGAAAATACTGTTTTCAAAAGAAAAAATACCAATGACCAAGAAATATATGAAAATATATTCACTATCTATAGCAATCAGGAAAATTCAGATTTGGTTTTTATTTATTGTGTGGTACTGGAAATCAAACCTAGAGTGATGGGTATGCTAGACACACTCTCTTCTCACCAATCCAAACATTGAAGTTTTTAAGCCATATTCCCTCTCCTCTTTTCAAGAGAACACAAAGCACACGTTACTTCTGCGTTTAGGTAGCAATATGTGTGGCTGAGTGGGTGAGTGGGTGGACTGTCGTGGGCTTTGAACCCAGGGGTTCTGTATCAGTGAACTGCATCCCCAGCCCTTTTTGTGTTTGATTTTTAAGTGAAATCTTGCCGTGCTGGGTTCCTATCTCAGGCTCCCATGAACTGGAATTACAGACATGTGCCACCATGACCCTACCATATATTCTTCTTTTGAAAAATAGAGTCCTTTTTCTTTTTGCAGTTCTCATAGCCCCAGCATAGAGTAGTATAATTGAAAAAGTTGAAATTCCTTGTGCAGTCACCAGAATTTTCTCCACAGATTTTCCTGCACCAGTCGTCAGACTCTGGAGGTACTTTCCCTTATGTAAGTGGGGATGTTATATGTATTAGCATCTTAATCTTCACCCTCTATTTGCATATCCTGTGCCACCTCTTCTACCAAAGTTTATTTGTTTTTGCATGGGTAGGTACTGAGGGTTGACCCCAGGAGAGTTCTACCTCCAATCTACACCCCAGCCCTTTTTATATTACTGTTTTGTGGTTACTGGCGATTGAACATAGGGCTTCATGCATGTCTAGCAAGTGTTCAACCATGAACCACACCCCCAACTCTTATGTTTTGTTTAGAAACAGGGTCTTACAAGGTTGCTGTTATCCTCCTGTCTCAGCCACTTAAGTACTGGGATTACAGGCATGCGCCACACCCAGCTTTGTAATGGTTAATTTTCTTTTTCAGTACTGGGGGTGGAACCCAGGGGCATTCTACCTCTGAGCATATTGACAGCCCTACTTTTTATTATTTATTTTGAAACAGGGTATCAATGAGTTGCAATGAGCCTCACTAAGTAGTTGAGGCTGTCCGAGAATGGCAATCCTCTTGTCAAAGCCTCCTGAATGCTGGGATTACAAGCGTGTGCCATGTCGCCTGTCACAGTTTCTTAATTTTCTTTCTTTCTTTTTTTTTGGTGGTACTGGGGTTTCTGGAAACCCTTCTACCTCTGGGCTATACTCCCAGACACCTATTTTTTATATTTTTATTTGGAAACAGGGTCTCTTAAGCCAGCAAGGCTGGCTTTGAACCTGTGCAATCTCCTGTCTCTGCCTCCTAAGCGCAGGGATTACAAGCGTGCACCACAATGCCCAGCTATTTTTTTTAACCATAAACAATTTTCACGTTTCTCAGGGAATTATAATTTTATATTTTCACCTTTTTTATATTTGCTTTTCAGTGATTCTGCTTGATCCTATCACTCGGGCAATTCAATTACTCTCTCATTTGGGTGTGCCTTAAGATCACCTTGGGGCTTGTTAAAACAATGAGTACATCCTCTAAACTAAGGGTTCTAATTCACAAGTCTGTTTTGGGGCCTGAGAGTTAGTGAGACCCTGTTTCAAAATAAAAAATAAAATAGGGGAGGGGCTGTAGCTCAGAGGTAGAATGCCCCTGGATTCAAACTCAACTACTACAGAAAAATACCTTTGGCTTTGGGGTATATTTTAGCAGTAACCGGTTGTCTCCTGGGTTCAATCCCAGTACTGAAATTAATTAATTGTTATTAGATAATAGATAGTATTTTCCATGAGTTTAGCCCCAGCACTACAAGTTAATGAGTTCATTATTAATTAATGTATAATATTTCCTAGAGTTTCTCTATTTTTCTTCCCCTGTTAACTCCTAACATCCCCTCATTTTCTTGGTGAGGTTTCTTAAGTTTTAAAAGTTAAGTAGATCCAAGGACAGCCACAATACCCTAGGCACCAAGGTTCTTCTGACAGGTTCACCTTTATACAGGACCAGATCTGTCTGACCCAGAGTACATGGAACTGAATCTTCAGGTCCAGCGTTGTGAAAGCATCGGACCCAGACATATTTAAGAAGACTAACATTTAATCAGGTGAGTAGAGTTTGTCTGAGGCTCAATCAGGTGCATGCTTTTATTGCCTGATAAACAGTGTGTTTGAGGAGTTTCAGGAAGTTCCTGCAGAGTCGACCCAGAATCATGTCTGACTGCTCTCTGAGAGAGCGTCTTCCTCCAGCTGATGTAAGGAGGACCCAACTTGCTTTCCAGGTACAAGCAGGCACAACTGAGACACAGGACGGCACAGCGGTGGGTTGTTTTATAATCCAGGTAAGAAGCAGGATCCGTTCCTTAAGCCATCTTGTGGTCAGAGGAGTCAAGCCAGAGAGAAGAGCTGGTAAATGACTTTTTGTTCAGCCTGAGC
Source organism: Muscardinus avellanarius (assembly GCF_963383645.1). Lineage (NCBI taxonomy): Eukaryota > Metazoa > Chordata > Mammalia > Rodentia > Gliridae > Muscardinus > Muscardinus avellanarius. The sequence goes on from NC_137788.1 coordinate 164,074,618, forward strand.
CTGTTATTATACTGGAGGCGCAGAGCCTACTCCGTGCTTGCGTTTGCAGGTCATATAGTCACTGCTGAGGAGGACGGGTGGTCACATTGCAGGCCAAGTCATTGCTCTTTTGAACAGAGCCCAGGTTTACTGTGGGGACTGAATGCAACAAAGGATGTAAATGTTCTAGTTACTGGTCAGCACCTATTGAGTAATTATTCTGTATCAGCCACTGTTCTGGCTCTCCATGGAATGCTGTATTTTATTTTATATTTTTTGTATACTGGGGATTGTGTGCGTATATATATTGCTGTGCTGGGGATGGAACCCAAGGACATTCAACTTCTGAGCTACAACCCCAGCCCTATATTTTTATTCTTTCTTTCTTTCTGTAATAGGGGTGGAATCTAAGGGCTTTTCTGCCTCAGGGCTATACTCCCAAACCTATTTTTATATTTTATTTGGAAACAGGGTCTCATTAGGTTGCTGAGAGCCTCACTAAGTAGCTGAGGCTGGCTTAGAAACTTTGCGATCCTCCTGTCTCAGTCTCCCAAGCACTGGGATTACAAGCACACGCCACCATGCACAGCTTTTTATTTTTTATTTTGAAACAGGATCTCACTGAGTTGCAAAGGTCCTAACTAAGTAGCTGAGGCTATATGTGAACCACGATATTCCTGTCTCAGCCTCCCGAATGCTGGGATTACAAGCATGCACCACCACCTGGCTTTTTTGTTTTTGTTTTTATATTTTGTTTTGAAATAAGGCCACACTAAGTTGCTGAGTGCTTTGCTAAGTTGCTCAGGCTAGCCTCAAACCTGTGCTCTTCCTATCTCAACCTCTCAAGTACCAGGATTATAGGCATGCATCCTCATATCTGGCTGAATGCTGTATTTTATAGGAGAGAAAAATATCATACAGAAAGGCTAAGGGAGGAGGAGATGTAGCTCAGTAGTAGCCTGCCTGCCCAGCATGCACCAGCTCAGGGTTGGATCTCTAGCAACACACACACACAAACACACAATAAAGCTGTGTGCCTTGTTCAGAGAGAGGTGGAGTAGCAGATGTGCACAATCCATATCCTCTTCAAACATTTTACTGATGGAAACCCAGAAATTCAGATACATAACCTAAAACCCAGGCTTTGTAGCCAGGTGTGGTGGCACACGCTTGTAATCCCCTCGCTTGGGAGGCTGAAACAGGAGGATCACTCAGGTTTGAAGGCAGCCTCATCTACTTAGTGAGGCTCTGAGCAATTTAGTGAGAACCTGTTTCCAAATAAAATATAAAATAGGTCTGGGAGCATACCCGGAGGTAGAAAGCCCCTGGGTTCCACCCCCAGTACCACCAAAAAAAATAAACATAAGCGATAATGTGATCTATACATAGGGGAATCATAAAAATTATAGTTCCTCTTTACAAATACATAAAGCTAATACCCATATGAAGAAATAGATGGCCGGCGTAGTGGCCTATGCTTGCAATCTCAGCATTTGGGAGGCTACGACAGGAGGATTGAGGTTTGTGGACATCTTCAGCTACTACTTAGTAAGGCCCTTTTCAACTCCGTGAGACCCTGTTTCAAAATAAAGAATAAAAAATAGAACTGGGCGTGGATGTGCATTCTTATAATCCCAGCATTTGGGAGGTTGAGACAAGAGGATTGTGGTTTGTGGACAGCCTCAGCTACCTAGTGAGGCCCTTTGCAACTCAGTGAGACCCTATTTCAAAATAAAGGATAAAAATTAGGGCTGGGGTGTAGTTCAGAGGTAGAATGTCCTTGGGTTTCATCCCTAGTACTGAAAAAAAGGGCAAGTTCTGGGTATTGAGTCCAGGGCCTCTATCATTCTATGTTGGCACTCTACCGTAAAGTGCACTTTACCCCAGCCCTTTACTTATTTTTAGTTACTAACAGAATTCATTGTAGATAAAAAAGTATGTGTTTTATAAATAACTTATATTGACCAGAACAGAAAACTATCTCACTGGAAATGTATACTATCACATTTGAGCGTGTGTGTGTGTGTGTGTGTGTGTGTGTGTGTGTGTGTTTGATTCTGGGAATAGAACCAAGGGGCATTATACCTCTGAGATACATCCTCAGCCCTATATTAAAAAAAAATTTTGTGGTACTGGAGATGGAACCCAGGGGCATTCTACTTCCAAGATAAACCCCTAACCCCATTTTTTATTCTTTATTTTGAAACAGGGTCTTACTGAGTTGCAAAGGGCCTTACTAAGCAGGTGAGGCTGTCCATGAACCACGATCCTCCTGTCTCAACCTCCCAAATGCTGGGATTACAAGCGTGCACCACCATGCCTGGCTTTATTTAAATTTTGAAATGCGGTCTCATTACATTGCTGAGGCTGGTCGTGAATCTGTGATCCTCTTGTCTCAGGCTCCCATGTACTGGAATTGCAAGTGTACACCTTTATGCCCAGCTATAATGGCACGTTTTAATATTTAAATATTCCTTCATCTTGTCATTAATATATACTGTACAATACTTTATTATGAAATTCACATTGCATTAAATTAACCATTTTAACTATTTTAAATGTTCAAGCAGGGTATGGTAGCTCACACTTGTCATCCCAGCATTTGGGAGACAGAGACAGGAGGACTGTAGTTTGTGGCCAGCCTCAGCTACTACTTAGTGAGGCTCTTTGCAACTCAGTGAGATCCTGTTTCAAAACAAAGAATAAAAAATAGGACTGGGGGTGTAGCTCAAATGTTGAATGACCCTGGGTTCAAGCCCCAGTACTGAAAAAAAAAAGTTCAGCTCCAAGACTCTTTTTCAAGTAATTTTTTATTTTATTGAGTGTAATGTAGTTTTACTTTATATCGGGGTACAGAGTGTTAGAAAAATGCATGCACATACTCTTGTTGCCCTTTCCACTGTGTCCCCCTCCCACCCACACCCCAAATGTCTTTGAAATTGGAATTGGCAATTTTATATACATTCATAACATTATTTACTTTATTTTACACACACACACACATACACACACACACACACACACACACACACACACATTTGCACTATTGGGGATGGAACCCAGGGGCATTCTACCTGCCTTAGCCTCCCACCATACCCGGCTTAAACAATATCTACTGTATTTTTATACAACATCTATTCTTCCATCTATGCACACTGGGGTAGCTTTCAACTGTGGCTGTTATGACTAATTCTCCTGTGCATATGGGTGTACAAATATCTCTTCAAGTTGGGTGTGGTGGTGCACGCTTATCCCCATGCTTGGGAGGCAGAGATAGGAGGATTGCGCAGGTTCGAAATAAATGATTCCAAATAAAAATATAAAAAAATAGGTCTGGGAGTATAGCCCAGAGGTAGAAGGGTTTCCAGGAACCCCAGTACCACCACACACACAAAAAAATATCTCTTCAAGTATCTCTTTCTTTCTTTTAGATATATACCTAGAAGTGAAATGGCTAACTCATATGGTTTTATTTATTTATTTATTTATTTATTTACTTATTTATTTATTGCTGTATTGGGGATGGAACCGAGGGGCATTCTACCTAAAATCTACATTCCCCAGCCCTATTTTTTATTCTTTATTTTGAAACAGGGTCTAATTGAGTTGCAAAGGGGTTCACTAAGTAGCTGAGGCTGTCTGTGAACTGCGACCCTCCTGTTTCAGCCTCCCAAATGCTGGGCTTACAAGCATGTGCCACCATGCCCAGTTATGATATTTGATATTTAGGTCTAATTTAGGTATTAAATGATAAAGAAAACTGAGTAATGACATACATAAGATTGTGTCACAGAAAAAATTAATTTTTGTAGGTGTGGGGCTGAGATTGGACCCAGGGGCATCCCTATCTCCAAGCTATACCCCAGGCCCTATTTTATTAATCTTTTTATTTGAAACCAGGGCCATGATAAGTTGCTAAGAGGCTCACTAATTTGCTGAGGCTGTATTTGAGCCTGCAATTATCCTGTCTCAGCCTCCCAAGTACTGAGATTACAGGTGTGCACCACCACATCTGGCCAAGAAGGTTTTTATGACTTACTCTTTCCCCAGAAAAGAGGGCATACTGCATCATACTGTGGGAGTAGCATCAGCTTTGGTTATAAAAAAAAAAAAAAGAAAATCGTCGGCCAATACTTTTTGGTATCTTTGGGAAAGGCACAACAGTTCAAAGTGAACTGTCCAGTATTTGCTATTTTGAATAATTTGGGGCTGGGCATGGTTGTGCACGCTTGTAATCCCCACGCTTGGGAGGCGGAAACAGGAGGATTGCACAGGTTCAAAGCCAGCTGCACTGGCTTAAGAGACCCTGTTTTCAAATAAAAATATAAAAAAGTCTATGAGTGTAACCTGGAGGTAGAAGGGCTTCCAGAAACCCCAGTACCACCACCAAAAAAAAAAAAAATGGATCTGGGAGTGTACCCCAGAGGTAGAAGGTCCCTGGGTTACATCTCTAATACTATACACAGAAAGAAAGAAAGAAAGAAAGAAAGAAAGAAAGAAAGAAAGAAAGAAAGAAAGAAAGAAAGAAAGAAAAGAAAAAAAAAAGAAAAGAAAGAAGTAGCCAGGCGTAGTGGCACACGCTTGTCATCCCAGCATTCGGGAGGCTGAGACCTGGAGGATCGCGGTTCGCGGACAGCCTCAGCTACTTAGTGAGGCCCTCTGCAACTCAGTGAGACCCGGTTTCAAAGTAAAGAATAAAAAATAGGGCAGGGGGTGTAGCTTGGAGGTCAAATGCCCCTGGGTTCCATTCCCAGACCCCCCCCCCCCCACACACACACAAAAGAAGTAAACCAGTAATTCTGGCTGGCTTTCTACTATAGGGAGTTCCCTGGAGGTATGACACCTGGCCTTAGATGATTGAGAGCAGGAAAAGTGCCCTCTCCTGAATGTGAAATAAGGAAATGGTGGGCCTGGGGTTGGGAGTGTTCAGTTTGCATGTGAAAGACAAGCTCGGAGCCAGTGGCTGTGATCACTATGACTTATCTGCCTTTCAGAGGAACAGTCTCCTAGGCTTTGTAAAACCCCTGCCTCTCAGGAATATAGAAATTAAGAAAGTAGACTTAATATCATAAGCTCTGTGAGGAATGGATTCCAAATAGGCAAAGGCAGAATCTAAGCAGACCAAAAACATGGTAATTAAAAATATGTTTGAGGAGACAGCATACTCTCCTCATAGTGGCTGCACCATCTCACAGTCCCATGACCACTGTAGAAGATTTTGACTGTCTTCACATCCTCGTTGACACATATATACTGTTTTTATTGTGTGTGCTTTTTATTTTTTATTATTATTTTTTGTGGTACTGGAGATGAAACCCAGGGGCATTCTACTTCCAAGCGACACCCGCAGCCCTCTTTTTAAAATTCTTTATCTTGAAAAGGGGTCTCACTGAGTTGCAAAGGGCCTCATTAAGTAGCTGAGGCTGGCTGCACACACAGATCCTCTTGTCTCAGCCTCCCCATGCTGGGATTACAAGCATGCCCCACCACACCCAGCTTTTCTTGTGTTATTTAATAATAGCCACCCTAAAGGATAAAGTACTATCTCATGGTTTTGATTTATTTTTTGTGGTACTGTGAATTGAAACCAGAGATATGCTACCTCTGAGCTACACCCGCAGCACTATTTTTTTAAATTGAAAACAGGATCTTTTTAAATGACTAAGAGCCTCCCCAAATTACTCAGGCTGGCCTTGAACAAGTGATTCTCTTATCTCAGCCTCTCAAGTAATGAGATTGCAGACCTGAGCTATACTGGGCTATGGTTTTGAGTTTCACTTCCTGAATAATTAGTGATGTTGAACATATTTTCATGTGCCTATTGACAGTTTGCATATCTTCTTTGTAGAACTATATTCAAATTATTTGCCCCAATTTTTTTTTTTGGCCTTACTGGGGATGGAACCCTGGGGCATTCTATCTCCAAGCTATACTCCCAGCTCCATTTTGTTATTCTTTATTTTGAAACAAGATCTCACTGAGTTGCAAAGGAACTCACTAAATAGTTGAGGCTTTCTGTGAACCGAGATCCTCCTGTCTCAGCCTCCTAAATGCTGGGATTATAGGCAGATGACACCATGGCTGGCTTTATTTGCCCATTTTAATTTTTTTTCTTTTTAGTCTGGTTATTTTGCCCAGCCTGGCCTCAACTCCTAGGCCTCTCTCCTTAGCCTCTCAGGTGGCTAGGACTACAGATGTTCACCAAACACACCTGGCAGGCAGAGGGGTTTTTTTTTGTCTTTGTTTTTACATTGTAGAATATATATATATACACAAATACTCATAAATTCTGGATATCAACCCACTATCAGATATATGATTTTTCCATTTTCTAGATGGCCTTTTTACTCTGATGAATGTGTCTTTAATCACATTTTAAACTTGATAGCCGGGAATGGTATTGCACACTGGTAACCCCAGTACTTGGGAAGCTGAGACAGGAGGATCACAGGTTTGTAGCCAGCCTCAGCTACTTAATGATGCCCTACACAATTTAGTGAGACCCTGTTTTAAATAGAGTATAAAATATGGGGCTGGGGCATAGTTTGGAGGTTGAATGACCTTGGGTTCAATCCTAAGTACTGAAAAAAAAAGTAAAAAATAAAATTACTTTTGGTGTGCTATTTCTCTTCCCTAAGATTTCCATGTCATATCTAAGAAATATTTGCTAATTCAATGATGTTAAACTTTTTTTTCAAAGAGTTTTATAGTTTATCCATTATATTTAGGTCCACTTTGAATAACTTTATTATATAAGGAAGAAGCCTGATTTCATTTTTTTATTTGTGATACTGGCAATTGAAATCAGGGACTGACTACTTCTGAGCTACACCCTCAGCCCTATTTTATTTTTATTTTAAAATGGGGGCTTGCTATGTAGTTGAGAGTCTCCATATTTTCGGAGGCTGTCCTTGAACCTGTGATCCTCCTATCTCAGCCTCTTAAGTCCTGGGATTACAGGCTTTTGCCACCCCTGCCAGCTTTAAAATTAATCTTTTTTGTTATGTTTATTTGTGTTGCTGAGGATTAAATGCAAGAGCATTTTACCTCTGAGCTACACCACTAGCACTATTTTATTTTTTATTTTGAAAGAGGGTCTCAGGAGTCGTGAAGGCCCTCTTTAAATCGCTGAGGCCGGCTCTGAACCTGCCGTGGTCCTGGCTCAGCCTCCGGAGGATGAGGAGTCCAAGAGTAAGGCCCGCACCCAGTCTCACTTCATTCTTTATCCTGTGGATATTCACTTTTCCCAGCATCATATGCTGAAAATACGTTCCTTCCTATATTGAATGTTTTTGTACTCTTGTCCAAAGTTATTTGACTATATGTGAGAGTTGAGTCCTCTTTCTCATGTGTCTATATATTTATTATGCCTAGAAAGCATACAACCCTGGGTTCAATTTCCAGTACACACACACACACACACACACACACACACACACACACACTTTGTTTTCTTCCCTCTCTTATTTTCTTACCATTTAATCAAAAAATACATTGACTTTATATCATAGCATTTAGACATTTTAACTTTTTTATTTCTCTTCACATTTTAGAGAAATAAAAATGTGCTTTACGTCTAAGCTATATCTCGAGCTATTTTTTTAATTTTGTTCTTTTTATTTTGAGACAAGTTGTCAGTTGTCCAGGCTGGTCTTGAATTTGAGTTCCTCTTAGCCCCCTGAGTTGCTGAGATTACAGGCATATGGCACGATGGCCATATTTAAAAATAGTTTTAAGGCCTGAGGGTATAGCACAGTGGTAACGCACTTGCTTAACATGAATAAGGGCCTGGGTTAATACCCAGGAATAGAAAAAAACTTAGTTTTTATATATATATTTTTGGTGGTACTGGGGTTCCTGGAAGCCCTTCTACCTCGGGGCTACACTCCCAGATCATTTTTACATTTTTATTTGGAGACAGGGTCTCTTAAGCCAGCGCGCACAGCTGGCTTCGGATCCTCCTGTGTCTGCCTCCCGAGTGCGGGGATGACAAGCGTGTGCCACCACGCCCAGTAGTTTTTACATTTTAAATTCAGCATAACTAATAGGGTTTGTAGGAATAAATGTCGTGTAAAAATAGACACTGTAATTCTGATTGGAAACCTCCGACAATCGTTATGTTGTAGCCTAAGAGTGTAGAGCAGAATTCAACAAATTTTGTCTTTTGGTATGTGGAAGAGAGAGGAGAAGGAGATAGAGGGGTATTTGAAATCAATTAATTTTAAGGATTTGTTTTAAAAATTCACATGATGGCTGGACTTGATAGTACAAGCTTGTAATCCTAGTAGTTGGGAGGCTAAAACAGGAGGATCACAGTTTTGAGGCCAGCCTCACCAATTTGTGAGGCCCTGCGTAACATAGTGAGACCTTGTTTAAAAATAAAGAATAAGCTGGGCGTGGTGGTGCACGCTTGTAATTCCAGTGCTTAAGAGGCTGAAACAGGAGGATCATACGGGTTCAAAGCCAGCCTCAGCTACTTAGTGAGGCTTTCAGCAACTTAGTGAGACCCTGTTTCCAAATAAATTATAAAATAGGGCTGAGGATGTAGCCTGGAGGTAGAAAGCCCCTGGGTTCCACTCCCCCAGTACCACAAGAAAGAAAAAGAAAGAAAAGAAGAGAAGAGAAGAGAAGAGAAGAGAAGAGAAGAGAAAGAAAGAAAGAAAGAAAGAAAGAAAGAAAGAAAGAAAGAAAGAAAGATAGATAGATTGATTGGGCTGGGAGTAGAGTTCAGAAATAGAATCCCCCTGGGTTCTATTCCCAGTACACCACACACACACACACACACACACACACACACACACACACACACCACACAACCACACACACAATCAACATGATTGTAGATTTTAGTCTGGCAAGACTATATTTCTAATTTAAGATTGTAGTCTGGAGATATGAAGAACTGAAGACTTGAGTCTGGAGTCCTTCTGGAGGCAGAATTCTCTATTCCTTGGAAGACCACATTCTTTTTTATCTTAAGTCCTTCAACTGATTGGGTGAGGTTTTCCATATTGTCGATGGTAACCTGCTTTACTGTGCTGACTTAAATATTAACGTCACCAAAAAATACCTTCATACCAATATCTATTCTGGTGTTTGACCAAATGTCTGGTTACCATGGTCTAGCTAAATGGATGCATAAAATTAAACATCACCATTTCAACTATTGTCAACATGACCCCAAAAACATCTCCTATTTTTCTCCAAATAAAGACATTAAAAATGGTCACACATCACTATTTTCCTTAATGCATATAACTGAAATACTATGATAGAACATCAGCAATACCCAGCCGGCCATGGTGCCATATGCCTGTAATCTCAGCAACTCAGGGGGCTAAGAGGAACTCAGATTCAAGACCAGCCAGAACAACTGACTGAAAACTTGTCTCAAAATAAAAAGAACAAAGTTAAAAAATAGTTTGAGATATAGCTCAGAGGTAGAGCACATTTTAAATTCTCTAAATGTGAAGAGAAATTTAAAAAGGTTAAAATGCCTAAATGCTATGATATAAAGTCAGTGTATTTTTTGGATTAAATGGTAAGAAAATAAGAGAGGGAAGAAAACTAAGTTGGTTTTTTTTTGTACTGGGAATTGAACCCAGGACTGTATGCTTTCTAGGCACACACTCTACCCTTGAGATAGATAGATAGATAGATAAACGTGTGTGTGTGTGTGTGTGTGTGTGTGTGTGTGTGTGTGTGTTACTGCTGAAATTGGAACCCAGTAGGGTTTGACCACCTTTTTATTTTGAAAAACTGTCTTAATAATACCCTGGCTGGCCTTGAAATTGCAGTCCCTCTGTCTCAGCCTCCCAGTTGCAGGGATTACTAGTGCCAAGCTATAAAAGCATCACCTTTTTACTTTTTATATGCACTCAAAATTATTCATTAGAAAAAGTAAGACTAAGTCGGACTTGGTGGCACACGCTTGTAAACCCAATACTTGGGAGGTTGAGACAGGAGGATCGCAGGTTCGCAGCCATCCTCAGCAACTTAGTGAAGCCCATTTCAACTCTGGGAGACCTGTTTCAAAACAAAGAATAAAAAAAATAGAACTGAGGGTATATCTCAAAGGCAGAATGTCCCTGTGTTCCATCCCCACTACTGCAAAAAAATAAGTAGGACTAAACCCTAATGACAATTGTAGTCCTGGTTTCCATAACTGGTTTGTAGTTGCAGCTGGCATTTTGTAACTACTTTCTGCTTTCTGCTATCCATTCTGTATTATTATTTTTGCCCTCAGCAAGCACCTCTGTAACCAGCACTTACTTCTTACTGACTTGGTGGAGTTACCCAGATCTTGGTTGACTGATTGATTGGTTTGATTGATTGCAGAGATGAGATCAAACCGAGGGGCTCACACATTTTGGGAAAACCCTCTGTCATCGAGCTGGAGTCCCAGCCCCTAAACACCCCTTACTGAAATGTCTCAACCACTTGCACTCCTGCCTGAATTGTAGTATTTCAACGTTCACCTTACTTTAACCACAGATCTTGTTAATACTAAGAGACATCCTAAAGGATGGGGATGGAACCCAGGGGCATTCTACCTCCGAGCTATACCCAGCCCTATTTTTTATTCTGTATTTTGAAACAGGGTCTCACTGAGTTGCAGAGGGCCTCACTAAGTACCTGAGGCTGGCCACAAACCCAGATCCTCCTGCCTCAACCTTCCCAACGCTGGGATTACAAGCGTGCACAACCACATCTGGCTTCTAAAGGACCTTCAACATATTTTTCCTTATATTTTTGGGAAGTAGCGGCTACATTTCACCTTGGTAATCAGGATAAATATTCCTAGAAAACCTGGAAACTTCTTCATTTTACTGTTGATTGAGAAGCATGAGGAGCTTAAAGTGGCTGCATGGTAGTGTGTGTGTGTGTGTGTGTGTGCGCGCGCACGCGTGCGTGTGTGTATTGAACCCAGAAGCATTCTACTCCTGAGGTATGCCCCCAGACCTTTTTAGAAATTATGCGTGCGCACACACACACACACACACACACACACACACAGTGAAGACTGAACCAAGCAGCATTCTATCTCTAAGCTATATCTCCAGCCCTAGTTATTTAGTTCTTGTTACTGGTGGTTGAATACAGGGCCTCATGCATGCAAAGCAAGTGCCGTACAACTGAGGCATACCCCGTAGCCCTTATATTTTGTTCTGAAACAGGATGCTAGGCTGCTGAGAGTCTGCTGTATTGTTCTGGCTCTCCTCACACCTGTGAGCGTCTTGTCTCAGCCACTCAAGTACTGCATTTCAGCCGTGTGCACCCACACTCAGCTTTCTTTTTTTAAATTTTTATTAGTCCACTGATGTCATTCATTTTACAGGGATACAAGATGGTAGAGACATGCATGCACAGGTCACTCATTTAGCCCTTCCAGTCCCCACCCGTTCCCTCCCCTCCTGCCTTCTCATGTCTGGCTTCCTGATGGACTCTGATGTGTTTGCGAAAGTACATCATGGGCGTTTGGGGATTTTCCCCTTCTCCCTGCCAACCTCCTCAGTCAGGTCACCTTATTTCTCATCTTTCTTCTCTTCTTTCTGTGGCACTTCTTTTCACTAGCTTCTGCATATTAGGGAGAGCTTCTAATTTCTTACTTTTTTTAGATTATTTTTGCAGGTCTGGAGATGGAGCCCAGGGGCATTCGACCTCTGAGCTATATCCCCTGCCCTATATTTTATTCTTTAATTTTAAACAAGATCTCACTGAGTTGCAAAGGGCCTCACTAAGCAGCTGAGGCTGTCTGTGAACCAAGATCCTCAGGTATCAGCCTCCTGAATACTGGGATTACAAGTGTGCGCCACCCCCATCCCCCGGCTAATTTCTTACTTTTTATGACTGACTGACTTCACTTAGCATTATGTTCTACAGTTCCATCCATTTTACAGCAAATGACTTAATTTTGTTCTTATTTATGGATGAGTAACATTCCATTGTGTACATATCCCATAGTTTTGTACATTCAACTTTCTTATAATTTATTTTGTTAAATGTTTTGTGTTTTTGTTGTTGTGGCCATGTTCCTGGGGATGGAACAGATGCATTCCTTGTTTAGTGGTAAAATGACCTGGGTTTAAGCCGCCGTGCCCCAGTAGTGGCTAAGAGTCATTGCACTTCTTAGACTTGGCATCACAGATGTCTCTAATCCCATTTACATTGGAAGCTGATGCAGGAAGCCAACCTGGGTAATGTAATGAGATCCTGTCTCAAGATAAATGTTCATTTAAAAAGGGCTAGTAACGAACTTGAGTGGTGAAGCCCTTGCCTAGCGTGAGTGAGGACTGGGAGTTAGACCCCAGATCCCAGAAAAAGGACTGGAATCCCAAGTACTGCAATCACAGAACTGTGCCACTGTACCTAGCTTAGCATAATATTTTCAGAGTTCATTCATGTTGTCCAAAGAGCCACTAGTTCATTTATTTTATGACTGCAGATTATTGTACGACATGGATATACCATGCCTTATTTTGTTCATACTCTAATCAGTTGATAGCAGAATTATTCCCACTATTTTAGTATTATAAACAAAACTACTATGAAAATTTAGAAACAAGTTTCTGCATAAAATTGTTTTCATTTTATTTGTGCTCTATTTAGGAATAGCATAGTAGGCATCGACAGTAACTTAGTGGTTACTCTTTGGGCATGGCAAAGCTGTTGTCCAAAGTGACCGAATTGTTTTACCCTCCTATCAGCAGCTCTGATGGTTCGAATTTCCCCACCTCCCCACACCACTGGTCTCTGTTCTTTGTGGGCTTGAGCTTGAACCCAGGGCCGTAGGAATGCCAGGCCACCACTCCTCCACTGAGTTCGGCCCATCCTGCCCGTGGTCTTTTATTTTTAGTGCTAGGAATGGAAGCCAAGGTCTTGCAGATGTTAAAAGTGTGCTCTACCAACCAATCTACACCCCCAGCCTCTCTATTGTGTTTTTGAATACAGCCCTGAATGGAATCCCAGCAGGCTTTTCACTTGCATTTCCAGAATTGGTGGTGAGGGCCTCTTCATTTGCTGATTGGCTATTTGTAAACCTTTTCTTTTTTCCAGTGTCTTACTTAATTTCTTTGGGCACTTAACATTTTAGGAAGGTGTTTCTGAGTTTTTAAACTTCTTTACATATTCTCAATACAATGTACACTTTTATCAGCTTTATGGTTGTCAACTATTTTCTCCCATTCTGCTTTTTGTCTTTTTACATTTTTAGTAAAATGCTTTGATGCAAACTATGTTATGTAACTGTGATGAAATACAATTTATTATTTTTGTTGGCTCATATTTTAGATGTCATGTCTAAGAAACTATTGGCCAACACAGAGTCTAACAATATACATTTTTGTTTTATTCTTAATTGTTTATATTTTAAAGTCCTTAGGTATGATTCATTTGGAATTAGCTTTTTTTTTAAGCTGGTACATTTTAGTCATCCATCAGAGTGATACATACATACAAGCATAAAACATTCCTTACGTTTTACTTTGGCTTCCATCCTGCTGCCCACCTAATCCCTCCACAGCCAGTCTTTATAGTGATGCAGATAACGTCAGGTGTGAACAAAGGCTTACCCCTAGTTACCATCAGCAGATCCCCTCGCCCTCCCCTTCCCTGGCATCGCTGCTCCCCTCCCCAGCTTCCTAGTGTTTTCTATCATTTATCAGAGGCCCCCTTTTCAGTTTCTCTCTGGTTTCCATGTGTGAGTGAAAACATATAGCCTTTTTCTTTATGTGACTGGATAATCTTATGAAGCCTAATATTTAATGTAATATATGGTGTTTGAGCAGATTTTGCAGATTCTCCAGTGTCACTAATACACAGAAGTGTTCTGAATGCATCAGGCCCAGAAACTGATGTAAGATTTTAAGAAGAGGGGTGAGCCAAAAGGTTCTCTTGGGTTTGTATGGCCCAGGTTGCACGTAAAGCTGTGGTATCCAACGCACACATTTCTTTTTTGTGGTGCGTGTCATGTTCATAGGCAAGCTATATACCACAGCTACAGCCCCAGCCCAAGGCCCACTCCTTTTATTTCTTTTTATCCTTTAGCAACATTGCCTTTTATTGTTAACATATGCATAAATTTATTTAACTTGTTTTCTGAATCACACCATGTAATTTATCATCGTAAAATTTATATTGATAGATCTTTGTCCACTTTTTTGAATCTAGTATTTTAAGAAACTGAGCAGGATTTTTTTTGGTTAGAGATAGAATTTGAGCAATTTAGCCAGGATTTGTATGCCTCCACTCAGAGTTCTTTGAAATGAAAAACAGAGAAACGATAAAAGAATGTAAACCACCATGCAAATGAAGTTTTCTAATCTTAACATTGTCTTTTCCCAAACTCACAAATATTGAAATTTTGGAATTAAAAATGCACTGTACATCTATATGCACGGTATTATTAGGCTGAAACTCATATATTTATTTGGCAATTAGTGCTCATTTACCCTCAATACGGCTACTATTTATTACTGGCAAAAATATAAATGTATCCATGTTTAATGGGCAAGGAAGGCTATTACACTTCAGATTTGAGGTAGAGATCTAAATCCAGGTTTTACAATGTATTGGTACATTGTAATCATACATCATTATGTGATACAGGATAGTGGAAGCATACATGCACACACGACTCATTTAGCCTTCCTCAGTCCCCACCCACTCCTTTCTCCCTTCCTTTCTCCTGTTTTTGTTTGTAAACTGTAGGTTATATGCATGAGGGCCCTTCCATCTCCCTCAGGTAACTTCTTTATATATGTGAATACCCATTTTTTATTTTACATTTGCATTACATTTGGGGAGAGTGCGTGAATAATTGTCAAAATATGAAAACTGTACAAAATATTAAGGGGAAATTATTTTTTATCAAATATGAGCAATGTAGGATCTTTTAAATGATTGGGAGATTTTCATCTTGACACTGTTTCAAGTTTCCGGCATATTTGTGTTATTGCGGTTTGGTTAATTTACCCTTTGCAAGTCAGCTTTTTGTGCACCATATAGAGGCTAATTGTAAATTAGGTTATTTGGGTAGTGGCTCTTAATGCAGGATTATTATTGAATGCAAATTATTTCCTATTTTACAAATGTTTGGAAATAGAAATGTCCATTAACTAGGTGGACGTGATTTTCGCGGTCGCTCTTTTAATGCTGCAGTGCGGTAAATTAAGTGCGGTCTGACAATCCCCTCCCCCAGCCCCTCGGCAGGGAGGGGACTGAGACCCCTGCACTGCGGCAGACGGGCGCGCATGCGCCGCCCCGGGCGCGGGCGCACATGCGCAGACGCGGCGATGCGCTCAGCCTGCGCCAGGCTGCGTCCCCCGCAGAGCAGAGCGGGCGGAGCGGCCCCGGAGATGCGCGGCGCCTCGGCCTGAGCGGACACCTGTCACGACGCCATGGAGCGAGCCAGGTCAGCGGGCCAGGGGCTGCCCTCGCCCGGGGACGGGCGCCTTCGCCCCTCGGATCCCCCAACGCGGAGGATGCGCCGGGCGGCATAGACGGGCAGCCCCGAGCCGCAGCCTTTGTTCCCGGAGCCGGGCGCGGTGACAGCTCGGGCGAGGGGTCCGGGCGCGGTGACAGCTCGGGCGAGGGGTCCGGGCGCGGTGACAGCTCGGGCGAGGGGGTCCGGGCGCGGTGACAGCTCGGGCGAGGGGTCCGGGCGCGGTGTGCGCGTCGGGCTCCGGGCCTGCGTGCCGCGACGGGTCGTTCCGCGGCGGGCTTTGTCCTTGGATGGGGCGGTGGTGATGGCGGTGGCCGAGGGCGGCAGGTGCGGGGGCACTGCGGCGGGGTGCCGCCTTGCGGAGGGTCCCCGCGGCAGGCGGGTCCGCCGCCCATCTACAGTGCCGCAGAGGGGTGGGGGCCTGCAGACTCCAGACTGCGGACTGCGGGGCTCGCGTGGGGGGGACCCCGCGGCCGGCAGCACCCCCCCTCGGTGCCGCAGCCCCTCGGCGCAGGGACGGTGCGTACCACCCGGCGCTGCGGCCAGGTAGACATCAGTGACGGGTGAGCGCGGGGAGGGTCTGACCCAACGCGCCCATTGAGAGGCTTTGCGACCCCACAGGCCTGGAGCATCTGGGGGGTAGCTGGGGAGACCCGAGCGCGGTTTTGATGGTTGCCAAGGAGATCATGGCATGATTTGGGGTTATCGGCATCAAGATAATGGCTGCGGGGGAGGAGGTGTCAGCTGTCTCTCTGGCGTGGCGCATGTGTGTCCGGGACACCGCGGGGGGGGGGGCGGGAGGTGTCAGCTGTCTCTCTGGCGTGGCGCATGTGTGTCCGGGACACCGCGGGGGGGGGGGGCGGCTGTGGTTCTGGGGCCCAGTGCCGTGTGCAGGTTGGGGCTCCGATGGTAGTTGCGTCATCAAAGATTCTGACAGGAAGGGGTGGGGGTGGGAGGTCGGGAGGCTCTGGTGGGCAGTGGGGGCGCCGGGGGCGGGCCTTGCTGGTGACGGGGCCAGATGCTGAGGCGACAGAGTGCGTCAGTCACCTGACCACTGCGGTGTGGAGGGCCAGGCTTCTAGAAGGACGGGGAAAAAGACACGGAGACCTTAGTTTGAAGGAAGGGTAATTTCTTTTGTGATTTTTGTCCGTGGTGCTGTTTGCACATCGTGATTATACGTTTGTTATATTTTTAGCTTCCCTGCCCCTTGAACAAAGCTCTGGCAGCAGAAATGTTTAGTTTTTTGGGGGGGAGGCGTCTTAATTTGTTCTTGATGATTTATCTCTGTGTAATTCCAGCAGTGGCACGCACTAGCTGTCACGCGTATTCTCACAGTCGGGCAAGGCGATCCCTTAGGGTGTTCCGGACATTCGGAATCAAGCCATCAAAGCGATCCCAGAAAGGCCAGGTGCTCGCTCTGGCGTCACCCCCGCTTTGCCGGTCCCCAGAGCTGGGCGCTACCTCGCGGGGAGGGTCTGCGCGGCGAGGACGGTGGGGGCGGTGGCCCCTTCTCGCCGCACTGCAGTGCAGGGGGCGCCCGCAGCCCCTCCAGGTGGACAAGGTGCGAGCTGCGGGCACTGGGGATCGCCACCGTGCTCGGAGGGCGGCCTCCCCCTCCTGATGGGCGTGCAGCTTGTGTGTGTGTGTGGGGGGGCTGCAGCCCCTCCGGGTTAGGGACTGCGTGCCGCGCAGAGTGGGGTGTGCCGTGGCACGTAGCGTTCGCTTCCCCCTCCTGACCTTAGTCCGCGGTATGGGAGCGGTCTGCAGACCCTCTTGCTGGGGACGGAGCACACCGCGCAGGGTGAGTTGCCTTGGCAGGCGGGGTTCGCCGCCCCTCCTGACAGCGCTTCAGTTGGGGAGGGGGCTGAAGCCCTTTAGGGGTGGAGATGGTGCGCGCCACATGCAGTGACCTTTGCTGCGGCAGGTGGAATTTGGCCCCTACGGACAGTATTGCAGTTGGGGAGGGGGTTGCAGCCCCTTCGGGCAGGGGACGGTACCGGCTGCTTGCAATAGGGTAGGGTTTGCCGCAGCAGGTGGCGTTTGCCCCCTCCTGGCAGTGCTGCAGTTGGGGAGGGGGCTGCAGCCCCTTGGGGCTGGGCACAGTGCCCGCTGCGAGCATAGAGTAGGGTTGGCCGCGACAGTGGCGTTTGCCGCCCCCTTCCTGACAGTGCTGCAGTTGGGGAGGGGGTTGCAGCCCCTTCGGGCAGGGGACGGTACTGGCCGCTTGCAAAACATTAGGGTTTGCCGCGGCAGGTGGCGTTTGCCCCTCCTCACAGGACTGCAGTTGCAGAGAGGCAGCGGCCCCTTAGGGCAGGGGATGGCGCACGACACACGCAGTGGGGATTGCCGCGGCAGGTGGCGTTTGCCGCTCCTTCCTCAACAGTGCTGCCTTTGGGGAGGGGTCTGCAGCCCTTTGGGCTGGGGACCCTGCGGGCCGGGATCAGTGCAGCCACGCCCATCTGACAGTGCTGCAGTGGGTGGGGCGGCTGCGGCCTCTGCGCAGGTGCGTGCCGTGGGTGGTGGGCTTTGCCCCTCCAGGTAGAGAGGGGCCTCCTGTACAGCAGTGGAGGGGGAGGGTCCTGAAGCCCCTCGGGGCTGGGTCCCAGCGAGCCGCACACGCACTGTGTGCCAGGGCAGGTGGGCGTGGGCCGCCTGGCCCTCAGGGTGCCGCGGTGAGGTGGGCCTGCAGCCCCGTGGGGGCGTGGCGTAAGGGGCGCACGCACTGAGGTTTGCCAAAGCCGCTGGAGGAAGGACACCCCCCCCCTCACAATACCGCACTGTGGGTATACAGCAGCCCCTGCTGGCTGAGGAAGGTGCGTGCTATGTGTGGTGGTGTTTGTCGCGGCAGACGGGGGCGGTGCCCCCCCTTAGCACTGCAATGGGAGTGGCCTGCTGCCGGTCCAGGCTGGGGACACTGCGTGCCATGCGCAGTGGGGTTTGCTATGGCAGGTGGTGGCGGCAACCCCTCCTAGTACCGCAGTGGGGGGGTCCGCTGCCCCTCCAGGCTGGGGATGCTGCGTGCCATGCGCACTGAGGTTTGCCGCGGCAGATGGGGGTGGCCCCCACTTCACTGCCCCGCACTGGGGTCGTCTGCAGCCCCTCCAGGCTGGGGACGCTGCGTGCCATGCGCAGTGGGGTTTGCCGTGGCAGGTGGTGGCGGCAACCTCTCCTGGTACTGCAAGCGGGGGGAGTCTGCAGCCCCTCCAGGCTGGGGACGCGCGTGCCATCCGCACTGAGGTTTGCCGCGGCAGATGGGGGCGGACCCCTCCTCACTACACGGCACTGGGGGCGTCTGCAGCTCCCCCAGGCTGGCGACGCGCGTGCCGCGCACAGTGGGTTTTGCTGCGGCAGGTGCAGGCGGCCCCCTCCTCGCGGTCCCTGTGCGCTACTTTGTCCTGCAGGCACTCAGCTTCCCCCTCTCCACTGCGCTGTGCTTGGCGACAGCTTGGCGTGGGTGGTCGCCGTGCTCAGGTTCGCAGGGGTGTGGACAGCCCCCCTCCCCCTGCAGGCAGTGGAGGGCGTGACGCAGCACAGGCCTGGACCAGATCGCGGCCCTGCCCCCTGGCCACCGGCAGCTGCGCCTCCAGCCGGGGTCCTGCAGAGCTGGCTTTTGCAGGTGCCCGCAGCTGGCCCCACCCCTCCCTGGGTTTCTGCTGCTGAGCAGGAGGGGGGCATTCGGGAGGGGCCAGGGTCTCTGCAGCCCTGCGAGCTGCGGCCCCCAGGCTTGCGCGGCGCTGTGCATCCCGCCGAGCTGAGCTCGGTGGCGCCCCTCCCTCTGGGCTTCCTTTTGCGGCCCTGGCCGCTTTGTTCTCCCTTAAAACAACAGCTGGATATTACACTTAGGTCACAGATGTCCTTTACATTGAACAGACTTTGGTCTCTAGCCCACCACTTAAAAAGATGTTTAAGCCTCTTCCTGATTTGTTCCTCTTTTAACTTTGTATTAACCTTGAGTTTTTTTTTTTTTTTTTTTTTTTCGGGTCTTAGGAGGACTGAACCCAGGAGCATTCAACCTCTGAGCTACACCCCCTGCCCTATTTTTTATCTTTTATTTTGAAGCAGGGTCTCGCCGAGGTTGTATGTAAAGCACACGCTACCACACCCATCTTCCTTTTCTTCTATCTAAGAGGACTTCTAGGGTTTTCAAGGGCAAACTTTCCCTGGAGTCTCAGTATTCCATTGTAATCTTCTGCCTTTTCGTTTTTTTTTTTTTTTTTTTTTTTTAATGGCACAAGTTTGAAAGAACATTCACAAGTACGTTTTAAAACAACTAGTAAACGGGGCTTTCTGTGTATCTTGGCTTCCCCTATTCCATCACTAGCCCTTACAATCAAAGTGATTTTTCAGGCCCCAGATCGTTTTCTGATGGGTCCTGCATCATGGTGCCCTATCCACTCTGACGGCTTCCCTTTTCTTTCTACTGGCCAAGATTTTCTGTGGTTATAGTGGGGTAGTCAGATAACAGAGAGAAAAAATAAGGCACATTGAGGGTGCTGTGGTGACCAGGCCTAGGATAGGCCAGAGGGAGCCCCGTAGCTAAATTCCTAGCAACAGCAACAACAAAAAAGCAAACCAAAGGGGAAACCAAGGAGAGCCGGCCCCAGTTTATGGCGCTACAACTCCTCCTAGCGGTGAAAAAGACTTCTCTACCCCTAAATTTTGGTTCTGAGGGTCGGTCCCACTCTCTTGGAGCTACAGCTCCCCCAAGTGGTTGAAAGGGACTGTTACACTGAGTGCGTGCTCCCTGAGCTGAGGGAGCTGCCAGGGTCACCATGACAACGGGGAGGCCTGGGGTTGGATCAGGAAAGATGGGGGTGGGGAAGGAGGGGGAGGGAGAGGAAAGCCGGCCTCTCCTCGTTCCCCATGTAATCCTCAGACTGAAACTAGATGACTTCTCTCGAAGGCCTCCCTCCACACCGTGACGCTCACTTACAGGCTTCCAGAGGTTTTAATTTCAGGCTAGTGTATAGAGAATAGGAAAAGATGACCACCAGTCCCATAGTGCTTAATAATACAGCACTCCTCTTTAATTCCCGTCATTATTTACTTTCAGAGACTCCAAATATCTGTTCCATACTTGTAGGCATGTTCTGTAGCTGCATTGGTAAAGGGCTCGGTGCACTCGCTCCAACATGCGTATCAATAAAGCCCTCCAGGAAGCCTGGTTCCGGTTCCGCTTCTTTAATTTCATTTAATGGGCATTTTATTTACTGTGGTTTTGATTTGCACTTCCCTAATGACTAATGAAGTAGTGCCTCTCTTCAAGTGCCTATTAGCCATTTATCTCTTAGAGGCATTTACACAATTTAATATGATGTTTAAATGATTGGTGATAAATTTCAATAAATCAATTTTTTTTGCAGTACTGGTAATGGAACCCAGGGCCATTATACCTTCAAGTCACACCTCCCAGCCATATTTTTTCTTTATTTTTTGAAACAGGGTCTCACTGAGTTGCAAAGGGCCTCACTAAGTAATAGCCAAGGCTGTCCGTGAACCTCAATCCTTCTGTCTCAGCCTCCCAGATGCTGGGATTAAACACCTGGCTAAATCAATTATTTTAAAAATATACACACCTCCTTGAAACATTAGAGAGGATGTTAACGTTAACTGTGCTGTATAAGTATAGTTATGTATAATGGTGAGTGAGGGTGAGTATAAAAGTGTATTAAAAGGAATATAAAAATCTTTCCAGCCAGGTGTGGTGGCGCACAATTGTAATCCCAGCATTCGGGAGGCTGAGACTTGCGGATCTTGGTTCCAGGGCAGCCTCAGCTACATAGGCCTTTTGCAACTCACTGAGACCGGTTTCAAAATAAAGAATAAAAAATAGGGCAGAGGGTGTAGCTCAGAGGTCAAATTCCCCTGGGTTCCATCCCCAGACCTGCAAAACAAAAAACAAAAAAAAACCTTTCCATCACCTTAAAATTTTAGCCAAAATAAAAAATTAATTTGTGCTAACAAATTTATGCCTATATTTTGTGTTTGTATTTATATTTAAAATAGCATGTTCAACCTAAGTTTATTATTTCTGTATTCATGTTTTGCAGTCCTCTTATTGCATGCATATTTGTAGTACATTTTGAAGAATTGTCAGTTATGTTGACTGTCCCGCTTTCATCCATTCAGCAGTAATGCGCCTGGTAATACTATACAGATTTTAATAAACATTTTTATTTCAGTTTTTGTATAATTTTCCTGACACACACGCCAGGTATCAAGATGAGCAGAGGCCTCGGCTCTAGGGCTCATGTTATATTTTAAATTTCCATGAGGAGACTAATTTGATGGGCATAGATTGTGAGTATTTGTTGGAGTCCACAAAGCTGCCCCTCTGTCTCGCTCCGTCTTCCACATGGTTTGTCTCCCAAGCAGGTTTCATATTTAAAATGTAGTTTCCTGTGCCTGAGATTCCAGGAACTATGAATTAAAGAAAAATAGCAGCTGTTGTTTTTCATCTGATTTTGAGTTTTGTCCTGATGTTCTCCGCAGGATTACCAGACACGATGTAGATGGAGATCAGAGCTCAGGTACAGGACGTTCTCCTACCAGCAGCCCAGCAGCCCGGCTCACAGGGCGGAGATGGGTTCCCTGAGATGTTTTTCAGCGCACATGTCTCATGTGTTCTGGACAGTACACAGAAAACTGAGGTTATACCATGTAAATTTCTTACTTCAGTGTCAAAAAACAACAAAGCCCTCTAGGTATGGTGGCTTGTAATCCCGGCGCGTCTGAGAAAGGAGGATCGTGGTTTATGGACAGCCTCAGCTACTTAGTGAGGCCCTTCACAACTTAGACCCTATTTCAAAATAAAGAATATAAAATCGGGCAGCGGTTGTAGCTCAGAAGTCAAATGCCACTGGGTTCCATCCTCAGACTCACAAAAGAAAAAAAAAATACAAAGCAAAAACTTGTGAAGTTCACAAACTCTGAGCTCTGAACCATTTCATCAATGATAAGAATGATTAAGAGGGAAAAAGTTCCTGTAGAGACAGAGTGTTTATTTTTCACAATCAGAACACCTAGAGGTCCAGGAAAGGTTGGCACCATTTTGTCTTGTGGAGAAAGCGTTTTGTCTAGAGGTCTCCGAGGCTCAGTCACCAAGTTTACTGTGCTGTGAATTAAACGTGCCATGTCTTAAGTCAGGAAGACTCTTCTAGGTAGGTGGCACCTTGCGCTGTAGATTCCACAGAGGTGAGGAAGTAGAGCAGAGGCTTTGAGCATTACTGTCTCATCAGGGGCTTCTATTCCCAGTTAATGCAGAGACACAGGGAAGTAGTTCTGGACACAAAGGGCAAGTGCCTTCACTAGGAAGAATCGGCTCTGCCCTGCTCTTATGACAGTGTAACCGTGGAACTTATGTAGCAATCCCATTCTCAAAACAAGGCAAGGAGCCTCTGTCATTTTTAGTAGAGGTAATAGAAAAGCTAATTGTGTTTATTTCTAAACCGGATATTTGCTGAGGATAAGGAAATGGGAAAGAAACTTTATTGACATTTTCATGGGCTAAAATGATCTATTCTGAGAAATATAAAAAAAATCTACTTTTTTCAGTGCTGAGGTTGACCCAGGACCTGGCACCTGCTAGGCAAGCAAGCTACATGCCAGGCCTTTGTCTTTTTATATGGTACTGGGACTTGAACTCAGGGACATTGCAACTCCTAACTATCCCCAAAATACATTTTATTTTTTGAAACAGGCTCTCATTAAGTTGCTGAGAACCTCACTTAAGTTGCTGAGGCTGTCCTCATTCCTGGGACCTTAGCCTCCCAGTATTGGCATTACACGTGTTTGCCAGTAGACCTGGTCTTCTTTGTATTTTGAGACAGAGGCTTACTAAATTTCCCAGGATGCCTTCAAATTTAGGATCCTTTTGTCTCGATTCCCAAGTAGCTAGGATTACAGGTATTTTACACTGTGCCCAGCCTCACTATCATTGTTTTAATAAATAATATGGTGTTTTGTTTGTGGATCCGGGGATGGAACCCAAGGGCATTCAAACTCTGAGCTACACCCCCTGCCCTGTTTTTTATTCTTTATTTTGAAACAGGGTCTCTCTAAGTTACAGAGGGCCTCACTAAGTAGCTGAGGCTGCCTACGAACTGCAATCCTCCAGTCTCAGCTCCCAGATTGTGGAATTACAAGCACGTGCCACCATGCCTAGCTAATAAATAATATGTTAACCACACATAGAATGCAGGATGGCACAGACACTCAAACGTGAGTTTAAGGATGCAGTTCTCCCCGAGTCTCTATTTCCCATCTCATAGATGCTGTCTTAATTTTCACCCAGTTGCTTTGCAATGTCATGATGGCTACCAGAATCCGAGTGTGGTGGCGCACACTTGTAATCCCAGGACTTGGGAGGCTGAGACAGGAGGATCATGACTTGCATACAGCCTCAGCTACTTAGTGAAGTCCTCTGCAGCTTAGTGAGACCCTGTTTCAAAATACAGAGTTAGAAATACGGATGGGGTTGTATCTCCAAGATAGAATACTCCTGGGTAAGATGGCTACTGCAATTTTTACCTATAATAGTAGGATGTCGTTGAAATGTTTTAATCTATTAAAATCTATTTAATCTCTGACCTCCACCAGCAACAGGAGCTGCTTGGTCAGAGCTGTGGCAGCCTCTGCCCATCCTAGGGGGCAGGAGTCTGGGGTCTGCAGGACCATCTAGTTGTACCAGTGTGGATGGATCAGAACAATGTTCCTCATCCTTTTCCCTTGCCCAACAAGCACATCCAACCAATGATGTCTCCCAGGTCATCCTGCAATGGCATTTTGCCTAGCAGGAGTCATTGATGGAAACCTTTCAGGGTCTATAATAATAGACTGAGCTTATATACTCTTTGTATACCGGCATTAGTCATTACGGGTGCAGTATTTTTAAAGAATGTAGTATATTTCTGGTACTGATTATAAGTGTCTCTCCATTCGCTCAGTGTAAATGTATAAATTTACATGATAAATATACAAGTCTGTAGGAAGGGCAAGGGGATTGGATGCAAAATTAGGAAAACATGACGTGGTACGCCTACAATAAGAACTCGATTTTCCTCGGTCCCGATTTCCATTCTCACCCCTGAGCCAGGATGTACACACCAACTTACGGAGCTCTGAACACGTCCTGCCACTTGTTGTTTGCAGCTTCTTGGTTCTTTATTTTTTTCTTTATTTTTTTTTGCGGGTCTGGGGACAGAATCCAGGGACATTCTACCCCTGAGCTACACTCCACACCCTATTTTTTATTCTTTATTTTGAAACAGGTCTGACTGAGTTGCAGAGGGCCTCACTACGTAGCTGAGGCTGTCTACAAACTGCGATCCTCCGGTCTCAGCCTCCCAAATGCTGGGATTACAAGTGTGTGCGTCCACACCCAGCTGCTTTTGGGTTCTTTATATTTTGTTCTCTTAGCTGGGCACACACTGTAATCCCAGTACTTAAAAGACTGAGAAAAGGGGATTGCAGATTTGAGACTAACCTCAGCAATTTAGCAACTTAGTGAGTCCATTTAAAAATAAATGGCAAGGGGTATAGCTCAGAGATAGAATGTTTTGGGGATGAATCACCAGTACCACACACACACACACACACACACACACACACACACACACACACTTTCCATGGTATATTGTATGGATAAGATACACTTAGTTTTCATTCACTATTATTTTTTTTTAAATTTTGTTACATGAAACCATATTGGAATAACCATGCCCAGACAGATAACTAAGCTAGAGTAAAATTATTTAGAAGGAATTTTTAAGGTCAAAAACAATTCTTTCTGGGTGTGGTGGCAGGTGCTGGGGAGGCTGAGACAGGAGGATCACAGAGGTTCAAAGTCAGCCTCAGCTACTTAGTGAGGATCTCAGCAACTTAGTGAGACCCTATTTCCAAATAAAATATAAAATAGGTCTGGGAGTATAGCCCGGAGGTAGAAAGCCCCTGGGTTCCATCCCCAGTACCACCAATAAAATAAATAAATAAAAAGCAATTGTTTAGGTCACCCCAGTTCTTAGGGGCCTGAGACAGGAGGATCTCAGGTTCTAGAAACAATGATTAAGTGAGACCCTATTTCTAAATAAGAAATAAAAGAGGTTAAGGGTATGCCTAAGATGTAGAATGCCCCTGGGTTCAATCTCCAATAATACCAAAAAAAAAAAAAGGAAAAAAAGAAAAAAGTAAAGAAAGGTTTCTTTAAAATCTCACTAGTTGCCCAGGCATGGCGGCACATGCTTGCAATCCCAGCATTTGGGAGGCTGAGACGGGAGGATCGCAGTTTAAAAACAGCCTCAGCTACTTAGTCCCTTTGCAACTCAGTGAGACCCTGTTTCAAAAAAAAGAATAAAAAAACAGGGCTGGCGGTGTAGCTTGGAGGTAGAATGCCCTTGGGTTCTATTTTCAGTACCATAAAAAATCTCACTAGTCTTTTCAAATTGTTTTAGAAATATTTTAAGAAGATGACATGATTACCTTTGACTCATTTCTCTAAGTAGATATTATTTTATAAAATATGAATCACATGATTTATAAATTTGAGAAACGTAACCATTTTGCTTTTATTAGCTATTTTACTATTTGGTTTTCCTATCTTAGCCTTTACCATGTCTCTGCAACACTATCAAGTCACCTTAAAGAAAAGACTTAGCAGAAGATGTATTTCTAGTTTTGGTGAGGCTGAGGATGGAGGCTCACAGGTTTGAGGCCAGTCTGGGCAACCTACTGAGACCCTGTCTCAAAGCACCAAGTATTGTTTGTATATGCGTGTACCACCGTGAACCTCATTATGATGTATAATTGCCATGCACCAATAAAAAGATTGAAAATAAAACAGCTTTAGGGGCACAGCTCAGTCGTAAAGCACCCCTGGGTTCAGTACCCAGTACGTACATACATACACACACACACACACACACACACACACACACACACACACTAGTAAAGCGGAGGACAAGGCAGAGGCTGATGAGAAGTCATTGCTGAGGGAGGAATTTGAGGCTACTTTTGTGGATTTTTGTTCTTAGAGTGCTAATTGTTGCACTGCCACACTTTATGTACCAGTTTATTTATCCTAGGCGTGGCAGCGTCCTGGCATGAAAACACTGCTATTCTTCAAAGATCACAGGCGATTTTATGGACTCAGAATGTGTGTAGCTTCTCCTTCTACATCCTCAGCACACACTTTTTTCTCCTTCTGATTCCAGAGAATGTGACGATCGTCTGCCTAACCATATGCCAGCCTCCTGAGCCTTCCCCAAGCCCATCTTTACCTTCCTTCCACCATCTAGTTTCAGCTAGAGCCCTGCTAAATTGGCTTAGCAAGATGTCTCACCTAGCTTTGCCTGTTGTGACTAAAGCTGCTGTGAATATGGGCATACAAATATCTCTTCAAGTCCCTGCTTTCCCATTCTTCTAGGTATATACGTAGAAGTGAAATTGTTGACTCCTATGGCATTGGGTACTTAACTCTTAATTTATAAAGGAGACTGAGTGATGACATAGGTTGGCTGATGTCAAAGAAAAAAAATTTTTTTTTTAATGCTGGGGATTGAATTCGGGGGCATCCTACCTCCAAGCTTCACCTCCAGCCCTATTTTGTTTTTATTATTTATTTTGAAATGAGGTCTTGCTAACTTGCTGGAAAGTTCACTAATTTTCTGAGGCTGGTTTTGAACCTGTGATTCTTTTGTCTGAGCTTCCCAAGTACTGGGATTACAGGTGTGCACTCTCCCACCTGGCCAGGAAGTTTTCGTGACGTAACCATTTCCTCCGAGAAGGGGGCCTACTGCCTCACATTGTGTGAGGAGCATCAGGTTTTGGTTAGGAGGCCAAACAAAACAATGAAAGGAAAAACATGGGCCAATATCTTTTGGAATATTTTGGAAAATCAATACGGATCAAAGTGAACTGTCTGGTATTTAGTGTTTTAAATAATTTTGGGCCAGGCAAAGATTCCAAGCCATCCTCAGCAACTCAGTAATGCTCTCAGCAACTTAGAAAGACCTTGTTTCCAAGTAAAAATTAAAAAATGGGTCTGGAGTATATCCCAAAGGTAGAAGTCCTCGGTATTCTATCCATAGTACCACAAAAATATAAAATAAATAGCTGGGTATAATGGCATATCCTTGCAATCCCAGTACTTGGGAAGCTGAGACAGGAGGATCACAGGTTCAAGGACAACCACAGCAACCTTGTGAGACCCTCCACAACTTTGTGAGACCCTGTTCCAAAGTAAAGAATAAAGTAGGGCTAGGAGTGCAGCTTAGGGGTAGAATGCCCTTGGGTTCAATCCTCAGAACCACAGTAGAAAATTAATTAACTAATTAGTTGAGTCTTCTTTTTGTGGCACTGGGGATGGAACTCAGGGGTGATATACCTCTGAGCTACACCCATAGCACTATTTCTTATTATTTGTTTTGAAACAGGGCCTGAGTTGAAAAGGGCCTCACTAAGTAGCTGAGGCTGTTTGTGAACCATGATCCTCCTATCTCAGCCTCCTAAATGCTGGGATTACAAGTGTGTGCACCACACCTGGCTCACTAATGAATTAATCCTTGCTGGCTTTGTACTGTGGAGATGGTTTCTAGAGGCTGGACACCTGCCCTGGGATGATGGAGAGATCTATGCTTTCAGTCAAAGGTTCTGCTGACAGATCCCATGACAACCTCCAGCCATGCCCATATGGCCACCTTACTGTTGATCATATAGCCCACGGGGTAGAGAAGTCAACTTGCCAACTTGATTATGAAAATCCATCTCTTCTGAGCATGTCCTCTGTCTGGCATTCTCAGGTGATGTGAAGATTTTCACCATTTTTGGTTATATAAGTGAGTCTACCTGTCTATCTCTTCCCCAGACGTCCTTGTCATTGATTTTCCAAACATGTTTTATTCTTTTGTTTTCCCTCACTCTCTTTCTTCTTTTCACTTCCCTCTTATTCCTTCTTCTTTCAAGATTTCTTGAAATTAAACCCAGGGGCATTCTACCTCTGAGCTATACCCCAGCCCTATTTTAAATTTATTTATTCTTTATTTTTAGCAATGGTTTTATTCTACCTCCAAGCGATTCATCCTGATATATTTTGTTATTTTATTTGAAAACAGGGCCTCGGTAAGTTGCAGATAGCCTCATTAAATTTCTGAGGTTAGCCACAAACCTGCAATCCTCCTGTCTCAGTCTCCCAAATACTGGGATTGAAAGCATGTGCCACCACACCTGGCCCCCGCCCTATTTAGATTTTTTTTGTTTTTTTGTTTTTTTCAAACAGGTTCTCACTAAATTTGAATTTGCCGAGGCTGGCTTCATACCACCATCATTTCTTATTCAGACACCCAAGGACCAGGATTACAAGCTTGTGCTCTCACTCCTGGTTCAAACATGTTTTTTTAAGTCTCTCAGCTTCTGACCATTGGGTACAACCCATACATTGGATATGATTGCATATCTGTCTATCCTTACAATCAAAATAAACAACTAGCTGTACTGATCTAAGCTCTGCCAGCTAGAAGGACTTCTCTTCATCCCTGGTTTTCAAGGCTTCCTACAGTGGGGAGGTGGTAGCCATGGACTTCCAGGTGAGGCCTGCATTTTCAGAATAGCCATTTGTAAACCAATCCTGAATCCTCTCTTCCTCTGTTACCCGATTGAAAATAACTCAGTGAGGCTCTCAATGTGGCTAGGAGAGAAAAGGCAGTAGAGCAGGAGAGGGGATTGTGTGCTTTCTGAAAACCTGTCTCTCTTTCCCTTTCTGTACTGGGGATTGAACTAAAAACTTCACACCTATTAGAACTAGGGAAGCCATACACCAATGATCTTCCCCCTTCAGCCCTTCATTTTGAAACTGAGAATATGTTGCCCAGGCAGTCCTCACAGTTCCAATACTTTTCCTGTTGCTTCTTCATTCTCTGGGATTATAGGCATGCATCACCATGTCTGGCCAGAACCTAGCCTCTTAGAAATATCTGATATGGAGAGTGTACTGTCACATCACACCACAGTCTGTCCATATTCTCTTTACTAATGGAAATAGTCATTAATGCCTTGAAATTCATTCAAATTTGAGAAGCATTTCCTGTTTCCCCAGTGTAATTTAGAAAATTACCCCTTAAAATTTGTTCATCTAGGCTGGGTGTGGTGATGCATGTTTGTAATCCCAGCATTTGAGAGGTGGAGACCGGAGGATTATGATTTGTGTACAGCTTCAGCTACTTAGTGAGGTCCTTTGCAACTCGACACCCCTTCCCATTTATAGCCTTTATTTAGGTAATTTCCAGATTGGGTAATGTTAATTCTTATGTTTCTTTAAACTACATTGTGTCTTGATATTTTATCTTGACCCTGTTAGGGTGAGTTCTCGGCTCAGGAACTCGGGGTCTGCAGGGTCCTTGGCTAACGTGACGGAAAAGAATTTGAGCACGTGCCAGTTAGAGACATGGACAGAGGTTTATTGGGGAAAGGGGGAGGAAATACACATTCAAGAGAGAATGTGGGCCCCTCAAGATGAGGAAGGCATTTTGGGGACCTCAGGGTTCTCTTCTTGTAGGGGATTTTCGTGAGGGGTAGGCTAGAGACGGTATGTGAGGATGAGCTCGGTCCGGTAGTCCCAAGGTGGTTTATGGTGGGCAGGTGGTCTGGCAGCCTTAGGGCGGATGAGCTCAGTCCAGTAGTCCTGAGGTGCTTCCTGATGGTCTGTGGTCTGGTCAGCCTTAGGGTGGATGATCTTGGGTTTATTGGGGTCCTCGATAGTTGATTGACGGATAAGCTAGGATATCCTAAATTATAGGTTTTCTCAGAAATATTGTTAACTCTAGGATCTACAGGTTTCCCAAGAATTTATGGTAGATGTCAGGCCTGGGAAAGAGAACTGGTTTGTGGACTAGAGGCAGAAGCACTTCAGCACCAGGTTCTTATATCAAAGTTATATTTTTACTTTTCCTTCCTGTCTGTCTCCTTTCTACCTACTTATTCCTTCTATCCTACAACATTTCCTCCCACTGAGACTTCGATCCCTTAATCTTAAGGGGAGCAGAAGGTCGAAGGTCTGACTTCTATAGCTGCTTCAAGGTTATAAGGGTCATTGTCTCTGCCTAGCCAGGGATCGAAAGTCTCTTCCTTACTGATCCAAAGGAGACATAGGAAGGCCAGGGCCTGCTGGTTGTAGAACCATTGATCTTTGATATCCTGGAAGAGATATTAGCCTACAACAACAGTAAATCAAACAACAGAGAAGTATTCCTGTGCAAAGTATCCTGGCTAAGGAAATGAGGACTTTTTTCCACCAAGATGTTCCAGAAAACCAGGAGATTAGCAGGTCATTGAAACTTGGGTCAGAATCAGACATATTATTGATTTGAGAATGAAGGTCTTATAATGGAAAAGATATATTTTTAGAATTATCAGGAATATAAACACAGCATTCTTGTTTAATAATACACAGGTTCCCGCTGTGCTGCAGCTAATATATCAAGAGCCATCCACATGACACCGTATCAAGTTGCTTGGAAAAGTAAGGTTGCTGGTTGGGTGGCAGGATGTCTCTTAATCTTTGAATCAAGACTCCCAGAGCCACCCCCTGCCTGTCAGCTGCATAGAGAGTAAATGGCTTATCCAAGTCAGGGATTCCCAGGGCTGGGGTAGAGAGTAACAAATTCTTGAGTTTTTGAAAGGCTTTTTGCTGTCTTTCTGTCTAATCCACGGGCTCATAGTCAGGCCTTTGTGTGGCCTCACAGAGTGGCTTAGCTATAAGCCCCAAATCTGGGAATCCAGATTCTACAGAATCCAGCCATCCCCAAGAAGGCTCTGAGCTGCTTTTTGGTTTGGGGTGGCCCTATTTTTAAAAGGGCTTCTTGTCTCTCAGGGGTGAGAGTTTGTTCCCCTGGAGTCAGGATTTGGCTCATATATTTTACTCTTTACTGGGAGATTTGAGACTTTTGTGGAGACACTCAACTTTCTGCAGTTTACAGATAATTAAGACCTCTTAGTTTTACCATCGGAGTCCTGTTTAGAGACTGCAGATAAGGAAGTCATCTACATACTGAAGCAGAGCCCATTTTTAAGAGTTAAGGATGTTAATTCCTGTGCTAAAGCATTTTAAAATAGGTGGGGGCTGTCTCGAAAGTCTTGAGGCAGCACTGTCCAAGTATACTGGGCAGCTTCCATCATTTTTTGGCCCTGTTACTAATACACCTAAGAATGGGGGAGGATGTCTTGGTGCTAAATGAGGGGTTGCCCCCAGGGAAGCTAAGAAATCTCTTCCTGGCAAGGGAGTGGGGCATTCCAGGAGAACTAAGAAGGCTTGGGTAAAAATCACTTCTCCAAATCTACAAGTCAAAGGCATTGTAAAGTGTTTGGCCTTGGGGGTGCCATCAACCCCAGTTACAATACATGTTTGCTTAGAAAGTGGTCCAGAAGTGGTGATTAAGGGAGAGAAATGAGCCCCTGTATCCAAAAGAAATTTAATATCTTTACCTGCCACATCAAGAGTCACCCGAGGCTCCTCTGTTGTGATGTCCACCTGATTAGAAGGCTGGTCAGAGAAGGCCTTGCTGAGCCTCAGGCATCCTCAGTCTTCCAGGGCAGCCATGATAGGAGCAGATGGCCTCACCTCCCTTTGGAAGCAAGGGCAATCACACCTCCAGTGTTTTCCTTCTTTGCAGAGGGGGCACATCCCAGGTGCAGACGGACCCCGCTTTGGGCAGTCCTTGGGGCAATGTCCAGGCTCTTTGCAGTAATGGCAGGTGCCAGGTGTCAAGCCTTCTCTCTGTCTGGAGGGAGCCTTTGTGTATCTCTGAGGGGGCAGGGGTCTGTCGACCAATGCAAGAGCAATTAATTGAGCTTGTTCTCGTGCCTGCATAAGCCTCTTCCTATCCTTAGTAGTTTCATTTCCCTTGTCCCTGTTGTTGAAAACCCCGAAGGCCACATTGAAAAGCTGATCAATGGGAGTTTGAGGTCCCATTCCCAGCTTTTGGAGTTTCTTTTTAGTATCTGGGACTGACTGACTGATAAAATGAGTTCCTAATAATATCTGTCCGTCTCGTGATTCTGGGCTAATCCATGTATACTTTCAGAGGGCTTCAGTTAAATGTCCCGGAAACAAAGCAGGATTTTCATCCTCATCTTGTGTTATTTCTCTAATTTTGTCATATTATAAATATATAAATAATTATACATATATAAATATAGTTGTATTTTTTACTTTTCCTTCCTGTCTGTCTCCTTTCTACCTTCTTATTCCTTCTATCCTACATCAACCCCACCACAGAAATCATGTTTTAAAATCATTTATTATTTTTCCATCCCAACCCAGGTGGGATGGGTTCTATGGGCTCCTGGGGGCTGAAATTCTATGTTGGGCTTAGTCAAAGAGGAGAGAAAAGTCAGTCGAAAAAATCTGGAGAATCCTGTTGGGCTGAGGGTTGGCACATGGGGTCAGAATTAATAACCCATCCCCGTTGCCTTTATTTGGGTTTTAAAATGAATATTTTTGATACATTTTGAAGGTGAAGCATCTGAAAAATTAATGAGCAAGAAAAATGAACCACATAACTGCATTATTACATCCTAGTGCTTTAATTTTCAAAGCAGTGTTGTATTTAGGGACTTTGTTTTAAAGATTTTCATGTATTTTGTCCCCCCCCCCCTTTTTTAATCAGCTGACTCGACACACTCTTTCCTCAGGACTGCCATTTTGTAGTCTTTGACTCTGGCTCAGGATCGCAAGATGGTGGATCTTGTTGGAAAAAAATCATCCTATTTTAAGGGCTTCGACTTTAAAGATCTCCTCTGACCTAGCCGGGAAATGATTGCCTCAGTGTTAGGGCTTTTTGAAAATGGGGAGCGCAAGAGTGTCCTATAATTTAGAAGAAGAAAGCTTACAACAAGGACCCCTAAATTCTGTACAAGAGAGGATGTTACCTGGTTTATTCACACAACATACTGTGATTTCTTGATTTCTCATTTCTAACTGATTCGTGTTTTCTTCCTGTAATATGATTTCTGTATACATCTCTATTTTCTTTTACTTCTTTCCTTTTCCTAACTGTATGGTTTTGATTTCTAACCAATTTCACATTTCCAATGTAAAGGCTTCTAAATTAACCTGTTGTATTTTTCCACTAACTGTTAGAATTCCTGACATGGGCTCAAATTGTCCCCTCAACAGGACAAGGACAATGAGGTTCTTAACCTGTGTTTTGTGTGGGTTAGGGCTGTCCTCCACCTTCTTTTATGTTTAAGAACTGTTATGAAAGGCAAAAAATATTTTTGCTAATGGATTATTTGCAGTTATACAATATTTAATTAAACATAATTTGGTTGATATTTTTATTATATTAAATTAATAGAATGAACTTAATTCTAGATATATCTGTGAACTCATCATTATGATGTAACTTGAATCAGCCCTTCCATTTTATGGTTGAGTGGTAGTCCACTGTTTGGAATACTTACTACCACCATATTTTATTTACCCATCATTTAATAGACATTTAAGTTATTTACACTTTCTGGCTATTATGAATGATGTTTCTGGGAACATTTTTTAATAACAGCTTAGTGTTTTTAAAACTCCATCATGGAGTAGATTTCTTGGACATTATGTTAACCGCATGGTGAACATTTTTACATAGAAATGTGCTATACCATTTTATATTATTTTACATTCCCACTAGCATTTTCTCCACAACCTCCCCAATTCTTTTTTTTTTTTTTTTTGGTGGTACTGGGGTTC
Organism: Muscardinus avellanarius; assembly: GCF_963383645.1. Taxonomy (NCBI): domain Eukaryota; kingdom Metazoa; phylum Chordata; class Mammalia; order Rodentia; family Gliridae; genus Muscardinus; species Muscardinus avellanarius. The sequence continues at coordinate 164,108,769 of NC_137788.1, forward strand.
CTGAAAACCCTTCTACCTCCGTACTACACTCCCAGACACCTATTTTTTTATATTTTTATTTGGAAACAGGGTCTCTTAAGCCAGCAAGGCTGGCTTCGAACCAGTGCGATCCTCCTGTCTCCACCTCCCAAGTGCGGGGATTACAAGCACACAACACAACGCCTGGCTACCTCCCCAGTCCATGATGTTTAGCCTGCATCTTGCTGTGGTTCTGACTTGGGTTTCTCTAATGAGTAATGATGATGGATTTTTTTTTCTCATGTGGTCATGTGTTTGGAGAATTTTCTATTTAATTCCTTTACCCATTTTAAATTTTTATTTCTGCAGGATTCTGGAGATCTAACTTAGCGTCTCATGTATTGTAGACAAGAAGTACATCACTGACTTATAGATCCACCCCCTCCTTTATCTATTTTGAAAATAAATTTTGCTGAGTTAGGAGATTCCCTTATATATTCTGAGTATATGTTCTTAAGAACATTATTCTGCCGGGCATGGTGGCCCACGCTTGTCATCCCCGCGCTTGGGAGGCAGAGACAGGAGGATCACGCAGGTTTGAAGCCAGCCGCGCACGCTGGCTTAGGAGACCCTGTTTTCAAATGAAAATGTAAAAATTGGGCTGGGAGTGTAGCCCGGAGGCAGAAGGGCTTCCAGGAAACCCAGTACCACCAAAAAAAAAAAAAAACCAAAAAAAAAAAAAAGAAATTATTCATTCAGGTTGATTGAGACACAGAAAACTATAGATGTTTAATATATATAGCTCCATGTTAGGAAATAAGTACAATTCTGAAACCACCAGAATCAGTGCCATGAACTTACCCATCAATTTCAAAAGGGACATGGTACATTTTTGTTTGGTTGTTTATTAGACCAGCTGTATAATTTAAAAATATTTTCTCACCTTATTGTCTTTTAATTTAAAGTATTTTGAGAAAGTCCACTGTATTTATTTCTCATTATGCTCATACTTCAGATCTAATTTAAGGACCAAGTCCTAATTCAGAATCATCAAAATGACCAATGTACAAAACCATGTTGTTTAAAAATCTACTCTTTATGTATACTTCATTTTTTTGTGTGTTTGAGATTGATTTGGGATGGAACCAGGAGCTGTACACAGGTATTCATCTTCTGAACTATATCCCCAGATCTCAGGATTTGATTTTTCTATTTATCAGTATTGAGTATAGAATCTAGGCATGCTCTTACATCAAGCTACATCCCCAGTCCTTGTTATGTTTGTTTTTTTTTAATTGGAGACAGAGTCTTTAGAGGTTGCTGAGGCTTGCCCCAAAGTTGCCTGTCTTCCAGCCTTGGTTTGCAATTTGAGCATTATAGGCAATCCACCATCATTTCTGGCTTGTATAGTTGATTTTTCAAAACCCTATCTATGGCTTCATTTAGAACACTTCTTATGATTGGCCAACCCTTTAACCAATCTACAGATCTAATACTACTGTAAAAAATAACATGGCTCACAGAATTAGTTTGGAGACTTGTGTCTTTGAATTCTACTTGTTTTTGTGAAAAGCTGCCTGTCTTTTACTGATTGGGCATTTCTGAATTGCAGTTTTAGGAATAGTTCGTAACGTGTCTGCCTCACATGGTTGATTTGAGTCTCGTTTTTCTGAGGACGGCCATTTTGTGAGGGTTTCTGCAGATCATAATATGGTGGTATAATTTTTTTTTCTATTTTAGCTTTTCACTTAATTAGCTGTTTTTTTTTTGATTTATCAGTGCTAAGAAGACAAATTTGCAGAAGAGAATTTTAAGTAGACATTTTGCAATTTAAAATTTATATTTTAAAAATTTATATTTTAGCATTCTTCTTTATTAAAGGATTATCTATTATCTAGGAAATATTTCCCAAATCGGTTTTGAAATCATATTTGCCATTTAAGAGGGTGAGTTTGTAGTGGTGGTGTGTTACATGTATGCCTGATTTTTAGTGTGTGTGTGTGTGTGTGTGTGTGTGTGTGTGTGTTGTGTGTATGTGTATTTATACATTTGAGTTATCAAGGACTAATCTAAGGTCAGTAACTTATACATATAAGTATGTGTGAATATAAATGGAAGTGTATATATTATTATATTTTCATTCCTGCTCTTTTGAAACCAGATTTTATCTGATGCACAGTAGTATTCCAAATACTGCCTGTTGGAAGGATAAAATTCTCATAATTTAGTTCTACCTGGATAAAGATCTCATAAATTAGTTTTACCTGGATTTGATTAGTTTGTATAAGGTTTGAAGAGTCCATCATATGAAATATACAAGTGGCATGGTGGTGCCACTTGTAATCCCAGTATTGGGGAGGCTGAGACAGGAGGATGGTGGTTCACGGACAGCCTCTGCTACTCAGACCCTTTGCAACTCGGTGAGACCATATTTCAAAATAAAGAATAAAAAAAAAGGTTGGGGGTGTAGTTCAGAGGTACAGTGCCCCTAGGGTCCATCGCCAGTGCCACAAAAACAGAGTTTCAGAAATTGATGACACCTATAATAAATCTCTCCCCTTGTCAGGGATCGCTTACACCTGAGACGGACGACTGAGCAGCACGTGCCAGAGGTAGAAGTCCAAGTGAAACGTCGGAGGACCGCCTCCCTGAGCAACCAAGAGTGAGTACCGAGGTGGCTGGGGGCCAGCTCAGGCCAGAATCGCTTTTAAGACTAAGCAAATATACCATACCATGGGGACAACACATGCACATAATACAGAGGATGTAGAAAAATAATGAAATCATCTTTAATTGTTTTTTCCTAACTTCACCTCTGAATTTAGTATGTCTCCTTATTTTCTATACATGTGCAGGTGGGTGTTATCGCTAAAAGTCTTTATCTTTCAGCATATGTGCACGTACCCATGCTTATTCATATTAAATTGCTTTTCTTACAAAAGTCTGGGACACTGAAGGGACATTAGTATACATATTTGGTCTTGCTCTGTAATACTTAGGTTTTTAATTTTAATATTAGAGCTTTTCTCCAGATATAATGAAGATCTAGTCTGGGACCCATGGTACAGGCCTGTAACTCTGGAGGCTGTGGCCATCCTGGGAACCTAGGAAGACCCTGAAAGAAAATAAAAAAATTTAAAAGGGTTGGGGACGTAGCTCGGTAGTAGAGTTCCCCTGGGTTCCGCCCTAGTACTACAAGTCATCCTGTGTTCAACCATCAAGTTATATATATTGATGCAAATATCATGTATGGAGGGGGAAGTAGGGAGGGAACTAGAGGGAATATATGTATTTTTACGTTGAATCTCGCTATGAAGTGCAATCACAGTGCATCAGTTAAAAACATTGAGCCGGGCGTGGTGGGCACGCTTGTAAGCCCCGCGCTTGGGAGGCGGAGACAGGAGGATCGCGCAGGTTCGAAGCCCCTCGCTGGCGTAAGAGACCCTGCTTCCAAATAAAAATATAAAATAGGTCTGGGAGTGTAGCCCGGAGGTAGAAGGGTTCCATCCCTGGTCCTACCAAACAAAAATTGATTCATATATTTGTTTCATATACATATAAACACAAAGACATATGTATGCATACATTCATTTAGCTTTCTGAAACAGCAGTTTAATGAAGAATATCTCACTATTTTTAATAACCTGATGTGTATTTTTCATTCCAAAATTTATCGATAAAAGTGATAGGCTTCATATTAAATCTAACATTTTGTCATTGTCACTAAGATTTCCATAGTATCCGTAGGCAGCATTGTTTTCTGTCCTCCTTTTGTATTTTATTTATTAATTTTTGTGGTGCTGGAGATAGAACACAGGGATATTCTACCTCCAAGCTATACCTTACCCCAATTTTATTTTTTATTTGGAAACAGGTTTCACCACATTGCTGAGAGCTTCACTGAGTTGCCGAGGCTGGCTTCGAACCTGTGCAATCCTCCTGTCTCCGCCTCCCAAGCGCTGGGATTACAAGCATGTGCCACAGAGCCTGGCATGGTGCTACTTTTAAAACCAATGAGAAGGCCGGGCGTGGTGGTGCACGCTTGTCATCCCCGCGCTTGGGAGGCAGAGACAGGAGGATCATGCAGGTTTGAAGCCAGCCCCACTGGCTTAAGAGACCCTGTTTCCAAAAATAAAAAGTATAAAATAGGTCTGGGAGTGTAGCCCGGATGTAGAAGGGTTTCCTGGAACCCCAGTACCACCAAAAAAGAAATAAAAAATAAAATAAAACCAATGAGAAAGGATCTGGGCGTGGGGGTTTACACTTGTTATCCCAGCAATTTGGGAGGCTGAGATAGGAGGATTCAGATTCACAGCCAGCCTCAGCTACTTGGTGAGGCTCTTTATAACTCATAGAGACCCGGTTTCAAAATAAAGAATAAAAAAAGAGCTGGGAGTCTAATTCAGAGTTATAATGCCCCGGGTTTCATCCGCAGTACTGCAACAAAACAAAACAAAAACCTATAAGCATTATTTTTTGTGTGATATACTGGAGATCGAGCCTGGGCATTCTACCTCTGAGCTTCAACCCCATTCCTTTTTTTTTTATTCTTTATTTATAAATGTTCTCACTAAGTTGAGGAGGGCCTCACTAAGTGACTGAGGCCTCCTATGAACCTGCGATCTTCCTGTCTCAGCCTTTCAAGTACTGAGATTACAAGCATGTGTCACCACACCCGGCCAAACTATGTGAATTTTTAATCTCAAATAGTGAGCTGGAATTATCAGTCTCAAATGAGTCATGGATTAGGCATGTGGTTCTCTGGCAGTCTGCCTACCTAGCATGTCTAAAGCCCTGGGTTGGTGTTCTAGCACCTGAAAAAGTCTAATCTTGAAGGAGGACTATCAATTAATTGCTCTCTCTAAGCACTTAGTTCCTATCTTTTCAGACCTGGTCCTATACATTTGTTCAAGTAAGTCTATACTTGAAGTTTTTTTCTTTTGTCTGCAGAGAAAGGAGACTGTGGGACACACAATCTTGATGTTTAATTCATTTGTACGCATTTCATTGTTAGGAATCTTTCTGTATTAATGCATATAAATCTACTTTATTTAGCTGGGTGTGGTGGTACATGCCTATAATCCAGGTATTTAGGAGGCTGAGGTAGGAGAATCTCAGGTTTAAGGTAGCCTCAACAACTTAGTTTCAAAATAAAAAATAAATTAGGATAGGGCTGTAGCTTAGATGTATAATGCCCCTAAGTTCAGACTCAAGAACTACACATAAAAAAATTATGAGAAAAAAAATCTTACCTCATTGATTATAAATTATTTTATTCACTAACTTATTTGATATTTATCTTTGGATATTAACAATGAAGATAAAATACTTACTCTAAATTACAGTGTATTAGTAACTTTTTTCAACTACAGGTATTTTTTAGGAATAATTAACATTTGTGTCTTTTGTTTTTGTTATTTGTTATATGAAAAATTGTCAAATTCACAGATTTTAGGTTATTTAGTGAAAATAAATATTTTCTTTATTTAGTTTTAATCCCCCCCTATTTTTGCAGTGTTGTGGGTAGAACCCAGAGGAATTCTTCTGAGCTATATCCCCATCCCTATTTTTATTTATTTTGAAAAATGGTCTTACTTCGTTGCAAAGGGCCTCACTAAGTAGCTGAGGCGGTCTAAGAACTGTGATCCTCCCATCTTGGCCTCCCAAATGCTGGGATTACAAGTACACACCTGGCTTTTTAAAACTCTTTTGAGTACATTTTTATTTTTATTTCTTTTTTTTTCTTTTGTAGTTCTGGGAACTGAATCTAAGACCATTCTACCTCCAAGCTACACCCTATCCCTATTTTACTTTTTTTTAATGGTGTCTTGCTGTGTTGCTGAGAGGCTTGCTCAACTTCTGAGCTCTCTTCCATTTCCTCTGAGCTTATAGGCATGTACCACCATGGGACATTCTACCTCTGAGCTACACCCTCCGCCCCATTTTATTTTTTATTTTGAAACAGTTTTGCTAAATTGCTAAATCTATCTTTGAACTTGTGATCCTCCTGTCTCAGCTTCCCAAGTACTGAGATTATGAGTACATGCCACCACGCCCAGCTCTCATGTAGTTTTTAAAATGCTGTTGGGGATTGACCCAGTTCCTTGGGAGTGTTAGGTATTTCCTCTACCACTGAACCTTAGTCTTACAAAGGGTACAGATGGACATAGGGCAAGTTTGGGGAGGTCAGAAACGCAACGCTTCCCTGTGTTCAGGACGCAGTGTCCTGGCTGCACATCAGTGAGTAGCACTAATCAGAAACGCCACTGTATCTGAGTCCAGAGGCACAGGCTCGTCATCCTACTGCTTGGTAGACGAAGACAGGAGGATTGCGGAAGGCCAACGTCAGCAGCTTACTGTGACCCTCAGCAATTTAGCGATACCCTGTTTCAAAATAAAAACTGCTGCGAGTATAGTTTGAAAAGAAAATGTCCCTGGTTTCAACCCTAGCACCCAAAAACAAAAGATGGCCAGAATTTCCTAGATCCAGGTTTTTATTTTTATATTTTTGGGGGAGTATTATATAGTCAACATTGATTCATTGACCACGTGATTGAATTAAGTCTCAAGCTATCATTCCCTCCCAGGAGATGAGTTTCTAAAGCCTCAGTACTATAATTTTTGTTTGGCCTTTTGGGCCTGGCTGCACTATTCTGAATTATCTTATTAGCATAGATCCAGGTCTGTTCTCAGGGACCCAACTAGAATAACAAAGAATAATAAAAATGTGTTATTAAATTCTAAGACTTTAGAGGTGACTTGCTGGGAAACTAGGAGAAAGGCCAGGTAAATTTATTATTATACAACAGCCTGTCCAAAACATTGTAAAACTAGAGAAAAAATAGAAAACTCATACCACAGTCCCATTTCCAAACCTAGCTCCTGTAAAATGTCTTCATATATTTTATCTTTTTCTCTATCAACCAGTTAAAATCGCTTTTGTTTTTTCCATGACCTGTGCCACACCTCTTTTGCTAAAAGAACAGTAACTGGAGAATGAGGGATGACTGTGGTACCAATTCTGTTTCTACGGGGGTAATAGCACTTGTGTTTTAGTTCTTTGAAGACCTCCCCAGACTAAATAAGTCCCTAGCGTTTCCTGCACATTCCTGTGTGGCATGACTGCTGTTTTATTTTACAGTTTAGCTCATCAGGTAAGGGTGCGCTCTGAGCCTCAAGGAGAATCTTCTTATCGTAACGGTCTGTATAGACAGAGGTCCTTTTGTCACTCATCTGATCCGTGCTGTTGCCGTAGGTGTCACTTGTACCCGAGGCGTTCCCAGCAGCAGCAGATACCTGTGGTGGATTTCCAGGCTGAACTGAGACAGGCTTTCTTGGCTGAGACACCACGAGGTGGTTAAAGTCATATTGCAACGTCAAGGAGCCCAACTAAAGAAAAAACAGGTCAGAACTAATGGTGTAATGTGAAGAATAAGGACATAATTGGGTATTTGGGATTTAATTAGATTATTATTAAAATATTTTTTCTTAAAAGCTTGATGCACCCCAGCACCACTTTAAAAAAAGTGTCATACAGTAAGCAAATTGCATGAAGATTTAAAAAGTATAAAGATGGCCTTAAGTTTCCTACATTGAAACTCCTGTCATGTTTTTGTATTAATTCCAATCTTCACAGTACCCGCTTTTAAGGAAGCTTTATTAATAGCTTGTATAGTTCTTAAACTCTATATGAAAAACATCATAAGTGGATGTTCAGTACTTTATTGAATATTTTATAGTTCCCTTTTGTGAAAGACCTCATTTTTTTCTGTTAGAAGTTTGCAAAGTATTCTTTTAGTTTCATTTTCTTTGAAAAATAATATGCTAGCCGGGCGTGGTGACTTACGCTTGTAATCCCGGCACTTGGGAGGCTGATACAGGAGGATCCCTAATCGAGGACAGCCTCAGCTACTTAGTGAGGCCCTTTGCAACTCAGTGAGACCCTGTTTCAAAATAAAGAATTTTTAAAAAGTGGGCTGGGGGTGTAGCTCAGAGGTAGAGTGCCCCTGGTTTCTATCCCCAGTACTGCAAGAAAAAAGATAGAAAAATAATGTGCTGATTATAGTAGGCTTTCACCAGCATCACTTATTTTAATTATAATTTAGTAGGCATACATTAGACCTTAGCAGTGAGTTTTAGAGTGTTTTCCTGTGTTTGTTTGCTAATTATTTCTCATATTTTGTCATTTTCTCACCTTTTTGTTTTCACTAATGGATTTCTTCTGAATCCGGGATGTACAAAACTGTCCATGAATATTCCAATGGGACATAGATTTATAGGGCCTGCCCTTTTATGTTACATAGTTACAGTTTCTAAGAAAAGGCTATTAGGAAGTTATTTTGATTTAGTTCTTTATTTTACCTTTGATTTTTTTTTTCTATTTTAGGATAAGAATGGTGTGGGCATGGTGGTGCATGCTTGTCGTCCCAGTACTTGGGAGGCTGAGATAGGAGGACTGCAGGTTTCCTGTCAGCATCGGCAAAATAGTGAGCCCCTTAAATCCGGCTCCAAAATAAACAATAAAATAGGCCTGAGAGTGTAGCTCAGAAGTAGAATGCCCCTGGATTCAATCACCAATACCTCCCCGCACATATACAGACCAGCTTTGTTCCTGGGGTTTATGTATATTAATATGTTTTAGAAAATGACCAGCAAGGAAAGGAGCTTATGTATAAAATCTCTTCTAGATTTTCTCTATTTTCTTTTAAAATAATTTCCAGTATGAAGTAATTAGGACTGTTTATGGCCGACATTTTGAGTTTAAATCTGAGAAAACATTTCTGAGAAGTCCTCTCAGTGAATCCTGTATAGCCTACATTCTGTAGTAATTACACAGACTTGGTTGTGGACGGACTGTGGAATTCTGATCATTGTCCATCGCTGCTCCCCAGAATATAGAGGCATTTTTTTTTTTTCCCGTCCTGGGTATTGTTTGGCTTACCATTTCAGTTTAGATTTTTTTTTTTTTTTTGGTAATACTGGGAATGAAACTCGGTGACAGTTCCATCTCCAAGCTACACCTCCACCCCTATTTTATTCTTTTATTTTGTAAAAGGGTCTGATAAAGTTGCAGAGGGCCTTATTAGGTTACTTTGACTGGCCGTGAACCTATGACCTTACTGTCTCAGCATCCCAAGTACTGGGATTCCAAATGTGCACCATGACGTCCAGCTCAGTGAAAATTTTCTAATAAATTTTAAGCATAAAATTTCTAAGCACTGCTGAGCCTGGTGCCCAGGCCTTTAATCTCTGCTTTTGGGACACTGAGACTGCAGGGAGGATCACAGTTTCAAGGTTAGCCTCAGTGATTTACCGAAACCTTCAGCAACTTAGGGAGACCGTGTTTCAAAATAATAATAGGGCTGGCGTGTAGCTCAGAAATGGAATCCCTCTGGGTTCAATCCCGATACCAAAAAAGCATAACATTTAAATTGTCTACTATAATATTCAAGTGGGACCATCTTATTTTCTAGCACTTTATTCTATATTCTATTCTAAATTGCTAGTTCTACCTAAATAGCTCTAGTTTGTGGGATTCCATTAGAGTGGGATTTGTTAAGTATCTCCCAATAGTTTTATAAGTAACATTTATTAGAACACAGCCATGTCTTTTTTGCACATATTTTTATATGATCTGTGACTAGTGCTGCTGGGGTGGCCTCTCTTAATAAGGGTGACAGATTGAATGACAGACACAGTGTGAAATAGCTGATAGTTTTCCCCTTAGAGGATAATTGCTGGCCGTCATCTTACAGAGCCAAATGCAACGAAAAGCAAAGCACAAGGCAGGGCAGAAGAACAGTGAGGAAAGGAAGCTTAGGAATAATGTTAGAAATTAGTCCTTACGAAATAGAGATTCCGAAAGGTTTCTGGAGTATGTGAGATGTCTCAGAATATAGTAAGTTTGCTACATAGGTAGATGGATAATTTATAAACATCTGAAACAGTGATACTTTCCTAATTCTAAAAATGTAGAGCATATGATAACCAGGAAAAAACAGGAAAGAGAACCAGCTGGATCCTTCATCCAAAAATGTGAAATGCCCCAAATTTGAAAATTTATGAGCATCATAGCGATGCTCACAAGTGGAAAATTGTGCCAAAAATGGGAAACTGCAGGCAATGGAGCTTTATCCCCTGCCCAAAATTATTTACAATATGGTATAAAGTTGACTTTAGGCTTCATTTATATGAAACAAATGAATTTCCCACTTAGATTTGGGTCCCTGTCTCAATCTGTCCTCATTTATTGATATATAAATATCCCAAAGTATAAAAAAATGGAATTCAAAACTCTTTTGTTCTTATGGCTTCAAGCATTTTAGATTTCTAGAGTCCTCCAGCCCCTTTTCCTGCTATACTGAGAATTAGACCTAGGGCCTTGTACTCTACCTCCAAGATGTACCCCAGCCCTTCTTTTATGTTTTATTCTGAGATCGGGTATCACTAAATTGCTCAGGCTGACCTTGAATTTGTGATTCTCCTGCCTCAGCCAATGGAGTAGCTGGGATTATAGGCGTGGACCACCCTGCCTGGCTGGAGGTCCATTTTTTACTTTTTTTTTAGTATGGTAAGTACACAAGTATTGGATAGAGGGTGACTTAGTTCTCTTACTATTTTTTATTATTTTAGTATGACTCTTTTTTTTTGTGGTACTGGGGGTGGAAACCAGGGGCTTTTCTAACTCCGTGCTGTACTCCCAGGCCTTTTTTATACTTTATTGGGAAACAGGGTCTCACTAAGTTGCTGAGAGCCTCACTTAAGTAGCTGAGGCTGGCTTCAAACTTGTGCAATCCTCCTGTCTAAGCTTCCCAAGTGCTGGGATGACAAGCGTGTGTCACCACGCCTGGCTTAGTATGACTCTTAAATCTTGTGTAAACCACTTTCTCAGGGCATAAAAGAAAGTATTGTCATAAAAATTGTTACTTAGTTTTCTAGTATTTCTCTTAGTGTTAATTTCTCTTTTTGCTGTTTTTCCATAAAAATTCAAAGGAAATAGTATTTTTTTTAATTTGTACTGCTTTGTGAGCAAATATTTTCCAATGTATTTTCTCCTTTTACTTCATTGATAATTTTTATATTTTATACAATTCTCTATAGAGTCTCTATGGAAACCTTCCATAATTTTTATAAGCTAGAATTAGCACTATAATGTATTATTACTTCATAATACCTAATTAATTTTTTTTGCTTCGGCCAACTTTGGTTATCTTTTACTTTTGACTTAAAGTACCTTTACATTTTCTAAGAGTTTAATCATTTGGAAGTCTACACTTTGCTGGGCATGGTGATGTACACTACCAGTTCTTGGGAGGCTGAGACAGGAAGATCACAGGTTTGCAGCCAGCCTCAGTGATATAGTCAGGCCCTCTGCAACTTAGTGAGACCCTATTTCAAAATAAAGAATAAAAAAAATAGGGCAGGAGGGTGTAGCTCAGAGGTGGAATGCCCCTGGGTTCAGTTTCCAGTTTACACTTCTAGAGAGTGTGAGAACCTGTGATTTGGCGCGGGATCTTAGTTTTTCCTGTGCCCACTCGTGTGCCTTTGACCACAGGTACGCCAGGGCTGCTTTTTCATCTGTGCTCCACGATGTTGCCCTTGTAATCTCTAGTTAGTATGATCAATAGTTTCAGACCTTGTAAGGTACAGGCCGGACGTGGCTACCTAGGAAGCCGTAAACAGACTCACGGCACACTTGAAAAGGAAAGGTTAACCTAACATTATTTGGAAATGGCATCAAGGGAAAGAAGAACATGGCAGTTGAACACACGCATGTGGTTCAGCCAGAAAGTTAAAGATTTGAGCTGATTTGCAGAGCAGCATCACGGAGCACTGATGAAAAAGCAGTCATGGTGTACCTATCTTGGGTTTAGGAATGGAAAATTAAGCTTATTTTTAGACTATTGAGAATTACTGTGTAAATGAAGTTTAATTTCATCAATCTTGGTATGTCAAATGTGCGGTTAAGACGAGGGAAGATCCCTTTGTGGGACTGGAAAATATGGAAGAATGCATACTTGAACATAGGTATAATAGTAATGTTTGTGCACAATTACTTTTTTAAAAACATAATAGATTTCAGTGCATCTGTAACATGCTTTCCTCTGCAGGCTCCATCTACTCTTTCTGAATCTTCTGCCCAGCTTGCATTGTTTGTAGGAGAACCTGCTCCACACCTTTATCTATAGCCTTCCCCTAGGTATTACGGATTCTGAAACATTACTGTTGACATCAGATTTGGTGGAACCGCAATCATGGTAAGATGTATATTAGAGTAGAGGGCGGTAAGATACTATAAGGGCCCAAAGGAATATTTTCCAAAGGTGTGTGGTTAATTGGGCTTCTGAAAGGTAGAAACATGGCTTTGATGTGGAGGTGGATTTTCATTTCATGTAGGGACAACTAAAGTTGAGCAATACCTAGTTTTCTGTCAGGGGTAAAGGGGCTAAAAGTCACACATTGCTGGGCAGGGGTGCACGTCTGATCCCAGCTGTGCAGCAGGCTCAGGCAGGAGAACTCTGTTTTGAGGCCAGCCTTGTAAACTTAACAAACCCCCTTTTTAAAAAATGAACAAATGAGCCGCTTGTGACGCCACAGGCTTGTAATCTCAGCACTTGGGCTGAGACAAGAGGATCCAGGTTTGTGGCCAGTTTCAGTGAGGCTCAGCTACCTCGTGTTGCCCTCCACAACCTAGTGGGACTGTTTCAAAAAAAAGAGTAAAAAAATTGGGCCAGAGGTATAGCTTGGAAATAGAATGCCTCTGGGTTCAATCCCCAGCACCACAGAAAAAGAAAAAAAAATGAAAAAAAATGGCTGGGTTTATAATTCAGTGATGGAGAGCCCCTGGGTTAAACTGTTGCTGAAAAAAAGCCATGTGTTATGCTTGTACTGGGTCAATGGGATTTGTAGTTTCTGATTGAGATAGAAATTTGTCCACAGTAACAAATAGGTCATAAGGTCAAGTGTTCTGCAGAAAGATAGTATTGGGGAAGGAGAGAAGACTAAGATTACCGTTCTCAAAGGGACCTGGATTGAGGACTGTCTGTGGGGGAAAAGCAAATATTCTGGGAAGCTGCTAAGGACTCTGAGTAGTGTGTCTTGGCCTTCTTTCAAGATTTGGCCTGTATATTTAGTAATTTGAGGAATGTTACAAAAAAGATTTGAAGGGTAACTTTTGTTCAAGAGACCAGGTTTGGATTAATGTAGAAGAAGAAAGAATTAGACACACGAGTAATTGGCACGCCCTCCCTGTTCCCAGACGGTGGGCAAGAGCAGCAAGATGCTGCAGCACATCGACTACAGGATGCGGTGCATCCTGCAGGACGGCCGCATCTTCATCGGCACCTTCAAGGCGTTCGACAAGCACATGAATCTGATCCTCTGCGACTGCGACGAGTTCAGGAAGATCAAGTGAGCAGGGTGGGGTAATGGGTGGGGGGAGAGGCAGTGCAAAGCCAGAACTGAAGTAGAGGTTATAAAGGGGGACTGAAGTAGGGAGTGAAGCCTCAACAGAGTCTGACTCCTCAGCATCACCTCTGAGTGGGGTAAGAGCTTCAGAGGCATTGCACCCAAACCATTGCTTTTTTTGTGTGTGGTACTAGAGATGGAACTCAGGGACTTTTTTCCACCAGACTATACTCCCAGACCGATTTTATATTTTATTTGGAAACAGAGTCTCACTAAGTTGCTGAGAGCCTCACTAAGTAGCGAGGCTAGCCTCAAACCTGCACAATCCTCCTGTCTCAGCCTCCCAAGTACTGGGATTACAAGTGTGCGCCATCACGCCCGGCTAAACCATTGCTTTTAAGTTTGAAAAAAAAAAAATAAACTGGGAGTGGTGGTCCACGCCTATAATCCCAGTCCTTGGGAGTCTGGGACAGGAGGATAGCAGGTTCAAAGATAGTCTCAACAGTGAGACAAGACTCTTGAGCAACCTAATGACACCTGTTTCAAAACAAAAAGTTAAAAGGTTGGTGGGGAGGGTACACCTTGGGGAGAGAATGCCCCTGGGTTCAACCCCCAATACTACATGCACGCAAAAAGTGTTTGCACAAAAACAAAAAACATAGGCTTATGGGAATAGTATGTTCAAAATGTGAAGTATGTATTGCTTGTGTTTCGTGACAGTCTTTTTGACTGAAGGAATCTTAGTAGAGAATAATTGTTGATCATAGTTGAGGATTTGGGAAATAATTACCATTTCTTATCCCCTCTGTCTAATACTATTTCCATTTCTTATTTTAGTTTTGTCATTATGATTCACTTAATTAAAATGATTTAAAGAATTACTTTCTATTTTTTTATGGATATAGTATCAGTTTTGCCTGTCTTAAAAGGCTTAGTCTTGTCATTTGTATCTCTGTTTTATGAAATAAATTCTCTTTGTGTAGTTTTCTGTCATATCGAGGGGATATTCTGAAAAGACTGACATTAAATTGGAAAAGAGCTTTACTATTACACGCATGTTAATTGAGTCTAGAGGTTCTTTTAGGCATTAAACTCAGTGACTATATGAGAATCTTGGTATCAGTTTTTGCCCTAATTGGTACTTTTGGTGAGTGAGTAATCGAGGTAGGTATCTCCATAATTTATCTTACTAGAATTTACTTTTGATTCCTAGGCCAAAGAATGCAAAACAGCCAGAACGTGAAGAAAAGCGGGTTTTGGGTCTGGTGTTGCTACGTGGGGAGAACTTGGTGTCCATGACTGTGGAGGGACCACCCCCTAAAGATGTAAGGAAGATGTAGGGCCAAGTAGAACTTTCTTGGGATTCTTTGCTTAATTTTACTTTGTTTTGCTTTTAATTGGCTCATGAAAGAATAGAACTTTCACGTTGGGAACATTACAGTATTTGAAATGTCTGAAATTAGGGCATAGAAGAGGCACAATAAAATATACTTTTGTCAAATAAAATGCATCCAGCACATGGCACCATCTTTAATTGTATGAGAATTAAGGGTTTTTCATTGGTTATTCTTTGTACTAAATACTACCTAGATAATTGTGGGAGTTCCAGTTTATTTACAATGGGTATGGTTATGAAATTTATCTGTCATCACAATTTGAAAAATGTGTGCATTATTAAAATCTGGAGAGCACCCTCATGATTCATAGAACTGTCTCTCTTGTTCATAATATAGTCATGTTATTTCATGCAGAAATAATATGAAATAGGTAGCATGGGACAAGGGTGAGTAAGCTGGACTTTGAATAAGATTTCTGAGGCCTTGGGTAACTCACTTGAATTCATGACAGGTATTTTCTTGTTTCAGACGGGCATCGCTCGAGTACCACTTGCTGGGGCCGCAGGAGGTCCTGGGGTCGGGAGGGCCGCTGGCAGAGGCGTCCCGGCTGGTGTGCCCATCCCCCAGGCACCGGCTGGGTTAGCAGGCCCTGTGCGTGGCGTTGGAGGTCCATCCCAGCAGGTAGGTAGTGAGAAAAGCACTTAGATTCATGGGGAAATGTGATTGGTATATTTTGGGGGACTGGAGATATATCTCAGTGGGAAAGTTTGAACTTAGCATGTGTAAGCCCTTGGGTTTGATCCCCAGCACTGAAACAATAAACAATGAGTGAAATTAGTTCAAAACTGCTGTAAGTTAGTACCTCCTGGGAATTATCTACCACTTAATTTTCTGTGCTTGGAACCGTGAGCGTATTTCTCACTTTTTACTGTCTTCTTGGCTCTGCCTTCCCAGGTAATGACCCCACAAGGAAGGGGCACTGTAGCAGCTGCTGCCGTGGCTGCTACTGCCAGCATTGCTGGAGCCCCAACACAGTACCCACCGGGACGGGGAACTCCGCCGCCCCCCGTGGGAAGGGCAACTCCGCCTCCAGGTAAGGGGATTGTCAACAAGGATCATCATATTGCCATACCTGATGGCGCACGCTTGTAATCCCAACATTTGGGAGGCTGAGACAGGAGGATACAAGTTTATGACCAGCCTCAGCTACTTAGTGAGGCCTTTTGCAACTCAGTGAGATTCCTATTTCAAAATAAAGAATAAAAAATAGGCCTGGGGATGTAGCCCTGAGGAAGAATGCCCCGGGCTTCCATCACCAGCACCACAAAAACGTCATTTTGTCTTTGCGAGATTATATGTTACTTTGAAGAAGTAATGTCTCAATACTCTGTATAAGATAATGGATTAAGCCACAGCCTAAAAGCTTAAAAAGGAATTTGGAGAAATATAGTACTGAGAGTTGATTAGACCCAGAGGATCTCTGAACTATACTCTAGCTCTCCTTCGTTTTTATTTTTATTTTTTTATTTTTATTTTTGGTGGTACTGGGGTTCCTGGAAGCCCTTCTACCTCCGGGCTACACTCCCAGACCTATTTTTACATTTTTATTTGGAAACAGGGTCTCCTAAGCCAGCTCACGGGGCTGGCTTCGAACCTGCGCGATCCTCCTGTTTCTGCCTCCCAAGCGCGGGGATTACAAGCGTGCGCCACCACACCCAGCTTCCTTCATTTTTATTTTGAAACAGGGTCTTGTTAGGTTGATGAGCATCTTACTACTTGCTGGGACTCTCCTGAAGCCTGTGATCCTCCAGTCTCCATTTCCCAAATACTGGGATTGCAATCATATGCCACTATGCGTTGCTTGTTTATTCTTTGAGTGGAAGATGGCATAGAAATTGTTTGACCCTCATTAGGACATTAGTATTGACTTCTTTCTTCTCTTCTTTTCTTTCTTTCTTTCTTTCTTTCTTTCTTTCTTTCTTTCTTTCTTTCTTTCTTTCTTTTTCTTTCTTCCTTTCTTTGCTTTCTTTCCTTTCTTTCACCACTGGCGTTTGAACCCAGCTTGTTTCTTTATTATTTTGGACTGTATTCTACTGGTTTTTACTTGAGAATTTGTTTCCTGGCAGGCATTATGGCTCCTCCCCCTGGTATGAGGCCACCCATGGGCCCACCAATTGGGCTTCCGCCTGCTCGAGGCACACCCATAGGCATGCCACCTCCTGGAATGAGGCCCCCTCCACCAGGGATTAGAGGTGAGTTGGGATTGTAATCTTCACAGAGTGGCAGCCATTGCTCTGAGAGTTAGATGCCCTTTTTCTAACCATCTCATGGAATTTTTCTTTCCTATCTAGGTCCACCTCCCCCAGGAATGCGACCGCCGAGACCCTAGGATACTCTTGACCCATCTCAGTCCCGTTTTTCCCCTACAGTGTGTCTTGTGAAATTATGTAGCCTGTTTGTGAGCTCTTTGTCCCCTTTCTGCATTAATAATAATAAATGCTAATAATCAATGCTAATAATAAATGCGTAGAGCAATTAAACTGTGAGGTACTGTTGTACACTTTTCTTTGCCTGTTGATTTTGGTCAGGTCAGAGTGAAAAGAGACTAGTATTGAAATTAGTGTGGATTAGGTAAATTGTACTAAGCAATTTATGTGAGTCATTTCTCTTTCTTAGGAAAAAATAGTGATATGTATTTCATATTCCAGACCTTTCACTTTGTGCACTGACTGGTTTTGGCTAATGACCTTTGCAGATAAGGAAATTCGTGAACAGGGAATTAAGTAGTTGTAGGAAAATTCACAATTGGCCGCCTGTTTCAAATTTTACTATGACATGGTATCTGAAAGAAATTGAGGATAGATGAAAGGTCTCATAAGGCCATGTATTTACTGAAGAAATGTATGCAGATGAATTGGACTCTGATTATTAATTTCACATATTTGGAGTAGGTGTTAACTCCTTTTTTGTAAAGTTGACCCGAATTGACCAGATTTTACTGTGCCCTGTGATCAGAAGACCTGCTCCTCGAATAAACAGCCCCTACCAGTAAGTATTCATTTGTAAAATAGCAAATGAATGGCAGAATCTGAATATTGGGAGGCAGGATATGGGATTACATAAAATAAATTGCATGCTAAAATTCGTATTCAGAATATGTACAACCACATGAGTAGTAATGTGCTATAAGTTTGAAGAGCAAACTCTCTTGGAGTTAAATAGTTGAGAAATTCCTCAGTCTCTAATTCTCATGTAAATTGACTATGGAACAAAGAACTTTTCATTTATTTTTATTTTTTGATATGGGCACTTGAACCCGGAGTATTCTACCTCAGTGCTATGTCCCCAGCTCTACTTTAGTTTTTATTTTGAAACAGGTCCTGCTAAGTTGTTGAAGGCCTGACTAGTTTGTAGAGGTTGACTTTGAACCTTTGTTCCTCCTGTCTCAATCTCCAAATTACTGGGTACAGGCATATGCTATCACACCTGGCTGGGAAGTCATTTTTAAAATAGTAGAGGGAAGCTGCTTATGGTGGAGCATGCTTACAACCTCAGTACTTGGGAGACAAAGACAGGAGGATTGTAGATATGAAGCCAGTCTCAGGAATTTAGTGAGGCTGTCAGCAACATAGTGAGACCCTCTTTCCAAATAAGAAAAATAAAATAACATAGAGTTTGGAGTGTAGATTAGAGGTAGAAGCCCACTGGGTTGCATTCCCAGTACTCCCCAACCCCCCCACACACAAAACAAATAAAATGGGAGTGGGAGTTTCTTATCTTTTGCTGTTGAGGTTTTCACTAGGCAGTGACTAATGTACCCATGTTGATAGTAGGGACTGACTTGCCAGTACTGTTAGAGCTTAATGTTAACTACATAAAGGCTGGTAGATTGTAATTATGTTTATTTTCCCCAATCATGATTGGGTACATAAGATCTTTTTCATCTTTTAAAAGATGTCCTCATAAGTGGTGGTTTCCCCAGGAAAAGCAGCCAATAAACTGACTATAGTTATTGTCACCATCTTTTGGTTTCTAGAATTTAGGTCCACTAAGTTTCTGGTAAAACCACATGAAGTCACCAAGTCCTACTTGGTTTAGGAAGTTTGTATAATAATGTGCCATATAATTTTTGATATGATTTTCAAAGTTTGTAAACATTAAAACAAACTTTTGGTTTACCATAGAGGTAAGACCATTCAGTTAAGATAAAGTATCTTGGCAGGAATGGTAGTGTACTTTTGAGAGACTGAGACGGGAGGATCGCTAGTTCTCAGCCAGCCTCAGCAACGTAGTTAGGCTATGAGCAATTTATTGAGACCCTGTTTCCAAATCAAAAGTAAAACAAGGTTGAGGGTATAGCTCAGAGGTAGAATGCATTCTATCCCCAGCACCACACACACAAAGATAAAGTATCTAATATGGCAGGTAACTTTTGGGCCTACTTTTAATAATTTATGGAGCATTTCTTTGTGTTTTAGAAGGAAACATTTTCTTGTACCATGTGTCTGATGGTAGGCTGTATCACTGTGTCACTCTTAAATTGGGACATGAGCTAAAATGTAATATATTTAAAGAAAACCTGTTTTCTAGTGCTACTCCCTCAAGAGTTGGCCCTTTGGCAAGTTAGAAGTAAGATCCCTGTATTTTGCAAGATACTTACTTCTTATAGCTATTTTAGTTGATAATGCCAATGTTTTCTGCCTGGGGCTTCCTTGATATTTTTGAGAACCTTAACTATTTGTGAAAGATATACCAAAAGACAATTTGGAACATACTATTTCATAGGATAGGGGCTTTAAATTACTGGCATTAATCTTTTGATAGAGATTTCTAGATCTGTACTTCTAGTGGGTTCTATGAGGGTTGTGCCTTAACTTACTAATCTTCAAATACCCATGGGAATAAATGCTTAGAAATTATCCCACATTCTGATATTAACATGAGTGAATATCTCATCTGAGACATCTGATTTCCTAATATGCATACTTATTAACTTCATAAATGTATATGCAAATTGGTTTTCAATTGCATTCTTATTGGAACTTAAGGAACCATTCAGATATAATTATGGGCTTTAATAGCTAATTGTTCCATTAAGGTAGGTTATGAGTTCTATCATTCATTAGTTCTTAATTATGTCAGTGTTTAGTAGTCTTAAGGCACTGAGGTTTACTTTCTTAGAGGGTTTTTTTTTTTTTTACAGTCCTTGGGATTGAACCAAAGGGAATTCTACCTTAGATCTACACCCCCAGCCTTTTTTTTATTCTTTATTTTGTAACAAGTTTCCACAGAGTTACAAAGGGCCTCACTAAGTAGTAGCTGAGGCTGCCTGCAAATTGCAATCCTCCTGTCTCAGCCTCCCACATGCTGGGATCACAAGTGTGCACCACCTCACCCAGCTCTTAGAAGTTCTATTTATGTGCGGTTTGGGGATTGATTCCATGGTCCTTCTATGTTTGAGCCATATGTCCAGCCCTATTTTATTTTTGAAAAGGGATCTCACTAAGTTGCAGAAGGCCTCACAAAGTTGCTGACGCTGACCTTGACCCCGTGATCATCCTCCTATCTCAGCCTCCTCCCGAGTACTGGGTATACAAGTGTGCTCCACTACACTGACTGAGGTTTCTTTTTTCCTGATTCAGTATCACAAATACAAACTAATGAACATACATTATGATAATAGTCCTATTTCCCTCTAATTTTATAATATTTTATTAAAAACTGGAAAATACAACTTTACGTAGTGTCTGCACCACAAATGTAATGCCCTTATTAATTTCAGTAAGTAGCAGGTGATGGTCTCTAATTAGAGAGGGTACTTTTTCAAATGCAGGCTACCCAGTTGATGATTCTTACTGTATTCTAATTGTCTTGGTACCCTGTTTGCACACATAATCTCAGTTTCTGAATTCTATGGCATATTATAAAGGCATTTCTTTGTTTAATGAAAATATCCGAGCCTGAAATGGAATACTTAAATGTTAAACTTTTGTCAGTGACTTGCCATGTTCTTTTACTAATTTAGTTGATGACTGAAGGGAAGAGAACATTTGCTCACTGAATTTCATGATCTGTCATCTCTGGGAAGTGTATCCAGTAGTTTCACATTGAGGCTGAAAAGTTATATTAGCTGCATTTAGAGCAACATAAACCATTCCAGGTAATGTACACTTGTAAAGAAAACTAAGAGTATATCGCGGAGGCCTTGGCTAGGATCATGATGACCCAGGACCTTGTCTGACCATAATGATTCAACAATTGAGCTTAAATGATAGGACTCTGAAATCCAGTCACTGTGCCTCGCTAGACTGTCAGAGGACATTCGTCTCAACAGAAAACCTTGGCTGAGGTGGAAACTTAAAAACTTAGGATAGATAGAAATGACACTTTGCCATTTCTTTAAATACCTTTTGTTTTCATAGATACTCTAAGATAATTATCTGTTTCTTTTTCTGTACTTTGTATGTTGTCAAGAGCTGAAAGGGAACAGCGGTGGATCACAAGGCATGGACATCTGGTGAGGCAGAAACGAGAATGTGTAAAATGAACCTGCCGACTCTTGAACGCAAGTGCAAGCGTTGTAGGTTTCTAAGTGATGTCCTGGAGGAAGCAGGATAGTATTTACGGGGTGTACTATCGTGGTTCGCAGTAAGTATGTGAACAGCCTTTACATGCACACTGTTGGCATTTTTAAGGTGTGTGTGTGTGTGTGTGTGTGTTCCTTTTGTCTGCATTTGGTTGTGTCTGGAGCCCATTGTACATAGACATTTAAGAGCTGCTAAGTGATTTATCGGCACTAATAATATTTATGTTAGAAGTTTATAAGATATTTTAAAATTGCTTTCATAGGATGGAATGTCTGTGATAGGAACCTCAGCCTATTTGATATCTGAGTCCGTACATTAGTTCCCAGAGCACTGAGTTATTCCTAGAAAGAGTCACTTGGGTTATTTAGAATACTTTCTATTGCTTGTCTTGTATAATACCTTGTCATAATGTAATGCATTGTGAGAGGGATGTTTGAAGTTATTTTGGGTAAAAATTCAAAGTGGAAATCACTAATTTTACAGGATTATGGCATCTTTTTAACAGTGATATGGGGGATATTTTAATTAATTTAGTACTTGAAATGCAATTCCAATGATATATTTGCTAAAGTAAGTAAACTATTGCTAAAGTGTTGAGGTGTTCATATTGTAAGAAGAGGTATGTAGACGAGAAGAAACAGCTCTAGTAGTCCTTCACATTCAACGTAATCTTGGGGCATTAAAATACAGTTTGCATAACATACTTCAGATATACTTCCATTTTGGTCCTAGACTACCTGAAGAGAGCAATTATTACAAAAAGGTGGATCACACATTTCTTTTGCTTTTTTTTTGCAGTACTGGGGATAGAACCCAGGGGCATTCTACCTCTGAGCTACACCCCAGCCCTATATTTTATTCTTAATTTTGAAACAGGGCCTCACTGAGTTGCAAAGGGCCTAAGTAACTGAGGCTGTCTGCGAACCGCGATCCTTCTGTCCCAGCCTCCCAAATGCTGTGATTGCAGTGTGTACCACCACACCTTTTTTTGCATTTTAATATGTATAAAAGTTAGATTTACACTGTTATAATTCATTTTATGTGCAATAGCAGTGGTAGGGAATGATTGTAATTTCACCCACTCGGAGGAAAGTCTCAGAATGAAAATTTGAAAATAGCCTGGGACCCTGTCTCAAAATGAAAAATAAAAAGGTATGGGAATGTAGTTCAGTGGTAGAATACCTCTGATTTCCAAATCTGGTGCAAAACACAAAAAATAGTGCATAGCTTAATTAAAAATGATTCGTTGATAAAAATGCTATTGATCTTCTGAAACATCACCCAATTGTAATCTCTTTGCTGGTTGGGATGGCGCCATGATGTTTTGGGCTGCTTACCGATCAGGACAGTGTGTTCTGAAGATTGGTATGTCTATGACAGTTTCTAAAGGTAAGATAATAATATCTGAGTCCATACATTAGGAAGTTTGGACATATTAGAAGGTATGGAGATAAGAGTTAGATAAAAATGATTTCAATGCGTGGATTGACATTTCCTTTGCATGATTGATTTCTCCTGAGTATTCACTGTTGGTTGCCCATACAGCTTCCTTCAGAACCAGTCAGTCCTTTTACACCCTGTCATTGCTTTACCAACCAAAGTTATTTAACACTTTAAATCACTTGTTATTTCAGTAGCATTCACAGAATCCTCTCTAGAAATAGGTGTGTGTGTGTGTGTGTGTGTGTGTGTGTGTGTGTGTGTGTTACCAGGGATGGAACCCAGGGTCTTTCTACCTCCAGCCTACACTACCACACCTATTTTACATTTCACTTGGAAACAGGGTCTCACTAAGTTGCTGAGAGCCTCACTAAGTAGCTGAGGCTGGCTTCGAACCTGTGCAATCCTTCTGTCTCAGCCTCGCTGGGTTTACAAGCGTGCACCCCCACGCCCAGCACCCAGAAATAGATTTCAAGGAACCACGTTCTTTGTCCACCAATATGGAACAACCTCATATCTGTTTGTGTTTTACTTTGAAATTGTAACAATTCAGGCACATCTTCAGTTTCCATTTTTGTTTTGGTTCTGTTTCAGTTTCTACCACAGTTCATAGTTTCCTCCACTGGTGTCTTGGACCCTTCTCAATCGTACATGAGGGTTAGAGTCAACTTCTCCTAACCACCTTCTAATGTTGATATTATAACCTCTCCATTAAAGACAGTTTTTTTTTTTTTTTTTTTTTGCGGGTCTGAGGATAGAACCCAGGGTCATTTGACCTCCGAGCGATACCAGCTGCCCTATTTTTTATTCTTTATTTTGAAACAGGGTCTCATTAAGTTACGGAGGGCCTCACTAAATAGCTGAGGCTATCCCGAAATGCGATCCTCCTGTCTCAGCCTCCTAAATGCTGGGATTACAAGCGTGTGCCACCACACCTGGCTGAAAGACAGATGTTTTTGTGACCTCTTTGTATACTTATTTCTTCTAGCAAGTTTTCAATTTACTTTTCCCTGATCCTTCAGTTGAATCATTGCCTATGGCAGGTATAGATTCCTTTTAATTTCCTTTTTTTTTTTTTTTTTGCAGTACTGGGGATGGAACCGAGAGGCAATCTACCTCTGAGTTATGCCCCTAGTCCTATTTTTTATTCTTTATTTTTAAACGGGGTCTCACTGAGTTGCAAAGAGCTTCACTAAGTAGCTGAGGCTATCCGCAAACTGCTATCTTCCTGTTTCAGCTTCCCAATTGGTGGGATTACAAGTGAGCGGCACCACACCAGGTTACTTCAGCTTCCTAAGTACTAAGACTTGAAAGTTGACATCACTCTCTCCATGGGCAAGAAACACGAATGTTGTCTTAGCAGATACTAGAATGGTCTAATTGTACCACTCCAGTAGGGCTCATTTGCAACCAGGTTAAATGTCACTGAGCAGTAATTTGAAAGGAATGTTTTATTTTTAGCAGTAGGTCTCAACACTGAGTGAAATGTTTAGTAAACCATGTTTAAGCACATGTGCTGTCATGTAGAACTTTGTCTGTTTCTAGAGTACAGGCCCATCACATTTAGTAGAATTCTTTAGGAACCTCAGATTTTAAGTTGAGCATTGGTTTCTACTTACGTCACCAGCTGCATTCCTTAACAAGGAGTCACCCCATCTTTTCAAATGATGCCTTTAGTATTTTAATCTAGGAAAATTCTGTGCCATCTTTTCCCACCATATAACTATCCTTTGACTCTGAGAATCTGTTCTGCAGCAAAACGTCCTCGTGAGTGTTCTCAGCTGTCTGAATCATCTGCAGCATCTGTAATAGCAGGTCGTGTTCCACCTCTCACGGGCACAATGTAACGATGGCTTCTTCCCTTTAAACCTCACGAGCCAGCGGAAGTTCACGTAACGCTTTTCTCCCTGCGGCTTCCTCGATTCTCTGAATATTCACGGGATGGAAGAGAATTAGAGCCTTGCTCCGACTTAGGCTTAGACTTAAGGCAGCGCTGTGGCAGGTGTGATCACACAACGCCATACACGCTCCATGTCCAGGATAAGGCGGTTTTGCTTTCTTGTCATTCATGTGTTCCATACATGAACCAGCAGTTCTAATTTCCTTCAGGAATTTTCCTTTGTTGTCACAACCACAACCTGGCCAATTGCTGCACACCCCTAGCTTTTGGGTTGTTTTGGGGTGTGTATGTGTGTGTGTGTGTGTGTGTGTGTGTGTGTGTGTACATGTGTGTGCGCATACATACTGAGAATTGAACCCAGAAACATTCTAACTCCAAGCTAAACTCCCAGACCTCTTATTTTTATTTTTATTTTTATACAGGGTCTCCCTAAGAGAATAAGAGTCTCCCTATTTGCTGAAGCTGTCCTCAAACCTGCAATCCTCCTGTCTCAGCCTCTCAAGACTGGGTTGCATGCAAGTACCACCATGCCTGGCTATGTCTTGGCTTATGATATGCCTTTCTCACTATTTTTTTTTTTTGTGGCACTGAGGGTTGAACCCAGGGCATGCTACCTCCACACTAAACCCCCAGCCCTATTTTTGTTTGTACTTTATTTTTGAAACAGGGTCTCACTAAGTTCCAGAGGGCCTCAGTAAGTAGCTCGGGCTGACTGCTAACCTACTGTGCTGCTGTCAGCCTCTCAATACAAGCCACCACGCCTGGTTTCCTCACTATTCTTATTTATTTTTTGTAGTACTGAGGAATGGACCCAGGCCATTCTATCCCTGAACTATACACCAGCTTTATTTTTATTTTTTATTTTTATTTATGTATTTATTTTGGCGAGTCTGGAGATGGAATCCATGGCCATTCAACCTCCAAGCTACACATCCTGCCCTATTTTTTATTCTTTATTTTGAAACAGGATTACTAAGTTACGGAGGGCATATGTAGCTGAGGCTGGCCGCAAACCGTGATCCTCTGGTCTCAGCCTCCCAAATGCTGGGATTACAAGCGTGCACTACCACTCCCGGCCTTTATTTTTTTATTTTTACAAAAGGACTCACTAAGTTGCAGAAGCTTTCACTAAAGTAGCTGAGGCTGGATGCAAACCGCGATCCTCCGGTCTCAGCCTTGCAAGTACTAAGATGATAAGAGTGTGCCGTGCCTGCCTTCTCATATTCTTAAACATTATTAATTTTTGACTTAAAGTGAAAGACATACAAGTCTACTGTATTTTAATTCTGTGAAGCTCTTGTAGGGTTATTACTTGGCCTGGTTTGAATATTTTTGGCTCAGGAAATAGGATTTAGGAGAGGAAGAATAATTTGAATGTTGCAAACATTAGAACATAAACTGGTACCTACGTTGCCCACTTCTATGGGTGTGGTCCACACAGCCCCCAGCAATGATAGTAGTAAGATTAAAAACTCACTGGTAATAAATCAGGAAAACAGATGCAAAAATAATGATTTAAGTTTGTTTCTTAAATTCCAGCTTGGTGGCACATGCTTGTAATCCTAGTACTTGGGAGGCTGAGACTGGAGGATGGCAGTTTCATGGCCAGCCTCAGCTACTTAGTGAGGCCCTCTACAACATAGTGAGACCCTTTTTTAAAATAAAAAATAAAAAATAGGGCTGGGATGTAGCTCACAGATAGAAGACTGCTGGGTTCAATCCCCAGTACCAAATACACATACAAAAAATCTTTGTATGCTAGGTAGGTCTTTAAATTGGTTTATAATAAATGATTGGTGACGTTAGAATGTTCTCCTTTCAATTTGTTGCACAATTTGCTTGTGAAAGAGGATTAAAGGACACTAGATTTCCAGCTGGACGCAGTGGCGCTATGCTTATCTTCCCAAGTATTTAAAAGGCTGAGGCTATCCCCCAGGAACAGACAACTCTGTTCCAAAATTGAAATTGTAAAGGGCCCCAGAGCTCCTTCCATAATGTTAGGGAGAAAAATCATACCACATTCAGTTCTGGGAAACCCCAAATCTCAGTCTGATGACAGATTGCTGTGTGTGTGTGTGTGTGTGTGTGTGTGTGTGTGTGTGTGTGTGTGTGTGTGTTGACCTGCCTGCCATGTTTATTGAGTATTTGTCCTCCATCTTTTTCCTTTATTTTGTTACAGTTTAATTATATTGTTGTTGTTTTCACATTGATTATCATATAGAACTCATTATTCCAGGCCAGGACTCTCCATGATTAGAAATCTTATTACTGTAGATAATAATTATTTTTATTTTTATTTATTTTTGTGGTACTGGAGGTGGAACCCTGGGGCTTTCTACCTCCGGGCTATACTCCAAGACCTCTTTTATACTTTATTTGGAAACAGGGTCTCACTAAGTTGCTGAGAGCCTCACTCAGTAGCTGAGGCTGGCTTCGAAACTGTGTGATCCTCCTGTCTCAGCCTCCCAAGAGCTGGGATTACAAGTGTGTGTCACCACGCCTGGATTCAGCTTAATTATTTTTAAATTTACTTTTTTTTTTGGTGCTTGTGATTTAACCCAGGCCCAGTTGCATGATAAGCATGTGTTTTACTACTGGGCCACAACCCCACCTCCACCCTTTTTTGTATTAATTTTTATCAAAGACCTTGGCAAAGACCTTGGCTGGATTTATGATGAGCTATGTTTACTGAGATGATGAAATGGGCCTCGATATTACTCTGAAGTCCAGCCTAAGTGTCCATTCAAGGGCTCAGGAGATGAATATTCAGAACTTAAGTTCTTAAGAGTTTAAATTTCACAAAACTGTCCCATCAGTACATTTCTGGCTAAGGAGAATGGAGGAGTAGAGAGGAAGATTTTTCTTATTCAAGAAAGGAAAATTAAATATGGAACCATTAGTCCAGGTTCCTTTTAAAGAGTGTCTTTGTCCAATAGCACTGCTAGATCTCACCTTTTTCTTTTTTTTTCATTATTCATTTCAATAAATTGAAAAGAGTAAGGACTAAAATTCCACTAGTCATTTTCCCCTCCATTGCTATCCCTCATTCTAACCTTCTTTGAAAATTCTGAAGGATATTCCTAATAAGTATTAAAAAGCCGCTTTTGACGTATTAATAAGAAATTGGTTTATTATTGCTTTGGTCTAATATAAACTATATTTTAGCAGTATGCTTAATTTACATTCAGAGGGATTACTGCATCTTATTGATTTATTGCTTATTTTTGGTGACGTGGATCAAACCCAGGAACTTGCACGTGCTATTGAAGTGTTCTGTCACTAGCCTAATTCTACATTAACCATTTCATGTATGTTAGCAAGATACAAATGGAATCTTAGATGTTTTGGCACTAAGTCAGTTAAGCATATGAACCTGGCACTTTTTACTTGTAGCTGATCTTAGGAAATGAAATAATTTTCTAGTTACTATATATTTCTTGAATTATAACTTCGATTCCATTTTATTCTTTGATATTTATTTACTTTCCTTGTATGATGGATACATTGTTTGTTGTCCATAGTTAATAGTATGATGGATACATCATTACCCATGGTTGATATTATATGATTCTATACTTAAACAGCTAATTTAGGAGAAGTCTATTTAAGAATATTTAAAGGGGCTGGAATGAAGTGGCAATGTGCCTGCCTTTTAGGTGCAGCACTTTGGGTTCTATCCCTAGTTCCAAAAGACAAGAATAAAAAAGATGCTCAAACATAAAAAATGAAAGAAGCTCATGAGAAGAAAAATAACTTAAAAATCCCATCCTGTCATTTTAGTTGAAAATATGCATATAAAAAGTATGTGCACATTATTGAACAATGTAGATTTTAATATTGTGTGAACATATGACAAGTGAATGGTGTCATAAAAAGCTAACTGGAGGTCAGGGTATGAACATCCATTTAAGAGTAAGCTAGAATCAAGGTGTAATGGTGATTGCCTGCAATCCCCATACTGAAGAGACTGAGACAGGAAGGTCACAAGTTCAAGGCCAGCCTCAACCATTTAGTGAGACCTTCAGCAACTTAGGGAACCCTGTTTCAAGATTCAAAAAAATCAAAAGGGTTGGGGGATAGCTCAGAAATAGAATGCCCCTGGGTTCAATCTCCAGTACTAAATAGAATTAATTAATTAAATGTAAGGTATAGAAATCCTTTTGTCGATTTTTACTTCATTGGAAAAAAAATATGTTTATCTTGTCCCCCTAGTCCTGCTGATAGAGATCTACTAGACCAATTGAGGGAAGATCCTTATGCTTCCTATTGACTGAATATATTAGGAGTATAGAGTTGAGCAAGGGAGGAAGGGGTATGATTAGGGTTTACTGAGACATAGTGTTGACATGGATTCTTTGATCTTGGGATTTTTACTAAAACTTAGAGGACACAGTGGTAGTTTTGGTTTATCTCCATCCAAATACTTTATTTGTACAGCATTTCCTCTTTAAAAATAGCATAAAGAAAGTATGTAAATAAAATTCCCTTGAAAGGATAAATGTTTTTTGGTTAAGGAAAGGTTGATTTGGCTCATTTGTTGAGCCTTATGGCAGTTTCTGGCACTGTGAATTAATTTTGGCTCACCCAAGCTAACTTATGACAGAGTAATTTGGTAAGAGTAATATAAGAAATGGTCTAGCTATATATTGTTGTGTGTATTGGTGAGTGGAGTAAAGGGATTAACATAACCAAGCTTCCAGTGTTTGGAACATGTCCTTAAGTGGCATGAAGACATGAGCAAGGCTTGGTGCCGTATGCTTGTAATCCCAGTACTTGAGAGGCTGAGACAGGAGGACCACAGGTTGGAGGACATTCTCAGCAATCGTGAGACTCTCATCAATCCGGTGAGACCCTGTTTTAAAATTAATAAGGATGTAGGTGTAGCTCAGAGCACTTCTAGTCTCAATCCCCAGTTCCACACACACATAAAATATAGTGCATAAAGTAGATATATAAATTGAGAGTAATGCCTGGATTTTCACATTTTGACACTAGTTTTACCTTATAGTGGTGATTCTTAGACAGCTATGAGATGCTAGTTTCAATGACCTATCTTGAGGAAACCATGTGTAAGGCATTATGTCTTATGATCATTGAGCTTAACAAGGTGTGCTGATTAAACGTCAGTTTTTGCTGTTTATCACAATAAGTGAAGGGCATTTCTTGCTAGCATTAGTGACTGTGAATCACCTGGAGGAGTTTTTAAAACACAGCTTAAATGGTCTCAATTTTAGAGCCACTAATGTTTAAGAAGTTGACAGATGCTAGTGTTCCCAGACAAAATACTTAGAGCTATCAATGGGGTAGTCATATTTAGGATGAAATACTCATTTTCTGAAAGTGCTGTTGTAGGACTATTTATATGGAAGTAGAATTGGAAAATGTAATGGAGTCTTATAGCGTATATGGTTTATGTACTTTATTGATGCATCATAGTCTCACATCATATAGGTCAGGCTGATAGTGACATACACACACATACCATTTGGTGGGCTTTGCCCTGGCCCCCTTCCCACGCCCCCCTTTCCCATAATGAGATTGACATCGGTATTCTCACTTGTGTTTTTATTAGTAGTTTTCCCTTTCCCCTCCAGCCACCTTCCCTTGAGCCACCTCCCTTGCTCCACTGGGGTTTCTTCCCCATTGTCTAAAGGCCTTCTTGGACCGTGATTACTCTCTAGCTCCTGAATTTAAGAGGAAAAGAAGAGCTTCCACTTTCTGCGACTTGGCTATTCTCATTTAGCAATATTCTCCAGGTGTATTCTCTTTCCTGTAAAGGGCCCAATTTTGTTTTTTATGGCTGATAATCCCAATGTGCCACTGCATTCATAATTTTGTAATCCATTCATCTTACATTAGACACCTAGGTTGACTCCTTAGTTTGGTTCTGGTGAATTGTGCTGCTATGAATGCGGCTTTTCATATCTTACTACAGTATTCTGACCTTATAGCATATTTGTAAAAGTGAAAATGGTACATTTTGAAAGTTGTTCTTATTCCTTTGAGGACAGAAGCATTTTATTTTTTTCCTAATATTGAATCAGCTGTTCAAATTAGATTAAATTTGACCACTTCTAAATTTACTCCAACTAAATTATTTAAGTTAAAAAAATACTAAAATTCTAGAAATCAGGAAACTTAGAAGAAGCATTATTTTCTCCTATCTATTGCATTATGCACCTGTATTTATTTTGCATCATATATTAGTGTCTGGTTTTGCTTATATGTTTTACTCTTTTAAAACTTTTGTCATGCCGGGCGTGGTGGCACACGCTTGTAATCCCCGCGCTTGGGAGGCGGAGACAGGAGGATCACACAGGTTCGAAGTCAGCTGCGCTGGCTTAAGAGACCCTGTTTCCAAATAAAAAAGTATAAAAATAGGTCTGGGAGTGTAGCCCGGAGGTAGAGAATTTCCAGGAACCCCAGTACCACCAAAAAAAAAAAAGCCATATAATAATTGAGCTACATCCCCAGCGCTTCCTAAATTTAATTTTGAGCCAGGAGTGGTGGCAGAGGCTTGTAATCCTAGTACTTGGAAGGCTGAGACAGGAGGATCCCAGGTTTGTGGCAAGCCTCAGCTATGTAGTGGTGTCCATCACTACTTATTGCCAATACCACAAAATAATAATAAATAAATAAATAAATAAATAAATAAATAAATAAATGAGACAGAGACTCCCTAAGTTGCCCAGACTGGCCTGTAACCTGAGATATTTCTGCGTTAGCATTCAGTACTTGGGAATACAGGCATGCGCCACCATGGCTGGCAGAATGATTAGCATTTCCCTCTTGAATATTTATAATATCTTTGTGTTGGGAGCCTAAAATACTTTATGTAATTTATACAATGTGTAATAAGCTGTTATAATTTATAGGCAGCCTATTCACCTGGGTGTACTCACCTAGGGTTATTACATGTTAAGTTTTGGAAATGTGGTTTCTAAAGCTATAGACATTTTTGGAATTCTAACTCCATGGAGAGAATAGAAACACTAACGAGCACGTACAGGATGGCTGGAGGCATTGGCGTCTTTCCCTTGGTTGCTCACCAAAGCCTAGTAAATTATCTGGCCTCTAATATGTACTTTATGGATAATCCATTCTGTTTTATAGGCATTTTGAATCAAAATAACTGATAGAATTAATATGAAAAATAGGTCAAGAAGTGGGGTAGGAGTTGGGTAAGGGCTGAGTGCGTGATGTGTGCATTCATGACTCTACCATCTTATACTCCATTAAGATTGTGAGTACAATGCACCAATAAAAATAAAAAAAAGAACTGTGCTCCTGTGTAAAGTGGAGGCCTCCATTTTTCCATTCTGTGTTAGGAATTATGTGAAGGATAAGGCCTATTGTTATATTGCTGGGGTCAGGGAATTGCAGAAAGCTGTATTGCTTTAAATTAGTTACCCATTTCATCAATTAAAAGGTATCTACAGTGCATTGTTTATCTGGTTTGGGTGTATTATGAAATAAAAGATTTTCTTTTATTGTGTGCCTGGATCTGCTTCAGGTCCACTATTGAATGAATATCACAGGTTAGAACCAAAGAAAACATGGGCTCACTTGAACTTGTCCTTTGTACAAATCTTATAAATCAAGAGGGTATTGCATTGGAGAAGACAAGATAGAGTTAATTTGGTAAGAGAGCAATTGACCATATTAAAAAATGAGTGAATATGTATCTTTCATTTTTTGGCAAGGAAAACCTGTTGGTTACTTGATCTTTTGAATTCTAGAATGCATGAAAAATGTTAAATTGTTTAAGGAATATGTACTATGAATATGATTTAGATCTCAGTGTTAGAGAAAATAGGTTTGCTAACTTCCATAATTAGAAAAGATATAAATCAAAAAGAAAACAAGAAAATAATTGGGTTACAGTGTGTCAAATATGTTGGTTTTAGCCAGGCATGGTGGCACACGTTTGGGAGGCACAGACAAGAAGATTGTGCAGGTTTGGAGCCAGCTTTGCTGGCTTAAGAGACCCTGTTTCCAAATAAAAATATAAAAAATAGGTCTGGGAGTGTAGCCCAGAGGTAGAAGGGTTCCATCCCCAGTACCACCAAAAAAATGTTGGTTTTATTTACATTTTTGGAATGACTATTATATTTTACTGTTAATCATAAAGATGTGGAGAGATGATGCCAATTGAGAAGAACAGAAAGTCTTAAATATAATACAGCCAGAAATGATTGGTTAGGATTTCCTTGCGAAATTGATGAATGCTTGTCATTCTTCTTACTCCAGCTGAAGGCATGATCACCTAAAATAATTTTACAAATTTTCAACCACTTACTTTTCTAATTGTGTCTGACAGTTCATATGGCAGAGCAGTTTTGTGAAGGCATGACAAACCTCATCAGGCTTTCTTTATAAATCTCAACTTGGCATGTTGAAACAGTGTTAGAAAAATGAGATGACAAAAATTACATAATGTATCAATAAAAATTAAATATCCCATTGTTAGATACTCCACACTTTGATCCCTGCAGTTTGTTGCACTCAAATCTCATTCTCTGCTCTATAATATTTCCAGAAAATGTAAAGGAGAAAATATCGAGTAAAACCCAGCATGAGTACGTGTAGGTGTGCAAGCCTTTTTTCATTAACATAGACAAGTGGGAGCTACATCCTAATTGACTGCCCCAGCATTGATAAAATTGTGGTTTGAAGATTCTTCTGGAACTTTATAGTATTTTCATAGCTGGAATGCTGTGCAAGTCCTGCGCCGTTGGCCCGACAGCTACCGAGAAAGGTTACTGGCCAGGGAACCTTCTGAGAGGGAGTGTCCAGATGTATTCCTTAAACTGTGCCTACAGCCTCAGGAAAGCAGCTCTCCACAGTCTTCCCCCAAAGGCCATCTGCCAACTCAGCTTATCAAGTATGTAAAGGGTATCTACTGAAATGAAAATTATTTCAGGGACACAGACTTGAAGTATGTGTGCTCTTCTGCACAACCTGAAGTAGACAAGTCAACTCTGCAGAAGCATATGGAGAGAAAGGCAAGGAAAACTCAGTTGAGTTCAGCTACAAGCTTCACTAGATACAGAATCTCAGGCAGCCCACAAGACAAAATAACACTGGCCTGAACCATATAGATAACTAGATTCCGATATGCCTCTCCAGTATTTGTATTCATTGTACAAGCCTTGGATTTGAAAAGAAGCCAAGAGTGGAAATTCTTCCTATGGCGTATCCACAGGTTTATGAAGACTTATCATTAAAAACCGTATGAATGTAATACGCATATGCCCATGCAACAAATGGAGAATTTTCCCTCCTAATATTGTGAAACAGCTCTAATGCTTCAGATTCTGTCTTATTTTGGTGAATGTAATTAGCTTATGAGTTTATTTAAAACCTTAGCAATTATATTTTAGTAGTGGTATTGTAATGCAGTTAAATATATAAGAAATCTAAAGCATAATATAGAGCAAGGAAACATGGGATGTGCTTTAGATTTTAATCAGAAAAAAGACCTGGGTGTGGGGCCACACACTTGTAATCCCAGTGACTTGAAAAGCTAAAGCATGTGTGCAGGCTTGAGGACCGCTTGGGGAACTTTGCAAGAGCCTGCCTCAAAATCAAAACTAAGAAAACGGTATGGTATGTAACTCTGGTAGAGCACCTCTGGGAGTGAGCCTCAATACCCTTTCAAAAAAAGCTATTTGAAAATATATCATAAGAAATACCCAAATATAATTGTTTTATGACACTTTCTTTATATCAGAATTACTGAACATGACTTCTCTCAGCTGTATTGAAATGTATCAATTTCTGGTTATAAAGTAGAATAGACTTATGCCGTCTAATGATGTATGTTAAAAGTCCTTAGATTGGCTTTGCGTGGTGGTGCACGCTTGTAATCCCCGCGTTTGGGAGGCTGAGACAGGAGGATCACACAGGTTCGAAGCCAGCCTCAGCTACTGAGTGAGGCTCTCAGCAACTTAGTGAGACCCCGTTTCCAAATAAAGTATAAAGTAGGTCTGGGAGTATAGCCTAGAGGTAGAAAACCCCTGGGTTCCACCCCCAGTACCACACACACAAAAAAAGTCCTTAGATTGGATTTTTGCTGTGGTCTCCTTCTCCAGGGGTGCTTTAATATGGAATTATAGTAAGATTACTGTATGCTTGGAAGGGATGGGTGTGTTTACATTTGTGAAGCATCTTTATATTAGAGCATGTATGTTGTACCATTTTTTTCCAGGATGCAGTTGTAAATATGTCAGCCTCTATAAACAGTGAGATACTCAAGATTGAGTAGAGATTTGCATATGATAGACACAAAGAATGTAACTAAATCTTCATATGATTAGAAATGTAGAATATTTTTAATTTGAAGAGTGTTAAGACTGGTTTTGTGGTTTAGAGGAATTACTCTTTGTATTAGCTAATTTAAGATGTGGATTTAGGATACGAGAGGCCGGAGAAGCTGCGTATGGTGGTGCACACCTGTAATATTAATACTTGGGAGACTAAGGCAGGAGGATTGCAGGTTTGCAGCCAGCCTCTGCAACGTAGTGAGACCCAGTTTCAAAAAAATAAGGATTAAAAAATAGAGCTGAGGGTGTAGCTTGGAGATAGAATTCCCCATTTTAATCCCCAGAAGAGACTGGGCTAATGTACAGTGATAGCTTTTGTGTGGATTTCGGGTTTTTTAGTTCATGTGATGATGCTGGGTACATACATACATTTTGTGAATATTCTAATAAGGTAGGCCAATTCCTTTCGCTGGTAGTTACAGTGCCACTCAATGTAATTCATTAAACTGTCTCACCAAATAGTTCATTGCTGATGGATATTGTTATACATTTTGTAATAAACAGTGCTCTTATCATAAAATTTAAACATCTAAATTACTATATAAGAGTATTAATATAGAACCAGTATTATTTGGAGAAACAATGTTAAATCTAGATTTCTTGTGTTCTTTGGATCATTGGCTTTAATTTTTAGGTTGTGGTATAAACAATAATAAACATTGATATAAGTAACACATAATACTGCACATCCGTCTGCATAGTACAGATGTGAGTGATGTGTATTTATATTTACATATTTACACACATTATACATCACTTTGTCTCACAGAAGTGTAACATGGTGGACATTTTGCAAATTTTGGTTGGCCTTTGTGCTTTGAATTTAGACTGTCTCCCAAACCTCAGGGAAATAAGATACCAATGTTGGAGGATGGTCTTGGTTGCTACAGAGGGTTCCCTGGGAGTGTGGCCTCAGGGATTACACGTGGTCCCCTCGCCCCTTCCTGCTACCTTCCTTCTGGCCTCATGGAGGCCAAGCCTTGTTCTTTCCTTCCTTCTGCCTCTTGCTGCCTTGACCTAAGCTTCACAGATTTAGCCTGACTTGGACTGATCCTGTGAAATCTCCAGAATTGTGAGAAAATAATTCTTCCTTCTTTTTAGTTATGTAGTATTATAGCAAGGAGCATGCTGTCTGGAACAGTATTTGTTTATTGTTTGTCAATATGTTGGTACAGAAGTATACAGAATTCTTTGACAAAAATATTTCTCATGTAATCCAATAGCAGGTTAGAAATTTTTTTTATTTGTTAGTGTAATTTAATGGTCAAACACACTGAATTATTTTTTAGATAAAGTATTTCAGAAGATGCCAGCAGCAGTGCAACAAGCCTGAGCCATCATTTGGTCACAGCAACACCCATTGCACACTATACGATTCTATTTATTAGTGCATTGGAATTAGACACTATATTCAGATGTGATAGAAAGATAATGTGCATTGCACTTGTGTTCCCATGCAGTCCCTACTCCACTCCCTCTCCTTCATGAGGACACCATTTTTAAAGTATAGGAGCTATTACAGCTGCTAAATACATACAGTGTAAAGCTTTGTTCACCTCTGTAGTTATCACATCATTTGTGAGTAATTAATTTACCAGCAGAAGGGAGATCTTGTTGATACTATAAAATAGCCACAGTTTATAAGTGTTTTTCTTTAACTGTTTAGGATTTATAGAGGTTACCAACATACAATTCATGTGTCTACACGCAGGTATTATATACATACACATACATACTTCTGTATGTTTATGTAAAACAACACCCATTACTTTGCTATGTGATATATTACAGATAATGTGATAGAAAAATGTTACTTTTGCATAAAAATTGCTTGCATTTTTAAATTTTCATAAGAGAACATTATCACCTCAATTTGGCTAACCAGAATTGATAGGCAGTGGACACGAGGCTCATTTGGTTCATATATGAATATCATGGTGATTTGGATTAGCCACGTTTATGCTGTGTATTTGGTAGTCAAAAGTTCTACTAAACCCTCTATTCTCCTGTTGAAAGTTACAATTTTTAAAATTTTGGTAGTACTGAGATTGAACCCAGGGGCATTCTACCTCTCAGCTATACTCTCAGCAGTTTTGTTTTGTTTTGTTTTGAAACAGGGTCTTGCTAGATAGCTGAGAATCTTACTAAATTTTTTAAGGTTTGGCTTCTTCATTTTTTTGTAGTGCTGGGGTAGAATCCAGGGGCATTGTACTTCCGAGCTACATTCCCAGCCCATTTTTTTTATTTCTTATTTGAAACAGGGTTTCACGAAGTTGCAGAGACCTTCCTCAGTAGCTGAGGCTGGCCACAAACCTTCGATCCTCCTGTCTCAGCCTCCTAAGTATGGTGATTACATGCATGCACTACCATGCCCAGCTTTGATAGTCTTATTTTTGAAAATATATTTTCATGGAAAAGCAAAGGATTAGAAGTATCATTGCCCATAAAGTGAGCATCTATGA
This sequence comes from Muscardinus avellanarius, assembly GCF_963383645.1. NCBI lineage: Eukaryota > Metazoa > Chordata > Mammalia > Rodentia > Gliridae > Muscardinus > Muscardinus avellanarius. The sequence continues at coordinate 164,146,185 of NC_137788.1, forward strand.
GCTATACTCCAGCCCACCCTTCTCTCTCTCTGATTTTTTGAAATGGAATCTCACTAGATTGCTGAAAGTCTTATTTACTGAGATTCTCCTTGAACTTGTGATCCTCCTGTCTTTCTCTCAAGTACTGAGGAAACAGGTACTCACCACTATGCTGGGATTAAGTTTGGATTTGAAGGATTTTTTAGATTTTATTTTTAGTTCTTGGGTTTTATTCATTTATGTAGTGATGCTGGGGATTGAACCCAGGGGCATTCAACCTCTAAGCTACAAAAATAGCCTATTTTTTATTTTTTTGAGACAGGGTCTCAGTTGTTGATGGTCTTGCTAAAGTATTAAGACTGGCCTCAAAACTAAAGTTCTTCTTTCTCAGCCTCCCAAGTACTGGTATTACAGGTGTGATAACCATTTTCTGTTTGGGTTTTAGATATATATTCTCTGATAAAGAATTAAATATGGTGATTTATATTCATAAATTATATAAATTTACATATCTAATTATGCTACTCTGATTGTCAGACAGTTTCTGCCTGTGTTTGCTCAGTTGTTGGATGATAGGACAGACCATGTAAGGGTTTTACTGCAATGTGTAATACCTGGATGTTCATATTTTTAGAAATACCCTCTACACATACACACTTTTGATGTTAAACTATAGCTAAAACTATAGTTTACTAATGGAATTATTAACCCTTTTTCAAATTTTGTGTGTAGAAGGTATCTTATTTGATTGCTAATTGTATACATGCACACATTTGTTACCATTGTGCATGTGTAGAATTTTGTCATTTTTGAACATATATATCCATTTAAAATATAGAAAACTTTTGTTGAATTGATACACATGACGAAAATTAAGAACTTTTTTAATTATTAGAGGCTTCTGCTTTTCTATATATTGCTGTTTGCAAAGGATATTGAAAAGAATGTTGTCTGTTTGGCCATCTCATTTAATGTACACATCTCTTGCTATCATTTTTGTAGGTATAATGATCACACATCTTTTGAAAATCACTGTTTAAATTGTGGCTAAACAGTTGAAACGTTTAAGTTTTGCAAACAAATTTTAAAAGCTATAGGTATGCTTATTAAGCAGGTCTGTTGATGATGACTGCTCTATAGTATTTCAGATTTATAAAGGTGTATGAGTTGTTTGCATGGAAAGATTAAGGAAAATAATCTTTTGTTAGTACACATTTAATCTTTGATTGTGTTTGTGTGGTTTATGAAAAAAAATCACTTGCAAATTGCTTTAACAAAAGCTTCCTTGAATTGATAGGTTACATGCACATATGATATCATGGTAAAGAGGAAGGTAGTGGATTTTAACCAGTTTCAGTTAAAAGAAAAATTAGATTTTAATCATTAAGTGATGTCCATTTATGTAAGAATATTATTTTGTGTAAGATACGTAACTATTTTCCTATACATACCGAGGTTCGTCATGCAGTCCATCTTTGTAAGGTTAACAGAATCTCCAAATTACATGCTTTGTTTATTTCTGCATTGGAAAAATCCATCTTAACTTTGTAAATATTGGGTAAATGCAATTTTAAATTTTAATCATCTAGTAATTCTAGATGGTATCAAGAGTCTCACAAAGTATAATTTTGTAAATATGCTGTAAATTCCTTAGTAGCACTGTCATTAAAATTAATGTAGCAGTTACGTAAATTATCAGAAAATAGTTCATGTAGCTATATATAATTTGTTGTATATTACTCTTGTGTTATAGAGAAAATTGCAAGACAGTGTCACAGTCACATAGAATGATAGTTTGGTATTTTATCAAATAGGAATTGCATATTAAAAATAAGCTTACATGAAATGGTAGGTTAATTCAGTTGACCTTTCTTGATGGTCTGAGCTTCCTGACAGAATTATTTTTCTGTTAACCTTCAGGATGAAAACAATTACAGTAAAGATTTTTACTACCTCTTGGAACTATACAAAGTTCTGTATGTGTTCCCTTGGTTGCATGACAATATTCAAGACAACATTGTAAATAGTAGTCTAATACAGAATTTTAGTTTTTAACATCTAGTCTTTCTAGATTATAGAGCCTCACAAAGTATACTTTTGTAAATAAGCCATTGTAGTATTTATGGATTCATAATTATCTCCAAATTTTTTGGCAATTAAATTGACAAAGTTGTGGATTTCTCCAACATATATATGTTGTTATCTGTTCAATAGGTGGTTAAAGAAAGAAAAAATCTTAAAAGGACGTGTATTTAAATTTTGGGGTTCCCATACGAAGAAACATATTTTAAAAATGGTTAATCGTTCATAATATACATTTAAAGCCCTAAGTCACAATTTTGTACTTATTTTACTTTTCGGGTATTATATAAATATATTTTTATAATTATCCTTGGAAATATATTTTATAACGAAAATATCCTTCTACCTCTTTGAATTAATACAGTCTTTTATTTGCTTGTGCTGCATGACAGTATTCAAGACAGATTTGTAAATAACAGATGCCTACATCATTTAATTTTTTCCCAATGCACAGAGTCTGTATAGAGCATAAATTTGTAAAATTTCTTATGAATACCATCATTAAATTTGTTTCTATAAATGGTTTCTCAATGCAGCAGATAATTAATAGGAAGACTATAGCCTGCTGTGGTGTCTGAATTTTGTAGGACAATGAGGAACAAGATTGCCTTCATATGATCTGACTGATAGTGTTTCTTATATAAGAAAAATAATCTTTGGTGTTCATGTGTATTGTGTACTTAAAAAAATTAGAACCATGGGATAATCATTTTTTAAGGAGAAAAGGGAATGATATGATAAGAAAATTGTAAGCTTAAGTCAGAGACAGATTGCACATTAAGAGCTTACTAAATTCATTATTACTGTGCTGTGTTTGTTCTTTGCAGATTTACTTATACACAGTTATATGATATATATATCTATATGCCAAAAATTGGTATGTTTGATGGTGTAGTTTGGATATTACTCATTCTAGGATATTAATAACCTTATTCTCATTTCTTTGTTCTTTTACATCTTAATCACAGATTTTACAACTAGTATATTTTTGGCTTAAAGGTAGTTTTACAATCCAAGTTATAGATTTAAGTGTATCAAAACTTCCAGGTAAATACAAAGGCCCATATCAATTTGCTTCTCAAATCTATTTCCATATTTATATATCTGTGGGAACAGAACAATTGTTATGTTTTTCCAATAGATTCTTAAATTATGGTATGTGATAACAGATAAATGTCAGTGTTACTTAATAATATTTAAGTTTTTTTTAAGATCCTCTTTGGCATTGATCAAAAGTAAAAAACAGAGTATCTTTAAACCACAATTTGGCAAAGAGAATCAAAATATGGGAATATACAGTGTTATTGAAATGTTGTTATTGGCTATGGGGGTTTTATCTATTTATAATTTGCAAAAATATGCTAATATGAAAATATTAAATCTTTAATATAAAACATAGTATAAATATCTGAAATAGCAATTAAATAATGACCATAATTATAGCTTGTTTAACATAAATATAATTGAGGCACTACCATATTATTAGAGTTGGAAATGTGTTATGTATTCTTTTAAATTGAACAAACATCAAGTTATTGACTAGTTGTAGATGTGTATGCATATGCGTCTACTTTTTCTAACTAAAATGTTAACCGCTGATTACAAGTATTTATTGCTCATGGTGAAAGACATTCTGGAAGTGAAGCAATATTTGTCAGTGTTATAATGTTGACAGTTTTATAGTGTTTGAAAATTTTGTACGTGTCATTTAAAAATTGAAAGATGTATACCTACTTATGAATTGCTACATGAGAAAATATAGAATGGATATATACCCTATGCAAATGGGAGAAATTATCTAGAAGAATATGGCAAAATCGTAACAGCTCTGCATCTAGGAAAGAGAATAGAAGTTCTGCTGCCTTTGTCTCTTGGATTTTTATAGAGATATTTCAAAATGAACGGTTAAACAAGGAAATGTGGAAGAGACAATTTGCCTGTTTTTCAGCCTTGCCCGTTAACACCACGGGAACACTGGTTGTCACATCCAACTTTTTATTCTCAGAGGCCTTTGTGAATGATTTTTGAGTAATTTCATGAAGAGTATACTACTTATACACCAGTAACAGCGAACCCTACAGTGAAACAAAGACTTAGATTACCCGAGGAGAGAAGGGAGAGGAAGGAATCTTAGGTAGGTGCCAAACAATTATATTTTGTTAAAAAACAGATGAGTTGAAAAATAGTGACCCAAAAATTCTATAAACAGTGTATTTTCATAGTGGCAAAGCCATACTTGTTGCATTAACAAGACCAAGCTATTGCCATGCTTGTTACATTTGGGATAAGTTGAAAGTTAACCTGTTTATTTATGTAAAGTATAAATATTATACATTATATATGCATACATAACTACATATTTGTATACATGCGTGTGTGTCTTTTGTGCATGCAGGTGCTAGAAGCCAGGGCTTTAAGCAAGCTTCACACACATTAAAATCATGTTCTGTCACTGTGGAACATTCCCATTCCCCTTAATTAACTTTGATGTAAATGGAACATGGATTATTTGCTTCATTTTTATCATGGTTGATTCAGACTGAAAAGCTTCAAATAAGTTTTGGGGGTTTTATAGATTGTACAAAATTAACAAGGAATACACTTAAATATTTTTAGTGTTTGTCCGGAAGTTGTGAAAGTGTGTGTGCGCAATCACATTTGCTGGCTCAGCTTAGTTTTTTCATTTATCATGCCTTGCTAGCTTAGTGTTATCCAGATTTGTATGTTCTGTTTGATTTTTATCTAAACCTTTCTATATTGGTTTCTATGTTTTTTTAGGTGGTCACAATGAGAGACGTGTTGAATATGGCTGATAGCAACACCAGAAATACATTCTTGCCTTCAGAGTCCCTAATCGGTTTTAACTTTGAGACATAGGTAAGGAGGTTCTGGTGTTGTTTCGATATAAGACATACCGTAGGCCCAGGAAATTAACACTGGTACAGACATTGTTTGAAATTTGCTGACATGCCCCAAAATAAGTTGAGTTATCCTGTTATTTTCTTATTTTTTATTGAGGGATGCAAACCCATGGCTCCGGTGTGCTGCAAAAGAGCTTTACCATTAAGCTACCTCCACAATCATGAAGTTGTCAAAACAAAATTTTTGCACAATGTAAAGGTGTTAGATATTTATAGATAGTTTCAACCTGTGTTTAATTTACCTATTCATAACCATGACACTATAAAATAATTCTATAATAGAAATTATCAAATACCCAATTATTGGTCATTAAAACTTGACAATATGTATTCACAAATTAGTATTGTGCTGTGATATAAAGACAATTTTATGGGAACTGTAAAAGTGGTGTAATGACTGAATGTTGCAAACTTGACTTGGCTACAGTGTTTACAATTGTTAACTTGAATTTCTATGATATTTAACGTGAAGATCCATTTCCCTGTTAAACGTCAGAGTAACAATAGTGTGGTATGCCTCTCACCTCGCAATGTTTCTTTTTTACTTTTTAACAACTAATAGTTACAATAAATGATACTTTGATCAACCTTAGTTTTAAGCCAAATAATGGTACTGGCCATCAGTGATGAACTTGTCCTGGGTATCTGCAGTGTTCTTCCCTCCCTTCTCTGCCTGGCCTAATACTCTGTGGCAGTATGATTGTGAGGAGCATTAACTACTAAGTTCATTAGATTATGTTTCCCTTAAGCTTGATGACTCCTTGATAGTTAGTTGGCATTGCTATCTGTTTAGGGTAAATATTACTGTGTAATAACAGTAATGTTCCCATATAACCTGTCCAAGTCATCTTAATCAAAATGGGTACAAAGTTTCACTCTAGCTTCTATTTTTTTAATGAATTACTAATCATTCTTCTCAAGTGGGCTGATTTCTTTTTGTTTTATTGTTGTGAATTTTAGACACTGCTTATTTTTGTGCATAATGCATATAAAGGGCATGTAAAAATTCAGGAATGAATCAGTGATCTAAAATATCAGCAATCACTGGGCATGGTGTCACATGCTTGTAATCCCAGGATTTGGGAAGCTGAGACAGGAGGATCATGGATCACCAATAGGCTTATCTACTTCTTCGTCCCTTGTGAAACTCAGTGAGACCCTGTTTCAAAATAAAGAATAAAAAACAGGGCTGGGGTGTGGCCCAGAGGCAGCATGCCTCTAGGTTCCATCTCCAGTACCACAAAAAATTGCAATAAAATAGATAAACTTGGGATGGTGTCAGATGGAGAGATCAGTCAATATTAAGTTACAGAAACAAAGCTAATATCTGGTATCATGGTTAGAAACTCCACAGGAAAATTATTCATAAAGAATGATTAGCGTGCTCCTAACATTTTTATCTTTTTTCTCCTGGTCCGCTCAGGTGATTACTGAAAAGGAACAACCTACACCATTGCTTCTACCGTCGTAACCAAAGGGAAAATATGATCTGCATAATGTACTAAGGTTGTCATATAACATGACAGTGGACAATCCCTGCTCATCAGAAAACTGGGCTCAGAAGTCTCATTTATGGAAAGAGACCTGAAGGATTTCCAGGAAGAGATTATTTACTGTTCATAAAAATTATTTTCATTGTTGTTATTGGACCAAATCTCAGGAGCTACGATGATGGCAATATTAGTTACTGTCCAGAGAATTTCAGTATGGTGGAATTGCAACTGCTTCATCTTAATGCTTCTATAAGTATGCACTGCATGCATTTATAATTATCACGTGGCACATGATAAATTTGAATTTTACTTTTGAAACTATCTTTTTAAAGAATACAAAGGGAATACAATTTTGTGAAAGTTTTTTTCTTATTAACTTTATTTCGAATTTTAGTCTCTAATACTATATGTAATTAATGGAGTCTTCTGTCCCCCTTTCGGGAATTATTTTTTTTTTATGTGAGTTGATACAATTTCCTTTTTCAGGGGTGGATTTTGGCTATTCATTTTATGGAGTAATTTAACTTACATAAAAATTTGAATTTTTCAGCTACATTGGAATAATTTCAATGGATTGGAATTTCCGGGGCAAAGTATATGCAAAACCTACATTTGAATAAATTTCCTCCTCTTTGGAGTAAGTTCTTCCATTGTTGTGTTGGAGTTTGCCGGCTCCTAAAGCTGTACAAACATTATATATATATGTGTGTATATTATGCTGAAGGAATACTGAAAGGCAGTGCTTTTTCCATATTTGAATGTTAAACTGGATCCTCTTCACATAGCCTTAGAATTCATTTGTTTTCTTTCATGGTCCTGCGTTCTTTTTATGCACTTTGTATGCTAACATTCTATCATGTATTGCCATTGATATACTGTATTTCCATTTTCTTTACTGTGATGTTTTAGTTTTTGATGTACAGAAATATGTATCGAAATATAATCATGTTTGTGTCCCATTACATTTGAGTTTTGTGTTGTTCTTTCTAGATATGTTGACACTCGTGGTGTGATTTTATTTGGATTTTTATTTTATCAAACATCTGTTGTTTCATTTCTTTGTCCATTAATCATTACTGAGTTCATGCATTAAATATTCAAGTTAATCACTTTGACATACACTTTTACTACTTGTTTTCAATTCCATCATAGTAATACAGAAAATCCCTACATATAGTTAACTGCATTTCTGTTAGTTTGCCTTCTTTCCTGCTGATCTCTTAATCACTAAAGATTTATATTCTCTTACCTATTTTATTGAGTTCTATTCCATGTCTAAAATTGCTATTTAAATTTGGTTTTTTTTGTTCATTTGTTTGCCTTAGATTCCAGTAATACATTACTTAATCATGATTTGGAATGTCCAATCTATTCTGTTTTGAGTTTTATCTTATTTCTCTTCTTTTACAGAAATTTCCTTGTCTATACTTGCATTTTTTTCCTCTCAGTTGATGCTTAGAACTATTTTGAAAGTTGGAAAAATGCAATTCTAATTTCATTTGCACCCACTTTAGTAGATTAGGAGAGAATAAATCTCTTTAAAATTGAGTCTTCCTATCCAACTGCAAGGTATGTCTTCCTTTTTCTAATTAAATAACTATATTTTAACACCAGTAGTACAGTTTAAAACATTTCCTTTTCATTCCTAGGTACTTTATAAGTTGTTAATTTTGTGATTGGGATCAGTCATACAATTTTCTTATTTATAGAGAAAATTGCTTTGTATCTAGAGATATCATTTCATTGAGCTTCTGAAATGATTTTTGTACAAATTATTTATTAATCTTAAAAAAGTAAGAACATTGTGAAATACTTTTAGAATGTATGGAAATACACAGTATCTTTCGCTGTTTGTTAATATGACTCAGTTTGAGATTGTTTAGGTACTAATTGGTGAATTTAAAAAGATTTTTCAACGCTGGGCGTGGTGGCGCATGCTTACAATCCCCGTGCTTGGGAGGCGGAGACAGGAGGATCATGCAGGTTCAAAGCCAGTCGCGCTGGCTTAAGAGACTCTGTTTCCCAATAAAAATATAAAAAATTGGTCTGGGAGTGTAGCCCAGAGGCAGAAGGGCTTCCAGGAACCCCAGTACCATCAATCAATCAATCAATCAATCAATAAAGATTTTTCAACAAATCAAATACCAATTTAATTACTGTTGCATTATAGTATTTCACATTTGCCCTAGAAATTCCTGATTAAGGCAAAAGTTGATTTGAAAAAATGAACATTATTTAATCCTGCAAATAAACTCTATTTGTGCGTTTGGGGGCTGGGTAATGAGGATTGAGCCCAGGTGCATTCTATTGTTAGTTCTACCCCAGCCCCATTTTAATTTTTTTTTGTTTTTAAATAGGGTCATATAAGGTTCCTGAGAGTCTTGCTAAATTTCTCATTCTGGTTTCAAACTGGTGATTATTTGATCCCAGCCTCCTAAGCTCTTAACATTTGCTCACCAAGGGGCATGCTGCTGAACTTATCACGTTATTTTGATTATTTGTGTTGTAATTAATAAATTTTTTAGATAGGATAATTGTAAATATTCTTTGGCATCACATAATTTTCTTCTAACTTTAATATGCATTTGATATTTCTTACTGCCACAATTAATACTTATGCTTTAGATAGTAATTTAAAAATTTATAGCCAAGCATGGTGGCATGTGCTTGTAATTCCAGTACTGGGAGGCTGAGACAGTAGGATCATAGGTTCAAGGACAGCCTCAGTAACCTAGTGAGACCCTGTTTTCAAATGAAAATAGGGCCAGCGGTGTAGCTTGTAGGTAGAAGGCCCTTGGGTTCAATCCCCAATGTCACATACACATGCAAAATTAATTGTACATCTTGTTAATTGCAGTGACAATTTTTTTCAATACTGGGGCTTGAATCCAGTCCTATGCCCATGCTAGGCATGTGCTCTAGGAATGAAGAATATCTCTATTCCTATCCCCCCTCTTTTGTGGTGCTACGATGGAGCCCAGAGGCTTTCTGCCTTCGGGCTATACTCCCAGACCTGCTTTGTATTTTTTGGGAACAGGGTCTCGCTAAGTTGCTGAGGCTGGCTTTGAACTTGTGTGATCCTCCTGTCTCAGCCTCCCAAGTGCTGGGATTACAAGCGTGTGCCACCACGCCTGGCTCCCTATCCCATTTTGAAAATTGTATTTTATGTTTTAAACAGAGATACTAAATTGACTGAGTAGGCCTCCACCTGTGACTCTTCTTCCTCACCCTTCTGAATAGATGGGATTACAAGTGAAGGTACTTAATGCCATTAATCTGGATGCCTAAAGAAATTATTAAAATAACAAAATTTAGGCCAAGTGTGGTGGCGCATACTTATTATTCCGGTACTTGGGAGCCTGAGACAGAAAAATTGCCAGTTTGTGGCCATCATGAACAATTTAGTGAGACCCTGTACCAAGATAAAATAGGGCTGAGATTATAGCTAAGAAGCAGAATACCCCTGGGTTCAAGCCCTAGTACCACACACACAATTACCATGTTATATGAATTTTACTACAATAAAAAAGGGTAGTGGGGATAATGCTAACACATGGAGAAATGTGTCTTTACTCCCACAAAACCTGGCTATAATTGGGATTTTGCACTACAAATAAAGAATTGTTTTTTATTTTAAAATTTAGTTTTTAGTCATTTGTATTAACATGAATTTGTGGAAATCTTCTCTATTCTATTAATGAAGAGAATCAGTATGTTTCTTGTATTCCCTGTATTATCCCAGTTTGGGCCGTGTAGTGTTAAAAGTTGCTTACTCTGTCTTCTCAACATGCAGCTAGTCTTTTTTTTTCTACTTATTTGAAATATTCTGACTCAACTGTGTATAGTTCATATTTTACTTATTCTACTCTCTGGGCCATTTCTCTTTCGGTGTCTGACTCATTCTAGGGAATGATTTTAGGAAGCAAGATATGGATGCTAGCGCATTCTTTACCATTTTGTTATTGCTACTTCTAGGCACTCGCTAGGAACAATAAGGACATCATCCATCCATGTACTGACGTCCCCTCATCCCCTCCATACACATTTTTATTATACTAAATTACACACAATGCAGTCTTCACTATTTTAATGATTTTAAGTATAAATATAAATGGTGGTAACTACATCCATCCTTTGCAGTTATCTTCCTCTTCTTTTCATAAAGTGTTTCATTTAGCAAAACTGAAACTTATCCCAGTAATAACACCCATCCCAGCATACTCTATTTCACCTTTCCCAAGACCCTGGAAACTGCCAATGTAAACCATGGAATAAATGTGGATTGTTTATATTTTTGTGAATGCCTTTTTTTACTTTAGAATAATATCCCCAAGATTGTTTGATGTGGTGCACTAGTGAGACTCGTTTTTCCGAGTATAATATTCCATTTGCTTTATGTGCCATCTTTTATTTATTCATCTTTTGATGCATACGTGGGTTGCTTCTTTACTTTAGCCGTTGGGGATGCTGCTGATGTGGAAGTGGGTGTGCGAGTGTCTCTCGGAGTCTCTGCAGTTACTTGGAGCACATACAGAGCTGGAGGTGATGGACATATGGTAAATCTATGAACTTAGGATACTGAGTCATTTTACCTCCTTATTGACCATTTGCTTATCTTGTTTGAAGAAATATCTGTAAAAGCCCTTTATATTTTATTTTATTGGTACATTATAGTTTCACATCATAATGTGGATCATATTGACAGTGGCGTACAGTCACACAGTACTTGGTCCCCTACCTGCTCCCCTTTCCCCCGCCTCGGACAATGAGTGTCTAGGGTATTTATTTATTTATTTATTTATTTATTTATTTATTTGGTGGCACTGGGGTTCCTGGAAACCCTTCTACCTCAGGGCTACACTCCCAGACCTATTTTTATATTTTTATTTGGAAACAGGGTCTCTTAAGCCAGCGCACACAGCTGGCTTCGAAACTGCGCGGTCCTCCCGTCTCCGCCGCCCAAGCGCAGGGACTACATGCGTGTGCCACCAAGCGTGGCTGAGTGTCTAGGTAAAATGCACTACTTTCACACTTATACACATTTTTGAATGTAGCTCCTCCATTAATCAACCTCAGCCTTCTTCCTCCCCTGACCCTCCTTTCTAGCTTTGCTGGGGTTTCCCCTTCACTATCTGGAGTCCCTCTGTATCTCTACCACTCCCTAGTTTGGGTGCTGCTCCCCCTTTGTCTATTCTTGCAGGTAGTTCTGTACATGTTCCTTAATAAAATAGTATGTGCCTTTAAAAAGCATTCCCCATCTATTGTGATTAATATCTGACCCATGTTTACTTTTGATTTTTTAGTTTCAAAGTCTTATATTTAGGTTCCAAATACATTTGAAGTTACGTATGTTTGTGGGATTAGGTAAGAGTCCAACACTTTTTGCGTGTTTGCATCCACTTTTCCCAAGTTTTGGTTACCCGTGACCTCTTGTCATCTTTGTTGGGCTGTATATCTCAGTTGGCATTGTGCACCGTAGCATTCTACCCCTTTCATTGTATTTGCAACTATGCCAGTAAAACACTTTTAATTATATATCTTTGCATTTAGCACTTTGGAATGTGGGCATTTGACTCCTGTTGTGAGGTTTTTAATTAATTTTTGCTGATGCATGGTAGTCACACATCTTAATGTGTACAAAATGGCGGAGGCACACATGCACACATCACAGTACGTACCACCTCAGGCCCCCTTCTCATGTTTGGCTTAGTGATTGACTTTGGTATGTTTGTGATGTGCACCATGTACTTTAGGGAATTTCCCTCTTACCCCTCCATCCCCCTCAGTTGTCTTATTAGCTCAACTGTGGTTTCTCCTATGTCTGTAGTTCCTTCTATGACCCATCTATCCCCTTGTCTACATATTAGGGAGAGCACCTGACTTTTTACCTGTTGTGATTGACTAATCTCCCTTGGCATAGTGTCCTCCAGTCCCATCCTTTTCCCTGCAAACAGTGTAATTTTGTTCTTTATGGATGAGTAAAATTCCACTGTGTACATATCCCAGGAGTGTCTTATTCTGGATTGTTTTAGCTTTTGGTTTCTTGAGACTGCATAACAATTAATTTTTTTCTATTTCTGTCAGTTCAATTAGGTTTTTGTAGAAATGAAGTCTATAGGTGACATTTGGTATTATGTGCTAACATTATTAAGTAATAGAATGTAAGGTCTCTTTATGTTTTGCATCAGAAGGCTATTTGTAGTTTTCCTTGCAGAAGTCTCTCAGTTCCTTGATTATATTAATATTTTATTCCTTTTGATGTTGTGCAATTGGAATCATAAAAACTAGAATATGGGGGTACACATTGTTAGTATATGGAAACTCAAATGAATTTTACAGGTTGTATGTGTGGGGGGTGTTCTGGGTGTTGAGCCATGGGCATTCTGCCTCTGAGATGCACCCACAGTCCTTTGTATTTTTAAATTTGAAACAGGGTCTCACTTGGTCACTGAAGCTCTAAGTTGATGAGGCTCTTCTCCCACCCGAATCTTCTTTCCCTTGGCCTCTCAAATACTGGGATTACAGGCATGCGGTAATCCAAAGCTTATTGTGGATAATGTGGAGAAATATTGGCATACAAATCTCTTATAATTGTTTTGTATGTACGTACATACATACATACACACAGAGTGAATCTGCTGTGTTATGGTAGGTGATTTCATGTTGAATTATTTTGCAAGCTGTTTTTCTTTATTATAAAAAATGACACAGAAATTCAAAACAGAATAATGAACCTTCATATATCTAGCAGCTAGAACTAACTTATTTTGAAAATTATTAATATCATGCTGTGTGCTTGTGTGTACATAAATATATACTTCAAATAACTACAATATCCTCTCACTACAATAAAATTAACTAGCCAAGTTTTCTGTCAACAGATTAATAGATTATAAAGCTGGTATAAACATACAATGAAATTTTACTCAGCCATAAAAAAGACCAAAATTATGTCCTTTTCAGGAAAATGAACGGAAATAGAAATTATTGTGCTAATAGAGTTTAGCCAATCTAATAAGTGAAGGATCGAGCTGGATGTGACGGCTCATGCCTGTGACTCAAGTATGTAGGAGGCAGAGATAAGAGAATCACATGTTCAACGCCAGCCTCAGCAACTTAAACATACCCTTAGCAATTTTGTGAGAAAAAATTTTGTTTAAAAAGTCAAGGATAGCCGGGCGTGGTGGCACACGCTTGTAATCCCCACGCTTGGGAGGCAGAGACAGGAGGATCGCGCAGGTTTGAAGCCAGCTGCGCGCGCTGGCATAGGAGACCCTGTTTCCAAATAAAAATGTAAAAATAGATCTGGCAGTGTAGCCCGGAGGTTGAAGGGCTTCCAGGAACCCCAGTACCACCAAAAAAAAAAAAAAAAAAAAGTCAAGGATAAATGCTGGGGTGTAACTTACAGGTAAAATACCTCCCTGGCTTCTATACCTAGCACCACAAAAAGATTAAGGAAAGTAAGCAGTCATATTTATACACAGTGCAGAAGCTGGGGAAAAATTGGGAAATGAGAGAGAAAATAATAAGAGATACCAAGAGATATGTACATAGCATATGCGAAATGATCCACAATAATCCACAAGGAGAGAGGCCTGCAGGGGTGGGATGTGGAAGGAAACATACCAAGCACAGTGTGCACGTATGTTCTACAACTCCGAATGCACATCATTACGTGTCTAAAATGCTTAACACACGCGCATACACACAATTATGTAGGTTTATTTTTTATGGACAAAAAAATCTTCATTAAAATTTCCCAGTTGTAGCCAGGCGTGGTGGCGCATGATTGTAATCCCAGCATTTGGGAGGCTGAGAACAGAGGATTGTGATTTGCGGACAGCCTCAGCTACTTAGGCCCTTCACAACTCAGTGATGTGACTCTTGTTCGTTACATCATAATATAAAGTTTCATGATTTATTGAAACTATGAGAGAAATCATGGAATGTTATGCAGTTAATGTCATGCAATTAAGAAATCATGGAATGTCTATAAATTAATCACATTGACATTTAAAACTCAGAGTGCTTGGGAAATGTATCTCTCCCATATTTTTTGAAATGAAAGAAAAACAACTGAACATACCAATAATTATATATTTCAAAATAAAAGTAAATTTTACCTGGGCATGGTGGTGCATGCTTGTAAAACCAGTACTTGGGAGGCTTAGATAGGAGGATCCACGGTTTGCAGACAGCCTCAGCTACTTAGTGAGGCCCTTTGCAACTCTGAGACACTGTTTCAAAATAAAGAATAAAAAATAGGGCTGAGGGTGTAGGTGGAGGTATAATGCCTCTGGCTTCCATCCCCAGTACCGCAAAAAAAAAAAAAAAGTAAAAAAGTAAATTTAAGTATTTCATTAAAATGATAAACAAATGAGGGGACAGATATTTTATTGGTTTGAATTAAATACCATGGTTTACACATATATCAAAATATCAGCATGTATCTTGTAAGTGTATATGACTGACTTGTTTCTTGAAATTATTTTTACCTAAAAATGGCACACCGAGTGCTACTAACGTTTACCATAGGACATTCATCTCTCAAACACGGGGTTTATTTTCTATTAACATTAAACTTGCCCTTTTAGTAAAACACATGAAAATCTCAATCTCTCTTAAAGCTCAATGTCTCTTAGGCTGTGGAATCTCATGAGATGGTTAGCAATCACCTATAACTCAGGTCTCAGTGTTCTTACTCTTGTCCCAGAGGCATGTGATCTGAAAGGATATTAATCTGCATCTGTTGGACTAAGAACAGGACAACCATTATAAACTACCACCACCAAGGCCGACATGGTGGCGCACGCTTGTCATCCCAGCATTTGGGAGGCTGAGACCGGAGGATCTCGGTTTGTGGCCAGCCTCAGCTACTTAGTGAGGTCCCTTGCAGCTCAGTGAGACCTGATTTCAAAATAAAAAATAAAGCCAGGCGTGATTGCACACGCTTGTAATCCAAGTGCTTGGGAGGCTAAGACAGGAGGATTGCACATATTTGAAGCCAGCCTCAGCTACTTAGTGAGGCTCTCAGCAACTTAGTGAGACCCTGTTTCCAAATAAAGTATAAAATAGGTCTGGGAGTATAGCCTGGAGGTAGAAAAGCCCCTGGGTTCTACCCCCAGTACGAAAGAAAAAGGAAAGGAAAGGAAGAAGGAAGGGAGGAAGAGAAAGAAAGAAAGAAAGAAAGAAAGAAAGAAAGAAAGAAAGAAAGAAAGAAAGAAAGAAAGAAAGAAAGAAAGAGAAAGAAGGAAAGATAGGGCTAGGGGTGTAGCTTGGAGGTAGAATGCCCCCTAGGCTCCATCCCCAATACCGCAAAAATAAAAAATAAAACTATCACCACCAACTGGGCGTGCTGGCGCACACTTGTAATTCCAGCACGTGGGAGGCTGAGACAGGAGGATTGCACAGGTTCAAAGCCAGACTCAGCTACTTAGTGAGGGTCTCAGCAACTTAGTTGAGATACTGTTTCCAAATAAAATATAAAATAGGCACCTGGGTTCCATCCCCAGTACCACAAAAACAAAAAACAAACAAAAAACCACCACCACCACCAACAGCGACAACTTTGAACAGCTCAGTGTTGTGAGTTGCATATTAGTTATCCTTTTATAGGAGTTTTGTAATCCTTTGGGAAATATAACAAGAGCACTCTGTATTGTACTGGGTAATTTTTAAAGCCTCACGAGGTACTTACTTGTCGTTTCCCCTCTGGAACATATTTATGTTTCATTATCTTGATCATTTTTAAGACAAGTGCATGTGCAATGAATGTATCCTCCAGGGGAATTGCTTGTCTTTGTGTGTTTGTAGAGAATTGAGGCTGAAAGGTTATGTTATCTAAAACAATTTGTTTTCAGTTTGTTTAGCAGCTAAAATAACATAAAAATGTAATATGGAGGTCTAAAGATGTAGTTTAGTGGTAGGAATACTTGCCTTGCACATATGAAGCTCTGGGTAGACCCCCCAGCTCAACAAAACACAAAGAAAATGTATAATGTGTCATGTGCATATATCCTCTGTAGCCTGTTTGTGATACTCCTCCATCTATTATCTGTGGTGAACAAAGAGCCATGTATAGAGATTTCAGAGATGGAGAATGCCTTAGAATAACAAAGCCAAAATATGAAAAAGATCCCCCAGAGCCACTGAATCAGACTCAGTGGGACCTTCTTAGGAGAAGGTAAATACTTGTCAGGTTAAGCCAGTGAGAATTTGAAGTCAGTATGTTACATAAAAATTGCATTGAGGAATTTCAGGTGATTAATGAACAATCTAATAACCATTTGGAAATTGAAAAAATAAGATGAATGTACACAAAAAGGGAAGGCTAATGGTTTGAGCTGGGTTGTAGGAGTGGACAGATGGGTGGAATGGTGGAGTGTTGCAAGGAAAGATAGAAGCCTGGTAATAAAATTTTCTTTTATTGTATGTTTGTCTATATTTAACTAGTGGATGGAGGGGTATAAGATTGTATCTTCAGAATGAAGGCTAGAAAGGCAAATTCAGGAATGTTTTATGGAATTCAGAGTACGATGACAGATAAATGAATGAAAAATTGGATGTAAAAAGGTAGAGATGGGTAATAACAAGTATATCAGTGCCTGGATGAAGGAAGGAAGGGAAATGAATATGCTGAGAACCCCATTGGGTATATTCATTCATGTGTGAATTTGCCTTAGAGTCCTTTCTTTAAGAATGTACTAATGACAGATCCTGACATATTAGAATCGAATGGATTAAATATTTAATGTATGTATGGAACTTGAACAGATAAATTAATCTTTAGACTGGTGGATAGAGTATGACTCATTAGAATATGGGTAAGAGTCAGGATCAATGTGTGAATGAATCGTTGGTATGTGTATAAGATAGCTGTATGGCCGGTTGTTTTTAGAGTGGCTTGATATATTGATTTACAGATATATCGATTCAAAAACCTGGAACAGGGATTTGATCAATAGGAAAATAGACCAATGCAATAAGTCATGCAAAATGTTGAAGGAAGAGTTGGGAAGTAGAAGGATAATGGCATATTCATTCATTATGAATGAAATCAGAAAAGTTACGTAGTTTTAAATGTATTTTTAAAGTGTGATAGTAGAGAACATAGGTTAAAAATCAGCTATATTGAGTTCACAAAGTGAACTTATACGTGAAATCAGTATGATTTCTTTATATTTTAGTAATTTGGGTAGTTTTAGGAAGTTTATGATGCTGGTCATGGTATGTCTGTTTTTTTTTTTTTATTTCCACAGGTCTTTACTGAAGTGTTGCCAGACTTAAGAAAGGTTTTTAGACACTTCATTGGCTGACACTTCCATGTTAAAATATTTTTTCTGTTTTTTTCTCCTGTGGAATTCATTCTTCAAAAGTGCTGGCAAGAATCAGTAACTTTGCTGTACTGTGTTTTTCTTTTGTGACTAATTTGATATTGAATATAATTTGTATGTCATAGTTTTTGTGGAATTGGGGATTGAACCAATGGGGTGTCTACCTCCAAGCCATAGCCCCATCCCTAACTTATTTTTTATTTTGAAAGAGGTCTGGATAAATTGCCGAGGCTTGTCTCAAACCTGTAATCCCCTTGTTTGAATTGCAGTAGTATTAGCATTACAGGTCAATACCAACACACCCAGCTTTGTATACAGTTTTTAAAAGTCCAGTGTATCCTATATGAGTTCTGTTAAACACAGAATATTGTCAGATTGTGGTGTGATTTCCAGTTAGATGCAGTAGAAGAAGAATCCTAAATATAGTGAATTTTACAGAACTATTAAATTTTGTTTTGTCTATTCTCATAAACTGATATTATTTGAACAGGATGTAAGCTATTTTAGTTTTCACATGCAGTTTATTTTAAATTATCTGATAGTCAGTAAAAGTTTTGTAATAAATGTACCAATTGTGAATGAGTAAAGGAAAACAGAGAAGTCAGGCAGGTTAAGGCAAGGACTGAAGGGCACATAAAAGGATATTGGTGAGGAAATCCATAGAGGAGCAAATACGGCAACCTAACTGAGGTGGATGGGAAGAGGGAAATTCCCTACCGTATATGATATACATTCACAAACATATCAAAATCAACCAAATATGAGAATGAGCAGGGGGGGAGAGAATGGGGTGGAATTAGGGAAGACGTAAACGAGTGATGTGTGTGTGCATGTGTGCCTCTACCATCTTGTACTCCATCAAGGTGTATAACTTCACTGTACCAACAGAAACAATTTCAATAGGAAGTAGAATTTTCTGCAAATAATATGGGTTGTAATGACAACAACAGGTTAAATTTAAGTTTCACACGTGTGATATAGAAAATGGCTAATACTAAGCCAGGCGTGATGTCTCATGCTTGTAATTCCAGTACTTGGGAGGCTGAGACAGGAGGATCGCAGTTGGCCGCCAGCCTCAGCTACTTAGTGAGGTCCTCCGCAACTCAGTGAGACCCTGTTTCAAAATAAAGAATACAAAATTGGGCTGGGGGGGTGTAGCTTAGAGGTAGAATGGCCCTGGGTTTGATTCCCAGGATCTCACACACCCACCCCCCCCCACACACACACAAAAAAAAAATTGCTAATATTATTAGTAGATAGATCAGGTGACCAAGCTCACAGTAGCTAAAGAATTTTTCAGTAAAGTAGATTATCAACATCCTTTCATTTGATGAGTGAAAGAAGATTCTTTTTATTTTATTTTATTTTATTTTTATTTTTTGGTGGAACTGGGGGTTGAACCCAGAGGCATTCTACCTCTGAGCTACTTCCTCAGCCCTATTTTATAACAATTTTTATTGAACATAAATAGTATACATTTACACTATATTTGGTGCCCTCCCCCCCCTGCCCTTGTTTTCCCTTCCCTCCTCCCACCAATGGTTGTCCAGGTTAACCATGTCTTATTCATAATTTTACACATGTTCAGGTGTAGACCCTCATTAATCAAGATTGGCCTTCCTCCTCTCCTATCTTACCATCCAAACTTAGCTAGTATTTCCCCTTCAATATCTGGAGTCCCACTGGTATTCTTTGTGTTTCCTAGTTTGGGCATATTAGAGGAAACATATGTATCTTCTTCATTATGTTAAAAGAAGATTCTTTAAACAGTTTCAGACGTTACTGTTTTCTCTTTCTTTCACAAGCCACTTCATAAGTGAGGACCAAAGAAACTACCTTCAGGTAAGAATATTAAGGCATATATTTTGATTATTAATCTGTTCTTTTAAAATTATTTTATTAGTGTATTGCTATTATATATTATAGTGAGATTCAATGTGATAAAAACATAATTGCAGAGCCTGTAGTGTATTTTCCTCCACATCTCACCCTGGATCACTCCTTCTCCCTCTCCACACATGTTAGTGGAATGAGTAATACCTTCACATGTTGCCCCAACATTCTTTGAACTGTTTGCCTCTCAGTCACCAGTCTTCCCCTTTCTTTCTTTCTCCCCAATCCCCTTCCACTACTTCACAGGTTTCTACTTGCATTATTTAAAATCCTGTATGTTTGATCATGTTGATTATAGATTAGGTCCTTGTTCAAAGTTTTTGAAATTAATTTTCTTTCTATTAAAACTTTGTGCTGGGCGTGGTGGCGCACACTTGTAATCCCTGCGCTTGGGAGGCGAAGACAGGAGGATCGCACAGGTTTAAAGCCAGCCATGCTGGGTTAAGAGACTCTGTTTCCAGATAAAAAAGTATAGCCGGTCGTGGTGGCGCATGCTTGTAATCCCAGCATTTGGGAGGCTGAGACTGGAGGATCGCGGTTCGTGGACAGCCTCAGCTACTTACTGAGGCCCTCTGCAACTCAGTGAGACCCGTTTTCAAAATAAAGAATAAAAAATAGGGCAGGGGCTGTAGCTCAGAGGTCGAATGCCCCTGGGTTCTATTCCCAGACCTGCAAAAAAAAAAAAAAAAGTATAAAAAAAATAGGTCTGGGAGTGTAGCCTGGAGGTAAAAGGGCTTACAGGAACCCTAGTACCACCAAAACCAAAACCAAACAAAACAAAAACAAAAAACTTTCTTTGTGACCTGTGCTATTGTTTTTGATATTATATTTTCATTTAGGTGTTATTATATTTTATTATTATCATCATTATTTTGGTGCATTGCAGTCATACATCTAAATGGGGTACAAGATGGTAGAGGCATATACATACACATGTCAATCATTTAGCCCTTCCCCAAATCCCACCTCATTCCCTCCGTCTCTCTCCTCATGTTTAGATTACATTAATCACAATCAAAAGTTGAAATACAAGGAGATTTCTCATCCTTATTACTACCACAAGTTACCCAGGATGTAGCCAGGAAAGGAGATAATAGATAAGTGAATATTGTCATAATGGATTTTGGTTTTGTGGAAAGATTTTTATGAAAAGCTATGTGCTATGAAATATAGTGATTTATTGTACTATACATTTTTTTTACTTCCTGAGCTGGTTTGTAAATTAGGACTAAGAAGCTACCCAGGAATAAATAGGTAGTTAAGTGACATTAAAAGAATTTAGACCAGAAAAGATGGGTAGTCAAATCAAAACAGAGAGGCAAAGAAAGTAAAATGAAGTAAAATGATAGTTTTATCATGTGTGTACATCAGGTTTTTGTTGCTTGGGATTATTTAACTTTAGGATTGTGGAGATTGTAATTTTTTGGAGTGCCAGGAAGTACTTGAAGCTGGTATCCATTGTTTTTTTTTTTTTTTTTTTTTTTTTTTTTGCTGGTCTGGGGATGGAACCCAGGGCATTTGACCTCCGAGTTGAGTTATACCCCCTGCCCTATTTTTTATTCTTTATTTTGAAACCGGGTCTCACTGAGTTGCAGAGGACCTCACTAAGTAGCTGAGGCTGTCCGCAAACCGCGATCCTCCAGGTCTCAGCCTCCCAAATGCTGGGATGACAAGCGTGCGCCACCACGCCCGGCTCTGGTATCCATCTTTTATGAGACATGGTTTTGTGATAATATGTTAATTCTATTTGCAATCTTTTGTTTATCCTCCCAGGTGTTGATTATGGGGACAAGTGCATCATATTTGCCTTCTGAAGTGGTTCCACCCACAGCATCACCCAAATCCTATCATTATTTCTCTTTTCTTGGATTTTACTGCATCTTTATAACTCACAACTTTTACAGAAGTATGCCCAGGAATAGGAGGGACCTGCTTTTTGCCCAGTGACTTCCTGGAATGTTAAGTACTTCCTCCTATGCATCCTTCTGCTATTGTATAATTTCTATTGTGTTATTTTCTTATTTTTTACAAGTGGGGGAGATTTTTGTGTAGCAAGAGTGTACTGAATGCAACCCTCTGATATGTTCATGATGCCCATATGGCAGTAGGCTTTTTCATTAGTTGATTGCTTCCCCATTTAATAAGAGACTTTCCTCTTGATTTGATTCAGAAGTCCATAGATTTTAGGGCTGTCCTAACAAAATAGTATTAAATATATTATCTGAACTAGGGCTCTAGTTACCCATCTCGTAGAACTCTCACTCTGGGTCAGGTTCTGATACTGACTGCAGTTCACACTTTCTTTAATGCTCAAACCTAAGAGTTGGACGTCAATGCAACTACGCTGTGTGAGCAAGAGCCAGTTCCTTGCGCTAATATTACAGCCATAGTGACTCTATCTTTTAGAATATGCCTCATTTTCTTGGTATCACTGGTATTCATTGGGGTTGGAATAAGGAGTTGAGTCCCAAAGAGATTTTCCATGTTTTCCTGTCTTTTCTGCTATAATGAATTGATGTTAATGTAAAATATTTATTATTTGACATTTGAATTATCTACTTCCGGAACGATCCATACATGGCACTATCAGGGGACACTAAGTGCATTGCCCAAGCTATCATGATAGATAGGTGTATACCAGGATCACCGAATAATATTACCTCTCTATGCCAGCAATAGCAGAACAATTGCTAGCATTTTGATGTCATGTGATAATCCCTTTCTTTAAAAGTATATTACATTACTTTAACCAAAATAAGTTTTAATGGTTTAAAAATATTATAAATTATGGATGCCCATCCATGTATTTTTATCATCATGTTATTATTTTAGTTTGCTTCTGAGGTATGAATTGTATTCTTATACAGTACTCATTTATTTTACATGCAGAGAGGTTATTTTGTACTCCTAAAGTTAAATTACTCTAAATCATTTATTTTTTTAACATATTCCAAGTAAAAAATGATCTTGATAAAATATCAGTGTCTTTTACATGAAACAGAAGATGATACCCAATGATCTAGTATTGTATATGCTATGTAAGGGTCAGCACCTTATTTTCTGTTAAGGGATCAGACTTTAGAGACCACACCTTTGTAACAATGTAACTGCCATTGTAGTGCGAAAACTGATATAACTAATTCATTATATCATTATATTAAAACATACTTACATAAAGTAAGTGATGGATTAGATTTTTTTTACCATAGGTTATAGTGTGTGTTCCTTGGTCAACAGTGATTATTCTGAGGAAGTGTAGATATAAAAACCAGAAGAGAGAGACTATCTTCTTTTCTCAAGCCATTTTTATACATTCTCAACCTAATAAAATGTGAAGTGATTTTTAAAAATGGGAAAAATATATACTTCTAAACCTTCAGTTTTTGGCTCTTGAGGCCCGATTGAAAGCCATGTCTTTTTCTCCCTAACCCTCCTTGCACACAGGCTTATAGTACATTGAAACAAGGCCACCAAGGATCAATGTCATTCAGTGATAAAAAGCAGCCTATTGCTTTTCTTCTTTTATTTTCCATCCATATTAGCCAAGTGTGATAAGAGTTAACAAGTTAAATATATATGTCGATAACTTTTCTAAGCTTATAATTTTATATAGAATTTACTTACAAATGTGTGGTCATTATGGTAGATCATATTTTGTAAGTTTTTGGTTTCTTTAACATATCATGGACATATTTCTAAACACGTAAATACAGTTTGCCTTTAGACATTTTATTGGATGCAAAGTACATATATGGCAATGGATGATTTATTTCTCTATTTTTTGGAAGTGTGGGTTAATATTTTTTGAAATATGATTTTACTTCTACATAAAGTTCTGTAATGTATGTAATTATATATCTCTTCTAATGAATTTTTGTTCCTAACTCTATAGAATAAATTTCAAGCTATTATACTGTTGGATCATCAATTGCTTACATTTTTGGTTTCTGTTGATTTTGTGAAAATGCCTAGAAATTTGTATTAGACGGATATTAACAACCTTCAAATTTTTAGCTAATCTAATAGGTGAAATGGAATTTTAAAAACTGAAGTCTAATTTGAATAATACATAATGGCCATAGATAGAAAGATAAATAATTATGGATGGTTTATAATAAAACCAATGCTTTATTTGTATTTCAATCACAAGAAACATCCTTGTTGTCAGAGCTAGAAACTATTAAATTCTTTAAAATGTACCACTTCTTGAAGGTTTGAAAGCTCTATATGTATATCTTATTCATGTTTATTTTGATGTATTTTGACATTATTTTAGCTTTAAAGTTTTAAGAATCTTATAGAAAAACTCAATTTGACTTTTTCTCCATACTTTGCCCTTTTTCCCCCTCTCCATCTATCTGTTCATTCATCATACTGTTATTTTATTGAACTCTATATTAATTGGAGACCTTATGTCCCTTTAATTAAAAATCCTTTCGTATTTGCTTTCTAAGAACCTGAGCATGTTCTTATATTAACCTTGGTCAAAATGTATCAGTAGTAAAATATTATGACATCATACATAGTCCATAGTCAAATCTCATCCGTTGTTCTGGTTATGTTCTTTACAGCCATTTTCCTTATCCAACTCTAGAAAAAGATCCTATATGGAATTCTGATATAATGTCTCTTCAATCTTATTCATTAAAAGTAGTTCTTCAATTTCTTTATTGGCATTGGCTTCCTTGAAAAGCTAAAAAAGGTAGATTTAAGAAAGTCAAGTTCATAGTTATTTCAATAATTATATTAAATCAGTTGTATTTGATTGGCATATATGGAAATATAGAGAAGTGCTGGAATTTGGGACATATTTTGTGAGTTTTTCATATTATTAGCTATGTAGGAGAGGATTCAAATAGTTGTCTCATTATTTAGGCCTTAAAAACTGAGTATATGGCAACACCATTAGCAATTATTGGTGAAATGTGGTTTCACCAATAATTGTCTGTCACCATAGTGTCTGATTTAAGATTTATTTTGCGTGTATTAGGTTTATCTATATTAAACTCATAGGTTAAAATTTGATTTTTAACATGCAAACGAGTAATGAGGACTCAGGGTAGTTTGGAGATAAACATAATCCTTTGGATTGATCAATAAATTACTTCTTTCTTATGGGCATGGGAAACAATGATATCTAGACAGGAGATGTGTCAGGGTAGGAATATATTTGTCTGAGGCTATGCCTTACATATTTAGCATGTATATTTGAGAAAAGAGTAGGATCTATGGAGAGCAGTGGCTGGTCAGGGTAAACAAAGAGAATGTGATGTCACTGAATATAAATGATTCAAAAGTGACTGACGTAGCCACTGGTTTTTGCATGACTTTAAAAGACAGTTGTGTGTGAAAATACAGTGAACATCATTGTTTGTCAGTAAGAGTGTCATGCAGGAAGAGGTAATATTGGCAATACCACATCAAAGATTACCTTTAAATTGACAACGTGTGCTCTAATGATGTGATGTCAGCCTAGCACAGACAGATACTGATACCTTGTGATTTGCTTACATAAATCAGAATGTTAACATGATAGACATGCGTTCTAGGTGTACAGTTGAGATCACTTTTGACATTCTACATATATATATATATATATATATATGTATATATACACGCACCAGATCGAGCTAGATGTCTTTATGTTTAAAGACAATATTCTAATATTCTAATCTGTAATGCAGCTTTGCCATCTGATTTACCAGTTGCTTCATTTCTATCTGCTCTGTCAAGAGCCATGTACAAGGTAGAATCATGAATGAAAGAGTTGGAGAGCTGGGAAAACATGTGGAGTCTGTACTTAAGTAATCCTTGTAAAGGATAGCAAATGGCAAAAACATCACTAACGTCAAACATATCTGACCATTTAATTAACCTGTAAAGTGCTTTGTGCTTCAAATATGTAAGTTACCCAAAGTGTTACATTCTTTTTGTGTCTATTTAGTAGACTAGAAATAATGGGCTCCTACTGACAGGGATGTTTGCCTGTTGATATGTGATTTTTCCAATAATAGAGATTAGCATGTAGCAAATTTTTTTAGTGTCAACTAAACTACTTTAATAGAACATAAGTAAGTGAAAAAAATTTTTTTTAAATTACTTGGATTGAACCCAGGGCTTCATACATGCTGGGCAAGTACTATACCACTGAACTAGAATCCTAACCCTTTAAAAAAAATTTATTTTTGTGATAAAAGTTTTGCTTAGTTCCCAAGGCTGGCTCAAACTTGTGACCCTCTTTCCTTAACCTCCCAATCAGCTGAGATTACAGGTGTGCACTAACATGTTATTGTAGGAAGGATGTGGGTAGGTCAATGACTGTAGAACGTACTTGCTGACTACACTGTTAATTATTCGAATGATATAGTATGATTGGTAAGGCTGACTTCAATGAGGATACTGTGTTGATGTCTTTGAGCTTTCTCATTTTAAAATTTATTCTTTTGTGTATCTGTGTATAATTCTAGTAATTATAATGTGTTTCCCAAAAGTATCTTATTTTTATTTCTGTGACCCCCTTCACTCATTTAGTATTGGAATTCAAGGAGTACTGAAGAAAGGTCTACTGATTAATTACAAATGGGAAGCATTTATGTGTTTCAAATAAGAGAACAAGAAAAACAATATAAATTAAGAAGGGATTATTTGTGAGTCTTTTATTTATTACCCTTTTTTTCAATGTTAGAACAGGTTTACTATCATAAGCCTTTTTGAGTGTGTGTGTGTGTGTGTGTGTGTGTGTGTGTGTGTGTGTGTAGTACTGGGGATTGAACCCAGGGACATTTTAACTCTGAGCTACCCTCCCAATCCTCTTTATTTTTGTCTTGAAGCAGGGTCTTGCTAGGTTGTCCCAAGACTTTCTACATTGCTGAGACTATTCTTGAATCTATGCCCACCTCTTTCAGCTTCCCAAGTATTGAGGCTACACACATGCACCACCATACCCAGCCTGGCTTCCCTTCTTTAGAAAAAGTTATTGGAATTTTATCATCATACATGATAGTGAAATTCTTGGTGATATAGTCATCTGTGCCTAACATAACATTATTTGGTCTATTCCCTTTCCCAGAATTCTTCTTTCCCTTCCCCCTCTCCCACTTCTACTACTCCAGCGGTTTCTTTTCTAGTTTTGAGTCTGTTTGTTTTGTCTAGCTTCCACATAGGAGAGAAGTCATGCACATGTTGATTTTCTGGCTTCTCTCTTTTAGCGTGTTTTCCAATTTCATTTATTACTCTTAAGTTTGAAAGTTTAGAAAGAGAATATTTACCCTTTTGGAGATTTTATAATGTGAAATAATGTAGAAAATGCCCTTTTAGCAAAGAGCTGAATAAGCTGATTCCTAGAAGGAGACTGAGGACCTTTGTAAGTTGGAGATGAGCTTCCTCTCCTGTTTCCCTTCTCATCGGTTCTTATGAATAAGATTAACATGTCTCTGACTTCATTATGTTTGGAGAAGGCTCAGTTTGGGGTACTATCAAATACGTCGCCTGTTAAATTGTCTTGTTGAATTTTGGTTCTCTTTATTGAGAACGTTACTTGGGACTCCCACCCGCACCTACATTAGTGCAGAGAGCGTTGGAATGACTTCATTCTTAAATAGGAAAATGGGACCATTATAGGTGATTGTTGAATGACAGACCAGAAATACTATGTGGTTGATCTATTGATGCCTTAATGTGAATAGCTCCATTTATTTAAAGTCTTTCTTACATTGATTCCTAACATCAACCTATAAAATCAATGCACTTTCAATTTTGGTTCATTTCATAGCTGGTGTTCTGTCTCCTTTTCCCAAAATAAATATGAGCTCCTACTTGACAGGGATATTTTTTCTTTGTATTGTCCTATGCTAAAATTTCAAAAGTAAGATTTTCATTCAATTTTGTTTGATATGCAAATTTGTAAAAGGATGAATGAAAGATTGTGAATAATGAGCAAATATGGCAATAAATTAGAGAGAATGATATCCTGATGAACATAGTTTTTGAGGTATTTAGTAATCTGCCATGTTGGACAGTGTTACAAGGAGAAATACATAAAATTTAGTGATTTTTTTCCTCTGGAGATATGAACATATAGTATTCCTAATAATAATGATCATCGTTATTTTTAAATAACTGATAAGAAAGAGCCATAGAGTTTGGAAAATTAGAAAAGGGTTTCTCTCTGGATTCTACCTCCTATGTCTGTTCTTAGTGATTGTTGTATACTTTATTTTTTATCTTTTATTTTGGTGGTACTGGGATTCCTGTAAACCCTTCTACCTCCAGGCTATGCTCCCAGACCTAAATATATATATTGAAAGAGTCTCTTAAGCCAGCAAGTCTGGCTTCGAACCAGCACGATCCTCCTGTCTCTGCCTCTGAAGTGCGGAGATCACAAGCATGCACCTCCATGCCTGGCTTGATGTATACTTTATTACTAGCCCACAGTACAGTCTCTGGTAATTCTTCTGAACCTTTGTGGGGAAAGAAGAGGGTCACCACTGATGATACTTTGGATCTTTCTTCTAATTTCTTGAGAATGTCAGAGAAACACACTTCTTTGGACTTGAAATATTCTGTTACCACAGGAAATAAAAGGGCTTACTTGCTGTGGCAGTTAGTACTAATTCTGTTTGATGCTGCATGAGAAATCTAAATGCCTTGTTTTCAAATTTGCTTCACATTTCTCCCTTCACTTTAGCATAGTTTGTTTTTAATTTGTTTGTGTCTACTTAAATCTTAACCAGTTTCAGGATTCTTTATTCTTTTCAGAATGGCCATTATCCCTTTTCCTGACATAATTCTGTTGCTGCAAAACCTGCCTTAGCACTTCTGTCATAGGACAATTTCATTTTAGTAATATTCATATTTCATTTTAATGTTTAGTTTACTTTTATCCAAGTATGTTTTTCAGTTGTCTCTATTGAAAAATATTATTATTGAATGCAGTAGTATAATTTGTATTTTATAGCACTTTAAAGCTAAGTTCCTGTCTTCTATTCATTCTTTTTTGAAGTCAGTGAATATTTAAATCATTATATCATTATTACCATTCTTCTCTGAGTGAGGAAAGTGAGGTTTTTCTCTGGATCTTTGGTATTGAGCTATTATCAACAATGATGCAATTCAGTGTGGTTTTCTTTGTTTTATTTAGCTGTTTGATGAACTTCTTAAATCTATGTATTTATGTCTTTCACCACGTTTGAGGGAATTTCACCCATTTAAAAACAGCATTTTTAGTTTTTTTCTGCCCTTCAGACTTTGATTTTACATGTATATTACATGTATATTACATGTGTGTGTATGTATATGTATATGTATATGTATATGTATATGATGTATATATACATACCTGTTTGCTCAAAACATATATGACAAAGTTAGCATTCATATTTTTATGAAAAACTCACTCAATTCATTTAGAAAAAGAAAAGCATCCCAGTAGAAAATGGAAAAGTACATATGATTCATAAGGAAAAAGCATTGCGAATGGCCAATAGCATGTGCTCAATCTTATCAATCTTTAACATTAAATAATAAATTCTGAGCCGGGTATGGTGGGCACGCTTGTAATCCCCGCACTTGGGAGACTGAGACAGGAGGATCGTGCAGGTTCGAAGCCAGCCTCAGCTGGCTTAAGAGACCCTGTTTCCAAATAAAATATAAAATAGGTCTGGGAGTACAGCCTGGAGGTAGAAGGCCTCTGGGTTCCATCCCCAGTACCACCAAAAAAATAAATAAATAAAATAAAATTTGCATATAAATGAGAAATATATGAAGCATAATATATAAAGAACAACGTATGAGGTATATGTGAAATAAGTCAATAATGTTTTGTCTTTTTCACCTATCAGATTAGCAGGTATATATGTTAAAAAAAAGTGTGGAGCCAGGCATGGTGACACACACGGGTAATCCCAAGACCCGGTTTAAAAATAAAGAATAAAAGAATAGGGCTGGGGGTATATCTTGGAGGTAGAATGCCCCTGGGTTTCATCCCCACTAAAAAAAAGTGTGGAGAAAGCTGAGCGTGGTGGTACACGCTTGTAATTCCAGTACATGGGAGGCTGAGACAGGAGCATCACAGGTTTGCAGCCAGCCTCTGCTACTTAGTGAGTCTCTCTGCAACTTAGAACCTATTTCAAAATAATAATAATAAAAAGTAGGGCTGGGGTGTAGTAGCTCAGCAGTAAAATGCCCTTGGGTTCAATCCCCAGTAATGAAAAAAAAGTTTGGAGAGTGTAGAACTCCTGATGTGTTACAAACTTTCAGCAACACAATTATCAATATGTCTGAGTTGGAAATTAGCACATTTTGATCAAAAATTTTATTTTTAGAAATTTATCTATATGATATGATAGGAATTGCTTAACAATATATGTAATGTCAAGGATACTTACTATAGTAAATAAAATTATATTTGTAAGACAGTTTTGTTTATCAAATCATAATTCTAGGAAAATCAGTAATGATACATTAATCTGATTAGATTATTTCAGTTTCTAACTTAGCAATATATACTGAAATTCAGCTTTCAGAAGTTTATTTATTCCTCTGTTACTGAGTACCAACAATTTTTGAGGCACTGGCTATGTATTTGTTCATACGAAATGCTATATGTATGTGTTTGTTCATATATGGTCAATAAACCAATTTTGTAGGAAGAATACAAAATGCTCACAATGAGTTTTGGTCATTATTTTGCTTTTTCATTTTTATGTGTACATAGTTTCAATTATATATATTTATATATGAGTATATATAAATTATATAGATTGTTTGAATTCTGAGTATATGTACCACATATCAAGGTAAGCATTACATATAATTTCTCATTTTATCCTTATAATAACTGTGAGAGTATTTTTTCTTTTGTTAATGATAATGAGTTGGGCTGAATTTTGAGGTGGTCTGTGTAATTAGTTATATTATTCAATCTCAAGTACTGCAAAACCCCCCACTACCTTTTAGTGATAATAATAAAGTTAAATTTTGCTGGGTGTGGTGGTGCATGCTTATAATTCCTGGGCACTTGGGAGGCTGAGACAGGAGGATTGCACAGCTTCAGAGCCAGCCTCAGCTACTTAGTGAGGCTCTCAGCAACTTAGTGAGACCCTGTTTTCAAATAAAGTATAAAGTAGGCCTAGGAGTGTACCCCACAGGTAGAAAAGCCCCTGGGTTCCATACCCAGTACCACCACACAAAAAAAGAAAGAATAAAAAAATAGGACTGTGTATGTAGTTCAGAAGTAAAATGCTCCTGGGGTTCTATCTCCAGTACCGCAAAAAAATTAATTTCTGTAGGTGCTACAAATTTTGAATATTATTAATTAAGGTTACTTATGATTTATTAATCTATTTATCAAAATAATTTATGGAAGAATGTGTGTCAGAGGTCATTTCCATTCTTATGTTTTTAAGGTCATTATGTGATTTATTATGTGCAGCTTCTCAGGACTGAAGCAATTGTTTGGACATGGCAGGTGCAGGAGAAAAAGATGAACAGGATATTGGTTTTTGAAAACTTCCAGGGTATAGCCGGTGTGGTGGCACACGCTTGTAATCCTCGTGCTTGGGAGGTAGAGACAGGAGGATCATGCAGGTTCAAAGCCAGCTGCACTTGCTTAAGAGACCCTATTTCAAATTTTAAAAAGTTTAAAAATAGGTCTGGGAGTGTAGTCTGGAGGTAAAAGGGTTTCCAGGAACCCCAGTATCAGAGAGAGAGAGAGAGAAGAGAGAGAAGAGAGAGAAGAGAGAGAAGAGAGAAGAGGGGAGGGGAGAGGAGAGGAGAGGAGAGGAGAGGAGAGACCCTGTTTCCAAATAAAGTGTAAAATAGGTCTGGGAGTATAGCCTGGAGGTAGAAGGGTTTGAAGGGTTCCATCCCCAGTACCACCAAAAAAAAAAAAAAAAAAAATCCAAGGTATAGATTTTCAGAAAGGGTGGTCTCTAGACAGAGTGCTTTTGCTTAAGATATGTAATATTGTGTTCCAGAGACCAAAGAATCTGAAATGCTGTGGTGTCACAGATTAAAATCAAAAGAAAAGTATCCAATTAAAAACAAGTTACTAAATGAAAGCTTAGAAAAGTCCTAATTATAGCCAGTATCAAGACACACACACACACACACACACACACACACACACACACACACACACACATATATATATATTAAAAACATATATTAAAAACATGGAAAAGGTAATTGGAAATCCTTAAGTAAATAAATGATTAGCAATTAATCTAGATTTAAATGTCATGTTTCGCCGGGCGTGGTGGCGCACGCTTGTAATCCCCGCACTTGGGAGGCAGAGACAGGAGGATTGCGTAGGTTCGAAGCCAGCTGTGCGCACTGGCTTAAGAGACCCTGTTTCCAGATAAAAATGTAAAAATAGGTCTGGGAGTGTAGCCCAGAGGTAGCAGGGCTTCCAGGAACCCCAGTACCACCAAAAAAAAAATTAAAAAATAAATAAATAAATAAATGTCATGTTTCTTGTTGGAATGTTTTTCAAATTTTAATATGTGACCTTATATTCCTTTCCCTAATGATAATACATTCTCTTGCATATGAAATTTTATAGCAGTTCTCAGGTAATAACAGACATTGGTCAAAATGATAAGCATGAGAAATTGGAAATTTGTGCTTTTTTCTCTTGCAGTAATGGCTGAAATATTATTAGAACTTTGATTACTTTGTAATGGAAGGAATTTGCTATGTTATTATAATTCTAACATTTTTATTTTCTGGTGTATGAGCACAGGAGGGATTGAATATATGAGATTTTTACAGTTGGGCCTCAGGAACATGGAGAATACTAAAGGAAGGATACGATACAGAATCCGAAGGCAGTTAGAGATGAGTAAAACTGTACATTTCAAAAAGGACCATTGGACAGAAGACAGGAAGCCACTTCTGGTTTTGACGGACAACATTTGGGAACATTTGGACACAATAATTCTCTTGAAGGATGAAATAATGACTCATGATGGTAAGATTTTATATTATTAAACTAGTAGTGATAGAACTAAACTAACACATAAATTAAACTAAAATACATTAGATTGAATGAATTGATTAATTAATGGACATGGTATAAATCAAAGCTATTTTGGGTGATACTGGCCATTGTACCTCTGAGCTAGACCTCAGCCTCATTTTATATTTTTTGAAATGGTCTCATTAAATCGTGAAGAGCTTCACTAAGTTACTGAGGCTTGCCTTGTACCTGTGATCCCCATGTTTCAGCCTCACAAGTGTTAGGATTACAGGCCATTATGCCACACTTATAGAATTATCTTTAAGAATAGAAAAGCTTTATTACATATACAAATGGGAGGGTATTTAAAACATCAATATTTGGCAGTAATTATTATTTTTTCATTCAGAAACCTTCATAAGAAGCTAAAACTTGGAGAAATTTTGAGGATAAACAATACAGTTACATAGTGTGGACTTGCCTCTTATGTGTATTTATGAATTACGGAGGAAAACATTAGCTTCTTGGTGGAAAAACTGGTTGATACTACTTGAATATAGAGTTACAACTTAATATCACCAGTAATAAGAACATTTGAAAGTACAAACAGAATGTACTGAGAAGAAAGCAGCCTCATTGCTCTACTATCTCTGACATAAGCCTGTATCTACTTATGAGGAAACATGAGGTTCACATTGAGTGGCATTCTACTTTTAGTCTTAAAACGTTAGTATTGCAGAGAAAATTATCTAGACTTGTTAACACTAAGTAGGCAATAATAACTGAATACAACATTGATTCTGGATTTCTATAAAGAACATGAAAGGAAAAATTGAGCCACGCCTAGTGGCTCACATTTGTAATCCTAGTGCATGCAAAGCTGAGACAGGAATATTGAAGTTTAGACGCTAGCCTTGGCAATTTACTGAGACCTTTAGCAACTTATACTATTGGCTTTTGTTTTCTTTCTATTTTATTTTCCTGAAGTATAGTAGAAGAGGGCTAGAATGAGATGCTCTACTTCATAAAATACAGGTAAGTGGCTAAACTAGTATTCTTTGAAATTTATGTACCATGTATTAAGTATCACAACTTCAAGTCTGTTTCCCAGTGCCTTACTGGTAATATTTACATATCTTTCTCTTTGATCGGTAACTCCACCTTAATTTCTAAATCATTGCCTTTTATAATTTTACTAGATTTTTGCATGGAATGATAGACAAGAAAAATCCATTTCTCATATCTAGCTATAGCTTTGTACTATTGACCATCCCCTTCTCACTCCTCTTCATATCTCCTTTGCTTGGTCTCAGGTGGCAATTATTCTTATATTTCTGTGAGATTAACTTCCTGGAATACCATTTATGAGTGAGATCATAGAGTATTTTTCTTGGTGTGCCTGATGACTTTAACACTTTTAACATGATGTCTTTTAGGAGCCTCCATTTTGTTACAAATGACAGTATTCTATTCTATTTTATGACTGAAAAATATTTAATTCTATAGTTATAGTATAATTTTTATCCATCCATTGTTTGGAGCAGGTTATATTGGCCCATATCTTGGTTATTTTTACAGTGCTTCAATAAGCATTGAAATACAGACATTTATTGTATTATGGGTATGGTTTTCATGGGCCAATTGACATGAGATTTTTTTTTTTGTGGATCTGGGGATGGAACCCAGGGGCATTTGACCTCTGAGCTACACCCCCTGCCCTATTTTTTATTCTTTATTTTGAAACCGGGTCTCACTGAGTTTCAGAGGGCCTCACTAAGTAGCTGAGGCTGTCCGCGAACCGGGATCCTCCAGGTTTCAGCCTCCCGAATGCTGGGATTACAAGCGTGCGCCACCACGCCCGGCTTGACATGAGATATTGATCAACCTTTTCTGTATCTGTTTTCCATTTCTAGATCTTTTTGTGGTAGTCAGTATTAAACTCAGGGGCATTTTTTTCCTCTAAGATACATCCCAGCCTTTTATTTTTTATTGTGAAATGGGATCCTGTCAGGCTACTGAGAATCTTACTAAATTGCTGAGGCTGTTTTTTTCAAGCTGTGAGTCTCCTGTATTAGCCTCCCAAGTGCTGTGATTACAGACATAAGCCACCACACCCAGCTCTTATATCTTTTTTTGATAAATGTATTACAGGCCCATTTTTACATAATTTTTACAAATATCTATTTTAATTGAGACATTATTATAATAAAGAATAGTAGATTTCATCATCATCAGCTCTTATATCTCTTTTTGGTAAATGTCTTTTCAGGTCCCTTTTGCCTTTTTTACCTAATTTTACAAATATCAGTTTTATTGAGAGATTATTACTGTAGAGATTGGCCGATTTCACTGTGGCATCTCAGTACACATGTACATTATTTGATGACTTTCATCACTTGCCTTCCCCACATTCTCCTCTATGTTTCAATTTTCTTGAGATAATGTTTTTATCTTTTTGTGTCTACCTTCTACATATGAGAGAAAATATAATTTATTTTTGTTTAACTTGATACTGTCCAGCTTTATCTATTTGCCTGAAAATGACATAATTTTGTTTTTCATGACCTAATTCAACTTCATTTATTTTACCTATTTAACTGTTGACA
Source organism: Muscardinus avellanarius (assembly GCF_963383645.1). Classification (NCBI taxonomy): domain Eukaryota; kingdom Metazoa; phylum Chordata; class Mammalia; order Rodentia; family Gliridae; genus Muscardinus; species Muscardinus avellanarius. The sequence goes on from NC_137788.1 coordinate 164,181,450, forward strand.
GATTCTTAGGCTGGTCCCATAACTTGGTTATTGCAAATTATGTTGCTATAAAAATGTGTGTGCCTTAAATTTCTAGTATGATGAATTTAATGATTTTCAATAAATACAATGGAATTATGTAGGTGGATCATATTTCAATTAGATTTTTTTATTTCATTATTGAATTCTGAGTTGCTTGTGTAACACTGAATTTGTAGATAACTTTGGGAAGTATGGACAGTTTACAGTATTAAGATTTCCCAATATATGAACATAAATGTCTTGCCATTTATTGATGTCCACTTTTAATTTTTTCATTATTGTCTTGTAAGTTTCATTGTTGAAATTTTTTACCTCTTTGGTTAAATTTATTTCTAGATATCTAATTTTATGTACCTTTTAAAATGGAATTGTTTTCTTCACTTTTAAGATATTTTATATTAGTATATAAAAACTACTGATTTTACATGTTTATTTACTTTCCTCCAAATTTAATGATTTTTATTAGTTCTAAAATTTTTTGATGGGATATGTTAGGGTTTTCTATATATGATACTGTTATCTGTAAATGGAAAATTTGATCTCTTTTTCAATTGATTATTTTTTTGCCTAATTGAACTGGGTAGTTTTTGTTTGTTTGTTTGTTTTGCGATACTGGAGGTGGAACCCAGGGGCATTCTACCTCCAAGCTACACCCTCAGATCTATTATTTATTCTTTCTTTTGAAACTGGGTCTCATTTAGTTGTGGCAGGCCTAACTAAGTAGCTGAGGCTGGTGACAAACCTTGTCCTCCTGTATCAGCCTCCCAAATACTGGGATTAGAAGCTTGCACCACCACACCCAGGTTCAAGCAATGTTACTAAAGTCTCCAATATTATAAATGATGAGTTTCTCCTTAGAGTTCTATCAAATTTGGGCTCATGCACTTTGATGTTTGTTGTTAAAATTAGTTATGTCATATTTAAGAACTGAATTCTCTATTATGTTGTCCTCTATCAAAAGTATATGTATTCAAGTCTTTATTATTTATTATTTCTTTTTTATCATTTATCTTTTTGTGGTCTACTTTAAATTTATTTTTTCTGTTGAAAAAGAAAAAGAATGATAAGCCTTTATCTGACAGCAGGTAAAGTTTTTGAATTATTTCACCAATTTATTAATTCATTCATTTACTTATTTTAATTTTAAAATTATGACATAAACTGCATAACTTGATATTTACCAGCTAAATGTGGTTTAATTGTATATGTTAATCATATTCATAATTTTGTACCACATATTTCTATAGCATTTTAATATTTCAAAACTTTGTTACAGCTGTTGAAAAACTATTTCTTCGTAAAATAAAGCTGCCATTCTTTTTGTAGGCTACATGGCAACTACCATTCTGTTTATGAAAGTTCTTTCAATAAAGTATTGGCTTATTTCACTTACTGCAATATCCTCAAGATTTATCCCTTTTATAGTATGTGTCAGAATTTTCTTCTCATTAAGCATTGAATGTGAATGCACTTTTTGTTTAAGTCATATTTCTTATCTTTTCATATGATAATGAACATTTAGATTGCTCCACAGCTTGGCTATTGTGAATACTGCTACAGTGAACATGAATGTGCAGACATCTCTTTGAAATCTGTTTTTAGGTTTTTAGATATGTACCTAAAGGTAGGTTTGCTGGGACATTTGGTGAGCCTGTTTTTAATTTTAGTGGAAACATCTATACTCTTTTTCATAGTTGTACCATTTAAATACCCACCAAACATTTACAGCAGTTCCAAATTCTTTCCATTCTCATTAATACTCATGACTTTTCTGTGAGTAAGGGTTTTTTTGTTTGTTTGTTTTGTTTTGCGGGTTTGGAGATGTTACCCAGGGGCATTCTACCTCCGAGCTACACCCCTGCTCTATTTTTTATTCTTTATTTTGAAACCAGGTTTCACTGAGTTGCAGAAGGCCTCACTAAGTAGCTGAGGCTGTCCGTGAACCGCGATCCTCCAGTCTCAGGTTGTTTTTTTTTTAATTTTTTCATTCGTGCATTGTATTCATACATCAAAATGGGATAAGAAACATGTACACATATATGCACATATAGCCCAGTTAGACCCTACCCAAACCCACCCCATTCCCTTCCCATCCCTCCTTACCATGCTTGGCTTAGTGGTTGACATCATTAGTGGTTCAGGGTTTTTGGTTTATTTTTAGTGGATATTTTTATAAATATGAGATGATTTTCAGTTTTGATGTGCAGCTATTTACTGGTTAGTGATACTAGGAATTTTGATATACATATTGGTCACTTTTACATCTTATTTTGTGAAATTTCTACTTGATTTTCTGCTTATTTTGAATTATATTACTTGTTATTGAAGTACATGAGTTTTCCTGTATTTTTGGATATAAGGTAAATGATTTTAAATCTTTATTCATCCTGCAAATAGAACTTTTAACATATTAACAGTTTGATGTGCAGAAAGTTTTAAGTTTGAAGTATTCCCATTTGTATCTTGCTTGTGTTGCTTATTCTTTTGGAGTGAATTATAAAAAATGATTGCCAAGACCAATGCAAAGGGGTTGCCTCAAGGAGCATTATGGAGTTAATTCCATTTTTCTCTGTGTGTGTGCTACTGGGGATGGAACACAGGAGCATTCTACCTCTTTGTACACCCCAGCCCTATATAATTTTTATATTGAAACAAGATTGATGAGTTTCTCATTACTAGATGAAGTTGTCCTCGACCCTGTGATTCTCTCTTTCAGGTTCCCAAGAACTAGGATTACAAGTGTGTGGAACCACACTCAGCTTACAGTATTAATTTCTTTAAAAATTTTAAATTTTATTATTTTTGCTGCTTATTTAATAAAAATAAATGATATACATTTAAACTGTACTTGGTGCTCTCACCACCACATCCTCATTTTCCCTTCCCCTCCTCCCAACAATGAGTATCCAGGGTAACCATGCCATATTCACACTTGTACACATATTTGGATGTAGCCCCTAATTAATCAAATTCAGCCTTCTTTCTCTCCTATCCTTCCATTCAAAGTTTGCTTAGGTTTCCTTTCAATTAAATGGAGTCTCTCGGGTATAACCAATATTGCCTAGTTTGGGCAGGAGCCATCGTGAAGATGGGGAAGGCCTTAAGTTGTGGCAGGAAAGAACCACTTTGATCCAGTCCTGGATGTCCTTGCCTGTAGACACTGTAGGTCCTGTGGCCCGGGACGAACATGTACACTGTGTTGAATGAAAGTGGCACAGGAGACAACATGAAGGTGGGTGAAGGCCTTAGGTTTTGGCAGGAAAGAACCACTTTGATAAGTTCTGGATGCACTCAGCGAATACCTTTGCCTAACACCCCTCCCACAGTCACCAGGGTGCTTGGATTTTGTATCTTGAAGTAGGCAGATTTTCTGTTAGAAATGATGGGAGTTTTGAAGGGCAAGATTGGAGGGCATTGGGTCCCGAGTGGAGGTGTTGGTGAAAATTTGGGTGGCTGCTGTTGGATTGGCCAAGTTTGTGATGCAGCACCCTCAAGAATGGGAGTTTCCTCCTCCCTGCCTAGTGCTCAAAGTTCCATGAAAGGCCAGCCTGGCATCGTGTCTCTTTGCAGTTCAGGCTTCTCCCAATTTTGCTCCTTTCCTGGTAGGACCCTCTTGGCAGCATGAAGACAGGGAATCTTTATCTAATGGAGCTGGGGTCCACTGGAGGAACTTTGGCCACCAATTTGTTTTGTCACATGAGGCACATTTCTGTAATCCCTCAAGAAACTCCCACCCTTAGCCTAGCACTCGTTTAGCCCTGGCCATTGGTCCAAAGGCCCCTCAAAGCCCCTATGGCTTTGTTTTGACAGCCCCATTGGCTATCTTTTTGTCAGTAGGATTTCCTGAGCCAGGGTATCCTGGCCAAGAAGTTTTTTTGCATTTGAATTTTTAGAGGAACACAAGCTGGTATATTATGACACTAGTCACTCAAGTGAGTAGAGCTAGGACCAGGTGCCATGGTAATGTCTGCTAGAGAGCTGTCTCTGGTTCTGCATGATGGGACCCTGAGATTTGCTCTTTTTTTGAGCAAAGATTCTGTTGATGAGGCTGAGAAGTGAGGGGGCTGAGTTGGGGGCACTAGTTCAGTAAAATGGCCCTCTGGCATTTTGCTGGAAAGCACAGGTGAGACAGGGATACAAGGCGCCAGAGACATAGACATGGACACAGATGCACATGGACATTCTCACATTGGAAGGAACACAGCCCACCCCAGTAAACACACACACAAACCCAAACACACTACAAGGTACAGAATCCAAGGCACATACCCCTGGCTTTCCTATGAGCAGAACACACAGCATGTCCTGTACATGGCCAGTACTCCTGGCCACATTTGGACCTGCAGGGAAAGGTAAGGAGAATACCACTGAGCCAAGGCCTGGAGGCTTCACGGGCCTGAATCCTCTTCTAACATGTAACAATGGTTTTGTGTCTCTGCCTCAGAGGACATTGTCTATGAGACATGAGCACGTCCTGGCCAGAAGATGGGCAGTGTGCCTGAAAACCTCAGTTCCAGTGGCAGTGTGTGGAGCAGCATGTAGCGAACTTCACTGAAGGACCACGGTTCCGCTGAAAGAGCAGTTTGGCTGAGTCTGGTAATACTTTCTGCCCTTTCTGCAGCCTAAGGTGGTGATGTCCTTCTGTTCCTTCTCAGGGAGAGAAATGAGGACCCATTTGGGGACCTTCACATTCTACATCCAGAGTGGTTGTCCCTTCTTCTTTCTCTCCCTGTGGAACAATAGAGACATTGCCATCTCTCTTCCAGTCCCCGGTGAGGCTTATGACCTCACCCACTGTTTATTGTGGGCCCTTGAGGCTAGGGCCACACGGAGTGTGCCTTGATTGATAATGACTGCCCATAAAACATTCCTTGGATCTGAACAAAATGAGTGATACCCGAATACCGTCTCTTTCATTGTGACTGAGGCCCAGCACCTTGAGCAGAGTAGGTACTGAGCATTGAGGGGCAGTCACCATGTACTTACATACTTTTGGGTATGGGGCATTTCTGCTTCGAGCTTTCTTTCCTTCAACTATGGTGGGGGTGGGCAACCTCCGCAGTGCAGACATCATTGTGCTCTGCTGACAGTCATTTGAGGTGATATTTTGCCATGGCCTGGCTGCCATGTTAGAAGAAGGTGGCATGGTCGGCTGCAGAGACAAAGAGGCCTGCTTGGGCTGGACACATCCCCAAAAACATCTGCATGGCTCTTGAGTTTAGCAGGGGCTCCAATGAGAATGTGAATTCCAGCTGCCTGCAAGATAATCAGGTGTCAGAGAGGAATTCCAGGGTAAGCAGTAGAAACACTGTTCCTATGAGAGATGGTGTATTGAGTGGCTGCTCTTGGGTTGGCCAGTTTGTGACACAGCACCCTCAAGATGACACTTTCCTCCGCCAAAACTCCGTCCAAGCCATATGGCTTTATTCTGTCAGCATTGTTGGCTATATTTTGACAATAAGCTTTCCTGCCCACTTGGTGAACTTGTGACCCTTTGCATTTACATCTCTGGTAGATTGTCCCGGTCAATAAACAATCAGCATCCAGTTGGCCAAAGTATCATACAATGCTGAGGAGCCAAGGCAGTGGGAAATGAAGAAACATGTCAAGGCTATACTTCTGGGGCCAGTTCTCAATAACAGTGATTTCCAGGACACTGCGCCACTTCTATCCCTACAAAGAAGACCATGGGCCAGCTTGTCTTGTGGGAATCCTAGGATACCATGTTGGGCCTAGGCAAAAACTGGTGCCAATGAAGCTGGGAGCCTAGAAAGACAGGCTTGGGCTACTGGCCAGGAGCTTCCCCAAGCCTCGGAAAATAGAGGCATTCACTAGCGTTGTCAACCATGCGTGATGGCTGGATCCCAGCTTAGAATTCGTTGTGTAGGGGTATCCTGTAGCTCTAGAGTCCAAGCAAGGTAGTCAGAAAGGAGGCAGAACTCGCCTTGGCCATCACAAGGGCCTGCAGGAAGGTCTACGCCCCCGGTTTGTGGGTAGGGCATATGTGTGTCCTGCGGTCAAGAGCAAAGGAGGATGAAGGCGCCAACTTCCGCTGTCCGCCTTTGGCATGGGCATTTGTGCTCAAAGGCTGGGCATTTAGGAAGGCTGCGGCATGGGTGCGAGGTACGGCCACTTACACACAGGCCAGCTCAAAATTCTTGACGTAGAAGTGCACCGTGGCCCTAGGGTCCCAGCGAAGCGGTCAGAAAGGAGGCATGTTGGCGGAGGGTGTTGGCAGAGCCTTGTTCCTGAAGCGTGGAACTCGCCTTGGCCTTCGCCAGGGCCTGCGGCACGGTCTACGCCCCCGGTTTGTGGGTAGGGCGAGCGTGTGTGTGTGTGTGTGTGTGTGTGTGTGTGTGTGTGTGTGTGTGTCCTGCGGGCCAGAACAAAAGAGGTCAATGCCTGCGCTCTTCTGAGTTCGGACGGGCCTTTTGCAGCTGGGCTCCGTGAGCGTAGCTGCCCCTCTCTGGGCCAGCGTCCTCTGCCCTCTTTGTGATCGTGTGGCCCTTTGGCGCTGTCAGCGTTGCTCTGCTCTGCTTTCTCCGGCAGACCAGCCCTGGCGTTAGGTTCTGGGCCGGTGGTCAGCTGTGCCAACGACGGGCTTTTTGTGCCTGTGTCGCACTTGTTATGCACCCTTGGGAGTCCCTTCAGCTAAAGGGACAGCGGTCCCCTCCCAGGAGTGTCTCGTGTCCTGGTGCAGGATCACATTCAGGAATCCCTTGGTGTGACGTAGGGCTGGGCGAGTTCCCTCCAGGCTGTCCAGCCACCTGTGTCCGGGCCATGGCATATCAGGCTGGCATAATGGGCCCCGCGAGGCAGGGCATCCTGCAGGCACACGGCTTCTTGTTGGGGGCCATTTGAGATGTGTGTCAGGATGAGGGCTTTGCCGGCGTTTGGTGCGAAGTATCCCATTGGGGCAAGCCTCGTATCATCAGGCACCATCTTCTGAATGGGTGGAAAGTACGAGGAGCAAGATTAGGCCTCTAGAGTAGCCCCGTCTCTGGGTGCCAAACCTGTGCAGACTTCAGGGCCTGTTTTTCTCTGTGTTGACTTGGCGAGGATGAAGGCCCCAGATTTGAGGTGGTCAGCCCCAGCTGCGGTATCATGGGGTGCTGCTGGGGCCTGGAATGCAGGGATCCAGACATGTGAGGCAGCATCGTTGTCCCCTGGGTACTAGTGGCCCGCCTGGCCTTGGTGGTGTTCCTGGGCCTTGCTCTTGGGAGGCGTTGACCTAACGTGGTGCGTGGGAGGCCAGCTGGCACCAGGGGAGGGCAGTGTCAAGGTCAGCCACCTGTGTGCGGTGTTTCGGGGATGGTGAGGGTGTTTGCTGTGCTCTGGGTGGCCGCCATCTTGCTTGGCCCCCACTTCTGCTGTCTGCCCTTGGCATGGACATTTGTGCTCAGAGGCTGGGCATTTAGGAAGGCTGCGGCATGGGTGCGAGGTACGGCCACTGACACACGGGCCACGCGACCTCGGGCCCAACACCGTCAGGCGGACCTGACACCTGGAAACATGCACGGCACAAAGCCGAGCCTTGGGAGTGGGACAAGGCACCGAGAACAGCCCCATCGCTAGGCCCATCAAGTCGAAGAGCGATAGGGAAAGCCGATGAGACGGTAAAGGCACGAGCCAGCAGTGTGGGGAAGGGCAGAGCCCTGCGCTGGGATCATGTTCTCATAGAAGCCTCCGATTTGCCTGTTCCTCCCAGGTAGAGTGGCCGCGTCAACGAGCCGTCATCAACCAGTTGGCCGGAGCGTCGTGTACAATGCTAAGGACCCAGGGCTGTGGGCAGTGCTGCCGTGACCAAAGACTGACCTTCACACCCTGCTGCGGGATCGGGGCCGGCTGGGCACGGTAAGCTTTTCCTTGTCCGAAGGCACACTTTCCACGCGGGACCTTCCGGAGTTGCAGGGCTCCGGTGTCCGGCGTTTTGAGACCCACTGGCCACGAGGGCGCTCTGGCCCTCTGGCTCAGGGGTGCAGCCGCAGGCACTCCAGGGCGGTCGGTTCCATGGAGGGCCACGGCCCACCCACCACACAGCACGAGCTGCTAGCCTTCCGTCCTCATCCCACGTGCACGGATCGATGATGATACCCCCAAAACATTCCTTGGAAAAGCTGAACAAAATGAGTGAAAACTCACAACCGTCTCTCTCATCGTGACTGAGGTCCAGCACGTGGCCCGATGTAGGGAGAGTCGCAGGGAAGGAACGCACGCTGGTCTGATTCCGCCCCCACCCCAGCTGCCAGGGCTTTCCCCGCGCGAGACAACCGCCGTCATGCTTGCAGATGAGCCGCAAGTCCTCAGAGTCCAGGCCACGTTGCCCAAACGGGCTGCCCCGCAAGAAAAGCCCAGGCGGTGGCGAGGCATGGGTGTCAGGGAGCCTGTGTGCTGTCGTTTTTGGAAAGCCCGCGACAATGTGTTCTGAGCACACCTAGCGTGCGGAAACATGGTCAGGGCGGTGCTTGTAGAGCCAGTTCCCAGGACCAGTGATTGCCAGGCCACGGCGCCGCCTCTGTCCCTTCAAAGAAGCCCATGGCCAGGCCTTGTGTTGCGCGCATCCTAGGATGCCGCGTTGGGCCTAGGCAAAGAGTGGTGCCCACGCAGCTGGGAGCCTGGAAGGAGAGGGCTGGGCTACTGGCCAGGCTACTTCCCCACTCCTTGGCAACTGTAGGCATTCACTATCATTGCCCAAATGTGCGTGGTGGCTGGTTCTCAGCTTAGAATTCTTGGCGTAGAGGTGCCCCGTGGCCCTAGGGTCCCAGCGAAGCGGTCAGAAAGGAGGCATGTTGGCGGAGGGTGTTGGCAGAGCCTTGTTCCTGAAGCGCGGAACTCGCCTTGGCCGTCGCCAGGGCCTGCGGCACGGTCTACGCCCCCGGTTTGTGGGTAGGGCGTGTGTGTGTGTGTGTGTGTGTTTGTGTGTGTGTGTGTGTGTGTGTGTGTGTGTGTGTGTCCTGCGGGCCAGAACAAAAGAGGTCAATGCCTGCGCTCTTCTGAGTTCGGACAGGCCTTTTGCAGCTGGGCTCCATGAGCGTAGCTGCCCCTCTCTGGGCCAGGGTCCTCTGCCCTCTTTGTGATCGTGTGGCCCTTTGGCGCTGCCAGCGTTGCTCTGCTCTGCTTTGTCCAGCAGACCAGGCCTGGCGTTAGGTTCCGGGCCGGTGGTCAGCTGTGCCAACGACGGGCTTTTTGTGCCTGTGTCGTACTTGTTATGCGCCCTTGGGAGTCCCTTCAGCTAAAGGGGCAGCGGGCCCCTCCCAGGAGTGTCTCGTGTACTGGTGCAGGATCACATTCAGGAATCCCTTGGTGTGACGTAGGGCTTGGCGAGTCCCCTCCAGGCTGTCAGCCACCTGTGTCCGGGCCATGGCGGATCAGGCTGGCATAATGGGCCCCACGAGGCAGGGCATCCTGCAGGCACACGGCTTCTTGTTGGGGGCCATTTGAGATGTGTGTAAGGATGAGGGTTTTGCCGGCGTTTGGTGTGAAGTATCCCATTGGGGCAGGCCTCATATCATCAGGCACCATCTTCTGAATGGGTGGAAGGTACGAGGAGCAAGATTAGGCCTCTAGAGTAGTCCCGTCTCTGGGTGTCCACCCTGTGCAGACTTCAGGGCCGGTTTTTCTCTATGTTGACTTGGCGAGGATGAAGGCCCCGGATTTGAGGTGGTCAGCCCAGGCTGAGGTAGCATGGGGTGCTGCTGGGGCCTGGAATGCAGGGATCCAGACGCGTGGGGCAGCATCGTTGTCCCCTGGGTACTCGTGGCCCGCCTGGCGTTGGTGGTGTTCCTGGGGCCTTGCTCTTGGGAGGCGTTGACCTAACGTGGTGCGCGGGAGGCCAGCTGGCAGCAGGGGAGGGCAGTGTCAAGGCCAGCCACCTGTGTGCGGTGTTTCGGGGATGGTGAGGGTGTTTGCTGTGCTCTGGGTGGCCGCCATCTTGCTTGGCCCCCACTTCTGCTGTCCGCCCTTGGCATGGGCATTTGTGCTCAGAGGCTGGGCATTTAGGAAGGCTGCGGCATGGGTGCGAGGTACGGCCACTGACACACGGGCCACGCGACCTCGGGCCCAACACCGCCAGGCGGACCTGACACCTGGAAACATGCACAGCACAAAGCCGAGCCTTGGGAGTGGGACACAGGCACCCAGAACAGCCCCATCGCTAGGCCCATCAAGTCGAAGAGCGATAGGGAAAGCCGATGAGACGGTAAAGGCACGAGCCAGCAGTGTGGGGAAGGGCAGAGCCTGCACTGGGATCATGTTCTCATAGAAGCCTCCGATTTGCCTGTTCCTCCCAGGTAGAGTGGCCGCGTCAACGAGCCGTCATCATCCAGTTGGCCGGAGCGTCGTGCACAATGCTGAGGAGCCAGGGCTGTGGGCAGTGCTGCCGTGACCGAAGACTGACCTTCACACCCTGCTGCGGGATCGGGGCCGGCTGGGCACGGTAAGATTTCCTAGTCCCGAAGGCACACTTTCCACGCGGGACCTTCCGGAGCTGCAGGGCTCCGGTGTCCGGCATTTTGAGACCCACTGGCCACGAGGGTGCTCTGGCCCTCTGGCTCAAGGGTGCAGCTGCAGGCACTCCAGGCTGGTCGGGTCCCTGGGGGGCCACGGCCCGCCCACTACACAGCACGTGCCGCTGGCCTTCCGTCCTCATCCCACGTGCACGGATCAATGATGATACCCCCAAAACATTCCTTGGAAAAGCTGAACAAAATGAGTGAAAACTCACAACCGTCTCTCTCATCGTGACTGAGGTCCAGCACGTGGCCCGATGTAGGGAGAGTCGCAGGGAAGGAACGCACGCTGATCTGATTCACCCCCACCCCTGCTGCCAGGGCTTTCCCCGCGCGAGACAACCGCCGTCATGCTTGCAGATGAGCCGCAAGTCCTCAGAGTCCAGGCCACGTTGCCCAAAGGGGCTGCCCCGCAAGAAAAGCCCAGGCGGTGGCGAGGCATGGGTGTCAGGGAGCCTGTGTGCTGTCGTTTTCGGAGAGCCCGCGACAATGTGTTCTGAGCACACCTAGCGTGCGGAAACATGGTCAGGGCGGTGCTTGTAGAGCCAGTTCCCAGGACCAGTGATTGCCAGGCCACGGCGCCACCTCTGTCCCTTCAAAGAAGCCCATGGCCAGGCCTTGTGTTGCGCGCATCCTAGGATGCCGCGTTGGGCCTAGGCAAAGAGTGGTGCCCACGCAGCTGGGAGCCTGGAAGGAGAGGGCTGGGCTACTGGCCAGGCAACTTCCCCACTCCTTGGCAACTGGAGGCATTCACTATCATTGCCCAAATGTGCGTGGTGGCTGGTTCTCAGCTTAGAATTCTTGGCGTAGAGGTGCCCCGTGGCCCTAGGGTCCCAGCGAAGCGGTCAGAAAGGAGGCATGTTGGCGGAGGGTGTTGGCAGAGCCTTGTTCCTGAAGCGCGGAACTCGCCTTGGCCGTCGCCAGGGCTTGCGGCACGGTCTAAGCCCCCGGTTTGTGGGTAGGGCATGTGTGTGTGTGTGTGTGTGTGTGTGTTTGTGTGTGTGAGTGTGTGTGTGTGTGTGTGTGTGTGTGTGTGTGTGTGTGTGTGTCCTGCGGGCCGAAACAAAAAGGGGTCAATGCCTGCGCTCTTCTGAGTTCGGACGGGCCTTTTGCAGCTGGGCTCCGTGAGCATAGCTGCCCCTCTCTGGGCCAGGGTCCTCTGCCCTCTTTGTGATCGTGTGGCCCTTTGGCGCTTCCAGCGTTGCTCTGCTCTGCTTTGTCCAGCAGACCAGGCCTGGCGTTAGGTTCCGGGCCGGTGGTCAGCTGTGCCAACGACGGGCTTTTTGTGCCTGTGTCGCACTTGTTATGCGCCCTTGGGAGTCCCTTCAGCTAAAGGGGCAGCGGGCCCCTCCCAGGAGTGTCTCGTGTCCTGGTGCAGTATCACATTCAGGAATCCCTTGGTGTGACGTAGGGCTTGGCGAGTCCCCTCCAGGCTGTCAGCCACCTGTGTCCGGGCCATGGCGGATCAGGCTGGCATAATGGGCCCCACGAGGCAGGGCAACCTGCAGGCACACGGCTTCTTGTTGGGGGCCATTTGAGATGTGTGTAAGGATGAGGGTTTTGCCGGCGTTTGGTGTGAAGTATCCCGTTGGGGCAGGCCTCATATCATCAGGCACCATCTTCTGAATGGGTGGAAGGTACGAGGAGCAAGATTAGGCCTCTAGAGTAGTCCCGTCTCTGGGTGTCCACCCTGTGCAGACTTCAGGGCCGGTTTTTCTCTATGTTGACTTGGCGAGGATGAAGGCCCCGGATTTGAGGTGGTCAGCCCAGGCTGAGGTAGCATGGGGTGCTGCTGGGGCCTGGAATGCAGGGATCCAGACGCGTGGGGCAGCATCGTTGTCCCCTGGGTACTCGTGGCCCGCCTGGCGTTGGTGGTGTTCCTGGGGCCTTGCTCTTGGGAGGCGTTGACCTAACGTGGTGCGCGGGAGGCCAGCTGGCACCAGGGGAGGGCAGTGTCAAGGCCAGCCACCTGTGTGCGGTGTTTCGGGGATGGTGAGGGTGTTTGCTGTGCTCTGGGTGGCCGCCATCTTGCTTGGCCCCCACTTCTGCTGTCCGCCCTTTGCATGGGCATTTGTGCTCAGAGGCTGGGCATTTAGGAAGGCTGCGGCATGGGTGCGAGGTACGGCCACTGACACACGGTCCACGCGACCTCGGGCCCAACACCGCCAGGCGGACCTGACACCTGGAAACATGCACAGCACAAAGCCGAGCCTTGGGAGTGGGACACAGGCACCCAGAACAGCCCCATAGCTAGGCCCATCAAGTCGAAGAGCGATAGGGAAAGCCGATGAGATGGTAAAGGCACGAGCCAGCAGTGTGGTGAAGGGCAGAGCCCTGCGCTGGGATCATGTTCTCATAGAAGCCTCCGATTTGCCTGTTCCTCCCAGGTAGAGTGGCCGCGTCAACGAGCCGTCATCATCCAGTTGGCCGGAGCGTCGTGCACAATGCTGAGGAGCCAGGGCTGTGGGCAGTGCTGCCGTGACCGAAGACTGACCTTCACACCCTGCTGCGGGATCGGGTCCAGCTGGGCACGGTAAGATTTCCTAGTCCCGAAGGCACACTTTCCACGCGGGACCTTCCGGAGCTGCAGGGCTCCGGTGTCCGGCGTTTTGAGACCCACTGGCCACGAGGGTGCTCTGGCCCTCTGGCTCAGGGGTGCAGCTGCAGGCACTCCAGGCCGGTCGGGTCCCTGGGGGGCCACGGCCGGCCCACCGCACAGCACGTGCCGCTGGGCTTCCGTCCTCATCCCACGTGCACGGATCAATGATGATACCCCCAAAACATTCCTTGGAAAAGCTGAACAAAATGAGTGAAAACTCACAACCGTCTCTCTCATCGTGACTGAGGTCCAGCACGTGGCCTGATGTAGGGAGAGTCGCAGGGAAGGAACGCACGCTGATCTGATTCACCCCCACTCCAGCTGCCAGGGCTTTCCCCGCGCGAGACAACCGCCGTCATGCTTGCAGATGAGCCGCAAGTCCTCAGAGTCTAGGCCACGTTGCCCAAAGGGGCTGCCCCGCAAGAAAAGCCCAGGCGGTGGCGAGGCATGGGTGTCAGGGAGCCTGTGTGCTGTCGTTTTCGGAGAGCCCGCGACAATGAGGTCTGAAGCACACCTAGCGTGCAGAAACATGGTCAGGGCGGTGCTTGTAGGGCCAGTTCCCAGGACCAGTGATTGCCAGGCCACGGCGCCGCCTCTATCGCTTCAAATAAGCCCATGGCCAGGCCTTTTGTTGCGCGCATCCTAGGATGCCGCGTTGGGCCTAGGCAAAGAGTGGTGCCCACGCAGCTGGGAGCCTGGAAGGAGAGGGCTGGGCTACTGGCCAGGCAACTTCCCCACCCCTTGGCAACTGGAGGCATTCACTAACGTTGTCCAAATGTGCGTGGTGGCTGGTTCTCAGCTTAGAATTCTTGGCGTAGAGGTGCCCCATGGCCCTAGGGTCCCAGCGAAGTGGTCAGAAAGGAGGCATGTTGGCGGAGGGTGTTGGCAGAGCCTTGTTCCTGAAGCGCGGAACTCGCCTTGGCCGTCGCCAGGGCCTGCGGCATGGTCAACGCCCCCGGTTTGTGGGTAGGGCGTGTGTGTGTGTGTGTGTGTGTGTGTGTGTGTGTGTGTCCTGCGGGCCAGAACAAAGAGGTCAATGCCTGCGCTCTTCTGAGTTCGGACGGGCCTTTTGCAGCTGGGCTCCGTGAGCGTAGCTGCCCCTCTATGGGACAGCGTCCTCTGCCCATTTTGTGATCGTGTGGCCTTTTGGCGCTGCCAGCGTTGCTCTGCTCTGCTTTGTCCAGCAGACCAGGCCTGGCGTTAGGTTCCGGGCCGGTGGTCAGCTGTGCCAACGACGGGCTTTTGTGCCTGTGTCGCACTTGTTATGCGCCCTTGGGAGTCCCTTCAGCTAAAGGGGCAGCGGGCCCCTCCCAGGAGTGTCTCGTGTCCTGGTGCAGGATCACATTCAGGAATCCCTTGGTGTGACGTAGGGCTGGGCGAGTTCCCTCCAGGCTGTCCAGCCAACTGTGTCCGGGCCATGGCGGATCAGGCTGGCATAATGGGCCCCACGAGGCAGGGCATCCTGCAGGCACACGGCTTCTTGTTGGGGGCCATTTGAGATGTGTGTAAGGATGAGGGTTTTGCCGGCGTTTGGTGTGAAGTATCCCATTGGGGCAGGCCTCGTATCATCAGGCACCATCTTCTGAATGGGTGGAAGGTACGAGGAGCAAGATTAGGCCTCTAGAGTAGTCCCGTCTCTGGGTGTCCACCCTGTGCCGTCTTCAGGGCCGTTTTTTCTCTGTGTTGACTTGGCGAGGATGAAGGTCCCGGATTTGAGTTGGTCAGCCCAGGCTGAGGTAGCATGGGGTGCTGCTGGGGACTGGAATACAGGGATCCAGATGCGTGGGGCAGCATGGTCGTCCCCTGGGTACTATTTGCCCGCCTGGCCTTGGTGGTGTTCCTGGGGCCTTGCTCTTGGGAGGCGTTGACCTAACGTTGTGCGCGGGAGGCTAGCTGGCACCAGGGGAGGGCAGTGTCAAGGCCAGCCACCTGTGTGCGGTGTTTCGGGGATGGTGAGGGTGTTTGCTGTGCTCTGGGTGGCCGCCATCTTGCTTGGCCCCCACTTCTGCTGTCCGCCCTTGGCATGGGCATTTGTGCTCAGAGGCTGGGCATTTAGGAAGGCTGCGGCATGGGTGCGAGGTACGGCCACTGACACACGGGCCACGCGACCTCGGGCCCAACACCGCCAGGCGGACCTGACACCTGGAAACATGCACGGCACAAAGCCGAGCCTTGGGAGTGGGACACAGGCACCCAGAACAGCCCCATCGCTAGGCCCATCAAGTCGAAGAGCGATAGGGAAAGCCGATGAGACGGTAAAGGCACGAGCCAGCAGTGTGGGGAAGGGCAGAGCCCTGCGCTGGGATCATGTTCTAATAGAAGCCTCCGATTTGCCTGTTCCTCCCAGGTAGAGTGGCCGCGTCAACGAGCCGTCATCATCCAGTTGGCCGGAGCGTCGTGCACAATGCTGAGGAGCCAGGGCTGTGGGCAGTGCTGCCGTGACCGAAGACTGACCTTCACACCCTGCTGCGGGATCGGGGCCGGCTGGGCACGGTAAGCTTTTCCTAGTCTCGAAGGCACACTATCCACGCGGGACCTTCCGGAGCTGCAGGGCTCCGGTGTCCGGCGTTTTGAGACCCACTGGCCACGAGGGCGCTCTGGCCCTCTGGCTCAGGGGTGCAGCCGCAGGCACTCCAGGCCGGTCGGGTCCCTGGAGGGCCACGGCCCGCCCACCACACAGCACGTGCCGCTGGCCTTCCGTCCTCATCCCACGTGCACGGATCGATCATGATACCCCCAAAACATTCCTTGGAAAAGCTGAACAAAATGAGTGAAAACTCACAACTGTCTCTCTCATCATGACTGAGGTCCAGCACGTGGCCCGATGTAGGGAGAGTCGCAGGGAAGGAAATCACGCTGATCTGATTCCGCCCCCACCCCAGCTGCCAGGGCTTTCCCCGCGCGAGACAACCGCCGTCATGCTTGCAGATGAGCCGCAAGTCCTCAGAGTCCAGGCCACGTTGCCCAAAGGGGCTGCCCCGCAAGAAAAGCCCAGGCGGTGGCGAGGCATGGGTGTCAGGGAGCCTGTGTGCTGTCGTTTTCGGAGAGCCCGCGACAATGAGGTCTGAAGCACACCTAGCGTGCGGAAACATGGTCAGGGCGGTGCTTGTAGGGCCAGTTCCCAGGACCAGTGATTGCCAGGCCACGGCGCCGCCTCTGTCCCTTCAAAGAAGCCCATGGCCAGGCCTTGTGTTGCGCGCATATTAGGATGCCGCGTTGGGCCTAGGCAAAGAGTGGTGCCCACGCAGCTGGGAGCCTGGAAGGAGAGGGCTGGGTTACTGGCCAGGCAACGTCCCCACCCCTTGGCAACAGGAGGCATTCACTAGCGTTGTCCAAATGTGCGTGGTGGTTGGTTCTCAGCTTAGAATTCTTGGCGTAGAGGTGCCCCGTGGCCCTAGGGTCCCATCGAAGCGGTCAGAAAGGAGGCATGTTGGCGGAGGTTGTTGGCAGAGCCTTGTTCCTGAAGCGCGGAACTCGCCTTGGCCGTCGCCAGGGCCTGCGGCACGGTCTACGCCCCCAGTTTGTGGGTGGGTAGGGCGTGTGTGTGTGTGTGTGTGTGTGAGTTTGTGTGTGTGTGTGTGTGTGTGTGTGTGTCTGGGTGTGGGTGTGTCCTGCGGGCCAGAACAAAAGAGGTCAATGCCTGCGCTCTTCTGAGTTCGGACGGGCCTTTTGCAGCTGGGCTCCGTGAGCGTAGCTGCCCCTCTATGGGACAGCGTCCTCTGCCCTCTTTGTGATCGTGTGGCCCTTTGGCGCTGCCAGCGTTGCTCTGCTCTGCTTTGTCCAGCAGACCAGGCCTGGCGTTAGGTTCCGGGCCGGTGGTCAGCTGTGCCAACAACGGGCTTTTTGTGCCTGTGTCGCACTTTTTATGCGCCCTTGGGAGTCCCTTCAGCTAAAGGGGCAGCGGGCCCCTCCCAGGAGTGTCTCGTGTCCTGGTGCAGGATCACATTCAGGAATCCCTTGGTGTGACGTAGGGCTGGGCGAGTTCCCTCCAGGCTGTCCAGCCACCTGTTTCCGGGCCATGCGGATCAGGCTGGCATAATGGGCCCCACGAGGCAGGGCATCCTGCAGGCACACGGCTTCTTGTTGGGGGTCATTTGAGATGTGTGTAAGGATGAGGGTTTTGCCGGTGTTTGGTGTGAAGTATCCCGTTGGGGCAGGCCTCGTATCATCAGGCACCATCTTCTGAATGGGTGGAAGGTACGAGGAGCAAGATTAGGCCTCTAGAGTAGTCCCGTCTCTGGGTGACCACCCTGTGCAGACTTCAGGGCCGGTTTTTCTCTATGTTGACTTGGCGAGGATGAAGGCCCCGGATTTGAGGTGGTCAGCCCAGGCTGAGGTAGCATGGGGTGCTGCTGGGGCCTGGAATGCAGGGATCCAGACGCGTGGGGCAGCATGGTTGTCCCCTGGGTACTCGTGGCCCGCCTGGCCTTGGTGGTGTTCCTGGGGCCTTGCTCTTGGGAGGCGTTGACCTAACGTGGTGCGCGGGAGGCCAGCTGGCAGCAGGGGAGGGCAGTGTCAAGGCCAGCCACCTGTGTGCGGTGTTTCGGGGATGGTGAGGGTGTTTGCTGTGCTCTGGGTGGCCGCCATCTTGCTTGGCCCCCACTTCTGCTGTCCGCCCTTGGCATGGGCATTTGTGCTCAGAGGCTGGGCATTTAGGAAGGCTGCGGCATGGGTGCGAGGTACGGCCACTGACACACGGGCCACGCGACCTCGGGCCCAACACCGCCAGGCGGACCTGACACCTGGAAACATGCACGGCACAAAGCCGAGCCTTGGGAGTGGGACACAGGCACCCAGAACAGCCCCATCGCTAGGCCCATCAAGTCGAAGAGCGATAGGGAAAGCCGATGAGACGGTAAAGGCACGAGCCAGCAGTGTGGGGAAGGACAGAGCCCTGCGCTGGGATCATGTTCTCATAGAAGCCTCCGATTTGCCTGTTCCTCCCAGGTAGAGTGGCCGCGTCAACGAGCCGTCATCATCCAGTTGGCCGGAGCGTCGTGCACAATGCTGAGGAGCCAGGGCTGTGGGCAGTGCTGCCGTGACCGAAGACTGACCTTCACACCCTGCTGCGGGATCGGGGCCGGCTGGGCACGGTAAGCTTTTCCTAGTCCCGAAGGCACACTATCCACGCGGGACCTTCCGGAGCTGCAGGGCTCCGGTGTCCGGCGTTTTGAGACCCACTGGCCACGAGGGCGCTCTGGCCCTCTGGCTCAGGGGTGCAGCAGCAGGCACTCCAGGCCGGTCGGGTCCCTGGAGGGCCACGGCCCGCCCACCACACAGCACGTGCCGCTGGCCTTCCGTCCTCATCCCACGTGCACGGATCGATGATGATACCCCCAAAACATTCCTTGGAAAAGCTGAACAAAATGAGTGAAAACTCACAACCGTCTCTCTCATCGTGACTGAGGTCCAGCACGTGGCCCGATGTAGGGAGAGTCGCAGGGAAGGAAAGCACGCTGATCTGATTCCGCCCCCACCCCAGCTGCCAGGGCTTTCCCCGCGCGAGACAACCGCCGTCATGCTTGCAGATGAGCCGCAAGTCCTCAGAGTCCAGGCCACGTTGCCCAAAGGGGCTGCCCCGCAAGAAAAGCCCAGGCGGTGGCGAGGCATGGGTGTCAGGGAGCCTGTGTGCTGTCGTTTTCGGAGAGCCCGCGACAATGAGGTCTGAAGCACACCTAGCGTGCGGAAACATGGTCAGGGCGGTGCTTGTAGGGCCAGTTCCCAGGACCAGTGATTGCCAGGCCACGGCGCCGCCTCTGTCCCTTCAAAGAAGCCCATGACCAGGCCTTGTGTTGCGCGCATCCTAGGATGCCGCGTTGGGCCTAGGCAAAGAGTGGTGCCCACGCAGCTGGGAGCCTGGAAGGAGAGGGCTGGGTTACTGGCCAGGCAACTTCCCCACCCCTTGGCAACAGGAGGCATTCACTAGCGTTGTCCAAATGTGCGTGGTGGTTGGTTCTCAGCTTAGAATTCTTGGCGTAGAGGTGCCCCGTGGCCCTAGGGTCCCAGCGAAGCTGTCAGAAAGGAGGCATGTTGGCGGAGGGTGTTGGCAGAGCCTTGTTCCTGAAGCGCGGAACTCGCCTTGGCCGTCGCCAGGTCATGCGGCACGGTCTACGCCCCCGGTTTGTGGGTGGGTAGGGCGTGTGTATGTGTGTGTGTGTGAGTTTGTGTGTGTGTGTGTGTGTGTGTGTGTGTGTGTGTGTGTGTCCTGCGGGCCAGAACAAAAGAGGTCAATGCCTGCGCTCTTCTGAGTTCGGACGGGCCTTTTGCAGCTGGGCTCCGTGAGCGTAGCTGCCCCTCTATGGGACAGCGTCCTCTGCCCTCTTTGTGATCGTGTGGCCCTTTGGCGCTGCCAGCGTTGCTCTGCTCTGCTTTGTCCAGCAGACCAGGCCTGGCGTTAGGTTCCGGGCCGGTGGTCAGCTGTGCCAACGACGGGCTTTTTGTGCCTGTGTCGCACTTTTTATGCGCCCTTGGGAGTCCCTTCAGCTAAAGGGGCAGCGGGCCCCTCCCAGGAGTGTCTCGTGTCCTGGTGCAGGATCACATTCAGGAATCCCTTGGTGTGACGTAGGGCTGGGCGAGTTCCCTCCAGGCTGTCCAGCCACCTGTGTCCGGGCCATGCGGATCAGGCTGGCATAATGGGCCCCACGAGGCAGGGCATCCTGCAGGCACACGGCTTCTTGTTGGGGGTCATTTGAGATGTGTGTAAGGATGAGGGTTTTGCCGGTGTTTGGTGTGAAGTATCCCGTTGGGGCAGGCCTCGTATCATCAGGCACCATCTTCTGAATGGGTGGAAGGTACGAGGAGCAAGATTAGGCCTCTAGAGTAGTCCCGTCTCTGGGTGACCACCCTGTGCAGACTTCAGGGCCGGTTTTTCTCTATGTTGACTTGGCGAGGATGAAGGCCCCGGATTTGAGGTGGTCAGCCCAGGCTGAGGTAGCATGGGGTGCTGCTGGGGCCTGGAATGCAGGGATCCAGACGCGTGGGGCAGCATCGTTGTCCCCTGGGTACTCGTGGCCCGCCTGGCCTTGGTGGTGTTCCTGGGGCCTTGCTCTTGGGAGGCGTTGACCTAACGTGGTGCGCGGGAGGCCAGCTGGCAGCAGGGGAGGGCAGTGTCAAGGCCAGCCACCTGTGTGCGGTGTTTCGGGGATGGTGAGGGTGTTTGCTGTGCTCTGGGTGGCCGCCATCTTGCTTGGCCCCCACTTCTGCTGTCCGCCCTTGGCATGGGCATTTGTGCTCAGAGGCTGGGCATTTAGGAAGGCTGCGGCATGGGTGCGAGGTACGGCCACTGACACACGGGCCACGCGACCTCGGGCCCAACACCGCCAGGCGGACCTGACACCTGGAAACATGCACGGCACAAAGCCGAGCCTTGGGAGTGGGACACAGGCACCCAGAACAGCCCCATCGCTAGGCCCATCAAGTCGAAGAGCGATAGGTAAAGCCGATGAGACGGTAAAGGCACGAGCCAGCAGTGTGGGGAAGGACAGAGCCCTGCGCTGGGATCATGTTCTCATAGAAGCCTCCGATTTGCCTGTTCCTCCCAGGTAGAGTGGCCGCGTCAACGAGCCGTCATCATCCAGTTGGCCGGAGCGTCGTGCACAATGCTGAGGAGCCAGGGCTGTGGGCAGTGCTGCCGTGACCGAAGACTGACCTTCACACCCTGCTGCGGGATCGGGGCCGGCTGGGCACGTTAAGCTTTTCCTAGTCCCGAAGGCACACTATCCACGCGGGACCTTCCGGAGCTGCAGGGCTCCGGTGTCTGGCGTTTTGAGACCCACTGGCCACGAGGGCGCTCTGGCCCTCTGGCTCAGGGGTGCAGCAGCAGGCACTCCAGGCCGGTTGGGTCCCTGGAGGGCCACGGCCCGCCCACCACACAGCACGTGCCGCTGGCCTTCCGTCCTCATCCCACGTGCACGGATCGATGATGATACCCCCAAAACATTCCTTGGAAAAGCTGAACAAAATGAGTGAAAACTCACAACCGTCTCTCTCATCGTGACTGAGGTCCAGCACGTGGCCCGATGTAGGGAGAGTCGCAGGGAAGGAAAGCACGCTGATCTGATTCCGCCCCCACCCCAGCTGCCAGGGCTTTCCCCGCGCGAGACAACCGCCGTCATGCTTGCAGATGAGCCGCAAGTCCTCAGAGTCCAGGCCACGTTGCCCAAAGGGGCTGCCCCGCAAGAAAAGCCCAGGCGGTGGCGAGGCATGGGTGTCAGGGAGCCTGTGTGCTGTCGTTTTCGGAGAGCCCGCGACAATGAGGTCTGAAGCACACCTAGCGTGCGGAAACATGGTCAGGGCGGTGCTTGTAGGGCCAGTTCCCAGGACCAGTGATTGCCAGGCCACGGCGCCGCCTCTGTCCCTTCAAAGAAGCCCATGACCAGGCCTTGTGTTGCGCGCATCCTAGGATGCCGCGTTGGGCCTAGGCAAAGAGTGGTGCCCACGCAGCTGGGAGCCTGGAAGGAGAGGGCTGGGTTACTGGCCAGGCAACTTCCCCACCCCTTGGCAACAGGAGGCATTCACTAGCGTTGTCCAAATGTGCGTGGTGGTTGGTTCTCAGCTTAGAATTCTTGGCGTAGAGGTGCCCCGTGGCCCTAGGGTCCCAGCGAAGCGGTCAGAAAGGAGGCATGTTGGCGGAGGGTGTTGGCAGAGCCTTGTTCCTGAAGCGCGGAACTCGCCTTGGCCGTCGCCAGGTCATGCGGCACGGTCTACGCCCCCGGTTTGTGGGTGGGTAGGGCGTGTGTATGTGTGTGTGTGTGAGTTTGTGTGTGTGTGTGTGTGTGTGTGTGTGTGTGTGTCCTGCGGGCCAGAACAAAAGAGGTCAATGCCTGCGCTCTTCTGAGTTCGGACGGGCCTTTTGCAGCTGGGCTCCGTGAGCGTAGCTGCCCCTCTATGGGACAGCGTCCTCTGCCCTCTTTGTGATCGTGTGGCCCTTTGGCGCTGCCAGCGTTGCTCTGCTCTGCTTTGTCCAGCAGACCAGGCCTGGCGTTAGGTTCCGGGCCGGTGGTCAGCTGTGCCAACGACGGGCTTTTTGTGCCTGTGTCGCACTTTTTATGCGCCCTTGGGAGTCCCTTCAGCTAAAGGGGCAGCGGGCCCCTCCCAGGAGTGTCTCGTGTCCTGGTGCAGGATCACATTCAGGAATCCCTTGGTGTGACGTAGGGCTGGGCGAGTTCCCTCCAGGCTGTCCAGCGACCTGTGTCCGGGCCATGGCGGATCAGGCTGGCATAATGGGCCCCACGAGGCAGGGCATCCTGCAGGCACACGGCTTCTTGTTGGGGGCCATTTGAGATGTGTGTAAGGATGAGGGTTTTGCCGTTGTTTGGTGTGAAGTATCCCGTTGGGGCAGGCCTCGTATCATCAGGCACCATCTTCTGAATGGGTGGAAGGTACGAGGAGCAAGATTAGGCCTCTAGAGTAGTCCCGTCTCTGGTTGACCACCCTGTGCAGACTTCAGGACCGGTTTTTCTCTATGTTGACTTGGCGAGGATGAAGGCCCCGGATTTGAGGTGGTCAGCCCAGGCTGAGGTAGCATGGGGTGCTGCTGGGGCCTGGAATGCAGGGATCCAGACGCGTGGGGCAGCATGGTTGTCCCCTGGGTACTATTTGCCCGCCTGGCCTTGGTGGTGTTCCTGGGGCCTTGCTCTTGGGAGGCGTTGACCTAACGTGGTGCGCGGGAGGCCAGCTGGCAGCAGGGGAGGGCAGTGTCAAGGCCAGCCACCTGTGTGCGGTGTTTCGGGGATGGTGAGGGTGTTTGCTGTGCTCTGGGTGGCCGCCATCTTGCTTGGCCCCCACTTCTGCTGTCCGCCCTTGGCATGGGCATTTGTGCTCAGAGGCTGGGCATTTAGGAAGGCTGCGGCATGGGTGCGAGGTACGGCCACTGACACACGGGCCACGCGACCTCGGGCCCAACACCGCCAGGCGGACCTGACACCTGGAAACATGCACGGCACAAAGCCGAGCCTTGGGAGTGGGACACAGGCACCCAGAACAGCCCCATCGCTAGGCCCATCAAGTCGAAGAGCGATAGGGAAAGCCGATGAGACGGTAAAGGCACGAGCCAGCAGTGTGGGGAAGGACAGAGCCCTGCGCTGGGATCATGTTCTCATAGAAGCCTCCGATTTGCCTGTTCCTCCCAGGTAGAGTGGCCGCGTCAACGAGCCGTCATCATCCAGTTGGCCGGAGCGTCGTGCACAATGCTGAGGAGCCAGGGCTGTGGGCAGTGCTGCCGTGACCGAAGACTGACCTTCACACCCTGCTGCGGGATCGGGGCCGGCTGGGCACGGTAAGCTTTTCCTAGTCCCGAAGGCACACTATCCACGCGGGACCTTCCGGAGCTGCAGGGCTCCGGTGTCCGGCGTTTTGAGACCCACTGGCCACGAGGGCGCTCTGGCCCTCTGGCTCAGGGGTGCAGCAGCAGGCACTCCAGGCCGGTCGGGTCCCTGGAGGGCCACGGCCCGCCCACCACACAGCACGTGCCGCTGGCCTTCCGTCCTCATCCCACGTGCACGGATCGATGATGATACCCCCAAAACATTCCTTGGAAAAGCTGAACAAAATGAGTGAAAACTCACAACCGTCTCTCTCATCGTGACTGAGGTCCAGCACGTGGCCCGATGTAGGGAGAGTCGCAGGGAAGGAAAGCACGCTGATCTGATTCCGCCCCCACCCCAGCTGCCAGGGCTTTCCCCGCGCGAGACAACCGCCGTCATGCTTGCAGATGAGCCGCAAGTCCTCAGAGTCCAGGCCACGTTGCCCAAAGGGGCTGCCCCGCAAGAAAAGCCCAGGCGGTGGCGAGGCATGGGTGTCAGGGAGCCTGTGTGCTGTCGTTTTCGGAGAGCCCGCGACAATGAGGTCTGAAGCACACCTAGCGTGCGGAAACATGGTCAGGGCGGTGCTTGTAGGGCCAGTTCCCAGGACCAGTGATTGCCAGGCCACGGCGCCGCCTCTGTCCCTTCAAAGAAGCCCATGACCAGGCCTTGTGTTGCGCGCATCCTAGGATGCCGCGTTGTGCCTAGGCAAAGAGTGGTGCCCACGCAGCTGGGAGCCTGGAAGGAGAGGGCTGGGTTACTGGCCAGGCAACTTCCCCACCCCTTGGCAACAGGAGGCATTCACTAGCGTTGTCCAAATGTGCGTGGTGGTTGGTTCTCAGCTTAGAATTCTTGGCGTAGAGGTGCCCCGTGGCCCTAGGGTCCCAGCGAAGCGGTCAGAAAGGAGGCATGTTGGCGGAGGGTGTTGGCAGAGCCTTGTTCCTGAAGCGCGGAACTCGCCTTGGCCGTCGCCAGGTCATGCGGCACGGTCTACGCCCCCGGTTTGTGGGTGGGTAGGGCGTGTGTATGTGTGTGTGTGTGAGTTTGTGTGTGTGTGTGTGTGTGTGTGTGTGTGTGTGTGTGTCCTGCGGGCCAGAACAAAAGAGGTCAATGCCTGCGCTCTTCTGAGTTCGGACGGGCCTTTTGCAGCTGGGCTCCGTGAGCGTAGCTGCCCCTCTATGGGACAGCGTCCTCTGCCCTCTTTGTGATCGTGTGGCCCTTTGGCGCTGCCAGCGTTGCTCTGCTCTGCTTTGTCCAGCAGACCAGGCCTGGCGTTAGGTTCCGGGCCGGTGGTCAGCTGTGCCAACGACGGGCTTTTTGTGCCTGTGTCGCACTTTTTATGCGCCCTTGGGAGTCCCTTCAGCTAAAGGGGCAGCGGGCCCCTCCCAGGAGTGTCTCGTGTCCTGGTGCAGGATCACATTCAGGAATCCCTTGGTGTGACGTAGGGCTGGGCGAGTTCCCTCCAGGCTGTCCAGCCACCTGTGTCCGGGCCATGCGGATCAGGCTGGCATAATGGGCCCCACGAGGCAGGGCATCCTGCAGGCACACGGCTTCTTGTTGGGGGTCATTTGAGATGTGTGTAAGGATGAGGGTTTTGCCGGTGTTTGGTGTGAAGTATCCCGTTGGGGCAGGCCTCGTATCATCAGGCACCATCTTCTGAATGGGTGGAAGGTACGAGGAGCAAGATTAGGCCTCTAGAGTAGTCCCGTCTCTGGGTGACCACCCTGTGCAGACTTCAGGGCCGGTTTTTCTCTATGTTGACTTGGCGAGGATGAAGGCCCCGGATTTGAGGTGGTCAGCCCAGGCTGAGGTAGCATGGGGTGCTGCTGGGGCCTGGAATGCAGGGATCCAGACGCGTGGGGCAGCATCGTTGTCCCCTGGGTACTCGTGGCCCGCCTGGCCTTGGTGGTGTTCCTGGGGCCTTGCTCTTGGGAGGCGTTGACCTAACGTGGTGCGCGGGAGGCCAGCTGGCAGCAGGGGAGGGCAGTGTCAAGGCCAGCCACCTGTGTGCGGTGTTTCGGGGATGGTGAGGGTGTTTGCTGTGCTCTGGGTGGCCGCCATCTTGCTTGGCCCCCACTTCTGCTGTCCGCCCTTGGCATGGGCATTTGTGCTCAGAGGCTGGGCATTTAGGAAGGCTGCGGCATGGGTGCGAGGTACGGCCACTGACACACGGGCCACGCGACCTCGGGCCCAACACCGCCAGGCGGACCTGACACCTGGAAACATGCACGGCACAAAGCCGAGCCTTGGGAGTGGGACACAGGCACCCAGAACAGCCCCATCGCTAGGCCCATCAAGTCGAAGAGCGATAGGGAAAGCCGATGAGACGGTAAAGGCACGAGCCAGCAGTGTGGGGAAGGACAGAGCCCTGCGCTGGGATCATGTTCTCATAGAAGCCTCCGATTTGCCTGTTCCTCCCAGGTAGAGTGGCCGCGTCAACGAGCCGTCATCATCCAGTTGGCCGGAGCGTCGTGCACAATGCTGAGGAGCCAGGGCTGTGGGCAGTGCTGCCGTGACCGAAGACTGACCTTCACACCCTGCTGCGGGATCGGGGCCGGCTGGGCACGGTAAGCTTTTCCTAGTCCCGAAGGCACACTATCCACGCGGGACCTTCCGGAGCTGCAGGGCTCCGGTGTCTGGCGTTTTGAGACCCACTGGCCACGAGGGCGCTCTGGCCCTCTGGCTCAGGGGTGCAGCAGCAGGCACTCCAGGCCGGTCGGGTCCCTGGAGGGCCACGGCCCGCCCACCACACAGCACGTGCCGCTGGCCTTCCGTCCTCATCCCACGTGCACGGATCGATGATGATACCCCCAAAACATTCCTTGGAAAAGCTGAACAAAATGAGTGAAAACTCACAACCGTCTCTCTCATCGTGACTGAGGTCCAGCACGTGGCCCGATGTAGGGAGAGTCGCAGGGAAGGAAAGCACGCTGATCTGATTCCGCCCCCACCCCAGCTGCCAGGGCTTTCCCCGCGCGAGACAACCGCCGTCATGCTTGCAGATGAGCCGCAAGTCCTCAGAGTCCAGGCCACGTTGCCCAAAGGGGCTGCCCCGCAAGAAAAGCCCAGGCGGTGGCGAGGCATGGGTGTCAGGGAGCCTGTGTGCTGTCGTTTTCGGAGAGCCCGCGACAATGAGGTCTGAAGCACACCTAGCGTGCGGAAACATGGTCAGGGCGGTGCTTGTAGGGCCAGTTCCCAGGACCAGTGATTGCCAGGCCACGGCGCCGCCTCTGTCCCTTCAAAGAAGCCCATGACCAGGCCTTGTGTTGCGCGCATCCTAGGATGCCGCGTTGGGCCTAGGCAAAGAGTGGTGCCCACGCAGCTGGGAGCCTGGAAGGAGAGGGCTGGGTTACTGGCCAGGCAACTTCCCCACCCCTTGGCAACAGGAGGCATTCACTAGCGTTGTCCAAATGTGCGTGGTGGTTGGTTCTCAGCTTAGAATTCTTGGCGTAGAGGTGCCCCGTGGCCCTAGGGTCCCAGCGAAGCGGTCAGAAAGGAGGCATGTTGGCGGAGGGTGTTGGCAGAGCCTTGTTCCTGAAGCGCGGAACTCGCCTTGGCCGTCGCCAGGTCATGCGGCACGGTCTACGCCCCCGGTTTGTGGGTGGGTAGGGCGTGTGTATGTGTGTGTGTGTGAGTTTGTGTGTGTGTGTGTGTGTGTGTGTGTGTGTGTGTGTCCTGCGGGCCAGAACAAAAGAGGTCAATGCCTGCGCTCTTCTGAGTTCGGACGGGCCTTTTGCAGCTGGGCTCCGTGAGCGTAGCTGCCCCTCTATGGGACAGCGTCCTCTGCCCTCTTTGTGATCGTATGGCCCTTTGGCGCTGCCAGCGTTGCTCTGCTCTGCTTTGTCCAGCAGACCAGGCCTGGCGTTAGGTTCCGGGCCGGTGGTCAGCTGTGCCAACGACGGGCTTTTTGTGCCTGTGTCGCACTTTTTATGCGCCCTTGGGAGTCCCTTCAGCTAAAGGGGCAGCGGGCCCCTCCCAGGAGTGTCTCGTGTCCTGGTGCAGGATCACATTCAGGAATCCCTTGGTGTGACGTAGGGCTGGGCGAGTTCCCTCCAGGCTGTCCAGCGACCTGTGTCCGGGCCATGGCGGATCAGGCTGGCATAATGGGCCCCACGAGGCAGGGCATCCTGCAGGCACACGGCTTCTTGTTGGGGGCCATTTGAGATGTGTGTAAGGATGAGGGTTTTGCCGTTGTTTGGTGTGAAGTATCCCGTTGGGGCAGGCCTCGTATCATCAGGCACCATCTTCTGAATGGGTGGAAGGTACGAGGAGCAAGATTAGGCCTCTAGAGTAGTCCCGTCTCTGGTTGACCACCCTGTGCAGACTTCAGGACCGGTTTTTCTCTATGTTGACTTGGCGAGGATGAAGGCCCCGGATTTGAGGTGGTCAGCCCAGGCTGAGGTAGCATGGGGTGCTGCTGGGGCCTGGAATGCAGGGATCCAGACGCGTGGGGCAGCATGGTTGTCCCCTGGGTACTATTTGCCCGCCTGGCCTTGGTGGTGTTCCTGGGGCCTTGCTCTTGGGAGGCGTTGACCTAACGTGGTGCGCGGGAGGCCAGCTGGCAGCAGGGGAGGGCAGTGTCAAGGCCAGCCACCTGTGTGCGGTGTTTCGGGGATGGTGAGGGTGTTTGCTGTGCTCTGGGTGGCCGCCATCTTGCTTGGCCCCCACTTCTGCTGTCCGCCCTTGGCATGGGCATTTGTGCTCAGAGGCTGGGCATTTAGGAAGGCTGCGGCATGGGTGCGAGGTACGGCCACTGACACACGGGCCACGCGACCTCGGGCCCAACACCGCCAGGCGGACCTGACACCTGGAAACATGCACGGCACAAAGCCGAGCCTTGGGAGTGGGACACAGGCACCCAGAACAGCCCCATCGCTAGGCCCATCAAGTCGAAGAGCGATAGGGAAAGCCGATGAGACGGTAAAGGCACGAGCCAGCAGTGTGGGGAAGGGCAGAGCCCTGCGTTGGGATCATGTTCTCATAGAAGCCTCCGATTTGCCTGTTCCTCCCAGGTAGAGTGGCCGCGTCAACGAGCCGTCATCATCCAGTTGGCCGGAGCGTCGTGCACAATGCTGAGGAGCCAGGGCTGTGGGCAGTGCTGCCGTGACCGAAGACTGACCTTCACACCCTGCTGCGGGATCGGGGCCGGCTGGGCACGGTAAGCTTTTCCTAGTCCCGAAGGAACACTATCCACGCGGGACCTTCCGGAGCTGCAGGGCTCCGGTGTCCGGCGTTTTGAGACCCACTGGCCACGAGGGCGCTCTGGCCCTCTGGCTCAGGGGTGCAGCCGCAGGCACTCCAGGCCTGTCGGGTCCCTGGAGGGCCACGGCCCGCCCACCACACAGCACGTGCCGCTGGCCTTCCGTCCTCATCCCACGTGCACGGATCGATGATGATACCCCCAAAACATTCCTTGGAAAAGCTGAACAAAATGAGTGAAAACTCACAACCGTCTCTCTCATCGTGACTGAGGTCCAGCACGTGGCCCGATGTAGGGAGAGTCGCAGGGAAGGAAAGCACGCTGATCTGATTCCGCCCCCACCCCAGCTGCCAGGGCTTTCCCCGCGCGAGACAACCGCCGTCATGCTTGCAGATGAGCCGCAAGTCCTCAGAGTCCAGGCCACGTTGCCCAAAGGGGCTGCCCCGCAAGAAAAGCCCAGGCAGTGGCGAGGCATGGGTGTCAGGGAGCCTGTGTGCTGTCGTTTTCGGAGAGCCCACGACAATGAGGTCTGAAGCACACCTAGCCTGCGGAAACATGGTCAGGGCGGTGCTTGTAGGGCCAGTTCCCAGGACCAGTGATTGCCAGGCCACGGCGCCGCCTCTGTCCCTTCAAAGAAGCCCATGGCCAGGCCTTGTGTTGCGCGCATCCTAGGATGCCGCGTTGGGCCTAGGCAAAGAGTGGTGCCCACGCAGCTGGGAGCCTGGAAGGAGAGGGCTGGGCTACTGGCCTGGCAACTTCCCCACCCCTTGGCAACAGGAGGCATTCACTAGCGTTGTCCAAATGTGCGTGGTGGCTGGTTCTCAGCTTAGAATTCTTGGCGTAGAGGTGCCCCGTGGCCCTAGGGTCCCAGCGAAGCGGTCAGAAAGGAGGCATGTTGGTGGAGGGTGTTGGCAGAGCCTTGTTCCTGAAGCGCGGAACTCGCCTTGGCCGTCGCCAGGGCCTGCGGCACGGTCTACGCCCCCGGTTTGTGGGTAGGGCGTGTGTGTGTGTGTGTGTGTGTGTGTTTGTGTGTGTGTGTGTGTGTGTGTGTGTGTCCTGCGGGCCAGAACAAAAGAGGTCAATGCCTGCGCTCTTCTGAGTTCGGACGGGCCTTTTGCAGCTGGGCTCCGTGAGCGTAGCTGCCCCTCTATGGGACAGCGTCCTCTGCCCTCTTTGTGTTCGTGTGTCCCTTTGGCGCTGCCAGCGTTGCTCTGCTCTGCTTTGTCCAGCAGACCAGGCCTGGCGTTAGGTTCCGGGCCGGTGGTCAGCTGTGCCAACGACGGGCTTTTTGTGCCTGTGTCGCACTTTTTATGCGCCCTTGGGAGTCCCTTCAGCTAAAGGGGCAGCGGGCCCCTCCCAGGAGTGTCTCGTGTCCTGGTGCAGGATCACATTCAGGAATCCCTTGGTGTGACGTAGGGCTGGGCGAGTTCCCTCCAGGCTGTCCAGCCACCTGTGTCCGGGCCATGGCGGATCAGGCTGGCATAATGGGCCCCACGAGGCAGGGCATCCTGCAGGCACACGGCTTCTTGTTGGGGGCCATTTGAGATGTGTGTAAGGATGAGGGTTTTGCCGGTGTTTGGTGTGAAGTATCCCGTTGGGGCAGGCCTCGTATCATCAGGCACCATCTTCTGAATGGGTGGAAGGTACGAGGAGCAAGATTAGGCCTCTATAGTAGTCCCGTCTCTGGGTGACCACCCTGTGCAGACTTCAGGACAGGTTTTTCTCTATGTTGACTTGGCGAGGATGAAGGCCCCGGATTTGAGGTGGTCAGCCCAGGCTGAGGTAGCATGGGGTGCTGCTGGGGCCTGGAATGCAGGGATCCAGACGGGTGGGGCAGCATCGTTGTCCCCTGGGTACTCGTGGCCCGCCTGGCCTTGGTGGTGTTCCTGGGGCCTTGCTCTTGGGAGGCGTTGACCTAACGTGGTGCGCAGGAGGCCAGTTGGCAGCAGGGGAGGGCAGTGTCAAGGCCAGCCACCTGTGTGCGGTGTTTCGGGGATGGTGAGGGTGTTTGCTGTGCTCTGGGTGGCCGCCATCTTGCTTGGCCCCCACTTCTGCTGTCCGCCCTTGGCATGGGCATTTGTGCTCAGAGGCTGGGCATTTAGGAAGGCTGCGGCATGGGTGCGAGGTACGGCCACTGACACACGGGCCACGCGACCTCGGGCCCAACACCGCCAGGCGGACCTGACACCTGGAAACATGCACGGCACAAAGCCGAGCCTTGGGAGTGGGACACAGGTACCCAGAACAGCCCCATCGCTAGGCCCATCAAGTCGAAGAGCGATAGGGAAAGCCGATGAGACGGTAAAGGCACGAGCCAGCAGTGTGGGGAAGGGCAGAGCCCTGCGCTGGGATCATGTTCTCATAGAAGCCTCCGATTTGCCTGTTCCTCCCAGGTAGAGTGGCCGCGTCAACGAGCTGTCATCATCCAGTTGGCCGGAGCGTCGTGCACAATGCTGAGGAGCCAGGGCTGTGGGCAGTGCTGCCGTGACCGAAGACTGACCTTCACACCCTGCTGCGGGATCGGGGCCGGCTGGGCACGGTAAGCTTTTCCTAGTCCCGAAGGAACACTATCCACGCGGGACCTTCCGGAGCTGCAGGGCTCCGGTGTCCGGCGTTTTGAGACCCACTGGCCACGAGGGCGCTCTGGCCCTCTGGCTCAGGGGTGCAGCCACAGGCACTCCAGGCCGGTCGGGTCCCTGGAGGGCCACGGCCCGCCCACCACACAGCACGTGCCGCTGGCCTTCCGTCCTCATCCCACGTGCACGGATCGATGATGATACCCCCAAAACATTCCTTGGAAAAGCTGAACAAAATGAGTGAAAACTCACAACCGTCTCTCTCATCGTGACTGAGGTCCAGCACGTGGCCCGATGTAGGGAGAGTCGCAGGGAAGGAAAGCACGCTGATCTGATTCCGCCCCCACCCCAGCTGCCAGGGCTTTCCCCGCGCGAGACAACCGCCGTCATGCTTGCAGATGAGCCGCAAGTCCTCAGAGTCCAGGCCACGTTGCCCAAAGGGGCTGCCCCGCAAGAAAAGCCCAGGCGGTGGCGAGGCATGGGTGTCAGGGAGCCTGTGTGCTGTCGTTTTCGGAGAGCCCACGACAATGAGGTCTGAAGCACACCTAGCGTGCGGAAACATGGTCAGGGCGGTGCTTGTAGGGCCAGTTCCCAGGACCAGTGATTGCCAGGCCACGGCGCCGCCTCTGTCCCTTCAAAGAAGCCCATGGCCAGGCCTTGTGTTGCGCGCATCCTAGGATGCCGCGTTGGGCCTAGGCAAAGAGTGGTGCCCACGCAGCTGGGAGCCTGGAAGGAGAGGGCTGGGCTACTGGCCTGGCAACTTCCCCACCCCTTGGCAACAGGAGGCATTCACTAGCGTTGTCCAAATGTGCGTGGTGGCTGGTTCTCAGCTTAGAATTCTTGGCGTAGAGGTGCCCCGTGGCCCTAGGGTCCCAGCGAAGCGGTCAGAAAGGAGGCATGTTGGTGGAGGGTGTTGGCAGAGCCTTGTTCCTGAAGCGCGGAACTCGCCTTGGCCGTCGCCAGGGCCTGCGGCACGGTCTACGCCCCCGGTTTGTGGGTAGGGCGTGTGTGTGTGTGTGTGTGTGTGTTTGTGTGTGTGTGTGTGTGTGTGTGTGTGTCCTGCGGGCCAGAACAAAAGAGGTCAATGCCTGCGCTCTTCTGAGTTCGGACGGGCCTTTTGCAGCTGGGCTCCGTGAGCGTAGCTGCCCCTCTATGGGACAGCGTCCTCTGCCCTCTTTGTGTTCGTGTGTCCCTTTGGCGCTGCCAGCGTTGCTCTGCTCTGCTTTGTCCAGCAGACCAGGCCTGGCGTTAGGTTCCGGGCCGGTGGTCAGCTGTGCCAACGACGGGCTTTTTGTGCCTGTGTCGCACTTTTTATGCGCCCTTGGGAGTCCCTTCAGCTAAAGGGGCAGCGGGCCCCTCCCAGGAGTGTCTCGTGTCCTGGTGCAGGATCACATTCAGGAATCCCTTGGTGTGATGTAGGGCTGGGCGAGTTCCCTCCAGGCTGTCCAGCGACCTGTGTCCGGGCCATGGCGGATCAGGCTGGCATAATGGGCCCCACGAGGCAGGGCATCCTGCAGGCACACGGCTTCTTGTTGGGGACCATTTGAGATGTGTGTAAGGATGAGGGTTTTGCCGGTGTTTGGTGTGAAGTATCCCGTTGGGGCAGGCCTCGTATCATCAGGCATCATCTTCTGAATGGGTGGAAGGTACGAGGAGCAAGATTAGGCCTCTAGAGTAGTCCCGTCTCTGGGTGACCACCCTGTGCAGACTTCAGGACAGGTTTTTCTCTATGTTGACTTGGCGAGGATGAAGGCCCCGGATTTGAGGTGGTCAGCCCAGGCTGAGGTAGCATGGGGTGCTGCTGGGGCCTGGAATGCAGGGATCCAGACGCGTGGGGCAGCATCGTTGTCCCCTGGGTACTCGTGGCCCGCCTGGCCTTGGTGGTGTTCCTGGGGCCTTGCTCTTTGGAGGCGTTGACCTAACGTGGTGCGCGGGAGGCCAGCTGGCAGCAGGGGAGGGCAGTGTCAAGGCCAGCCACCTGTGTGCGGTGTTTCGGGGATGGTGAGGGTGTTTGCTGTGCTCTGGGTGGCCGCCATCTTGCTTGGCCCCAACTTCTGCTGTCCGCCCTTGGCATGGGCATTTGTGCTCAGAGGCTGGGCATTTAGGAAGGCTGCGGCATGGGTGCGAGGTACGGCCACTGACACACGGGCCACGCGACCTCGGGCCCAACACCGCCAGGCGGACCTGACACCTGGAAACATGCACGGCACAAAGCCGAGCCTTGGGAGTGGGACACAGGCACCCAGAACAGCCCCATCGCTAGGCCCATCAAGTCGAAGAGCGATAGGGAAAGCCGATGAGACGGTAAAGGCACGAGCCAGCAGTGTGGGGAAGGGCAGAGCCCTGCGTTGGGATCATGTTCTCATAGAAGCCTCCGATTTGCCTGTTCCTCCCAGGTAGAGTGGCCGCGTCAACGAGCCGTCATCATCCAGTTGGCCGGAGCGTCGTGCACAATGCTGAGGAGCCAGGGCTGTGGGCAGTGCTGCCGTGACCGAAGACTGACCTTCACACCCTGCTGCGGGATCGGGGCCGGCTGGGCACGGTAAGCTTTTCCTAGCCCCGAAGGCACACTATCCACGCGGGACCTTCCGGAGCTGCAGGGCTCCGGTGTCCGGCGTTTTGAGACCCACTGGCCACGAGGGCGCTCTGGCCCTCTGGCTCAGGGGTGCAGCCGCAGGCACTCCAGGCCTGTCAGGTCCCTGGAGGGCCACGGCCCGCCCACCACACAGCACGTGCCGCTGGCCTTCCGTCCTCATCCCACGTGCACGGATCGATGATGATACCCCCAAAACATTCCTTGGAAAAGCTGAACAAAATGAGTGAAAACTCACAACCGTCTCTCTCATCGTGACTGAGGTCCAGCACGTGGCCCGATGTAGGGAGAGTCGCAGGGAAGGAAAGCACGCTGATCTGATTCCGCCCCCACCCCAGCTGCCAGGGCTTTCCCCGCGCAAGACAACCGCCGTCATGCTTGCAGATGAGCCGCAAGTCCTCAGAGTCCAGGCCACGTTGCCCAAAGGGGCTGCCCCGCAAGAAAAGCCCAGGCGGTGGCGAGGCATGGGTGTCAGGGAGCCTGTGTGCTGTCGTTTTCGGAGAGCCCGCGACAATGAGGTCTGAAGCACACCTAGCGTGCGGAAACATGGTCAGGGCGGTGCTTGTAGGGCCAGTTCCCAGGACCAGTGATTGCCAGGCCACGGCGCCGCCTCTGTCCCTTCAAAGAAGCCCATGGCCAGGCCTTGTGTTGCGCGCATCCTAGGATGCCGCGTTGGGCCTAGGCAAAGAGTGGTGCCCACGCAGCTGGGAGCCTGGAAGGAGAGGGCTGGGCTACTGGCCTGGCAACTTCCCCACCCCTTGGCAACAGGAGGCATTCACTAGCGTTGTCCAAATGTGCGTGGTGCCTGGTTCTCAGCTTAGAATTCTTGGCGTAGAGGTGCCCCGTGGCCCTAGGGTCCCAGCGAAGCGGTCAGAAAGGAGGCATGTTGGTGGAGGTTGTTGGCAGAGCCTTGTTCCTGAAGCGCGGAACTCGCCTTGGCCGTCGCCAGGACCTGTGGCACGGTCTACGCCCCCGGTTTGTGGGTAGGGCGTGTGTGTGTGTGTGTGTGTGTGTTTGTGTGTGTGTGTGTGTGTGTGTGTGTGTGTGTGTGTGTGTCCTGCGGGCCAGAACAAAAGAGGTCAATGCCTGCGCTCTTCTGAGTTCGGACGGGCCTTTTGCAGCTGGGCTCCGTGAGCGTAGCTGCCCCTCTATGGGACAGCGTCCTCTGCCCTCTTTGTGTTCGTGTGGCCCTTTGGCGCTGCCAGCATTGCTCTGCTCTGCTTTGTCCAGCAGACCAGGCCTGGCGTTAGGTTCCGGGCCGGTGGTCAGCTGTGCCAACGACGGGCTTTTTGTGCCTGTGTCGCACTTTTTATGCGCCCTTGGGAGTCCCTTCAGCTAAAGGGGCAGCGGGCCCCTCCCAGGAGTGTCTCGTGTCCTGGTGCAGGATCACATTCAGGAATCCCTTGGTGTGACGTAGGGCTGGGCGAGTTCCCTCCAGGCTGTCCAGCCACCTGTGTCCGGGCCATGGTGGATCAGGCTGGCATAATGGGCCCCACGAGGCAGGGCATCCTGCAGGCACACGGCTTCTTGTTGGGGGCCATTTGAGATGTGTGTAAGGATGAGGGTTTTGCCGGTGTTTGGTGTGAAGTATCCCGTTGGGGCAGGCCTCGTATCATCAGGCACCATCTTCTGAATGGGTGGAAGGTACGAGGAGCAAGATTAGGCCTCTAGAGTAGTCCCGTCTCTGGGTGACCACCCTGTGCAGACTTCAGGACAGGTTTTTCTCTATGTTGACTTGGCGAGGATGAAGGCCCCGGATTTGAGGTGGTCAGCCCAGGCTGAGGTAGCATGGGGTGCTGCTGGGGCCTGGAATGCAGGGATCCAGACGCGTGGGGCAGCATCGTTGTCCCCTGGGTACTCGTGGCCCGCCTGGCCTTGGTGGTGTTCCTGGGGCCTTGCTCTTGGGAGGCGTTGACCTAACGTGGTGCGCGGGAGGCCAGCTGGCAGCAGGGGAGGGCAGTGTCAAGGCCAGCCACCTGTGTGCGGTGTTTCGGGGATGGTGAGGGTGTTTGCTGTGCTCTGGGTGGCCGCCATCTTGCTTGGCCCCCACTTCTGCTGTCCGCCCTTGGCATGGGCATTTGTGCTCAGAGGCTGGGCATTTAGGAAGGCTGAGGCATGGGTGCGAGGTACGGCCACTGACACACGGGCCACGCGACCTCGGGCCCAACACCGCCAGGCGGACCTGACACCTGGAAACATGCACGGCACAAAGCCGAGCCTTGGGAGTGGGACACAGGCACCCAGAACAGCCCCATCGCTAGGCCCATCAAGTCGAAGAGCGATAGGGAAAGCCGATGAGACGGTAAAGGCACGAGCCAGCAGTGTGGGGAAGGGCAGAGCCCTGCGCTGGGATCATGTTCTCATAGAAGCCTCCGATTTGCCTGTTCCTCCCAGGTAGAGTGGCCGCGTCAACGAGCCGTCATCATCCAGTTGGCCGGAGCGTCGTGCACAATGCTGAGGAGCCAGGGCTGTGGGCAGTGCTGCCGTGACCGAAGACTGACCTTCACACCCTGCTGCGGGATCGGGGCCGGCTGGGCACGGTAAGCTTTTCCTAGTCCCGAAGGCACACTATCCACGCGGGACCTTCCGGAGCTGCAGGGCTCCGGTGTCCGGCGTTTTGAGACCCACTGGCCACGAGGGCGCTCTGGCCCTCTGGCTCAGGGGTGCAGCCGCAGGCACTCCAGGCCGGTCGGGTCCCTGGAGGGCCACGGCCCGCCCACCACACAGCACGTGCCGCTGGCCTTCCGTCCTCATCCCACGTGCACGGATCGATGATGATACCCCCAAAACATTCCTTGGAAAAGCTGAACAAAATGAGTGAAAACTCACAACCGTCTCTCTCATCGTGACTGAGGTCCAGCACGTGGCCCGATGTAGGGAGAGTCGCAGGGAAGGAAAGCACGCTGATCTGATTCCGCCCCCACCCCAGCTGCCAGGGCTTTCCCCGCGCGAGACAACCGCCGTCCTGCTTGCAGATGAGCCGCAAGTCCTCAGAGTCCAGGCCACGTTGCCCAAATGGGCTGCCCCGCAAGAAAAGCCCAGGCGGTGGCGAGGCATGGGTGTCAGGGAGCCTGTGTGCTGTCGTTTTCGGAGAGCCCACGACAATGAGGTCTGAAGCACACCTAGCCTGCGGAAACATGGTCAGGGCGGTGCTTGTAGGGCCAGTTCCCAGGACCAGTGATTGCCAGGCCACGGCGCCGCCTCTGTCCCTTCAAAGAAGCCCATGGCCAGGCCTTGTGTTGCGCGCATCCTAGGATGCCGCGTTGGGCCTAGGCAAAGAGTGGTGCCCACGCAGCTGGGAGCCTGGAAGGAGAGGGCTGGGCTACTGGCCTGGCAACTTCCCCACCCCTTGGCAACAGGAGGCATTCACTAGCGTTGTCCAAATGTGCGTGGTGGCTGGTTCTCAGCTTAGAATTCTTGGCATAGAGGTGCCCCGTGGCCCTAGGGTCCCAGCGAAGCGGTCAGAAAGGAGGCATGTTGGTGGAGGGTGTTGGCAGAGCCTTGTTCCTGAAGCGCGGAACTCGCCTTGGCCGTCGCCAGGGCCTGCGGCACGGTCTACGCCCCCGGTTTGTGGGTAGGGCGTGTGTTTGTGTGTGTGTGTGTTTGTGTGTGTGTGTGTGTGTGTGTGTGTGTGTCCTGCGGGCCAGAACAAAAGAGGTCAATGCCTGCGCTCTCCTGAGTTCGGACGGGCCTTTTGCAGCTGGGCTCCGTCAGCGTAGCTGCCCCTCTATGGGACAGCGTCCTCTGCCCTCTTTGTGATCGTGTGGCCCTTTGGCGCTGCCAGCGTTGCTCTGTTCTGCTTTGTCCAGCAGACCAGGCCTGGCGTTAGGTTCCGGGCCGGTGGTCAGTTGTGCCAACGACGGGCTTTTTGTGCCTGTGTCGCACTTTTTATGCGCCCTTGGGAGTCCCTTCAGCTAAAGGGGCAGCGGGCCCCTCCCAGGAGTGTCTCGTGTCCTGGTGCAGGATCACATTCAGGAATCCCTTGGTGTGACGTAGGGCTGGGCGAGTTCCCTCCAGGCTGTCCAGCCACCTGTGTCCGGGCCATGGCGGATCAGGCTGGCATAATGGGCCCCACGAGGCAGGGCATCCTGCAGGCACACGGCTTCTTGTTGGGGGCCATTTGAGATGTGTGTAAGGATGAGGGTTTTGCCGGTGTTTGGTGTGAAGTATCCCGTTGGGGCAGGCCTCGTATCATCAGGCACCATCTTCTGAATGGGTGGAAGGTACGAGGAGCAAGATTAGGCCTCTAGAGTAGTCCCGTCTCTGGGTGACCACCCTGTGCAGACTTCAGGGCCGGTTTTTCTCTATGTTGACTTGGCGAGGATGAAGGCCCCGGATTTGAGGTGGTCAGCCCAGGCTGAGGTAGCATGGGGTGCTGCTGGTGCCTGGAATGCAGGGATCCAGACGCGTGGGGCAGCATCGTTGTCCCCTGGGTACTCGTGGCCCGCCTGGCCTTGGTGGTGTTCCTGGGGCCTTGCTCTTGGGAGGCGTTGACCTAACGTGGTGCGCGGGAGGCCAGCTGGCAGCAGGGGAGGGCAGTGTCAAGGCCAGCCACCTGTGTGCGGTGTTTCGGGGATGGTGAGGGTGTTTGCTGTGCTCTGGGTGGCCGCCATCTTGCTTGGCCCCCACTTCTGCTGTCCGCCCTTGGCATGGGCATTTGTGCTCAGAGGCTGGGCATTTAGGAAGGCTGCGGCATGGGTGCGAGGTACGGCCACTGACACACGGGCCACGCGACCACGGGCCCAACACCGCCAGGCGGACCTGACACCTGGAAACATGCACGGCACAAAGCCGAGCCTTGGGAGTGGGACACAGGCACCCAGAACAGCCCCATCGCTAGGCCCATCAAGTCGAAGAGCGATAGGGAAAGCCGATGAGACGGTAAAGGCACGAGCCAGCAGAGTGGGGAAGGGCAGAGCCCTGCGTTGGGATCATGTTCTCATAGAAGCCTCCGATTTGCCTGTTCCTCCCAGGTAGAGTGGCCGCGTCAACGAGCCGTCATCATCCAGTTGGCCGGAGCGTCGTGCACAATGCTGAGGAGCCAGGGCTGTGGGCAGTGCTGCCGTGACCGAAGACTGACCTTCACACCCTGCTGCGGGATCGGGGCCGGCTGGGCACGGTAAGCTTTTCCTAGTCCCGAAGGCACACTATCCACGCGGGACCTTCCGGAGCTGCAGGGCTCCGGTGTCCGGCGTTTTGAGACCCACTGGCCACGAGGGCGCTCTGGCCCTCTGGCTCAGGGGTGCAGCCGCAGGCACTCCAGGCCGGTCGGGTCCCTGGAGGGCCACGGCCCGCCCACCACACAGCATGTGCCGTTGGCCTTCCGTCCTCATCCCACGTGCACGGATCGATGATGATACCCCCAAAACATTCCTTGGAAAAGCTGAACAAAATGAGTGAAAACTCACAACCGTCTCTCTCATCGTGACTGAGGTCCAGCACGTGGCCCGATGTAGGGAGAGTCGCAGGGAAGGAAAGCACGCTGATCTGATTCCGCCCCCACCCCAGCTGCCAGGGCTTTCCCCGCGCGAGACAACCGCCGTCATGCTTGCAGATGAGCCGCAAGTCCTCAGAGTCCAGGCCACGTTGCCCAAAGGGGCTGCCCCGCAAGAAAAGCCCAGGCGGTGGCGAGGCATGGGTGTCAGGGAGCCTGTGTGCTGTCGTTTTCGGAGAGCCCGCGACAATGAGGTCTGAAGCACACCTAGCGTGCGGAAACATGGTCAGGGCGGTGCTTGTAGGGCCAGTTCCCAGGACCAGTGATTGCCAGGCCACGGCGCCGCCTCTGTCCCTTCAAAGAAGCCCATGGCCAGGCCTTGTGTTGCGCGCATCCTAGGTTGCCGCGTTGGGCCTAGGCAAAGAGTGGTGCCCACGCAGCTGGGAGCCTGGAAGGAGAGGGCTGGGCTACTGGCCTGGCAACTTCCCCACCCCTTGGCAACAGGAGGCATTCACTAGCGTTGTCCAAATGTGCGTGGTGGCTGGTTCTCAGCTTAGAATTCTTGGCGTAGAGGTGCCCCGTGGCCCTAGGGTCCCAGCGAAGTGGTCAGAAACGAGGCATGTTGGTGGAGGGTGTTGGCAGAGCCTTGTTCCTGAAGCGCGGAACTCGCCTTGGCCGTCGCCAGGGCCTGCGGCACGGTCTATGCCCCCGGTTTGTGGGTAGGGCGTGTGTGTGTGTGTGTGTGTGTGTGTCTGTCTGTGTGTGTGTGTGTGTGTGTGTGTGTGTGTGTGTCCTGCGGGCCAGAACAAAAGAGGTCAATGCCTGCGCTCTTCTGAGTTCGGATGGCCTTTTGCAGCTGGGCTCCGTGAGCGTAGCTGCCCCTCTATGGGACAGCGTCCTCTGCCCTCTTTGTGATCGTGTGGCCCTTTGGCGCTGCCAGCATTGCTCTGCTCTGCTTTGTCCAGCAGACCAGGCCTGGCGTTATGTTCCGGGCCGGTGGTCAGCTGTGCCAACGACCGGCTTTTTGTGCCTGTGTCGCACTTGTTATGCGCCCTTGGGAGTCCCTTCAGCTAAAGGGGCAGCGGGCCCCTCCCAGGAGTGTCTCGTGTCCTGGTGCAGGATCACATTCAGGAATCCCTTGGTGTGACGTAGGGCTGGGCGAGTTCCCTCCAGGCTGTCCAGCGACCTGTGTCCGGGCCATGGCGGATCAGGCTGGCATAATGGGCCCCACGAGGCAGGGCATCCTGCAGGCACACGGCTTCTTGTTGGGGGCCATTTGAGATGTGTGTAAGGATGAGGGTTTTGCCGGTGTTTGGTGTGAAGTATCCCGTTGGGGCAGGCCTCG
Source organism: Muscardinus avellanarius (assembly GCF_963383645.1). Taxonomy (NCBI): domain Eukaryota; kingdom Metazoa; phylum Chordata; class Mammalia; order Rodentia; family Gliridae; genus Muscardinus; species Muscardinus avellanarius. The sequence continues at coordinate 164,222,027 of NC_137788.1, forward strand.
TATCATCAGGCACCATCTTCTGAATGGGTGGAAGGTACGAGGAGCAAGATTAGGCCTCTAGAGTAGTCCCGTCTCTGGGTGACCACCCTGTGCAGACTTCAGGACAGGTTTTTCTCTATGTTGACTTGGCGAGGATGAAGGCCCCGGATTTGAGGTGGTCAGCCCAGGCTGAGGTAGCATGGGGTGCTGCTGGGGCCTGGAATGCAGGGATCCAGACGCGTGGGGCAGCATCGTTGTCCCCTGGGTACTCGTGGCCCGCCTGGCCTTGGTGGTGTTCCTGGGGCCTTGCTCTTGGGAGGCGTTGACCTAACGTGGTGCGCGGGAGGCCAGCTGGCAGCAGGGAAGGGCAGTGTCAAGGCCAGCCACCTGTGTGCGGTGTTTCGGGGATGGTGAGGGTGTTTGCTGTGCTCTGGGTGGCCGCCATCTTGCTTGGCCCCCACATCTGCTGTCCGCCCTTGGCATGGGCATTTGTGCTCAGAGGCTGGGCATTTAGGAAGGCTGCGGCATGGGTGCGAGGTACGGCCACTGACACACGGGCCACGCGACCACGGGCCCAACACCGCCAGGCGGACCTGACACCTGGAAACATGCACGGCACAAAGCCGAGCCTTGGGAGTGGGACACAGGCACCCAGAACAGCCCCATCGCTAGGCCCATCAAGTCGAAGAGCGATAGGGAAAGCCGATGAGACGGTAAAGGCACGAGCCAGCAGTGTGGGGAAGGGCAGAGCCCTGCGTTGGGATCATGTTCTCATAGAAGCCTCCGATTTGCCTGTTCCTCCCAGGTAGAGTGGCCGCGTCAACGAGCCGTCATCATCCAGTTGGCCGGAGCGTCGTGCACAATGCTGAGGAGCCAGGGCTGTGGGCAGTGCTGCCGTGACCGAAGACTGACCTTCACACCCTGCTGCGGGATCGGGGCCGGCTGGGCACGGTAAGCTTTTCCTAGTCCCGAAGGAACACTATCCACGCGGGACCTTCCGGAGCTGCAGGGCTCCGGTGTCCGGCGTTTTGAGACCCACTGGCCACGAGGGCGCTCTGGCCCTCTGGCTCAGGGGTGCAGCCGCAGGCACTCCAGGCCGGTCGGGTCCCTGGAGGGCCACGGCCCGCCCACCACACAGCATGTGCCGTTGGCCTTCCGTCCTCATCCCACGTGCACGGATCGATGATGATACCCCCAAAACATTCCTTGGAAAAGCTGAACAAAATGAGTGAAAACTCACAACCGTCTCTCTCATCATGACTGAGGTCCAGCACGTGGCCCGATGTAGGGAGAGTCGCAGGGAAGGAAAGCACGCTGATCTGATTCCGCCCCCACCCCAGCTGCCAGGGCTTTCCCCGCGCGAGACAACCGCCGTCATGCTTGCAGATGAGCCGCAAGTCCTGAGTCCAGGCCACGTTGCCCAAAGGGGCTGCCCCGCAAGAAAAGCCCAGGCGGTGGCGAGGCATGGGTGTCAGGGAGCCTGTGTGCTGTCGTTTTCGGAGAGCCCGCGACAATGAGGTCTGAAGCACACCTAGCGTGCGGAAACATGGTCAGGGCGGTGCTTGTAGGGCCAGATCCCAGGACCAGTGATTGCCAGGCCACGGCGCCGCCTCTGTCCCTTCAAAGAAGCCCATGGCCAGGCCTTGTGTTGCGCGCATCCTAGGATGCCGCGTTGGGCCTAGGCAAAGAGTGGTGCCCACGCAGCTGGGAGCCTGGAAGGAGAGGGCTGGGCTACTGGCCTGGCAACTTCCCCACCCCTTGGCAACAGGAGGCATTCACTAGCGTTGTCCAAATGTGCGTGGTGGCTGGTTCTCAGCTTAGAATTCTTGGCGTAGAGGTGCCCCGTGGCCCTAGGGTCCCAGCGAAGTGGTCAGAAACGAGGCATGTTGGTGGAGGGTGTTGGCAGAGCCTTGTTCCTGAAGCGCGGAACTCGCCTTGGCCGTCGCCAGGGCCTGCGGCACGGTCTATGCCCCCGGTTTGTGGGTAGGGCGTGTGTGTGTGTGTGTGTGTGTGTGTTTGTCTGTGTGTGTGTGTGTGTGTGTGTGTGTGTGTGTGTGTATGTGTCCTGCGGGCCAGAACAAAAGAGGTCAATGCCTGCGCTCTTCTGAGTTCGGATGGCCTTTTGCAGCTGGGCTCCGTGAGCGTAGCTGCCCCTCTATGGGACAGCGTCCTCTGCCCTCTTTGTGATCGTGTGGCCCTTTGGCGCTGCCAGCATTGCTCTGCTCTGCTTTGTCCAGCAGACCAGGCCTGGCGTTATGTTCCGGGCCGGTGGTCAGCTGTGCCAACGACCGGCTTTTTGTGCCTGTGTCGCACTTGTTATGCGCCCTTGGGAGTCCCTTCAGCTAAAGGGGCAGCGGGCCCCTCCCAGGAGTGTCTCGTGTCCTGGTGCAGGATCACATTCAGGAATCCCTTGGTGTGACGTAGGGCTGGGCGAGTTCCCTCCAGGCTGTCCAGCGACCTGTGTCCGGGCCATGGCGGATCAGGCTGGCATAATGGGCCCCACGAGGCAGGGCATCCTGCAGGCACACGGCTTCTTGTTGGGGGCCATTTGAGATGTGTGTAAGGATGAGGGTTTTGCCGGTGTTTGGTGTGAAGTATCCCGTTGGGGCAGGCCTCGTATCATCAGGCACCATCTTCTGAATGGGTGGAAGGTACGAGGAGCAAGATTAGGCCTCTAGAGTAGTCCCGTCTCTGGGTGACCACCCTGTGCAGACTTCAGGACAGGTTTTTCTCTATGTTGACTTGGCGAGGATGAAGGCCCCGGATTTGAGGTGGTCAGCCCAGGCTGAGGTAGCATGGGGTGCTGCTGGGGCCTGGAATGCAGGGATCCAGACGCGTGGGGCAGCATCGTTGTCCCCTGGGTACTCGTGGCCCGCCTGGCCTTGGTGGTGTTCCTGGGGCCTTGCTCTTGGGAGGCGTTGACCTAACGTGGTGCGCGGGAGGCCAGCTGGCAGCAGGGAAGGGCAGTGTCAAGGCCAGCCACCTGTGTGCGGTGTTTCGGGGATGGTGAGGGTGTTTGCTGTGCTCTGGGTGGCCGCCATCTTGCTTGGCCCCCACTTCTGCTGTCCGCCCTTGGCATGGGCATTTGTGCTCAGAGGCTGGGCATTTAGGAAGGCTGCGGCATGGGTGCGAGGTACGGCCACTGACACACGGGCCACGCGACCATGGGCCCAACACCGCCAGGCGGACCTGACACCTGGAAACATGCACGGCACAAAGCCGAGCCTTGGGAGTGGGACACAGGCACCCAGAACAGCCCCATCGCTAGGCCCATCAAGTCGAAGAGCGATAGGGAAAGCCGATGAGACGGTAAAGGCACGAGCCAGCAGTGTGGGGAAGGGCAGAGCCCTGCGTTGGGATCATGTTCTCATAGAAGCCTCCGATTTGCCTGTTCCTCCCAGGTAGAGTGGCCGCGTCAACGAGCCGTCATCATCCAGTTGGCCGGAGCGTCGTGCACAATGCTGAGGAGCCAGGGCTGTGGGCAGTGCTGCCGTGACCGAAGACTGACCTTCACACCCTGCTGCGGGATCGGGGCCGGCTGGGCACGGTAAGCTTTTCCTAGTCCCGAAGGAACACTATCCACGCGGGACCTTCCGGAGCTGCAGGGCTCCGGTGTCCGGCGTTTTGAGACCCACTGACCACGAGGGCGCTCTGGCCCTCTGGCTCAGGGGTGCAGCCGCAGGCACTCCAGGCCGGTCGGGTCCCTGGAGGGCCACGGCCCGCCCACCACACAGCATGTGCCGTTGGCCTTCCATCCTCATCCCACGTGCACGGATCGATGATGATACCCCCAAAACATTCCTTGGAAAAGCTGAACAAAATGAGTGAAAACTCACAACCGTCTCTCTCATCGTGACTGAGGTCCAGCACGTGGCCCGATGTAGGGAGAGTCGCAGGGAAGGAAAGCACGCTGATCTGATTCCGCCCCCACCCCAGCTGCCAGGGCTTTCCCCGCGCGAGACAACCGCCGTCATGCTTGCAGATGAGCCGCAAGTCCTGAGTCCAGGCCACGTTGCCCAAAGGGGCTTCCCCCCAAGAAAAGCCCAGGCGGTGGCGAGGCATGGGTGTCAGGGAGCCTGTGTGCTGTCGTTTTCGGAGAGCCCGCGACAATGAGGTCTGAAGCACACCTAGCGTGCGGAAACATGGTCAGGGCGGTGCTTGTAGGGCCAGTTCCCAGGACCAGTGATTGCCAGGCCACGGCGCCGCCTCTGTCCCTTCAAAGAAGCCCATGGCCAGGCCTTGTGTTGCGCGCATCCTAGGATGCCGCGTTGGGCCTAGGCAAAGAGTGGTGCCCACGCAGCTGGGAGCCTGGAAGGAGAGGGCTGGGCTACTGGCCTGGCAACTTCCCCACCCCTTGGCAACAGGAGGCATTCACTAGCGTTGTCCAAATGTGCGTGGTGGCTGGTTCTCAGCTTAGAATTCTTGGCGTAGAGGTGCCCCGTGGCCCTAGGGTCCCAGCGAAGTGGTCAGAAACGAGGCATGTTGGCGGAGGGTGTTGGCAGAGCCTTGTTCCTGAAGCGCGGAACTCGCCTTGGCCGTCGCCAGGGCCTGCGGCACGGTCTATGCCCCCGGTTTGTGGGTAGGGCGTGTGTGTGTGTGTGTGTGTGTGTGTGTGTGTTTGTCTGTGTGTGTGTGTGTGTGTGTGTGTGTGTGTGTCCTGCGGGCCAGAACAAAAGAGGTCAATGCCTGCGCTCTTCTGAGTTCGGACGGGCCTTTTGCAGCTGGGCTCCGTGAGCGTAGCTGCCCCTCTATGGGACAGCGTCCTCTGCCCTCTTTGTGATCGTGTGGCCCTTTGGCGCTGCCAGCGTTGCTCTGCTCTGCTTTGTCCAGCAGACCAGGCCTGGCGTTAGGTTCCGGGCCGGTAGTCAGCTGTGCCAACGACGGGCTTTTTGTGCCTGTGTCGCACTTTTTATGCGCCCTTGGGAGTCCCTTCAGCTAAAGGGGCAGCGGGTCCCTCCCAGGAGTGTCTCGTGTCCTGGTGCAGGATCACATTCAGGAATCCCTTGGTGTGACGTAGGGCTGGGCGAGTTCCCTCCAGGCTGTCCAGCGACCTGTGTCCGGGCCATGGCGGATCAGGCTGGCATAATGGGCCCCACGAGGCAGGGCATCCTGCAGGCACACGGCTTCTTGTTGGGGGCCATTTGAGATGTGTGTAAGGATGAGGGTTTTGCCGGTGTTTGGTGTGAAGTATCCCGTTGGGGCAGGCCTCGTATCATCAGGCACCATCTTCTGAATGGGTGGAAGGTACGAGGAGCAAGATTAGGCCTCTAGAGTAGTCCCGTCTCTGGGTGACCACCCTGTGCAGACTTCAGGACAGGTTTTTCTCTATGTTGACTTGGCGAGGATGAAGGCCCCGGATTTGAGGTGGTCAGCCCAGGCTGAGGTAGCATGGGGTGCTGCTGGGGCCTGGAATGCAGGGATCCAGACGCGTGGGGCAGCATCGTTGTCCCCTGGGTACTCGTGGCCCGCCTGGCCTTGGTGGTGTTCCTGGGGCCTTGCTCTTGGGAGGCGTTGACCTAACGTGGTGCGCGGGAGGCCAGCTGGCAGCAGGGAAGGGCAGTGTCAAGGCCAGCCACCTGTGTGCGGTGTTTCGGGGATGGTGAGGGTGTTTGCTGTGCTCTGGGTGGCCGCCATCTTGCTTGGCCCCCACTTCTGCTGTCCGCCCTTGGCATGGGCATTTGTGCTCAGAGGCTGGGCATTTAGGAAGGCTGCGGCATGGGTGCGAGGTACGGCCACTGACACACGGGCCACGCGACCTCGGGCCCAACACCGCCAGGCGGACCTGACACCTGGAAACATGCACGGCACAAAGCCGAGCCTTGGGAGTGGGACACAGGCACCCAGAACAGCCCCATCGCTAGGCCCATCAAGTCGAAGAGCGATAGGGAAAGCCGATGAGACGGTAAAGGCACGAGCCAGCAGTGTGGGGAAGGGCAGAGCCCTGCGCTGGGATCATGTTCTCATAGAAGCCTCCGATTTGCCTGTTCCTCCCAGGTAGAGTGGCCGCGTCAACGAGCCGTCATCATCCAGTTGGCCGGAGCGTCGTGCACAATGCTGAGGAGCCAGGGCTGTGGGCAGTGCTGCCGTGACCGAAGACTGACCTTCACACCCTGCTGCGGGATCGGGGCCGGCTGGGCACGGTAAGCTTTTCCTAGTCCCGAAGGCACACTATCCACGCGGGACCTTCCGGAGCTGCAGGGCTCCGGTGTCCGGCGTTTTGAGACCCACTGGCCACGAGGGCGCTCTGGCCCTCTGGCTCAGGGGTGCAGCCGCAGGCACTCCAGGCCGGTCGGGTCCCTGGAGGGCCACGGCCCGCCCACCACACAGCATGTGCCGTTGGCCTTCCGTCCTCATCCCACGTGCACGGATCGATGATGATACCCCCAAAACATTCCTTGGAAAAGCTGAACAAAATGAGTGAAAACTCACAACCGTCTCTCTCATCGTGACTGAGGTCCAGCACGTGGCCCGATGTAGGGAGAGTCGCAGGGAAGGAAAGCACGCTGATCTGATTCCGCCCCCACCCCAGCTGCCAGGGCTTTCCCCGCGCGAGACAACCGCCGTCATGCTTGCAGATGAGCCGCAAGTCCTCAGAGTCCAGGCCACGTTGCCCAAAGGGGCTGCCCCGCAAGAAAAGCCCAGGCGGTGGCGAGGCATGGGTGTCAGGGAGCCTGTGTGCTGTCGTTTTCGGAGAGCCCGCGACAATGAGGTCTGAAGCACACCTAGCGTGCGGAAACATGGTCAGGGCGGTGCTTGTAGGGCCAGTTCCCAGGACCAGTGATTGCCAGGCCACGGCGCCGCCTCTGTCCCTTCAAAGAAGCCCATGGCCAGGCCTTGTGTTGCGCGCATCCTAGGATGCCGCGTTGGGCCTAGGCAAAGAGTGGTGCCCACGCAGCTGGGAGCCTGGAAGGAGAGGGCTGGGCTACTGGCCTGGCAACTTCCCCACCCCTTGGCAACAGGAGGCATTCACTAGCGTTGTCCAAATGTGCGTGGTGGCTGGTTCTCAGCTTAGAATTCTTGGCGTAGAGGTGCCCCGTGGCCCTAGGGTCCCAGCGAAGTGGTCAGAAACGAGGCATGTTGGCGGAGGGTGTTGGCAGAGCCTTGTTCCTGAAGCGCGGAACTCGCCTTGGCCGTCGCCAGGGCCTGCGGCACGGTCTATGCCCCCGGTTTGTGGGTAGGGCGTGTGTGTGTGTGTGTGTGTGTGTGTGTGTGTGTGTGTGTGTCCTGCGGGCCAGAACAAAAGAGGTCAATGCCTGCGCTCTTCTGAGTTCGGACGGGCCTTTTGCAGCTGGGCTCCGTGAGCGTAGCTGCCCCTCTATGGGACAGCGTCCTCTGCCCTCTTTGTGTTCGTGTGGCCCTTTGGCGCTGCCAGCGTTGCTCTGCTCTGCTTTGTCCAGCAGACCAGGCCTGGCGTTAGGTTCTGGGCCGGTAGTCAGCTGTGCCAACGACGGGCTTTTTGTGCCTGTGTCGCACTTTTTATGCGCCCTTGGGAGTCCCTTCAGCTAAAGGGGCAGCGGGTCCCTCCCAGGAGTGTCTCGTGTCCTGGTGCAGGATCACATTCAGGAATCCCTTGGTGTGACGTAGGGCTGGGCGAGTTCCCTCCAGGCTGTCCAGCGACCTGTGTCCGGGCCATGGCGGATCAGGCTGGCATAATGGGCCCCACGAGGCAGGGCATCCTGCAGGCACACGGCTTCTTGTTGGGGGCCATTTGAGATGTGTGTAAGGATGAGGGTTTTGCCGGTGTTTGGTGTGAAGTATCCCGTTGGGGCAGGCCTCGTATCATCAGGCACCATCTTCTGAATGGGTGGAAGGTACGAGGAGCAAGATTAGGCCTCTAGAGTAGTCCCGTCTCTGGGTGACCACCCTGTGCAGACTTCAGGACCGGTTTTTCTCTATGTTGACTTGGCGAGGATGAAGGCCCCGGATTTGAGGTGGTCAGCCCAGGCTGAGGTAGCATGGGGTGCTGCTGGGGCCTGGAATGCAGGGATCCAGACGTGTGGGGCAGCATCGTTGTCCCCTGGGTACTCGTGGCCCGCCTGGCCTTGGTGGTGTTCCTGGGGCCTTGCTCTTGGGAGGCGTTGACCTAACGTGGTGCGCGGGAGGCCAGCTGGCAGCAGGGAAGGGCAGTGTCAAGGCCAGCCACCTGTGTGCGGTGTTTCGGGGATGGTGAGGGTGTTTGCTGTGCTCTGGGTGGCCGCCATCTTGCTTGGCCCCCACTTCTGCTGTCCGCCCTTGGCATGGGCATTTGTGCTCAGAGGCTGGGCATTTAGGAAGGCTGCGGCATGGGTGCGAGGTACGGCCACTGACACACGGGCCACGCGACCTCGGGCCCAACACCGCCAGGCGGACCTGACACCTGGAAACATGCACGGCACAAAGCCGAGCCTTGGGAGTGGGACACACGCACCCAGAACAGCCCCATCGCTAGGCCCATCAAGTCGAAGAGCGATAGGGAAAGCCGATGAGACGGTAAAGGCACGAGCCAGCAGTGTGGGGAAGGGCAGAGCCCTGCGCTGGGATCATGTTCTCATAGAAGCCTCCGATTTGCCTGTTCCTCCCAGGTAGAGTGGCCGCGTCAACGAGCCGTCATCATCCAGTTGGCCGGAGCGTCGTGCACAATGCTGAGGAGCCAGGGCTGTGGGCAGTGCTGCCGTGACCGAAGACTGACCTTCACACCCTGCTGCGGGATCGGGGCCGGCTGGGCACGGTAAGCTTTTCCTAGTCCCGAAGGCACACTATCCACGCGGGATCTTCCGGAGCTGCAGGGCTCCGGTGTCCGGCGTTTTGAGACCCACTGGCCACGAGGGCGCTCTGGCCCTCTGGCTCAGGGGTGCAGCCGCAGGCACTCCAGGCCGGTCGGGTCCCTGGAGGGCCACGGCCCGCCCACCACACAGCACGTGCCGCTGGCCTTCCGTCCTCATCCCACGTGCACGGATCGATGATGATACCCCCAAAACATTCCTTGGAAAAGCTGAACAAAATGAGTGAAAACTCACAACCGTCTCTCTCATCGTGACTGAGGTCCAGCACGTGGCCCGATGTAGGGAGAGTCGCAGGGAAGGAAAGCACGCTGATCTGATTCCGCCCCCACCCCAGCTGCCAGGGCTTTCCCCGCGCGAGACAACCGCCGTCATGCTTGCAGATGAGCCGCAAGTCCTCAGAGTCCAGGCCACGTTGCCCAAAGGGGCTGCCCCGCAAGAAAAGCCCAGGCGGTGGCGAGGCATGGGTGTCAGGGAGCCTGTGTGCTGTCGTTTTGGGAGAGCCCGCGACAATGAGGTCTGAAGCACACCTAGCGTGCAGAAACATGGTCAGGGCGGTGCTTGTAGGGCCAGTTCCCAGGACCAGTGATTGCCAGGCCACGGCGCCGCCTCTGTCCCTTCAAAGAAGCCCATGGCCAGGCCTTGTGTTGCGTGCATCCTATGATGCCGCGTTGGGCCTAGGCAAAGAGTGGTGCCCACGCAGCTGGGAGCCTGGAAGGAGAGGGCTGGGCTACTGGCCAGGCAACTTCACCACCCCTTGGCAACAGGAGGCATTCACTAGCGTTGTCCAAATGTGTGTGGTGGCTGGTTCTCAGCTTAGAATTCTTGGCGTAGAGGTGCCCCGTGTCCCTAGGTTCCCAGCGAAGCGGTCAGAAAGGAGGCATGTTGGCGGCGGGTGTTGGCAGAGCCTTGTTCCTGAAGCGCGGAACTCGCCTTGGCCGTCGCCAGGGCCTGCGGCACGGTCTACGCCCCCGGTTTGTGGGTAGGGCGTGTGTGTGTGTGTGTGTGTGTGTGTGTGTGTGTTTGTGTGTGTGTGTGTGTGTGTGTGTCCTGCGGGCCAGAACAAAAGAGGTCAATGCCTGCGCTCTTCTGAGTTCGGACGGGCCTTTTGCAGCTGGGCTCCGTGAGCGTAGCTGCCCCTCTATGGGACAGCGTCCTCTGCCCTCTTTGTGATCGTGTGGCCCTTTGGCGCTGCCAGCGTTGCTCTGCTCTGCTTTGTTCAGCAGACCAGGCCTGGCGTTAGGTTCCGGGCCGGTGGTCAGCTGTGCCAACGACGGGCTTTTTGTGCCTGTGTCGCACTTTTTATGCGCCCTTGGGAGTCCCTTCAGCTAAAGGGGCAGCGGGCCCCTCCCAGGAGTGTCTCGTGTCCTGGTGCAGGATCACATTCAGGAATCCCTTGGTGTGACGTAGGGCTGGGCGAGTTCCCTCCAGGCTGTCCAGCGACCTGTGTCCGGGCCATGGCGGATCAGGCTGGCATAATGGGCCCCACGAGGCAGGGCATCCTGCAGGCACACGGCTTCTTGTTGGGGGCCATTTGAGATGTGTGTAAGGATGAGGGTTTTGCCGGTGTTTGGTGTGAAGTATCCCGTTGGGGCAGGCCTCGTATCATCAGGCACCATCTTCTGAATGGGTGGAAGGTACGAGGAGCAAGATTAGGCCTCTAGAGTAGTCCCGTCTCTGGGTGACCACCCTGTGCAGACTTCAGGACAGGTTTTTCTCTATGTTGACTTGGCGAGGATGAAGGCCCCGGATTTGAGGTGGTCAGCCCAGGCTGAGGTAGCATGGGGTGCTGCTGGGGCCTGGAATGCAGGGATCCAGACGCGTGGGGCAGCATCGTTGTCCCCTGGGTACTCGTGGCCCGCCTGGCCTTGGTGGTGTTCCTGGGGCCTTGCTCTTGGGAGGCGTTGACCTAACGTGGTGCGCGGGAGGCCAGCTGGCAGCAGGGAAGGGCAGTGTCAAGGCCAGCCACCTGTGTGCGGTGTTTCGGGGATGGTGAGGGTGTTTGCTGTGCTCTGGGTGGCCGCCATCTTGCTTGGCTCCCACTTCTGCTGTCCGCCCTTGGCATGGGCATTTGTGCTCAGAGGCTGGGCATTTAGGAAGGCTGCGGCATGGGTGCGAGGTACGGCCACTGACACACGGGCCACGCGACCACGGGCCCAACACCGCCAGGCGGACCTGACACCTGGAAACATGCACGGCACAAAGCCGAGCCTTGGGAGTGGGACACAGGCACCCAGAACAGCCCCATCGCTAGGCCCATCAAGTCGAAGAGCGATAGGGAAAGCCGATGAGACGGTAAAGGCACGAGCCAGCAGTGTGGGGAAGGGCAGAGCCCTGCGTTGGGATCATGTTCTCATAGAAGCCTCCGATTTGCCTGTTCCTCCCAGGTAGAGTGGCCGCGTCAACGAGCCGTCATCATCCAGTTGGCCGGAGCGTCGTGCACAATGCTGAGGAGCCAGGGCTGTGGGCAGTGCTGCCGTGACCGAAGACTGACCTTCACACCCTGCTGCGGGATCGGGGCCGGCTGGGCACGGTAAGCTTTTCCTAGTCCCGAAGGCACACTATCCACGCGGAACCTTCCGGAGCTGCAGGGCTCCGGTGTCCGGCGTTTTGAGACCCACTGGCCACGAGGGCGCTCTGGCCCTCTGGCTCAGGGGTGCAGCCGCAGGCACTCCAGGCCGGTCGGGTCCCTGGAGGGCCACGGCCCGCCCACCACACAGCATGTGCCGTTGGCCTTCCGTCCTCATCCCACGTGCACGGATCGATGATGATACCCCCAAAACATTCCTTGGAAAAGCTGAACAAAATGAGTGAAAACTAACAACCGTCTCTCTCATCGTGACTGAGGTCCAGCACGTGGCCCGATGTAGGGAGAGTCGCAGGGAAGGAAAGCACGCTGATCTGATTCCGCCCCCACCCCAGCTGCCAGGGCTTTCCCCGCGCGAGACAACCGCCGTCATGCTTGCAGATGAGCCGCAAGTCCTGAGTCCAGGCCACGTTGCCCAAAGGGGCTGCCCCGCAAGAAAAGCCCAGGCGGTGGCGAGGCATGGGTGTCAGGGAGCCTGTGTGCTGTCGTTTTCGGAGAGCCCGCGACAATGAGGTCTGAAGCACACCTAGCGTGCGGAAACATGGTCAGGGCGGTGCTTGTAGGGCCAGTTCCCAGGACCAGTGATTGCCAGGCCACGGCGCCGCCTCTGTCCCTTCAAAGAAGCCCATGGCCAGGCCTTGTGTTGCGCGCATCCTAGGATGCCGCGTTGGGCCTAGGCAAAGAGTGGTGCCCACGCAGCTGGGAGCCTGGAAGGAGAGGGCTGGGCTACTGGCCTGGCAACTTCCCCACCCCTTGGCAACAGGAGGCATTCACTAGCGTTGTCCAAATGTGCGTGGTGGCTGGTTCTCAGCTTAGAATTCTTGGCGTAGAGGTGCCCCGTGGCCCTAGGGTCCCAGCGAAGTGGTCAGAAACGAGGCATGTTGGCGGAGGGTGTTGGCAGAGCCTTGTTCCTGAAGCGCGGAACTCGCCTTGGCCGTCGCCAGGGCCTGCGGCACGGTCTATGCCCCCGGTTTGTGGGTAGGGCGTGTGTGTGTGTGTGTGTGTGTGTGTGTGTGTGTGTTTGTCTGTGTGTGTGTGTGTGTGTGTGTGTGTGTGTGTGTCCTGCGGGCCAGAACAAAAGAGGTCAATGCCTGCGCTCTTCTGAGTTCGGACGGGCCTTTTGCAGCTGGGCTCCGTGAGCGTAGCTGCCCCTCTATGGGACAGCGTCCTCTGCCCTCTTTGTGTTCGTGTGGCCCTTTGGCGCTGCCAGCGTTGCTCTGCTCTGCTTTGTCCAGCAGACCAGGCCTGGCGTTAGGTTCCGGGCCGGTAGTCAGCTGTGCCAACGACGGGCTTTTTGTGCCTGTGTCGCACTTTTTATGCGCCCTTGGGAGTCCCTTCAGCTAAAGGGGCAGCGGGTCCCTCCCAGGAGTGTCTCGTGTCCTGGTGCAGGATCACATTCAGGAATCCCTTGGTGTGACGTAGGGCTGGGCGAGTTCCCTCCAGGCTGTCCAGCGACCTGTGTCCGGGCCATGGCGGATCAGGCTGGCATAATGGGCCCCACGAGGCAGGGCATCCTGCAGGCACACGGCTTCTTGTTGGGGGCCATTTGAGATGTGTGTAAGGATGAGGGTTTTGCCGGTGTTTGGTGTGAAGTATCCCGTTGGGGCAGGCCTCGTATCATCAGGCACCATCTTCTGAATGGGTGGAAGGTACGAGGAGCAAGATTAGGCCTCTAGAGTAGTCCCGTCTCTGGGTGACCACCCTGTGCAGACTTCAGGACAGGTTTTTCTCTATGTTGACTTGGCGAGGATGAAGGCCCCGGATTTGAGGTGGTCAGCCCAGGCTGAGGTAGCATGGGGTGCTGCTGGGGCCTGGAATGCAGGGATCCAGACGCGTGGGGCAGCATCGTTGTCCCCTGGGTACTCGTGGCCCGCCTGGCCTTGGTGGTGTTCCTGGGGCCTTGCTCTTGGGAGGCGTTGACCTAACGTGGTGCGCGGGAGGCCAGCTGGCAGCAGGGAAGGGCAGTGTCAAGGCCAGCCACCTGTGTGCGGTGTTTCGGGGATGGTGAGGGTGTTTGCTGTGCTCTGGGTGGCCGCCATCTTGCTTGGCCCCCACTTCTGCTGTCCGCCCTTGGCATGGGCATTTGTGCTCAGAGGCTGGGCATTTAGGAAGGCTGCGGCATGGGTGCGAGGTACGGCCACTGACACACGGGCCACGCGACCTCGGGCCCAACACCGCCAGGCGGACCTGACACCTGGAAACATGCACGGCACAAAGCCGAGCCTTGGGAGTGGGACACAGGCACCCAGAACAGCCCCATCGCTAGGCCCATCAAGTCGAAGAGCGATAGGGAAAGCCGATGAGACGGTAAAGGCACGAGCCAGCAGTGTGGGGAAGGGCAGAGCCCTGCGCTGGGATCATGTTCTCATAGAAGCCTCCGATTTGCCTGTTCCTCCCAGGTAGAGTGGCCGCGTCAACGAGCCGTCATCATCCAGTTGGCCGGAGCGTCGTGCACAATGCTGAGGAGCCAGGGCTGTGGGCAGTGCTGCCGTGACCGAAGACTGACCTTCACACCCTGCTGCGGGATCGGGGCCGGCTGGGCACGGTAAGCTTTTCCTAGTCCCGAAGGCACACTATCCACGCGGGACCTTCCGGAGCTGCAGGGCTCCGGTGTCCGGCGTTTTGAGACCCACTGGCCACGAGGGCGCTCTGGCCCTCTGGCTCAGGGGTGCAGCCGCAGGCACTCCAGGCCGGTCGGGTCCCTGGAGGGCCACGGCCCGCCCACCACACAGCATGTGCCGTTGGCCTTCCGTCCTCATCCCACGTGCACGGATCGATGATGATACCCCCAAAACATTCCTTGGAAAAGCTGAACAAAATGAGTGAAAACTCACAACCGTCTCTCTCATCGTGACTGAGGTCCAGCACGTGGCCCGATGTAGGGAGAGTCGCAGGGAAGGAAAGCACGCTGATCTGATTCCGCCCCCACCCCAGCTGCCAGGGCTTTCCCCGCGCGAGACAACCGCCGTCATGCTTGCAGATGAGCCGCAAGTCCTCAGAGTCCAGGCCACGTTGCCCAAAGGGGCTGCCCCGCAAGAAAAGCCCAGGCGGTGGCGAGGCATGGGTGTCAGGGAGCCTGTGTGCTGTCGTTTTCGGAGAGCCCGCGACAATGAGGTCTGAAGCACACCTAGCGTGCGGAAACATGGTCAGGGCGGTGCTTGTAGGGCCAGTTCCCAGGACCAGTGATTGCCAGGCCACGGCGCCGCCTCTGTCCCTTCAAAGAAGCCCATGGCCAGGCCTTGTGTTGCGCGCATCCTAGGATGCCGCGTTGGGCCTAGGCAAAGAGTGGTGCCCACGCAGCTGGGAGCCTGGAAGGAGAGGGCTGGGCTACTGGCCTGGCAACTTCCCCACCCCTTGGCAACAGGAGGCATTCACTAGCGTTGTCCAAATGTGCGTGGTGGCTGGTTCTCAGCTTAGAATTCTTGGCGTAGAGGTGCCCCGTGGCCCTAGGGTCCCAGCGAAGTGGTCAGAAACGAGGCATGTTGGCGGAGGGTGTTGGCAGAGCCTTGTTCCTGAAGCGCGGAACTCGCCTTGGCCGTCGCCAGGGCCTGCGGCACGGTCTATGCCCCCGGTTTGTGGGTAGGGCGTGTGTGTGTGTGTGTGTGTGTGTGTGTGTGTGTGTGTGTGTGTCCTGCGGGCCAGAACAAAAGAGGTCAATGCCTGCGCTCTTCTGAGTTCGGACGGGCCTTTTGCAGCTGGGCTCCGTGAGCGTAGCTGCCCCTCTATGGGACAGCGTCCTCTGCCCTCTTTGTGATCGTGTGGCCCTTTGGCGCTGCCAGCGTTGCTCTGCTCTGCTTTGTTCAGCAGACCAGGCCTGGCGTTAGGTTCCGGGCCGGTGGTCAGCTGTGCCAACGACGGGCTTTTTGTGCCTGTGTCGCACTTTTTATGCGCCCTTGGGAGTCCCTTCAGCTAAAGGGGCAGCGGGCCCCTCCCAGGAGTGTCTCGTGTCCTGGTGCAGGATCACATTCAGGAATCCCTTGGTGTGACGTAGGGCTGGGCGAGTTCCCTCCAGGCTGTCCAGCCACCTGTGTCCGGGCCATGGCGGATCAGGCTGGCATAATGGGCCCCACGAGGCAGGGCATCCTGCAGGCACACGGCTTCTTGTTGGGGGCCATTTGAGATGTGTGTAAGGATGAGGGTTTTGCCGGTGTTTGGTGTGAAGTATCCCGTTGGGGCAGGCCTCGTATCATCAGGCACCATCTTCTGAATGGGTGGAAGGTACGAGGAGCAAGATTAGGCCTCTAGAGTAGTCCCGTCTCTGGGAGACCACCCTGTGCAGAATTCAGGACAGGTTTTTCTCTATGTTGACTTGGCGAGGATGAAGGCCCCGGATTTGAGGTGGTCAGCCCAGGCTGAGGTAGCATGGGGTGCTGCTGGGGCCTGGAATGCAGGGATCCAGACGCGTGGGGCAGCATCGTTGTCCCCTGGGTACTCGTGGCCCGCCTGGCCTTGGTGGTGTTCCTGGGGCCTTGCTCTTGGGAGGCGTTGACCTAACGTGGTGCGCGGGAGGCCAGCTGGCAGCAGGGGAGCGCAGTGTCAAGGCCAGCCACCTGTGTGCGGTGTTTCGGGGATGGTGAGGGTGTTTGCTGTGCTCTGGGTGGCCGCCATCTTGCTTGGCCCCCACTTCTGCTGTCCGCCCTTGGCATAAGCATTTGTGCTCAGAGGCTGGGCATTTAGGAAGGCTGCGGCATGGGTGCGAGGTACGGCCACTGACACACGGGCCACGCGACCACGGGCCCAACACGCCAGGCGGACCTGACACCTGGAAACATGCACGGCACAAAGCCTAGCCTTGGGAGTGGGACACAGGCACCCAGAACAGCCCCATCGCTAGGCCCATCAAGTCGAAGAGCGATAGGGAAAGCCGATGAGACGGTAAAGGCACGAGCCAGCAGTGTGGGGAAGGGCTGAGCCCTGCGCTGGGATCATGTTCTCATAGAAGCCTCCGATTTGCCTGTTCCTCCCAGATAGAGTGGCCGCGTCAACGAGCCGTCATCATCCAGTTGGCCGGAGCGTCGTGCACAATGCTGAGGAGCCAGGGCTGTGGGCAGTGCTGCCGTGACCGAAGACTGACCTTCACACCCTGCTGCGGGATCGGGGCCGGCTGGGCACGGTAAGCTTTTCCTAGTCCCGAAGGCACACTATCCACGCGGGACCTTCCGGAGCTGCAGGGCTCCGGTGTCCGGCGTTTTGAGACCCACTGGCCACGAGGGCGCTCTGGCCCTCTGGCTCAGGGGTGCAGCCGCAGGCACTCCAGGCCGGTCGGGTCCCTGGAGGGCCACGGCCCGCCCACCACACAGCACGTGCCGCTGGCCTTCCGTCCTCATCCCACGTGCACGGATCGATGATGATACCCCCAAAACATTCCTTGGAAAAGCTGAACAAAATGAGTGAAAACTCACAACCGTCACTCTCATCGTGACTGAGGTCCAGCACGTGGCCCGATGTAGGGAGAGTCGCAGGGAAGGAAAGCACGCTGATCTGATTCCGCCCCCACCCCAGCTGCCAGGGCTTTCCCCGCGCGAGACAACCGCCGTCATGCTTGCAGATGAGCCGCAAGTCCTCAGAGTCCAGGCCACGTTGCCCAAAGGGGCTGCCCCGCAAGAAAAGCCCAGGCGGTGGCGAGGCATGGGTGTCAGGGAGCCTGTGTGCTGTCGTTTTCGGAGAGCCCGCGACAATGAGGTCTGAAGCACACCTAGCGTGCGGAAACATGGTCAGGGCGGTGCTTGTAGGGCCAGTTCCCAGGACCAGTGATTGCCAGGCCACGGCGCCGCCTCTGTCCCTTCAAAGAAGCCCATGGCCAGGCCTTGTGTTGCGCGCATCCTAGGATGCCGCGTTGGGCCTAGGCAAAGAGTGGTGCCCACGCAGCTGGGAGCCTGGAAGGAGAGGGCTGGGCTACTGGCCAGGCAACTTCCCCACCCCTTGGCAACAGGAGGCATTCACTAGCGTTGTCCAAATGTGCGTGGTGGCTGGTTCTCAGCTTAGAATTTTTGGCGTAGAGGTGCCCCGTGGCCCTAGGGTCCCAGCGAAGCGGTCAGAAAGGAGGCATGTTGGCGGAGGGTGTTGGCAGAGCCTTGTTCCTGAAGCGCGGAACTCGCCTTGGCCGTCGCCAGGGCCTGCGGCACGGTCTACGCCCCCGGTTTGTGGGTAGGGCGTGTGTGTGTGTGTGTGTGTTTGTGTGTGTGTGTGTGTGTGTGTGTCCTGCGGGCCAGAACAAAAGAGGTCAATGCCTGCGCTCTTCTGCGTTCGGACAGGCCTTTTGCAGCTGGGCTCCGTGAGCGTAGCTGCCCCTCTATGGGACAGCGTCCTCTGCCCTCTTTGTGATCGTGTGGCCCTTTGGCGCTGCCAGCGTTGCTCTGCTCTGCTTTGTCCAGCAGACCAGGCCTGGCGTTAGGTTCCGGGCCGGTGGTCAGCTGTGCCAACGACGGGCTTTTTGTGCCTGTGTCGCACTTTTTATGCGCCCTTGGGAGTCCCTTCAGCTAAAGGGGCAGCGGGCCCCTCCCAGGAGTGTCTCGTGTCCTGGTGCAGGATCACATTCAGGAATCCCTTGGTGTGACGTAGGGCTGGGCGAGTTCCCTCCAGGCTGTCCAGCCACCTGTGTCCGGGCCATGGCGGATCAGGCTGGCATAATGGGCCCCACGAGGCAGGGCATCCTGCAGGCACACGGCTTCTTGTTGGGGGCCATTTGAGATGTGTGTAAGGATGAGGGTTTTGCCGGTGTTTGGTGTGAAGTATCCCGTTGGGGCAGGCCTCGTATCATCAGGCACCATCTTCTGAATGGGTGGAAGGTACGAGGAGCAAGATTAGGCCTCTAGAGTAGTCCCGTCTCTGGGTGACCACCCTGTGCAGACTTCAGGGCCGGTTTTTCTCTATGTTGTTTTGGCGAGGATGAAGGCCCCGGATTTGAGGTGGTCAGCCCAGGCTGAGGTAGCATGGGGTGCTGCTGGGGCCTGGAATGCAGGGATCCAGACGCGTGGGGCAGCATCGTTGTCCCCTGGGTACTCGTGGCCCGCCTGGCCTTGGTGGTGTTTCTGGGGCCTTGCTCTTGGGAGGCGTTGACCTAACGTGGTGCGCGGGAGGCCAGCTGGCAGCAGGGGAGGGCAGTGTCAAGGCCAGCCACCTGTGTGCGGTGTTTCGGGGATGGTGAGGGTGTTTGCTGTGCTCTGGGTGGCCGCCATCTTGCTTGGCCCCCACTTCTGCTGTCCGCCCTTGGCATGGGCATTTGTGCTCAGAGGCTGGGCATTTAGGAAGGCTGCGGCATGGGTGCGAGGTACGGCCACTGACACACGGGCCACGCGACCTCGGGCCCAACACCGCCAGGCGGACCTGACACCTGGAAACATGCACGGCACAAAGCCGAGCCTTGGGAGTGGGACACAGGCACCCAGAACAGCCCCATCGCTAGGCCCATCAAGTCGAAGAGCGATAGGGAAAGCCGATGAGACGGTAAAGGCACGAGCCAGCAGTGTGGGGAAGGGCAGAGCCCTGCGTTGGGATCATGTTCTCATAGAAGCCTCCGATTTGCCTGTTCCTCCCAGGTAGAGTGGCCGCGTCAACGAGCCGTCATCATCCAGTTGGCCGGAGCGTCGTGCACAATGCTGAGGAGCCAGGGCTGTGGGCAGTGCTGCCGTGACCGAAGACTGACCTTCACACCCTGCTGAGGGATCGGGGCCGGCTGGGCACGGTAAGCTTTTCCTAGTCCCGAAGGCACACTATCCACGCGGGACCTTCCGGAGCTGCAGGGCTCCGGTGTCCGGCGTTTTGAGACCCACTGGCCACGAGGGCGCTCTGGCCCTCTGGCTCAGGGGTGCAGCCGCAGGCACTCCAGGCCTGTCGGGTCCCTGGAGGGCCACGGCCCGCCCACCACACAGCACGTGTCGTTGGCCTTCCGTCCTCATCCCACGTGCACGGATCGATGATGATACCCCCAAAACATTCCTTGGAAAAGCTGAACAAAATGAGTGAAAACTCACAACCGTCTCTCTCATCGTGACTGAGGTCCAGCACGTGGCCCGATGTAGGGAGAGTCGCAGGGAAGGAAAGCACGCTGATCTGATTCCGCCCCCACCCCAGCTGCCAGGGCTTTCCCCGCGCGAGACAAACGCCGTCATGCTTGCAGATGAGCCTCAAGTCCTCAGAGTCCAGGCCACGTTGCCCAAAGGGGCTGCCCCGCAAGAAAAGCCCAGGCGGTGGCGAGGCATGGGTGTCAGGGAGCCTGTGTGCTGTCGTTTTCGGAGAGCCCGCGACAATGAGGTCTGAAGCACACCTAGCGTGCGGAAACATGGTCAGGGCGGTGCTTGTAGGGCCAGTTCCCAGGACCAGTGATTGCCAGGCCACGGCGCCGCCTCTGTCCCTTCAAAGAAGCCCATGGCCAGGCCTTGTGTTGCGCGCATCCTAGGATGCCGCGTTGGGCCTAGGCAAAGAGTGGTGCCCACGCAGCTGGGAGCCAGGAAGGAGAGGGCTGGGCTACTGGCCTGGTAACTTCCCCACCCCTTGGCAACAGGAGGCATTCACTAGCGTTGTCCAAATGTGCGTGGTGGCTGGTTCTCAGCTTAGAAATCTTGGCGTAGAGGTGCCCCGTGGCCCTAGGGTCCCAGCGAAGCGGTCAGAAAGGAGGCATGTTGGCGAAGGGTGTTGGCAGAGCCTTGTTCCTGAAGCGCGGAACTCGCCTTGGCCGTCGCCAGGGCCTGCGGCACGGTCTACGCCCCCGGTTTGTGGGTGGGTAGGGCGTGTGTGTGTGTGTGTGTGTGAGTTTGTGTGTGTGTGTGTGTGTGTGTGTGTGTCCTGCGGGCCAGAACAAAAGAGGTCAATGCCTGCGCTCTTCTGAGTTCGGACGGGCCTTTTGCAGCTGGGCTCCGTGAGCGTAGCTGCCCCTCTATGGGACAGCGTCCTCTGCCCTCTTTGTGTTCGTGTGGCCCTTTGGCGCTGCCAGCGTTGTTCTGCTCTGCTTTGTCCAGCAGACCAGGCCTGGCGTTAGGTTCCGGGCCGGTGGTCAGCTGTGCCAACGACGGGCTTTTTGTGCCTGTGTCGCACTTTTTATGCGCCCTTGGGAGTCCCTTCAGCTAAAGGGGCAGCGGGCCCCTCCCAGGAGTGTCTCGTGTCCTGGTGCAGGATCACATTCAGGAATCCCTTGGTGTGACGTAGGGCTGGGCGAGTTCCCTCCAGGCTGTCCAGCGACCTGTGTCCGGGCCATGGCGGATCAGGCTGGCATAATGGGCCCCACGAGGCAGGGCATCCTGCAGGCACACGGCTTCTTGTTGGGGGCCATTTGAGATGTGTGTAAGGATGAGGGTTTTGCCGGTGTTTGGTGTGAAGTATCCCGTTGGGGCAGGCCTCGTATCATCAGGCACCATCTTCTGAATGGGTGGAAGGTACGAGGAGCAAGATTAGGCCTCTAGAGTAGTCCCGTCTCTGGGGGACCACCCTGTGCAGAATTCAGGACAGGTTTTTCTCTATGTTGACTTGGCGAGGATGAAGGCCCCGGATTTGAGGTGGTCAGCCCAGGCTGAGGTAGCATGGGGTGCTGCTGGGGCCTGGAATGCAGGGATCCAGACGCGTGGGGCAGCATCGTTGTCCCCTGGGTACTCGTGGCCCGCCTGGCCTTGGTGGTGTTCCTGGGGCCTTGCTCTTGGGAGGCGTTGACCTAACGTGGTGCGCGGGAGGCCAGCTGGCAGCAGGGGAGGGCAGTGTCAAGGCCAGCCACCTGTGTGCGGTGTTTCGGGGATGGTGAGGGTGTTTGCTGTGCTCTGGGTGGCCGCCATCTTGCTTGGCCCCCACTTCTGCTGTCCGCCATTGGCATGGGCATTTGTGCTCAGAGGCTGGGCATTTAGGAAGGCTGCGGCATGGGTGCGAGGTACGGCCACTGACACACGGGCCACGCGACCTCGGGCCCAACACGGCCAGGCGGACCTGACACCTGGAAACATGCACGGCACAAAGCCGAGCCTTGGGAGTGGGACACAGGCACCCAGAACAGCCCCATCGCTAGGCCCATCAAGTCGAAGAGCGATAGGGAAAGCCGATGAGACGGTAAAGGCACGAGCCAGCAGTGTGGGGAAGGGCAGAGCCCTGCGTTGGGATCATGTTCTCATAGAAGCCTCCGATTTGCCTGTTCCTCCCAGGTAGAGTGGCCGCGTCAACGAGCCGTCATCATCCAGTTGGCCGGAGCGTCGTGCACAATGCTGAGGAGCCAGGGCTGTGGGCAGTGCTGCCGTGACCGAAGTCTGACCTTCACACCCTGCTGAGGGATCGGGGCCGGCTGGGCACGGTAAGCTTTTCCTAGTCCCGAAGGCACACTATCCACGCGGGACCTTCCGGAGCTGCAGGGCTCCGGTGTCCGGCGTTTTGAGACCCACTGGCCACGAGGGCGCTCTGGCCCTCTGGCTCAGGGGTGCAGCCGCAGGCACTCCAGGCCTGTCGGGTCCCTGGAGGGCCACGGCCCGCCCACCACACAGCACGTGTCGTTGGCCTTCCGTCCTCATCCCACGTGCACGGATCGATGATGATACCCCCAAAACATTCCTTGGAAAAGCTGAACAAAATGAGTGAAAACTCACAACCGTCTCTCTCATCGTGACTGAGGTCCAGCACGTGGCCCGATGTAGGGAGAGTCGCAGGGAAGGAAAGCACGCTGATCTGATTCCGCCCCCACCCCAGCTGCCAGGGCTTTCCCCGCGCGAGACAAACGCCGTCATGCTTGCAGATGAGCCTCAAGTCCTCAGAGTCCAGGCCACGTTGCCCAAAGGGGCTGCCCCGCAAGAAAAGCCCAGGCGGTGGCGAGGCATGGGTGTCAGGGAGCCTGTGTGCTGTCGTTTTCGGAGAGCCCGCGACAATGAGGTCTGAAGCACACCTAGCGTGCGGAAACATGGTCAGGGCGGTGCTTGTAGGGCCAGTTCCCAGGACCAGTGATTGCCAGGCCACGGCGCCGCCTCTGTCCCTTCAAAGAAGCCCATGGCCAGGCCTTGTGTTGCGCGCATCCTAGGATGCCGCGTTGGGCCTAGGCAAAGAGTGGTGCCCACGCAGCTGGGAGCCAGGAAGGAGAGGGCTGGGCTACTGGCCTGGTAACTTCCCCACCCCTTGGCAACAGGAGGCATTCACTAGCGTTGTCCAAATGTGCGTGGTGGCTGGTTCTCAGCTTAGAAATCTTGGCGTAGAGGTGCCCCGTGGCCCTAGGGTCCCAGCGAAGCGGTCAGAAAGGAGGCATGTTGGCGAAGGGTGTTGGCAGAGCCTTGTTCCTGAAGCGCGGAACTCGCCTTGGCCGTCGCCAGGGCCTGCGGCACGGTCTACGCCCCCGGTTTGTGGGTGGGTAGAGCGTGTGTGTGTGTGTGTGTGAGTTTGTGTGTGTGTGTGTGTGTGTGTGTGTGTGTGTGTGTGTGTCCTGCGGGCCAGAACAAAAGAGGTCAATGCCTGCGCTCTTCTGAGTTCGGACGGGCCTTTTGCAGCTGGGCTCCGTGAGCGTAGCTGCCCCTCTATGGGACAGCGTCCTCTGCCCTCTTTGTGTTCGTGTGGCCCTTTGGCGCTGCCAGCGTTGTTCTGCTCTGCTTTGTCCAGCAGACCAGGCCTGGCGTTAGGTTCCGGGCCGGTGGTCAGCTGTGCCAACGACGGGCTTTTTGTGCCTGTGTCGCACTTTTTATGCGCCCTTGGGAGTCCCTTCAGCTAAAGGGGCAGCGGGCCCCTCCCAGGAGTGTCTCGTGTCCTGGTGCAGGATCACATTCAGGAATCCCTTGGTGTGACGTAGGGCTGGGCGAGTTCCCTCCAGGCTGTCCAGCGACCTGTGTCCGGGCCATGGCGGATCAGACTGGCATAATGGGCCCCACGAGGCAGGGCATCCTGCAGGCACACGGCTTCTTGTTGGGGGCCATTTGAGATGTGTGTAAGGATGAGGGTTTTGCCGGTGTTTGGTGTGAAGTATCCCGTTGGGGCAGGCCTCGTATCATCAGGCACCATCTTCTGAATGGGTGGAAGGTACGAGGAGCAAGATTAGGCCTCTAGAGTAGTCCCGTCTCTGGGAGACCACCCTGTGCAGAATTCAGGACAGGTTTTTCTCTATGTTGACTTGGCGAGGATGAAGGCCCCGGATTTGAGGTGGTCAGCCCAGGCTGAGGTAGCATGGGGTGCTGCTGGGGCCTGGAATGCAGGGATCCAGACGCGTGGGGCAGCATCGTTGTCCCCTGGGTACTCGTGGCCCGCCTGGCCTTGGTGGTGTTCCTGGGGCCTTGCTCTTGGGAGGCGTTGACCTAACGTGGTGCGCGGGAGGCCAGCTGGCAGCAGGGGAGGGCAGTGTCAAGGCCAGCCACCTGTGTGCGGTGTTTCGGGTATGGTGAGGGTGTTTGCTGTGCTCTGGGTGGCCGCCATCTTGCTTGGCCCCCACTTCTGCTGTCCGCCCTTGGCATGGGCATTTGTGCTCAGAGGCTGGGCATTTAGGAAGGCTGCGGCATGGGTGCGAGGTACGGCCACTGACACACGGGCCACGCGACCTCGGGCCCAACACGGCCAGGCGGACCTGACACCTGGAAACATGCACGGCACAAAGCCGAGCCTTGGGAGTGGGACACAGGCACCCAGAACAGCCCCATCGCTAGGCCCATGAAGTCGAAGAGCGATAGGGAAAGCCGATGAGACGGTAAAGGCACGAGCCAGCAGTGTGGGGAAGGGCAGAGCCCTGCGCTGGGATCATGTTCTCATAGAAGCCTCCGATTTGCCTGTTCCTCCCAGGTAGAGTGGCCGCGTCAACGAGCCGTCATCATCCAGTTGGCCGGAGCGTCGTGCACAATGCTGAGGAGCCAGGGCTGTGGGCAGTGCTGCCGTGACCGAAGACTGACCTTCACACCCTGCTGCGGGATCGGGGCCGGCTGGGCACGGTAAGCTTTTCCTAGTCCCGAAGGCACACTATCCACGCGGGACCTTCCGGAGCTGCAGGGCTCCGGTGTCCGGCGTTTTGAGACCCACTGGCCACGAGGGCGCTCTGGCCCTCTGGCTCAGGGGTGCAGCCGCAGGCACTCCAGGCCGGTTGGGTCCCTGGAGGGCCACGGCCCGCCCACCACACAGCACGTGCCGCTGGCCTTCCGTCCTCATCCCACGTGCACGGATCGATGATGATACCCCCAAAACATTCCTTGGAAAAGCTGAACAAAATGAGTGAAAACTCACAACCGTCTCTCTCATCGTGACTGAGGTCCAGCACGTGGCCCGATGTAGGGAGAGTCGCAGGGAAGGAAAGCACGCTGATCTGATTCCGCCCCCACCCCAGCTGCCAGGGCTTTCCCCGCGCGAGACAACCGCCGTCATGCTTGCAGATGAGCCGCAAGTCCTCAGAGTCCAGGCCACGTTGCCCAAAGGGGCTGCCCCGCAAGAAAAGCCCAGGCGGTGGCGAGGCATGGGTGTCAGGGAGCCTGTGTGCTGTCGTTTTCGGAGAGCCCGCGACAATGAGGTCTGAAGCACACCTAGCGTGCGGAAACATGGTCAGGGCGGTGCTTGTAGGGCCAGTTCCCAGGACCAGTGATTGCCAGGCCACGGCGCCGCCTCTGTCCCTTCAAAGAAGCCCATGGCCAGGCCTTGTGTTGCGCGCATCCTAGGATGCCGCGTTGGGCCTAGGCAAAGAGTGGTGCCCACGCAGCTGGGAGCCTGGAAGGAGAGGGCTGGGCTACTGGCCAGGCAACTTCCCCACCCCTTGGCAACAGGAGGCATTCACTAGCGTTGTCCAAATGTGCGTGGTGGCTGGTTCTCAGCTTAGAATTCTTGGCGTAGAGGTGCCCCGTGGCCCTAGGGTCCCAGCGAAGCGGTCAGAAAGGAGGCATGTTGGCGGAGGGTGTTGGCAGAGCCTTGTTCCTGAAGCGCGGAACTCGCCTTGGCCGTCGCCAGGGCCTGCGGCACGGTCTACGCCCCCGGTTTGTGGGTAGGGCGTGTGTGTGTGTGTGTGTGTTTGTGTGTGTGTGTGTGTGTGTGTCCTGCGGGCCAGAACAAAAGAGGTCAATGCCTGCGCTCTTCTGAGTTCGGACAGGCCTTTTGCAGCTGGGCTCCGTGAGCGTAGCTGCCCCTCTATGGGACAGCGTCCTCTGCCCTCTTTGTGATCGTGTGGCCCTTTGGCGCTGCCAGCGTTGCTCTGCTCTGCTTTGTCCAGCAGACCAGGCCTGGCGTTAGGTTCCGGGCCGGTGGTCAGCTGTGCCAACGACGGGCTTTTTGTGCCTGTGTCGCACTTTTTATGCGCCCTTGGGAGTCCCTTCAGCTAAAGGGGCAGCGGGCCCCTCCCAGGAGTGTCTCGTGTCCTGGTGCAGGATCACATTCAGGAATCCCTTGGTGTGACGTAGGGCTGGGCGAGTTCCCTCCAGGCTGTCCAGCCACCTGTGTCCGGGCCATGGCGGATCAGGCTGGCATAATGGGCCCCACGAGGCAGGGCATCCTGCAGGCACACGGCTTCTTGTTGGGGGCCATTTGAGATGTGTGTAAGGATGAGGGTTTTGCCGGTGTTTGGTGTGAAGTATCCCGTTGGGGCAGGCCTCGTATCATCAGGCATCATCTTCTGAATGGGTGGAAGGTAAGAGGAGCAAGATTAGGCCTCTAGAGTAGTCCCGTCTCTGGGTGACCACCCTGTGCAGACTTCAGGGCCGGTTTTTCTCTATGTTGACTTGGCGAGGATGAAGGCCCCGGATTTGAGGTGGTCAGCCCAGGCTGAGGTAGCATGGGGTGCTGCTGGGGCCTGGAATGCAGGGATCCAGACGCGTGGGGCAGCATCGTTGTCCCCTGGGTACTCGTGGCCCGCCTGGCCTTGGTGGTGTTCCTGGGGCCTTGCTCTTGGGAGGCGTTGACCTAACGTGGTGCGCGGGAGGCCAGCTGGCAGCAGGGGAGGGCAGTGTCAAGGCCAGCCACCTGTGTGCGGTGTTTCGGGGATGGTGAGGGTGTTTGCTGTGCTCTGGGTGGCCACCATCTTGCTTGGCCCCCACTTCTGCTGTCCGCCCTTGGCATGGGCATTTGTGCTCAGAGGCTGGGCATTTAGGAAGGCTGCGGCATGGGTGCGAGGTACGGCCACT
Source organism: Muscardinus avellanarius (assembly GCF_963383645.1). NCBI lineage: Eukaryota > Metazoa > Chordata > Mammalia > Rodentia > Gliridae > Muscardinus > Muscardinus avellanarius. The sequence continues at coordinate 164,248,378 of NC_137788.1, forward strand.
GACACACGGGCCACGCGACCACGGGCCCAACACCGCCAGGCGGACCTGACACCTGGAAACATGCACGGCACAAAGCCGAGCCTTGGGAGTGGGACACAGGCACCCAGAACAGCCCCATCGCTAGGCCCATCAAGTCGAAGAGCGATAGGGAAAGCCGATGAGACGGTAAAGGCACGAGCCAGCAGTGTGGGGAAGGGCAGAGCCCTGCGCTGGGTTCATGTTCTCATAGAAGCCTCCGATTTGCCTGTTCCTCCCAGGTAGAGTGGCCGCGTCAACGAGCCGTCATCATCCAGTTGGCCGGAGCGTCGTGCACAATGCTGAGGAGCCAGGGCTGTGGGCAGTGCTGCCGTGACCGAAGACTGACCTTCACACCCTGCTGAGGGATCGGGGCCGGCTGGGCACGGTAAGCTTTTCCTAGTCCCGAAGGCACACTATCCACGCGGGACCTTCCGGAGCTGCAGGGCTCCGGTGTCCGGCGTTTTGAGACCCACTGGCCACGAGGGCGCTCTGGCCCTCTGGCTCAGGGGTGCAGCCGCAGGCACTCCAGGCCGGTCGGGTCCCTGGAGGGCCACGGCCCGCCCACCACACAGCACGTGCCGTTGGCCTTCCGTCCTCATCCCACGTGCACGGATCGATGATGATACCCCCAAAACATTCCTTGGAAAAGCTGAACAAAATGAGTGAAAACTCACAACCGTCTCTCTCATCGTGACTGAGGTCCAGCACGTGGCCCGATGTAGGGAGAGTCGCAGGGAAGGAAAGCACGCTGATCTGATTCCGCCCCCACCCCAGCTGCCAGGGCTTTCCCCGCGCGAGACAACCGCCGTCATGCTTGCAGATGAGCCGCAAGTCCTCAGAGTCCAGGCCACGTTGCCCAAAGGGGCTGCCCCGCAAGAAAAGGCCAGGCGGTGGCGAGGCATGAGTGTCAGGGAGCCTGTGTGCTGTCGTTTTCGGAGAGCCCGCGACAATGAGGTCTGAAGCACACCTAGCGTGCGGAAACATGGTCAGGGCGGTGCTTGTAGGGCCAGTTCCCAGGACCAGTGATTGCCAGGCCACGGCGCCGCCACTGTCCCTTCAAAGAAGCCCATGGCCAGGCCTTGTGTTGCGCGCATCCTAGGATGCCGCGTTGGGCCTAGGCAAAGAGTGGTGCCCACGCAGCTGGGAGCCTGGAAGGAGAGGGCTGGGCTACTGGCCTGGCAACTTCCCCAACCCTTGGCAACAGGAGGCATTCACTAGCGTTGTCCAAATGTGCGTGGTGGCTGGTTCTCAGCTTAGAATTCTTGGCGTAGAGGTGCCCCGTGGCCCTAGGGTCCCAGCGAAGCGGTCAGAAAGGAGGCATGTTGGCGGAGGGTGTTGGCAGAGCCTTGTTCCTGAAGCGCGGAACTCGCCTTGTCCGTCGCCAGGGCCTGCGGCACGGTCTACGCCCCCGGTTTGTGGGTGGGTAGGGCGTGTGTGTGTGTGTGTGTGTGAGTTTGTGTGTGTGTGTGTGTGTGTGTGTGTGTGTGTGTGTCCTGCGGGCCAGAACAAAAGAGGTCAATGCCTGCGCTCTTCTGAGTTCGGACGGGCCTTTTGCAGCTGGGCTCCGTGAGCGTAGCTGCCCCTCTATGGGACAGCGTCCTCTGCCCTCTTTGTGATCGTGTGGCCCTTTGGCGCTGCCAGCGTTGCTCTGCTCTGCTTTGTCCAGCAGACCAGGCCTGGCGTTAGGTTCCGGGCCGGTGGTCAGCTGTGCCAACGACGGGCTTTTTGTGCCTGTGTCGCACTTTTTATGCGCCCTTGGGAGTCCCTTCAGCTAAAGGGGCAGCGGGCCCCTCCCAGGAGTGTCTCGTGTCCTGGTGCAGGATCACATTCAGGAATCCCTTGGTGTGACGTAGGGCTGGGCGAGTTCCCTCCAGGCTGTCCAGCCACCTGTGTCCGGGCCATGGCGGATAAGGCTGGCATAATGGCCCCCACGAGGCAGGGCATCCTGCAGGCACACGGCTTCTTGTTGGGGGCCATTTGAGATGTGTGTAAGGATGAGGGTTTTGCCGTTGTTTGGTGTGAAGTATCCCGTTGGGGCAGGCCTCGTATCATCAGGCACCATCTTCTGAATGGGTGGAAGGTACGAGGAGCAAGATTAGGCCTCTAGAGTAGTCCCGTCTCTGGGTGACCACCCTGTGCAGACTTCAGGGCCGGTTTTTCTCTATGTTGACTTGGCGAGGATGAAGGCCCCGGATTTGAGGTGGTCAGCCCAGGCTGAGGTAGCATGGGGTGCTGCTGGGGCCTGGAATGCAGGGATCCAGACGCGTGGGGCAGCATCGTTGTCCCCTGGGTACTCGTGGCCCGCCTGGCCTTGGTGGTGTTCCTGGGGCCTTGCTCTTGGGAGGCGTTGACCTAACGTGGTGCGCGGGAGGCCAGCTGGCAGCAGGGGAGGGCAGTGTCAAGGCCAGCCACCTGTGTGCGGTGTTTCGGGGATGGTGAGGGTGTTTGCTGTGCTCTGGGTGGCCGCCATCTTGCTTGGCCCCCACTTCTGCTGTCCGCCCTTGGCATGGGCATTTGTGCTCAGAGGCTGGGCATTTAGGAAGTCTGCGGCATGGGGGCGAGGTACGGCCACTGACACACGGGCCACGCGACCTCGGGCCCAACACCGCCAGGCGGACCTGACACCTGGAAACATGCACGGCACAAAGCCGAGCCTTGGGAGTGGGACACAGGCACCCAGAACAGCCCCATCGCTTGGCCCATCAAGTCGAAGAGCGATAGGGAAAGCCGATGAGACGGTAAAGGCACGAGCCAGCAGTGTGGGGAAGGGCAGAGCCCTGCGCTGGGATCATGTTCTCATAGAAGCCTCCGATTTGCCTGTTCCTCCCAGGTAGAGTGGCCGCGTCAACGAGCCGTCATCATCCAGTTGGCCGGAGCGTCGTGCACAATGCTGAGGAGCCAGGGCTGTGGGCAGTGCTGCCGTGACCGAAGACTGACCTTCACACCCTGCTGAGGGATCGGGGCCGGCTGGGCACGGTAAGCTTTTCCTAGTCCCGAAGGCACACTATCCACGCGGGACCTTCCGGAGCTGCAGGGCTCCGGTGTCCGGCGTTTTGAGACCCACTGGCCACGAGGGCGCTCTGGCCCTCTGGCTCAGGGGTGCAGCCGCAGGCACTCCAGGCCTGTCGGGTCCCTGGAGGGCCACGGCGCGCCCACCACACAGCACGTGCCGTTGGCCTTCCGTCCTCATCCCACGTGCACGGATCGATGATGATACCCCCAAAACATTCCTTGGAAAAGCTGAACAAAATGAGTGAAAACTCACAACCGTCTCTCTCATCGTGACTGAGGTCCAGCACGTGGCCCGATGTAGGGAGAGTCGCAGGGAAGGAAAGCACGCTGATCTGATTCCGCCCCCACCCCAGCTGCCAGGGCTTTCCCCGCGCGAGACAACCGCCGTCATGCTTGCAGATGAGCCGCAAGTCCTCAGAGTCCAGGCCATGTTGCCCAAAGGGGCTGCCCCGCAAGAAAAGGCCAGGCGGTGGAGAGGCATGGGTGTCAGGGAGCCTGTGTGCTGTCGTTTTCGGAGAGCCCGCGACAATGAGGTCTGAAGCACACCTAGCGTGCGGAAACATGGTCAGGGCGGTGCTTGTAGGGCCAGTTCCCAGGACCAGTGATTGCCAGGCCACGGCGCCGCCACTGTCCCTTCAAAGAAGCCCATGGCCAGGCCTTGTGTTGCGCGCATCCTAGGATGCCGCGTTGGGCCTAGGCAAAGAGTGGTGCCCACGCAGCTGGGAGCCTGGAAGGAGAGGGCTGGGCTACTGGCCTGGCAACTTCCCCAACCCTTGGCAACAGGAGGCATTCACTAGCGTTGTCCAAATGTGCGTGGTGGCTGGTTCTCAGCTTAGAAATCTTGGCGTAGAGGTGCCCCGTGGCCCTAGGGTCCCAGCGAAGCGGTCAGAAAGGAGGCATGTTGGCGGAGGGTGTTGGCAGAGCCTTGTTCCTGAAGCGCGGAACTCGCCTTGGCCGTCGCCAGGGCCTGCGGCACGGTCTACGCCCCCGGTTTGTGGGTGGGTAGGGCGTGTGTGTGTGTGTGTGTGTGTGTGTGAGGTTGTGTGTGTGTGTGTGTGTGTGTGTGTGTGTGTGTGTCCTGCGGGCCAGAACAAAAGAGGTCAATGCCTGCGCTCTTCTGAGTTCGGACGGGCCTTTTGCAGCTGGGCTCCGTGAGCGTAGCTGCCCCTCTATGGGACAGCGTCCTCTGCCCTCTTTGTGATCGTGTGGCCCTTTGGCGCTGCCAGCGTTGCTCTGCTCTGCTTTGTCCAGCAGACCAGGCCTGGCGTTAGGTTCCGGGCCGGTGGTCAGCTGTGCCAACGACGGGCTTTTTGTGCCTGTGTCGCACTTTTTATGCGCCCTTGGGAGTCCCTTCAGCTAAAGGGGCAGCGGGCCCCTCCCAGGAGTGTCTCGTGTCCTGGTGCAGGATCACATTCAGGAATCCCTTGGTGTGACGTAGGGCTGGGCGAGTTCCCTCCAGGCTGTCCAGCCACCTGTGTCCGGGCCATGGCGGATAAGGCTGGCATAATGGCCCCCACGAGGCAGGGCATCCTGCAGGCACACGGCTTCTTGTTGGGGGCCATTTGAGATGTGTGTAAGGATGAGGGTTTTGCCGGTGTTTGGTGTGAAGTATCCCGTTGGGGCAGGCCTCGTATCATCAGGCACCATCTTCTGAATGGGTGGAAGGTACGAGGAGCAAGATTAGGCCTCTAGAGTAGTCCCGTCTCTGGGTGACCACCCTGTGCAGACTTCAGGGCCGGTTTTTCTCTATGTTGACTTGGCGAGGATGAAGGCCCCGGATTTGAGGTGGTCAGCCCAGGCTGAGGTAGCATGGGGTGCTGCTGGGGCCTGGAATGCAGGGATCCAGACGCGTGGGGCAGCATCGTTGTCCCCTGGGTACTCGTGGCCCGCCTGGCCTTGGTGGTGTTCCTGGGGCCTTGCTCTTGGGAGGCGTTGACCTAACGTGGTGCGCGGGAGGCCAGCTGGCAGCAGGGGAGGGCAGTGTCAAGGCCAGCCACCTGTGTGCGGTGTTTCGGGGATGGTGAGGGTGTTTGCTGTGCTCTGGGTGGCCGCCATCTTGCTTGGCCCCCACTTCTGCTGTCCGCCCTTGGCATGGGCATTTGTGCTCTGAGGCTGGGCATTTAGGAAGTCTGCGGCATGGGTGCGAGGTACGGCCACTGACACACGGGCCACGCGACCTCGGGCCCAACACCGCCAGGCGGACCTGACACCTGGAAACATGCACGGCACAAAGCCGAGCCTTGGGAGTGGGACACAGGCACCCAGAACAGCCCCATCGCTAGGCCCATCAAGTCGAAGAGCGATAGGGAAAGCCGATGAGACGGTAAAGGCCGAGCCAGCAGTGTGGGGAAGGGCAGAGCCCTGCGCTGGGATCATGTTCTCATAGAAGCCTCCGATTTGCCTGTTCCTCCCAGGTAGAGTGGCCGCGTCAACGAGCCGTCATCATCCAGTTGGCCGGAGCGTCGTGCACAATGCTGAGGAGCCAGGGCTGTGGGCAGTGCTGCCGTGACCGAAGACTGACCTTCACACCCTGCTGCGGGATCGGGGCCGGCTGGGCACGGTAAGCTTTTCCTAGTCCCGAAGGCACACTATCCACGCGGGACCTTCCGGAGCTGCAGGGCTCCGGTGTCCGGCGTTTTGAGACCCACTGGCCACGAGGGCGCTCTGGCCCTCTGGCTCAGGGGTGCAGCCGCAGGCACTCCAGGCCGGTCGGGTGCCTGGAGGGCCACGGCCCACCCACCACACAGCACGGGCCGCTGGCCTTCCGTCCTATCCCACTTGCACGGATCGATGATGATACCCCCAAAACATTCCTTGGAAAAGCTGAACAAAATGAGTGAAAACTCACAACCGTCTCTCTCATCGTGACTGAGGTCCAGCACGTGGCCCGATGTAGGGAGAGTCGCAGGGAAGGAAAGCACGCTGATCTGATTCCGCCCCCACCCCAGCTGCCAGGGCTTTCCCCGCGCGAGACAACCGCCGTCATGCTTGCAGATGAGCCGCAAGTCCTCAGAGTCCAGGCCACGTTGCCCAAAGGGGCTGCCCCGCAAGAAAAGCCCAGGCGGTGGCGAGGCATGGGTGTCAGGGAGCCTGTGTGCTGTCGTTTTCGGAGAGCCCGCGACAATGAGGTCTGAAGCACACCTAGCGTGCGGAAACATGGTCAGGGCGGTGCTTGTAGGGCCAGTTCCCAGGACCAGTGATTGCCAGGCCACGGCGCCGCCTCTGTCCCTTCAAAGAAGCCCATGGCCAGGCCTTGTGTTGCGCGCCTCCTAGGATGCCGCGTTGGGCCTAGGCAAAGAGTGGTGCCCACGCAGCTGGGAGCCTGGAAGGAGAGGGCTGGGTTACTGGCCAGGCAACTTCCCCACCCCTTGGCAACAGGAGGCATTCACTAGCGTTGTCCAAATGTGCGTGGTGGTTGGTTCTCAGCTTAGAATTCTTGGCGTAGAGGTGCCCCGTGGCCCTAGGGTCCCAGCGAAGCGGTCAGAAAGGAGGCATGTTGGCGGAGGGTGTTGGCAGAGCCTTGTTCCTGAAGCGCGGAACTCGCCTTGGCCGTCGCCAGGGCCTGCGGCACGGTCTACGCCCCCGGTTTGTGGGTGGGTAGGGCGTGTGTGTGTGTGTGTGTGTGTGTGAGTTTGTGTGTGTGTGTGTGTGTGTGTGTGTGTGTCCTGCGGGCCAGAACAAAAGAGGTCAATGCCTGCGCTCTTCTGAGTTCGGACGGGCCTTTTGCAGCTGGGCTCCATGAGCGTAGCTGCCCCTCTATGGGACAGCGTCCTCTGCCCTCTTTGTGATCGTGTGGCCCTTTGGCGCTGCCAGCGTTGCTCTGCTCTGCTTTGTCCAGCAGACCAGGCCTGGCGTTAGGTTCCGGGCCGGTGGTCAGCTGTGCCAACGACGGGCTTTTTGTGCCTGTGTCGCACTTTTTATGCGCCCTTGGGAGTCCCTTCAGCTAAAGGGGCAGCGGGCCCCTCCCAGGAGTGTCTCGTGTCCTGGTGCAGGATCACATTCAGGAATCCCTTGGTGTGACGTAGGGCTGGGCGAGTTCCCTCCAGGCTGTCCAGCCACCTGTGTCCGGGCCATGGCGGATCAGGCTGGCATAATGGGCCCCACGAGGCAGGGCATCCTGCAGGCACACGGCTTCTTGTTGGGGGCCATTTGAGATGTGTGTAAGGATGAGGGTTTTGCCGGTGTTTGGTGTGAAGTATCCCGTTGTGGCAGGCCTCGTATCATCAGGCACCATCTTCTGAATGGGTGGAAGGTACGAGGAGCAAGATTAGGCCTCTAGAGTAGTCCCGTCTCCGGGTGACCACCCTGTGCAGACTTCAGGGCCGGTTTTTCTCTATGTTGACTTGGCGAGGATGAAGGCCCCGGATTTGAGGTGGTCAGCCCAGGCTGAGGTAGCATGGGGTGCTGCTGGGGCCTGGAATGCAGGATCCAGATGCGTGGGGCAGCATCGTTGTCCCCTGGGTACTCGTGGCCCGCCTGGCCTTGGTGGTGTTCCTGGGGCCTTGCTCTTGGCAGGCGTTGACCTAACGTGGTGCGCGGGAGGCCAGCTGGCAGCAGGGCAGGGCAGTGTCAAGGCGAGCCACCTGTGTGCGGTGTTTCGGGGATGGTGAGGGTGTTTGCTGTGCTCTGGGTGGCCGCCATCTTGCTTGGCCCCCACTTCTGCTGTCCGCCCTTGGCATGGGCATTTGTGCTCTGAGGCTGGGCATTTAGGAAGTCTGCGGCATGGGTGCGAGGTACGGCCACTGACACACGGGCCACGCGACCTCGGGCCCAACACCGCCAGGCGGACCTGACACCTGGAAACATGCACGGCACAAAGCCGAGCCTTGGGAGTGGGACACAGGCACCCAGAACAGCCCCATCGCTAGGCCCATCAAGTCGAAGAGCGATAGGGAAAGCCGATGAGACGGTAAAGGCCGAGCCAGCAGTGTGGGGAAGGGCAGAGCCCTGCGCTGGGATCATGTTCTCATAGAAGCCTCCGATTTGCCTGTTCCTCCCAGGTAGAGTGGCCGCGTCAACGAGCCGTCATCATCCAGTTGGCCGGAGCGTCGTGCACAATGCTGAGGAGCCAGGGCTGTGGGCAGTGCTGCCGTGACCGAAGACTGACCTTCACACCCTGCTGCGGGATCGGGGCCGGCTGGGCACGGTAAGCTTTTCCTAGTCCCGAAGGCACACTATCCACGCGGGACCTTCCGGAGCTGCAGGGCTCCGGTGTCCGGTGTTTTGAGACCCACTGGCCACGAGGGCGCTCTGGCCCTCTGGCTCAGGGGTGCAGCCGCAGGCACTCCAGGCCGGTCGGGTCCCTGGAGGGCCACGGCCCGCCCACCACACAGCACGGGCCGCTGGCCTTCCGTCCTATCCCACGTGCACGGATCGATGATGATACCCCCAAAACATTCCTTGGAAAAGCTGAACAAAATGAGTGAAAACTCACAACCGTCTCTCTCATCGTGACTGAGGTCCAGCACGTGGCCCGATGTATGGAGAGTCGCAGGGAAGGAAAGCACGCTGATCTGATTCCGCCCCCACCCCAGCTGCCAGGGCTTTCCCCGCGCGAGACAACCGCCGTCATGCTTGCAGATGAGCCGCAAGTCCTCAGAGTCCAGGCCACGTTGCCCAAAGGGGCTGCCCCGCAAGAAAAGCCCAGGCGGTGGCGAGGCATGGGTGTCAGGGAGCCTGTGTGCTGTCGTTTTCGGAGAGCCCGCGACAATGAGGTCTGAAGCACACCTAGCGTGCGGAAACATGGTCAGGGCGGTGCTTGTAGGGCCAGTTCCCAGGACCAGTGATTGCCAGGCCACGGCGCCGCCTCTGTCCCTTCAAAGAAGCCCATGGCCAGGCCTTGTGTTGCGCGCCTCCTAGGATGCCGCGTTGGGCCTAGGCAAAGAGTGGTGCCCATGCAGCTGGGAGCCTGGAAGGAGAGGGCTGGGTTACTGGCCAGGCAACTTCCCCACCCCTTGGCAACAGGAGGCATTCACTAGCGTTGTCCAAATGTGCGTGGTGGTTGGTTCTCAGCTTAGAATTCTTGGCGTAGAGGTGCCCCGTGGCCCTAGGGTCCCAGCGAAGCGGTCAGAAAGGAGGCATGTTGGCGGAGGGTGTTGGCAGAGCCTTGTTCCTGAAGCGCGGAACTCGCCTTGGCCGTCGCCAGGGCCTGCGGCACGGTCTACGCCCCCGGTTTGTGGGTGGGTAGGGCGTGTGTGTGTGTGTGTGTGTGTGTGAGTTTGTGTGTGTGTGTGTGTGTGTGTGTGTGTGTGTGTGTGTGACCTGCGGGCCAGAACAAAAGAGGTCAATGCCTGCGCTCTTCTGAGTTCGGACGGGCCTTTTGCAGCTGGGCTCCGTGAGCGTAGCTGCCCCTCTATGGGACAGCGTCCTCTGCCCTCTTTGTGATCGTGTGGCCCTTTGGCGCTGCCAGCGTTGCTCTGCTCTGCTTTGTCCAGCAGACCAGGCCTGGCGTTAGGTTCCGGGCCGGTGGTCAGCTGTGCCAACGACGGGCTTTTTGTGCCTGTGTCGCACTTTTTATGCGCCCTTGGGAGTCCCTTCAGCTAAAGGGGCAGCGGGCCCCTCCCAGGAGTGTCTCGTGTCCTGGTGCAGGATCACATTCAGGAATCCCTTGGTGTGACGTAGGGCTGGGCGAGTTCCCTCCAGGCTGTCCAGCCACCTGTGTCCGGGCCATGGCGGATCAGGCTGGCATAATGGCCCCCACGAGGCAGGGCATCCTGCAGGCACACGGCTTCTTGTTGGGGGCCATTTGAGATGTGTGTAAGGATGAGGGTTTTGCCGGTGTTTGGTGTGAAGTATCCCGTTGTGGCAGGCCTCGTATCATCAGGCACCATCTTCTGAATGGGTGGAAGGTACAAGGAGCAAGATTAGGCCTCTAGAGTAGTCCCGTCTCTGGGTGACCACCCTGTGCAGACTTCAGGGCCGGTTTTTCTCTATGTTGACTTGGCGAGGATGAAGGCCCCGGATTTGAGGTGGTCAGCCCAGGCTGAGGTAGCATGGGGTGCTGCTGGGGCCTGGAATGCAGGATCCAGACGCGTGGGGCAGCATCGTTGTCCCCTGGGTACTCGTGGCCCGCCTGGCCTTGGTGGTGTTCCTGGGGCCTTGCTCTTGGGAGGCGTTGACCTAACGTGGTGCGCGGGAGGCCAGCTGGCAGCAGGGAAGGGCAGTGTCAAGGCCAGCCACCTGTGTGCGGTGTTTCGGGGATGGTGAGGGTGTTTGCTGTGCTCTGGGTGGCCGCCATCTTGCTTGGCCCCCACTTCTGCTGTCCGCCCTTGGCATGGGCATTTGTGCTCTGAGGCTGGGCATTTAGGAAGGCTGCGGCATGGGTGCGAGGTACGGCCACTGACACACGGGCCACGCGACCTCGGGCCCAACACCGCCAGGCGGACCTGACACCTGGAAACATGCACGGCACAAAGCCGAGCCTTGGGAGTGGGACACAGGCACCCAGAACAGCCCCATCGCTAGGCCCATCAAGTCGAAGAGCGATAGGGAAAGCCGATGAGACGGTAAAGACACGAGCCAGCAGTGTGGGGAAGGGCAGAGCCCTGCGCTGGGATCATGTTCTCATAGAAGCCTCCGATTTGCCTGTTCCTCCCAGGTACAGTGGCCGCGTCAACGAGCCGTCATCATCCAGTTGGCCGGAGCGTCGTGCACAATGCTGAGGAGCCAGGGCTGTGGGCAGTGCTGCCGTGACCGAAGACTGACCTTCACACCCTGCTGCGGGATCGGGGCCGGCTGGGCACGGTAAGCTTTTCCTAGTCCCGAAGGCACACTATCCACGCGGGACCTTCCGGAGCTGCAGGGCTCCGGTGTCCGGCGTTTTGAGACCCACTGGCCACGAGGGCGCTCTGGCCCTCTGGATCAGGGGTGCAGCCGCAGGCACTCCAGGCCGGTCGGGTCCCTGGAGGGCCACGGCCCGCCCACCACACAGCACGTGTCGTTGGCCTTCCGTCCTCATCCCACGTGCACGGATCGATGATGATACCCCCAAAACATTCCTTGGAAAAGCTGAACAAAATGAGTGAAAACTCACAACCGTCTCTCTCATCGTGACTGAGGTCCAGCACGTGGCCCGATGTAGGGAGAGTCGCAGGGAAGGAAAGCACGCTGATCTGATTCCGCCCCCACCCCAGCTGCCAGGGCTTTCCCCGCGCGAGACAACCGCCGTCATGCTTGCAGATGAGCCGCAAGTCCTCAGAGTCCAGGCCACGTTGCCCAAAGGGGCTGACCCGCAAGAAAAGCCCAGGCGGTGGCGAGGCATGGGTGTCAGGGAGCCTGTGTGCTGTCGTTTTCAGAGAGCCCGCGACAATGAGGTCTGAAGCACACCTAGCGTGCGGAAACATGGTCAGGGCGGTGCTTGTAGGGCCAGTTCCCAGGACCAGTGATTGCCAGGCCACGGCGCCGCCTCTGTCCCTTCAAAGAAGCCCATGGCCAGGCCTTGTGTTGCGCGCATCCTAGGATGCCGCGTTGGGCCTAGGCAAAGAGTGGTGCCCACGCAGCTGGGAGCCTGGAAGGAGAGGGCTGGGTTACTGGCCAGGCAACTTCCCCACCCCTTGGCAACAGGAGGCATTCACTAGCGTTGTCCAAATGTGCGTGGTGGTTGGTTCTCAGCTTAGAATTCTTGGCGTAGAGGTGCCCCGTGGCCCTAGGGTCCCAGCGAAGCGGTCAGAAAGGAGGCATGTTGGCGGAGGGTGTTGGCAGAGCCTTGTTCCTGAAGCGCGGAACTCGCCTTGTCCGTCGCCAGGGCCTGCGGCACGGTCTACGCCCCCGGTTTGTGGGTGGGTAGGGCGTGTGTGTGTGTGTGTGTGTGAGTTTGTGTGTGTGTGTGTGTGTGTGTGTGTGTGTGTGTGTGTGTGTGTCCTGCGGGCCAGAACAAAAGAGGTCAATGCCTGCGCTCTTCTGAGTTCGGACGGGCCTTTTGCAGCTGGGCTCCGTGAGCGTAGCTGCCCCTCTATGGGACAGCGTCCTCTGCCCTCTTTGTGATCGTGTGGCCCTTTGGCGCTGCCAGCGTTGCTCTGCTCTGCTTTGTTCAGCAGACCAGGCCTGGCGTTAGGTTCCGGGCCGGTGGTCAGCTGTGCCAACGACGGGCTTTTTGTGCCTGTGTCGCACTTTTTATGCGCCCTGGGGAGTCCCTTCAGCTAAAGGGGCAGCGGGCCCCTCCCAGGAGTGTCTCGTGTCCTGGTGCAGGATCACATTCAGGAATCCCTTGGTGTGACGTAGGGCTGGGCGAGTTCCCTCCAGGCTGTCCAGCCACCTGTGTCCGGGCCATGGCGGATCAGGCTGGCATAATGGGCCCCACGAGGCAGGGCATCCTGCAGGCACACGGCTTCTTGTTGGGGGCCATTTGAGATGTGTGTAAGGATGAGGGTTTTGCCGGTGTTTGGTGTGAAGTATCCCGTTGTGGCAGGCCTCGTATCATCAGGCACCATCTTCTGAATGGGTGGAAGGTACGAGGAGCAAGATTAGGCCTCTAGAGTAGTCCCGTCTCTGGGAGACCACCCTGTGCAGAATTCAGGACAGGTTTTTCTCTATGTTGACTTGGCGAGGATGAAGGCCCCGGATTTGAGGTGGTCAGCCCAGGCTGAGGTAGCATGGGGTGCTGCTGGGGCCTGGAATGCAGGGATCCAGACGCGTGGGGCAGCATCGTTGTCCCCTGGGTACTCGTGGCCCGCCTGGCCTTGGTGGTGTTCCTGGGGCCTTGCTCTTGGGAGGCGTTGACCTAACGTGGTGCGCGGGAGGCCAGCTGGCAGCAGGGGAGGGCAGTGTCAAGGCCAGCCACCTGTGTGCGGTGTTTCGGGGATGGTGAGGGTGTTTGCTGTGCTCTGGGTGGCCGCCATCTTGCTTGGCCCCCACTTCTGCTGTCCGCCCTTGGCATGGGCATTTGTGCTCAGAGGCTGGGCATTTAGGAAGGCTGCGGCATGGGTGCGAGGTACGGCCACTGACACACGGGCCACGCGACCTCGGGCCCAACACCGCCAGGCGGACCTGACACCTGGAAACATGCACGGCACAAAGCCGAGCCTTGGGAGTGGGACACAGGCACCCAGAACAGCCCCATCGCTAGGCCCATCAAGTCGAAGAGCGATAGGGAAAGCCGATGAGACGGTAAAGGCACGAGCCAGCAGTGTGGGGAAGGGCAGAGCCCTGCGCTGGGATCATGTTCTCATAGAAGCCTCCGATTTGCCTGTTCCTCCCAGGTAGAGTGGCCGCGTCAACGAGCCGTCATCATCCAGTTGGCCGGAGCGTCGTGCACAATGCTGAGGAGCCAGGGCTGTGGGCAGTGCTGCCGTGACCGAAGACTGACCTTCACACCCTGCTGCGGGATCGGGGCCGGCTGGGCACGGTAAGCTTTTCCTAGTCCCGAAGGCACACTATCCACGCGGGACCTTCCGGAGCTGCAGGGCTCCGGTGTCCGGCGTTTTGAGACCCACTGGCCACGAGGGCGCTCTGGCCCTCTGGCTCAGGGGTGCAGCCGCAGGCACTCCAGGCCGGTCGGGTCCCTGGAGGGCCACGGCCCGCCCACCACACAGCACGTGCCGCTGGCCTTCCGTCCTCATCCCACGTGCACGGATCGATGATGATACCCCCAAAACATTCCTTGGAAAAGCTGAACAAAATGAGTGAAAACTCACAACCGTCTCTCTCATCGTGACTGAGGTCCAGCACGTGGCCCGATGTAGGGAGAGTCGCAGGGAAGGAAAGCACGCTGATCTGATTCCGCCCCCACCCCAGCTGCCAGGGCTTTCCCCGCGCGAGACAACCGCCGTCATGCTTGCAGATGAGCCGCAAGTCCTCAGAGTCCAGGCCACGTTGCCCAAAGGGGCTGCCCCGCAAGAAAAGCCCAGGCGGTGGCGAGGCATGGGTGTCAGGGAGCCTGTGTGCTGTCGTTTTCGGAGAGCCCGCGACAATGAGGTCTGAAGCACACCTAGCGTGCGGAAACATGGTCAGGGCGGTGCTTGTAGGGCCAGTTCCCAGGACCAGTGATTGCCAGGCCACGGCGCCGCCTCTGTCCCTTCAAAGAAGCCCATGGCCAGGCCTTGTGTTGCGCGCATCCTAGGATGCCGCGTTGGGCCTAGGCAAAGAGTGGTGCCCACGCAGCTGGGAGCCTGGAAGGAGAGGGCTGGGCTACTGGCCAGGCAACTTCCCCACCCCTTGGCAACAGGAGGCATTCACTAGCGTTGTCCAAATGTGCGTGGTGGCTGGTTCTCAGCTTAGAATTCTTGGCGTAGAGGTGCCCCGTGGCCCTAGGGTCCCAGCGAAGCGGTCAGAAAGGAGGCATGTTGGCGGAGGGTGTTGGCAGAGCCTTGTTCCTGAAGCGCGGAACTCGCCTTGGCCGTCGCCAGGGCCTGCGGCACGGTCTACGCCCCCGGTTTGTGGGTAGGGCGTGTGTGTGTGTGTGTGTGTTTGTGTGTGTGTGTGTGTGTGTGTGTCCTGCGGGCCAGAACAAAAGAGGTCAATGCCTGCGCTCTTCTGCGTTCGGACAGGCCTTTTGCAGCTGGGCTCCGTGAGCGTAGCTGCCCCTCTATGGGACAGCGTCCTCTGCCCTCTTTGTGATCGTGTGGCCCTTTGGCGCTGCCAGCGTTGCTCTGCTCTGCTTTGTCCAGCAGACCAGGCCTGGCGTTAGGTTCCGGGCCGGTGGTCAGCTGTGCCAACGACGGGCTTTTTGTGCCTGTGTCGCACTTTTTATGCGCCCTTGGGAGTCCCTTCAGCTAAAGGGGCAGCGGGCCCCTCCCAGGAGTGTCTCGTGTCCTGGTGCAGGATCACATTCAGGAATCCCTTGGTGTGACGTAGGGCTGGGCGAGTTCCCTCCAGGCTGTCCAGCCACCTGTGTCCGGGCCATGGCGGATCAGGCTGGCATAATGGGCCCCACGAGGCAGGGCATCCTGCAGGCACACGGCTTCTTGTTGGGGGCCATTTGAGATGTGTGTAAGGATGAGGGTTTTGCCGGTGTTTGGTGTGAAGTATCCCGTTGGGGCAGGCCTCGTATCATCAGGCACCATCTTCTGAATGGGTGGAAGGTACGAGGAGCAAGATTAGGCCTCTAGAGTAGTCCCGTCTCTGGGTGACCACCCTGTGCAGACTTCAGGGCCGGTTTTTCTCTATGTTGACTTGGCGAGGATGAAGGCCCCGGATTTGAGGTGGTCAGCCCAGGCTGAGGTAGCATGGGGTGCTGCTGGGGCCTGGAATGCAGGGATCCAGACGCGTGGGGCAGCATCGTTGTCCCCTGGGTACTCGTGGCCCGCCTGGCCTTGGTGGTGTTCCTGGGGCCTTGCTCTTGGGAGGCGTTGACCTAACGTGGTGCGCGGGAGGCCAGCTGGCAGCAGGGGAGGGCAGTGTCAAGGCCAGCCACCTGTGTGCGGTGTTTCGGGGATGGTGAGGGTGTTTGCTGTGCTCTGGGTGGCCGCCATCTTGCTTGGCCCCCACTTCTGCTGTCCGCCCTTGGCATAAGCATTTGTGCTCAGAGGCTGGGCATTTAGGAAGGCTGCGGCATGGGTGCGAGGTACGGCCACTGACACACGGGCCACGCGACCTCGGGCCCAACACCGCCAGGCGGACCTGACACCTGGAAACATGCACGGCACAAAGCCGAGCCTTGGGAGTGGGACACAGGCACCCAGAACAGCCCCATCGCTAGGCCCATCAAGTCGAAGAGCGATAGGGAAAGCCGATGAGACGGTAAAGGCCGAGCCAGCAGTGTGGGGAAGGGCAGAGCCCTGCGCTGGGATCATGTTCTCATAGAAGCCTCCGATTTGCCTGTTCCTCCCAGGTAGAGTGGCCGCGTCAACGAGCCGTCATCATCCAGTTGGCCGGAGCGTCGTGCACAATGCTGAGGAGCCAGGGCTGTGGGCAGTGCTGCCGTGACCGAAGACTGACCTTCACACCCTGCTGCGGGATCGGGGCCGGCTGGGCACGGTAAGCTTTTCCTAGTCCCGAAGGCACACTATCCACGCGGGACCTTCCGGAGCTGCAGGGCTCCGGTGTCCGGCGTTTTGAGACCCACTGGCCACGAGGGCGCTCTGGCCCTCTGGCTCAGGGGTGCAGCCGCAGGCACTCCAGGCCGGTCGGGTCCCTGGAGGGCCACGGCCCGCCCACCACACAGCACGGGCCGCTGGCCTTCCGTCCTATCCCACGTGCACGGATCGATGATGATACCCCCAAAACATTCCTTGGAAAAGCTGAACAAAATGAGTGAAAACTCACAACCGTCTCTCTCATCGTGACTGAGGTCCAGCACGTGGCCCGATGTAGGGAGAGTCGCAGGGAAGGAAAGCACGCTGATCTGATTCCGCCCCCACCCCAGCTGCCAGGGCTTTCCCCGCGCGAGACAACCGCCGTCATGCTTGCAGATGAGCCGCAAGTCCTCAGAGTCCAGGCCACGTTGCCCAAAGGGGCTGCCCCGCAAGAAAAGCCCAGGCGGTGGCGAGGCATGGGTGTCAGGGAGCCTGTGTGCTGTCGTTTTCGGAGAGCCCGCGACAATGAGGTCTGAAGCACACCTAGCGTGCGGAAACATGGTCAGGGCGGTGCTTGTAGGGCCAGTTCCCAGGACCAGTGATTGCCAGGCCACGGCGCCGCCTCTGTCCCTTCAAAGAAGCCCATGGCCAGGCCTTGTGTTGCGCGCCTCCTAGGATGCCGCGTTGGGCCTAGGCAAAGAGTGGTGCCCATGCAGCTGGGAGCCTGGAAGGAGAGGGCTGGGTTACTGGCCAGGCAACTTCCCCACCCCTTGGCAACAGGAGGCATTCACTAGCGTTGTCCAAATGTGCGTGGTGGTTGGTTCTCAGCTTAGAATTCTTGGCGTAGAGGTGCCCCGTGGCCCTAGGGTCCCAGCGAAGCGGTCAGAAAGGAGGCATGTTGGCGGAGGGTGTTGGCAGAGCCTTGTTCCTGAAGCGCGGAACTCGCCTTGGCCGTCGCCAGGGCCTGCGGCACGGTCTACGCCCCCGGTTTGTGGGTGGGTAGGGCGTGTGTGTGTGTGTGTGTGTGTGTGAGTTTGTGTGTGTGTGTGTGTGTGTGTGTGTGTGTGTGTGTGTGTGTGTGTCCTGCGGGCCAGAACAAAAGAGGTCAATGCCTGCGCTCTTCTGAGTTCGGACGGGCCTTTTGCAGCTGGGCTCCGTGAGCGTAGCTGCCCCTCTATGGGACAGCGTCCTCTGCCCTCTTTGTGATCGTGTGGCCCTTTGGCGCTGCCAGCGTTGCTCTGCTCTGCTTTGTCCAGCAGACCAGGCCTGGCGTTAGGTTCCGGGCCGGTGGTCAGCTGTGCCAACGACGGGCTTTTTGTGCCTGTGTCGCACTTTTTATGCGCCCTTGGGAGTCCCTTCAGCTAAAGGGGCAGCGGGCCCCTCCCAGGAGTGTCTCGTGTCCTGGTGCAGGATCACATTCAGGAATCCCTTGGTGTGACGTAGGGCTGGGCGAGTTCCCTCCAGGCTGTCCAGCCACCTGTGTCCGGGCCATGGCGGATCAGGCTGGCATAATGGCCCCCACGAGGCAGGGCATCCTGCAGGCACACGGCTTCTTGTTGGGGGCCATTTGAGATGTGTGTAAGGATGAGGGTTTTGCCGGTGTTTGGTGTGAAGTATCCCGTTGTGGCAGGCCTCGTATCATCAGGCACCATCTTCTGAATGGGTGGAAGGTACAAGGAGCAAGATTAGGCCTCTAGAGTAGTCCCGTCTCTGGGTGACCACCCTGTGCAGACTTCAGGGCCGGTTTTTCTCTATGTTGACTTGGCGAGGATGAAGGCCCCGGATTTGAGGTGGTCAGCCCAGGCTGAGGTAGCATGGGGTGCTGCTGGGGCCTGGAATGCAGGATCCAGACGCGTGGGGCAGCATCGTTGTCCCCTGGGTACTCGTGGCCCGCCTGGCCTTGGTGGTGTTCCTGGGGCCTTGCTCTTGGGAGGCGTTGACCTAACGTGGTGCGCGGGAGGCCAGCTGGCAGCAGGGAAGGGCAGTGTCAAGGCCAGCCACCTGTGTGCGGTGTTTCGGGGATGGTGAGGGTGTTTGCTGTGCTCTGGGTGGCCGCCATCTTGCTTGGCCCCCACTTCTGCTGTCCGCCCTTGGCATGGGCATTTGTGCTCTGAGGCTGGGCATTTAGGAAGGCTGCGGCATGGGTGCGAGGTACGGCCACTGACACACGGGCCACGCGACCTCGGGCCCAACACCGCCAGGCGGACCTGACACCTGGAAACATGCACGGCACAAAGCCGAGCCTTGGGAGTGGGACACAGGCACCCAGAACAGCCCCATCGCTAGGCCCATCAAGTCGAAGAGCGATAGGGAAAGCCGATGAGACGGTAAAGACACGAGCCAGCAGTGTGGGGAAGGGCAGAGCCCTGCGCTGGGATCATGTTCTCATAGAAGCCTCCGATTTGCCTGTTCCTCCCAGGTACAGTGGCCGCGTCAACGAGCCGTCATCATCCAGTTGGCCGGAGCGTCGTGCACAATGCTGAGGAGCCAGGGCTGTGGGCAGTGCTGCCGTGACCGAAGACTGACCTTCACACCCTGCTGCGGGATCGGGGCCGGCTGGGCACGGTAAGCTTTTCCTAGTCCCGAAGGCACACTATCCACGCGGGACCTTCCGGAGCTGCAGGGCTCCGGTGTCCGGCGTTTTGAGACCCACTGGCCACGAGGGCGCTCTGGCCCTCTGGATCAGGGGTGCAGCCGCAGGCACTCCAGGCCGGTCGGGTCCCTGGAGGGCCACGGCCCGCCCACCACACAGCACGTGTCGTTGGCCTTCCGTCCTCATCCCACGTGCACGGATCGATGATGATACCCCCAAAACATTCCTTGGAAAAGCTGAACAAAATGAGTGAAAACTCACAACCGTCTCTCTCATCGTGACTGAGGTCCAGCACGTGGCCCGATGTAGGGAGAGTCGCAGGGAAGGAAAGCACGCTGATCTGATTCCGCCCCCACCCCAGCTGCCAGGGCTTTCCCCGCGCGAGACAACCGCCGTCATGCTTGCAGATGAGCCGCAAGTCCTCAGAGTCCAGGCCACGTTGCCCAAAGGGGCTGACCCGCAAGAAAAGCCCAGGCGGTGGCGAGGCATGGGTGTCAGGGAGCCTGTGTGCTGTCGTTTTCAGAGAGCCCGCGACAATGAGGTCTGAAGCACACCTAGCGTGCGGAAACATGGTCAGGGCGGTGCTTGTAGGGCCAGTTCCCAGGACCAGTGATTGCCAGGCCACGGCGCCGCCTCTGTCCCTTCAAAGAAGCCCATGGCCAGGCCTTGTGTTGCGCGCATCCTAGGATGCCGCGTTGGGCCTAGGCAAAGAGTGGTGCCCACGCAGCTGGGAGCCTGGAAGGAGAGGGCTGGGTTACTGGCCAGGCAACTTCCCCACCCCTTGGCAACAGGAGGCATTCACTAGCGTTGTCCAAATGTGCGTGGTGGTTGGTTCTCAGCTTAGAATTCTTGGCGTAGAGGTGCCCCGTGGCCCTAGGGTCCCAGCGAAGCGGTCAGAAAGGAGGCATGTTGGCGGAGGGTGTTGGCAGAGCCTTGTTCCTGAAGCGCGGAACTCGCCTTGTCCGTCGCCAGGGCCTGCGGCACGGTCTACGCCCCCGGTTTGTGGGTGGGTAGGGCGTGTGTGTGTGTGTGTGTGTGAGTTTGTGTGTGTGTGTGTGTGTGTGTGTGTGTGTGTGTGTGTGTGTGTGTCCTGCGGGCCAGAACAAAAGAGGTCAATGCCTGCGCTCTTCTGAGTTCGGACGGGCCTTTTGCAGCTGGGCTCCGTGAGCGTAGCTGCCCCTCTATGGGACAGCGTCCTCTGCCCTCTTTGTGATCGTGTGGCCCTTTGGCGCTGCCAGCGTTGCTCTGCTCTGCTTTGTTCAGCAGACCAGGCCTGGCGTTAGGTTCCGGGCCGGTGGTCAGCTGTGCCAACGACGGGCTTTTTGTGCCTGTGTCGCACTTTTTATGCGCCCTGGGGAGTCCCTTCAGCTAAAGGGGCAGCGGGCCCCTCCCAGGAGTGTCTCGTGTCCTGGTGCAGGATCACATTCAGGAATCCCTTGGTGTGACGTAGGGCTGGGCGAGTTCCCTCCAGGCTGTCCAGCCACCTGTGTCCGGGCCATGGCGGATCAGGCTGGCATAATGGGCCCCACGAGGCAGGGCATCCTGCAGGCACACGGCTTCTTGTTGGGGGCCATTTGAGATGTGTGTAAGGATGAGGGTTTTGCCGGTGTTTGGTGTGAAGTATCCCGTTGTGGCAGGCCTCGTATCATCAGGCACCATCTTCTGAATGGGTGGAAGGTACGAGGAGCAAGATTAGGCCTCTAGAGTAGTCCCGTCTCTGGGAGACCACCCTGTGCAGAATTCAGGACAGGTTTTTCTCTATGTTGACTTGGCGAGGATGAAGGCCCCGGATTTGAGGTGGTCAGCCCAGGCTGAGGTAGCATGGGGTGCTGCTGGGGCCTGGAATGCAGGGATCCAGACGCGTGGGGCAGCATCGTTGTCCCCTGGGTACTCGTGGCCCGCCTGGCCTTGGTGGTGTTCCTGGGGCCTTGCTCTTGGGAGGCGTTGACCTAACGTGGTGCGCGGGAGGCCAGCTGGCAGCAGGGGAGGGCAGTGTCAAGGCCAGCCACCTGTGTGCGGTGTTTCGGGGATGGTGAGGGTGTTTGCTGTGCTCTGGGTGGCCGCCATCTTGCTTGGCCCCCACTTCTGCTGTCCGCCCTTGGCATGGGCATTTGTGCTCAGAGGCTGGGCATTTAGGAAGGCTGCGGCATGGGTGCGAGGTACGGCCACTGACACACGGGCCACGCGACCTCGGGCCCAACACCGCCAGGCGGACCTGACACCTGGAAACATGCACGGCACAAAGCCGAGCCTTGGGAGTGGGACACAGGCACCCAGAACAGCCCCATCGCTAGGCCCATCAAGTCGAAGAGCGATAGGGAAAGCCGATGAGACGGTAAAGGCACGAGCCAGCAGTGTGGGGAAGGGCAGAGCCCTGCGCTGGGATCATGTTCTCATAGAAGCCTCCGATTTGCCTGTTCCTCCCAGGTAGAGTGGCCGCGTCAACGAGCCGTCATCATCCAGTTGGCCGGAGCGTCGTGCACAATGCTGAGGAGCCAGGGCTGTGGGCAGTGCTGCCGTGACCGAAGACTGACCTTCACACCCTGCTGCGGGATCGGGGCCGGCTGGGCACGGTAAGCTTTTCCTAGTCCCGAAGGCACACTATCCACGCGGGACCTTCCGGAGCTGCAGGGCTCCGGTGTCCGGCGTTTTGAGACCCACTGGCCACGAGGGCGCTCTGGCCCTCTGGCTCAGGGGTGCAGCCGCAGGCACTCCAGGCCGGTCGGGTCCCTGGAGGGCCACGGCCCGCCCACCACACAGCACGTGCCGCTGGCCTTCCGTCCTCATCCCACGTGCACGGATCGATGATGATACCCCCAAAACATTCCTTGGAAAAGCTGAACAAAATGAGTGAAAACTCACAACCGTCTCTCTCATCGTGACTGAGGTCCAGCACGTGGCCCGATGTAGGGAGAGTCGCAGGGAAGGAAAGCACGCTGATCTGATTCCGCCCCCACCCCAGCTGCCAGGGCTTTCCCCGCGCGAGACAACCGCCGTCATGCTTGCAGATGAGCCGCAAGTCCTCAGAGTCCAGGCCACGTTGCCCAAAGGGGCTGCCCCGCAAGAAAAGCCCAGGCGGTGGCGAGGCATGGGTGTCAGGGAGCCTGTGTGCTGTCGTTTTCGGAGAGCCCGCGACAATGAGGTCTGAAGCACACCTAGCGTGCGGAAACATGGTCAGGGCGGTGCTTGTAGGGCCAGTTCCCAGGACCAGTGATTGCCAGGCCATGGCGCCGCCTCTGTCCCTTCAAAGAAGCCCATGGCCAGGCCTTGTGTTGCGCGCATCCTAGGATGCCGCGTTGGGCCTAGGCAAAGAGTGGTGCCCACGCAGCTGGGAGCCTGGAAGGAGAGGGCTGGGCTACTGGCCAGGCAACTTCCCCACCCCTTGGCAACAGGAGGCATTCACTAGCGTTGTCCAAATGTGCGTGGTGGCTGGTTCTCAGCTTAGAATTCTTGGCGTAGAGGTGCCCCGTGGCCCTAGGGTCCCAGCGAAGCGGTCAGAAAGGAGGCATGTTGGCGGAGGGTGTTGGCAGAGCCTTGTTCCTGAAGCGCGGAACTCGCCTTGGCCGTCGCCAGGGCCTGCGGCACGGTCTACGCCCCCGGTTTGTGGGTAGGGCGTGTGTGTGTGTGTGTGTGTTTGTGTGTGTGTGTGTGTGTGTGTGTCCTGCGGGCCAGAACAAAAGAGGTCAATGCCTGCGCTCTTCTGCGTTCGGACAGGCCTTTTGCAGCTGGGCTCCGTGAGCGTAGCTGCCCCTCTATGGGACAGCGTCCTCTGCCCTCTTTGTGATCGTGTGGCCCTTTGGCGCTGCCAGCGTTGCTCTGCTCTGCTTTGTCCAGCAGACCAGGCCTGGCGTTAGGTTCCGGGCCGGTGGTCAGCTGTGCCAACGACGGGCTTTTTGTGCCTGTGTCGCACTTTTTATGCGCCCTTGGGAGTCCCTTCAGCTAAAGGGGCAGCGGGCCCCTCCCAGGAGTGTCTCGTGTCCTGGTGCAGGATCACATTCAGGAATCCCTTGGTGTGACGTAGGGCTGGGCGAGTTCCCTCCAGGCTGTCCAGCCACCTGTGTCCGGGCCATGGCGGATCAGGCTGGCATAATGGGCCCCACGAGGCAGGGCATCCTGCAGGCACACGGCTTCTTGTTGGGGGCCATTTGAGATGTGTGTAAGGATGAGGGTTTTGCCGGTGTTTGGTGTGAAGTATCCCGTTGGGGCAGGCCTCGTATCATCAGGCACCATCTTCTGAATGGGTGGAAGGTACGAGGAGCAAGATTAGGCCTCTAGAGTAGTCCCGTCTCTGGGTGACCACCCTGTGCAGACTTCAGGGCCGGTTTTTCTCTATGTTGACTTGGCGAGGATGAAGGCCCCGGATTTGAGGTGGTCAGCCCAGGCTGAGGTAGCATGGGGTGCTGCTGGGGCCTGGAATGCAGGGATCCAGACGCGTGGGGCAGCATCGTTGTCCCCTGGGTACTCGTGGCCCGCCTGGCCTTGGTGGTGTTCCTGGGGCCTTGCTCTTGGGAGGCGTTGACCTAACGTGGTGCGCGGGAGGCCAGCTGGCAGCAGGGGAGGGCAGTGTCAAGGCCAGCCACCTGTGTGCGGTGTTTCGGGGATGGTGAGGGTGTTTGCTGTGCTCTGGGTGGCCGCCATCTTGCTTGGCCCCCACTTCTGCTGTCCGCCCTTGGCATAAGCATTTGTGCTCAGAGGCTGGGCATTTAGGAAGGCTGCGGCATGGGTGCGAGGTACGGCCACTGACACACGGGCCACGCGACCACGGGCCCAACACGCCAGGCGGACCTGACACCTGGAAACATGCACGGCACAAAGCCGAGCCTTGGGAGTGGGACACAGGCACCCAGAACAGCCCCATCGCTAGGCCCATCAAGTCGAAGAGCGATAGGGAAAGCCGATGAGACGGTAAAGGCACGAGCCAGCAGTGTGGGGAAGGGCTGAGCCCTGCGCTGGGATCATGTTCTCATAGAAGCCTCCGATTTGCCTGTTCCTCCCAGATAGAGTGGCCGCGTCAACGAGCCGTCATCATCCAGTTGGCCGGAGCGTCGTGCACAATGCTGAGGAGCCAGGGCTGTGGGCAGTGCTGCCGTGACCGAAGACTGACCTTCACACCCTGCTGCGGGATCGGGGCCGGCTGGGCACGGTAAGCTTTTCCTAGTCCCGAAGGCACACTATCCACGCGGGACCTTCCGGAGCTGCAGGGCTCCGGTGTCCGGCGTTTTGAGACCCACTGGCCACGAGGGCGCTCTGGCCCTCTGGCTCAGGGGTGCAGCCGCAGGCACTCCAGGCCGGTCGGGTCCCTGGAGGGCCACGGCCCGCCCACCACACAGCACGTGCCGCTGGCCTTCCGTCCTCATCCCACGTGCACGGATCGATGATGATACCCCCAAAACATTCCTTGGAAAAGCTGAACAAAATGAGTGAAAACTCACAACCGTCTCTCTCATCGTGACTGAGGTCCAGCACGTGGCCCGATGTAGGGAGAGTCGCAGGGAAGGAAAGCACGCTGATCTGATTCCGCCCCCACCCCAGCTGCCAGGGCTTTCCCCGCGCGAGACAACCGCCGTCATGCTTGCAGATGAGCCGCAAGTCCTCAGAGTCCAGGCCACGTTGCCCAAAGGGGCTGCCCCGCAAGAAAAGCCCAGGCGGTGGCGAGGCATGGGTGTCAGGGAGCCTGTGTGCTGTCGTTTTCGGAGAGCCCGCGACAATGAGGTCTGAAGCACACCTAGCGTGCGGAAACATGGTCAGGGCGGTGCTTGTAGGGCCAGTTCCCAGGACCAGTGATTGCCAGGCCACGGCGCCGCCTCTGTCCCTTCAAAGAAGCCCATGGCCAGGCCTTGTGTTGCGCGCATCCTAGGATGCCGCGTTGGGCCTAGGCAAAGAGTGGTGCCCACGCAGCTGGGAGCCTGGAAGGAGAGGGCTGGGCTACTGGCCAGGCAACTTCCCCACCCCTTGGCAACAGGAGGCATTCACTAGCGTTGTCCAAATGTGCGTGGTGGCTGGTTCTCAGCTTAGAATTCTTGGCGTAGAGGTGCCCCGTGCCCCTAGGGTCCCAGCGAAGCGGTCAGAAAGGAGGCATGTTGGCGGAGGGTGTTGGCAGAGCCTTGTTCCTGAAGCGCGGAACTCGCCTTGGCCGTCGCCAGGGCCTGCGGCACGGTCTACGCCCCCGGTTTGTGGGTAGGGCGTGTGTGTGTGTGTGTGTGTTTGTGTGTGTGTGTGTGTGTGTGTGTCCTGCGGGCCAGAACAAAAGAGGTCAATGCCTGCGCTCTTCTGCGTTCGGACAGGCCTTTTGCAGCTGGGCTCCGTGAGCGTAGCTGCCCCTCTATGGGACAGCGTCCTCTGCCCTCTTTGTGATCGTGTGGCCCTTTGGCGCTGCCAGCGTTGCTCTGCTCTGCTTTGTCCAGCAGACCAGGCCTGGCGTTAGGTTCCGGGCCGGTGGTCAGCTGTGCCAACGACGGGCTTTTTGTGCCTGTGTCGCACTTTTTATGCGCCCTTGGGAGTCCCTTCAGCTAAAGGGGCAGCGGGCCCCTCCCAGGAGTGTCTCGTGTCCTGGTGCAGGATCACATTCAGGAATCCCTTGGTGTGACGTAGGGCTGGGCGAGTTCCCTCCAGGCTGTCCAGCCACCTGTGTCCGGGCCATGGCGGATCAGGCTGGCATAATGGGCCCCACGAGGCAGGGCATCCTGCAGGCACACGGCTTCTTGTTGGGGGCCATTTGAGATGTGTGTAAGGATGAGGGTTTTGCCGGTGTTTGGTGTGAAGTATCCCGTTGGGGCAGGCCTCGTATCATCAGGCACCATCTTCTGAATGGGTGGAAGGTACGAGGAGCAAGATTAGGCCTCTAGAGTAGTCCCGTCTCTGGGTGACCACCCTGTGCAGACTTCAGGGCCGGTTTTTCTCTATGTTGACTTGGCGAGGATGAAGGCCCCGGATTTGAGGTGGTCAGCCCAGGCTGAGGTAGCATGGGGTGCTGCTGGGGCCTGGAATGCAGGGATCCAGACGCGTGGGGCAGCATCGTTGTCCCCTGGGTACTCGTGGCCCGCCTGGCCTTGGTGGTGTTCCTGGGGCCTTGCTCTTGGGAGGCGTTGACCTAACGTGGTGCGCGGGAGGCCAGCTGGCAGCAGGGGAGGGCAGTGTCAAGGCCAGCCACCTGTGTGCGGTGTTTCGGGGATGGTGAGGGTGTTTGCTGTGCTCTGGGTGGCCGCCATCTTGCTTGGCCCCCACTTCTGCTGTCCGCCCTTGGCATGGGCATTTGTGCTCAGAGGCTGGGCATTTAGGAAGGCTGCGGCATGGGTGCGAGGTACGGCCACTGACACACGGGCCACGCGACCTCGGGCCCAACACCGCCAGGCGGACCTGACACCTGGAAACATGCACGGCACAAAGCCGAGCCTTGGGAGTGGGACACAGGCACCCAGAACAGCCCCATCGCTAGGCCCATCAAGTCGAAGAGCGATAGGGAAAGCCGATGAGACGGTAAAGGCACGAGCCAGCAGTGTGGGGAAGGGCAGAGCCCTGCGTTGGGATCATGTTCTCATAGAAGCCTCCGATTTGCCTGTTCCTCCCAGGTAGAGTGGCCGCGTCAACGAGCCGTCATCATCCAGTTGGCCGGAGCGTCGTGCACAATGCTGAGGAGCCAGGGCTGTGGGCAGTGCTGCCGTGACCGAAGACTGACCTTCACACCCTGCTGCGGGATCGGGGCCGGCTGGGCACGGTAAGCTTTTCCTAGTCCCGAAGGCACACTATCCACGCGGGACCTTCCGGAGCTGCAGGGCTCCGGTGTCCGGCGTTTTGAGACCCACTGGCCACGAGGGCACTCTGGCCCTCTGGCTCAGGGGTGCAGCCGCAGGCACTCCAGGCCTGTCGGGTCCCTGGAGGGCCACGGCCCGCCCACCACACAGCACGTGTCGTTGGCCTTCCGTCCTCATCCCACGTGCACGGATCGATGATGATACCCCCAAAACATTCCTTGGAAAAGCTGAACAAAATGAGTGAAAACTCACAACCGTCTCTCTCATCGTGACTGAGGTCCAGCACGTGGCCCGATGTAGGGAGAGTCGCAGGGAAGGAAAGCACGCTGATCTGATTCCGCCCCCACCCCAGCTGCCAGGGCTTTCCCCGCGCGAGACAAACGCCGTCATGCTTGCAGATGAGCCTCAAGTCCTCAGAGTCCAGGCCACGTTGCCCAAAGGGGCTGCCCCGCAAGAAAAGCCCAGGCGGTGGCGAGGCATGGGTGTCAGGGAGCCTGTGTGCTGTCGTTTTCGGAGAGCCCGCGACAATGAGGTCTGAAGCACACCTAGCGTGCGGAAACATGGTCAGGGCGGTGCTTGTAGGGCCAGTTCCCAGGACCAGTGATTGCCAGGCCACGGCGCCACCTCTGTCCCTTCAAAGAAGCCCATGGCCAGGCCTTGTGTTGCGCGCATCCTAGGATGCCGCGTTGGGCCTAGGCAAAGAGTGGTGCCCACGCAGCTGGGAGCCTGGAAGGAGAGGGCTGGGCTACTGGCCTGGTAACTTCCCCACCCCTTGGCAACAGGAGGCATTCACTAGCGTTGTCCAAATGTGCGAGGTGGCTGGTTCTCAGCTTAGAAATCTTGGCGTAGAGGTGCCCCGTGGCCCTAGGGTCCCAGCGAAGCAGTCAGAAAGGAGGCATGTTGGCGGAGGGTGTTGGCAGAGCCTTGTTCCTGAAGCGCGGAACTCGCCTTGGCCGTCGCCAGGGCCTGCGGCACGGTCTACGCCCCCGGTTTGTGGGTGGGTAGGGCGTGTGTGTGTGTGTGTGTGAGTTTGTGTGTGTGTATGTGTGTGTGTGTGTGTGTGTGTCCTGCGGGCCAGAACAAAAGAGGTCAATGCCTGCGCTCTTCTGAGTTCGGACGGGCCTTTTGCAGCTGGGCTCCGTGAGCCTAGCTGCCCCTCTATGGGACAGCGTCCTCTGCCCTCTTTGTGTTCGTGTGGCCCTTTGGCGCTGCCAGCGTTGTTCTGCTCTGCTTTGTCCAGCAGACCAGGCCTGGCGTTAGGTTCCGGGCCGGTGGTCAGCTGTGCCAACGACGGGCTTTTTGTGCCTGTGTCGCACTTTTTATGCGCCCTTGGGAGTCCCTTCAGCTAAAGGGGCAGCGGGCCCCTCCCAGGAGTGTCTCGTGTCCTGGTGCAGGATCACATTCAGGAATCCCTTGGTGTGACGTAGGGCTGGGCGAGTTCCCTCCAGGCTGTCCAGCGACCTGTGTCCGGGCCATGGCGGATCAGGCTGGCATAATGGGCCCCACGAGGCAGGGCATCCTGCAGGCACACGGCTTCTTGTTGGGGGCCATTTGAGATGTGTGTAAGGATGAGGGTTTTGCCGGGGTTTGGTGTGAAGTATCCCGTTGGGGCAGGCCTCGTATCATCAGGCACCATCTTCTGAATGGGTGGAAGGTACGAGGAGCAAGATTAGGCCTCTAGAGTAGTCCCGTCTCTGGGAGACCACCCTGTGCAGAATTCAGGACAGGTTTTTCTCTATGTTGACTTGGCGAGGATGAAGGCCCCGGATTTGAGGTGGTCAGCCCAGGCTGAGGTAGCATGGGGTGCTGCTGGGGCCTGGAATGCAGGGATCCAGACGCGTGGGGCAGCATCGTTGTCCCCTGGGTACTCGTGGCCCGCCTGGCCTTGGTGGTGTTCCTGGGGCCTTGCTCTTGGGAGGCGTTGACCTAACGTGGTGCGCGGGAGGCCAGCTGGCAGCAGGGGAGGGCAGTGTCAAGGCCAGCCACCTGTGTGCGGTGTTTCGGGGATGGTGAGGGTGTTTGCTGTGCTCTGGGTGGCCGCCATCTTGCTTGGCCCCCACTTCTGCTGTCCGCCCTTGGCATGGGCATTTGTGCTCAGAGGCTGGGCATTTAGGAAGGCTGCGGCATGGGTGCGAGGTACGGCCACTGACACACGGGCCACGCGACCTCGGGCCCAACACGGCCAGGCGGACCTGACACCTGGAAACATGCACGGCACAAAGCCGAGCCTTGGGAGTGGGACACAGGCACCCAGAACAGCCCCATCGCTAGGCCCATCAAGTCGAAGAGCGATAGGGAAAGCCGATGAGACGGTAAAGGCACGAGCCAGCAGTGTGGGGAAGGGCAGAGCCCTGCGCTGGGATCATGTTCTCATAGAAGCCTCCGATTTGCCTGTTCCTCCCAGGTAGAGTGGCCGCGTCAACGAGCCGTCATCATCCAGTTGGCCGGAGCGTCGTGCACAATGCTGAGGAGCCAGGGCTGTGGGCAGTGCTGCCGTGACCGAAGACTGACCTTCACACCCTGCTGCGGGATCGGGGCCGGCTGGGCACGGTAAGCTTTTCCTAGTCCCGAAGGCACACTATCCACGCGGGACCTTCCGGAGCTGCAGGGCTCCGGTGTCCGGCGTTTTGAGACCCACTGGCCACGAGGGCGCTCTGGCCCTCTGGCTCAGGGGTGCAGCCGCAGGCACTCCAGGCCGGTTGGGTCCCTGGAGGGCCACGGCCCGCCCACCACACAGCACGTGCCGCTGGCCTTCCGTCCTCATCCCACGTGCACGGATCGATGATGATACCCCCAAAACATTCCTTGGAAAAGCTGAACAAAATGAGTGAAAACTCACAACCGTCTCTCTCATCGTGACTGAGGTCCAGCACGTGGCCCGATGTAGGGAGAGTCGCAGGGAAGGAAAGCACGCTGATCTGATTCCGCCCCCACCCCAGCTGCCAGGGCTTTCCCCGCGCGAGACAACCGCCGTCATGCTTGCAGATGAGCCGCAAGTCCTCAGAGTCCAGGCCACGTTGCCCAAAGGGGCTGCCCCGCAAGAAAAGCCCAGGCGGTGGTGAGGCATGGGTGTCAGGGAGCCTGTGTGCTGTCGTTTTCGGAGAGCCCGCGACAATGAGGTCTGAAGCACACCTAGCGTGCGGAAACATGGTCAGGGCGGTGCTTGTAGGGCCAGTTCCCAGGACCAGTGATTGCCAGGCCACGGCGCCGCCTCTGTCCCTTCAAAGAAGCCCATGGCCAGGCCTTGTGTTGCGCGCATCCTAGGATGCCGCGTTGGGCCTAGGCAAAGAGTGGTGCCCACGCAGCTGGGAGCCTGGAAGGAGAGGGCTGGGCTACTGGCCAGGCAACTTCCCCACCCCTTGGCAACAGGAGGCATTCACTAGCGTTGTCCAAATGTGCGTGGTGGCTGGTTCTCAGCTTAGAATTCTTGGCGTAGAGGTGCCCCGTGCCCCTAGGGTCCCAGCGAAGCGGTCAGAAAGGAGGCATGTTGGCGGAGGGTGTTGGCAGAGCCTTGTTCCTGAAGCGCGGAACTCGCCTTGGCCGTCGCCAGGGCCTGCGGCACGGTCTACGCCCCCGGTTTGTGGGTAGGGCGTGTGTGTGTGTGTGTGTGTTTGTGTGTGTGTGTGTGTGTGTTTCCTGCGGGCCAGAACAAAAGAGGTCAATGCCTGCGCTCTTCTGAGTTCGGACAGGCCTTTTGCAGCTGGGCTCCGTGAGCGTAGCTGCCCCTCTATGGGACAGCGTCCTCTGCCCTCTTTGTGATCGTGTGGCCCTTTGGCGCTGCCAGCGTTGCTCTGCTCTGCTTTGTCCAGCAGACCAGGCCTGGCGTTAGGTTCCGGGCCGGTGGTCAGCTGTGCCAACGACGGGCTTTTTGTGCCTGTTTCGCACTTTTTATGCGCCCTTGGGAGTCCCTTTAGCTAAAGGGGCAGCGGGCCCCTCCCAGGAGTGTCTCGTGTCCTGGTGCAGGATCACATTCAGGAATCCCTTGGTGTGACGTAGGGCTGGGCGAGTTCCCTCCAGGCTGTCCAGCCACCTGTGTCCGGGCCATGGCGGATCAGGCTGGCATAATGGGCCCCACGAGGCAGGGCATCCTGCAGGCACACGGCTTCTTGTTGGGGGCCATTTGAGATGTGTGTAAGGATGAGGGTTTTGCCGGTGTTTGGTGTGAAGTATCCCGTTGGGGCAGGCCTCGTATCATCAGGCACCATCTTCTGAATGGGTGGAAGGTACGAGGAGCAAGATTAGGCCTCTAGAGTAGTCCCGTCTCTGGGTGACCACCCTGTGCAGACTTCAGGGCCGGTTTTTCTCTATGTTGACTTGGTGAGGATGAAGGCCCCGGATTTGAGGTGGTCAGCCCAGGCTGAGGTAGCATGGGGTGCTGCTGGGGACTGGAATGCAGGGATCCAGACGCGTGGGGCATCATCGTTGTCCCCTGGGTACTCGTGACCCGCCTGGCCTTGGTGGTGTTCCTGGGGCCTTGCTCTTGGGAGGCGTTGACCTAACGTGGTGCGCGGGAGGCCAGCTGATAGCAGGGGAGGGCAGTGTCAAGGCCAGCCACCTGTGTGCGGTGTTTCGGGGATGGTGAGGGTGTTTGCTGTGCTCTGGGTGGCCGCCATCTTGCTTGGCCCCCACTTCTGCTGTCCGCCCTTGGCATGGGCATTTGTGCTCAGAGGCTGGGCATTTAGGAAGGCTGCGGCATGGGTGCGAGGTACGGCCACTGACACACGGGCCACGCGACCTCGGGCCCAACACCGCCAGGCGGACCTGACACCTGGAAACATGCACGGCACAAAGCCGAGCCTTGGGAGTGGGACACAGGCACCCAGAACAGCCCCATCGCTTGGCCCATCAAGTCGAAGAGCGATAGGGAAAGCCGATGAGACGGTAAAGGCACGAGCCAGCAGTGTGGGGAAGGGCAGAGCCCTGCGCTGGGATCATGTTCTCATAGAAGCCTCCGATTTGCCTGTTCCTCCCAGGTAGAGTGGCCACGTCAACGAGCCGTCATCATCCAGTTGGCCGGAGCGTCGTGCACAATGCTGAGGAGCCAGGGCTGTGGGCAGTGCTGCCGTGACCGAAGACTGACCTTCACACCCTGCTGCGGGATCGGGGCCGGCTGGGCACGGTAAGCTTTTCCTAGTCCCGAAGGCACACTATCCACGCGGGACCTTCCGGAGCTGCAGGGCTCCGGTGTCCGGCGTTTTGAGACCCACTGGCCACGAGGGCGCTCTGGCCCTCTGGCTCAGGGGTGCAGCCGCAGGCACTCCAGGCCTGTCGGGTCCCTGGAGGGCCACGGCCCGCCCACCACACAGCACGTGCCGTTGGCCTTCCGTCCTCATCCCACGTGCACGGATCGATGATGATACCCCCAAAACATTCCTTGGAAAAGCTGAACAAAATGAGTGAAAACTCACAACCGTCTCTCTCATCGTGACTGAGGTCCAGCACGTGGCCCGATGTAGGGAGAGTCGCAGGGAAGGAAAGCACGCTGATCTGATTCCGCCCCCACCCCAGCTGCCAGGGCTTTCCCCGCGCGAGACAACCGCCGTCATGCTTGCAGATGAGCCGCAAGTCCTCAGAGTCCAGGCCATGTTGCCCAAAGGGGCTGCCCCGCAAGAAAAGGCCAGGCGGTGGCGAGGCATGGGTGTCAGGGAGCCTGTGTGCTGTCGTTTTCGGAGAGCCCGCGACAATGAGGTCTGAAGCACACCTAGCGTGCGGAAACATGGTCAGGGCGGTGCTTGTAGGGACAGTTCCCAGGACCAGTGATTGCCAGGCCACGGCGCCGCCACTGTCCCTTCAAAGAAGCCCATGGCCAGGCCTTGTGTTGCGCGCATCCTAGGATGCCGCGTTGGGCCTAGGCAAAGAGTGGTGCCCACGCAGCTGGGAGCCTGGAAGGAGAGGGCTGGGCTACTGGCCTGGCAACTTCCCCAACCCTTGGCAACAGGAGGCATTCACTAGCGTTGTCCAAATGTGCGTGGTGGCTGGTTCTCAGCTTAGAAATCTTGGCGTAGAGGTGCCCCGTGGCCCTAGGGTCCCAGCGAAGCGGTCAGAAAGGAGGCATGTTGGCGGAGGGTGTTGGCAGAGCCTTGTTCCTGAAGCGCGGAACTCGCCTTGGCCGTCGCCAGGGCCTGCGGCACGGTCTACGCCCCCGGTTTGTGGGTGGGTAGGGCGTGTGTGTGTGTGTGTGTGTGAGTTTGTGTGTGTGTGTGTGTGTGTGTGTGTGTGTGTGTGTCCTGCGGGCCAGAACAAAAGAGGTCAATGCCTGCGCTCTTCTGAGTTCGGACGGGCCTTTTGCAGCTGGGCTCCGTGAGCGTAGCTGCCCCTCTATGGGACAGCGTCCTCTGCCCTCTTTGTGATCGTGTGGCCCTTTGGCGCTGCCAGCGTTGCTCTGCTCTGCTTTGTCCAGCAGACCAGGCCTGGCGTTAGGTTCCGGGCCGGTGGTCAGCTGTGCCAACGACGGGCTTTTTGTGCCTGTGTCGCACTTTTTATGCGCCCTTGGGAGTCCCTTCAGCTAAAGGGGCAGCGGGCCCCTCCCAGGAGTGTCTCGTGTCCTGGTGCAGGATCACATTCAGGAATCCCTTGGTGTGACGTAGGGCTGGGCGAGTTCCCTCCAGGCTGTCCAGCCACCTGTGTCCGGGCCATGGCGGATCAGGCTGGCATAATGGCCCCCACGAGGCAGGGCATCCTGCAGGCACACGGCTTCTTGTTGGGGGCCATTTGAGATGTGTGTAAGGATGAGGGTTTTGCCGGTGTTTGGTGTGAAGTATCCCGTTGTGGCAGGCCTCGTATCATCAGGCACCATCTTCTGAATGGGTGGAAGGTACGAGGAGCAAGATTAGGCCTCTAGAGTAGTCCCGTCTCTGGGTGACCACCCTGTGCAGACTTCAGGGCCGGTTTTTCTCTATGTTGACTTGGCGAGGATGAAGGCCCCGGATTTGAGGTGGTCAGCCCAGGCTGAGGTAGCATGGGGTGCTGCTGGGGCCTGGAATGCAGGGATCCAGACGCGTGGGGCAGCATCGTTGTCCCCTGGGTACTCGTGGCCCGCCTGGCCTTGGTGGTGTTCCTGGGGCCTTGCTCTTGGGAGGCGTTGACCTAACGTGGTGCGCGGGAGGCCAGCTGGCAGCAGGGGAGGGCAGTGTCAAGGCCAGCCACCTGTGTGCGGTGTTTCGGGGATGGTGAGGGTGTTTGCTGTGCTCTGGGTGGCCGCCATCTTGCTTGGCCCCCACTTCTGCTGTCCGCCCTTGGCATGGGCATTTGTGCTCAGAGGCTGGGCATTTAGGAAGGCTGCGGCATGGGTGCGAGGTACGGCCACTGACACACGGGCCACGCGACCTCGGGCCCAACACCGCCAGGCGGACCTGACACCTGGAAACATGCACGGCACAAAGCCGAGCCTTGGGAGTGGGACACAGGCACCCAGAACAGCCCCATCGCTAGGCCCATCAAGTCGAAGAGCGATAGGGAAAGCCGATGAGACGGTAAAGGCACGAGCCAGCAGTGTGGGGAAGGGCAGAGCCCTGCGCTGGGATCATGTTCTCATAGAAGCCTCCGATTTGCCTGTTCCTCCCAGGTAGAGTGGCCGCGTCAACGAGCCGTCATCATCCAGTTGGCCGGAGCGTCGTGCACAATGCTGAGGAGCCAGGGCTGTGGGCAGTGCTGCCGTGACCGAAGACTGACCTTCACACCCTGCTGCGGGATCGGGGCCGGCTGGGCACGGTAAGCTTTTCCTAGTCCCGAAGGCACACTATCCACGCGGGACCTTCCGGAGCTGCAGGGCTCCGGTGTCCGGCGTTTTGAGACCCACTGGCCACGAGGGCGCTCTGGCCCTCTGGCTCAGGGGTGCAGCCGCAGGCACTCCAGGCCGGTCGGGTGCCTGGAGGGCCACGGCCCGCCGACCACACAGCACGTGCCGTTGGCCTTCCGTCCTCATCCCACGTGCACGGATCGATGATGATACCCCCAAAACATTCCTTGGAAAAGCTGAACAAAATGAGTGAAAACTCACAACCGTCTCTCTCATCGTGACTGAGGTCCAGCACGTGGCCCGATGTAGGGAGAGTCGCAGGGAAGGAAAGCACGCTGATCTGATTCCGCCCCCACCCCAGCTGCCAGGGCTTTCCCCGCGCGAGACAACCGCCGTCATGCTTGTAGAGGAGCCGCAAGTCCTCAGAGTCCAGGCCACGTTGCCCAAAGGGGCTGCCCCGCAAGAAAAGCCCAGGCGGTGGCGAGGCATGGGTGTCAGGGAGCCTGTGTGCTGTCGTTTTCAGAGAGCCTGCGACAATGAGGTCTGAAGCACACCTAGCGTGCGGAAACATGGTCAGGGCGGTGCTTGTAGGGCCAGTTCCCAGGACCAGTGATTGCCAGGCCACGGCGCCGCCTCTGTCCCTTCAAAGAAGCCCATGGCCAGGCCTTGTGTTGCGCGCATCCTAGGATGCCGCGTTGGGCCTAGGCAAAGAGTGGTGCCCACGCAGCTGGGAGCCTGGAAGGAGAGGGCTGGGCTACTGGCCAGGCAACTTCCCCACCCCTTGGCAACAGGAGGCATTCACTAGCGTTGTCCAAATGTGCGTGGTGGCTGGTTCTCAGCTTAGAATTCTTGGCGTAGAGGTGCCCCGTGGCCCTAGGGTCCCAGCGAAGCGGTCAGAAAGGAGGCATGTTGGCGGAGGGTGTTGGCAGAGCCTTGTTTCTGAAGCGCGGAACTCGCCTTGGCCGTCGCCAGGGCCTGCGGCACGGTCTACGCCCCCGGTTTGTGGGTAGGGCGTGTGTGTGTGTGTGTGTGTGTGTGAGGTTGTGTGTGTGTGTGTGTGTGTGTGTGTGTGTGTGTGTGTGTGTCCTGTGGGGCAGAACAAAAGAGTTCAATGCCTGCGCTCTTCTGAGTTCGGACGGGCCTTTTGCAGCTGGGCTCCGTGAGCGTAGCTGCCCCTCTATGTGACAGCGTCCTCTGCCCTCTTTGTGATCGTGTGGCCCTTTGGCGCTGCCAGCGTTGCTCTGCTCTGCTTTGTCCAGCAGACCAGGCCTGGCGTTAGGTTCCGGGCCGGTGGTCAGCTGTGCCAACGACGGGCTTTTTGTGCCTGTGTCGCACTTTTTATGCGCCCTTGGGAGTCCCTTCAGCTAAAGGGGCAGCAGGCCCCTCCCAGGAGTGTCTCGTGTCCTGGTGCAGGATCACATTCAGGAATCCCTTGGTGTGACGTAGGGCTGGGCGAGTTCCCTCCAGGCTGTCCAGCCACCTGTGTCCGGGCCATGGCGGATCAGGCTGGCATAATGGGCCCCACGAGGCAGGGCATCCTGCAGGCACACGGCTTCTTGTTGGGGGCCATTTGAGATGTGTGTAAGGATGAGGGTTTTGCCGGTGTTTGGTGTGAAGTATCCCGTTGTGGCAGGCCTCGTATCATCAGGCACCATCTTCTGAATGGGTGGAAGGTACGAGGAGCAAGATTAGGCCTCTAGAGTAGTCCCGTCTCCGGGTGACCACCCTGTGCAGACTTCAGGGCCGGTTTTTCTCTATGTTGACTTGGCGAGGATGAAGGCCCCGGATTTGAGGTGGTCAGCCCAGGCTGAGGTAGCATGGGGTGCTGCTGGGGCCTGGAATGCAGGATCCAGATGCGTGGGGCAGCATCGTTGTCCCCTGGGTACTCGTGGCCCGCCTGGCCTTGGTGGTGTTCCTGGGGCCTTGCTCTTGGCAGGCGTTGACCTAACGTGGTGCGCGGGAGGCCAGCTGGCAGCAGGGCAGGGCAGTGTCAAGGCCAGCCACCTGTGTGCGGTGTTTCGGGGATGGTGAGGGTGTTTGCTGTGCTCTGGGTGGCCGCCATCTTGCTTGGCCCCCACTTCTGCTGTCCGCCCTTGGCATGGGCATTTGTGCTCTGAGGCTGGGCATTTAGGAAGTCTGCGGCATGGGTGCGAGGTACGGCCACTTACACACGGGCCACGCGACCTCGGGCCCAACACCGCCAGGCGGACCTGACACCTGGAAACATGCACGGCACAAAGCCGAGCCTTGGGAGTGGGACACAGGCACCCAGAACAGCCCCATCGCTAGGCCCATCAAGTCGAAGAGCGATAGGGAAAGCCGATGAGACGGTAAAGGCCGAGCCAGCAGTGTGGGGAAGGGCAGAGCCCTGCGCTGGGATCATGTTCTCATAGAAGCCTCCGATTTGCCTGTTCCTCCCAGGTAGAGTGGCCGCGTCAACGAGCCGTCATCATCCAGTTGGCCGGAGCGTCGTGCACAATGCTGAGGAGCCAGGGCTGTGGGCAGTGCTGCCGTGACCGAAGAATGACCTTCACACCCTGCTGCGGGATCGGGGCCGGCTGGGCACGGTAAGCTTTTCCTAGTCCCGAAGGCACACTATCCACGCGGGACCTTCCGGAGCTGCAGGGCTCCGGTGTCCGGCGTTTTGAGACCCACTGGCCACGAGGGCGCTCTGGCCCTCTGGCTCAGGGGTGCAGCCGCAGGCACTCCAGGCCGGTCGGGTCCCTGGAGGGCCACGGCCCGCCCACCACACAGCACGTGCCGCTGGCCTTCCGTCCTCATCCCACGTGCACGGATCGATGATGATACCCCCAAAACATTCCTTGGAAAAGCTGAACAAAATGAGTGAAAACTCACAACCGTCTCTCTCATCGTGACTGAGGTCCAGCACGTGGCCCGATGTAGGGAGAGTCGCAGGGAAGGAAAGCACGCTGATCTGATTCCGCCCCCACCCCAGCTGCCAGGGCTTTCCCCGCGCGAGACAACCGCCGTCATGCTTGCAGATGAGCCGCAAGTCCTCAGAGTCCAGGCCACGTTGCCCAAAGGGGCTGCCCCGCAAGAAAAGCCCAGGCGGTGGCGAGGCATGGGTGTCAGGGAGCCTGTGTGCTGTCGTTTTCGGAGAGCCCGCGACAATGAGGTCTGAAGCACACCTAGCGTGCGGAAACATGGTCAGGGCGGTGCTTGTAGGGCCAGTTCCCAGGACCAGTGATTGCCAGGCCACGGCGCCGCCTCTGTCCCTTCAAAGAAGCCCATGGCCAGGCCTTGTGTTGTGCGCCTCCTAGGATGCCGCGTTGGGCCTAGGCAAAGAGTGGTGCCCACGCAGCTGGGAGCCTGGAAGGAGAGGGCTGGGTTACTGGCCAGGCAACTTCCCCACCCCTTGGCAACAGGAGGCATTCACTAGCGTTGTCCAAATGTGCGTGGTGGTTGGTTCTCAGCTTAGAATTCTTGGCGTAGAGGTGCCCCGTGGCCCTAGGGTCCCAGCGAAGCGGTCAGAAAGGAGGCATGTTGGCGGAGGGTGTTGGCAGAGCCTTGTTCCTGAAGCGCGGAACTCGCCTTGGCCGTCGCCAGGGCCTGCGGCACGGTCTACGCCCCCGGTTTGTGGGTGGGTAGGGCGTGTGTGTGTGTGTGTGTGTGTGTGTGAGTTTGTGTGTGTGTGTGTGTGTGTGTGTGTGTGTGTGTGTGTGTCCTGCGGGCCAGAACAAAAGAGGTCAATGCCTGCGCTCTTCTGAGTTCGGACGGGCCTTTTGCAGCTGGGCTCCGTGAGCGTAGCTGCCCCTCTATGGGACAGCGTCCTCTGCCCTCTTTGTGATCGTGTGGCCCTTTGGCGCTGCCAGCGTTGCTCTGCTCTGCTTTGTCCAGCAGACCAGGCCTGGCGTTAGGTTCCGGGCCGGTGGTCAGCTGTGCCAACGACGGGCTTTTTGTGCCTGTGTCGCACTTTTTATGCGCCCTTGGGAGTCCCTTCAGCTAAAGGGGCAGCGGGCCCCTCCCAGGAGTGTCTCGTGTCCTGGTGCAGGATCACATTCAGGAATCCCTTGGTGTGACGTAGGGCTGGGCGAGTTCCCTCCAGGCTGTCCAGCCACCTGTGTCCGGGCCATGGCGGATCAGGCTGGCATAATGGCCCCCACGAGGCAGGGCATCCTGCAGGCACACGGCTTCTTGTTGGGGGCCATTTGAGATGTGTGTAACGATGAGGGTTTTGCCGGTGTTTGGTGTGAAGTATCCCGTTGTGGCAGGCCTCGTATCATCAGGCACCATCTTCTGAATGGGTGGAAGGTACAAGGAGCAAGATTAGGCCTCTAGAGTAGTCCCGTCTCTGGGTGACCACCCTGTGCAGACTTCAGGGCCGGTTTTTCTCTATGTTGACTTGGCGAGGATGAAGGCCCCGGATTTGAGGTGGTCAGCCCAGGCTGAGGTAGCATGGGGTGCTGCTGGGGCCTGGAATGCAGGATCCAGACGCGTGGGGCAGCATCGTTGTCCCCTGGGTACTCGTGGCCCGCCTGGCCTTGGTGGTGTTCCTGGGGCCTTGCTCTTGGGAGGCGTTGACCTAACGTGGTGCGCGGGAGGCCAGCTGGCAGCAGGGAAGGGCAGTGTCAAGGCCAGCCACCTGTGTGCGGTGTTTCGGGGATGGTGAGGGTGTTTGCTGTGCTCTGGGTGGCCGCCATCTTGCTTGGCCCCCACTTCTGCTGTCCGCCCTTGGCATGGGCATTTGTGCTCTGAGGCTGGGCATTTAGGAAGGCTGCGGCATGGGTGCGAGGTACGGCCACTGACACACGGGCCACGCGACCTCGGGCCCAACACCGCCAGGCGGACCTGACACCTGGAAACATGCACGGCACAAAGCCGAGCCTTGGGAGTGGGACACAGGCACCCAGAACAGCCCCATCGCTAGGCCCATCAAGTCGAAGAGCGATAGGGAAAGCCGATGAGACGGTAAAGGCACGAGCCAGCAGTGTGGGGAAGGGCAGAGCCCTGCGTTGGGATCATGTTCTCATAGAAGCCTCCGATTTGCCTGTTCCTCCCAGGTAGAGTGGCCGCGTCAACGAGCCGTCATCATCCAGTTGGCCGGAGCGTCGTGCACAATGCTGAGGAGCCAGGGCTGTGGGCAGTGCTGCCGTGACCGAAGACTGACCTTCACACCCTGCTGCGGGATCGGGGCCGGCTGGGCACGGTAAGCTTTTCCTAGTCCCGAAGGCACACTATCCACGCGGGACCTTCCGGAGCTGCAGGGCTCCGGTGTCCGGCGTTTTGAGACCCACTGGCCACGAGGGCGCTCTGGCCCTCTGGCTCAGGGGTGCAGCCGCAGGCACTCCAGGCCGGTTGGGTCCCTGGAGGGCCACGGCCCGCCCACCACACAGCACGTGCCGCTGGCCTTCCGTCCTCATCCCACGTGCACGGATCGATGATGATACCCCCAAAACATTCCTTGGAAAAGCTGAACAAAATGAGTGAAAACTCACAACCGTCTCTCTCATCGTGACTGAGGTCCAGCACGTGGCCCGATGTAGGGAGAGTCGCAGGGAAGGAAAGCACGCTGATCTGATTCCGCCCCCACCCCAGCTGCCAGGGCTTTCCCCGCGCGAGACAACCGCCGTCATGCTTGCAGATGAGCCGCAAGTCCTCAGAGTCCAGGCCACGTTGCCCAAAGGGGCTGCCCCGCAAGAAAAGCCCAGGCGGTGGCGAGGCATGGGTGTCAGGGAGCCTGTGTGCTGTCGTTTTCGGAGAGCCCGCGACAATGAGGTCTGAAGCACACCTAGCGTGCGGAAACATGGTCAGGGCGGTGCTTGTAGGGCCAGTTCCCAGGACCAGTGATTGCCAGGCCACGGCGCCGCCTCTGTCCCTTCAAAGAAGCCCATGGCCAGGCCTTGTGTTGCGCGCATCCTAGGATGCCGCGTTGGGCCTAGGCAAAGAGTGGTGCCCACGCAGCTGGGAGCCTGGAAGGAGAGGGCTGGGCTACTGGCCAGGCAACTTCCCCACCCCTTGGCAACAGGAGGCATTCACTAGCGTTGTCCAAATGTGCGTGGTGGCTGGTTCTCAGCTTAGAATTCTTGGCGTAGAGGTGCCCCGTGCCCCTAGGGTCCCAGCGAAGCGGTCAGAAAGGAGGCATGTTGGCGGAGGGTGTTGGCAGAGCCTTGTTCCTGAAGCGCGGAACTCGCCTTGGCCGTCGCCAGGGCCTGCGGCACGGTCTACGCCCCCGGTTTGTGGGTAGGGCGTGTGTGTGTGTGTGTGTGTTTGTGTGTGTGTGTGTGTGTGTGTCCTGCGGGCCAGAACAAAAGAGGTCAATGCCTGCGCTCTTCTGAGTTCGGACAGGCCTTTTGCAGCTGGGCTCCGTGAGCGTAGCTGCCCCTCTATGGGACAGCGTCCTCTGCCCTCTTTGTGATCGTGTGGCCCTTTGGCGCTGCCAGCGTTGCTCTGCTCTGCTTTGTCCA
Source organism: Muscardinus avellanarius (assembly GCF_963383645.1). Lineage (NCBI taxonomy): Eukaryota > Metazoa > Chordata > Mammalia > Rodentia > Gliridae > Muscardinus > Muscardinus avellanarius. The sequence continues at coordinate 164,288,865 of NC_137788.1, forward strand.
GCAGACCAGGCCTGGCGTTAGGTTCCGGGCCGGTGGTCAGCTGTGCCAACGACGGGCTTTTTGTGCCTGTGTCGCACTTTTTATGCGCCCTTGGGAGTCCCTTCAGCTAAAGGGGCAGCGGGCCCCTCCCAGGAGTGTCTCGTGTCCTGGTGCAGGATCACATTCAGGAATCCCTTGGTGTGACGTAGGGCTGGGCGAGTTCCCTCCAGGCTGTCCAGCCACCTGTGTCCGGGCCATGGCGGATCAGGCTGGCATAATGGGCCCCACGAGGCAGGGCATCCTGCAGGCACACGGCTTCTTGTTGGGGGCCATTTGAGATGTGTGTAAGGATGAGGGTTTTGCCGGTGTTTGGTGTGAAGTATCCCGTTGGGGCAGGCCTCGTATCATCAGGCACCATCTTCTGAATGGGTGGAAGGTACGAGGAGCAAGATTAGGCCTCTAGAGTAGTCCCGTCTCCGGGTGACCACCCTGTGCAGACTTCAGGGCCGGTTTTTCTCTATGTTGACTTGGCGAGGATGAAGGCCCCGGATTTGAGGTGGTCAGCCCAGGCTGAGGTAGCATGGGGTGCTGCTGGGGCCTGGAATGCAGGATCCAGATGCGTGGGGCAGCATCGTTGTCCCCTGGGTACTCGTGGCCCGCCTGGCCTTGGTGGTGTTCCTGGGGCCTTGCTCTTGGCAGGCGTTGACCTAACGTGGTGCGCGGGAGGCCAGCTGGCAGCAGGGCAGGGCAGTGTCAAGGCCAGCCACCTGTGTGCGGTGTTTCGGGGATGGTGAGGGTGTTTGCTGTGCTCTGGGTGGCCGCCATCTTGCTTGGCCCCCACTTCTGCTGTCCGCCCTTGGCATGGGCATTTGTGCTCTGAGGCTGGGCATTTAGGAAGTCTGCGGCATGGGTGCGAGGTACGGCCACTTACACACGGGCCACGCGACCTCGGGCCCAACACCGCCAGGCGGACCTGACACCTGGAAACATGCACGGCACAAAGCCGAGCCTTGGGAGTGGGACACAGGCACCCAGAACAGCCCCATCGCTAGGCCCATCAAGTCGAAGAGCGATAGGGAAAGCCGATGAGACGGTAAAGGCCGAGCCAGCAGTGTGGGGAAGGGCAGAGCCCTGCGCTGGGATCATGTTCTCATAGAAGCCTCCGATTTGCCTGTTCCTCCCAGGTAGAGTGGCCGCGTCAACGAGCCGTCATCATCCAGTTGGCCGGAGCGTCGTGCACAATGCTGAGGAGCCAGGGCTGTGGGCAGTGCTGCCGTGACCGAAGAATGACCTTCACACCCTGCTGCGGGATCGGGGCCGGCTGGGCACGGTAAGCTTTTCCTAGTCCCGAAGGCACACTATCCACGCAGGACCTTCCGGAGCTGCAGGGCTCCGGTGTCCGGCGTTTTGAGACCCACTGGCCACGAGGGCGCTCTGGCCCTCTGGCTCAGGGGTGCAGCCGCAGGCACTCCAGGCCGGTCGGGTCCCTGGAGGGCCACGGCCCGCCCACCACACAGCACGTGCCGCTGGCCTTCCGTCCTCATCCCACGTGCACGGATCGATGATGATACCCCCAAAACATTCCTTGGAAAAGCTGAACAAAATGAGTGAAAACTCACAACCGTCTCTCTCATCGTGACTGAGGTCCAGCACGTGGCCCGATGTAGGGAGAGTCGCAGGGAAGGAAAGCACGCTGATCTGATTCCGCCCCCACCCCAGCTGCCAGGGCTTTCCCCGCGCGAGACAACCGCCGTCATGCTTGCAGATGAGCCGCAAGTCCTCAGAGTCCAGGCCACGTTGCCCAAAGGGGCTGCCCCGCAAGAAAAGCCCAGGCGGTGGCGAGGCATGGGTGTCAGGGAGCCTGTGTGCTGTCGTTTTCGGAGAGCCCGCGACAATGAGGTCTGAAGCACACCTAGCGTGCGGAAACATGGTCAGGGCGGTGCTTGTAGGGCCAGTTCCCAGGACCAGTGATTGCCAGGCCACGGCGCCGCCTCTGTCCCTTCAAAGAAGCCCATGGCCAGGCCTTGTGTTGCGCGCCTCCTAGGATGCCGCGTTGGGCCTAGGCAAAGAGTGGTGCCCACGCAGCTGGGAGCCTGGAAGGAGAGGGCTGGGTTACTGGCCAGGCAACTTCCCCACCCCTTGGCAACAGGAGGCATTCACTAGCGTTGTCCAAATGTGCGTGGTGGTTGGTTCTCAGCTTAGAATTCTTGGCGTAGAGGTGCCCCGTGGCCCTAGGGTCCCAGCGAAGCGGTCAGAAAGGAGGCATGTTGGCGGAGGGTGTTGGCAGAGCCTTGTTCCTGAAGCGCGGAACTCGCCTTGGCCGTCGCCAGGGCCTGCGGCACGGTCTACGCCCCCGGTTTGTGGGTAGGGCGTGTGTGTGTGTGTGTGTGTTTGTGTGTGTGTGTGTGTGTGTGTCCTGCGGGCCAGAACAAAAGAGGTCAATGCCTGCGCTCTTCTGAGTTCGGACAGGCCTTTTGCAGCTGGGCTCCGTGAGCGTAGCTGCCCCTCTATGGGACAGCGTCCTCTGCCCTCTTTGTGATCGTGTGGCCCTTTGGCGCTGCCAGCGTTGCTCTGCTCTGCTTTGTCCAGCAGACCAGGCCTGGCGTTAGGTTCCGGGCCGGTGGTCAGCTGTGCCAACGACGGGCTTTTTGTGCCTGTGTCGCACTTTTTATGCGCCCTTGGGAGTCCCTTCAGCTAAAGGGGCAGCGGGCCCCTCCCAGGAGTGTCTCGTGTCCTGGTGCAGGATCACATTCAGGAATCCCTTGGTGTGACATAGGGCTGGGCGAGTTCCCTCCAGGCTGTCCAGCCACCTGTGTCCGGGCCATGGCGGATCAGGCTGGCATAATGGGCCCCACGAGGCAGGGCATCCTGCAGGCACACGGCTTCTTGTTGGGGGCCATTTGAGATGTGTGTAAGGATGAGGGTTTTGCCGGTGTTTGGTGTGAAGTATCCCGTTGTGGCAGGCCTCGTATCATCAGGCACCATCTTCTGAATGGGTGGAAGGTACGAGGAGCAAGATTAGGCCTCTAGAGTAGTCCCGTCTCCGGGTGACCACCCTGTGCAGACTTCAGGGCCGGTTTTTCTCTATGTTGACTTGGCGAGGATGAAGGCCCCGGATTTGAGGTGGTCAGCCCAGGCTGAGGTAGCATGGGGTGCTGCTGGGGCCTGGAATGCAGGATCCAGATGCGTGGGGCAGCATCGTTGTCCCCTGGGTACTCGTGGCCCGCCTGGCCTTGGTGGTGTTCCTGGGGCCTTGCTCTTGGCAGGCGTTGACCTAACGTGGTGCGCGGGAGGCCAGCTGGCAGCAGGGCAGGGCAGTGTCAAGGCCAGCCACCTGTGTGCGGTGTTTCGGGGATGGTGAGGGTGTTTGCTGTGCTCTGGGTGGCCGCCATCTTGCTTGGCCCCCACTTCTGCTGTCCGCCCTTGGCATGGGCATTTGTGCTCTGAGGCTGGGCATTTAGGAAGTCTGCGGCATGGGTGCGAGGTACGGCCACTTACACACGGGCCACGCGACCTCGGGCCCAACACCGCCAGGCGGACCTGACACCTGGAAACATGCACGGCACAAAGCCGAGCCTTGGGAGTGGGACACAGGCACCCAGAACAGCCCCATCGCTAGGCCCATCAAGTCGAAGAGCGATAGGGAAAGCCGATGAGACGGTAAAGGCACGAGCCAGCAGTGTGGGGAAGGACAGAGCCCTGCGCTGGGATCATGTTCTCATAGAAGCCTCCGATTTGCCTGTTCCTCCCAGGTAGAGTGGCCGCGTCAACGAGCCGTCATCATCCAGTTGGCCGGAGCGTCGTGCACAATGCTGAGGAGCCAGGGCTGTGGGCAGTGCTGCCGTGACCGAAGAATGACCTTCACACCCTGCTGCGGGATCGGGGCCGGCTGGGCACGGTAAGCTTTTCCTAGTCCCGAAGGCACACTATCCACGCGGGACCTTCCGGAGCTGCAGGGCTCCGGTGTCCGGCGTTTTGAGACCCACTGGCCACGAGGGCGCTCTGGCCCTCTGGCTCAGGGGTGCAGCCGCAGGCACTCCAGGCCGGTCGGGTCCCTGGAGGGCCACGGCCCGCCCACCACACAGCACGTGCCGCTGGCCTTCCGTCCTCATCCCACGTGCACGGATCGATGATGATACCCCCAAAACATTCCTTGGAAAAGCTGAACAAAATGAGTGAAAACTCACAACCGTCTCTCTCATCGTGACTGAGGTCCAGCACGTGGCCCGATGTAGGGAGAGTCGCAGGGAAGGAAAGCACGCTGATCTGATTCCGCCCCCACCCCAGCTGCCAGGGCTTTCCCCGCGCGAGACAACCGCCGTCATGCTTGCAGATGAGCCGCAAGTCCTCAGAGTCCAGGCCACGTTGCCCAAAGGGGCTGCCCCGCAAGAAAAGCCCAGGCGGTGGCGAGGCATGGGTGTCAGGGAGCCTGTGTGCTGTCGTTTTCGGAGAGCCCGCGACAATGAGGTCTGAAGCACACCTAGCGTGCGGAAACATGGTCAGGGCGGTGCTTGTAGGGCCAGTTCCCAGGACCAGTGATTGCCAGGCCACGGCGCCGCCTCTGTCCCTTCAAAGAAGCCCATGGCCAGGCCTTGTGTTGCGCGCCTCCTAGGATGCCGCGTTGGGCCTAGGCAAAGAGTGGTGCCCACGCAGCTGGGAGCCTGGAAGGAGAGGGCTGGGTTACTGGCCAGGCAACTTCCCCACCCCTTGGCAACAGGAGGCATTCACTAGCGTTGTCCAAATGTGCGTGGTGGTTGGTTCTCAGCTTAGAATTCTTGGCGTAGAGGTGCCCCGTGGCCCTAGGGTCCCAGCGAAGCGGTCAGAAAGGAGGCATGTTGGCGGAGGGTGTTGGCAGAGCCTTGTTCCTGAAGCGCGGAACTCGCCTTGGCCGTCGCCAGGGCCTGCGGCACGGTCTACGCCCCCGGTTTGTGGGTGGGTAGGGCGTGTGTGTGTGTGTGTGTGTGTGTGTGAGTTTGTGTGTGTGTGTGTGTGTGTGTGTGTGTGTGTGTGTGTGTGTGTCCTGCGGGCCAGAACAAAAGAGGTCAATGCCTGCGCTCTTCTGAGTTCGGACGGGCCTTTTGCAGCTGGGCTCCGTGAGCGTAGCTGCCCCTCTATGGGACAGCGTCCTCTGCCCTCTTTGTGATCGTGTGGCCCTTTGGCGCTGCCAGCGTTGCTCTGCTCTGCTTTGTCCAGCAGACCAGGCCTGGCGTTAGGTTCCGGGCCGGTGGTCAGCTGTGCCAACGACGGGCTTTTTTTTGCCTGTGTCACACTTTTTATGCGCCCTTGGGAGTCCCTTCAGCTAAAGGGGCAGCGGGCCCCTCCCAGGAGTGTATCGTGTCCTGTTGCAGGATCACATTCAGGAATCCCTTGGTGTGACGTAGGGCTTGGCGAGTTCCCTCCAGGCTGTCCAGCCACCTGTGTCCGGGCCATGGCGGATCAGGCTGGCATAATGGGCCCCATGAGGCAGGGCATCCTGCAGGCACACGGCTTCTTGTTGGGGGCCATTTGAGATGTGTGTAAGGATGAGGGTTTTGCCGGTGTTTGGTGTGAAGTATCCCGTTGTGGCAGGCCTCGTATCATCAGGCACCATCTTCTGAATGGGTGGAAGGTACAAGGAGCAAGATTAGGCCTCTAGAGTAGTCCCGTCTCTGGGTGACCACCCTGTGCAGACTTCAGGGCCGGTTTTTCTCTATGTTGACTTGGCGAGGATGAAGGCCCCGGATTTGAGGTGGTCAGCCCAGGCTGAGGTAGCATGGGGTGCTGCTGGGGCCTGGAATGCAGGATCCAGACGCGTGGGGCAGCATCGTTGTCCCCTGGGTACTCGTGGCCCGCCTGGCCTTGGTGGTGTTCCTGGGGCCTTGCTCTTGGGAGGCGTTGACCTAACGTGGTGCGCGGGAGGCCAGCTGGCAGCAGGGAAGGGCAGTGTCAAGGCCAGCCACCTGTGTGCGGTGTTTCGGGGATGGTGAGGGTGTTTGCTGTGCTCTGGGTGGCCGCCATCTTGCTTGGCCCCCACTTCTGCTGTCCGCCCTTGGCATGGGCATTTGTGCTCTGAGGCTGGGCATTTAGGAAGGCTGCGGCATGGGTGCGAGGTACGGCCACTGACACACGGGCCACGCGACCTCGGGCCCAACACCGCCAGGCGGACCTGACACCTGGAAACATGCACGGCACAAAGCCGAGCCTTGGGAGTGGGACACAGGCACCCAGAACAGCCCCATCGCTAGGCCCATCAAGTCGAAGAGTGATAGGGAAAGCCGATGAGACGGTAAAGACACGAGCCAGCAGTGTGGGGAAGGGCAGAGCCCTGCGCTGGGATCATGTTCTCATAGAAGCCTCCGATTTGCCTGTTCCTCCCAGGTAGAGTGGCCGCGTCAACGAGCCGTCATCATCCAGTTGGCCGGAGCGTCGTGCACAATGCTGAGGAGCCAGGGCTGTGGGCAGTGCTGCCGTGACCGAAGACTGACCTTCACACCCTGCTGCGGGATCGGGGCCGGCTGGGCACGGTAAGCTTTTCCTAGTCCCGAAGGCACACTATCCACGCGGGACCTTCCGGAGCTGCAGGGCTCCGGTGTCCGGCGTTTTGAGACCCACTGGCCACGAGGGCGCTCTGGCCCTCTGGCTCAGGGGTGCAGCCGCAGGCACTCCAGGCCGGTTGGGTCCCTGGAGGGCCACGGCCCGCCCACCACACAGCACGTGCCGCTGGCCTTCCGTCCTCATCCCACGTGCACGGATCGATGATGATACCCCCAAAACATTCCTTGGAAAAGCTGAACAAAATGAGTGAAAACTCACAACCGTCTCTCTCATCGTGACTGAGGTCCAGCACGTGGCCCGATGTAGGGAGAGTCGCAGGGAAGGAAAGCACGCTGATCTGATTCCGCCCCCACCCCAGCTGCCAGGGCTTTCCCCGCGCGAGACAACCGCCGTCATGCTTGCAGATGAGCCGCAAGTCCTCAGAGTCCAGGCCACGTTGCCCAAAGGGGCTGCCCCGCAAGAAAAGCCCAGGCGGTGGCGAGGCATGGGTGTCAGGGAGCCTGTGTGCTGTCGTTTTCGGAGAGCCCGCGACAATGAGGTCTGAAGCACACCTAGCGTGCGGAAACATGGTCAGGGCGGTGCTTGTAGGGCCAGTTCCCAGGACCAGTGATTGCCAGGCCACGGCGCCGCCTCTGTCCCTTCAAAGAAGCCCATGGCCAGGCCTTGTGTTGCGCGCATCCTAGGATGCCGCGTTGGGCCTAGGCAAAGAGTGGTGCCCACGCAGCTGGGAGCCTGGAAGGAGAGGGCTGGGCTACTGGCCAGGCAACTTCCCCACCCCTTGGCAACAGGAGGCATTCACTAGCGTTGTCCAAATGTGCGTGGTGGCTGGTTCTCAGCTTAGAATTCTTGGCGTAGAGGTGCCCCGTGCCCCTAGGGTCCCAGCGAAGCGGTCAGAAAGGAGGCATGTTGGCGGAGGGTGTTGGCAGAGCCTTGTTCCTGAAGCGCGGAACTCGCCTTGGCCGTCGCCAGGGCCTGCGGCACGGTCTACGCCCCCGGTTTGTGGGTAGGGCGTGTGTGTGTGTGTGTGTGTTTGTGTGTGTGTGTGTGTGTGTGTCCTGCGGGCCAGAACAAAAGAGGTCAATGCCTGCGCTCTTCTGAGTTCGGACAGGCCTTTTGCAGCTGGGCTCCGTGAGCGTAGCTGCCCCTCTATGGGACAGCGTCCTCTGCCCTCTTTGTGATCGTGTGGCCCTTTGGCGCTGCCAGCGTTGCTCTGCTCTGCTTTGTCCAGCAGACCAGGCCTGGCGTTAGGTTCCGGGCCGGTGGTCAGCTGTGCCAACGACGGGCTTTTTGTGCCTGTGTCGCACTTTTTATGCGCCCTTGGGAGTCCCTTCAGCTAAAGGGGCAGCAGGCCCCTCCCAGGAGTGTCTCGTGTCCTGGTGCAGGATCACATTGAGGAATCCCTTGGTGTGACGTAGGGCTGGGCGAGTTCCCTCCAGGCTGTCCAGCCACCTGTGTCCGGGCCATGGCGGATCAGGCTGGCATAATGGGCCCCACGAGGCAGGGCATCCTGCAGGCACACGGCTTCTTGTTGGGGGCCATTTGAGATGTGTGTAAGGATGAGGGTTTTGCCGGTGTTTGGTGTGAAGTATCCCGTTGTGGCAGGCCTCGTATCATCAGGCACCATCTTCTGAATGGGTGGAAGGTACGAGGAGCAAGATTAGGCCTCTAGAGTAGTCCCGTCTCCGGGTGACCACCCTGTGCAGACTTCAGGGCCGGTTTTTCTCTATGTTGACTTGGCGAGGATGAAGGCCCCGGATTTGAGGTGGTCAGCCCAGGCTGAGGTAGCATGGGGTGCTGCTGGGGCCTGGAATGCAGGATCCAGATGCGTGGGGCAGCATCGTTGTCCCCTGGGTACTCGTGGCCCGCCTGGCCTTGGTGGTGTTCCTGGGGCCTTGCTCTTGGCAGGCGTTGACCTAACGTGGTGCGCGGGAGGCCAGCTGGCAGCAGGGGAGGGCAGTGTCAAGGCCAGCCACCTGTGTGCGGTGTTTCGGGGATGGTGAGGGTGTTTGCTGTGCTCTGGGTGGCCGCCATCTTGCTTGGCCCCCACTTCTGCTGTCCGCCCTTGGCATGGGCATTTGTGCTCTGAGGCTGGGCATTTAGGAAGGCTGCGGCATGGGTGCGAGGTACGGCCACTGACACACGGGCCACGCGACCTCGGGCCCAACACCGCCAGGCGGACCTGACACCTGGAAACATGCACGGCACAAAGCCGAGCCTTGGGAGTGGGACACAGGCACCCAGAACAGCCCCATCGCTAGGCCCATCAAGTCGAAGAGCGATAGGGAAAGCCGATGAGACGGTAAAGACACGAGCCAGCAGTGTGGGGAAGGGCAGAGCCCTGCGCTGGGATCATGTTCTCATAGAAGCCTCCGATTTGCCTGTTCCTCCCAGGTAGAGTGGCCGCGTCAACGAGCCGTCATCATCCAGTTGGCCGGAGCGTCGTGCACAATGCTGAGGAGCCAGGGCTGTGGGCAGTGCTGCCGTGACCGAAGACTGACCTTCACACCCTGCTGCGGGATCGGGGCCGGCTGGGCACGGTAAGCTTTTCCTAGTCCCGAAGGCACACTATCCACGCGGGACCTTCCGGAGCTGCAGGGCTCCGGTGTCCGGCGTTTTGAGACCCACTGGCCACGAGGGCGCTCTGGCCCTCTGGATCAGGGGTGCAGCCGCAGGCACTCCAGGCCGGTCGGGTCCCTGGAGGGCCACGGCCCGCCCACCACACAGCACGTGTCGTTGGCCTTCCGTCCTCATCCCACGTGCACGGATCGATGATGATACCCCCAAAACATTCCTTGGAAAAGCTGAACAAAATGAGTGAAAACTCACAACCGTCTCTCTCATCGTGACTGAGGTCCAGCACGTGGCCCGATGTAGGGAGAGTCGCAGGGAAGGAAAGCACGCTGATCTGATTCCGCCCCCACCCCAGCTGCCAGGGCTTTCCCCGCGCGAGACAACCGCCGTCATGCTTGCAGATGAGCCGCAAGTCCTCAGAGTCCAGGCCACGTTGCCCAAAGGGGCTGACCCGCAAGAAAAGCCCAGGCGGTGGCGAGGCATGGGTGTCAGGGAGCCTGTGTGCTGTCGTTTTCAGAGAGCCCGCGACAATGAGGTCTGAAGCACACCTAGCGTGCGGAAACATGGTCAGGGCGGTGCTTGTAGGGCCAGTTCCCAGGACCAGTGATTGCCAGGCCACGGCGCCGCCTCTGTCCCTTCAAAGAAGCCCATGGCCAGGCCTTGTGTTGCGCGCATCCTAGGATGCCGCGTTGGGCCTAGGCAAAGAGTGGTGCCCACGCAGCTGGGAGCCTGGAAGGAGAGGGCTGGGTTACTGGCCAGGCAACTTCCCCACCCCTTGGCAACAGGAGGCATTCACTAGCGTTGTCCAAATGTGCGTGGTGGTTGGTTCTCAGCTTAGAATTCTTGGCGTAGAGGTGCCCCGTGGCCCTAGGGTCCCAGCGAAGCGGTCAGAAAGGAGGCATGTTGGCGGAGGGTGTTGGCAGAGCCTTGTTCCTGAAGCGCGGAACTCGCCTTGTCCGTCGCCAGGGCCTGCGGCACGGTCTACGCCCCCGGTTTGTGGGTGGGTAGGGCGTGTGTGTGTGTGTGTGTGTGAGTTTGTGTGTGTGTTTGTGTGTGTGTGTGTGTGTGTGTGTGTGTGTGTGTCCTGCGGGCCAGAACAAAAGAGGTCAATGCCTGCGCTCTTCTGAGTTCGGACGGGCCTTTTGCAGCTGGGCTCCGTGAGCGTAGCTGCCCCTCTATGGGACAGCGTCCTCTGCCCTCTTTGTGATCGTGTGGCCCTTTGGCGCTGCCAGCGTTGCTCTGCTCTGCTTTGTCCAGCAGACCAGGCCTGGCGTTAGGTTCCGGGCCGGTGGTCAGCTGTGCCAACGACGGGATTTTTGTGCCTGTGTCGCACTTTTTATGCGCCCTGGGGAGTCCCTTCAGCTAAAGGGGCAGCGGGCCCCTCCCAGGAGTGTCTCGTGTCCTGGTGCAGGATCACATTCAGGAATCCCTTGGTGTGACGTAGGGCTGGGCGAGTTCCCTCCAGGCTGTCCAGCCACCTGTGTCCGGGCCATGGCGGATCAGGCTGGCATAATGGCCCCCACGAGGCAGGGCATCCTGCGGGCACACGGCTTCTTGTTGGGGGCCATTTGAGATGTGTGTAAGGATGAGGGTTTTGCCGGTGTTTGGTGTGAAGTATCCCGTTGTGGCAGGCCTCGTATCATCAGGCACCATCTTCTGAATGGGTGGAAGGTACGAGGAGCAAGATTAGGCCTCTAGAGTAGTCCCGTCTCTGGGTGACCACCCTGTGCAGACTTCAGGGCCGGTTTTTCTCTATGTTGACTTGGCGAGGATGAAGGCCCCGGATTTGAGGTGGTCAGCCCAGGCTGAGGTAGCATGGGGTGCTGCTGGGGCCTGGAATGCAGGATCCAGACGCGTGGGGCAGCATCGTTGTCCCCTGGGTACTCGTGGCCCGCCTGGCCTTGGTGGTGTTCCTGGGGCCTTGCTCTTGGGAGGCGTTGACCTAACGTGGTGCGCGGGAGGCCAGCTGGCAGCAGGGGAGGGCAGTGTCAAGGCCAGCCACCTGTGTGTGGTGTTTCGGGGATGGTGAGGGTGTTTGCTGTGCTCTGGGTGGCCGCCATCTTGCTTGGCCCCCACTTCTGCTGTCCGCCCTTGGCATGGGCATTTGTGCTCAGAGGCTGGGCATTTAGGAAGGCTGCGGCATGGGTGCGAGGTACGGCCACTGACACTGGGGCACGTGACCTCGGGCCCAACACCGCCAGGCGGACCTGACACCTGGAAACATGCACGGCACAAAGCCGAGCCTTGGGAGTGGGACACAGGCACCCAGAACAGCCCCATCGCTAGGCCCATCAAGTCGAAGAGCGATAGGGAAAGCCGATGAGACGGTAAAGGCACGAGCCAGCAGTGTGGGGAAGGACAGAGCCCTGCGCTGGGATCATGTTCTCATAGAAGCCTCCGATTTGCCTGTTCCTCCCAGGTAGAGTGGCCGCGTCAACGAGCCGTCATCATCCAGTTGGCCGGAGCGTCGTGCACAATGCTGAGGAGCCAGGGCTGTGGGCAGTGCTGCCGTGACCGAAGACTGACCTTCACACCCTGCTGCGGGATCGGGGCCGGCTGGGCACGGTAAGCTTTTCCTAGTCCCGAAGGCACACTAGCCACGCGGGACCTTCCGGAGCTGCAGGGCTCCGGTGTCCGGCGTTTTGAGACCCACTGGCCACGAGGCGCTCTGGCCCTCTGGCTCAGGGGTGCAGCCGCAGGCACTCCAGGCTGGTCGGGTCCCTGGAGGGCCACGGCCCGCCCACCACACAGCACGTGCCGCTGGCCTTCCGTCCTCATCCCACGTGCACGGATCGATGATGATACCCCCAAAACATTCCTTGGAAAAGCTGAACAAAATGAGTGAAAACTCACAACCGTCTCTCTCATCGTGACTGAGGTCCAGCACGTGGCCCGATGTAGGGAGAGTCGCAGGGAAGGAAAGCACGCTGATCTGATTCCGCCCCCACCCCAGCTGCCAGGGCTTTCCCCGCGCGAGACAACCGCCGTCATGCTTGCAGATGAGCCTCAAGTCCTCAGAGTCCAGGCCACGTTGCCCAAAGGGGCTGCCCCGCAAGAAAAGCCCAGGCGGTGGCGAGGCATGGGTGTCAGGGAGCCTGTGTGCTGTCGTTTTCAGAGAGCCCGCGACAATGAGGTCTGAAGCACACCTAGCGTGCGGAAACATGGTCAGGGCGGTGCTTGTAGGGCCAGTTCCCAGGACCAGTGATTGCCAGGCCACGGCGCCGCCTCTGTCCCTTCAAAGAAGCCCATGGCCAGGCCTTGTGTTGCGCGCATCCTAGGATGCCGCGTTGGGCCTAGGCAAAGAGTGGTGCCCACGCAGCTGGGAGCCTGGAAGGAGAGGGCTGGGCTACTGGCCAGGCAACTTCCCCACCCCTTGGCAACAGGAGGCATTCACTAGCGTTGTCCAAATGTGCGTGGTGGCTGGTTCTCAGCTTAGAATTCTTGGCGTAGAGGTGCCCCGTGGCCCTAGGGTCCCAGCGAAGCGGTCAGAAAGGAGGCATGTTGGCGGAGGGTGTTGGCAGAGCCTTGTTTCTGAAGCGCGGAACTCGCCTTGGCCGTCGCCAGGGCCTGCGGCACGGTCTACGCCCCCGGTTTGTGGGTAGGGCGTGTGTGTGTGTGTGTGTGTGAGGTTGTGTGTGTGTGTGTGTGTGTGTGTGTGTGTGTGTCCTGCGGGGCAGAACAAAAGAGTTCAATGCCTGCGCTCTTCTGAGTTCGGACGGGCCTTTTGCAGCTGGGCTCCGTGAGCGTAGCTGCCCCTCTATGGGACAGTGTCCTCTGCCCTCTTTGTGATCGTGTGGCCCTTTGGCGCTGCCAGCGTTGCTCTGCTCTGCTTTGTCCAGCAGACCAGGCCTGGCGTTAGGTTCCGGGCCGGTGGTCAGCTGTGCCAACGACGGGCTTTTTGTGCCTGTGTCGCACTTTTTATGCGCCCTTTGGAGTCCCTTCAGCTAAAGGGGCAGCGGGCCCCTCCCAGGAGTGTCTCGTGTCCTGGTGCAGGATCACATTCAGGAATCCCTTGGTGTGACGTAGGGCTGGGCGAGTTCCCTCCAGGCTGTCCAGCCACCTGTGTCCGGGCCATGGCGGATCAGGCTGGCATAATGGGCCCCACGAGGCAGGGCATCCTGCAGGCACACGGCTTCTTGTTGGGGGCCATTTGAGATGTGTGTAAGGATGAGGGTTTTGCCGGTGTTTGGTGTGAAGTATCCCGTTGGGGCAGGCCTCGTATCATCAGGCACCATCTTCTGAATGGGTGGAAGGTACGAGGAGCAAGATTAGGCCTCTAGAGTAGTCCCGTCTCTGGGTGACCACCCTGTGCAGACTTCAGGGCCGGTTTTTCTCTATGTTGACTTGGCGAGGATGAAGGCCCCGGATTTGAGGTGGTCAGCCCAGGCTGAGGTAGCATGGGGTGCTGCTGGGGCCTGTAATGCAGGATCCAGACGCGTGGGGCAGCATCATTGTCCCCTGGGTACTCGTGGCCCGCCTGGCCTTGGTGGTGTTCCTGGGGCCTTGCTCTTGGGAGGCGTTGACCTAACGTGGTGCGCGGGAGGCCAGCTGGCAGCAGGGGAGGGCAGTGTCAAGGCCAGCCACCTGTGTGCGGTGTTTCGGGGATGGTGAGGGTGTTTGCTGTGCTCTGGGTGGCCGCCATCTTGCTTGGCCCCCACTTCTGCTGTCCGCCCTTGGCATGGGCATTTGTGCTCTGAGGCTGGGCATTTAGGAAGGCTGCGGCATGGGTGCGAGGTACGGCCACTGACACACGGGCCACGCGACCTCGGGCCCAACACCGCCAGGCGGACCTGACACCTGGAAACATGCACGGCACAAAGCCGAGCCTTGGGAGTGGGACACAGGCACCCAGAACAGCCCCATCGCTAGGCCCATCAAGTCGAAGAGCGATAGGGAAAGCCGATGAGACGGTAAAGGCACGAGCCAGCAGTGTGGGGAAGGGCAGAGCCCTGCGCTGGGATCATGTTCTCATAGAAGCCTCCGATTTGCCTGTTCCTCCCAGGTAGAGTGGCCGCGTCAACGAACCGTCATCATCCAGTTGGCCGGAGCGTCGTGCACAATGCTGAGGAGCCAGGGCTGTGGGCAGTGCTGCCGTGATCGAAGACTGACCTTCACACCCTGCTGCGGGATCGGGGCCGGCTGGGCACGGTAAGCTTTTCCTAGTCCCGAAGGCACACTATCCACGCGGGACCTTCCGGAGCTGCAGGGCTCCGGTGTCCGGCGTTTTGAGACCCACTGGCCACGAGGGCGCTCTGGCCCTCTGGCTCAGGGGTGCAGCCGCAGGCACTCCAGGCCGGTCGGGTCCCTGGAGGGCCACGGCCCGCCCACCACACAGCACGTGCCGCTGGCCTTCCGTCCTCATCCCACGTGCACGGATCGATGATGATACCCCCAAAACATTCCTTGGAAAAGCTGAACAAAATGAGTGAAAACTCACAACCGTCTCTCTCATCGTGACTGAGGTCCAGCACGTGGCCCGATGTAGGGAGAGTCGCAGGGAAGGAAAGCACGCTGATCTGATTCCGCCCCCACCCCAGCTGCCAGGGCTTTCCCCGCGCGAGACAACCGCCGTCATGCTTGCAGATGAGCCGCAAGTCCTCAGAGTCCAGGCCACGTTGCCCAAAGGGGCTGCCCCGTAAGAAAAGCCCAGGCGGTGGCGAGGCATGGGTGTCAGGGAGCCTGTGTGCTGTCGTTTTCGGAGAGCCCGCGTCAATGAGGTCTGAAACACACCTAGCGTGCGGAAACATGGTCAGGGCGGTGCTTGTAGGGCCAGTTCCCAGGACCAGTGATTGCCAGGCCACGGCGCCGCCTCTGTCCCTTCAAAGAAGCCCATGGCCAGGCCTTGTGTTGCGCGCATCCTAGGATGCCGCGTTGGGCCTAGGCAAAGAGTGGTGCCCACGCAGCTGGGAGCCTGGAAGGACAGGGCTGGGCTACTGGCCTGGCAACTTCCCCACCCCTTGGCAACAGGAGGCATTCACTAGCGTTGTCCAAATGTGCGTGGTGGCTGGTTCTCAGCTTAGAATTCTTGGCGTAGAGGTGCCCCGTGCCCCTAGGGTCCCAGCGAAGCGGTCAGAAAGGAGGCATGTTGGCGGAGGGTGTTGGCAGAGCCTTGTTCCTGAAGCGCGGAACTCGCCTTGGCCGTCGCCAGGGCCTGCGGCACGGTCTACGCCCCCGGTTTGTGGGTAGGGTGTGTGTGTGTGTGTGTGTGTGTGTGTTTGTGTGTGTGTGAGTGTGTGTGTGTGTGTGTGTGTCCTGTGTGGCAGAACAAAAGAGTTCAATGCCTGCGCTCTTCTGAGTTCGGACGGGCCTTTTGCAGCTGGGCTCCGTGAGCGTAGCTGCCCATCTATGGGACAGCGTCCTCTGCCCTCTTTGTGATCGTGTGGCCCTTTGGCGCTGCCAGCGTTGCTCTGCTCTGCTTTGTCCAGCAGACCAGGCCTGGCGTTAGGTTCCAGGCCGGTGGTCAGCTGTGCCAACGACGGGCTTTTTGTGCCTGTGTCGCACTTGTTATGCGCCCTTGGGAGTCCCTTCAGCTAAAGGGGCAGCGGGCCCCTCCCAGGAGTGTCTCGTGTCCTGGTGCAGGATCACATTCAGGAATCCCTTGGTGTGACGTAGGGCTGGGCGAGTTCCCTCCAGGCTGTCCAGCCACCTGTGTCCGGGCCATGGCGGATCAGGCTGGCATAATGGGCCCCACGAGGCAGGGCATCCTGCAGGCACACGGCTTCTTTTTGGGGGCCATTTGAGATGTGTGTAAGGATGAGGGTTTTGCCGGTGTTTGGTGTGAAGTATCCCGTTGGGGCAGGCCTCGTATCATCAGGCACCATCTTCTGAATGGGTGGAAGGTACGAGGAGCAAGATTAGGCCTCTAGAGTAGTCCCGTCTCTGGGTGACCACCCTGTGCAGACTTCAGGGCCGGTTTTTCTCTATGTTGACTTGGCGAGGATGAAGGCCCCGGATTTGAGGTGGTCAGCCCAGGCTGAGGTAGCATGGGGTGCTGCTGGGGCCTGGAATGCAGGGATCCAGACGCGTGGGGCAGCATCGTTGTCCCCTGGGTACTCGTGGCCCGCCTGGCCTTGGTGGTGTTCCTGGGGCCTTGCTCTTGGGAGGCGTTGACCTAACGTGGTGCGCGGGAGGCCAGCTAGCAGCAGGGGAGGGCAGTGTCAAGGCCAGCCACCTGTGTGCGGTGTTTCGGGGATGGTGAGGGTGTTTGCTGTGCTCTGGGTGGCCGCCATCTTGCTTGGCCCCCACTTCTGCTGTCCGCCCTTGGCATGGGCATTTGTGCTCAGAGGCTGGGCATTTAGGAAGGCTGCGGCATGGGTGCGAGGTACGGCCACTGACACACGGGCCACGCGACCTCGGGCCCAACACCGCCAGGCGGACCTGACACCTGGAAACATGCACGGCACAAAGCCGAGCCTTGGGAGTGGGACACAGGCACCCAGAACAGCCCCATCGCTAGGCCCATCAAGTCGAAGAGCGATAGTGAGAGCCGATGAGACGGTAAAGGCACGAGCCAGCAGTGTGGGGAAGGGCAGAGCCCTGCGCTGGGATCATGTTCTCATAGAAGCCTCCGATTTGCCTGTTCCTCCCAGGTAGAGTGGCCGCGTCAACGAGCCGTCATCATCCAGTTGGCCGGAGCGTCGTGCACAATGCTGAGGAGCCAGGGCTGTGGGCAGTGCTGCCGTGACCGAAGACTGACCTTCACACCCTGCTGCGGGATCGGGGCCGGCTGGGCACGGTAAGCTTTTCCTAGTCCCGAAGGCACACTATCCACGCGGGACCTTCCGGAGCTGCAGGGCTCCGGTGTCCGGCGTTTTGAGACCCACTGGCCACGAGGGCGCTCTGGCCCTCTGGCTCAGGGGTGCAGCCGCAGGCACTCCAGGCCGGTCGGGTCCCTGGAGGGCCACGGCCCGCCCACCACACAGCACGTGCCGCTGGCCTTCCGTCCTCATCCCACGTGCACGGATCGATGATGATACCCCCAAAACATTCCTTGGAAAAGCTGAACAAAATGAGTGAAAACTCACAACCGTCTCTCTCATCGTGACTGAGGTCCAGCACGTGGCCCGATGTAGGGAGAGTCGCAGGGAAGGAACGCACGCTGATCTGATTCCGCCCCCACCCCAGCTGCCAGGGCTTTCCCCGCGCGAGACAACCGCCGTCATGCTTGCAGATGAGCCTCAAGTCCTCAGAGTGAGGCCACGTTGCACAAAGGGGCAGCCCCGCAAGAAAAGCCCAGGCGGTGGCGAGGCATGGGTGTCAGGGAGCCTGTGTGCTGTCGTTTTCAGAGAGCCCGCGACAATGAGGTCTGAAGCACACCTAGCGTGCGGAAACATGGTCAGGGCGGTGCTTGTAGGGCCAGTTCCCAGGACCAGTGATTGCCAGGCCACGGCGCCGCCTCTGTCCCTTCAAAGAAGCCCATGGCCAGGCCTTGTGTTGCGCGCATCCTAGGATGCCGCGTTGGGCCTAGGCAAAGAGTGGTGCCCACGCAGCTGGGAGCCTGGAAGGAGAGGGCTGGGCTACTGGCCAGGCAACTTCCCCACCCCTTGGCAACAGGAGGCATTCACTAGCGTTGTCCAAATGTGCGTGGTGGCTGGTTCTCAGCTTAGAATTCTTGGCGTAGAGGTGCCCCGTGGCCCTAGGGTCCCAGCGAAGCGGTCAGAAAGGAGGCATGTTGGCGGAGGGTGTTGGCAGAGCCTTGTTCCTGAAGCGCGGAACTCGCCTTGGCCGTCGCCAGGGCCTGCGGCACGGTCTACGCCCCCGGTTTGTGGGTAGGGCGTGTGTGTGTGTGTGTGTGTTTGTGTGTGTGTGTGTGTGTGTGTGTGTGTGTGTGTGTCCTGCGGGCCAGAACAAAAGAGGTCAATGCCTGCGCTCTTCTGAGTTCGGACGGGCCTTTTGCAGCTGGGCTCCGTGAGCGTAGCTGCCCCTCTATGGGACAGCGTCCTCTGCCCTCTTTGTGATCGTGTGGCCCTTTGGCGCTGCCAGCGTTGCTCTGCTCTGCTTTGTCCAGCAGACCAGGCCTGGCGTTAGGTTCCGGGCTGGTGGTCAGCTGTGCCAACGACGGGCTTTTTGTGCCTGTGTCGCACTTTTTATGCGCCCTTGGGAGTCCCTTCAGCTAAAGGGGCAGCGGGCCCCTCCCAGGAGTGTCTCGTGTCCTGGTGCAGGATCACATTCAGGAATCCCTTGGTGTGACGTAGGGCTGGGCGAGTTCCCTCCAGGCTGTCCAGCCACCTGTGTCCGGGCCATGGCGGATCAGGCTGGCATAATGGCCCCCACGAGGCAGGGCATCCTGCAGGCACACGGCTTCTTGTTGGGGGCCATTTGAGATGTGTGTAAGGATGAGGGTTTTGCCGGTGTTTGGTGTGAAGTATCCCGTTGGGGCAGGCCTCGTATCATCAGGCACCATCTTCTGAATGGGTGGAAGGTACGAGGAGCAAGATTAGGCCTCTAGAGTAGTCCCGTCTCTGGGTGACCACCCTGTGCAGACTTCAGGGCCGGTTTTTCTCTATGTTGACTTGGCGAGGATGAAGGCCCCGGATTTGAGGTGGTCAGCCCAGGCTGAGGTAGCATGGGGTGCTGCTGGGGCCTGGAATGCAGGGATCCAGACGCGTGGGGCAGCATCGTTGTCCCCTGGGTACTCGTGGCCCGCCTGGCCTTGGTGGTGTTCCTGGGGCCTTGCTCTTGGGAGGCGTTGACCTAACGTGGTGCGCGGGAGGCCAGCTGGCAGCAGGGGAGGGCAGTGTCAAGGCCAGCCACCTGTGTGTGGTGTTTCGGGGATGGTGAGGGTGTTTGCTGTGCTCTGGGTGGCCGCCATCTTGCTTGGCCCCCACTTCTGCTGTCCGCCCTTGGCATGGGCATTTGTGCTCAGAGGCTGGGCATTTAGGAAGACTGCGGCATGGGTGCGAGGTACGGCCACTGACACACGGGCCACGTGACCTCGGGCCCAACACCGCCAGGCGGACCTGACACCTGGAAACATGCACGGCACAAAGCCGAGCCTTGGGAGTGGGACACAGGCACCAGAACAGCCCCATCGCTAGGCCCATCAAGTCGAAGAGCGATAGGGAAAGCCGATGAGACGGTAAAGGCACGAGCCAGCAGTGTGGGGAAGGACAGAGCCCTGCGCTGGGATCATGTTCTCATAGAAGCCTCCGATTTGCCTGTTCCTCCCAGGTAGAGTGGCCGCGTCAACGAGCCGTCATCATCCAGTTGGCCGGAGCGTCGTGCACAATGCTGAGGAGCCAGGGCTGTGGGCAGTGCTGCCGTGACCAAAGACTGACCTTCACACCCTGCTGCGGGATCGGGGCCGGCTGGGCACGGTAAGCTTTCCAATCCCGAAGGCACACTATCCACGCGGGACCTTCCGGAGCTGCAGGGCTCCGGTGTCCGGCGTTTTGAGACCCACTGGCCACGAGGCGCTCTGGCCCTCTGGCTCAGGGGTGCAGCCGCAGGCACTCCAGGCCGGTCGGGTCCCTGGAGGGCCACGGCCCGCCCACCACACAGCACGTGCCGCTGGCCTTCCGTCCTCATCCCACGTGCACAGATCGATGATGATACCCCCAAAACATTCCTTGGAAAAGCTGAACAAAATGAGTGAAAACTCACAACCGTCTCTCTCATCGTGACTGAGGTCCAGCACGTGGCCCGATGTAGGGAGAGTCGCAGGGAAGGAAAGCACGCTGATCTGATTCCGCCCCCACCCCAGCTGCCAGGGCTTTCCCCGCGCGAGACAACCGCCGTCATGCTTGCAGATGAGCCGCAAGTCCTCAGAGTCCAGGCCACATTGCCCAAAGGGGCTGCCCCGCAAGAAAAGCCCAGGCGGTGGCGAGGCATGGGTGTCAGGGAGCCTGTGTGCTGTCGTTTTCAGAGAGCCCGCGACAATGAGGTCTGAAGCACACCTAGCGTGCGGAAACATGGTCAGGGCGGTGCTTGTAGGGCCAGTTCCCAGGACCAGTGATTGCCAGGCCACGGCGCCGCCTCTGTCCCTTCAAAGAAGCCCATGGCCAGGCCTTGTGTTGCGCGCATCCTAGGATGCCGCGTTGGGCCTAGGCAAAGAGTGGTGCCCACGCAGCTGGGAGCCTGGAAGGAGAGGGCTGGGCTACTGGCCAGGCAACTTCCCCACCCCTTGGCAACAGGAGGCATTCACTAGCGTTGTCCAAATGTGCGTGGTGGCTGGTTCTCAGCTTAGAATTCTTGGCGTAGAGGTGCCCCGTGGCCCTAGGGTCCCAGCGAAGCGGTCAGAAAGGAGGCATGTTGGCGGAGGGTGTTGGCAGAGCCTTGTTTCTGAAGCGCGGAACTCGCCTTGGCCGTCGCCAGGGTCTGCGGCACGGTCTACGCCCCCGGTTTGTGGGTAGGGCGTGTGTGTGTGTGTGTGTGTGAGGTTGTGTGTGTGTGTGTGTGTGTGTGTGTGTGTGTCCTGCGGGGCAGAACAAAAGAGTTCAATGCCTGCGCTCTTCTGAGTTCGGACGGGCCTTTTGCAGCTGGGCTCCGTGAGCGTAGCTGCCCCTCTATGGGACAGTGTCCTCTGCCCTCTTTGTGATCGTGTGGCCCTTTGGCGCTGCCAGCGTTGCTCTGCTCTGCTTTGTCCAGCAGACCAGGCCTGGCGTTAGGTTCCGGGCCGGTGGTCAGCTGTGCCAACGACGGGCTTTTTGTGCCTGTGTCGCACTTTTTATGCGCCCTTTGGAGTCCCTTCAGCTAAAGGGGCAGCGGGCCCCTCCCAGGAGTGTCTCGTGTCCTGGTGCAGGATCACATTCAGGAATCCCTTGGTGTGACGTAGGGCTGGGCGAGTTCCCTCCAGGCTGTCCAGCGACCTGTGTCCGGGCCATGGCGGATCAGGCTGGCATAATGGGCCCCACGAGGCAGGGCATCCTGCAGGCACACGGCTTCTTGTTGGGGGCCATTTGAGATGTGTGTAAGGATGAGGGTTTTGCCGGTGTTTGGTGTGAAGTATCCCGTTGGGGCAGGCCTCGTATCATCAGGCACCATCTTCTGAATGGGTGGAAGGTACGAGGAGCAAGATTAGGCCTCTAGAGTAGTCCCGTCTCTGGGTGACCACCCTGTGCAGACTTCAGGGCCGGTTTTTCTCTATGTTGACTTGGCGAGGATGAAGGCCCCGGATTTGAGGTGGTCAGCCCAGGCTGAGGTAGCATGGGGTGCTGCTGGGGCCTGTAATGCAGGATCCAGACGCGTGGGGCAGCATCATTGTCCCCTGGGTACTCGTGGCCCGCCTGGCCTTGGTGGTGTTCCTGGGGCCTTGCTCTTGGGAGGCGTTGACCTAACGTGGTGCGCGGGAGGCCAGCTGGCAGCAGGGGAGGGCAGTGTCAAGGCCAGCCACCTGTGTGCGGTGTTTCGGGGATGGTGAGGGTGTTTGCTGTGCTCTGGGTGGCCGCCATCTTGCTTGGCCCCCACTTCTGCTGTCCGCCCTTGGCATGGGCATTTGTGCTCTGAGGCTGGGCATTTAGGAAGGCTGCGGCATGGGTGCGAGGTACGGCCACTGACACACGGGCCACGCGACCTCGGGCCCAACACCGCCAGGCGGACCTGACACCTGGAAACATGCACGGCACAAAGCCGAGCCTTGGGAGTGGGACACAGGCACCCAGAACAGCCCCATCGCTAGGCCCATCAAGTCGAAGAGCGATAGGGAAAGCCGATGAGACGGTAAAGGCACGAGCCAGCAGTGTGGGGAAGGGCAGAGCCCTGCGCTGGGATCATGTTCTCATAGAAGCCTCCGATTTGCCTGTTCCTCCCAGGTAGAGTGGCCGCGTCAACGAACCGTCATCATCCAGTTGGCCGGAGCGTCGTGCACAATGCTGAGGAGCCAGGGCTGTGGGCAGTGCTGCCGTGATCGAAGACTGACCTTCACACCCTGCTGCGGGATCGGGGCCGGCTGGGCACGGTAAGCTTTTCCTAGTCCCGAAGGCACACTATCCACGCGGGACCTTCCGGAGCTGCAGGGCTCCGGTGTCCGGCGTTTTGAGACCCACTGGCCACGAGGGCGCTCTGGCCCTCTGGCTCAGGGGTGCAGCCGCAGGCACTCCAGGCCGGTCGGGTCCCTGGAGGGCCACGGCCCGCCCACCACACAGCACGTGCCGCTGGCCTTCCGTCCTCATCCCACGTGCACGGATCGATGATGATACCCCCAAAACATTCCTTGGAAAAGCTGAACAAAATGAGTGAAAACTCACAACCGTCTCTCTCATCGTGACTGAGGTCCAGCACGTGGCCCGATGTAGGGAGAGTCGCAGGGAAGGAAAGCACGCTGATCTGATTCCGCCCCCACCCCAGCTGCCAGGGCTTTCCCCGCGCGAGACAACCGCCGTCATGCTTGCAGATGAGCCGCAAGTCCTCAGAGTCCAGGCCACGTTGCCCAAAGGGGCTGCCCCGTAAGAAAAGCCCAGGCGGTGGCGAGGCATGGGTGTCAGGGAGCCTGTGTGCTGTCGTTTTCGGAGAGCCCGCGTCAATGAGGTCTGAAACACACCTAGCGTGCGGAAACATGGTCAGGGCGGTGCTTGTAGGGCCAGTTCCCAGGACCAGTGATTGCCAGGCCACGGCGCCGCCTCTGTCCCTTCAAAGAAGCCCATGGCCAGGCCTTGTGTTGCGCGCATCCTAGGATGCCGCGTTGGGCCTAGGCAAAGAGTGGTGCCCACGCAGCTGGGAGCCTGGAAGGACAGGGCTGGGCTACTGGCCTGGCAACTTCCCCACCCCTTGGCAACAGGAGGCATTCACTAGCGTTGTCCAAATGTGCGTGGTGGCTGGTTCTCAGCTTAGAATTCTTGGCGTAGAGGTGCCCCGTGCCCCTAGGGTCCCAGCGAAGCGGTCAGAAAGGAGGCATGTTGGCGGAGGGTGTTGGCAGAGCCTTGTTTCTGAAGCGCGGAACTCGCCTTGGCCGTCGCCAGGGCCTGCGGCACGGTCTACGCCCCCGGTTTGTGGGTAGGGCGTGTGTGTGTGTGTGTGTGTGTGAGGTTGTGTGTGTGTGTGTGTGTGTGTGTGTGTGTGTGTCCTGTGGGGCAGAACAAAAGAGTTCAATGCCTGCGCTCTTCTGAGTTCGGACGGGCCTTTTGCAGCTGGGCTCCGTGAGCGTAGCTGCCCCTCTATGTGACAGCGTCCTCTGCCCTCTTTGTGATCGTGTGGCCCTTTGGCGCTGCCAGCGTTGCTCTGCTCTGCTTTGTCCAGCAGACCAGGCCTGGCGTTAGGTTCCGGGCCGGTGGTCAGCTGTGCCAACGACGGGCTTTTTGTGCCTGTGTCGCACTTTTTATGCGCCCTTGGGAGTCCCTTCAGCTAAAGGGGCAGCGGGCCCCTCCCAGGAGTGTATCGTGTCCTGGTGCAGGATCACATTCAGGAATCCCTTGGTGTGACGTAGGGCTGGGCGAGTTCCCTCCAGGCTGTCCAGCCACCTGTGTCCGGGCCATGGCGGATCAGGCTGGCATAATGGCCCCCACGAGGCAGGGCATCCTGCAGGCACACGGCTTCTTGTTGGGGGCCATTTGAGATGTGTGTAAGGATGAGGGTTTTGCCGGTGTTTGGTGTGAAGTATCCCGTTGGGGCAGGCCTCGTATCATCAGGCACCATCTTCTGAATGGGTGGAAGGTACGAGGAGCAAGATTAGGCCTCTAGAGTAGTCCCGTCTCTGGGTGACCACCCTGTGCAGACTTCAGGGCCGGTTTTTCTCTATGTTGACTTGGCGAGGATGAAGGCCCCGGATTTGAGGTGGTCAGCCCAGGCTGAGGTAGCATGGGGTGCTGCTGGGGCCTGGAATGCAGGGATCCAGACGCGTGGGGCAGCATCGTTGTCCCCTGGGTACTCGTGGCCCGCCTGGCCTTGGTGGTGTTCCTGGGGCCTTGCTCTTGGGAGGCGTTGACCTAACATGGTGCGCGGGAGGCCAGCTGGCAGCAGGGGAGGGCAGTGTCAAGGCCAGCCACCTGTGTGTGGTGTTTCGGGGATGGTGAGGGTGTTTGCTGTGCTCTGGGTGGCCGCCATCTTGCTTGGCCCCCACTTCTGCTGTCCGCCCTTGGCATGGGCATTTGTGCTCAGAGGCTGGGCATTTAGGAAGACTGCGGCATGGGTGCGAGGTACGGCCACTGACACACGGGCCACGTGACCTCGGGCCCAACACCGCCAGGCGGACCTGACACCTGGAAACATGCACGGCACAAAGCCGAGCCTTGGGAGTGGGACACAGGCACCAGAACAGCCCCATCGCTAGGCCCATCAAGTCGAAGAGCGATAGGGAAAGCCGATGAGACGGTAAAGGCACGAGCCAGCAGTGTGGGGAAGGACAGAGCCCTGCGCTGGGATCATGTTCTCATAGAAGCCTCCGATTTGCCTGTTCCTCCCAGGTAGAGTGGCCGCGTCAACGAGCCGTCATCATCCAGTTGGCCGGAGCGTCGTGCACAATGCTGAGGAGCCAGGGCTGTGGGCAGTGCTGCCGTGACCAAAGACTGACCTTCACACCCTGCTGCGGGATCGGGGCCGGCTGGGCACGGTAAGCTTTCCAATCCCGAAGGCACACTATCCACGCGGGACCTTCCGGAGCTGCAGGGCTCCGGTGTCCGGCGTTTTGAGACCCACTGGCCACGAGGCGCTCTGGCCCTCTGGCTCAGGGGTGCAGCCGCAGGCACTCCAGGCCGGTCGGGTCCCTGGAGGGCCACGGCCCGCCCACCACACAGCACGTGCCGCTGGCCTTCCGTCCTCATCCCACGTGCACAGATCGATGATGATACCCCCAAAACATTCCTTGGAAAAGCTGAACAAAATGAGTGAAAACTCACAACCGTCTCTCTCATCGTGACTGAGGTCCAGCACGTGGCCCGATGTAGGGAGAGTCGCAGGGAAGGAAAGCACGCTGATCTGATTCCGCCCCCACCCCAGCTGCCAGGGCTTTCCCCGCGCGAGACAACCGCCGTCATGCTTGCAGATGAGCCGCAAGTCCTCAGAGTCCAGGCCACATTGCCCAAAGGGGCTGCCCCGCAAGAAAAGCCCAGGCGGTGGCGAGGCATGGGTGTCAGGGAGCCTGTGTGCTGTCGTTTTCAGAGAGCCCGCGACAATGAGGTCTGAAGCACACCTAGCGTGCGGAAACATGGTCAGGGCGGTGCTTGTAGGGCCAGTTCCCAGGACCAGTGATTGCCAGGCCACGGCGCCGCCTCTGTCCCTTCAAAGAAGCCCATGGCCAGGCCTTGTGTTGCGCGCATCCTAGGATGCCGCGTTGGGCCTAGGCAAAGAGTGGTGCCCACGCAGCTGGGAGCCTGGAAGGAGAGGGCTGGGCTACTGGCCAGGCAACTTCCCCACCCCTTGGCAACAGGAGGCATTCACTAGCGTTGTCCAAATGTGCGTGGTGGCTGGTTCTCAGCTTAGAATTCTTGGCGTAGAGGTGCCCCGTGGCCCTAGGGTCCCAGCGAAGCGGTCAGAAAGGAGGCATGTTGGCGGAGGGTGTTGGCAGAGCCTTGTTTCTGAAGCGCGGAACTCGCCTTGGCCGTCGCCAGGGTCTGCGGCACGGTCTACGCCCCCGGTTTGTGGGTAGGGCGTGTGTGTGTGTGTGTGTGAGGTTGTGTGTGTGTGTGTGTGTGTGTGTGTGTGTGTGTGTCCTGTGGGGCAGAACAAAAGAGTTCAATGCCTGCGCTCTTCTGAGTTCGGACGGGCCTTTTGCAGCTGGGCTCCATGAGCGTAGCTGCCCCTCTATGGGACAGCGTCCTCTGCCCTCTTTGTGATCGTGTGGCCCTTTGGCGCTGCCAGCGTTGCTCTGCTCTGCTTTGTCCAGCAGACCAGGCCTGGCGTTAGGTTCCAGGCCGGTGGTCAGCTGTGCCAACGACGGGCTTTTTGTGCCTGTGTCGCACTTTTTATGCGCCCTTGGGAGTCCCTTCAGCTAAAGGGGCAGCGGGCCCCTCCCAGGAGTGTCTCGTGTCCTGGTGCAGGATCACATTCAGGAATCCCTTGGTGTGACGTAGGGCTGGGCGAGTTCCCTCCAGGCTGTCCAGCCACCTATGTCCGGGCCATGGCGGATCAGGCTGGCATAATGGGCCCCACGAGGCAGGGCATCCTGCAGGCACACGGCTTCTTGTTGGGGGCCATTTGAGATGTGTGTAAGGATGAGGGTTTTGCCGGTGTTTGGTGTGAAGTATCCCGTTGGGGCAGGCCTCGTATCATCAGGCACCATCTTCTGAATGGGTGGAAGGTACGAGGAGCAAGATTAGGCCTCTAGAGTAGTCCCGTCTCTGGGTGACCACCCTGTGCAGACTTCAGGGCCGGTTTTTCTCTATGTTGACTTGGCGAGGATGAAGGCCCCGGATTTGAGGTGGTCAGCCCAGACTGAGGTAGCATGGGGTGCTGCTGGGGCCTGGAATGCAGGGATCCAGACGCGTGGGGCAGCATCGTTGTCCCCTGGGTACTCGTGGCCCGCCTGGCCTTGGTGGTGTTCCTGGGGCCTTGCTCTTGGGAGGCGTTGACCTAACGTGGTGCGCGGGAGGCCAGCTGGCAGCAGGGGAGGGCAGTGTCAAGGCCAGCCACCTGTGTGCGGTGTTTCGGGGATGGTGAGGGTGTTTGCTGTGCTCTGGGTGGCCGCCATCTTGCTTGGCCCCCACTTCTGCTGTCCGCCCTTGGCATGGGCATTTGTGCTCAGAGGCTGGGCATTTAGGAAGGCTGCGGCATGGGTGCGAGGTACGGCCACTGACACACGGGCCACGCGACCTCGGGCCCAACACCGCCAGGCGGACCTGACACCTGGAAACATGCACGGCACAAAGCCGAGCCTTGGGAGTGGGACACAGGCACCCAGAACAGCCCCATCGCTAGGCCCATCAAGTCGAAGAGCGATAGGGAAAGCCGATGAGACGGTAAAGGCACGAGCCAGCAGTGTGGGGAAGGGCAGAGCCCTGCGCTGGGATCATGTTCTCATAGAAGCCTCCGATTTGCCTGTTCCTCCCAGGTAGAGTGGCCGCGTCAACGAGCCGTCATCATCCAGTTGGCCGGAGCGTCGTGCACAATGCTGAGGAGCCAGGGCTGTGGGCAGTGCTGCCGTGACCGAAGACTGACCTTCACACCCTGCTGCGGGATCGGGGCCGGCTGGGCACGGTAAGCTTTTCCTAGTCCCAAAGGCACACTATCCACGCGGGACCTTCCGGAACTGCAGGGCTCCGGTGTCCGGCGTTTTGAGACCCACTGGCCACGAGGGCGCTCTGGCCCTCTGGCTCAGGGGTGCAGCCGCAGGCACTCCAGGCCGGTCGGGTCCCTGGAGGGCCACGGCCCGCCCACCACACAGCACGTGCCGCTGGCCTTCCGTCCTCATCCCACGTGCACGGATCGATGATGATACCCCCAAAACATTCCTTGGAAAAGCTGAACAAAATGAGTGAAAACTCACAACCGTCTCTCTAATCGTGACTGAGGTCCAGCACGTGGCCCGATGTAGGGAGAGTCGCAGGGAAGGAAAGCACGCTGATCTGATTCCGCCCCCACCCCAGCTGCCAGGGCTTTCCCCGCGCGAGACAACCGCCGTCATGCTTGCAGATGAGCCTCAAGTCCTCAGAGTCCAGGCCACATTGCCCAAAGGGGCAGCCCCGCAAGAAAAGCCCAGGCGGTGGCGAGGCATGGGTGTCAGGGAGCCTGTGTGCTGTCGTTTTCGGAGAGCCCGCGACAATGAGGACTGAAGCACTCCTAGCGTGCGGAAACATGGTCAGGGCGGTGCTTGTAGGGCCAGTTCCCAGGACCAGTGATTGCCAGGCCACGGCGCCGCCTCTGTCCCTTCAAAGAAGCCCATGGCCAGGCCTTGTGTTGCGCGCAGCCTAGGATGCCGCGTTGGGCCTAGGCAAAGAGTGGTGCCCACGCAGCTGGGAGCCTGGAAGGAGAGGGCTGGGCTACTGGCCAGGCAACTTCCCCACCCCTTGGCAACAGGAGGCATTCACTAGCGTTGTCCAAATGTGCGTGGTGGCTGGTTCTCAGCTTAGAATTCTTGGCGTAGAGGTGCCCCGTGGCCCTAGGGTCCCAGCGAAGCGGTCAGAAAGGAGGCATGTTGGCGGAGGGTGTTGGCAGAGCCTTGTTTCTGAAGCGCGGAACTCGCCTTGGCCGTCGCCAGGACCTGCGGCACGGTCTACGCCCCCGGTTTGTGGGTAGGGCGTGTGTGTGTGTGTGTGTGTGTGTGAGGTTGTGTGTGTGTGTGTGTGTGTGTGTGTGTGTGTGTGTCCTGTGGGGCAGAACAAAAGAGTTCAATGCCTGCGCTCTTCTGAGTTCGGACGGGCCTTTTGCAGCTGGGCTCCGTGAGCGTAGCTGCCCCTCTATGGGACAGCGTCCTCTGCCCTCTTTGTGATCGTGTGACCCTTTGGCGCTGTCAGCGTTGCTCTGCTCTGCTTTGTCCAGCAGACCAGGCCTGGCGTTAGGTTCCGGGCCGGTGGTCAGCTGTGCCAACGACGGGCTTTTTGTGCCTGTGTCGCACTTTTTATGCGCCCTTGGGAGTCCCTTCAGCTAAAGGGGCAGCGGGCCCCTCCCAGGAGTGTCTCGTGTCCTGGTGCAGGATCACATTCAGGAATCCCTTGGTGTGACGTAGGGCTGGGCGAGTTCCCTCCAGGCTGTCCAGCGACCTGTGTCCGGGCCATGGCGGATCAGGCTGGCATAATGGCCCCCACGAGGCAGGGCATCCTGCAGGCACACGGCTTCTTGTTGGGGGCCATTTGAGATGTGTGTAAGGATGAGGGTTTTGCCGGTGTTTGGTGTGAAGTATCCCGTTGGGGCAGGCCTCGTATCATCAGGCACCATCTTCTGAATGGGTGGAAGGTACGAGGAGCAAGATTAGGCCTCTAGAGTAGTCCCGTCTCTGGGTGACCACCCTGTGCAGACTTCAGGACCGGTTTTTCTCTATGTTGACTTGGCGAGGATGAAGGCCCCGGATTTGAGGTGGTCAGCCCAGGCTGAGGTAGCATGGGGTGCTGCTGGGGCCTGGAATGCAGGGATCCAGACGCGTGGGGCAGCATCGTTGTCCCCTGGGTACTCGTGGCCCGCCTGGCCTTGGTGGTGTTCCTGGGGCCTTGCTCTTGGGAGGCGTTGACCTAACGTGGTGCACGGGAGGCCAGCTGGCAGCAGGGGAGGGCAGTGTCAAGGCCAGCCACCTGTGTGCGGTGTTTTGGGGATGGTGAGGGTGTTTGCTGTGCTCTGGGTGGCCGCCATCTTGCTTGGCCCCCACTTCTGCTGTCCGCCCTTGGCATGGGCATTTGTGCTCAGAGGCTGGGCATTTAGGAAGGCTGCGGCATGGGTGCGAGGTACGGCCACTGACACACGGGCAACGCGACCTCGGGCCCAACACCGCCAGGCGGACCTGACACCTGGAAACATGCACGGCACAAAGCCGAGCCTTGGGAGTGGGACACAGGCACCCAGAACAGCCCCATCGCTAGGCCCATCAAGTCGAAGAGCGATAGGGAAAGCCGATGAGACGGTAAAGGCACGAGCCAGCAGAGTGGGGAAGGGCAGAGCCCTGCGTTGGGATCATGTTCTCATAGAAGCCTCCGATTTGCCTGTTCCTCCCAGGTAGAGTGGCCGCGTCAACGAGCCGTCATCATCCAGTTGGCCAGAGCGTCGTGCACAATGCTGAGGAGCCAGGGCTGTGGGCAGTGCTGCCGTGACCGAAGACTGACCTTCACACCCTGCTGCGGGATCGGGGCCGGCTGGGCACGGTAAGCTTTTCCTAGTCCCGAAGGCACACTATCCACGCGGGACCTTCCGGAGCTGCAGGGCTCCGGTGTCCGGCGTTTTGAGACCCACTGGCCACGAGGGCGCTCTGGCCCTCTGGCTCAGGGTTGCAGCCGAAGGCACTCCAGGCCGGTCGGGTCCCTGGAGGGCCACGGCCCGCCCACCACACAGCACGTGCCGCTGGCCTTCCGTCCTCATCCCACGTGCACGGATCGATGATGATACCCCCAAAACATTCCTTGGAAAAGCTGAACAAAATGAGTGAAAACTCACAACCGTCTCTCTCATCGTGACTGAGGTCCAGCACGTGGCCCGATGTAGGGAGAGTCGCAGGGAAGGAAAGCACGCTGATCTGATTCCGCCCCCACCCCAGCTGCCAGGGCTTTCCCCGCGCGAGACAACCGCCGTCATGCTTGCAGATGAGCCGCAAGTCCTCAGAGTCCAGGCCACGTTGCCCAAAGGGGCTGCCCCGCAAGAAAAGCCCAGGCGGTGGCGAGGCATGGGTGTTAGGGAGCCTGTGTGCTGTCGTTTTCGGAGAGCCCGCGACAATGAGGTCTGAAGCACACCTAGCGTGCGGAAACATGGTCAGGGCGGTGCTTGTAGGGCCAGTTCCCAGGACCAGTGATTGCCAGGCCACGGCGCCGCCTCTGTCCCTTCAAAGAAGCCCATGGCCAGGCCTTGTGTTGCGCGCATCCTAGGATGCCGCGTTGGGCCTAGGCAAAGAGTGGTGCCCACGCAGCTGGGAGCCTGGAAGGAGAGGGCTGGGCTACTGGCCAGGCAACTTCCCCACCCCTTGGCAACAGGAAGCATTCACTAGCGTTGTCCAAATGTGCGTGGTGGCTGGTTCTCAGCTTAGAATTCTTGGCGTAGAGGTGCCCCATGGCCCTAGGTTCCCAGCGAAGCGGTCAGAAAGGAGGCATGTTGGCGGAGGGTGTTGGCAGTGCCTAGTTCCTGAAGTGCGGAACTCGCCTTGGCCGTCGCCAGGGCCTGCGGCACGGTCTACGCCCCCGGTTTGTGGGTAGGGCGTGTGTGTGTGTGTGTGTTTGTGTGTGTGTGTGTGTGTATGTGTGTGTGTGTCCTGCGGGCCAGAACAAAAGAGGTCAATGCCTGCGCTCTTCTGAGTTCGGACAGGCCTTTTGCAGCTGGGCTCCGTGAGCGTAGCTGCCCCTCTATGGGACAGCGTCCTCTGCCCTCTTTGTGATCGTGTGGCCCTTTGGCGCTGCCAGCGTTGCTCTGCTCTGCTTTGTCCAGCAGACCAGGCCTGGCGTTAGGTTCCGGGCCGGTGGTCAGCTGTGCCAACGACGGGCTTTTTGTGCCTGTGTCGCACTTTTTATGCGCCCTTGGGAGTCCCTTCAGCTAAAGGGGCAGCGGGCCCCTCCCAGGAGTGTCTCGTGTCCTGGTGCAGGATCACATTCAGGAATCCCTTGGTGTGACGTAGGGCTGGGCGAGTTCCCTCCAGGCTGTCCAGCGACCTGTGTCCGGGCCATGGCGGATCAGGCTGGCATAATGGCCCCCACGAGGCAGGGCATCCTGCAGGCACACGGCTTCTTGTTGGGGGCCATTTGAGATGTGTGTAAGGATGAGGGTTTTGCCGGTGTTTGGTGTGAAGTATCCCGTTGGGGCAGGCCTCGTATCATCAGGCACCATCTTCTGAATGGGTGGAAGGTACGAGGAGCAAGATTAGGCCTCTAGAGTAGTCCCGTCTCTGGGTGACCACCCTGTGCAGACTTCAGGGCCGGTTTTTCTCTATGTTGACTTGGCGAGGATGAAGGCCCCGGATTTGAGGTGGTCAGCCCAGGCTGAGGTAGCATGGGGTGCTGCTGGGGCCTGGAATGCAGGGATCCAGACGCGTGGGGCAGCATCGTTGTCCCCTGGGTACTCGTGGCCCGCCTGGCCTTGGTGGTGTTCCTGGGGCCTTGCTCTTGGGAGGCGTTGACCTAACGTGGTGCGCGGGAGGCCAGCTGGCAGCAGGGGAGGGCAGTGTCAAGGCCAGCCACCTGTGTGTGGTGTTTCGGGGATGGTGAGGGTGTTTGCTGTGCTCTGGGTGGCCGCCATCTTGCTTGGCCCCCACTTCTGCTGTCCGCCCTTGGCATGGGCATTTGTGCTCAGAGGCTGGGCATTTAGGAAGGCTGCGGCATGGGTGCGAGGTACGGCCACTGACACACGGGCCACGCGACCTCGGGCCCAACACCGCCAGGTGGACCTGACACCTGGAAACATGCACGGCACAAAGCCGAGCCTTGGGAGTGGGACACAGGCACCCAGAACAGCCCCATCGCTAGGCCCATCAAGTCGAAGAGCGATAGGGAAAGCCGATGAGACGGTAAAGGCACGAGCCAGCAGTGTGGGGAAGGACAGAGCCCTGCGCTGGGATCATGTTCTCATAGAAGCCTCCGATTTGCCTGTTCCTCCCAGGTAGAGTGGCCGCGTCAACGAGCCGTCATCATCCAGTTGGCCGGAGCGTCGTGCACAATGCTGAGGAGCCAGGGCTGTGGGCAGTGCTGCCGTGACCGAAGAATGACCTTCACACCCTGCTGCGGGATCGGGGCCGGCTGGGCACGGTAAGCTTTTCCAATCCCGAAGGCACATTATCCACGCGGGACCTTCCGGAGCTGCAGGGCTCCGGTGTCCGGCGTTTTGAGACCCACTGGCTACGAGGCGCTCTGGCCCTCTGGCTCAGGGGTGCAGCCGCAGGCACTCCAGGCCGGTCGGGTCCCTGGAGGGCCACGGCCCGCCCACCACACAGCACGTGCCGCTGGCCTTCCGTCCTCATCCCACGTGCACGGATCGATGATGATACCCCCAAAACATTCCTTGGAAAAGCTGAACAAAATGAGTGAAAACTCACAACCGTCTCTCTCATCGTGACTGAGGTCCAGCACGTGGCCCGATGTAGGGAGAGTCGCAGGGAAGGAAAGCACGCTGATCTGATTCCGCCCCCACCCCAGCTGCCAGGGCTTTCCCCGCGCGAGACAACCGCCGTCATGCTTGCAGATGAGCCGCAAGTCCTCAGAGTCCAGGCCACGTTGCCCAAAGGGGCTGCCCCGCAAGAAAAGCCCAGGCGGTGGCGAGGCATGGGTGTCAGGGAGCCTGTGTGCTGTCGTTTTCGGAGAGCCCGCGACAATGAGGTCTGAAGCACACCTAGCGTGCGGAAACATGGTCAGGGCGGTGCTTGTAGGGCCAGTTCCCAGGACCAGTGATTGCCAGGCCACGGCGCCGCCTCTGTCCCTTCAAAGAAGCCCATGGCCAGGCCTTGTGTTGCGCGCATCCTAGGATGCCGCGTTGGGCCTAGGCAAATAGTGGTGCCCACGCAGCTGGGAGCCTGGAAGGAGAGGGCTGGGCTACTGGCCAGGCAACTTCCCCACCCCTTGGCAACAGGAAGCATTCACTAGCGTTGTCCAAATGTGCGTGGTGGCTGGTTCTCAGCTTAGAATTCTTGGCGTAGAGGTGCCCCATGGCCCTAGGTTCCCAGCGAAGCGGTCAGAAAGGAGGCATGTTGGCGGAGGGTGTTGGCAGTGCCTAGTTCCTGAAGTGCGGAACTCGCCTTGGCCGTCGCCAGGGCCTGCGGCACGGTCTACGCCCCCGGTTTGTGGGTAGGGCGTGTGTGTGTGTGTGTGTTTGTGTGTGTGTGTGTGTGTATGTGTGTGTGTGTCCTGCGGGCCAGAACAAAAGAGGTCAATGCCTGCGCTCTTCTGAGTTCGGACAGGCCTTTTGCAGCTGGGCTCCGTGAGCGTAGCTGCCCCTCTATGGGACAGCGTCCTCTGCCCTCTTTGTGATCGTGTGGCCCTTTGGCGCTGCCAGCGTTGCTCTGCTCTGCTTTGTCCAGCAGACCAGGCCTGGCGTTAGGTTCCGGGCCGGTGGTCAGCTGTGCCAACGACGGGCTTTTTGTGCCTGTGTCGCACTTTTTATGCGCCCTTGGGAGTCCCTTCAGCTAAAGGGGCAGCGGGCCCCTCCCAGGAGTGTCTCGTGTCCTGGTGCAGGATCACATTCAGGAATCCCTTGGTGTGACGTAGGGCTGGGCGAGTTCCCTCCAGGCTGTCCAGCGACCTGTGTCCGGGCCATGGCGGATCAGGCTGGCATAATGGCCCCCACGAGGCAGGGCATCCTGCAGGCACACGGCTTCTTGTTGGGGGCCATTTGAGATGTGTGTAAGGATGAGGGTTTTGCCGGTGTTTGGTGTGAAGTATCCCGTTGGGGCAGGCCTCGTATCATCAGGCACCATCTTCTGAATGGGTGGAAGGTACGAGGAGCAAGATTAGGCCTCTAGAGTAGTCCCGTCTCTGGGTGACCACCCTGTGCAGACTTCAGGGCCGGTTTTTCTCTATGTTGACTTGGCGAGGATGAAGGCCCCGGATTTGAGGTGGTCAGCCCAGGCTGAGGTAGCATGGGGTGCTGCTGGGGCCTGGAATGCAGGGATCCAGACGCGTGGGGCAGCATCGTTGTCCCCTGGGTACTCGTGGCCCGCCTGGCCTTGGTGGTGTTCCTGGGGCCTTGCTCTTGGGAGGCGTTGACCTAACGTGGTGCGCGGGAGGCCAGCTGGCAGCAGGGGAGGGCAGTGTCAAGGCCAGCCACCTGTGTGTGGTGTTTCGGGGATGGTGAGGGTGTTTGCTGTGCTCTGGGTGGCCGCCATCTTGCTTGGCCCCCACTTCTGCTGTCCGCCCTTGGCATGGGCATTTGTGCTCAGAGGCTGGGCATTTAGGAAGGCTGCGGCATGGGTGCGAGGTACGGCCACTGACACACGGGCCACGCGACCTCGGGCCCAACACCGCCAGGTGGACCTGACACCTGGAAACATGCACGGCACAAAGCCGAGCCTTGGGAGTGGGACACAGGCACCCAGAACAGCCCCATCGCTAGGCCCATCAAGTCGAAGAGCGATAGGGAAAGCCGATGAGACGGTAAAGGCACGAGCCAGCAGTGTGGGGAAGGACAGAGCCCTGCGCTGGGATCATGTTCTCATAGAAGCCTCCGATTTGCCTGTTCCTCCCAGGTAGAGTGGCCGCGTCAACGAGCCGTCATCATCCAGTTGGCCGGAGCGTCGTGCACAATGCTGAGGAGCCAGGGCTGTGGGCAGTGCTGCCGTGACCGAAGAATGACCTTCACACCCTGCTGCGGGATCGGGGCCGGCTGGGCACGGTAAGCTTTTCCAATCCCGAAGGCACATTATCCACGCGGGACCTTCCGGAGCTGCAGGGCTCCGGTGTCCGGCGTTTTGAGACCCACTGGCTACGAGGCGCTCTGGCCCTCTGGCTCAGGGGTGCAGCCGCAGGCACTCCAGGCCGGTCGGGTCCCTGGAGGGCCACGGCCCGCCCACCACACAGCACGTGCCGCTGGCCTTCCGTCCTCATCCCACGTGCACGGATCGATGATGATACCCCCAAAACATTCCTTGGAAAAGCTGAACAAAATGAGTGAAAACTCACAACCGTCTCTCTCATCGTGACTGAGGTCCAGCACGTGGCCCGATGTAGGGAGAGTCGCAGGGAAGGAAAGCACGCTGATCTGATTCCGCCCCCACCCCAGCTGCCAGGGCTTTCCCCGCGCGAGACAACCGCCGTCATGCTTGCAGATGAGCCGCAAGTCCTCAGAGTCCAGGCCACGTTGCCCAAAGGGGCTGCCCCGCAAGAAAAGCCCAGGCGGTGGCGAGGCATGGGTGTCAGGGAGCCTGTGTGCTGTCGTTTTCGGAGAGCCCGCGACAATGAGGTCTGAAGCACACCTAGCGTGCGGAAACATGGTCAGGGCGGTGCTTGTAGGGCCAGTTCCCAGGACCAGTGATTGCCAGGCCACGGCGCCGCCTCTGTCCCTTCAAAGAAGCCCATGGCCAGGCCTTGTGTTGCGCGCATCCTAGGATGCCGCGTTGGGCCTAGGCAAAGAGTGGTGCCCACGCAGCTGGGAGCCTGGAAGGAGAGGGCTGGGCTACTGGCCAGGCAACTTCCCCACCCCTTGGCAACAGGAGGCATTCACTAGCGTTGTCCAAATGTGCGTGGTGGCTGGTTCTCAGCTTAGAATTCTTGGCGTAGAGGTGCCCCGTGGCCCTAGGGTCCCAGCGAAGCGGTCAGAAAGGAGGCATGTTGGCGGAGGGTGTTGGCAGAGCCTTGTTTCTGAAGCGCGGAACTCGCCTTGGCCGTCGCCAGGGTCTGCGGCACGGTCTACGCCCCCGGTTTGTGGGTAGGGCGTGTGTGTGTGTGTGTGTGTGAGGTTGTGTGTGTGTGTGTGTGTGTGTGTGTGTGTGTCCTGCGGGGCAGAACAAAAGAGTTCAATGCCTGCGCTCTTCTGAGTTCGGACGGGCCTTTTGCAGCTGGGCTCCGTGAGCGTAGCTGCCCCTCTATGGGACAGCGTCCTCTGCCCTCTTTGTGATCGTGTGGCCCTTTGGCGCTGCCAGCGTTGCTCTGCTCTGCTTTGTCCAGCAGACCAGGCCTGGCGTTAGGTTCCGGGCCGGTGGTCAACTGTGCCAACGACGGACTTTTTGTGCCTGTGTCGCACTTTTTATGCGCCCTTGGGAGTCCCTTCAGCTAAAGGGGCAGCGGGCCCCTCACAGGAGTGTCTCGTGTCCTGGTGCAGGATCACATTCAGGAATCCCTTGGTGTGACGTAGGGCTGGGCGAGTTCCCTCCAGGCTGTCCAGCGACCTGTGTCCGGGCCATGGCGGATCAGGCTGGCATAATGGGCCCCACGAGGCAGGGCATCCTGTTGGCACACGGCTTCTTGTTGGGGGCCATTTGAGATGTGTGTAAGGATGAGGGTTTTGCCGGTGTTTGGTGTGAAGTATCCCGTTGGGGCAGGCCTCGTATCATCAGGCATCATCTTCTGAATGGGTGGAAGGTACGAGGAGCAAGATTAGGCCTCTAGAGTAGTCCCGTCTCTGGGTGACCACCCTGTGCAGACTTCAGGGCCGGTTTTTCTCTATGTTGACTTGGCGAGGATGAAGGCCCCGGATTTGAGGTGGTCAGCCCAGGCTGAGTTAGCATGGGGTGCTGCTGGGGCCTGGAATGCAGGGATCCAGACGCGTGGGGCAGCATCGTTGTCCCCTGGGTACTCGTGGCCCGCCTGGCCTTGGTGGTGTTCCTGGGGCCTTGCTCTTGGGAGGCGTTGACCTAACGTGGTGCGCGGGAGGCCAGCTGGCAGCAGGGGAGGGCAGTGTCAAGGCCAGCCACCTGTGTGCGGTGTTTCGGGGATGGTGAGGGTGTTTGCTGTGCTCTGGGTGGCCGCCATCTTGCTTGGCCCCCACTTCTGCTGTCCGCCCTTGGCATGGGCATTTGTGCTCAGAGGCTGGGCATTTAGGAAGGCTGCGGCATGGGTGCGAGGTACGGCCACTGACACACGGGCCACGCGACCTCGGGCCCAACACCGCCAGGCGGACCTGACACCTGGAAACATGCACGGCACAAAGCCGAGCCTTGGGAGTGGGACACAGGCACCCAGAACAGCCCCATCGCTAGGCCCATCAAGTCGAAGAGCGATAGGGAAAGCCGATGAGACGGTAAAGGCACGAGCCAGCAGTGTGGGGAAGGGCAGAGCCCTGCGCTGGGATCATGTTCTCATAGAAGCCTCCGATTTGCCTGTTCCTCCCAGGTAGAGTGGCCGCGTCAACGAGCCGTCATCATCCAGTTGGCCGGAGCGTCGTGCACAATGCTGAGGAGCCAGGGCTGTGGGCAGTGCTGCCGTGACCGAAGACTGACCTTCACACCCTGCTGCGGGATCGGGGCCGGCTGGGCACGGTAAGCTTTTCCTAGTCCCGAAGGCACACTATCCACGCGGGACCTTCCGGAGCTGCAGGGCTCCGGTGTCCGGCGTTTTGAGACCCACTGGCCACGAGGGCGCTCTGGCCCTCTGGCTCAGGGGTGCAGCCGAAGGCACTCCATGCCGGTCGGGTCCCTGGAGGGCCACGGCCCGCCCACCACACAGCACGTGCCGCTGGCCTTCCGTCCTCATCCCACGTGCACGGATCGATGATGATACCCCCAAAACATTCCTTGGAAAAGCTGAACAAAATGAGTGAAAACTCACAACCGTCTCTCTCATCGTGACTGAGGTCCAGCACGTGGCCCGATGTAGGGAGAGTCGCAGGGAAGGAAAGCACGCTGATCTGATTCCGCCCCCACCCCAGCTGCCAGGGCTTTCCCCGCGCGAGACAACCGCCGTCATGCTTGCAGATGAGCCTCAAGTCCTCAGAGTCCAGGCCACGTTGCCCAAAGGGGCTGCCCCGCAAGAAAAGCCCAGGCGGTGGCGAGGCATGCTTGTCAGGGAGCCTGTGTGCTGTCGTTTTCGGAGAGCCCGCGACAATGAGGTCTGAAGCACACCTAGCGTGCGGAAACATGGTCAGGGCGGTGCTTGTAGGGCCAGTTCCCAGGACCAGTGATTTCCAGGCCACGGCGCCGCCTCTCTCCCTTCAAAGAAGCCCATGGCCAGGCCTTGTGTTGCGCGCATCCTAGGATGCCGCGTTGGGCCTAGGCAAAGAGTGGTGCCCACGCAGCTGGGAGCCTGGAAGGAGAGGGCTGGGCTACTGGCCAGGCAACTTCCCCACCCCTTGGCAACAGGAGGCATTCACTAGCGTTGTCCAAATGTGCGTGGTGGCTGGTTCTCAGCTTAGAATTCTTGGCGTAGAGGTGCCCCGTGGCCCTAGGTTCCCAGCGAAGCGGTCAGAAAGGAGGCATGTTGGCGGAGGGTGTTGGCAGTGCCTAGTTCCTGAAGTGCGGAACTCGCCTTGGCCGTCGCCAGGGCCTGCGGCACGGTCTACGCCCCCGGTTTGTGGGTAGGGCGTGTGTGTGTGTGTGTGTGTGAGGTTGTGTGTGTGTGTGTGTGTGTGTGTGTGTGTGTGTCCTGCGGGGCAGAACAAAAGAGTTCAATGCCTGCGCTCTTCTGAGTTCGGACGGGCCTTTTGCAGCTGGGCTCCGTGAGCGTAGCTGCCCCTCTATGGGACAGCGTCCTCTGCCCTCTTTGTGATCGTGTGGCCCTTTGGCGCTGCCAGCGTTGCTCTGCTCTGCTTTGTCCAGCAGACCAGGCCTGGCGTTAGGTTCCGGGCCGGTGGTCAACTGTGCCAACGACGGACTTTTTGTGCCTGTGTCGCACTTTTTATGCGCCCTTGGGAGTCCCTTCAGCTAAAGGGGCAGCGGGCCCCTCACAGGAGTGTCTCGTGTCCTGGTGCAGGATCACATTCAGGAATCCCTTGGTGTGACGTAGGGCTGGGCGAGTTCCCTCCAGGCTGTCCAGCCACCTGTGTCCGGGCCATGGCGGATCAGGCTGGCATAATGGGCCCCACGAGGCAGGGCATCCTGCAGGCACACGGCTTCTTGTTGGGGGCCATTTGAGATGTGTGTAAGGATGAGGGTTTTGCCGGTGTTTGGTGTGAAGTATCCCGTTGGGGCAGGCCTCGTATCATCAGGCATCATCTTCTGAATGGGTGGAAGGTAAAAGGAGCAAGATTAGGCCTCTAGAGTAGTCCCGTCTCTGGGTGACCACCCTGTGCAGACTTCAGGGCCGGTTTTTCTCTATGTTGACTTGGCGAGGATGAAGGCCCCGGATTTGAGGTGGTCAGCCCAGGCTGAGTTAGCATGGGGTGCTGCTGGGGCCTGGAATGCAGGGATCCAGACGCGTGGGGCAGCATCGTTGTCCCCTGGGTACTCGTGGCCCGCCTGGCCTTGGTGGTGTTCCTGGGGCCTTGCTCTTGGGAGGCGTTGACCTAACGTGGTGCGCGGGAGGCCAGCTGGCAGCAGGGGAGGGCAGTGTCAAGGCCAGCCACCTGTGTGCGGTGTTTCGGGGATGGTGAGGGTGTTTGCTGTGCTCTGGGTGGCCGCCATCTTGCTTGGCCCCCACTTCTGCTGTCCGCCCTTGGCATGGGCATTTGTGCTCAGAGGCTGGGCATTTAGGAAGGCTGCGGCATGGGTGCGAGGTACGGCCACTGACA
This sequence comes from Muscardinus avellanarius, assembly GCF_963383645.1. Lineage (NCBI taxonomy): Eukaryota > Metazoa > Chordata > Mammalia > Rodentia > Gliridae > Muscardinus > Muscardinus avellanarius. Next base: position 164,328,522 of record NC_137788.1, read on the forward strand.
CACGGGCCACGCGACCTCGGGCCCAACACCGCCAGGCGGACCTGACACCTGGAAACATGCACGGCACAAAGCCGAGCCTTGGGAGTGGGACACAGGCACCCAGAACAGCCCCATCGCTAGGCCCATCAAGTCGAAGAGCGATAGGGAAAGCCGATGAGACGGTAAAGGCACGAGCCAGCAGTGTGGGGAAGGGCAGAGCCTTGCGCTGGGATCATGTTCTCATAGAAGCCTCCGATTTGCCTGTTCCTCCCAGGTAGAGTGGCCGCGTCAACGAGCCGTCATCATCCAGTTGGCCGGAGCGTCGTGCACAATGCTGAGGAGCCAGGGCTGTGGGCAGTGCTGCCGTGACCGAAGACTGACCTTCACACCCTGCTGCGGGATCGGGGCCGGCTGGGCACGGTAAGCTTTTCCTAGTCCCGAAGGCACACTATCCACGCGGGACCTTCCGGAGCTGCAGGGCTCCGGTGTCCGGCGTTTTGAGACCCACTGGCCACGAGGGCGCTCTGGCCCTCTGGCTCAGGGTTGCAGCCGAAGGCACTCCATGCCGGTCGGGTCCCTGGAGGGCCACGGCCCGCCCACCACACAGCACGTGCCGCTGGCCTTCCGTCCTCATCCCACGTGCACGGATCGATGATGATACCCCCAAAACATTCCTTGGAAAAGCTGAACAAAATGAGTGAAAACTCACAACCGTCTCTCTCATCGTGACTGAGGTCCAGCACGTGGCCCGATGTAGGGAGAGTCGCAGGGAAGGAAAGCACGCTGATCTGATTCCGCCCCCACCCCAGCTGCCAGGGCTTTCCCCGCGCGAGACAACCGCCGTCATGCTTGCAGATGAGCCTCAAGTCCTCAGAGTCCAGGCCACGTTGCCCAAAGGGGCTGCCCCGCAAGAAAAGCCCAGGCGGTGGCGAGGCATGCTTGTCAGGGAGCCTGTGTGCTGTCGTTTTCGGAGAGCCCGCGACAATGAGGTCTGAAGCACACCTAGCGTGCGGAAACATGGTCAGGGCGGTGCTTGTAGGGCCAGTTCCCAGGACCAGTGATTTCCAGGCCACGGCGCCGCCTCTGTCCCTTCAAAGAAGCCCATGGCCAGGCCTTGTGTTGCGCGCATCCTAGGATGCCGCGTTGGGCCTAGGCAAAGAGTGGTGCCCACGCAGCTGGGAGCCTGGAAGGAGAGGGCTGGGCTACTGGCCAGGCAACTTCCCCACCCCTTGGCAACAGGAGGCATTCACTAGCGTTGTCCAAATGTGCGTGGTGGCTGGTTCTCAGCTTAGAATTCTTGGCGTAGAGGTGCCCCGTGGCCCTAGGTTCCCAGCGAAGCGGTCAGAAAGGAGGCATGTTGGCGGAGGGTGTTGGCAGTGCCTAGTTCCTGAAGTGCGGAACTCGCCTTGGCCGTCGCCAGGGCCTGCGGCACGGTCTACGCCCCCGGTTTGTGGGTAGGGCGTGTGTGTGTGTGTGTGTTTGTGTGTGTGTGTGTGTGTGTGTGTGTGTGTGTGTGTGTCCTGTGGGGCAGAACAAAAGAGGTCAATGCCTGCGCTCTTCTGAGTTCGGACGGGCCTTTTGCAGCTGGGCTCCGTGAGCGTAGCTGCCCCTCTATGTGACAGCGTCCTCTGCCCTCTTTGTGATCGTGTGGCCCTTTGGCGCTGCCAGCGTTGCTCTGCTCTGCTTTGTCCAGCAGACCAGGCCTGGCGTTAGGTTCCGGGCCGGTGGTCAGCTGTGCCAACGACGGGCTTTTTGTGCCTGTGTCGCACTTTTTATGCGCCCTTGGGAGTCCCTTCAGCTAAAGGGGCAGCAGGCCCCTCCCAGGAGTGTCTCGTGTCCTGGTGCAGGATCACATTCAGGAATCCCTTGGTGTGACGTAGGGCTGGGCGAGTTCCCTCCAGGCTGTCCAGCCACCTGTGTCCGGGCCATGGCGGATCAGGCTGGCATAATGGGCCCCACGAGGCAGGGCATCCTGCAGGCACACGGCTTCTTGTTGGGGGCCATTTGAGATGTGTGTAAGGATGAGGGTTTTGCCGGTGTTTGGTGTGAAGTATCCCGTTGTGGCAGGCCTCGTATCATCAGGCACCATCTTCTGAATGGGTGGAAGGTACGAGGAGCAAGATTAGGCCTCTAGAGTAGTCCCGTCTCCGGGTGACCACCCTGTGCAGACTTCAGGGCCGGTTTTTCTCTATGTTGACTTGGCGAGGATGAAGGCCCCGGATTTGAGGTGGTCAGCCCAGGCTGAGGTAGCATGGGGTGCTGCTGGGGCCTGGAATGCAGGATCCAGATGCGTGGGGCAGCATCGTTGTCCCCTGGGTACTCGTGGCCCGCCTGGCCTTGGTGGTGTTCCTGGGGCCTTGCTCTTGGCAGGCGTTGACCTAACGTGGTGCGCGGGAGGCCAGCTGGCAGCAGGGCAGGGCAGTGTCAAGGCCAGCCACCTGTGTGCGGTGTTTCGGGGATGGTGAGGGTGTTTGCTGTGCTCTGGGTGGCCGCCATCTTGCTTGGCCCCCACTTCTGCTGTCCGCCCTTGGCATGGGCATTTGTGCTCTGAGGCTGGGCATTTAGGAAGTCTGCGGCATGGGTGCGAGGTACGGCCACTTACACACGGGCCACGCGACCTCGGGCCCAACACCGCCAGGCGGACCTGACACCTGGAAACATGCACGGCACAAAGCCGAGCCTTGGGAGTGGGACACAGGCACCCAGAACAGCCCCATCGCTAGGCCCATCAAGTCGAAGAGCGATAGGGAAAGCCGATGAGACGGTAAAGGCCGAGCCAGCAGTGTGGGGAAGGGCAGAGCCCTGCGCTGGGATCATGTTCTCATAGAAGCCTCCGATTTGCCTGTTCCTCCCAGGTAGAGTGGCCGCGTCAACGAGCCGTCATCATCCAGTTGGCCGGAGCGTCGTGCACAATGCTGAGGAGCCAGGGCTGTGGGCAGTGCTGCCGTGACCGAAGAATGACCTTCACACCCTGCTGCGGGATCGGGGCCGGCTGGGCACGGTAAGCTTTTCCTAGTCCCGAAGGCACACTATCCACGCGGGACCTTCCGGAGCTGCAGGGCTCCGGTGTCCGGCGTTTTGAGACCCACTGGCCACGAGGGCGCTCTGGCCCTCTGGCTCAGGGGTGCAGCCGCAGGCACTCCAGGCCGGTCGGGTCCCTGGAGGGCCACGGCCCGCCCACCACACAGCACGTGCCGCTGGCCTTCCGTCCTCATCCCACGTGCACGGATCGATGATGATACCCCCAAAACATTCCTTGGAAAAGCTGAACAAAATGAGTGAAAACTCACAACCGTCTCTCTCATCGTGACTGAGGTCCAGCACGTGGCCCGATGTAGGGAGAGTCGCAGGGAAGGAAAGCACGCTGATCTGATTCCGCCCCCACCCCAGCTGCCAGGGCTTTCCCCGCGCGAGACAACCGCCGTCATGCTTGCAGATGAGCCGCAAGTCCTCAGAGTCCAGGCCACGTTGCCCAAAGGGGCTGCCCCGCAAGAAAAGCCCAGGCGGTGGCGAGGCATGGGTGTCAGGGAGCCTGTGTGCTGTCGTTTTCGGAGAGCCCGCGACAATGAGGTCTGAAGCACACCTAGCGTGCGGAAACATGGTCAGGGCGGTGCTTGTAGGGCCAGTTCCCAGGACCAGTGATTTCCAGGCCACGGCGCCGCCTCTGTCCCTTCAAAGAAGCCCATGGCCAGGCCTTGTGTTGCGCGCCTCCTAGGATGCCGCGTTGGGCCTAGGCAAAGAGTGGTGCCCACGCAGCTGGGAGCCTGGAAGGAGAGGGCTGGGTTACTGGCCAGGCAACTTCCCCACCCCTTGGCAACAGGAGGCATTCACTAGCGTTGTCCAAATGTGCGTGGTGGTTGGTTCTCAGCTTAGAATTCTTGGCGTAGAGGTGCCCCGTGGCCCTAGGGTCCCAGCGAAGCGGTCAGAAAGGAGGCATGTTGGCGGAGGGTGTTGGCAGAGCCTTGTTCCTGAAGCGCGGAACTCGCCTTGGCCGTCGCCAGGGCCTGCGGCACGGTCTACGCCCCCGGTTTGTGGGTGGGTAGGGCGTGTGTGTGTGTGTGTGTGTGTGTGTGAGTTTGTGTGTGTGTGTGTGTGTGTGTGTGTGTGTGTGTGTGTGTGTGTGTCCTGCGGGCCAGAACAAAAGAGGTCAATGCCTGCGCTCTTCTGAGTTCGGACGGGCCTTTTGCAGCTGGGCTCCGTGAGCGTAGCTGCCCCTCTATGGGACAGCGTCCTCTGCCCTCTTTGTGATCGTGTGGCCCTTTGGCGCTGCCAGCGTTGCTCTGCTCTGCTTTGTCCAGCAGACCAGGCCTGGCGTTAGGTTCCGGGCCGGTGGTCAGCTGTGCCAACGACGGGCTTTTTGTGCCTGTGTCGCACTTTTTATGCGCCCTTGGGAGTCCCTTCAGCTAAAGGGGCAGCGGGCCCCTCACAGGAGTGTCTCGTGTCCTGGTGCAGGATCACATTCAGGAATCCCTTGGTGTGACGTAGGGCTGGGCGAGTTCCCTCCAGGCTGTCCAGCGACCTGTGTCCGGGCCATGGCGGATCAGGCTGGCATAATGGCCCCCACGAGGCAGGGCATCCTGCAGGCACACGGCTTCTTGTTGGGGGCCATTTGAGATGTGTGTAAGGATGAGGGTTTTGCCGGTGTTTGGTGTGAAGTATCCCGTTGTGGCAGGCCTCGTATCATCAGGCACCATCTTCTGAATGGGTGGAAGGTACAAGGAGCAAGATTAGGCTCTAGAGTAGTCCCGTCTCTGGGTGACCACCCTGTGCAGACTTCAGTGCCGGTTTTTCTCTATGTTGACTTGGCGAGGATGAAGGCCCCGGATTTGAGGTGGTCAGCCCAGGCTGAGGTAGCATGGGGTGCTGCTGGGGCCTGGAATGCAGGATCCAGATGCGTGGGGCAGCATCGTTGTCCCCTGGGTACTCGTGGCCCGCCTGACCTTGGTGGTGTTCCTGGGGCCTTGCTCTTGGCAGGCGTTGACCTAACGTGGTGCGCGGGAGGCCAGCTGGCAGCAGGGCAGGGCAGTGTCAAGGCCAGCCACCTGTGTGCGGTGTTTCGGGGATGGTGAGGGTGTTTGCTGTGCTCTGGGTGGCCGCCATCTTGCTTGGCCCCCACTTCTGCTGTCCGCCCTTGGCATGGGCATTTGTGCTCTGAGGCTGGGCATTTAGGAAGTCTGCGGCATGGGTGCGAGGTACGGCCACTTACACACGGGCCACGCGACCTCGGGCCCAACACCGCCAGGCGGACCTGACACCTGGAAACATGCACGGCACAAAGCCGAGCCTTGGGAGTGGGACACAGGCACCCAGAACAGCCCCATCGCTAGGCCCATCAAGTCGAAGAGCGATAGGGAAAGCCGATGAGACGGTAAAGGCCGAGCCAGCAGTGTGGGGAAGGGCAGAGCCCTGCGCTGGGATCATGTTCTCATAGAAGCCTCCGATTTGCCTGTTCCTCCCAGGTAGAGTGGCCGCGTCAACGAGCCGTCATCATCCAGTTGGCCGGAGCGTCGTGCACAATGCTGAGGAGCCAGGGCTGTGGGCAGTGCTGCCGTGACCGAAGACTGACCTTCACACCCTGCTGCGGGATCGGGGCCGGCTGGGCACGGTAAGCTTTTCCTAGTCCCGAAGGCACACTATCCACGCGGGACCTTCCGGAGCTGCAGGGCTCCGGTGTCCGGCGTTTTGAGACCCACTGGCCACGAGGGCGCTCTGGCCCTCTGGCTCAGGGGTGCAGCCGCAGGCACTCCAGGCCGGTCGGGTCCCTGGAGGGCCACGGCCCGCCCACCACACAGCACGTGCCGCTGGCCTTCCGTCCTCATCCCACGTGCACGGATCGATGATGATACCCCCAAAACATTCCTTGGAAAAGCTGAACAAAATGAGTGAAAACTCACAACCGTCTCTCTCATCGTGACTGAGGTCCAGCACGTGGCCCGATGTAGGGAGAGTCGCAGGGAAGGAAAGCACGCTGATCTGATTCCGCCCCCACCCCAGCTGCCAGGGCTTTCCCCGCGCGAGACAACCGCCGTCATGCTTGCAGATGAGCCGCAAGTCCTCAGAGTCCAGGCCACGTTGCCCAAAGGGGCTGCCCCGCAAGAAAAGCCCAGGCGGTGGCGAGGCATGGGTGTCAGGGAGCCTGTGTGCTGTCGTTTTCGGAGAGCCCGCGACAATGAGGTCTGAAGCACACCTAGCGTGCGGAAACATGGTCAGGGCGGTGCTTGTAGGGCCAGTTCCCAGGACCAGTGATTGCCAGGCCACGGCGCCGCCTCTGTCCCTTCAAAGAAGCCCATGGCCAGGCCTTGTGTTGCGCGCATCCTAGGATGCCGCGTTGGGCCTAGGCAAAGAGTGGTGCCCACGCAGCTGGGAGCCTGGAAGGAGAGGGCTGGGTTACTGGCCAGGCAACTTCCCCACCCCTTGGCAACAGGAGGCATTCACTAGCGTTGTCCAAATGTGCGTGGTGGTTGGTTCTCAGCTTAGAATTCTTGGCGTAGAGGTGCCCCGTGGCCCTAGGGTCCCAGCGAAGCGGTCAGAAAGGAGGCATGTTGGCGGAGGGTGTTGGCAGAGCCTTGTTCCTGAAGCGCGGAACTCGCCTTGGCCGTCGCCAGGGCCTGCGGCACGGTCTACGCCCCCGGTTTGTGGGTGGGTAGGGCGTGTGTGTGTGTGTGTGTGTGTGTGTGTGAGTTTGTGTGTGTGTGTGTGTGTGTGTGTGTGTGTGTGTGTGTGTCCTGCGGGCCAGAACAAAAGAGGTCAATGCCTGCGCTCTTCTGAGTTCGGACGGGCCTTTTGCAGCTGGGCTCCGTGAGCGTAGCTGCCCCTCTATGGGACAGCGTCCTCTGCCCTCTTTGTGATCGTGTGGCCCTTTGGCGCTGCCAGCGTTGCTCTGCTCTGCTTTGTCCAGCAGACCAGGCCTGGCGTTAGGTTCCGGGCCGGTGGTCAGCTGTGCCAACGACGGGCTTTTTGTGCCTGTGTCGCACTTTTTATGCGCCCTTGGGAGTCCCTTCAGCTAAAGGGGCAGCGGGCCCCTCCCAGGAGTGTCTCGTGTCCTGGTGCAGGATCACATTCAGGAATCCCTTGGTGTGACGTAGGGCTGGGCGAGTTCCCTCCAGGCTGTCCAGCCACCTGTGTCCGGGCCATGGCGGATCAGGCTGGCATAATGGCCCCCACGAGGCAGGGCATCCTGCAGGCACACGGCTTCTTGTTGGGGGCCATTTGAGATGTGTGTAAGGATGAGGGTTTTGCCGGTGTTTGGTGTGAAGTATCCCGTTGTGGCAGGCCTCGTATCATCAGGCACCATCTTCTGAATGGGTGGAAGGTACAAGGAGCAAGATTAGGCCTCTAGAGTAGTCCCGTCTCTGGGTGACCACCCTGTGCAGACTTCAGGGCCGGTTTTTCTCTATGTTGACTTGGCGAGGATGAAGGCCCCGGATTTGAGGTGGTCAGCCCAGGCTGAGGTAGCATGGGGTGCTGCTGGGGCCTGGAATGCAGGATCCAGACGCGTGGGGCAGCATCGTTGTCCCCTGGGTACTCGTGGCCCGCCTGGCCTTGGTGGTGTTCCTGGGGCCTTGCTCTTGGGAGGCGTTGACCTAACGTGGTGCGCGGGAGGCCAGCTGGCAGCAGGGAAGGGCAGTGTCAAGGCCAGCCACCTGTGTGCGGTGTTTCGGGGATGGTGAGGGTGTTTGCTGTGCTCTGGGTGGCCGCCATCTTGCTTGGCCCCCACTTCTGCTGTCCGCCCTTGGCATGGGCATTTGTGCTCTGAGGCTGGGCATTTAGGAAGGCTGCGGCATGGGTGCGAGGTACGGCCACTGACACACGGGCCACGCGACCTCGGGCCCAACACCGCCAGGCGGACCTGACACCTGGAAACATGCACGGCACAAAGCCGAGCCTTGGGAGTGGGACACAGGCACCCAGAACAGCCCCATCGCTAGGCCCATCAAGTCGAAGAGCGATAGGGAAAGCCGATGAGACGGTAAAGACACGAGCCAGCAGTGTGGGGAAGGGCAGAGCCCTGCGCTGGGATCATGTTCTCATAGAAGCCTCCGATTTGCCTGTTCCTCCCAGGTAGAGTGGCCGCGTCAACGAGCCGTCATCATCCAGTTGGCCGGAGCGTCGTGCACAATGCTGAGGAGCCAGGGCTGTGGGCAGTGCTGCCGTGACCGAAGACTGACCTTCACACCCTGCTGCGGGATCGGGGCCGGCTGGGCACGGTAAGCTTTTCCTAGTCCCGAAGGCACACTATCCACGCGGGACCTTCCGGAGCTGCAGGGCTCCGGTGTCCGGCGTTTTGAGACCCACTGGCCACGAGGGCGCTCTGGCCCTCTGGATCAGGGGTGCAGCCGCAGGCACTCCAGGCCGGTCGGGTCCCTGGAGGGCCACGGCCCGCCCACCACACAGCACGTGTCGTTGGCCTTCCGTCCTCATCCCACGTGCACGGATCGATGATGATACCCCCAAAACATTCCTTGGAAAAGCTGAACAAAATGAGTGAAAACTCACAACCGTCTCTCTCATCGTGACTGAGGTCCAGCACGTGGCCCGATGTAGGGAGAGTCGCAGGGAAGGAAAGCACGCTGATCTGATTCCGCCCCCACCCCAGCTGCCAGGGCTTTCCCCGCGCGAGACAACCGCCGTCATGCTTGCAGATGAGCCGCAAGTCCTCAGAGTCCAGGCCACGTTGCCCAAAGGGGCTGACCCGCAAGAAAAGCCCAGGCGGTGGCGAGGCATGGGTGTCAGGGAGCCTGTGTGCTGTCGTTTTCAGAGAGCCCGCGACAATGAGGTCTGAAGCACACCTAGCGTGCGGAAACATGGTCAGGGCGGTGCTTGTAGGGCCAGTTCCCAGGACCAGTGATTGCCAGGCCACGGCGCCGCCTCTGTCCCTTCAAAGAAGCCCATGGCCAGGCCTTGTGTTGCGCGCATCCTAGGATGCCGCGTTGGGCCTAGGCAAAGAGTGGTGCCCACGCAGCTGGGAGCCTGGAAGGAGAGGGCTGGGTTACTGGCCAGGCAACTTCCCCACCCCTTGGCAACAGGAGGCATTCACTAGCGTTGTCCAAATGTGCGTGGTGGTTGGTTCTCAGCTTAGAATTCTTGGCGTAGAGGTGCCCCGTGGCCCTAGGGTCCCAGCGAAGCGGTCAGAAAGGAGGCATGTTGGCGGAGGGTGTTGGCAGAGCCTTGTTCCTGAAGCGCGGAACTCGCCTTGGCCGTCGCCAGGGCCTGCGGCACGGTCTACGCCCCCGGTTTGTGGGTGGGTAGGGCGTGTGTGTGTGTGTGTGTGTGAGTTTGTGTGTGTGTGTGTGTGTGTGTGTGTGTGTGTGTGTGTGTCCTGCGGGCCAGAACAAAAGAGGTCAATGCCTGCGCTCTTCTGAGTTCGGACGGGCCTTTTGCAGCTGGGCTCCGTGAGCGTAGCTGCCCCTCTATGGGACAGCGTCCTCTGCCCTCTTTGTGATCGTGTGGCCCTTTGGCGCTGCCAGCGTTGCTCTGCTCTGCTTTGTCCAGCAGACCAGGCCTGGCGTTAGGTTCCGGGCCGGTGGTCAGCTGTGCCAACGACGGGATTTTTGTGCCTGTGTCGCACTTTTTATGCGCCCTGGGGAGTCCCTTCAGCTAAAGGGGCAGCGGGCCCCTCACAGGAGTGTCTCGTGTCCTGGTGCAGGATCACATTCAGGAATCCCTTGGTGTGACGTAGGGCTGGGCGAGTTCCCTCCAGGCTGTCCAGCCACCTGTGTCCGGGCCATGGCGGATCAGGCTGGCATAATGGCCCCCACGAGGCAGGGCATCCTGCAGGCACACGGCTTCTTGTTGGGGGCCATTTGAGATGTGTGTAAGGATGAGGGTTTTGCCGGTGTTTGGTGTGAAGTATCCCGTTGTGGCAGGCCTCGTATCATCAGGCACCATCTTCTGAATGGGTGGAAGGTACGAGGAGCAAGATTAGGCCTCTAGAGTAGTCCCGTCTCTGGGTGACCACCCTGTGCAGACTTCAGGGCCGGTTTTTCTCTATGTTGACTTGGCGAGGATGAAGGCCCCGGATTTGAGGTGGTCAGCCCAGGCTGAGGTAGCATGGGGTGCTGCTGGGGCCTGGAATGCAGGATCCAGACGCGTGGGGCAGCATCGTTGTCCCCTGGGTACTCGTGGCCCGCCTGGCCTTGGTGGTGTTCCTGGGGCCTTGCTCTTGGGAGGCGTTGACCTAACGTGGTGCGCGGGAGGCCAGCTGGCAGCAGGGGAGGGCAGTGTCAAGGCCAGCCACCTGTGTGTGGTGTTTCGGGGATGGTGAGGGTGTTTGCTGTGCTCTGGGTGGCCGCCATCATGCTTGGCCCCCACTTCTGCTGTCCGCCCTTGGCATGGGCATTTGTGCTCAGAGGCTGGGCATTTAGGAAGGCTGCGGCATGGGTGCGAGGTACGGCCACTGACACTGGGGCACGTGACCTCGGGCCCAACACCGCCAGGCGGACCTGACACCTGGAAACATGCACGGCACAAAGCCGAGCCTTGGGAGTGGGACACAGGCACCCAGAACAGCCCCATCGCTAGGCCCATCAAGTCGAAGAGCGATAGGGAAAGCCGATGAGACGGTAAAGGCACGAGCCAGCAGTGTGGGGAAGGACAGAGCCCTGCGCTGGGATCATGTTCTCATAGAAGCCTCCGATTTGCCTGTTCCTCCCAGGTAGAGTGGCCGCGTCAACGAGCCGTCATCATCCAGTTGGCCGGAGCGTCGTGCACAATGCTGAGGAGCCAGGGCTGTGGGCAGTGCTGCCGTGACCGAAGACTGACCTTCACACCCTGCTGCGGGATCGGGGCCGGCTGGGCACGGTAAGCTTTTCCAATCCCGAAGGCACACTAGCCACGCGGGACCTTCCGGAGCTGCAGGGCTCCGGTGTCCGGCGTTTTGAGACCCACTGGCCACGAGGCGCTCTGGCCCTCTGGCTCAGGGGTGCAGCCGCAGGCACTCCAGGCCGGTCGGGTCCCTGGAGGGCCACGGCCCGCCCACCACACAGCACGTGCCGCTGGCCTTCCGTCCTCATCCCACGTGCACGGATCGATGATGATACCCCCAAAACATTCCTTGGAAAAGCTGAACAAAATGAGTGAAAACTCACAACCGTCTCTCTCATCGTGACTGAGGTCCAGCACGTGGCCCGATGTAGGGAGAGTCGCAGGGAAGGAAAGCACGCTGATCTGATTCCGCCCCCACCCCAGCTGCCAGGGCTTTCCCCGCGCGAGACAACCGCCGTCATGCTTGCAGATGAGCCTCAAGTCCTCAGAGTCCAGGCCACGTTGCCCAAAGGGGCTGCCCCGCAAGAAAAGCCCAGGCGGTGGCGAGGCATGGGTGTCAGGGAGCCTGTGTGCTGTCGTTTTCAGAGAGCCCGCGACAATGAGGTCTGAAGCACACCTAGCGTGCGGAAACATGGTCAGGGCGGTGCTTGTAGGGCCAGTTCCCAGGACCAGTGATTGCCAGGCCACGGCGCCGCCTCTGTCCCTTCAAAGAAGCCCATGGCCAGGCCTTGTGTTGCGCGCATCCTAGGATGCCGCGTTGGGCCTAGGCAAAGAGTGGTGCCCACGCAGCTGGGAGCCTGGAAGGAGAGGGCTGGGCTACTGGCCAGGCAACTTCCCCACCCCTTGGCAACAGGAGGCATTCACTAGCGTTGTCCAAATGTGCGTGGTGGCTGGTTCTCAGCTTAGAATTCTTGGCGTAGAGGTGCCCCGTGGCCCTAGGGTCCCAGCGAAGCGGTCAGAAAGGAGGCATGTTGGCGGAGGGTGTTGGCAGAGCCTTGTTTCTGAAGCGCGGAACTCGCCTTGGCCGTCGCCAGGGCCTGCGGCACGGTCTACGCCCCCGGTTTGTGGGTAGGGTGTGTGTGTGTGTGTGTGTGTGAGGTTGTGTGTGTGTGTGTGTGTGTGTGTGTGTGTGTGTGTGTGTCCTGCGGGGCAGAACAAAAGAGTTCAATGCCTGCGCTCTTCTGAGTTCGGACGGGCCTTTTGCAGCTGGGCTCCGTGAGCGTAGCTGCCCCTCTATGGGACAGTGTCCTCTGCCCTCTTTGTGATCGTGTGGCCCTTTGGCGCTGCCAGCGTTGCTCTGCTCTGCTTTGTCCAGCAGACCAGGCCTGGCGTTAGGTTCCGGGCCGGTGGTCAGCTGTGCCAACGACGGGCTTTTTGTGCCTGTGTCGCACTTTTTATGCGCCCTTGGGAGTCCTTTCAGCTAAAGGGGCAGCGGGCCCCTCCCAGGAGTGTCTCGTGTCCTGGTGCAGGATCACATTCAGGAATCCCTTGGTGTGACGTAGGGCTGGGCGAGTTCCCTCCAGGCTGTCCAGCCACCTGTGTCCGGGCCATGGCGGATCAGGCTGGCATAATGGGCCCCACGAGGCAGGGCATCCTGCAGGCACACGGCTTCTTGTTGGGGGCCATTTGAGATGTGTGTAAGGATGAGGGTTTTGCCGGTGTTTGGTGTGAAGTATCCCGTTGGGGCAGGCCTCGTATCATCAGGCACCATCTTCTGAATGGGTGGAAGGTACGAGGAGCAAGATTAGGCCTCTAGAGTAGTCCCGTCTCTGGGTGACCACCCTGTGCAGACTTCAGGGCCGGTTTTTCTCTATGTTGACTTGGCGAGGATGAAGGCCCCGGATTTGAGGTGGTCAGCCCAGGCTGAGGTAGCATGGGGTGCTGCTGGGGCCTGTAATGCAGGATCCAGACGCGTGGGGCAGCATCATTGTCCCCTGGGTACTCGTGGCCCGCCTGGCCTTGGTGGTGTTCCTGGGGCCTTGCTCTTGGGAGGCGTTGACCTAACGTGGTGCGCGGGAGGCCAGCTGGCAGCAGGGGAGGGCAGTGTCAAGGCCAGCCACCTGTGTGCGGTGTTTCGGGGATGGTGAGGGTGTTTGCTGTGCTCTGGGTGGCCGCCATCTTGCTTGGCCCCCACTTCTGCTGTCCGCCCTTGGCATGGGCATTTGTGCTCTGAGGCTGGGCATTTAGGAAGGCTGCGGCATGGGTGCGAGGTACGGCCACTGACACACGGGCCACGCGACCTCGGGCCCAACACCGCCAGGCGGACCTGACACCTGGAAACATGCACGGCACAAAGCCGAGCCTTGGGAGTGGGACACAGGCACCCAGAACAGCCCCATCGCTAGGCCCATCAAGTCGAAGAGCGATAGGGAAAGCCGATGAGACGGTAAAGGCACGAGCCAGCAGTGTGGGGAAGGGCAGAGCCCTGCGCTGGGATCATGTTCTCATAGAAGCCTCCGATTTGCCTGTTCCTCCCAGGTAGAGTGGCCGCGTCAACGAACCGTCATCATCCAGTTGGCCGGAGCGTCGTGCACAATGCTGAGGAGCCAGGGCTGTGGGCAGTGCTGCCGTGATCGAAGACTGACCTTCACACCCTGCTGCGGGATCGGGGCCGGCTGGGCACGGTAAGCTTTTCCTAGTCCCGAAGGCACACTATCCACGCGGGACCTTCCGGAGCTGCAGGGCTCCGGTGTCCGGCGTTTTGAGACCCACTGGCCACGAGGGCGCTCTGGCCCTCTGGCTCAGGGGTGCAGCCGCAGGCACTCCAGGCCGGTCGGGTCCCTGGAGGGCCACGGCCCGCCCACCACACAGCACGTGCCGCTGGCCTTCCGTCCTCATCCCACGTGCACGGATCGATGATGATACCCCCAAAACATTCCTTGGAAAAGCTGAACAAAATGAGTGAAAACTCACAACCGTCTCTCTCATCGTGACTGAGGTCCAGCACGTGGCCCGATGTAGGGAGAGTCGCAGGGAAGGAAAGCACGCTGATCTGATTCCGCCCCCACCCCAGCTGCCAGGGCTTTCCCCGCGCGAGACAACCGCCGTCATGCTTGCAGATGAGCCGCAAGTCCTCAGAGTCCAGGCCACGTTGCCCAAAGGGGCTGCCCCGTAAGAAAAGCCCAGGCGGTGGCGAGGCATGGGTGTCAGGGAGCCTGTGTGCTGTCGTTTTCGGAGAGCCCGCGTCAATGAGGTCTGAAACACACCTAGCGTGCGGAAACATGGTCAGGGCGGTGCTTGTAGGGCCAGTTCCCAGGACCAGTGATTGCCAGGCCACGGCGCCGCCTCTGTCCCTTCAAAGAAGCCCATGGCCAGGCCTTGTGTTGCGCGCATCCTAGGATGCCGCGTTGGGCCTAGGCAAAGAGTGGTGCCCACGCAGCTGGGAGCCTGGAAGGACAGGGCTGGGCTACTGGCCTGGCAACTTCCCCACCCCTTGGCAACAGGAGGCATTCACTAGCGTTGTCCAAATGTGCGTGGTGGCTGGTTCTCAGCTTAGAATTCTTGACGTAGAGGTGCCCCGTGCCCCTAGGGTCCCAGCGAAGCGGTCAGAAAGGAGGCATGTTGGCGGAGGGTGTTGGCAGAGCCTTGTTCCTGAAGCGCGGAACTCGCCTTGGCCGTCGCCAGGGCCTGCGGCACGGTCTACGCCCCCGGTTTGTGGGTAGGGTGTGTGTGTGTGTGTGTGTGTGTGTGTTTGTGTGTGTGTGAGTGTGTGTGTGTGTGTGTGTGTCCTGTGGGGCAGAACAAAAGAGTTCAATGCCTGCGCTCTTCTGAGTTCGGACGGGCCTTTTGCAGCTGGGCTCCGTGAGCGTAGCTGCCCCTCTATGTGACAGCGTCCTCTGCCCTCTTTGTGATCGTGTGGCCCTTTGGCGCTGCCAGCGTTGCTCTGCTCTGCCTTTTCCAGCAGACCAGGCCTGGCGTTAGGTTCCAGGCCGGTGGTCAGCTGTGCCAACGACGGGCTTTTTGTGCCTGTGTCGCACTTGTTATGCGCCCTTGGGAGTCCCTTCAGCTAAAGGGGCAGCGGGCCCCTCCCAGGAGTGTCTCGTGTCCTGGTGCAGGATCACATTCAGGAATCCCTTGGTGTGACGTAGGGCTGGGCGAGTTCCCTCCAGGCTGTCCAGCCACCTGTGTCCGGGCCATGGCGGATCAGGCTGGCATAATGGGCCCCACGAGGCAGGGCATCCTGCAGGCACACGGCTTCTTTTTGGGGGCCATTTGAGATGTGTGTAAGGATGAGGGTTTTGCCGGTGTTTGGTGTGAAGTATCCCGTTGGGGCAGGCCTCGTATCATCAGGCACCATCTTCTGAATGGGTGGAAGGTACGAGGAGCAAGATTAGGCCTCTAGAGTAGTCCCGTCTCTGGGTGACCACCCTGTGCAGACTTCAGGGCCGGTTTTTCTCTATGTTGACTTGGCGAGGATGAAGGCCCCGGATTTGAGGTGGTCAGCCCAGGCTGAGGTAGCATGGGGTGCTGCTGGGGCCTGGAATGCAGGGATCCAGACGCGTGGGGCAGCATCGTTGTCCCCTGGGTACTCGTGGCCCGCCTGGCCTTGGTGGTGTTCCTGGGGCCTTGCTCTTGGGAGGCGTTGACCTAACGTGGTGCGCGGGAGGCCAGCTAGCAGCAGGGGAGGGCAGTGTCAAGGCCAGCCACCTGTGTGCGGTGTTTCGGGGATGGTGAGGGTGTTTGCTGTGCTCTGGGTGGCCGCCATCTTGCTTGGCCCCCACTTCTGCTGTCCGCCCTTGGCATGGGCATTTGTGCTCAGAGGCTGGGCATTTAGGAAGGCTGCGGCATGGGTGCGAGGTACGGCCACTGACACACGGGCCACGCGACCTCGGGCCCAACACCGCCAGGCGGACCTGACACCTGGAAACATGCACGGCACAAAGCCGAGCCTTGGGAGTGGGACACAGGCACCCAGAACAGCCCCATCGCTAGGCCCATCAAGTCGAAGAGCGATAGGGAGAGCCGATGAGACGGTAAAGGCACGAGCCAGCAGTGTGGGGAAGGGCAGAGCCCTGCGCTGGGATCATGTTCTCATAGAAGCCTCCGATTTGCCTGTTCCTCCCAGGTAGAGTGGCCGCGTCAACGAGCCGTCATCATCCAGTTGGCCGGAGCGTCGTGCACAATGCTGAGGAGCCAGGGCTGTGGGCAGTGCTGCCGTGACCGAAGACTGACCTTCACACCCTGCTGCGGGATCGGGGCCGGCTGGGCACGGTAAGCTTTTCCTAGTCCCGAAGGCACACTATCCACGCGGGACCTTCCGGAGCTGCAGGGCTCCGGTGTCCGGCGTTTTGAGACCCACTGGCCACGAGGGCGCTCTGGCCCTCTGGCTCAGGGGTGCAGCCGCAGGCACTCCAGGCCGGTCGGGTCCCTGGAGGGCCACGGCCCGCCCACCACACAGCACGTGCCGCTGGCCTTCCGTCCTCATCCCACGTGCACGGATCGATGATGATACCCCCAAAACATTCCTTGGAAAAGCTGAACAAAATGAGTGAAAACTCACAACCGTCTCTCTCATCGTGACTGAGGTCCAGCACGTGGCCCGATGTAGGGAGAGTCGCAGGGAAGGAACGCACGCTGATCTGATTCCGCCCCCACCCCAGCTGCCAGGGCTTTCCCCGCGCGAGACAACCGCCGTCATGCTTGCAGATGAGCCTCAAGTCCTCAGAGTGAGGCCACGTTGCACAAAGGGGCAGCCCCGCAAGAAAAGCCCAGGCGGTGGCGAGGCATGGGTGTCAGGGAGCCTGTGTGCTGTCGTTTTCAGAGAGCCCGCGACAATGAGGTCTGAAGCACACCTAGCGTGCGGAAACATGGTCAGGGCGGTGCTTGTAGGGCCAGTTCCCAGGACCAGTGATTGCCAGGCCACGGCGCCGCCTCTGTCCCTTCAAAGAAGCCCATGGCCAGGCCTTGTGTTGCGCGCATCCTAGGATGCCGCGTTGGGCCTAGGCAAAGAGTGGTGCCCACGCAGCTGGGAGCCTGGAAGGAGAGGGCTGGGCTACTGGCCAGGCAACTTCCCCACCCCTTGGCAACAGGAGGCATTCACTAGCGTTGTCCAAATGTGCGTGGTGGCTGGTTCTCAGCTTAGAATTCTTGGCGTAGAGGTGCCCCGTGGCCCTAGGGTCCCAGCGAAGCGGTCAGAAAGGAGGCATGTTGGCGGAGGGTGTTGGCAGAGCCTTGTTCCTGAAGCGCGGAACTCGCCTTGGCCGTCGCCAGGGCCTGCGGCACGGTCTACGCCCCCGGTTTGTGGGTAGGGCGTGTGTGTGTGTGTGTGTGTTTGTGTGTGTGTGTGTGTGTGTGTGTGTGTGTCCTGCGGGCCAGAACAAAAGAGGTCAATGCCTGCGCTCTTCTGAGTTCGGACGGGCCTTTTGCAGCTGGGCTCCGTGAGCGTAGCTGCCCCTCTATGGGACAGCGTCCTCTGCCCTCTTTGTGATCGTGTGGCCCTTTGGCGCTGCCAGCGTTGCTCTGCTCTGCTTGTCCAGCAGACCAGGCCTGGCGTTAGGTTCCGGGCTGGTGGTCAGCTGTGCCAACGACGGGCTTTTTGTGCCTGTGTCGCACTTTTTATGCGCCCTTGGGAGTCCCTTCAGCTAAAGGGGCAGCGGGCCCCTCCCAGGAGTGTCTCGTGTCCTGGTGCAGGATCACATTCAGGAATCCCTTGGTGTGACGTAGGGCTGGGCGAGTTCCCTCCAGGCTGTCCAGCCACCTGTGTCCGGGCCATGGCGGATCAGGCTGGCATAATGGCCCCCACGAGGCAGGGCATCCTGCAGGCACACGGCTTCTTGTTGGGGGCCATTTGAGATGTGTGTAAGGATGAGGGTTTTGCCGGTGTTTGGTGTGAAGTATCCCGTTGGGGCAGGCCTCGTATCATCAGGCACCATCTTCTGAATGGGTGGAAGGTACGAGGAGCAAGATTAGGCCTCTAGAGTAGTCCCGTCTCTGGGTGACCACCCTGTGCAGACTTCAGGGCCGGTTTTTCTCTATGTTGACTTGGCGAGGATGAAGGCCCCGGATTTGAGGTGGTCAGCCCAGGCTGAGGTAGCATGGGGTGCTGCTGGGGCCTGGAATGCAGGGATCCAGACGCGTGGGGCAGCATCGTTGTCCCCTGGGTACTCGTGGCCCGCCTGGCCTTGGTGGTGTTCCTGGGGCCTTGCTCTTGGGAGGCGTTGACCTAACGTGGTGCGCGGGAGGCCAGCTGGCAGCAGGGGAGGGCAGTGTCAAGGCCAGCCACCTGTGTGTGGTGTTTCGGGGATGGTGAGGGTGTTTGCTGTGCTCTGGGTGGCCGCCATCTTGCTTGGCCCCCACTTCTGCTGTCCGCCCTTGGCATGGGCATTTGTGCTCAGAGGCTGGGCATTTAGGAAGACTGCGGCATGGGTGCGAGGTACGGCCACTGACACACGGGCCACGTGACCTCGGGCCCAACACCGCCAGGCGGACCTGACACCTGGAAACATGCACGGCACAAAGCCGAGCCTTGGGAGTGGGACACAGGCACCAGAACAGCCCCATTGCTAGGCCCATCAAGTCGAAGAGCGATAGGGAAAGCCGATGAGACGGTAAAGGCACGAGCCAGCAGTGTGGGGAAGGACAGAGCCCTGCGCTGGGATCATGTTCTCATAGAAGCCTCCGATTTGCCTGTTCCTCCCAGGTAGAGTGGCCGCGTCAACGAGCCGTCATCATCCAGTTGGCCGGAGCGTCGTGCACAATGCTGAGGAGCCAGGGCTGTGGGCAGTGCTGCCGTGACCAAAGACTGACCTTCACACCCTGCTGCGGGATCGGGGCCGGCTGGGCACGGTAAGCTTTCCAATCCCGAAGGCACACTATCCACGCGGGACCTTCCGGAGCTGCAGGGCTCCGGTGTCCGGCGTTTTGAGACCCACTGGCCACGAGGCGCTCTGGCCCTCTGGCTCAGGGGTGCAGCCGCAGGCACTCCAGGCCGGTCGGGTCCCTGGAGGGCCACGGCCCGCCCACCACACAGCACGTGCCGCTGGCCTTCCGTCCTCATCCCACGTGCACAGATCGATGATGATACCCCCAAAACATTCCTTGGAAAAGCTGAACAAAATGAGTGAAAACTCACAACCGTCTCTCTCATCGTGACTGAGGTCCAGCACGTGGCCCGATGTAGGGAGAGTCGCAGGGAAGGAAAGCACGCTGATCTGATTCCGCCCCCACCCCAGCTGCCAGGGCTTTCCCCGCGCGAGACAACCGCCGTCATGCTTGCAGATGAGCCGCAAGTCCTCAGAGTCCAGGCCACATTGCCCAAAGGGGCTGCCCCGCAAGAAAAGCCCAGGCGGTGGCGAGGCATGGGTGTCAGGGAGCCTGTGTGCTGTCGTTTTCAGAGAGCCCGCGACAATGAGGTCTGAAGCACACCTAGCGTGCGGAAACATGGTCAGGGCGGTGCTTGTAGGGCCAGTTCCCAGGACCAGTGATTGCCAGGCCACGGCGCCGCCTCTGTCCCTTCAAAGAAGCCCATGGCCAGGCCTTGTGTTGCGCGCATCCTAGGATGCCGCGTTGGGCCTAGGCAAAGAGTGGTGCCCACGCAGCTGGGAGCCTGGAAGGAGAGGGCTGGGCTACTGGCCAGGCAACTTCCCCACCCCTTGGCAACAGGAGGCATTCACTAGCGTTGTCCAAATGTGCGTGGTGGCTGGTTCTCAGCTTAGAATTCTTGGCGTAGAGGTGCCCCGTGGCCCTAGGGTCCCAGCGAAGCGGTCAGAAAGGAGGCATGTTGGCGGAGGGTGTTGGCAGAGCCTTGTTTCTGAAGCGCGGAACTCGCCTTGGCCGTCGCCAGGACCTGCGGCACGGTCTACGCCCCCGGTTTGTGGGTAGGGCGTGTGTGTGTGTGTGTGTGTGTGAGGTTGTGTGTGTGTGTGTGTGTGTGTGTGTGTGTGTGTGTCCTGTGGGGCAGAACAAAAGAGTTCAATGCCTGCGCTCTTCTGAGTTCGGACGGGCCTTTTGCAGCTGGGCTCCGTGAGCGTAGCTGCCCCTCTATGGGACAGCGTCCTCTGCCCACTTTGTGATCGTGTGACCCTTTGGCGCTGTCAGCGTTGCTCTGCTCTGCTTTGTCCAGCAGACCAGGCCTGGCGTTAGGTTCCGGGCCGGTGGTCAGCTGTGCCAACGACGGGCTTTTTGTGCCTGTGTCGCACTTTTTATGCGCCCTTGGGAGTCCCTTCAGCTAAAGGGGCAGCGGGCCCCTCCCAGGAGTGTCTCGTGTCCTGGTGCAGGATCACATTCAGGAATCCCTTGGTGTGACGTAGGGCTGGGCGAGTTCCCTCCAGGCTGTCCAGCGACCTGTGTCCGGGCCATGGCGGATCAGGCTGGCATAATGGGCCCCACGAGGCAGGGCATCCTGCAGGCACATGGCTTCTTGTTGGGGGCCATTTGAGATGTGTGTAAGGATGAGGGTTTTGCCGGTGTTTGGTGTGAAGTATCCCGTTGGGGCAGGCCTCGTATCATCAGGCACCATCTTCTGAATGGGTGGAAGGTACGAGGAGCAAGATTAGGCCTCTAGAGTAGTCCCGTCTCTGGGTGACCACCCTGTGCAGACTTCAGGACCGGTTTTTCTCTATGTTGACTTGGCGAGGATGAAGGCCCCGGATTTGAGGTGGTCAGCCCAGGCTGAGGTAGCATGGGGTGCTGCTGGGGCCTGGAATTCAGGGATCCAGACGCGTGGGGCAGCATCGTTGTCCCCTGGGTACTCGTGGCCCGCCTGGCCTTGGTGGTGTTCCTGGGGCCTTGCTCTTGGGAGGCGTTGACCTAACGTGGTGCGCGGGAGGCCAGCTGGCAGCAGGGGAGGGCAGTGTCAAGGCCAGCCACCTGTGTGCGGTGTTTTGGGGATGGTGAGGGTGTTTGCTGTGCTCTGGGTGGCCGCCATCTTGCTTGGCCCCCACTTCTGCTGTCCGCCCTTGGCATGGGCATTTGTGCTCAGAGGCTGGGCATTTAGGAAGGCTGCGGCATGGGTGCGAGGTACGGCCACTGACACACGGGCAACGCGACCTCGGGCCCAACACCGCCAGGCGGACCTGACACCTGGAAACATGCACGGCACAAAGCCGAGCCTTGGGAGTGGGACACAGGCACCCAGAACAGCCCCATCGCTAGGCCCATCAAGTCGAAGAGCGATAGGGAAAGCCGATGAGACGGTAAAGGCACGAGCCAGCAGAGTGGGGAAGGGCAGAGCCCTGCGTTGGGATCATGTTCTCATAGAAGCCTCCGATTTGCCTGTTCCTCCCAAGTAGAGTGGCCGCGTCAACGAGCCGTCATCATCCAGTTGGCCAGAGCGTCGTGCACAATGCTGAGGAGCCAGGGCTGTGGGCAGTGCTGCCGTGACCGAAGACTGACCTTCACACCCTGCTGCGGGATCGGGGCCGGCTGGGCACGGTAAGCTTTTCCTAGTCCCGAAGGCACACTATCCACGCGGGACCTTCCGGAGCTGCAGGGCTCCGGTGTCCGGCGTTTTGAGACCCACTGGCCACGAGGGCGCTCTGGCCCTCTGGCTCAGGGTTGCAGCCGAAGGCACTCCAGGCCGGTCGGGTCCCTGGAGGGCCACGGCCCGCCCACCACACAGCACGTGCCGCTGGCCTTCCGTCCTCATCCCACGTGCACGGATCGATGATGATACCCCCAAAACATTCCTTGGAAAAGCTGAACAAAATGAGTGAAAACTCACAACCGTCTCTCTCATCGTGACTGAGGTCCAGCACGTGGCCCGATGTAGGGAGAGTCGCAGGGAAGGAAAGCACGCTGATCTGATTCCGCCCCCACCCCAGCTGCCAGGGCTTTCCCCGCGCGAGACAACCGCCGTCATGCTTGCAGATGAGCCGCAAGTCCTCAGAGTCCAGGCCACGTTGCCCAAAGGGGCTGCCCCGCAAGAAAAGCCCAGGCGGTGGCGAGGCATGGGTGTCAGGGAGCCTGTGTGCTGTCGTTTTCGGAGAGCCCGCGACAATGAGGTCTGAAGCACACCTAGCGTGCGGAAACATGGTCAGGGCGGTGCTTGTAGGGCCAGTTCCCAGGACCAGTGATTGCCAGGCCACGGCGCCGCCTCTGTCCCTTCAAAGAAGCCCATGGCCAGGCCTTGTGTTGCGCGCATCCTAGG
Source organism: Muscardinus avellanarius (assembly GCF_963383645.1). Classification (NCBI taxonomy): domain Eukaryota; kingdom Metazoa; phylum Chordata; class Mammalia; order Rodentia; family Gliridae; genus Muscardinus; species Muscardinus avellanarius. The sequence continues at coordinate 164,350,351 of NC_137788.1, forward strand.
ATGCCGCGTTGGGCCTAGGCAAAGAGTGGTGCCCACGCAGCTGGGAGCCTGGAAGGAGAGGGCTGGGCTACTGGCCAGGCAACTTCCCCACCCCTTGGCAACAGGAAGCATTCACTAGCGTTGTCCAAATGTGCGTGGTGGCTGGTTCTCAGCTTAGAATTCTTGGCGTAGAGGTGCCCCGTGGCCCTAGGTTCCCAGCGAAGCGGTCAGAAAGGAGGCATGTTGGCGGAGGGTGTTGGCAGTGCCTAGTTCCTGAAGTGCGGAACTCGCCTTGGCCGTCGCCAGGGCCTGCGGCACGGTCTACGCCCCCGGTTTGTGGGTAGGGCGTGTGTGTGTGTGTGTGTTTGTGTGTGTGTGTGTGTGTATGTGTGTGTGTGTCCTGCGGGCCAGAACAAAAGAGGTCAATGCCTGCGCTCTTCTGAGTTCGGACAGGCCTTTTGCAGCTGGGCTCCGTGAGCGTAGCTGCCCCTCTATGGGACAGCGTCCTCTGCCCTCTTTGTGATCGTGTGGCCCTTTGGCGCTGCCAGCGTTGCTCTGCTCTGCTTTGTCCAGCAGACCAGGCCTGGCGTTAGGTTCCGGGCCGGTGGTCAGCTGTGCCAACGACGGGCTTTTTGTGCCTGTGTCGCACTTTTTATGCGCCCTTGGGAGTCCCTTCAGCTAAAGGGGCAGCGGGCCCCTCCCAGGAGTGTCTCGTGTCCTGGTGCAGGATCACATTCAGGAATCCCTTGGTGTGACGTAGGGCTGGGCGAGTTCCCTCCAGGCTGTCCAGCGACCTGTGTCCGGGCCATGGCGGATCAGGCTGGCATAATGGCCCCCACGAGGCAGGGCATCCTGCAGGCACACGGCTTCTTGTTGGGGGCCATTTGAGATGTGTGTAAGGATGAGGGTTTTGCCGGTGTTTGGTGTGAAGTATCCCGTTGGGGCAGGCCTCGTATCATCAGGCACCATCTTCTGAATGGGTGGAAGGTACGAGGAGCAAGATTAGGCCTCTAGAGTAGTCCCGTCTCTGGGTGACCACCCTGTGCAGACTTCAGGGCCGGTTTTTCTCTATGTTGACTTGGCGAGGATGAAGGCCCCGGATTTGAGGTGGTCAGCCCAGGCTGAGGTAGCATGGGGTGCTGCTGGGGCCTGGAATGCAGGGATCCAGACGCGTGGGGCAGCATCGTTGTCCCCTGGGTACTCGTGGCCCGCCTGGCCTTGGTGGTGTTCCTGGGGCCTTGCTCTTGGGAGGCGTTGACCTAACGTGGTGCGCGGGAGGCCAGCTGGCAGCAGGGGAGGGCAGTGTCAAGGCCAGCCACCTGTGTGTGGTGTTTCGGGGATGGTGAGGGTGTTTGCTGTGCTCTGGGTGGCCGCCATCTTGCTTGGCCCCCACTTCTGCTGTCCGCCCTTGGCATGGGCATTTGTGCTCAGAGGCTGGGCATTTAGGAAGGCTGCGGCATGGGTGCGAGGTACGGCCACTGACACACGGGCCACGCGACCTCGGGCCCAACACCGCCAGGTGGACCTGACACCTGGAAACATGCACGGCACAAAGCCGAGCCTTGGGAGTGGGACACAGGCACCCAGAACAGCCCCATCGCTAGGCCCATCAAGTCGAAGAGCGATAGGGAAAGCCGATGAGACGGTAAAGGCACGAGCCAGCAGTGTGGGGAAGGACAGAGCCCTGCGCTGGGATCATGTTCTCATAGAAGCCTCCGATTTGCCTGTTCCTCCCAGGTAGAGTGGCCGCGTCAACGAGCCGTCATCATCCAGTTGGCCGGAGCGTCGTGCACAATGCTGAGGAGCCAGGGCTGTGGGCAGTGCTGCCGTGACCGAAGACTGACCTTCACACCCTGCTGCGGGATCGGGGCCGGCTGGGCACGGTAAGCTTTTCCAATCCCGAAGGCACATTATCCACGCGGGACCTTCCGGAGCTGCAGGGCTCCGGTGTCCGGCGTTTTGAGACCCACTGGCCACGAGGCGCTCTGGCCCTCTGGCTCAGGGGTGCAGCCGCAGGCACTCCAGGCCGGTCGGGTCCCTGGAGGGCCACGGCCCGCCCACCACACAGCACGTGCCGCTGGCCTTCCGTCCTCATCCCACGTGCACGGATCGATGATGATACCCCCAAAACATTCCTTGGAAAAGCTGAACAAAATGAGTGAAAACTCACAACCGTCTCTCTCATCGTGACTGAGGTCCAGCACGTGGCCCGATGTAGGGAGAGTCGCAGGGAAGGAAAGCACGCTGATCTGATTCCGCCCCCACCCCAGCTGCCAGGGCTTTCCCCGCGCGAGACAACCGCCGTCATGCTTGCAGATGAGCCGCAAGTCCTCAGAGTCCAGGCCACGTTGCCCAAAGGGGCTGCCCCGCAAGAAAAGCCCAGGCGGTGGCGAGGCATGGATGTCAGGGAGCCTGTGTGCTGTCGTTTTCAGAGAGCCCGCGACAATGAGGTCTGAAGCACACCTAGCGTGCGGAAACATGGTCAGGGCGGTGCTTGTAGGGCCAGTTCCCAGGACCAGTGATTGCCAGGCCACGGCGCCGCCTCTGTCCCTTCAAAGAAGCCCATGGCCAGGCCTTGTGTTGCGCGCATCCTAGGATGCCGCGTTGGGCCTAGGCAAAGAGTGGTGCCCACGCAGCTGGGAGCCTGGAAGGAGAGGGCTGGGCTACTGGCCAGGCAACTTCCCCACCCCTTGGCAACAGGAGGCATTCACTAGCGTTGTCCAAATGTGCGTGGTGGCTGGTTCTCAGCTTAGAATTCTTGGCGTAGAGGTGCCCCGTGGCCCTAGGGTCCCAGCGAAGCGGTCAGAAAGGAGGCATGTTGGCGGAGGGTGTTGGCAGAGCCTTGTTTCTGAAGCGCGGAACTCGCCTTGGCCGTCGCCAGGGTCTGCGGCACGGTCTACGCCCCCGGTTTGTGGGTAGGGCGTGTGTGTGTGTGTGTGTGTGAGGTTGTGTGTGTGTGTGTGTGTGTGTGTGTGTGTGTCCTGCGGGGCAGAACAAAAGAGTTCAATGCCTGCGCTCTTCTGAGTTCGGACGGGCCTTTTGCAGCTGGGCTCCGTGAGCGTAGCTGCCCCTCTATGGGACAGCGTCCTCTGCCCTCTTTGTGATCGTGTGGCCCTTTGGCGCTGCCAGCGTTGCTCTGCTCTGCTTTGTCCAGCAGACCAGGCCTGGCGTTAGGTTCCGGGCCGGTGGTCAACTGTGCCAACGACGGACTTTTTGTGCCTGTGTCGCACTTTTTATGCGCCCTTGGGAGTCCCTTCAGCTAAAGGGGCAGCGGGCCCCTCACAGGAGTGTCTCGTGTCCTGGTGCAGGATCACATTCAGGAATCCCTTGGTGTGACGTAGGGCTGGGCGAGTTCCCTCCAGGCTGTCCAGCCACCTGTGTCCGGGCCATGGCGGATCAGGCTGGCATAATGGGCCCCACGAGGCAGGGCATCCTGCAGGCACACGGCTTCTTGTTGGGGGCCATTTGAGATGTGTGTAAGGATGAGGGTTTTGCCGGTGTTTGGTGTGAAGTATCCCGTTGGGGCAGGCCTCGTATCATCAGGCATCATCTTCTGAATGGGTGGAAGGTACGAGGAGCAAGATTAGGCCTCTAGAGTAGTCCCGTCTCTGGGTGACCACCCTGTGCAGACTTCAGGGCCGGTTTTTCTCTATGTTGACTTGGCGAGGATGAAGGCCCCGGATTTGAGGTGGTCAGCCCAGGCTGAGTTAGCATGGGGTGCTGCTGGGGCCTGGAATGCAGGGATCCAGACGCGTGGGGCAGCATCGTTGTCCCCTGGGTACTCGTGGCCCGCCTGGCCTTGGTGGTGTTCCTGGGGCCTTGCTCTTGGGAGGCGTTGACCTAACGTGGTGCGCGGGAGGCCAGCTGGCAGCAGGGGAGGGCAGTGTCAAGGCCAGCCACCTGTGTGCGGTGTTTCGGGGATGGTGAGGGTGTTTGCTGTGCTCTGGGTGGCCGCCATCTTGCTTGGCCCCCACTTCTGCTGTCCGCCCTTGGCATGGGCATTTGTGCTCAGAGGCTGGGCATTTAGGAAGGCTGCGGCATGGGTGCGAGGTACGGCCACTGACACACGGGCCACGCGACCTCGGGCCCAACACCGCCAGGCGGACCTGACACCTGGAAACATGCACGGCACAAAGCCGAGCCTTGGGAGTGGGACACAGGCACCCAGAACAGCCCCATCGCTAGGCCCATCAAGTCGAAGAGCGATAGGGAAAGCCGATGAGACGGTAAAGGCACGAGCCAGCAGTGTGGGGAAGGGCAGAGCCCTGCGCTGGGATCATGTTCTCATAGAAGCCTCCGATTTGCCTGTTCCTCCCAGGTAGAGTGGCCGCGTCAACGAGCCGTCATCATCCAGTTGGCCGGAGCGTCTTGCACAATGCTGAGGAGCCAGGGCTGTGGGCAGTGCTGCCGTGACCGAAGACTGACCTTCACACCCTGCTGCGGGATCGGGGCCGGCTGGGCACGGTAAGCTTTTCCTAGTCCCGAAGGCACACTATCCACGCGGGACCTTCCGGAGCTGCAGGGCTCCGGTGTCCGGCGTTTTGAGACCCACTGGCCACGAGGGCGCTCTGGCCCTCTGGCTCAGGGTTGCAGCCGAAGGCACTCCATGCCGGTCGGGTCCCTGGAGGGCCACGGCCCGAACACCACACAGCACGTGCCGCTGGCCTTCCGTCCTCATCCCACGTGCACGGATCGATGATGATACCCCCAAAACATTCCTTGGAAAAGCTGAACAAAATGAGTGAAAACTCACAACCGTCTCTCTCATCGTGACTGAGGTCCAGCACGTGGCCCGATGTAGGGAGAGTCGCAGGGAAGGAAAGCACGCTGATCTGATTCCGCCCCCACCCCAGCTGCCAGGGCTTTCCCCGCGCGAGACAACCGCCGTCATGCTTGCAGATGAGCCTCAAGTCCTCAGAGTCCAGGCCACGTTGCCCAAAGGGGCTGCCCCGCAAGAAAAGCCCAGGCGGTGGCGAGGCATGCTTGTCAGGGAGCCTGTGTGCTGTCGTTTTCGGAGAGCCCGCGACAATGAGGTCTGAAGCACACCTAGCGTGCGGAAACATGGTCAGGGCGGTGCTTGTAGGGCCAGTTCCCAGGACCAGTGATTTCCAGGCCACGGCGCCGCCTCTGTCCCTTCAAAGAAGCCCATGGCCAGGCCTTGTGTTGCGCGCATCCTAGGATGCCGCGTTGGGCCTAGGCAAAGAGTGGTGCCCACGCAGCTGGGAGCCTGGAAGGAGAGGGCTGGGCTACTGGCCAGGCAACTTCCCCACCCCTTGGCAACAGGAGGCATTCACTAGCGTTGTCCAAATGTGCGTGGTGGCTGGTTCTCAGCTTAGAATTCTTGGCGTAGAGGTGCCCCGTGGCCCTAGGTTCCCAGCGAAGCGGTCAGAAAGGAGGCATGTTGGCGGAGGGTGTTGGCAGTGCCTAGTTCCTGAAGTGCGGAACTCGCCTTGGCCGTCGCCAGGGCCTGCGGCACGGTCTACGCCCCCGGTTTGTGGGTAGGGCGTGTGTGTGTGTGTGTGTTTGTGTGTGTGTGTGTGTGTGTGTGTGTGTGTGTGTGTCCTGCGGGCCAGAACAAAAGAGGTCAATGCCTGCGCTCTTCTGAGTTCGGACGGGCCTTTTGCAGCTGGGCTCCGTGAGCGTAGCTGCCCCTCTATGGGACAGCGTCCTCTGCCCTCTTTGTGATCGTGTGGCCCTTTGGCGCTGCCAGCATTGCTCTGCTCTGCTTTGTCCAGCAGACCAGGCCTGGCGTTAGGTTCCGGGCCGGTGGTCAGCTGTGGCAACGACGGGCTTTTTGTGCCTGTGTCGCACTTTTTATGCGCCCTTGGGAGTCCCTTCAGGTAAAGGGGCAGCGGGCCCCTCCCAGGAGTGTCTCGTGTCCTGGTGCAGGATCACATTCAGGAATCCCTTGGTGTGACGTAGGGCTGGGCGAGTTCCCTCCAGGCTGTCCAGCCACCTGTGTCCGGGCCATGGCGGATCAGGCTGGCATAATGGGCCCCACGAGGCAGGGCATCCTGCAGGCACACGGCTTCTTGTTGGGGGCCATTTGAGATGTGTGTAAGGATGAGGGTTTTGCCGGTGTTTGGTGTGAAGTATCCCGTTGGGGCAGGCCTCGTATCATCAGGCACCATCTTCTGAATGGGTGGAAGGTACGAGGAGCAAGATTAGGCCTCTAGAGTAGTCCCGTCTCTGGGTGACCACCCTGTGCAGACTTCAGGGCCGGTTTTTCTCTATGTTGACTTGGCGAGGATGAAGGCCCCGGATTTGAGGTGGTCAGCCCAGGCTGAGGTAGCATGGGGTGCTGCTGGGGCCTGGAGTGCAGGGATCCAGACGCGTGGGGCAGCATCGTTGTCCCCTGGGTACTCGTGGCCCGCCTGGCCTTGGTGGTGTTCCTGGGGCCTTGCTCTTGGGAGGCGTTGACCTAACGTGGAGCGCGGGAGGCCAGCTGGCAGCAGGGGAGGGCAGTGTCAAGGCCAGCCACCTGTGTGCGGTGTTTCGGGGATGGTGAGGGTGTTTGCTGTGCTCTGGGTGGCCGCCATCTTGCTTGGCCCCCACTTCTGCTGTCCGCCCTTGGCATGGGCATTTGTGCTCAGAGGCTGGGCATTTAGGAAGGCTGCGGCATGGGTGCGAGGTACGGCCACTGACACACGGGCCACGCGACCTCGGGCCCAACACCGCCAGGCGGAACTGACACCTGGAGACATGCACGGCACAAAGCCGAGCCTTGGGAGTGGGACACAGGCACACAGAACAGCCCCATCGCTAGGCCCATCAAGTCGAAGAGCGATAGGGAAAGCCGATGAGACGGTAAAGGCACGAGCCAGCAGTGTGGGGAAGGGCAGAGCCCTGCGCTGGGATCATGTTCTCATAGAAGCCTCCGATTTGCCTGTTCCTCCCAGGTAGAGTGGCCGCGTCAACGAGCCGTCATCATCCAGTTGGCCGGAGCGTCGTGCACAATGCTGAGGAGCCAGGGCTGTGGGCAGTGCTGCCGTGACCGAAGACTGACCTTCACACCCTGCTGCGGGATCGGGGCCGGCTGGGCACGGTAAGCTTTTCCTAGTCCCGAAGGCACACTATCCACGCGGGACCTTCCGGAGCTGCAGGGCTCCGGTGTCCGGCGTTTTGAGACCCACTGGCCACGAGGGCGCTCTGGCCCTCTGGCTCAGGGGTGCAGCCGCAGGCACTCCAGGCCGGTCGGGTCCCTGGAGGGCCACGGCCCGCCCACCACACAGCACGTGCCGCTGGCCTTCCGTCCTCATCCCACGTGCACGGATCGATGATGATACCCCCAAAACATTCCTTGGAAAAGCTGAACAAAATGAGTGAAAACTCACAACCGTCTCTCTCATCGTGACTGAGGTCCAGCACGTGGCCCGATGTAGGGAGAGTCGCAGGGAAGGAAAGCACGCTGATCTGATTCCGCCCCCACCCCAGCTGCCAGGGCTTTCCCCGCGCGAGACAACCGCCGTCATGCTTGCAGATGAGCCTCAAGTCCTCAGAGTCCAGGCCACGTTGCCCAAAGGGGCTGCCCCGCAAGAAAAGCCCAGGCGGTGGCGAGGCATGGGTGTCAGGGAGCCTGTGTGCTGTCGTTTTGGGAGAGCCCGCGACAATGAGGTCTGAAGCACACCTAGCGTGCAGAAACATGGTCAGGGCGGTGCTTGTAGGGCCAGTTCCCAGGACCAGTGATTGACAGGCCACGGCGCCGCCTCTGTCCCTTCAAAGAAGCCCATGGCCAGGCCTTGTGTTGCGCGCATCCTAGGATGCCGCGTTGGGCCTAGGCAAAGAGTGGTGCCCACGCAGCTGGGAGCCTGGAAGGAGAGGGCTGGGCTACTGGCCAGGCAACTTCCCCACCCCTTGGCAACAGGAGGCATTCACTAGCGTTGTCCAAATGTGCGTGGTGGCTGGTTCTCAGCTTAGAATTCTTGGCGTAGAGGTGCCCCGTGGCCCTAGGGTCCCAGCGAAGCGGTCAGAAAGGAGGCATGTTGGCGGAGAGTGTTGGCAGAGCCTTGTTCCTGAAGCGCGGAACTCGCCTTGGCCGTCGCCAGGGCCTGCGGCACGGTCTACGCCCCCGGTTTGTGGGTAGGGCGTGTGTGTGTGTGTGTGTGTGTGTGTGTGTGTGTGTGTGTGTCCTGCGGGCCAGAACAAAAGAGGTCAATGCCTGCGCTCTTCTGAGTTCGGACGGGCCTTTTGCAGCTGGGCTCCGTGAGCGTAGCTGCCCCTCTATGGGACAGCGTCCTCTGCCCTCTTTGTGATCGTGTGGCCCTTTGGCGCTGCCAGCGTTGCTCTGCTCTGCTTTGTCCAGCAGACCAGGCCTGGCGTTAGGTTCCGGGCCGGTGGTCAGCTGTGCCAACGACGGGCTTTTTGTGCCTGTGTCGCACTTTTTATGCGCCCTTGGGAGTCCCTTCAGCTAAAGGGGCAGCGGGCCCCTCCCAGGAGTGTCTCGTGTCCTGGTGCAGGATCACATTCAGGAATCCCTTGGTGTGACGTAGGGCTGGGCGAGTTCCCTCCAGGCTGTCCAGCCACCTGTGTCTGGGCCATGGCGGATCAGGCTGGCATAATGGGCCCCACGAGGCAGGGCATCCTGCAGGCACACGGCTTCTTGTTGGGGGCCATTTGAGATGTGTGTAAGGATGAGTGTTTTGCCGGTGTTTGGTGTGAAGTATCCCGTTGGGGCAGGCCTCGTATCATCAGGCACCATCTTCTGAATGGGTGGAAGGTACGAGGAGCAAGATTAGGCCTCTAGAGTAGTCCCGTCTCTGGGTGACCACCCTGTGCAGACTTCAGGGCCGGTTTTTCTCTATGTTGACTTGGCGAGGATGAAGGCCCCGGATTTGAGGTGGTCAGCCCAGGCTGAGGTAGCATGGGGTGCTGCTGGGGCCTGGAGTGCAGGGATCCAGACGCGTGGGGCAGCATCGTTGTCTCCTGGGTACTCGTGGCCCGCCTGGCCTTGGTGGTGTTCCTGGGGCCTTGCTCTTGGGAGGCGTTGACCTAACGTGGAGCGCGGGAGGCCAGCTGGCAGCAGGGGAGGGCAGTGTCAAGGCCAGCCACCTGTGTGCGGTGTTTCGGGGATGGTGAGGGTGTTTGCTGTGCTCTGGGTGGCCGCCATCTTGCTTGGCCCCCACTTCTGCTGTCCGCCCTTGGCATGGGCATTTGTGCTCAGAGGCTGGGCATTTAGGAAGGCTGCGGCATGGGTGCGAGGTACGGCCACTGACACACGGGCCACGCGACCTCGGGCCCAACACCGCCAGGCGGAACTGACACCTGGAGACATGCACGGCACAAAGCCGAGCCTTGGGAGTGGGACACAGGCACACAGAACAGCCCCATCGCTAGGCCCATCAAGTCGAAGAGCGATAGGGAAAGCCGATGAGACGGTAAAGGCACGAGCCAGCAGTGTGGGGAAGGGCAGAGCCCTGCGCTGGGATCATGTTCTCATAGAAGCCTCCGATTTGCCTGTTCCTCCCAGGTAGAGTGGCCGCGTCAACGAGCCGTCATCATCCAGTTGGCCGGAGCGTCGTGCACAATGCTGAGGAGCCAGGGCTGTGGGCAGTGCTGCCGTGACCGAAGACTGACCTTCACACCCTGCTGCGGGATCGGGGCCGGCTGGGCACGGTAAGCTTTTCCTAGTCCCGAAGGCACACTATCCACGCGGGACCTTCCGGAGCTGCAGGGCTCCGGTGTCCGGCGTTTTGAGACCCACTGGCCACGAGGGCGCTCTGGCCCTCTGGCTCAGGGGTGCAGCCGCAGGCACTCCAGGCCGGTCGGGTCCCTGGAGGGCCACGGCCCGCCCACCACACAGCACGTGCCGCTGGCCTTCCGTCCTCATCCCACGTGCACGGATCGATGATGATACCCCCAAAACATTCCTTGGAAAAGCTGAACAAAATGAGTGAAAACTCACAACCGTCTCTCTCATCGTGACTGAGGTCCAGCACGTGGCCCGATGTAGGGAGAGTCGCAGGGAAGGAAAGCACGCTGATCTGATTCCGCCCCCACCCCAGCTGCCAGGGCTTTCCCCGCGCGAGACAACCGCCGTCATGCTTGCAGATGAGCCTCAAGTCCTCAGAGTCCAGGCCACGTTGCCCAAAGGGGCTGCCCCGCAAGAAAAGCCCAGGCGGTGGCGAGGCATGGGTGTCAGGGAGCCTGTGTGCTGTCGTTTTGGGAGAGCCCGCGACAATGAGGTCTGAAGCACACCTAGCGTGCAGAAACATGGTCAGGGCGGTGCTTGTAGGGCCAGTTCCCAGGACCAGTGATTGACAGGCCACGGCGCCGCCTCTGTCCCTTCAAAGAAGCCCATGGCCAGGCCTTGTGTTGCGCGCATCCTAGGATGCCGCGTTGGGCCTAGGCAAAGAGTGGTGCCCACGCAGCTGGGAGCCTGGAAGGAGAGGGCTGGGCTACTGGCCAGGCAACTTCCCCACCCCTTGGCAACAGGAGGCATTCACTAGCGTTGTCCAAATGTGCGTGGTGGCTGGTTCTCAGCTTAGAATTCTTGGCGTAGAGGTGCCCCGTGGCCCTAGGGTCCCAGCGAAGCGGTCAGAAAGGAGGCATGTTGGCGGAGAGTGTTGGCAGAGCCTTGTTCCTGAAGCGCGGAACTCGCCTTGGCCGTCGCCAGGGCCTGCGGCACGGTCTACGCCCCCGGTTTGTGGGTAGGGCGTGTGTGTGTGTGTGTGTGTGTGTGTGTGTGTGTGTGTCCTGCGGGCCAGAACAAAAGAGGTCAATGCCTGCGCTCTTCTGAGTTCGGACGGGCCTTTTGCAGCTGGGCTCCGTGAGCGTAGCTGCCCCTCTATGGGACAGCGTCCTCTGCCCTCTTTGTGATCGTGTGGCCCTTTGGCGCTGCCAGCGTTGCTCTGCTCTGCTTTGTCCAGCAGACCAGGCCTGGCGTTAGGTTCCGGGCCGGTGGTCAGCTGTGCCAACGACAGGCTTTTTGTGCCTGTGTCGCACTTTTTATGCGCCCTTGGGAGTCCCTTCAGCTAAAGGGGCAGCGGGCCCCTCCCAGGAGTGTCTCGTGTCCTGGTGCAGGATCACATTCAGGAATCCCTTGGTGTGACGTAGGGCTGGGCGAGTTCCCTCCAGGCTGTCCAGCCACCTGTGTCTGGGCCATGGCGGATCAGGCTGGCATAATGGGCCCCACGAGGCAGGGCATCCTGCAGGCACACGGCTTCTTGTTGGGGGCCATTTGAGATGTGTGTAAGGATGAGTGTTTTGCCGGTGTTTGGTGTGAAGTATCCCGTTGGGGCAGGCCTCGTATCATCAGGCACCATCTTCTGAATGGGTGGAAGGTACGAGGAGCAAGATTAGGCCTCTAGAGTAGTCCCGTCTCTGGGTGACCACCCTGTGCAGACTTCAGGGCCGGTTTTTCTCTATGTTGACTTGGCGAGGATGAAGGCCCCGGATTTGAGGTGGTCAGCCCAGGCTGAGGTAGCATGGGGTGCTGCTGGGGCCTGGAATGCAGGGATCCAGACGCGTGGGGCAGCATCGTTGTCCCCTGGGTACTCGTGGCCCGCCTGGCCTTGGTGGTGTTCCTGGGGCCTTGCTCTTGGGAGGCGTTGACCTAACGTGGAGCGCGGGAGGCCAGCTGGCAGCAGGGGAGGGCAGTGTCAAGGCCAGCCACCTGTGTGCGGTGTTTCGGGGATGGTGAGTGTGTTTGCTGTGCTCTGGGTGGCCGCCATCTTGCTTGGCCCCCACTTCTGCTGTCCGCCCTTGGCATGGGCATTTGTGCTCAGAGGCTGGGCATTTAGGAAGGCTGCGGCATGGGTGCGAGGTACGGCCACTGACACACGGGCCACGCGACCTCGGGCCCAACACCGCCAGGCGGACCTGACACCTGGAAACATGCACGGCACAAAGCCGAGCCTTGGGAGTGGGACACAGGCACCCAGAACAGCCCCATCGCTAGGCCCATCAAGTCGATAGCGATAGGGAAAGCCGATGAGACTGTAAAGGCACGAGCCAGCAGTGTGGGGAAGGGCAGAGCCCTGCGCTGGGATCATGTTCTCATAGAAGCCTCCGATTTGCCTGTTCCTCCCAGGTAGAGTGGCCGCGTCAACGAGCCGTCATCATCCAGTTGGCCGGAGCGTCGTGCACAATGCTGAGGAGCCAGGGCTGTGGGCAGTGCTGCCGTGACCGAAGACTGACCTTCACACCCTGCTGCGGGATCGGGGCCGGCTGGGCACGGTAAGCTTTTCCTAGTCCCGAAGGCACACTATCCACGCGGGACCTTCCGGAGCTGCAGGGCTCCGGTGTCCGGCGTTTTGAGACCCACTGGCCACGAGGGCGCTCTGGCCCTCTGGCTCAGGGGTGCAGCCGCAGGCACTCCAGGCCGGTCGGGTCCCTGGAGGGCCACGGCCCGCCCACCACACAGCATGTGCCGCTGGCCTTCCGTCCTCATCCCACGTGCACGGATCGATGATGATACCCCCAAAACATTCCTTGGAAAAGCTGAACAAAATGAGTGAAAACTCACAACCGTCTCTCTCATCGTGACTGAGGTCCAGCACGTGGCCCGATGTAGGGAGAGTCGCAGGGAAGGAAAGCACGCTGATCTGATTCCGCCCCCACCCCAGCTGCCAGGGCTTTCCCCGCGCGAGACAACCGCCGTCATGCTTGCAGATGAGCCGCAAGTCCTCAGAGTCCAGGCCACGTTGCCCAAAGGGGCTGCCCCGCAAGAAAAGCCCAGGTGGTGGCGAGGCATGGGTGTCAGGGAGCCTGTGTGCTGTCGTTTTCGGAGAGCCCGCGACAATGAGGTCTGAAGCACACCTAGCGTGCGGAAACATGGTCAGGGCGGTGCTTGTAGGGCCAGTTCCCAGGACCAGTGATTGCCAGGCCACGGCACCGCCTCTGTCCCTTCAAAGAAGCCCATGGCCAGGCCTTGTGTTGCGCGCATCCTAGGATGCCGCGTTGGGCCTAGGCAAAGAGTGGTGCCCACGCAGCTGGGAGCCTGGAAGGAGAGGGCTGGGCTACTGGCCAGGCAACTTCCCCACCCCTTGGCAACAGGAGGCATTCACTAGCGTTGTCCAAATGTGCGTGGTGGCTGGTTCTCAGCTTAGAATTCTTGGCGTAGAGGTGCCCCGTGGCCCTAGGGTCCCAGCGAAGCGGTCAGAAAGGAGGCATGTTGGCGGAGGGTGTTGGCAGAGCCTTGTTCCTGAAGCGCGGAACTCGCCTTGTCCGTCGCCAGGGCCTGCGGCACGGTCTACGCCCCCGGTTTGTGGGTGGGTAGGGCGTGTGTGTGTGTGTGTGTGTGTGTGTGTGTGTGTGTGTGTCCTGCGGGCCAGAACAAAAGAGGTCAATGCCTGCGCTCTTCTGAGTTCGGACGGGCCTTTTGCAGCTGGGCTCCGTGAGCGTAGCTGCCCCTCTATGGGACAGCGTCCTCTGCCCTCTTTGTGATCGTGTGGCCCTTTGGCGCTGCCAGCGTTGCTCTGCTCTGCTTGTCCAGCAGACCAGGCCTGGCGTTAGGTTCCGGGCCGGTGGTCAGCTGTGCCAACGACGGGCTTTTTGTGCCTGTGTCGCACTTTTTATGCGCCCTTGGGAGTCCCTTCAGCTAAAGGGGCAGCGGGCCCCTCCCAGGAGTGTCTCGTGTCCTGGTGCAGGATCACATTCAGGAATCCCTTGGTGTGACGTAGGGCTGGGCGAGTTCCCTCCAGGCTGTCCAGCCACCTGTGTCCGGGCCATGGCGGATCAGGCTGGCATAATGGCCCCCACGAGGCAGGGCATCCTGCAGGCACACGGCTTCTTGTTGGGGGCCATTTGAGATGTGTGTAAGGATGAGGGTTTTGCCGGTGTTTGGTGTGAAGTATCCCGTTGGGGCAGGCCTCGTATCATCAGGCACCATCTTCTGAATGGGTGGAAGGTACAAGGAGCAAGATTAGGCCTCTAGAGTAGTCCCGTCTCTGGGTGACCACCCTGTTCAGACTTCAGGGCCGGTTTTTCTCTATGTTGACTTGGCGAGGATGAAGGCCCCGGATTTGAGGTGGTCAGCCCAGGCTGAGGTAGCATGGGGTGCTGCTGGGGCCTGGAATGCAGGGATCCAGACGCGTGGGGCAGCATCGATGTCCCCTGGGTACTCGTGGCCCGCCTGGCCTTGGTGGTGTTCCTGGGGCCTTGCTCTTGGGAGGCGTTGACCTAACGTGGTGCGCGGGAGGCCAGCTGGCAGCAGGGGAGGGCAGTGTCAAGGCCAGCCACCTGTGTGCGGTGTTTCGGGGATGGTGAGTGTGTTTGCTGTGCTCTGGGTGGCCGCCATCTTGCTTGGCCCCCACTTCTGCTGTCCGCCCTTGGCATGGGCATTTGTGCTCAGAGGCTGGGCATTTAGGAAGGCTGCGGCATGGGTGCGAGGTACGGCCACTGACACACGGGCCACGCGACCTCGGGCCCAACACCGCCAGGCGGACCTGACACCTGGAAACATGCACGGCACAAAGCCGAGCCTTGGGAGTGGGACACAGGCACACAGAACAGCCCCATCGCTAGGCCCATCAAGTCGAAGAGCGATAGGGAAAGCCGATGAGACGGTAAAGGCACGAGCCAGCAGTGTGGGGAAGGGCAGAGCCCTGCGTTGGGATCATGTTCTCATAGCAGCCTCCGATTTGCCTGTTCCTCCCAGGTAGAGTGGCCGCGTCAACGAGCCGTCATCATCCAGTTGGCCGGAGCGTCGTGCACAATGCTGAGGAGCCAGGGCTGTGGGCAGTGCTGCCGTGACCGAAGACTGACCTTCACACCCTGCTGCGGGATCGGGGCCGGCTGGGCACGGTAAGCTTTTCCTAGTCCCGAAGGCACACTATCCACGCGGGACCTTCCGGAGCTGCAGGGCTACGGTGTCCGGCGTTTTGAGACCCACTGGCCACGAGGGCGCTCTGGCCCTCTGGCTCAGGGGTGCAGCCGCAGGCACTCCAGGCCGGTCGGGTCCCTGGAGGGCCACGGCCCGCCCACCACACAGCACGTGCCGTTGGCCTTCCGTCCTCATCCCACGTGCACGGATCCATGATGATACCCCCAAAACATTCCTTGGAAAAGCTGAACAAAATGAGTGAAAACTCACAACCGTCTCTCTCATCGTGACTGAGGTCCAGCACGTGGCCCGATGTAGGGAGAGTCGCAGGGAAGGAAAGCACGCTGATCTGATTCCGCCCCCACCCCAGCTGCCAGGGCTTTCCCCGCGCGAGACAACCGCCGTCATGCTTGCAGATGAGCCTCAAGTCCTCAGAGTCCAGGCCACGTTGCCCAAAGGGGCTGCCCCGCAAGAAAAGCCCAGGCGGTGGCGAGGCATGGGTGTCAGGGAGCCTGTGTGCTGTCGTTTTCGGAGAGCCCGCGACAATGAGGTCTGAAGCACACCTAGCGTGCGGAAACATGGTCAGGGCGGTGCTTGTAGGGCCAGTTCCCAGGACCAGTGATTGCCAGGCCACGGCGCCGCCTCTGTCCCTTCAAAGAAGCCCATGGCCAGGCCTTGTGTTGCGCGCATCCTAGGATGCCGCGTTGGGCCTAGGCAAAGAGTGGTGCCCACGCAGCTGGGAGCCTGGAAGGAGAGGGCTGGGTTACTGGCCAGGCAACTTCCCCACCCCTTGGCAACAGGAGGCATTCACTAGCGTTGTCCAAATGTGCGTGGTGGTTGGTTCTCAGCTTAGAATTCTTGGCGTAGAGGTGCCCCGTGGCCCTAGGGTCCCAGCGAAGCGGTCAGAAAGGAGGCATGTTGGCGGAGGGTGTTGGCAGAGCCTTGTTCCTGAAGCGCGGAACTCGCCTTGTCCGTCGCCAGGGCCTGCGGCACGGTCTACGCCCCCGGTTTGTGGGTGGGTATGGCGTGTGTGTGTGTGTGTGTGTGTGTGTGTGTGTGTGTGTCCTGCGGGCCAGAACAAAAGAGGTCAATGCCTGCGCTCTTCTGAGTTCGGACGGGCCTTTTGCAGCTGGGCTCCGTGAGCGTAGCTGCCCTTCTATGGGACAGCGTCCTCTGCCCTCTTTGTGATCGTGTGGCCCTTTGGCGCTGCCAGCGTTGCTCTGCTCTGCTTTGTCCAGCAGACCAGGCCTGGCGTTAGGTTCCGGGCCAGTGGTCAGCTGTGCCAACGACGGGCTTTTTGTGCCTGTGTCGCACTTTTTATGCGCCCTTGGGAGTCCCTTCAGCTAAAGGGGCAGCGGGCCCCTCCCAGGAGTGTCTCGTGTCCTGGTGCAGGATCACATTCAGGAATCCCTTGGTGTGACGTAGGGCTGGGCGAGTTCCCTCCAGGCTGTCCAGCCACCTGTGTCCGGGCCATGGCGGATCAGGCTGGCATAATGGCCCCCACGAGGCAGGGCATCCTGCAGGCACACGGCTTCTTGTTGGGGGCCATTTGAGATGTGTGTAAGGATGAGGGTTTTGCCGGTGTTTGGTGTGAAGTATCCCATTGGGGCAGGCCTCGTATCATCAGGCACCATCTTCTGAATGGGTGGAAGGTACGAGGAGCAAGATTAGGCCTCTAGAGTAGTCCCGTCTCTGGGTGACCACCCTGTGCAGACTTCAGGGCCGGTTTTTCTCTATGTTGACTTGGCGAGGATGAAGGCCCCGGATTTGAGGTGGTCAGCCCAGGCTGAGGTAGCATGGGGTGCTGCTGGGGCCTGGAATGCAGGGATCCAGACGCGTGGGGCAGCATCGATGTCCCCTGGGTACTCGTGGCCCGCCTGGCCTTGGTGGTGTTCCTGGGGCCTTGCTCTTGGGAGGCGTTGACCTAACGTGGTGCGCGGGAGGCCAGCTGGCAGCAGGGGAGGGCAGTGTCAAGGCCAGCCACCTGTGTGCGGTGTTTCGGGGATGGTGAGGGTGTTTGCTGTGCTCTGGGTGGCCGCCATCTTGCTTGGCCCCCACTTCTGCTGTCCGCCCTTGGCATGGGCATTTGTGCTCAGAGGCTGGGCATTTAGGAAGGCTGCGGCATGGGTGCGAGGTACGGCCACTGACACACGGGCCACGCGACCTCGGGCCCAACACCGCCAGGCGGACCTGACACCTGGAAACATGCACGGCACAAAGCCGAGCCTTGGGAGTGGGACACAGGCACACAGAACAGCCCCATCGCTAGGCCCATCAAGTCGAAGAGCGATAGGGAAAGCCGATGAGACGGTAAAGGCACGAGCCAGCAGTGTGGGGAAGGGCAGAGCCCTGCGCTGGGATCATGTTCTCATAGAAGCCTCCGATTTGCCTGTTCCTCCCAGGTAGAGTGGCCGCGTCAACGAGCCGTCATCATCCAGTTGGCCGGAGCGTCGTGCACAATGCTGAGGAGCCAGGGCTGTGGGCAGTGCTGCCGTGACCGAAGACTGACCTTCACACCCTGCTGCGGGATCGGGGCCGGCTGGGCACGGTAAGCTTTTCCTAGTCCCGAAGGCACACTATCCACGCGGGACCTTCCGGAGCTGCAGGGCTCCGGTGTCCTGCGTTTTGAGACCCACTGGCCACGAGGGCGCTCTGGCCCTCTGGCTCAGGGTTGCAGCCGCAGGCACTCCAGGCCGGTCTGGTCCCTGGAGGGCCACGGCCCGCCCACCACACAGCACGTGCCGCTGGCCTTCCGTCCTCATCGCACGTGCACGGATCCATGATGATACCCCCAAAACATTCCTTGGAAAAGCTGAACAAAATGAGTGAAAACTCACAACCGTCTCTCTCATCGTGACTGAGGTCCAGCACGTGGCCCGATGTAGGGAGAGTCGCAGGGAAGGAAAGCACGCTGATCTGATTCCGCCCCCACCCCAGCTGCCAGGGCTTTCCCCGCGCGAGACAACCGCCGTCATGCTTGCAGATGAGCCTCAAGTCCTCAGAGTCCAGGCCACGTTGCCCAAAGGGGCTGCCCCGCAAGAAAAGCCCAGGCGGTGGCGAGGCATGGGTGTCAGGGAGCCTGTGTGCTGTCGTTTTCGGAGAGCCCGCGACAATGAGGTCTGAAGCACACCTAGCGTGCGGAAACATGGTCAGGGCGGTGCTTGTAGGGCCAGTTCCCAGGACCAGTGATTGCCAGGCCACGGCGCCGCCTCTGTCCCTTCAAAGAAGCCCATGGCCAGGCCTTGTGTTGCGCGCATCCTAGGATGCCGCGTTGGGCCTAGGCAAAGAGTGGTGCCCACGCAGCTGGGAGCCTGGAAGGAGAGGGCTGGGTTACTGGCCAGGCAACTTCCCCACCCCTTGGCAACAGGAGGCATTCACTAGCGTTGTCCAAATGTGCGTGGTGGTTGGTTCTCAGCTTAGAATTCTTGGCGTAGAGGTGCCCCGTGGCCCTAGGGTCCCAGCGAAGCGGTCAGAAAGGAGGCATGTTGGCGGAGGGTGTTGGCAGAGCCTTGTTCCTGAAGCGCGGAACTCGCCTTGGCCGTCGCCAGGGCCTGCGGCACGGTCTACGCCCCCGGTTTGTGGGTGGGTAGGGCGTGTGTGTGTGTGTGTGTGTGTGAGTTTGTGTGTGTGTGTGTCCTGCGGGCCAGAACAAAAGAGGTCAATGCCTGCGCTCTTCTGAGTTCGGACGGGCCTTTTACAGCTGGGCTCCGTGAGCGTAGCTGCCCCTCTATGGGACAGCGTCCTCTGCCCTCTTTGTGATCCTGTGGCCCTTTGGCGCTGCCAGCGTTGCTCTGCTCTGCTTTGTCCAGCAGACCAGGCCTGGCGTTAGGTTCCGGGCCGGTGGTCAGCTGTGCCAACGACGGGCTTTTTGTGCCTGTGTCGCACTTTTTATGCGCCCTTGGGAGTCCCTTCAGCTAAAGGGGCAGCGGGCCCCTCCCATGAGTGTCTCGTGTCCTGGTGCAGGATCACATTCAGGAATCCCTTGGTGTGACGTAGGGCTGGGCGAGTTCCCTCCAGGCTGTCCAGCCACCTGTGTCCGGGCCATGGCGGATCAGGCTGGCATAATGGCCCCCACGAGGCAGGGCATCCTGCAGGCACACGGCTTCTTGTTGGGGGCCATTTGAGATGTGTGTAAGGATGAGGGTTTTGCTGGTGTTTGGTGTGAAGTATCCCGTTGGGGCAGGCCTCGTATCATCAGGCACCATCTTCTGAATGGGTGGAAGGTACGAGGAGCAAGATTAGGCCTCTAGAGTAGTCCCGTCTCTGGGTGACCACCCTGTGCAGACTTCAGGGCCGGTTTTTCTCTATGTTGACTTGGCGAGGATGAAGGCCCCGGATTTGAGGTGGTCAGCCCAGGCTGAGGTAGCATGGGGTGCTGCTGGGGCCTGGAATGCAGGGATCCAGACGCGTGGGGCAGCATCGATGTCCCCTGGGTACTCGTGGCCCGCCTGGCCTTGGTGGTGTTCCTGGGGCCTTGCTCTTGGGAGGCGTTGACCTAACGTGGTGCGCGGGAGGCCAGCTGGCAGCAGGGGAGGGCAGTGTCAAGGCCAGCCACCTGTGTGCGGTGTTTCGGGGATGGTGAGGGTGTTTGCTGTGCTCTGGGTGGCCGCCATCTTTCTTGGCCCCCACTTCTGCTGTCCGCCCTTGGCATGGGCATTTGTGCTCAGAGGCTGGGCATTTAGGAAGGCTGCGGCATGGGTGCGAGGTACGGCCACTGACACACGGGCCACGCGACCTCGGGCCCAACACCGCCAGGCGGACCTGACACCTGGAAACATGCACGGCACAAAGCCGAGCCTTGGGAGTGGGACACAGGCACACAGAACAGCCCCATCGCTAGGCCCATCAAGTCGAAGAGCGATAGGGAAAGCCGATGAGACGGTAAAGGCACGAGCCAGCAGTGTGGGGAAGGGCAGAGCCCTGCGTTGGGATCATGTTCTCATAGCAGCCTCCGATTTGCCTGTTCCTCCCAGGTAGAGTGGCCGCGTCAACGAGCCGTCATCATCCAGTTGGCCGGAGCGTCGTGCACAATGCTGAGGAGCCAGGGCTGTGGGCAGTGCTGCCGTGACCGAAGACTGACCTTCACACCCTGCTGCGGGATCGGGGCCGGCTGGGCACGGTAAGCTTTTCCTAGTCCCGAAGGCACACTATCCACGCGGGACCTTCCGGAGCTGCAGGGCTCCGGTGTCCGGCGTTTTGAGACCCACTGGCCACGAGGGCGCTCTGGCCCTCTGGCTCAGAGGTGCAGCCGCAGGCACTCCAGGCCGGTCGGGTCCCTGGAGGGCCACGGCCCGCCCACCACACAGCACATGCCGTTGGCCTTCCGTCCTCATCCCACGTGCACGGATCCATGATGATACCCCCAAAACATTCCTTGGAAAACCTGAACAAAATGAGTGAAAACTCACAACCGTCTCTCTCATCGTGACTGAGGTCCAGCACGTGGCCCGATGTAGGGAGAGTCGCAGGGAAGGAAAGCACGCTGATCTGATTCCGCCCCCACCCCAGCTGCCAGGGCTTTCCCCGCGCGAGACAACCGCCGTCATGCTTGCAGATGAGCCGCAAGTCCTCAGAGTCCAGGCCACGTTGCCCAAAGGGGCTGCCCCGCAAGAAAAGCCCAGGCGGTGGCGAGGCATGGGTGTCAGGGAGCCTGTGTGCTGTCGTTTTCGGAGAGCCCGCGACAATGAGGTCTGAAGCACACCTAGCGTGCGGAAACATGGTCAGGGCGGTGCTTGTAGGGCCAGTTCCCAGGACCAGTGATTGCCAGGCCACGGCGCCGCCTCTGTCCCTTCAAAGAAGCCCATGGCCAGGCCTTGTGTTGCGCGCATCCTAGGATGCCGCGTTGGGCCTAGGCAAAGAGTGGTGCCCACGCAGCTGGGAGCCTGGAAGGAGAGGGCTGGGTTACTGGCCAGGCAACTTCCCCACCCCTTGGCAACAGGAGGCATTCACTAGCGTTGTCCAAATGTGCGTGGTGGTTGGTTCTCAGCTTAGAATTCTTGGCGTAGAGGTGCCCCGTGGCCCTAGGGTCCCAGCGAAGCGGTCAGAAAGGAGGCATGTTGGCGGAGGGTGTTGGCAGAGCCTTGTTCCTGAAGCGCGGAACTCGCCTTGGCCGTCGCCAGGGCCTGCGGCACGGTCTACGCCCCCGGTTTGTGGGTGGGTAGGGCGTGTGTGTGTGTGTGTGTGTGTGTGTGTGTGTGTGTGTGTCCTGCGGGCCAGAACAAAAGAGGTCAATGCCTGCGCTCTTCTGAGTTCGGATGGGCCTTTTGCAGCTGGGCTCCGTGAGCGTAGCTGCCCCTCTATGGGACAGCGTCCTCTGCCCTCTTTGTGATCCTGTGGCCCTTTGGCGCTGCCAGCGTTGCTCTGCTCTGCTTTGTCCAGCAGACCAGGCCTGGCGTTAGGTTCCGGGCCGGTGGTCAGCTGTGCCAACGACGGGCTTTTTGTGCCTGTGTCTCACTTTTTATGCGCCCTTGGGAGTCCCTTCAGCTAAAGGGGCAGCGGGCCCCTCCCAGGAGTGTCTCGTGTCCTGGTGCAGGATCACATTCAGGAATCCCTTGGTGTGACGTAGGGCTGGGCGAGTTCCCTCCAGGCTGTCCAGCCACCTGTGTCCGGGCCATGGCGGATCAGGCTGGCATAATGGGCCCCACGAGGCAGGGCATCCTGCAGGCACACGGCTTCTTGTTGGGGGCCATTTGAGATGTGTGTAAGGATGAGGGTTTTGCCGGTGTTTGGTGTGAAGTATCCCGTTGGGGCAGGCCTCGTATCATCAGGCACCATCTTCTGAATGGGTGGAAGGTACGAGGAGCAAGATTAGGCCTCTAGAGTAGTCCTGTCTCTGGGTGACCACCCTGTGCAGACTTCAGGACAGGTTTTTCTCTATGTTGACTTGGCGAGGATGAAGGCCCCGGATTTGAGGTGGTCAGCCCAGGCTGAGGTAGCATGGGGTGCTGCTGGGGCCTGGAATGCA
The DNA here is from genome assembly GCF_963383645.1 of Muscardinus avellanarius. Taxonomy (NCBI): domain Eukaryota; kingdom Metazoa; phylum Chordata; class Mammalia; order Rodentia; family Gliridae; genus Muscardinus; species Muscardinus avellanarius. The sequence goes on from NC_137788.1 coordinate 164,372,055, forward strand.
GGGATCCAGACGCGTGGGGCAGCATCGTTGTCCCCTGGGTACTCGTGGCCCGCCTGGCCTTGGTGGTGTTCCTGGGGCCTTGCTCTTGGGAGGCGATGACCTAACGTGGTGCGCAGGAGGCCAGCTGGCAGCAGGGGAGGGCAGTGTCAAGGCCAGCCACCTGTGTGCGGTGTTTCGGGGATGGTGAGGGTGTTTGCTGTGCTCTGGGTGGCCGCCATCTTGCTTGGCCCCCACTTCTGCTGTCCGCCCTTGGCATGGGCATTTGTGCTCAGAGGCTGGGCATTTAGGAAGGCTGCGGCATGGGTGCGAGGTACGGCCACTGACACACGGGCCACGCGACCTCAGGCCCAACACCGCCAGGCGGACCTGACACCTGGAAACATGCACGGCACAAAGCCGAGCCTTGGGAGTGGGACACAGGCACACAGAACAGCCCCATCGCTAGGCCCATCAAGGCGAAGAGCGATAGGGAAAGCCGATGAGAAGGTAAAGGCATGAGCCAGCAGTGTGGGGAAGGGCAGAGCCCTGCGCTGGGATCATGTTCTCATAGAAGCCTCCGATTTGCCTGTTCCTCCCAGGTAGAGTGGCCGCGTCAACGAGCCGTCATCATCCAGTTGGCCGGAGCGTCGTGCACAATGCTGAGGAGCCTGGGCTGTGGGCAGTGCTGCCGTGACCGAAGACTGACCTTCACACCCTGCTGCGGGATCGGGGCCGCCTGGGCACGGTAAGCTTTTCCTAGTCCCGAAGGCACACTATCCACGCGGGACCTTCCGAAGCTGCAGGGCTCCGGTGTCCGGCGTTTTGAGACCCACTGGCCACGAGGGCGCTCTGGCCCTCTGGCTCAGGGGTGCAGCCGCAGGCACTCCAGGCCGGTCGGGTCCCTGGAGGGCCACGGCCCGCCCACCACACAGCACGTGCCGTGGCCTTCCGTCCTCATCCCACGTGCACGGATCCATGATGATACCCCCAAAACATTCCTTGGAAAAGCTGAACAAAATGAGTGAAAACTCACAACCGTCTCTCTCATCGTGACTGAGGTCCAGCACGTGGCCCGATGTAGGGAGAGTCGCAGGAAAGGAAACACGCTGATCTGATTCCGCCCCCACCCCAGCTGCCAGGGCTTTCCCCGCAGGAGACAACCGCCGTCATGCTTGCAGATGAGCCTCAAGTCCTCAGAGTCCAGGCCGCGTTGCCCAAAGGTGCTGCCCCGCAAGAAAAGCCCAGGCGGTGGCGAGGCATGGGTGTCAGGGAGCCTGTGTGCTGTCGTTTTCGGAGAGCTCGCGACAATGAGGTCTGAAGCACACCTAGCGTCGGAAACATGGTCAGGGCGGTGCTTGTAGGGCCAGTTGCCAGGACCAGTGATTGACAGGCCACGGCGCCACCTCTGTCCCTTCAAAGAAGCCCATGGCCAGGCCTTGTGTTGCGCGCATCCTAGGATGCCGCGTTGGGCCTAGGCAAAGAGTGGTGCCCATGCAGCTGGGAGCCTGGAAGGAGAGGGCTGGGCTACTGGCCATGCAACTTCCCCAACCCTTGGCAACAGGAGGCATTTACTAGCATTGTCCAAATATGCGTGGTGGCTGGTTCTCAGCTTAGAATTCTTGGCCTAGAGGTGCCCCGTGGCCCTAGGGTCCCAGCGAAGCGGTCAGAAACGAGGCATGTTGGCGGAGGGTTTTGGCAGAGCCTTGTTCCTGAAGCGCGGAACTCGCCTTGGCCGTCGCCAGGGCCTGCGGCACGGTCTACGCCCCCGGTTTGTGGGTACGGCGTGTGTGTGTGTGTGTGTGTGTTTGTGTGTGTGTGTGTGTGTGTTTGTGTGTGTGTGTCCTGCAGGCCAGAACAAAAGAGGTCAATGCCTGCGCTCTTCTGAGTTCGGACGGGCCTTTTGCAGCTGGGCTCCGTGAGCGTAGCTGCCCCTCTATGGGACAGCGTCCTCTGCCCTCTTTGTGATCGTGTGGCCCTTTGGCGCTGCCAGCGTTGCTCTGCTCTGCTTTGTCCAGCAGACCAGGCCTGGCGTTAGGTTCCAGGCCGGTGGTCAGCTGTGCCAACGACGGGCTTTTTGTGCCTGTGTTGCACTTTTTATGCGCCCTTGGGAGTCCCTTCAGCTAAAGGGGCAGCGGGCCCTTCCCAGGAGTGTCTCGTGTCCTGGTGCAGGATCACATTCAGGAATCCCTTGGTGTGACGTAGGGCTGGGCGAGTTCCCTCCAGGCTGTCCAGCCACCTGTGTCCGGGCCATGGCGGATCAGGCTGGCATAATGGCCCCCACGAGGCAGGGCATCCTGCAGGCACACGGCTTCTTGTTGGGGGCCATTTGAGATGTGTGTAAGGATGAGGGTTTTGCCGGTGTTTGGTGTGAAGTATCCCGTTGGGGCAGGCCTCGTATCATCAGGCACCATCTTCTGAATGGGTGGAAGGTACGAGGAGCAAGATTAGGCCTCTAGAGTAGTCCCGTCTCTGGGTGACCACCCTGTGCAGACTTCAGGACAGGTTTTTCTCTATGTTGACTTGGCGAGGATGAAGGCCCCGGATTTGAGGTGGTCAGCCCAGGCTGAGGTAGCATGGGGTGCTGCTGGGGCCTGGAATGCAGGAATCCAGACGCGTGGGGCAGCATCCTTGTCCCCTGGGTACTCGTGGCCCGCCTGGCCTTGGTGGTGTTCCTGGGGCCTTGCTCTTGGGAGGCGTTGACCTAAAGTGGTGCGCGGGAGGCCAGCTGGCAGCAGGGGAGGGAAGTGTCAAGGCCAGCCACCTGTGTGCGGTGTTTCGGGGATGGTGAGGGTGTTTGCTGTGCTCTGGGTGGCCGCCATCTTGCTTGGCCCCCACTTCTGCTGTCCGCCCATGTCATGGGCATTTGTGCTTAGAGGCTGGGCATTTAGGAAGGCTGCGGCATGGGTGCGAGTTACGGCCACTGACACACGGGCCACGTGACCTCGGGCCCAACACGGCAAGGCGGACCTGACACCTGGAAACATGCACGACACAAAGCCGAGCCTTGAGAGTGGGACACAGACACCCAGAACAGCCCCATCGCTAGGCCCATCAAGTCGAAGAGCGATAGGGAAAGCCGATGAGACGGTAAAGGCATGAGGCAGCAGTGTGGGAAGGGCAGAGCCCTGCGCTGGGATCATGTTCTCATAGAAGCCTACGATTTGCCTGTTCCTCCCAGGTAGAGTGGCCGCGTCAACGAGCCGTCATCATCCAGTTGGCCGGAGCGTCGTGCACAATGCTGAGGAGCCAGGGCTGTGGGCAGTGCTGCCGTGACCGAAGACTGACCTTCACACCGTGCTGCGGCATCTGGGCCGGCTGGGCACGGTAAGCTTTTTAGTCCCGAAGGCACACTTTCCACGCGGGACCTTCCAGAGCTGCAGGTCTCCGGTGTCCGGCGTTTTGAGACCCACTGGCCACTAGGGCGCTCTGGCCCTCTGGCTCAGGGGTGCAGCCGCAGGCACTCCAGGCCGGTCGAGTCCCTGGAGGGCCACGGCCCGCCCACCACACAGCACGTGCTGCTGGCCTTCCGTCCTCATCCCACGTGCACGGATCGATGATGATACACCCAAAACATTCCTTGGAAAAGCTGAACAAAATGAGTGAAAACTCACAACCGTCTCTCTCATCGTGACTGAGGTCCAGCACGTGGCAGAATGTAGGGAGAGTCGCAGGGAAGGAACGCACGCTGATCTGATTCCGCCCCCACCCCAGCTGCCAGGGCTTTCCCCGCGCGAGACAACCGCCGTCATGCTTGCAGATGAGCCGCAAGTCCTCAGAGTCCAGGCCACGTTGCCCAAAGGGGCTGCCCCGCAAGAAAAGCCCAGGCGGTGGCGAGGCATGGGTGTCAGGGAGCCTGTGTGCTGTCGTTTTCGGAGAGCCCGTGACAATGAGGTCTGAAGCACACCTAGCGTGCGGAAACATGGTCAGGGCGGTGCTTGTAGGGCCAGTTCCCAGGACCAGTGATTGCCAGGCCACGGCGCCGCCACTGTCCGTTCAAAGAAGCCCATGGCCAGGCCTTGTGTTGTGCGCATCCTAGGATGCCGCGTTGGGCCTAGGCAAAGAGTGGTGCCCACGCAGCTGGGAGCCTGGAAGGAGAGGGCTGGGCTACTGGCCATGCAACTTCCCCACCCCTTGGCAACTGGAGGCCAGCACGTTGCCCGAAGTAGGGAGAGTGGCAGGGAGGAAACGCTGATCCGACACCGCCCCCAACCCAACTGCCAGCCTTTCCCCCCCCCTGGGAGAAAATCACCGCCATGCTTGCAGAAAAGCCGCATGTCCTCAGAGTCCAGGCCGCATTCCCCAAAGGGTTTCCCTTCATGAAAACCCCAGGTGGTTGCCGGGCACTGTTGTCAGGAAGCCTGTGTGCTGTGGTTTTTGGAGCACCTGAGACAATGCGGCCTGAAGCACACGTAGCGTGCAGAATCGTGGCCAAGGCGAAGCTTGTAGTACAAGCTCTCAGGACCCGTGATCGGCAGGACAGGGAAGCCCATAGGCCAGCCCTGTCTTGCGGGCATCCTAGGATCCCGCGACTGGCCTGGGCACAGACTGGTGCCCATGCAGCTGGGAGCCTGGAAAGAGAGGGTCGGGCTACTCGCCAGGCAGCTCCCCACCCCTCGGCAACTGGAGACACTCGCTAGCTTGTCCAGCCGTGCGTGGTGGCGGTTTCCCAGCTTAAAATTCTTTGTGTAGAAGGGTCCCATGGCTCTCGGGTCCCAGAGAGGCAGTCAGAAAGGAAGCATATTGGTGGAGGTTGTTTTTGGAGCCTTGTCCTGAAGTGTGGAACTCGCCGTCGCCTTCGCCAGGGCCTCCCAGCATGGTCCTCGCTCCCGTTTAGTGGGTAGGGTGTGTGTGTGTGTCCTGCGGGTCAGAGCAAAAGAGGTGACTGCCTGCATTCTTCTGTCTTAACCCGGGCCTTTTTCAGCTGTGCGCCGTGGGTGTAGCTGCCCGGCTCTGGCCCAGCTTCCTCTGCCCACTTTGTGATCGTGTGACCCTTTGGCGAAGCCAGCCTTGCTCTGCTCTCTTTGTCCAGCAGAGCAGGCTTTGTTGTAGGTTCAGGGTAGCTGGTTTTCTTGCTCTGTGCTGGTTGTCAGCTGTGCAAACGTCTGGCCTTTTTTGTCGGTGTCATATGTGTTGTGCTTCCTTGGGAGTCCCTCAGCGAAACGGGCAGTGGGCCCCTCCCAAGAGTGTCTCATGTCCTGGTGTAAGATCACATGAAGGAATCCCTTGGTGTGTGTCGGGCTTGGCCACTTCCCTCCAGTTTTCCAGCCACCTGTGTCCGGGCCATCTAGGATTAGGCTTGGCATAATGGGCCCCAAGAGGCAGGGCGGTCTGCAGGCACACAGCTTCTTCTTGGGGGGCCATTTGAGATGGAGGGACCAGGGTTTAAGGGTGAGGGCTTTTCGAGCACTTGGTGCGTTGCAACTCCTTGGGCCAGGCCTGGTAGCCTGAGGCGCTAGCTTCTGAATTGGTGGAAAATCCTAGGAGCAAGATTCGGCCTCTAGAGGAGCCCCGTCTATGGGTGCCCACTATGTGCAGACTTCAGAGCCGGTTTTTCTCTGTGTTGAGTTGGCGAGGAAGAAGGCCCCGAATTTGAGGTAGAAAGCCCCAGCTGAGGTCGCATGGGGTGCTGCTGGGGCCTGTAATGCCGAGGTCCAGGCACATGTGGCAGCATCGCCGTCCTCTGGGTATTCTGGGCCTGCCTGGCCTTGGTGGCGTTCCTGGTGCCATGCTCTTGAGAGTCATTGTCCTAACCTGGTGCGCTGGATTCCAGCTGGGACCAGGGGAGGGGAATTTCAAGGCCAGCCACGAGTGTGCGGTGTTTTGGTGATGGGGAGGATGTTTGGTCTGCCCTGGTGGCCGACATCTTGCTTGGACCACACTTCTGCTGTTCGCCCTTGGCTTGGACATTCGTGCTCGAGGACCGGGGAGTTAGGGAGGCTGCGGCATGGGACCGAGGAACCGCCGTTGACACACGGGCCACGCGAACGCTGGCACAACACGCACCCGGCGCACCTGACACAGCACAACATACATGGCACAAGGCCTTGCCCTGGGAGTTGGGGAAAAGCACCCAGAACAGCCTCATCGCTAGGCCCATGAAGTCGCAGAGGTGTAGGGAAAGCGAATGAGACGGTAAAGGCACGAGCCAGCAGTGTGGGGAAGGGCAGTGCCCTGCGCCGGGATCATGTTCTCATAGAAGCTTCCGATTTGCCTGTCCCTCCCAGGTAGATTGGCCCCGTCAACGAGCCGTCATCATCCAGTTGCCCGGAGCGTCGTGCACAATGCTGAGGAGCCAGGGCTGTGGGCAGTGCTGCCATGACCGAAGACTGACCTTCCCACCCTGTTGTGGGATCGGGGATGGCTGGGCACGGTAAGCTTTTCCTAGTCCCGAAGGCACACTTTGCATGCGGGACCTTCCGGAGCTGCAGGGCTCCGGTGTGCTGCATGCTGAGACCCACCGGCAGTGAGGGTGCTCTGGCCCTCTGGCTCAGGGGTGCTGCCACAGGCACTCCAGGCCGGTCGGGTTCCTGGAGGGCCTCGGCCGACTGAACAAACCGCTCGTGCCGCTGGCCTTCCGTCCTCCTCGCACGTGCACGGATCGATGATGAAACCCACAAATCATTCCTTGGAAATCTGAACAAAATGAGTGAAAACTCACAACCGTCTCTCTCATCGTGACTGAGGTCCAGCACGTTGCCCGAAGTAGGGAGAGTGGCAGGGAGTTAACGCTGATCCGACACCGCCCCCAACCCAACTGCCAGCCTTTCCCCCCCCCTGGGAGAAAATCACTGCCATGCTTGCAGAAAAGCCGCATGTCCTCAGACTCCAGGCCGCATTCCCCAAAGGGTTTCCCTTCATGAAAACCCCAGGTGGTTGCCGGGCACTGTTGTCAGGAAGCCTGTGTGCTGTGGTTTTTGGAGCGCCTGAGACAATGCGGCCTGAAGCACACGTAGCGTGCAGAATCGTGGCCAAGGCGAAGCTTGTAGTACAAGCTCTCAGGACCCGTGATCGGCAGGACAGGGAAGCCCATAGGCCAGCCCTGTCTTGCGGGCATCCTAGGATCCCGCGACTGGCCTGGGCACAGACTGGTGCCCATGCAGCTGGGAGCCTGGAAAGAGAGGGTCGGGCTACTCGCCAGGCAGCTCCCCACCCCTCGGCAACTGGAGACACTCGCTAGCTTGTCCAGCCGTGCGTGGTGGCGGTTTCCCAGCTTAAAATTCTTTGTGTAGAAGGGTCCCATGGCTCTCGGGTCCCAGAGAGGCAGTCAGAAAGGAAGCATATTGGTGGAGGTTGTTTTTGGAGCCTTGTCCTGAAGTGTGGAACTCGCCGTCGCCTTCGCCAGGGCCTCCCAGCATGGTCCTCGCTCCCGTTTAGTGGGTAGGGTGTGTGTGTGTGTCCTGCGGGTCAGAGCAAAAGAGGTGACTGCCTGCATTCTTCTGTCTTAACCCGGGCCTTTTTCAGCTGTGCGCCGTGGGTGTAGCTGCCCGGCTCTGGCCCAGCTTCCTCTGCCCACTTTGTGATCGTGTGACCCTTTGGCGAAGCCAGCCTTGCTCTGCTCTCTTTGTCCAGCAGAGCAGGCTTTGTTGTAGGTTCAGGGTAGCTGGTTTTCTTGCTCTGTGCTGGTTGTCAGCTGTGCAAACGTCTGGCCTTTTTTGTCGGTGTCATATGTGTTGTGCTTCCTTGGGAGTCCCTCAGCGAAACGGGCAGTGGGCCCCTCCCAGGAGTGTCTCATGTCCTGGTGTAAGATCACATGAAGGAATCCCTTGGTGTGTGTCGGGCTTGGCCACTTCCCTCCAGTTTTCCAGCCACCTGTGTCCGGGCCATCTAGGATTAGGCTTGGCATAATGGGCCCCAAGAGGCAGGGCGGTCTGCAGGCACACAGCTTCTTCTTGGGGGGCCATTTGAGATGGAGGGACCAGGGTTTAAGGGTGAGGGCTTTTCGAGCACTTGGTGTGTTGCAACTCCTTGGGCCAGGCCTGGTAGCCTGAGGCGCTAGCTTCTGAATTGGTGGAAAATCCTAGGAGCAAGATTCGGCCTCTAGAGGAGCCCCGTCTATGGGTGCCCACTATGTGCAGACTTCAGAGCCGGTTTTTCTCTGTGTTGAGTTGGCGAGGAAGAAGGCCCCGAATTTGAGGTAGAAAGCCCCAGCTGAGGTCGCATGGGGTGCTGCTGGGGCCTGTAATGCCGAGGTCCAGGCACATGTGGCAGCATCGCCATCCTCTGGGTATTCTGGGCCTGCCTGGCCTTGGTGGCGTTCCTGGTGCCATGCTCTTGAGAGTCATTGTCCTAGCCTGGTGCGCTGGATTCCAGCTGGGACCAGGGGAGGGGAATTTCAAGGCCAGCCACGAGTGTGCGGTGTTTTGGTGATGGGGAGGATGTTTGGTCTGCCCTGGTGGCCGACATCTTGCTTGGACCACACTTCTGCTGTTCGCCCTTGGCTTGGACATTCGTGCTCGAGGACCGGGGAGTTAGGGAGGCTGCGGCATGGGACCGAGGAACCGCCGTTGACACACGGGCCACGCGAACGCTGGCACAACACGCACCCGGCGCACCTGACACAGCACAACATACATGGCACAAGGCCTTGCCCTGGGAGTTGGGGAAAAGCACCCAGAACAGCCTCATCGCTAGGCCCATGAAGTCGCAGAGGTGTAGGGAAAGCGAATGAGACGGTAAAGGCACGAGCCAGCAGTGTGGGGAAGGGCAGTGCCCTGCGCCGGGATCATGTTCTCATAGAAGCTTCCGATTTGCCTGTCCCTCCCAGGTAGATTGGCCCCGTCAACGAGCCGTCATCATCCAGTTGCCCGGAGCGTCGTGCACAATGCTGAGGAGCCAGGGCTGTGGGCAGTGCTGCCATGACCGAAGACTGACCTTCCCACCCTGTTGCGGGATCGGGGATGGCTGGGCACGGTAAGCTTTTCCTAGTCCCGAAGGCACACTTTGCATGCGGGACCTTCCGGAGCTGCAGGGCTCCGGTGTGCTGCATGCTGAGACCCACCGGCAGTGAGGGTGCTCTGGCCCTCTGGCTCAGGGGTGCTGCCACAGGCACTCCAGGCCGGTCGGGTTCCTGGAGGGTCTCGGCCGACTGAACGAACCGCTCGTGCCGCTGGCCTTCCGTCCTCCTCGCACGTGCACGGATCGATGATGAAACCCACAAATCATTCCTTGGAAATCTGAACAAAATGAGTGAAAACTCACAACCGTCTCTCTCATCGTGACTGAGGTCCAGCACGTTGCCCGAAGTAGGGAGAGTGGCAGGGAGGAAACGCTGATCCGACACCGCCCCCAACCCAACTGCCAGCCTTTCCCCCCCCCTGGGAGAAAATCACTGCCATGCTTGCAGAAAAGCCGCATGTCCTCAGACTCCAGGCCGCATTCCCCAAAGGGTTTCCCTTCATGAAAACCCCAGGTGGTTGCCGGGCACTGTTGTCAGGAAGCCTGTGTGCTGTGGTTTTTGGAGCGCCTGAGACAATGCGGCCTGAAGCACACGTAGCGTGCAGAATCGTGGCCAAGGCGAAGCTTGTAGTACAAGCTCTCAGGACCCGTGATCGGCAGGACAGGGAAGCCCATAGGCCAGCCCTGTCTTGCGGGCATCCTAGGATCCCGCGACTGGCCTGGGCACAGACTGGTGCCCATGCAGCTGGGAGCCTGGAAAGAGAGGGTCGGGCTACTCGCCAGGCAGCTCCCCACCCCTCGGCAACTGGAGACACTCGCTAGCTTGTCCAGCCGTGCGTGGTGGCGGTTTCCCAGCTTAAAATTCTTTGTGTAGAAGGGTCCCATGGCTCTCGGGTCCCAGAGAGGCAGTCAGAAAGGAAGCATATTGGTGGAGCTTGTTTTTGGAGCCTTGTCCTGAAGTGTGGAACTCGCCGTCGCCTTCGCCAGGGCCTCCCAGCATGGTCCTCGCTCCCGTTTAGTGGGTAGGGTGTGTGTGTGTGTCCTGCGGGTCAGAGCAAAAGAGGTGACTGCCTGCATTCTTCTGTCTTAACCCGGGCCTTTTTCAGCTGTGCGCCGTGGGTGTAGCTGCCCGGCTCTGGCCCAGCTTCCTCTGCCCACTTTGTGATCGTGTGACCCTTTGGCGAAGCCAGCCTTGCTCTGCTCTCTTTGTCCAGCAGAGCAGGCTTTGTTGTAGGTTCAGGGTAGCTGGTTTTCTTGCTCTGTGCTGGTTGTCAGCTGTGCAAACGTCTGGCCATTTTTGTCGGTGTCATACGTGTTGTGCTTCCTTGGGAGTCCCTCAGCGAAACGGGCAGTGGGCCCCTCCCAGGAGTGTCTCATGTCCTGGTGTAAGATCACATGAAGGAATCCCTTGGTGTGTGTCGGGCTTGGCCACTTCCCTCCAGTTTTCCAGCCACCTGTGTCCGGGCCATCTAGGATTAGGCTTGGCATAATGGGCCCCAAGAGGCAGGGCGGTCTGCAGGCACACAGCTTCTTCTTGGGGGGCCATTTGAGATGGAGGGACCAGGGTTTAAGGGTGAGGGCTTTTCGAGCACTTGGTGCATTGCAACTCCTTGGGCCAGGCCTGGTAGCCTGAGGCGCTAGCTTCTGAATTGGTGGAAAATCCTAGGAGCAAGATTCGGCCTCTAGAGGAGCCCCGTCTATGGGTGCCCACTATGTGCAGACTTCAGAGCCGGTTTTTCTCTGTGTTGAGTTGGCGAGGAAGAAGGCCCCAAATTTGAGGTAGAAAGCCCCAGCTGAGGTCGCATGGGGTGCTGCTGGGGCCTGTAATGCCGAGGTCCAGGCACATGTGGCAGCATCGCCGTCCTCTGGGTATTCTGGGACTGCCTGGCCTTGGTGGCGTTCCTGGTGCCATGCTCTTGAGAGTCATTGTCCTAACCTGGTGCGCTGGATTCCAGCTGGGACCAGGGGAGGGGAATTTCAAGGCCAGCCACGAGTGTGCGGTGTTTTGGTGATGGGGAGGATGTTTGGTCTGCCCTGGTGGCCGACATCTTGCTTGGACCACACTTCTGCTGTTCGCCCTTGGCTTGGACATTCGTGCTCGAGGACCGGGGAGTTAGGGAGGCTGCGGCATGGGACCGAGGAACCGCCGTTGACACACGGGCCACGCGAACGCTGGCACAACACGCACCCGGCGCACCTGACACAGCACAACATACATGGCACAAGGCCTTGCCCTGGGAGTTGGGGAAAAGCACCCAGAACAGCCTCATCGCTAGGCCCATGAAGTCGCAGAGGTGTAGGGAAAGCGAATGAGACGGTAAAGGCACGAGCCAGCAGTGTGGGGAAGGGCAGTGCCCTGCGCCGGGATCATGTTCTCATAGAAGCTTCCGATTTGCCTGTCCCTCCCAGGTAGATTGGCCCCGTCAACGAGCCGTCATCATCCAGTTGCCCGGAGCGTCGTGCACAATGCTGAGGAGCCAGGGCTGTGGGCAGTGCTGCCATGACCGAAGACTGACCTTCCCACCCTGTTGCGGGATCGGGGATGGCTGGGCACGGTAAGCTTTTCCTAGTCCCGAAGGCACACTTTGCATGCGGGACCTTCCGGAGCTGCAGGGCTCCGGTGTGCTGCATGCTGAGACCCACCGGCAGTGAGGGTGCTCTGGCCCTCTGGCTCAGGGGTGCTGCCACAGGCACTCCAGGCCGGTCGGGTTCCTGGAGGGTCTCGGCCGACTGAACGAACCGCTCGTGCCGCTGGCCTTCCGTCCTCCTCGCACGTGCACGGATCGATGATGAAACCCACAAATCATTCCTTGGAAATCTGAACAAAATGAGTGAAAACTCACAACCGTCTCTCTCATCGTGACTGAGGTCCAGCACGTTGCCCGAAGTAGGGAGAGTGGCAGGGAGGAAACGCTGATCCGACACCGCCCCCAACCCAACTGCCAGCCTTTCCCCCCCCCTGGGAGAAAATCACTGCCATGCTTGCAGAAAAGCCGCATGTCCTCAGACTCCAGGCCGCATTCCCCAAAGGGTTTCCCTTCATGAAAACCCCAGGTGGTTGCCGGGCACTGTTGTCAGGAAGCCTGTGTGCTGTGGTTTTTGGAGCGCCTGAGACAATGCGGCCTGAAGCACACGTAGCGTGCAGAATCGTGGCCAAGGCGAAGCTTGTAGTACAAGCTCTCAGGACCCGTGATCGGCAGGACAGGGAAGCCCATAGGCCAGCCCTGTCTTGCGGGCATCCTAGGATCCCGCGACTGGCCTGGGCACAGACTGGTGCCCATGCAGCTGGGAGCCTGGAAAGAGAGGGTCGGGCTACTCGCCAGGCAGCTCCCCACCCCTCGGCAACTGGAGAAACTCGCTAGCTTGTCCAGCCGTGCGTGGTGGCGGTTTCCCAGCTTAAAATTCTTTGTGTAGAAGGGTCCCATGGCTCTCGGGTCCCAGAGAGGCAGTCAGAAAGGAAGCATATTGGTGGAGGTTGTTTTTGGAGCCTTGTCCTGAAGTGTGGAACTCGCCGTCGCCTTCGCCAGGGCCTCCCAGCATGGTCCTCGCTCCCGTTTAGTGGGTAGGGTGTGTGTGTGTGTCCTGCGGGTCAGAGCAAAAGAGGTGACTGCCTGCATTCTTCTGTCTTAACCCGGGCCTTTTTCAGCTGTGCGCCGTGGGTGTAGCTGCCCGGCTCTGGCCCAGCTTCCTCTGCCCACTTTGTGATCGTGTGACCCTTTGGCAAAGCCAGCCTTGCTCTGCTCTCTTTGTCCAGCAGAGCAGGCTTTGTTGTAGGTTCAGGGTAGCTGGTTTTCTTGCTCTGTGCTGGTTGTCACCTGTGCAAACGTCTGGCCTTTTTTGTCGGTGTAATACGTGTTGTGCTTCCTTGGGAGTCCCTCAGCGAAACGGGCAGTGGGCCCCTCCCAGGAGTGTCTCATGTCCTGGTGTAAGATCACATGAAGGAATCCCTTGGTGTGTGTCGGGCTTGGCCACTTCCCTCCAGTTTTCCAGCCACCTGTGTCCGGGCCATCTAGGATTAGGCTTGGCATAATGGGCCCCAAGAGGCAGGGCGGTCTGCAGGCACACAGCTTCTTCTTGGGGGGCCATTTGAGATGGAGGGACCAGGGTTTAAGGGTGAGGGCTTTTCGAGCACTTGGTGCATTGCAACTCCTTGGGCCAGGCCTGGTAGCCTGAGGCGCTAGCTTCTGAATTGGTGGAAAATCCTAGGAGCAAGATTCGGCCTCTAGAGGAGCCCCGTCTATGGGTGCCCACTATGTGCAGACTTCAGAGCCGGTTTTTCTCTGTGTTGAGTTGGCGAGGAAGAAGGCCCCGAATTTGAGGTAGAAAGCCCCAGCTGAGGTCGCATGGGGTGCTGCTGGGGCCTGTAATGCCGAGGTCCAGGCACATGTGGCAGCATCGCCTTCCTCTGGGTATTCTGGGCCTGCCTGGCCTTGGTGGCGTTCCTGGTGCCATGCTCTTGAGAGTCATTGTCCTAACCTGGTGCGCTGGATTCCAGCTGGGACCAGGGGAGGGGAATTTCAAGGCCAGCCACGAGTGTGCGGTGTTTTGGTGATGGGGAGGATGTTTGGTCTGCCCTGGTGGCCGACATCTTGCTTGGACCACACTTCTGCTGTTCGCCCTTGGCTTGGACATTCGTGCTCGAGGACCGGGGAGTTAGGGAGGCTGCGGCATGGGACCGAGGAACCGCCGTTGACACACGGGCCACGCGAACGCTGGCACAACACGCACCCGGCGCACCTGACACAGCACAACATACATGGCACAAGGCCTTGCCCTGGGAGTTGGGGAAAAGCACCCAGAACAGCCTCATCGCTAGGCCCATGAAGTCGCAGAGGTGTAGGGAAAGCGAATGAGACGGTAAAGGCACGAGCCAGCAGTGTGGGGAAGGGCAGTGCCCTGCGCCGGGATCATGTTCTCATAGAAGCTTCCGATTTGCCTGTCCCTCCCAGGTAGATTGGCCCCGTCAACGAGCCGTCATCATCCAGTTGCCCGGAGCGTCATGCACAATGCTGAGGAGCCAGGGCTGTGGGCAGTGCTGCCATGACCGAAGACTGACCTTCCCACCCTGTTGCGGGATCGGGGATGGCTGGGCACGGTAAGCTTTTCCTAGTCCCGAAGGCACACTTTGCATGCGGGACCTTCCGGAGCTGCAGGGCTCCGGTGTGCTGCATGCTGAGACCCACCGGCAGTGAGGGTGCTCTGGCCCTCTGGCTCAGGGGTGCTGCCACAGGCACTCCAGGCCGGTCGGGTTCCTGGAGGGCCTCGGCCGACTGAACAAACCGCTCGTGCCGCTGGCCTTCCGTCCTCCTCGCACGTGCACGGATCGATGATGAAACCCACAAATCATTCCTTGGAAATCTGAACAAAATGAGTGAAAACTCACAACCGTCTCTCTCATCGTGACTGAGGTCCAGCACGTTGCCCGAAGTAGGGAGAGTGGCAGGGAGGAAACGCTGATCCGACACCGCCCCCAACCCAACTGCCAGCCTTTCCCCCCCCCTGGGAGAAAATCACTGCCATGCTTGCAGAAAAGCCGCATGTCCTCAGACTCCAGGCCGCATTCCCCAAAGGGTTTCCCTTCATGAAAACCCCAGGTGGTTGCCGGGCACTGTTGTCAGGAAGCCTGTGTGCTGTGGTTTTTGGAGCGCCTGAGACAATGCGGCCTGAAGCACACGTAGCGTGCAGAATCGTGGCCAAGGCGAAGCTTGTAGTACAAGCTCTCAGGACCCGTGATCGGCAGGACAGGGAAGCCCATAGGCCAGCCCTGTCTTGCGGGCATCCTAGGATCCCGCGACTGTCCTGGGCACAGACTGGTGCCCATGCAGCTGGGAGCCTGGAAAGAGAGGGTCGGGCTACTCGCCAGGCAGCTCCCCACCCCTCGGCAACTGGAGACACTCGCTAGCTTGTCCAGCCGTGCGTGGTGGCGGTTTCCCAGCTTAAAATTCTTTGTGTAGAAGGGTCCCATGGCTCTCGGGTCCCAGAGAGGCAGTCAGAAAGGAAGCATATTGGTGGAGGTTGTTTTTGGAGCCTTGTCCTGAAGTGTGGAACTCGCCGTCGCCTTCGCCAGGGCCTCCCAGCATGGTCCTCGCTCCCGTTTAGTGGGTAGGGTGTGTGTGTGTGTCCTGCGGGTCAGAGCAAAAGAGGTGACTGCCTGCATTCTTCTGTCTTAACCCGGGCCTTTTTCAGCTGTGCGCCGTGGGTGTAGCTGCCCGGCTCTGGCCCAGCTTCCTCTGCCCACTTTATGATCGTGTGACCCTTTGGCAAAGCCAGCCTTGCTCTGCTCTCTTTGTCCAGCAGAGCAGGCTTTGTTGTAGGTTCAGGGTAGCTGGTTTTCTTGCTCTGTGCTGGTTGTCAGCTGTGCAAACGTCTGGCCATTTTTGTCGGTGTCATACGTGTTGTGCTTCCTTGGGAGTCCCTCAGCGAAACGGGCAGTGGGCCCCTCCCAGGAGTGTCTCATGTCCTGGTGTAAGATCACATGAAGGAATCCCTTGGTGTGTGTCGGGCTTGGCCACTTCCCTCCAGTTTTCCAGCCACCTGTGTCCGGGCCATCTAGGATTAGGCTTGGCATAATGGGCCCCAAGAGGCAGGGCGGTCTGCAGGCACACAGCTTCTTCTTGGGGGGCCATTTGAGATGGAGGGACCAGGGATTAAGGGTGAGGGCTTTTCGAGCACTTGGTGTGTTGCAACTCCTTGGGCCAGGCCTGGTAGCCTGAGGCGCTAGCTTCTGAATTGGTGGAAAATCCTAGGAGCAAGATTCGGCCTCTAGAGGAGCCCCGTCTATGGGTGCCCACTATGTGCAGACTTCAGAGCCGGTTTTTCTCTGTGTTGAGTTGGCGAGGAAGAAGGCCCCGAATTTGAGGTAGAAAGCCCCAGCTGAGGTCGCATGGGGTGCTGCTGGGGCCTGTAATGCCGAGGTCCAGGCACATGTGGCAGCATCGCCGTCCTCTGGGTATTCTGGGCCTGCCTGGCCTTGGTGGCGTTCCTGGTGCCATGCTCTTGAGAGTCATTGTCCTAGCCTGGTGCGCTGGATTCCAGCTGGGACCAGGGGAGGGGAATTTCAAGGCCAGCCACGAGTGTGCGGTGTTTTGGTGATGGGGAGGATGTTTGGTCTGCCCTGGTGGCCGACATCTTGCTTGGACCACACTTCTGCTGTTCGCCCTTGGCTTGGACATTCGTGCTCGAGGACCGGGGAGTTAGGGAGGCTGCGGCATGGGACCGAGGAACCGCCGTTGACACACGGGCCACGCGAACGCTGGCACAACACGCACCCGGCGCACCTGACACAGCACAACATACATGGCACAAGGCCTTGCCCTGGGAGTTGGGGAAAAGCACCCAGAACAGCCTCATCGCTAGGCCCATGAAGTCGCAGAGGTGTAGGGAAAGCGAATGAGACGGTAAAGGCACGAGCCAGCAGTGTGGGGAAGGGCAGTGCCCTGCGCCGGGATCATGTTCTCATAGAAGCTTCCGATTTGCCTGTCCCTCCCAGGTAGATTGGCCCCGTCAACGAGCCGTCATCATCCAGTTGCCCGGAGCGTCGTGCACAATGCTGAGGAGCCAGGGCTGTGGGCAGTGCTGCCATGACCGAAGACTGACCTTCCCACCCTGTTGCGGGATCGGGGATGGCTGGGCACGGTAAGCTTTTCCTAGTCCCGAAGGCACACTTTGCATGCGGGACCTTCCGGAGCTGCAGGGCTCCGGTGTGCTGCATGCTGAGACCCACCGGCAGTGAGGGTGCTCTGGCCCTCTGGCTCAGGGGTGCTGCCACAGGTACTCCAGGCCGGTCGGGTTCCTGGAGGGCCTCGGCTGACTGAACGAACCGCTCGTGCCGCTGGCCTTCCGTCCTCCTCGCACGTGCACGGATCGATGATGAAACCCACAAATCATTCCTTGGAAATCTGAACAAAATGAGTGAAAACTCACAACCGTCTCTCTCATCGTGACTGAGGTCCAGCACGTTGCCCGAAGTAGGGAGAGTGGCAGGGAGGAAACGCTGATCCGACACCGCCCCCAACCCAACTGCCAGCCTTTCCCCCCCCCTGGGAGAAAATCACTGCCATGCTTGCAGAAAAGCCGCATGTCCTCAGACTCCAGGCCGCATTCCCCAAAGGGTTTCCCTTCATGAAAACCCCAGGTGGTTGCCGGGCACTGTTGTCAGGAAGCCTGTGTGCTGTGGTTTTTGGAGCGCCTGAGACAATGCGGCCTGAAGCACACGTAGCGTGCAGAATCGTGGCCAAGGCGAAGCTTGTAGTACAAGCTCTCAGGACCCGTGATCGGCAGGACAGGGAAGCCCATAGGCCAGCCCTGTCTTGCGGGCATCCTAGGATCCCGCGACTGTCCTGGGCACAGACTGGTGCCCATGCAGCTGGGAGCCTGGAAAGAGAGGGTCGGGCTACTCGCCAGGCAGCTCCCCACCCCTCGGCAACTGGAGACACTCGCTAGCTTGTCCAGCCGTGCGTGGTGGCGGTTTCCCAGCTTAAAATTCTTTGTGTAGAAGGGTCCCATGGCTCTCGGGTCCCAGAGAGGCAGTCAGAAAGGAAGCATATTGGTGGAGGTTGTTTTTGGAGCCTTGTCCTGAAGTGTGGAACTCGCCGTCGCCTTCGCCAGGGCCTCCCAGCATGGTCCTCGCTCCCGTTTAGTGGGTAGGGTGTGTGTGTGTGTCCTGCGGGTCAGAGCAAAAGAGGTGACTGCCTGCATTCTTCTGTCTTAACCCGGGCCTTTTTCAGCTGTGCGCCGTGGGTGTAGCTGCCCGGCTCTGGCCCAGCTTCCTCTGCCCACTTTATGATCGTGTGACCCTTTGGCAAAGCCAGCCTTGCTCTGCTCTCTTTGTCCAGCAGAGCAGGCTTTGTTGTAGGTTCAGGGTAGCTGGTTTTCTTGCTCTGTGCTGGTTGTCAGCTGTGCAAACGTCTGGCCATTTTTGTCGGTGTCATACGTGTTGTGCTTCCTTGGGAGTCCCTCAGCGAAACGGGCAGTGGGCCCCTCCCAGGAGTGTCTCATGTCCTGGTGTAAGATAACATGAAGGAATCCCTTGGTGTGTGTCGGGCTTGGCCACTTCCCTCCAGTTTTCCAGCCACCTGTGTCCGGGCCATCTAGGATTAGGCTTGGCATAATGGGCCCCAAGAGGCAGGGCGGTCTGCAGGCACACAGCTTCTTCTTGGGGGGCCATTTGATATGGAGGGACCAGGGTTTAAGGGTGAGGGCTTTTCGAGCACTTGGTGCATTGCAACTCCTTGGGCCAGGCCTGGTAGCCTGAGGCGCTAGCTTCTGAATTGGTGGAAAATCCTAGGAGCAAGATTCGGCCTCTAGAGGAGCCCCGTCTATGGGTGCCCACTATGTGCAGACTTCAGAGCCGGTTTTTCTCTGTGTTGAGTTGGCGAGGAAGAAGGCCCCGAATTTGAGGTAGAAAGCCCCAGCTGAGGTCGCATGGGGTGCTGCTGGGGCCTGTAATGCCGAGTTCCAGGCACATGTGGCAGCATCGCCTTCCTCTGGGTATTCTGGGCCTGCCTGGCCTTGGTGGCGTTCCTGGTGCCATGCTCTTGAGAGTCATTGTCCTAACCTGGTGCGCTGGATTCCAGCTGGGACCAGGGGAGGGGAATTTCAAGGCCAGCCACGAGTGTGCGGTGTTTTGGTGATGGGGAGGATGTTTGGTCTGCCCTGGTGGCCGACATCTTGCTTGGACCACACTTCTGCTGTTCGCCCTTGGCTTGGTCATTCGTGCTCGAGGACCGGGGAGTTAGGGAGGCTGCGGCATGGGACCGAGGAACCGCCGTTGACACACGGGCCACGCGAACGCTGGCACAACACGCACCCGGCGCACCTGACACAGCACAACATACATGGCACAAGGCCTTGCCCTGGGAGTTGGGGAAAAGCACCCAGAACAGCCTCATCGCTAGGCCCATGAAGTCGCAGAGGTGTAGGGAAAGCGAATGAGACGGTAAAGGCACGAGCCAGCAGTGTGGGGAAGGGCAGTGCCCTGCGCCGGGATCATGTTCTCATAGAAGCTTCCGATTTACCTGTCCCTCCCAGGTAGATTGGCCCCGTCAACGAGCCGTCATCATCCAGTTGCCCGGAGCGTCGTGCACAATGCTGAGGAGCCAGGGCTGTGGGCAGTGCTGCCATGACCGAAGACTGACCTTCCCACCCTGTTGTGGGATCGGGGATGGCTGGGCACGGTAAGCTTTTCCTAGTCCCGAAGGCACACTTTGCATGCGGGACCTTCCGGAGCTGCAGGGCTCCGGTGTGCTGCATGCTGAGACCCACCGGCAGTGAGGGTGCTCTGGCCCTCTGGCTCAGGGGTGCTGCCACAGGCACTCCAGGCCGGTCGGGTTCCTGGAGGGCCTCGGCCGACTGAACAAACCGCTCGTGCCGCTGGCCTTCCGTCCTCCTCGCACGTGCACGGATCGATGATGAAACCCACAAATCATTCCTTGGAAATCTGAACAAAATGAGTGAAAACTCACAACCGTCTCTCTCATCGTGACTGAGGTCCAGCACGTTGCCCGAAGTAGGGAGAGTGGCAGGGAGTTAACGCTGATCCGACACCGCCCCCAACCCAACTGCCAGCCTTTCCCCCCCCCTGGGAGAAAATCACTGCCATGCTTGCAGAAAAGCCGCATGTCCTCAGACTCCAGGCCGCATTCCCCAAAGGGTTTCCCTTCATGAAAACCCCAGGTGGTTGCCGGGCACTGTTGTCAGGAAGCCTGTGTGCTGTGGTTTTTGGAGCGCCTGAGACAATGCGGCCTGAAGCACACGTAGCGTGCAGAATCGTGGCCAAGGCGAAGCTTGTAGTACAAGCTCTCAGGACCCGTGATCGGCAGGACAGGGAAGCCCATAGGCCAGCCCTGTCTTGCGGGCATCCTAGGATCCCGCGACTGGCCTGGGCACAGACTGGTGCCCATGCAGCTGGGAGCCTGGAAAGAGAGGGTCGGGCTACTCGCCAGGCAGCTCCCCACCCCTCGGCAACTGGAGACACTCGCTAGCTTGTCCAGCCGTGCGTGGTGGCGGTTTCCCAGCTTAAAATTCTTTGTGTAGAAGGGTCCCATGGCTCTCGGGTCCCAGAGAGGCAGTCAGAAAGGAAGCATATTGGTGGAGGTTGTTTTTGGAGCCTTGTCCTGAAGTGTGGAACTCGCCGTCGCCTTCGCCAGGGCCTCCCAGCATGGTCCTCGCTCCCGTTTAGTGGGTAGGGTGTGTGTGTGTGTCCTGCGGGTCAGAGCAAAAGAGGTGACTGCCTGCATTCTTCTGTCTTAACCCGGGCCTTTTTCAGCTGTGCGCCGTGGGTGTAGCTGCCCGGCTCTGGCCCAGCTTCCTCTGCCCACTTTATGATCGTGTGACCCTTTGGCAAAGCCAGCCTTGCTCTGCTCTCTTTGTCCAGCAGAGCAGGCTTTGTTGTAGGTTCAGGGTAGCTGGTTTTCTTGCTCTGTGCTGGTTGTCAGCTGTGCAAACGTCTGGCCATTTTTGTCGGTGTCATACGTGTTGTGCTTCCTTGGGAGTCCCTCAGCGAAACGGGCAGTGGGCCCCTCCCAGGAGTGTCTCATGTCCTGGTGTAAGATCACATGAAGGAATCCCTTGGTGTGTGTCGGGCTTGGCCACTTCCCTCCAGTTTTCCAGCCACCTGTGTCCGGGCCATCTAGGATTAGGCTTGGCATAATGGGCCCCAAGAGGCAGGGCGGTCTGCAGGCACACAGCTTCTTCTTGGGGGGCCATTTGAGATGGAGGGACCAGGGTTTAAGGGTGAGGGCTTTTCGAGCACTTGGTGTGTTGCAACTCCTTGGGCCAGGCCTGGTAGCCTGAGGCGCTAGCTTCTGAATTGGTGGAAAATCCTAGGAGCAAGATTCGGCCTCTAGAGGAGCCCCGTCTATGGGTGCCCACTATGTGCAGACTTCAGAGCCGGTTTTTCTCTGTGTTGAGTTGGCGAGGAAGAAGGCCCCGAATTTGAGGTAGAAAGCCCCAGCTGAGGTCGCATGGGGTGCTGCTGGGGCCTGTAATGCCGAGGTCCAGGCACATGTGGCAGCATCGCCGTCCTCTGGGTATTCTGGGCCTGCCTGGCCTTGGTGGCGTTCCTGGTGCCATGCTCTTGAGAGTCATTGTCCTAGCCTGGTGCGCTGGATTCCAGCTGGGACCAGGGGAGGGGAATTTCAAGGCCAGCCACGAGTGTGCGGTGTTTTGGTGATGGGGAGGATGTTTGGTCTGCCCTGGTGGCCGACATCTTGCTTGGACCACACTTCTGCTGTTCGCCCTTGGCTTGGACATTCGTGCTCGAGGACCGGGGAGTTAGGGAGGCTGCGGCATGGGACCGAGGAACCGCCGTTGACACACGGGCCACGCGAACGCTGGCACAACACGCACCCGGCGCACCTGACACAGCACAACATACATGGCACAAGGCCTTGCCCTGGGAGTTGGGGAAAAGCACCCAGAACAGCCTCATCGCTAGGCCCATGAAGTCGCAGAGGTGTAGGGAAAGCGAATGAGACGGTAAAGGCACGAGCCAGCAGTGTGGGGAAGGGCAGTGCCCTGCGCCGGGATCATGTTCTCATAGAAGCTTCCGATTTGCCTGTCCCTCCCAGGTAGATTGGCCCCGTCAACGAGCCGTCATCATCCAGTTGCCCGGAGCGTCGTGCACAATGCTGAGGAGCCAGGGCTGTGGGCAGTGCTGCCATGACCGAAGACTGACCTTCCCACCCTGTTGCGGGATCGGGGATGGCTGGGCACGGTAAGCTTTTCCTAGTCCCGAAGGCACACTTTGCATGCGGGACCTTCCGGAGCTGCAGGGCTCCGGTGTGCTGCATGCTGAGACCCACCGGCAGTGAGGGTGCTCTGGCCCTCTGGCTCAGGGGTGCTGCCACAGGTACTCCAGGCCGGTCGGGTTCCTGGAGGGCCTCGGCCGACTGAACGAACCGCTCGTGCCGCTGGCCTTCCGTCCTCCTCGCACGTGCACGGATCGATGATGAAACCCACAAATCATTCCTTGGAAATCTGAACAAAATGAGTGAAAACTCACAACCGTCTCTCTCATCGTGACTGAGGTCCAGCACGTTGCCCGAAGTAGGGAGAGTGGCAGGGAGGAAACGCTGATCCGACACCGCCCCCAACCCAACTGCCAGCCTTTCCCCCCCCCTGGGAGAAAATCACTGCCATGCTTGCAGAAAAGCCGCATGTCCTCAGACTCCAGGCCGCATTCCCCAAAGGGTTTCCCTTCATGAAAACCCCAGGTGGTTGCCGGGCACTGTTGTCAGGAAGCCTGTGTGCTGTGGTTTTTGGAGCGCCTGAGACAATGCGGCCTGAAGCACACGTAGCGTGCAGAATCGTGGCCAAGGCGAAGCTTGTAGTACAAGCTCTCAGGACCCGTGATCGGCAGGACAGGGAAGCCCATAGGCCAGCCCTGTCTTGCGGGCATCCTAGGATCCCGCGACTGGCCTGGGCACAGACTGGTGCCCATGCAGCTGGGAGCCTGGAAAGAGAGGGTCGGGCTACTCGCCAGGCAGCTCCCCACCCCTCGGCAACTGGAGACACTCGCTAGCTTGTCCAGCCGTGCGTGGTGGCGGTTTCCCAGCTTAAAATTCTTTGTGTAGAAGGGTCCCATGGCTCTCGGGTCCCAGAGAGGCAGTCAGAAAGGAAGCATATTGGTGGAGGTTGTTTTTGGAGCCTTGTCCTGAAGTGTGGAACTCGCCGTCGCCTTCGCCAGGGCCTCCCAGCATGGTCCTCGCTCCCGTTTAGTGGGTAGGGTGTGTGTGTGTGTCCTGCGGGTCAGAGCAAAAGAGGTGACTGCCTGCATTCTTCTGTCTTAACCCGGGCCTTTTTCAGCTGTGCGCCGTGGGTGTAGCTGCCCGGCTCTGGCCCAGCTTCCTCTGCCCACTTTGTGATCGTGTGACCCTTTGGCGAAGCCAGCCTTGCTCTGCTCTCTTTGTCCAGCAGAGCAGGCTTTGTTGTAGGTTCAGGGTAGCTGGTTTTCTTGCTCTGTGCTGGTTGTCAGCTGTGCAAACGTCTGGCCATTTTTGTCGGTGTCATACATGTTGTGCTTCCTTGGGAGTCCCTCAGCGAAACGGGCAGTGGGCCCCTCCCAGGAGTGTCTCATGTCCTGGTGTAAGATCACATGAAGGAATCCCTTGGTGTGTGTCGGGCTTGGCCACTTCCCTCCAGTTTTCCAGCCACCTGTGTCCGGGCCATCTAGGATTAGGCTTGGCATAATGGGCCCCAAGAGGCAGGGCGGTCTGCAGGCACACAGCTTCTTCTTGGGGGGCCATTTGAGATGGAGGGACCAGGGTTTAAGGGTGAGGGCTTTTCGAGCACTTGGTGCATTGCAACTCCTTGGGCCAGGCCTGGTAGCCTGAGGCGCTAGCTTCTGAATTGGTGGAAAATCCTAGGAGCAAGATTCGGCCTCTAGAGGAGCCCCGTCTATGGGTGCCCACTATGTGCAGACTTCAGAGCCGGTTTTTCTCTGTGTTGAGTTGGCGAGGAAGAAGGCCCCAAATTTGAGGTAGAAAGCCCCAGCTGAGGTCGCATGGGGTGCTGCTGGGGCCTGTAATGCCGAGGTCCAGGCACATGTGGCAGCATCGCCTTCCTCTGGGTATTCTGGGCCTGCCTGGCCTTGGTGGCGTTCCTGGTGCCATGCTCTTGAGAGTCATTGTCCTAACCTGGTGCGCTGGATTCCAGCTGGGACCAGGGGAGGGGAATTTCAAGGCCAGCCACGAGTGTGCGGTGTTTTGGTGATGGGGAGGATGTTTGGTCTGCCCTGGTGGCCGACATCTTGCTTGGACCACACTTCTGCTGTTCGCCCTTGGCTTGGACATTCGTGCTCGAGGACCGGGGAGTTAGGGAGGCTGCGGCATGGGACCGAGGAACCGCCGTTGACACACGGGCCACGCGAACGCTGGCACAACACGCACCCGGCGCACCTGACACAGCACAACATACATGGCACAAGGCCTTGCCCTGGGAGTTGGGGAAAAGCACCCAGAACAGCCTCATCGCTAGGCCCATGAAGTCGCAGAGGTGTAGGGAAAGCGAATGAGACGGTAAAGGCACGAGCCAGCAGTGTGGGGAAGGGCAGTGCCCTGCGCCGGGATCATGTTCTCATAGAAGCTTCCGATTTGCCTGTCCCTCCCAGGTAGATTGGCCCCGTCAACGAGCCGTCATCATCCAGTTGCCCGGAGCGTCGTGCACAATGCTGAGGAGCCAGGGCTGTGGGCAGTGCTGCCATGACCGAAGACTGACCTTCCCACCCTGTTGCGGGATCGGGGATGGCTGGGCACGGTAAGCTTTTCCTAGTCCCGAAGGCACACTTTGCATGCGGGACCTTCCGGAGCTGCAGGGCTCCGGTGTGCTGCATGCTGAGACCCACCGGCAGTGAGGGTGCTCTGGCCCTCTGGCTCAGGGGTGCTGCCACAGGCACTCCTGGCCGGTCGGGTTCCTGGAGGGCCTCGGCCGACTGAACAAACCGCTCGTGCCGCTGGCCTTCCGTCCTCCTCGCACGTGCACGGATCGATGATGAAACCCACAAATCATTCCTTGGAAATCTGAACAAAATGAGTGAAAACTCACAACCGTCTCTCTCATCGTGACTGAGGTCCAGCACGTTGCCCGAAGTAGGGAGAGTGGCAGGGAGGAAACGCTGATCCGACACCGCCCCCAACCCAACTGCCAGCCTTTCCCCCCCCCTGGGAGAAAATCACTGCCATGCTTGCAGAAAAGCCGCATGTCCTCAGACTCCAGGCCGCATTCCCCAAAGGGTTTCCCTTCATGAAAACCCCAGGTGGTTGCCGGGCACTGTTGTCAGGAAGCCTGTGTGCTGTGGTTTTTGGAGCGCCTGAGACAATGCGGCCTGAAGCACACGTAGCGTGCAGAATCGTGGCCAAGGCGAAGCTTGTAGTACAAGCTCTCAGGACCCGTGATCGGCAGGACAGGGAAGCCCATAGGCCAGCCCTGTCTTGCGGGCATCCTAGGATCCCGCGACTGGCCTGGGCACAGACTGGTGCCCATGCAGCTGGGAGCCTGGAAAGAGAGGGTCGGGCTACTCGCCAGGCAGCTCCCCACCCCTCGGCAACTGGAGACACTCGCTAGCTTGTCCAGCCGTGCGTGGTGGCGGTTTCCCAGCTTAAAATTCTTTGTGTAGAAGGGTCCCATGGCTCTCGGGTCCCAGAGAGGCAGTCAGAAAGGAAGCATATTGGTGGAGGTTGTTTTTGGAGCCTTGTCCTGAAGTGTGGAACTCGCCGTCGCCTTCGCCAGGGCCTCCCAGCATGGTCCTCGCTCCCGTTTAGTGGGTAGGGTGTGTGTGTGTGTCCTGCGGGTCAGAGCAAAAGAGGTGACTGCCTGCATTCTTCTGTCTTAACCCGGGCCTTTTTCAGCTGTGCGCCGTGGGTGTAGCTGCCCGGCTCTGGCCCAGCTTCCTCTGCCCACTTTGTGATCGTGTGACCCTTTGGCGAAGCCAGCCTTGCTCTGCTCTCTTTGTCCAGCAGAGCAGGCTTTGTTGTAGGTTCAGGGTAGCTGGTTTTCTTGCTCTGTGCTGGTTGTCAGCTGTGCAAACGTCTGGCCATTTTTGTCGGTGTCATACGTGTTGTGCTTCCTTGGGAGTCCCTCAGCGAAACGGGCAGTGGGCCCCTTCCTGGAGTGTCTCATGTCCTGGTGTAAGATCACATGAAGGAATCCCTTGGTGTGTGTCGGGCTTGGCCACTTCCCTCCAGTTTTCCAGCCACCTGTGTCCGGGCCATCTAGGATTAGGCTTGGCATAATGGGCCCCAAGAGGCAGGGCGGTCTGCAGGCACACAGCTTCTTCTTGGGGGGCCATTTGAGATGGAGGGACCAGGGTTTAAGGGTGAGGGCTTTTCGTGCACTTGGTGCATTGCAACTCCTTGGGCCAGGCCTGGTAGCCTGAGGCGCTAGCTTCTGAATTGGTGGAAAATCCTAGGAGCAAGATTCGGCCTCTAGAGGAGCCCCGTCTATGGGTGCCCACTATGTGCAGACTTCAGAGCCGGTTTTTCTCTGTGTTGAGTTGGCGAGGAAGAAGGCCCCAAATTTGAGGTACAAAGCCCCAGCTGAGGTCGCATGGGGTGCTGCTGGGCCTTGTAATGCCGAGGTCCAGGCACATGTGGCAGCATCGCCGTCCTCTGGGTATTCTGGGCCTGCCTGGCCTTGGTGGCGTTCCTGGTGCCATGCTCTTGAGAGTCATTGTCCTAACCTGGTGCGCTGGATTCCACCTGGGACCAGGGGAGGGGAATTTCAAGGCCAGCCACGAGTGTGCGGTGTTTTGGTGATGGGGAGGATGTTTGGTCTGCCCTGGTGGCCGACATCTTGCTTGGACCACACTTCTGCTGTTCGCCCTTGGCTTGGACATTCGTGCTCGAGGACCGGGGAGTTAGGGAGGCTGCGGCATGGGACCGAGGAACCGCCGTTGACACACGGGCCACGCGAACGCTGGCACAACACGCACCCGGCGCACCTGACACAGCACAACATACATGGCACAAGGCCTTGCCCTGGGAGTTGGGGAAAAGCACCCAGAACAGCCTCATCGCTAGGCCCATGAAGTCGCAGAGGTGTAGGGAAAGCGAATGAGACGGTAAAGGCACGAGCCAGCAGTGTGGGGAAGGGCAGTGCCCTGCGCCGGGATCATGTTCTCATAGAAGCTTCCGATTTGCCTGTCCCTCCCAGGTAGATTGGCCCCGTCAACGAGCCGTCATCATCCAGTTGCCCGGAGCGTCGTGCACAATGCTGAGGAGCCAGGGCTGTGGGCAGTGCTGCCATGACCGAAGACTGACCTTCCCACCCTGTTGCGGGATCGGGGATGGCTGGGCACGGTAAGCTTTTCCTAGTCCCGAAGGCACACTTTGCATGCGGGACCTTCCGGAGCTGCAGGGCTCCGGTGTGCTGCATGCTGAGACCCACCGGCAGTGAGGGTGCTCTGGCCCTCTGGCTCAGGGGTGCTGCCACAGGCACTCCAGGCCGGTCGGGTTCCTGGAGGGCCTCGGCCGACTGAACGAACCGCACGTGCCGCTGGCCTTCCATCCTCCTAGCACGTGCACGGATCGATGATGAAACCCACAAATCATTCCTTGGAAATCTGAACAAAATGAGTGAAAACTCACAACCGTCTCTCTCATCGTGACTGAGGTCCAGCACGTTGAGCGAAGTAGGGAGAGTGGCAGGGAGGAAACGCTGATCCGATACCGCCCCCAACCCAACTGCCAGCCTTTCCCCCCCCCTGGGAGAAAATCACCGCCATGCTTGCAGAAAAGCCGCATGTCCTCATAGTCCAGGCCGCATTCCCCAAAGGGTTTCCCTTCATGAAAACCCCAGGTGGTTGCCGGGAACTGTTGTCAGGAAGCCTGTGTGCTGTGGTTTTTGGAGCGCCTGAGACAATGCGGCCTGAAGCACACGTAGCGTGCAGAATCGTGGCCAAGGCGAAGCTTGTAGTACAAGCTCTCAGGACCCGTGACCGGCAGGACAGGGAAGCCCATAGGCCAGCCCTGTCTTGCGGGCATCCTAGGATCCCGCGACTGGCCTGGGCACAGACTGGTGCCCATGCAGCTGGGAGCCTGGAAAGAGAGGGTCGGGCTACTCGCCAGGCAGCTCCCCACCCCTCGGCAACTGGAGACACTCGCTAGCTTGTCCAGCCGTGCGTGGTGGCGGTTTCCCAGCTTAAAATTCTTTGTGTAGAAGGGTCCCATGGCTCTCGGGTCCCAGAGAGGCAGTCAGAAAGGAAGCATATTGGTGGAGGTTGTTTTTGGAGCCTTGTCCTGAAGTGTGGAACTCGCCGTCGCCTTCGCCAGGGCCTCCCAGCATGGTCCTCGCTCCCGTTTAGTGGGTAGGGTGTGTGTGTGTGTCCTGCGGGTCAGAGCAAAAGAGGTGACTGCCTGCATTCTTCTGTCTTAACCCGGGCCTTTTTCAGCTGTGCGCCGTGGGTGTAGCTGCCCGGCTCTGGCCCAGCTTCCTCTGCCCACTTTGTGATCGTGTGACCCTTTGGCGAAGCCAGCCTTGCTCTGCTCTCTTTGTCCAGCAGAGCAGGCTTTGTTGTAGGTTCAGGGTAGCTGGTTTTCTTGCTCTGTGCTGGTTGTCAGCTGTGCAAACGTCTGGCCATTTTTGTCGGTGTCATACGTGTTGTGCTTCCTTGGGAGTCCCTCAGCGAAACGGGCAGTGGGCCCCTCCCAGGAGTGTCTCATGTCCTGGTGTAAGATCACATGAAGGAATCCCTTGGTGTGTGTCGGGCTTGGCCACTTCCCTCCAGTTTTCCAGCCACCTGTGTCCGGGCCATCTAGGATTAGGCTTGGCATAATGGGCCCCAAGAGGCAGGGCGGTCTGCAGGCACACAGCTTCTTCTTGGGGGGCCATTTGAGATGGAGGGACCAGGGTTTAAGGGTGAGGGCTTTTCGAGCACTTGGTGCGTTGCAACTCCTTGGGCCAGGCCTGGTAGCCTGAGGCGCTAGCTTCTGAATTGGTGGAAAATCCTAGGAGCAAGAATCGGCCTCTAGAGGAGCCCCGTCTATGGGTGCCCACTATGTGCAGACTTCAGAGCCGGTTTTTCTCTGTGTTGAGTTGGCGAGGAAGAAGGCCCCGAATTTGAGGTAGAAAGCCCCAGCTGAGGTCGCATGGGGTGCTGCTGGGGCCTGTAATGCCGAGGTCCAGGCACATGTGGCAGCATCGCCGTCCTCTGGGTATTCTGGGCCTGCCTGGCCTTGGTGGCGTTCCTGGTGCCATGCTCTTGAGAGTCATTGTCCTAACCTGGTGCGCTGGATTCCAGCTGGGACCAGGGGAGGGGAATTTCAAGGCCAGCCACGAGTGTGCGGTGTTTTGGTGATGGGGAGGATGTTTGGTCTACCCTGGTGGCCGACATCTTGCTTGGACCACACTTCTGCTGTTCGCCCTTGGCTTGGACATTCGTGCTCGAGGACCGGGGAGTTAGGGAGGCTGCGGCATGGGACCGAGGAACCGCCGTTGACACACGGGCCACGCGAACGCTGGCACAACACGCACCCGGCGCACCTGACACAGCACAACATACATGGCACAAGGCCTTGCCCTGGGAGTTGGGGAAAAGCACCCAGAACAGCCTCATCGCTAGGCCCATGAAGTCGCAGAGGTGTAGGGAAAGCGAATGAGACGGTAAAGGCACGAGCCAGCAGTGTGGGGAAGGGCAGTGCCCTGCGCCGGGATCATGTTCTCATAGAAGCTTCCGAATTGCCTGTCCCTCCCAAGTAGATTGGCCCCGTCAACGAGCCGTCATCATCCAGTTGCCCGGAGCGTCGTGCACAATGCTGAGGAGCCAGGGCTGTGGGCAGTGCTGCCATGACCGAAGACTGACCTTCCCACCCTGTTGCGGGATCGGTGATGGCTGGGCACGGTAAGCTTTTCCTAGTCCCGAAGGCACACTTTGCATGCGGGACCTTCCGGAGCTGCAGGGCTCCGGTGTGCTGCATGCTGAGACCCACCGGCAGTGAGGGTGCTCTGGCCCTCTGGCTCAGGGGTGCTGCCACAGGCACTCCAGGCCGGTCGGGTTCCTGGAGGGCCTCGGCCGACTGAACGAACCGCTCGTGCCGCTGGCCTTCCGTCCTCCTCGCACGTGCACGGATCGATGATGAAACCCACAAATCATTCCTTGGAAATCTGAACAAAATGAGTGAAAACTCACAACCGTCTCTCTCATCGTGACTGAGGTCCAGCACGTTGCCCGAAGTAGGGAGAGTGGCAGGGAGGAAACGCTGATCCGACACCGCCCCCAACCCAACTGCCAGCCTTTCCCCCCCCCGGGAGAAAATCACTGCCATGCTTGCAGAAAAGCCGCATGTCCTCAGACTCCAGGCCGCATTCCCCAAAGGGTTTCCCTTCATGAAAACCCCAGGTGGTTGCCGGGCACTGTTGTCAGGAAGCCTGTGTGCTGTGGTTTTTGGAGCGCCTGAGACAATGCGGCCTGAAGCACACGTAGCGTGCAGAATCGTGGCCAAGGCGAAGCTTGTAGTACAAGCTCTCAGGACCCGTGATCGGCAGGACAGGGAAGCCCATAGGCCAGCCCTGTCTTGCGGGCATCCTAGGATCCCGCGACTGGCCTGGGCACAGACTGGTGCCCATGCAGCTGGGAGCCTGGAAAGAGAGGGTCGGGCTACTCGCCAGGCAGCTCCCCACCCCTCGGCAACTGGAGACACTCACTAGCTTGTCCAGCCGTGCGTGGTGGTGGTTTCCCAGCTTAAAATTCTTTGTGTAGAAGGTTCCCATGGCTCTCGGGTCCCAGAGAGGCAGTCAGAGGGGAAGCATATTGGTGGAGGTTGTTTTTGGAGCCTTGTCCTGAAGTGTGGAACTCGCCGTCGCCTTCGCCAGGGCCTCCCAGCATGGTCCTCGCTCCCGTTTAGTGGGTAGGGTGTGTGTGTGTGTCCTGCGGGTCAGAGCAAAAGAGGTGACTGCCTGCATTCTTCTGTCTTAACCCGGGCCTTTTTCAGCTGTGCGCCGTGGGTGTAGCTGCCCGACTCTGGCCCAGCTTCCTCTGCCCACTTTGTGATCGTGTGACCCTTTGGCGAAGCCAGCCTTGCTCTGCTCTCTTTGTCCAGCAGAGCAGGCTTTGTTGTAGGTTCAGGGTAGCTGGTTTTCTTGCTCTGTGCTGGTTGTCAGCTGTGCAAACGTCTGGCCTTTTTTGTCGGTGTCATACGTGTTGTGCTTCCTTGGGAGTCCCTCAGCGAAACGGGCAGTGGGCCCCTCCCAGGAGTGTCTCATGTCCTGGTGTAAGATCACATGAAGGAATCCCTTGGTGTGTGTCGGGCTTGGCCACTTCCCTCCAGTTTTCCAGCCACCTGTGTCCGGGCCATCTAGGATTAGGCTTGGCATAATGGGCCCCAAGAGGCAGGGCGGTCTGCAGGCACACAGCTTCTTCTTGGGGGGCCATTTGAGATGGAGGGACCAGGGTTTAAGGGTGAGGGCTTTTCGAGCACTTGGTGCTTTGCAACTCCTTGGGCCAGGCCTGGTAGCCTGAGGCGCTAGCTTCTGAATTGGTGGAAAATCCTAGGGGCAAGATTCGGCCTCTAGAGAAGCCCCGTCTATGGGTGCCCACTATGTGCAGACTTCAGAGCCGGTTTTTCTGTGTTGAGTTGGTGAGGAAGAAGGCCCCGAATTTGAGGTAGAAAGCCCCAGCTGAGGTCGCATGGGGTGCTGCTGGGTCCTGTAATGCCGAGGTCCAGGCACATGTGGCAGCATCGCCGTCCTCTGGGTATTCTGGGACTGCCTGGCCTTGGTGGCGTTCCTGGTGCCATGCTCTTGAGAGTCATTGTCCTAACCTGGTGCGCTGGATTCCAGCTGGGACCAGGGGAGGGGAAATTCAAGGCCAGCCACGAGTGTGCGGTGTTTTGGTGATGGGGAGGATGTTTGGTCTGCCCTGGTGGCCGACATCTTGCTTGGACCACACTTCTGCTGTTCGCCCTTGGCTTGGACATTCGTGCTCGAGGACCGGGGAGTTAGGGAGGCTGCGGCATGGGACCGAGGAACCGCCGTTGACACACGGGCCACGCGAACGCTGGCACAACACGCACCCGGCGCACCTGACACAGCACAACATACATGGCACAAGGCCTTGCCCTGGGAGTTGGGGAAAAGCACCCAGAACAGCCTCATCGCTAGGCCCATGAAGTCGCAGAGGTGTAGGGAAAGCGAATGAGACGGTAAAGGCACGAGCCAGCAGTGTGGGGAAGGGCAGTGCCCTGCGCCGGGATCATGTTCTCATAGAAGCTTCCGATTTGCCTGTCCCTCCCAGGTAGATTGGCCCCGTCAACGAGCCGTCATCATCCAGTTGCCCGGAGCGTCGTGCACAATGCTGAGGAGCCAGTGCTGTGGGCAGTGCTGCCATGACCGAAGACTGATCTTCCCACCCTGTTGCGGGATCGGGGATGGCTGGGCACGGTAAGCTTTTCCTAGTCCCGAAGGCACACTTTGCATGCGGGACCTTCCGGAGCTGCAGGGCTCCGGTGTGCTGCATGCTGAGACCCACCGGCAGTGAGGGTGCTCTGGCCCTCTGGCTCAGGGGTGCTGCCACAGGCACTCCAGGCCGGTCGGGTTCCTGGAGGGCCTCGGCCGACTGAACGAACCGCACGTGCCGCTGGCCTTCCGTCCTCCTCGCACGTGCACGGATCGATGATGAAACCCACAAATCATTCCTTGGAAATCTGAACAAAATGAGTGAAAACTCACAACCGTCTCTCTCATCGTGACTGAGGTCCAGCACGTTGCCCGAAGTAGGGAGAGTCGCAGGGAGGGAACGCTGATCCGACACCACCCCAACCCAACTGCCAGCCTTTTCCCCCCCCTGGGAGAAAATCACCGCCATGTTTGCAGAAAAGCCGCATGTCCTCAGAGTCCAGGCCGCATTCCCCAAAGGGTTTCCATTCATGAAAACCCCAGGTGGTTGCCGGGTACTGTTGTCAGGAAGCCTGTGTACTGTGGTTTTTGGAGCGCCTGAGACAATGCGGCCTGAAGCACACGTAGCGTGCAGAATCGTGGTCAAGGCGAAGCTTGTAGTACAAGCTCTCAGGACCCATGATCGGCAGGACAGGGAAGCCCATAGGCCAGCCCTGTCTTGCGGGCATCCTAGGATCCCGCGACTGGCCTGGGCACAGACTGGTGCCCATGCAGCTGGGAGCCTGGAAAGAGAGGGTCGGGCTACTCGCCAGGCAGCTCCCCACCCCTCGGCAACTGGAGACACTCACTAGCTTGTCCAGCCGTGCGTGGTGGCGGTTTCCCAGCTTAAAATTCTTTGTGTAGAAGGGTCCCATGGCTCTCGGGTCCCAGAGAGGCAGTCAGAAAGGAAGCATATTGATGGAGGTTGTTTTTGGAGCCGTGTCCTGAAGTGTGGAACTCGCCGTCGCCTTCGCCAGGGCCTCCCAGCATGGTCCTCGCTCCCGTTTAGTGGGTAGGGTGTGTGTGTGTGTGTCCTGCGGGTCAGAACAAAAGAAGTGACTGCCTGCACTCTTCTGTCTTAACCCGGGCCTTTTTCAGCTGTGCGCCGTGGGTGTAGCTGTCCGGCCCTGGCCCAGCTTCCTCTGCCCACTTTGTGATCGTGTGACCCTTTGGCGCAGCCAGCCTTGCTCTGCTCTCTTTGTCCAGCAGAGCAGGCTTTGTTGTAGGTTCAGGGTAGCTGGTTTCCTTGCTCTGTGCTGGTTGTCAGCTGTGCAAACGTCTGGCCTTTTTTGTCGGTGTCATACATGTTGTGCTTCCTTGGGAGTCCCTCAGCGAAACGGGCAGTGGGCCCATCCCAGGAGTGTCTCATGTCCTGGTGTAAGATCACATGAAGGAATCCCTTGGTGTGTGTCGGGCTTGGCCACTTCCCTCCAGTTTTCCAGCCACCTGTGTCCGGGCCATCTAGGATTAGGCTTGGCATAATGGGCCCCAAGAGGCAGGGCGGTCTGCAGGCACACAGCTTCTTCTTGGGGGGCCATTTGAGATGGAGGGACCAGGGTTTAAGGGTGAGGGCTTTTCGAGCTCTTGGTGCATTGAAACTCCTTGGGCCAGGCCTGGTAGCCTGAGGCGCTAGCTTCTGAATTGGTGGAAAATCCGAGAGGCAAGATTCGGCCTCTAGAGTGGCCCCGTCTATGGGTGCCCACTATGTGCAGACTTTAGAGCCGGTTTTTCTCTGTGTTGAGTTGGCGAGGAAGAAGGCCCTGAATTTGAGGTAGAAAGCCCCAGCTGAGGTCGCATGGGGTGCTGCTGGGGCCTGTAATGCCGAGGTTCAGGCACATGTGGCAGCATCGCCGTCCTCTGGGTATTCTGGGCCTGCCCGGCCTTGGTGGCATTCCTGGTGCCATGCTCTTGAGAGTCATTGTCTTAACCTGGTGCGCTGGATTCCAGCTGAGACCAGGGGAGGGGAATTTCAAGGCCAGCCACGAGTGTGCAGTGTTTTGGTGATGGGGATGATGTTTGGTCTGCCCTGGTGGCCGACATCTTGCTTGGACCACACTTCTGCTGTTCGCCCTTGGCTTGGACATTCGTGCTCGAGGACCGGGGAGTTAGGGAGGCTGCGGCATGGGACCGAGGAACCGCCGTTGACACACGGGCCACGCGAACGCTGGCACAACACGCACCCGGCGCACCTGACACAGCACAACATACATGGCACAAGGCCTTGCCCTGGGAGTTGGGGAAAAGCACCCAGAACAGCCTCATCGCTAGGCCCATGAAGTCGCAGAGGTGTAGGGAAAGCGAATGAGACGGTAAAGGCACAAGCCAGCAGTGTGGGGAAGGGCAATGCCGTGCGCCGGGATCATGTTCTCATAGAAGCTTCCGATTTGCCTGTCCCTCCCAGGTAGATTGGTCCCGTCAACGAGCCGTCATCATCCAGTTGCCCGGACGTCGTGCACAATGCTGAGGAGCCAGGGCTGTGGGCAGTGCTGCCATGACCAAAGACTGACCTTCCCACCCTGTTGCGGGATCGGGGATGGCTGGGCACGGTAAGCTTTTCCTACTCCCGAAGGCACACTTTGCATGCGGGGCCTACCGGAGCTGCAGGGCTCCGGTGTGCTACATGCTGAGACCCACCGGCAGTGAGGGTGCTCTGGCCCTCTGGCTCAGGGGTGCTGCCACAGGCACTCCAGGCCGGTCGGGTTCCTGGAGGGCCTCGGCCGACTGAACGAACCGCACGTGCCGCTGGTCTTCCGTCCTCCTCGCACGTGCACGGATCGATGATGAAACCCACAAATCATTCCTTGGAAATCTGAACAAAATGAGTGAAAACTCACAACCGTCTCTCTCATCGTGACTGAGGTCCAGCACGTTGCCCGAAGTAGGGAGAGTCGCAGGGAGGGAACGCTGATCCGACACCGCCCCAACCCAACTGCCAGCCTTTCCCCCCCCCCTGGGAGAAAATCACCGCCATGTTTGCAGAAAAGCCGCATGTCCTCAGAGTCCAGGCCGCATTCCCCAAAGGGTTTCCCTTCATCAAAACCCCAGGTGGTTGCCGGGCACTGTTGTCAGGAAGCCTGTGTGCTGTGGTTTTTGGAGCGCCTGAGACAATGCGGCCTGAAGCACACGTAGCGTGCAGAATCGTGGCCAAGGCGAAGCTTGTAGTACAAGCTCTCAGGACCCGTGATCGGCAGGACAGGGAAGCCCATAGGCCAGCCCTGTCTTGCGGGCATCCTAGGATCCCGCGACTGGCCTGGGCACAGACTGGTGCCCATGCAGCTGGGAGCCTGGAAAGAGAGGGTCGGGCTACTCGCCAGGCAGCTCCCCACCCCTCGGCAACTGGAGAAACTCGCTAGCTTGTCCAGCCGTGCGTGGTGGCCGTTTCCCAGCTTAAAATTCTTTGTGTAGAAGGGTCCCATGGCTCTCGGGTCCCAGAGAGGCAGTCAGAAAGGAAGCATATTGATGGAGGTTGTTTTTGGAGCCGTGTCCTGAAGTGTGGAACTCGCCGTCGCCTTCGCCAGGGCCTCCCAGCATGGTCCTCGCTCCCGTTTAGTGGGTAGGGTGTGTGTGTGTGTGTCCTGCGGGTCAGAACAAAAGAAGTGACTGCCTGCACTCTTCTGTCTTAACCCGGGCCTTTTTCAGCTGTGCGCCGTGGGTGTAGCTGTCCGGCCCTGGCCCAGCTTCCTCTGCCCACTTTGTGATCGTGTGACCCTTTGGCGCAGCCAGCCTTGCTCTGCTCTCTTTGTCCAGCAGAGCAGGCTTTGTTGTAGGTTCAGGGTAGCTGGTTTCCTTGCTCTGTGCTGGTTGTCAGCTGTGCAAACGTCTGGCCTTTTTTGTCGGTGTCATACATGTTGTGCTTCCTTGGGAGTCCCTCAGCGAAACGGGCAGTGGGCCCCTCCCAGGAGTGTCTCATGTCCTGGTATAAGATCACATGAAGGAATCCCTTGGTGTGTGTCGGGCTTGGCCACTTCCCTCCAGTTTTCCAGCCACCTGTGTCCGGGCCATCTAGGATTAGGCTTGGCATAATGGGCCCCAAGAGGCAGGGCGGTCTGCAGGCACACAGCTTCTTCTTGGGGGGCCATTTGAGATGGAGGGACCAGGGTTTAAGGGTGAGGGCTTTTCGAGCTCTTGGTGCATTGAAACTCCTTGGGCCAGGCCTGGTAGCCTGAGTCGCTAGCTTCTGAATTGGTGGAAAATCCTAGAGGCAAGATTCGGCCTCTAGAGTGGCCCCGTCTATGGGTGCCCACTATGTGCAGACTTTAGAGCCGGTTTTTCTCTGTGTTGAGTTGGCGAGGAAGAAGGCCCTGAATTTGAGGTAGAAAGCCCCAGCTGAGATCGCATGGGGTGCTGCTGGGGCCTGTAATGCCGAGGTCCAGGCACATGTGGCAGCATCGCCGTCCTCTGGGTATTCTGGGCCTGCCCGGCCTTGGTGGCGTTCCTGGTGCCATGCTCTTGAGAGTCATTGTCCTAACCTGGTTCGCTGGATTCCAGCTGGGACCAGGGGAGGGGAATTTCAAGGCCAGCCACGAGTGTGCGGTGTTTTGGTGATGGGGAGGATGTTTGGTCTGCCCTGGTGGCCGACATCTTGCTTGGAACACACTTTGCTGTTGGCCCTTGGCTTGGACATTCGTGCTCGAGGACCGGGGAGTTAGGGAGGCTGCGGCATGGGACCGAGGAACCGCCGTTGACACACGGGCCACGCGAACGCTGGCACAACACGCACCCGGCGCACCTGACACAGCACAACATACATGACACAAGGCCTTGCCCTGGGAGTTGGGGAAAAGCACCCAGAACAGCCTCATCGCTAGGCCCATGAAGTCGCAGAGGTGTAGGGAAAGCGAATGAGACGGTAAAGGCACGAGCCAGCAGTGTGTGGAAGGGCAATGCCCTGCGCCGGGATCATGTTCTCATAGAAGCTTCCGATTTGCCTGTCCCTCCCAGGTAGATTGGCCCCGTCAACGAGCCGTCATCATCCAGTTGCCCGGAGCGTCGTGCACAATGCTGAGGAGCCAGGGCTGTGGGCAGTGCTGCCATGACCGAAGACTGACCTTCCCACCCTGTTGCGGGATCGGGGATGGCTGGGCACGGTAAGCTTTTCCTAGTCCCGAAGGCACACTTTGCATGCGGGACCTTCCGGAGCTGCAGGGCTCCAGTGTGCTGCATGCTGAGACCCATCGGCAGTGAGGGTGCTCTGGCCCTCTGGCTCAGGGGTGCTGCCACAGGCACTCCAGGCCGGTCGGGTTCCTGGAGGGCCTCGGCCGACTGAACGAACCGCACGTGCCGCTGGTCTTCCGTCCTCCTCGCACGTGCACGGATCGATGATGAAACCCACAAATCATTCCTTGGAAATCTGAACAAAATGAGTGAAAACTCACAACCGTCTCTCTCATCGTGACTGAGGTCCAGCACGTTGCCCGAAGTAGGGAGAGTCGCAGGGAGGGAACGCTGATCCGACACCGCCCCAACCCAACTGCCAGACATTTCCCCCCCCTGGGAGAAAATCACCGCCATGTTTGCAGAAAATCCGCATGTCCTCAGAGTCCAGGCCGCATTCCCCAAAGGGTTTCCACTCATGAAAACCCCAGGTGGTTGCCGGGCACTGTTGTCAGGAAGCCTGTGTACTGTGGTTTTTGGAGCGCCTGAGACAATGCGGCCTGAAGCAAACGTAGCGTGCAGAATCGTGGTCAAGGCGAAGCTTGTAGTACAAGCTCTCAGGACCCGTGATCGGCAGGACAGGGAAGCCCATAGGCCAGCCCTGTCTTGCGGGCATCCTAGGATCCCGCGACTGGCCTGGGCACAGACTGGTGCCCATGCAGCTGGGAGCCTGGAAAGAGAGGGTCGGGCTACTCGCCAGGCAGCTCCCCACCCCTCGGCAACTGGAGACACTCACTAGCTTGTCCAGCCGTGCGTGGTGGCGGTTTCCCAGCTTAAAATTCTTTGTGTAGAAGGGTCCCATGGCTCTCGGGTCCCAGAGAGGCAGTCAGAAAGGAAGCATATTGATGGAGGTTGTTTTTGGAGCCTTGTCCTGAAGTGTGGAACTCACCGTCGCCTTCGCCAGGGCCTCCCAGCATGGTCCTCGCTCCCGTTTAGTGGGTAGGGTGTGTGTGTGTGTTTCCTGCGGGTCAGAACAAAAGAAGTGACTGCCTGCACTCTTCTGTCTTAACCCGGGCCTTTTTCAGCTGTGCGCCGTGGGTGTAGCTGTCCGGCCCTGGCCCAGCTTCCTCTGCCCACTTTGTGATCGTGTGACCCTTTGGCGCAGCCAGCCTTGCTCTGCTCTCTTTGTCCAGCAGAGCAGGCTTTGTTGTAGGTTCAGGGTAGCTGGTTTCCTTGCTCTGTGCTGGTTGTCAGCTGTGCAAACGTCTGGCCTTTTTTGTCGGTGTCATACATGTTGTGCTTCCTTGGGAGTCCCTCAGCGAAACGGGCAGTGGGCCCCTCCCAGGAGTGTCTCATGTCCTGGTGTAAGATCACATGAAGGAATCCCTTGGTGTGTGTCGGGCTTGGCCACTTCCCTCCAGTTTTCCAGCCACCTGTGTCCGGGCCATCTAGGATTAGGCTTGGCATAATGGGCCCCAAGAGGCAGGGCGGTCTGCAGGCACACAGCTTCTTCTTGGGGGGCCATTTGATATGGAGGGACCAGGGTTTAAGGGTGAGGGCTTTTCGAGCACTTGGTGCATTGCAACTCCTTGGGCCAGGCCTGGTAGCCTGAGGCGCTAGCTTCTGAATTGGTGGAAAATCCTAGAGGCAAGATTCGGCCTCTAGAGTGGCCCCGTCTATGGGTGCCCACTATGTGCAGACTTTAGAGCCGGTTTTTCTCTGTGTTGAGTTGGCGAGGAAGAACGCCCTGAATTTGAGGTAGAAAGCCCCAGCTGAGGTCGCATGGGGTGCTGCTGGGGTCTGTAATGCCGAGGTCCAGGCACATGTGGCAGCATCGCCGTCCTCTGGGTATTCTGGGCCTGCCCGGCCTTGGTGGCGTTCCTGGTGCCATGCTCTTGAGAGTCATTGTCCTAACCTGGTTCGCTGGATTCCAGCTGGGACCAGGGGAGGGGAATTTCAAGGCCAGCCACGAGTGTGCGGTGTTTTGGTGATGGGGAGGATGTTTGGTCTGCCCTGGTGGCCGACATCTTGCTTGGACCACACTTCTGCTGTTCGCCATTGGCTTGGACATTCGTGCTCGAGGACCGGGGAGTTAGGGAGGCTGCGGCATGGGACCGAGGAACCGCCGTTGACACACGGGCCACGCGAACGCTGGCACAACACGCACCCGGCGCACCTGACACAGCACAACATACATGGCACAAGGCCTTGCCCTGGGAGTTGGGGAAAAGCACCCAGAACAGCCTCATCGCTAGGCCCATGAAGTCGCAGAGGTGTAGGGAAAGCGAATGAGACGGTAAAGGCACGAGCCAGCAGTGTGGGGAAGGGCAGTGCCCTGCGCCGGGATCATGTTCTCATAGAAGCTTCCGATTTGCCTGTCCCTCCCAGGTAGATTGGCCCCGTCAACGAGCCGTCATCATCCAGTTGCCCGGAGCGTCGTGCACAATGCTGAGGAGCCAGGGCTGTGGGCAGTGCTGCCATGACCGAAGACTGACCTTCCCACCCTGTTGCGGGATCGGGGATGGCTGGGCACGGTAAGCTTTTCCTAGTCCCGAAGGCACACTTTGCATGCGGGACCTTCCGGAGCTGCAGGGCTCCGGTGTGCTGCATGCTGAGACCCACCGGCAGTGAGGGTGCTCTGGCCCTCTGGCTCAGGGGTGCTGCCACAGGCACTCCAGGCCGGTCGGGTTCCTGGAGGGCCTCGGCCGACTGAACGAACCGCTCGTGCCGCTGGCCTTCCGTCCTCCTCGCACGTGCACGGATCGATGATGAAACCCACAAATCATTCCTTGGAAATATGAACAAAATGAGTGAAAACTCACAACCGTCTCTCTCATCGTGACTGAGGTCCAGCACGTTGCCCGAAGTAGGGAGAGTGGCAGGGAGGAAACGCTGATCCGACACCGCCCCCAACCCAACTGCCAGCCTTTCCCCCCCCCCCGGGAGAAAATCACTGCCATGCTTGCAGAAAAGCCGCATGTCCTCAGACTCCAGGCCGCATTCCCCAAAGGGTTTCCCTTCATGAAAACCCCAGGTGGTTGCCGGGCACTGTTGTCAGGAAGCCTGTGTGCTGTGGTTTTTGGAGCGCCTGAGACAATGCGGCCTGAAGCACACGTAGCGTGCAGAATCGTGGCCAAGGCGAAGCTTGTAGTACAAGCTCTCAGGACCCGTGATCGGCAGGACAGGGAAGCCCATAGGCCAGCCCTGTCTTGCGGGCATCCTAGGATCCCGCGACTGGCCTGGGCACAGACTGGTGCCCATGCAGCTGGGAGCCTGGAAAGAGAGGGTCGGGCTACTCGCCAGGCAGCTCCCCACCCCTCGGCAACTGGAGACACTCACTAGCTTGTCCAGCCGTGCGTGGTGGTGGTTTCCCAGCTTAAAATTCTTTGTGTAGAAGGTTCCCATGGCTCTCGGGTCCCAGAGAGGCAGTCAGAGGGGAAGCATATTGGTGGAGGTTGTTTTTGGAGCCTTGTCCTGAAGTGTGGAACTCGCCGTCGCCTTCGCCAGGGCCTCCCAGCATGGTCCTCGCTCCCGTTTAGTGGGTAGGGTGTGTGTGTGTGTCCTGCGGGTCAGATCAAAAGAGGTGACTGCCTGCATTCTTCTGTCTTAACCCGGGCCTTTTTCAGCTGTGCGCCATGGGTGTAGCTGCCCGGCTCTGTCCCAGCTTCCTCTGCCCACTTTGTGATCGTGTGACCCTTTGGCGAAGCCAGCCTTGCTCTGCTCTCTTTGTCCAGCAGAGCAGGCTTTGTTGTAGGTTCTGTGTAGCTGGTTTTCTTGCTCTGTGCTGGTTGTCAGCTGTGCAAACGTCTGGCCATTTTTGTCGGTGTCATACGTGTTGTGCTTCCTTGGGAGTCCCTCAGCGAAACGGGCAGTGGGCCCCTCCCAGGAGTGTCTCATGTCCTGGTGTAAGATCACATGAAGGAATCCCTTGGTGTGTGTCGGGCTTGGCCACTTCCCTCCAGTTTTCCAGCCACCTGTGTCCGGGCCATCTAGGATTAGGCTTGGCATAATGGGCCCCAAGAGGCAGGGCGGTCTGCAGGCACACAGCTTCTTCTTGGGGGGCCATTTGATATGGAGGGACCAGGGTTTAAGGGTGAGGGCTTTTCGAGCACTTGGTGCATTGCAACTCCTTGGGCCAGGCCTGGTAGCCTGAGGCGCTAGCTTCTGAATTGGTGGAAAATCCTAGGAGCAAGATTCGGCCTCTAGAGGAGCCCCGTCTATGGGTGCCCACTATGTGCAGACTTCAGAGCCGGTTTTTCTCTGTGTTGAGTTGGCGAGGAAGAAGGCCCTGAATTTGAGGTAGAAAGCCCCAGCTGAGGTCGCATGGGGTGCTGCTGGGGCCTGTAATGCCGAGGTCCAGGCACATGTGGCAGCATTGCCGTCCTCTGGGTATTCTGGGCCTGCCTGGCCTTGGTGGCGTTCCTGGTGCCATGCTCTTGAGAGTCATTGTCCTAACCTGGTGCGCTGGATTCCAGCTGGGACCAGGGGAGGGGAATTTCAAGGCCAGCCACGAGTGTGCGGTGTTTTGGTGATGGGGAGGATGTTTGGTCTGCCCTGGTGGCCGACATCTTGCTTGGACCACACTTCTGCTGTTCGCCCTTGGCTTGGACATTCGTGCTCGAGGACCGGGGAGTTAGGGAGGCTGCGGCATGGGACCGAGGAACCGCCGTTGACACACGGGCCACGCGAATGCTGGCACAACTCGCACCCGGCGCACCTGACACAGCACAACATACATGGCACAAGGCCTTGCCCTGGGAGTTGGGGAAAAGCACCCAGAACAGCCTCATCGCTAGGCCCATGAAGTCGCAGAGGTGTAGGGAAAGCGAATGAGACGGTAAAGGCACGAGCCAGCAGTGTGGGGAAGGGCAGTGCCCTGCGCCGGGATCATGTTCTCATAGAAGCTTCCGATTTGCCTGTCCCTCCCAGGTAGATTGGCCCCGTCAACGAGCCGTCATCATCCAGTTTCCCGGAGCGTCGTGCACAATGCTGAGGAGCCAGGGCTGTGGGCAGTGCTGCCATGACCGAAGACTGACCTTCCCACCCTGTTGCGGGATCGGGGATGGCTGGGCACGGTAAGCTTTTCCTAGTCCCGAAGGCACACTTTGCATGCGGGACCTTCCGGAGCTGCAGGGATCCGGTGTGCTGCATGCTGCGACCCACCGGCAGTGAGGGTGCTCTGGCCCTCTGGCTCAGGGGTGCTGCCACAGGCACTCCAGGCCGGTCGGGTTCCTGGAGGGCCTCGGCCGACTGAACGAACCGCTCATGCCGCTGGCCTTCCGTCCTCCTCGCACGTGCACGGATCGATGATGAAACCCACAAATCATTCCTTGGAAATCTGAACAAAATGAGTGAAAACTCACAACCGTCTCTCTCATCGTGACTGAGGTCCAGCACGTTGCCCGAAGTAGGGAGAGTGGCAGGGAGGAAACGCTGATCCGACACCGCCCCCAACCCAACTGCCAGCCTTTCCCCCCCCTGGGAGAAAATCACTGCCATGCTTGCAGAAAAGCCGCATGTCCTCAGAGTCCAGGCCGCATTCCCCAAAGGGTTTCCCTTCATGAAAACCCCAGGTGGTTGCCGGGCACTGTTGTCAGGAAGCCTGTGTGCTGTGGTTTTTGGAGCGCCTGAGACAATGCGGCCTGAAGCACACGTAGCGTGCAGAATCGTGGTCAAGGCGAAGCTTGTAGTACAAGCTCTCAGGACCCGTGATCGGCAGGACAGGGAAGCCCATAGGCCAGCCCTGTCTTGCGGGCATCCTAGGATCCCGCGACTGGCCTGGGCACAGACTGGTGCCCATGCAGCTGGGAGCCTGGAGAGAGAGGGTCGGGCTACTCGCCAGGCAGCTCCCCACCCCTCGGCAACTGGAGACACTCGCTCGCTTGTCCAGCCATGCGTGGTGGCGGTTTCCCAGCTTATAATTCTTTGTGTAGAAGGGTCCCATGGCTCTCGGGTCCCAGAGAGGCAGTCAGAAAGGAAGCATATTGGTGGAGGTTGTT
This sequence comes from Muscardinus avellanarius, assembly GCF_963383645.1. Taxonomy (NCBI): domain Eukaryota; kingdom Metazoa; phylum Chordata; class Mammalia; order Rodentia; family Gliridae; genus Muscardinus; species Muscardinus avellanarius. Next base: position 164,414,888 of record NC_137788.1, read on the forward strand.
TTTGGAGCCTTGTCCTGAAGTGTGGAACTCGCCGTCGCCTTCGCCAGGGCCTCCCAGCATGGTCCTCGCTCCCGTTTAGTGGGTAGGGTGTGTGTGTGTGTCCTGCGGGTCAGAGCAAAAGAGGTGACTGCCTGCATTCTTCTGTCTTAACCCGGGCCTTTTTCAGCTGTGCGCCGTGGGTGTAGCTGCCCGGCTCTGGCCCAGCTTCCTCTGCCCACTTTGTGATCGTGTGACCCTTTGGCGAAGCCAGCCTTGCTCTGCTCTCTTTGTCCAGCAGAGCAGGCTTTGTTGTAGGTTCAGGGTAGCTGGTTTTCTTGCTCTGTGCTGGTTGTCAGCTGTGCAAACGTCTGGCCTTTTTTGTCGGTGTCATACGTGTTGTGCTTCCTTGGGAGTCCCTCAGCGAAACGGGCAGTGGGCCCCTCCCAGGAGTGTCTCATGTCCTGGTGTAAGATCACATGAAGGAATCCCTTGGTGTGTGTCGGGCTTGGCCACTTCCCTCCAGTTTTCCAGCCACCTGTGTCCGGGCCATCTAGGATTAGGCTTGGCATAATGGGCCCCAAGAGGCAGGGCGGTCTGCAGGCACACAGCTTCTTCTTGGGGGGCCATTTGAGATGGAGGGACCAGTGTTTAAGGGTGAGGGCTTTTCGAGCTCTTGGTGCATTGAAACTCCTTGGGCCAGGCCTGGTAGCCTGAGTCGCTAGCTTCTGAATTGGTGGAAAATCCTAGAGGCAAGATTCGGCCTCTAGAGTGGCCCCGTCTATGGGTGCCCACTATGTGCAGACTTTAGAGCCGGTTTTTCTCTGTGTTGAGTTGGCGAGGAAGAAGGCCCCGAATTTGAGGTAGAAAGCCCCAGCTGAGGTCGCATGGGGTGCTGCTGGGGCCTGTAATGCCGAGGTCCAGGCACATGTGGCAGCATCGCCGTCCTCTGGGTATTCTGGGCCTGCCCGGCCTTGGTGGCGTTCCTGGTGCCATGCTCTTGAGAGTCATTGTCCTAACCTGGTTCGCTGGATTCCAGCTGGGACCAGGGGAGGGGAATTTCAAGGCCAGCCACGAGTGTGCGGTGTTTTGGTGATGGGGAGGATGTTTGGTCTGCCCTGTGGCCAACATCTTGCTTGGACCACACTTCTGCTGTTCGCCCTTGGCTTGGACATTCGTGCTCGAGGACCGGGGAGTTAGGGAGGCTGCAGCATGGGACCGAGGAACCGCCGTTGACACACGGGCCACGCGAACGCTGGCACAACACGCACCCGGCGCACCTGACACAGCACAACATACATGGCACAAGGCCTTGCCCTGGGAGTTGGGGAAAAGCACCCAGAACAGCCTCATCGCTAGGCCCATGAAGTCGCAGAGGTGTAGGGAAAGCGAATGAGATGGTAAAGGCACGAGCCAGCAGTGTGGGGAAGGGCAGTGCCCTGCGCCGGGATCATGTTCTCATAGAAGCTTCCGATTTGCCTGTCCCTCCCAGGTAGATTGGCCCCGTCAACGAGCCGTCATCATCCATATGCCCGGAGCGTCGTGCACAATGCTGAGGAGCCAGGGCTGTGGGCAGTGCTGCCATGACCGAAGACTGACCTTCCCACCCTGTTGCGGGATCGGGGATGGCTGGGCACGGTAAGCTTTTCCTAGTCCCGAAGGCACACTTTGCATGCGGGACCTTCCGGAGCTGCAGGGCTCCGGTGTGCTGCATGCTGAGACCCACCGGCAGTGAGGGTGCTCTGGCCCTCTGGCTCAGGGGTGCTGCCACAGGCACTCCAGGCCGGTCGGGTTCTGGAGGGCCTCGGCCGACTGAACGAACCGCTCGTGCCGCTGGCCTTCCGTCCTCCTCGCACGTGCACGGATCGATGATGAAACCCACAAATCATTCCTTGGAAATCTGAACAAAATGAGTGAAAACTCACAACCGTCTCTCTCATCGTGACTGAGGTCCAGCACGTTGCCCGAAGTAGGGAGAGTGGCAGGGAGGAAACGCTGATCCGACACCGCCCCCAACCCAACTGCCAGCCTTTCCCCCCCCCCTGGGAGAAAATCACTGCCATGCTTGCAGAAAAGCCGCATGTCCTCAGAGTCCAGGCCGCATTCCCCAAAGGGTTTCCCTTCATGAAAACCCCAGGTGGTTGCCGGGCACTGTTGTCAGGAAGCCTGTGTGCTGTGGTTTTTGGAGCGCCTGAGACAATGCGGCCTGAAGCACACGTAGCGTGCAGAATCGTGGTCAAGGCGAAGCTTGTAGTACAAGCTCTCAGGACCCGTGATCGGCAGGACAGGGAAGCCCATAGGCCAGCCCTGTCTTGCGGGCATCCTAGGATCCCGCGACTGGCCTGGGCACAGACTGGTGCCCATGCAGCTGGGAGCCTGGAAAGAGAGGGTCGGGCTACTCGCCAGGCAGCTCCCCACCCCTCGGCAACTGGAGACACTCGCTAGCTTGTCCAGCCGTGCGTGGTGGCGGTTCCCAGCTTATAATTCTTTGTGTAGAAGGGTCCCATGGCTCTCGGGTCCCAGAGAGGCAGTCAGAAAGGAAGCATATTGGTGGAGGTTGTTTTTGGAGCCTTGTCCTGAAGTGTGGAACTCGTCGTCGCCTTCGCCAGGGCCTCCCAGCATGGTCCTCGCTCCCGTTTAGTGGGTAGGGTGTGTGTGTGTGTCATGCGGGTCAGAGCAAAAGAGGTGACTGCCTGCATTCTTCTGTCTTAACCCGGGCCTTTTTCAGCTGTGCGCCGTGGGTGTAGCTGCCCGGCTCTGGCCCAGCTTCCTCTGCCCACTTTGTGATCGTGTGACCCTTTGGCGAAGCCAGCCTTGCTCTGCTCTCTTTGTCCAGCAGAGCAGGCTTTGTTGTAGGTTCAGGGTAGCTGGTTTTCTTGCTCTGTGCTGGTTGTCAGCTGTGCAAACGTCTGGCCATTTTTGTCGGTGTCATACGTGTTGTGCTTCCTTGGGAGTCCCTCAGCGAAACGGGCAGTGGGCCCCTCCCAGGAGTGTCTCATGTCCTGGTGTAAGATCACATGAAGGAATCCCTTGGTGTGTGTCGGGCTTGGCCACTTCCCTCCAGTTTTCCAGCCACCTGTGTCCGGGCCATCTAGGATTAGGCTTGGCATAATGGGCCCCAAGAGGCAGGGCGGTCTGCAGGCACACAGCTTCTTCTTGGGGGGCCATTTGATATGGAGGGACCAGGGTTTAAGGGTGAGGGCTTTTCGAGCACTTGGTGCATTGCAACTCCTTGGGCCAGGCCTGGTAGCCTGAGGCGCTAGCTTCTGAATTGGTGGAAAATCCTAGGAGCAAGATTCGGCCTCTAGAGGAGCCCCGTCTATGGGTGCCCACTATGTGCAGACTTCAGAGCCGGTTTTTCTCTGTGTTGAGTTGGCGAGGAAGAAGGCCCTGAATTTGAGGTAGAAAGCCCCAGCTGAGGTCGCATGGGGTGCTGCTGGGGCCTGTAATGCCGAGGTCCAGGCACATGTGGCAGCATCGCCGTCCTCTGGGTATTCTGGGCCTGCCTGGCCTTGGTGGCGTTCCTGGTGCCATGCTCTTGAGAGTCATTGTCCTAACCTGGTGCGCTGGATTCCAGCTGGGACCAGGGGAGGGGAATTTCAAGGCCAGCCACGAGTGTGCGGTGTTTTGGTGATGGGGAGGATGTTTGGTCTGCCCTGGTGGCCGACATCTTGCTTGGACCACACTTCTGCTGTTCGCCCTTGGCTTGGACATTCGTGCTCGAGGACCGGGGAGTTAGGGAGGCTGCGGCATGGGACCGAGGAACCGCCGTTGACACACGGGCCACGCGAACGCTGGCACAACTCGCACCCGGTGCACCTGACACAGCACAACATACATGGCACAAGGCCTTGCCCTGGGAGTTGGGGAAAAGCACCCAGAACAGCCTCATCGCTAGGCCCATGAAGTCGCAGAGGTGTAGGGAAAGCGAATGAGACGGTAAAGGCACGAGCCAGCAGTGTGGGGAAGGGCAGTGCCCTGCGCCGGGATCATGTTCTCATAGAAGATTACGATTTGCCTGTCCCTCCCAGGTAGATTGACCCCGTCAACGAGCCGTCATCATCCAGTTGCCCGGAGCATCGTGCACACTGCTGAGGAGCCAGGGCTGTGGGCAGTGCTGCCATGACCGAAGACTGACCTTCCCACCCTGTTGCGGGATCGGGGATGGCTGGGCACGGTAAGCTTTTCCTAGTCCCGAAGGCACACTTTGCATGCGGAACCTTCCGGAGCTGCAGGGCTCCGGTGTGCTGCATGCTGAGACCCACCGGCAGTGAGGGTGCTCTGGCCCTCTGGCTCAGGGGTGCTGCCACAGGTACTCCAGCCCGGTCGGGTTCCTGGAGGGCCTCGGCCGACTGTACGAACCGCACGTGCCGCTGGCCTTCCGTCCTCCTCGCACGTGCACAGATCGATGATGAAACCCACAAATCATTCCTTGGAAATCTGAACAAAATGAGTGAAAACTCACAACCGTCTCTCTCATCGTGACTGAGGTCCAGCACGTTGCCCGAAGTAGGGAGAGTGGCAGGGAGGAAACGCTGATCCGACACCGCCCCCAACCCAATTGGCTGCCTTTCCCCCCCCCCTGGGAGAAAATCACTGCCATGCTTGCAGAAAAGCCGCATGTCCTCAGAGTCCAGGCCGCATTCCCCAAAGGGTTTCCCTTCATGAAAACCCCAGGTGGTTGCCGGGCACTGTTGTCAGGAAGCCTGTGTGCTGTGGTTTTTGGAGCGCCTGAGACAATGCGGCCTGAAGCACACGTAGCGTGCAGAATCGTGGCCAAGGCGAAGCTTGTAGTACAAGCTCTCAGGACCCGTGATGGGCAGGACAGGGAAGCCCATAGGCCAGCCCTGTCTTGCGGGCATCCTAGGATCCCGCGCCTGGCCTGGGCACAGACTGGTGCCCATGCAGCTGGGAGCCTGGAAAGAGAGGGTCGGGCTACTCGCCAGGCAGCTCCCCACCCCTCGGCAACTGGAGACACTCACTAGCTTGTCCAGCCGTGCGTGGTGGCGGTTTCCCAGCTTAAAATTCTTTGTGTAGAAGGGTCCCATGGCTCTCGGGTCCCAGAGAGGCAGTCAGAAAGGAAGCATATTGGTGGAGGTTGTTTTTGGAGCCTTGTCCTGAAGTGTGGAACTCGCCGTCGCCTTCGCCAGGGCCACCCAGCATGGTCCTCGCTCCCGTTTAGTGGGTAGGGTTCGTGCGTGTGTCCTGCGGGTCAGAGCAAAAGAGGTGACTGCCTGCATTCTTCTGTCTTAACCCGGGCCTTTTTCAGCTGTACGCCGTGGGTGTAGCTGCCCGGCTCTGGCCCAGCTTCCTCTGCCCACTTTGTGATCGTGTGACCCTTTGGCGAAGCCAGCCTTGCTCTGCTCTCTTTGTCCAGCAGAGCAGGCTTTGTTGTAGGTTCTGGGTAGCTGATTTTCTTGCTCTGTGCTGGTTGTCAGCTGTGCAAACGTCTGGCCATTTTTGTCGGTGTCATACGTGTTGTGCTTCCTTGGGAGTCCCTCAGCGAAACGGGCAGTGGGCCCCTCCCAGGAGTGTCTCATGTCCTGGTGTAAGATCACATGAAGGAATCCCTTGGTGTGTGTCGGGCTTGGCCACTTCCCTCCAGTTTTCCAGCCACCTGTGTCCGGGCCATCTAGGATTAGGCTTGGCATAATGGGCCCCAAGAGGCAGGGCGGTCTGCAGGCACACAGCTTCTTCTTGGGGGGCCATTTGAGATGGAGGGACCAGGGTTTAAGGGTGAGGGCTTTTCGAGCACTTGGTGCATTGCAACTCCTTGGGCCAGGCCTGGTAGCCTGAGGCGCTAGCTTCTGAATTGGTGGAAAATCCTAGGAGCAAGATTCGGCCTCTAGAGGAGCCCCGTCTATGGGTGCCCACTATGTGCAGACTTCAGAGCCGGTTTTTCTCTGTGTTGAGTTGGCGAGGAAGAAGGCCCCGAATTTGAGGTAGAAAGCCCCAGCTGAGGTCGCATGGGGTGCTGCTGGGGCCTGTAATGCCGAGGTCCAGGCACATGTGGCAGCATCGCCGTCCTCTGGGTATTCTGGGCCTGCCTGGCCTTGGTGGCGTTCCTGGTGCCATGCTCTTGAGAGTCATTGTCCTAACCTGGTGCGCTGGATTCCAGCTGGGACCAGGGGAGGGGAATTTCAAGGCCAGCCACGAGTGTGCGGTGTTTTGGTGATGGGGAGGATGTTTGGTCTGCCCTGGTGGCCGACATCTTGCTTGGACCACACTTCTGCTGTTCGCCATTGGCTTGGACATTCGTGCTCGAGGACCGGGGAGTTAGGGAGGCTGCGGCATGGGACCGAGGAACCGCCGTTTACACACGGGCCACGCGAACGCTGGCACAACCCGCACCCGGTGCACCTGACACAGCACAACATACATGGCACAAGGCCTTGCCCTGGGAGTTGGGGAAAAGCACCCAGAACAGCCTCATCGCTAGGCCCATGAAGTCGCAGAGGTGTAGGGAAAGCGAATGAGACGGTAAAGGCACGAGCCAGCAGTGTGGGGAAGGGCAGTGCCCTGCGCCGGGATCATGTTCTCATAGAAGCTTCCGATTTGCCTGTCCCTCCCAGGTAGATTGGCCCCGTCAACGAGCCGTCATCATCCAGTTGCCCGGAGCGTCGTGCACAATGCTGAGGAGCCAGGGCTGTGGGCAGTGCTGCCATGACCGAAGACTGACCTTCCCACCCTGTTGCGGGATCGGGGATGGCTGGGCACGGTAAGCTTTTCCTAGTCCCGAAGGCACACTTTGCATGCGGGACCTTCCGGAGCTGCAGGGCTCCGGTGTGCTGCATGCTGAGACCCACCGGCAGTGAGGGTGCTCTGGCCCTCTGGCTCAGGGGTGCTGCCACAGGTACTCCAGCCCGGTCGGGTTCCTGGAGGGCCTCGGCCGCCTGAACGAACCGCACGTGCCGCTGGCCTTCCGTCCTCCTCGCACGTGCACGGATCGATGATGAAACCCACAAATCATTCCTTGGAAATCTGAACAAAATGAGTGAAAACTCACAACCGTCTCTCTCATCGTGACTGAGGTCCAGCACGTTGCCCGAAGTAGGGAGAGTGGCAGGGAGGAAACGCTGATTTGATACCGCCCCCAACCCAACTGCCAGCCTTTCCCCCCCCCTGGGAGAAAATCACCGCCATGCTTGCAGAAAAGCCGCATGTCCTCAGAGTCCAGGCCGCATTCCCCAAAGGGTTTCCCTTCATGAAAACCCCAGGTGGTTGCCGGGCACTGTTGTCAGGAAGCCTGTGTGTTGTGGTTTTTGGAGCGCCTGAGACAATACGGCCTGTACCACACGTAGCGTGCAGAATCGTGGTCAAGGCGAAGCTTGTAGTACAAGCTCTCAGGACCCGTGATCGGCAGGACAGGGAAGCCCATAGGCCAGCCCTGTCTTGCGGGCCTCCTAGGATCCCGCGACTGGCCTGGGCACAGACTGGTGCCCATGCAGCTGGGAGCCTGGAAAGAGAGGGTCGGGCTACTCGCCAGGCAGCTCCCCACGCCTCGGCAACTGGAGACACTCACTAGCTTGTCCAGCCGTGCGTGGTGGCGGTTTCCCAGCTTAAAATTCTTTGTGTAGAAGGGTCCCATGGCTCTCGGGTCCCAGAGAGGCAGTCAGAAAGGAAGCATATTGGTGGAGGTTGTTTTTGGAGCCTTGTCCTGAAGTGTGGAACTCGCCGTCGCCTTCGCCAGGGCCTCCCAGCATGGTCCTCGCTCCCGTTTAGTGGGCAGGGTGTGTGTGTGTGTCCTGAGGGTCAGAGAAAAAGAGGTGACTGCCTGCATTCTTCTGTCTTAACCCGGGCCTTTTTCAGCTGTGCGCCGTGGGTGTAGCTGCCCGGCTCTGGCCCAGCTTCCTCTGCCCACTTTGTGATCGTGTGACCCTTTGGCGCAGCCAGCCTTGCTCTGCTCTCTTTCTCCAGCAGAGCAGGATTTGTTGTAGGTTCAGGGTACCTGGTTTCCTTGCTCTGTGCTGGTTGTCAGCTGTGCAAACGTCTGGCCTTTTTTGTCGGTGTCATACGTGTTGTGCTTCCTTGGGAGTCCCTCAGCGAAACGGGCAGTGGGCGCCTCCCAGGAGTGTCTCATGTCCTGGTGTAAGATCACATGAAGGAATCCCTTGGTGTGTGTCGAGCTTGGCCACTTCCCTCCAGTTTTCCTGCCACCTGTGTCCGGGCCATCTAGGATTAGGCTTGGCATAATGGGCCCCAAGAGGCAGGGCGGTCTGCAGGCACACAGCTTCTTCTTGGGGGGCCATTTGAGATGGAGGGACCAGGGTTTAAGGGTGAGGCCTTTTCGAGCTCTTGGTGCATTGAAACTCCTTGGGCCAGGCCTGGTAGCCTGAGGCTCTAGCTTCTGAATTGGTGGAAAATCCTAGAGGCAAGATTCGGCCTCTAGAGGAGCCCCGTCTATGGGTGCCCACTATGTGCAGACTTCAGAGCCGGTTTTTCTCTGTGTTGAGTTGGCGAGGAAGAAGGCCCCGAATTTGAAGTTGAAAGCCCCAGCTGAGGTCGCATGGGGTGCTGCTGGGGCCTGTAATGCCGAGGTCCAGGCACATGTGGCAGCATCGCCGTCCTCTGGGTATTCTGGGCCTGCCCGGCCTTGGTGGCGTTCCTGGTGCCATGCTCTTGAGAGTCATTGTCCTAACCTGGTGCGCTGGATTCCAGCTGGGACCAGGGGAGGGGAATTTCAAGGCCAGCCACGAGTGTGCGGTTTTTTGGTGATGGGGAAGATGTTTGATCTGCCCTGGTGGCCGATATCTTGCTTGGACCACACTTCTGCTGTTTGCCCTTGGCTTGGACATTCGTGCTCGAGGACCGGGGAGTTAGGGAGGCTGCGGCATGGGACCGAGGAACCGCCGTTGACACACGGGTCACGCGAACGCTGGCACAACACGCACCCGGCGCACCTGACACAGCACAACATACATGGCACAAGGCCTTGCCCTGGGAGTTGGGGAAAAGCACCCAGAACAGCCTCATCGCTAGGCCCATGAAGTCGCAGAGGTGTAGGGAAAGCGAATGAGACGGTAAAGGCACGAGCCAGCAGTGTGGGGAAGGGCAGTGCCCTGCGCCGGGATCATGTTCTCATAGAAGCTTCCGATTTGCCTGTCCCTCCCAGGTAGATTGGCCCCGTCAACGAGCCGTCATCATCCAGTTGCCCGGAGCGTCGTGCACAATGCTGAGGAGCCAGGGCTGTGGGCAGTGCTGCCATGACCGAAGACTGACCTTCCCACCCTGTTGCGGGATCGGGGATGGCTGGGCACGGTAAGCTTTTCCTAGTCCCGAAGGCACACTTTGCATGCGGGACCTTCCGGAGCTGCAGGGCTCCGGTGTGCTGCATGCTGAGACCCACCGGCAGTGAGGGTGCTCTGGCCCTCTGGCTCAGGGGTGCTGCCACAGGTACTCCAGCCCGGTCGGGTTCCTGGAGGGCCTCGGCCGCCTGAACGAACCGCACGTGCCGCTGGCCTTCCGTCCTCCTCGCACGTGCACGGATCGATGATGAAACCCACAAATCATTCCTTGGAAATCTGAACAAAATGAGTGAAAACTCACAACCGTCTCTCTCATCGTGACTGAGGTCCAGCACGTTGCCCGAAGTAGGGAGAGTGGCAGGGAGGAAACGCTGATTTGATACCGCCCCCAACCCAACTGCCAGCCTTTCCCCCCCCCTGGGAGAAAATCACCGCCATGCTTGCAGAAAAGCCGCATGTCCTCAGAGTCCAGGCCGCATTCCCCAAAGGGTTTCCCTTCATGAAAACCCCAGGTGGTTGCCGGGCACTGTTGTCAGGAAGCCTGTGTGCTGTGGTTTTTGGAGCGCCTGAGACAATGCGGCCTGAAGCACACGTAGCGTGCAGAATCGTGACCAAGGCGAAGCTTGTAGTACAAGCTCTCAGGACCCGTGATCGGCAGGACAGGGAAGCCCATAGGCCAGCCCTGTCTTGCGGGCATCCTAGGATCCCGCGCCTGGCCTGGGCACAGACTGGTGCCCATGCAGCTGGGAGCCTGGAAAGAGAGGTTCGGGCTACTCGCCAGGCAGCTCCCCATCCCTCGGCAACTGGAGACACTCGCTAGCTTGTCCAGCCGTGCGTGGTGGCGGTTTCCCAGCTTAAAATTCTTTGTGTAGAAGGGTCCCATGGCTCTCGGGTCCCAGAGAGGCAGTCAGAAAGGAAGCATATTGGTGGAGGTTGTTTTTGGAGCCTTGTCCTGAAGTGTGGAACTCGCCGTCGCCTTCGCCAGGGCCTCCCAGCATGGTCCTTGCTCCCGTTTAGTGGGTAGGGTGTGTGTGTGTGTCCTGCGGGTCAGAGCAAAAGAGGTGACTGCCTTCATTCTTCTGTCTTAACCCGGGCCTTTTTCAGCTGTGCGCTGTGGGTGTAGCTGCCCGGCTCTGGCCCAGCTTCCTCTGCCCATTTTGTGATCGTGTGACCCTTTGGCGCAGCCAGCCTTGCTCTGCTCTCTTTCTCCAGCAGAGCAGGATTTGTTGTAGGTTCAGGGTACCTGGTTTCCTTGCTCTGTGCTGGTTGTCAGCTGTGCAAACGTCTGGCCTTTTTTGTCGGTGTCATACGTGTTGTGCTTCCTTGGGAGTCCCTCAGCGAAACGGGCAGTGGGCGCCTCCCAGGAGTGTCTCATATCCTGGTGTAAGATCACATGAAGGAATCCCTTGGTGTGTGTCGGGCTTGGCCACTTCCCTCCAGTTTTCCAGCCACCTGTGTCTGGGCCATCTAGGATTAGGCTTGGCATAATGGGCCCCAAGAGGCAGGGCGGTCTGCAGGCACACAGCTTCTTCTTGGGGGGCCATTTGAGATGGAGGGACCAGGGTTTAAGGATGAGGGCTTTTCGAGCACTTGGTGCGTTGCAACTCCTTGGGCCAATCCTGGTAGCCTGAGGCGCTAGCTTCTGAATTGGTGGAAAATCCTAGGAGCAAGATTCGGCCTCTAGAGGAGCCCCGTCTATGGGTGCCCACTATGTGCAGACTTCAGAGCCGGTTTTTCTCTGTGTTGAGTTGGCGAGGAAGAAGGCCCCGAATTTGAGGTAGAAAGCCCCAGCTGAGGTCGCATGGGGTGCTGCTGGGGCCTGTAATGCCGAGGTCCAGGCACATGTGGCAGCATCGCCGTCCTCTGGGTATTCTGGGCCTGCCTGGCCTTGGTGGCGTTCCTGGTGCCATGCTCTTGAGAGTCATTGTCCTAACCTGGTGCGCTGGATTCCAGCTGGGACCAGGGAAGGGGAATTTCAAGGCCAGCCACGAGTGTGCGGTGTTTTGGTGATGGGGAGGATGTTTGGTCTGCCCTGGTGGCCGACATCTTGCTTGGACCACACTTCTGCTGTTCGCCCTTGGCTTGGACATTCGTGCTCGAGGACCGGGGAGTTAGGGAGGCTGCGGCATGGGACCGAGGAACCGCTGTTGACACACGGGTCACGCGAACGCTGGCACAACCCGCACCCGGTGCACCTGACACAGCACAACATACATGGCACAAGGCCTTGCCCTGGGAGTTGGGGAAAAGCACCCAGAACAGCCTCATAGCTAGGCCCATGAAGTCGCAGAGGTGTAGGGAAAGCGAATGAGACGGTAAAGGCACGAGCCAGCAGTGTGGGGAAGGGCAGTGCCCTGCGCCGGGATCATGTTCTCATAGAAGCTTCTGATTTGCCTGTCCCTCCCAGGTAGATTGGCCCCGTCAACGAGCCGTCATCATCCAGTTGCCCGGAGCGTCGTGCACAATGCTGAGGAGCCAGGGCTGTGGGCAGTGCTGCCATGACCGAAGACTGACCTTCCCACCCTGTTGCGGGATCGGGGATGGCTGGGCACGGTAAGCTTTTCCTAGTCCCGAAGGCACACTTTGCATGCGGGACCTTCCGGAGCTGCAGGGCTCCGGTGTGCTGCATGCTGAGACCCACCGGCAGTGAGGGTGCTCTGGCCCTCTGGCTCAGGGGTGCTGCCACAGGTACTCCAGCCCGGTCGGGTTCCTGGAGGGCCTCGGCCGCCTGAACGAACCGCACGTGCCGCTGGCCTTCCGTCCTCCTCGCACGTGCACGGATCGATGATGAAACCCACAAATCATTCCTTGGAAATCTGAACAAAATGAGTGAAAACTCACAACCGTCTCTCTCATCGTGACTGAGGTCCAGCACGTTGCCCAAAGTAGGGAGAGTGGCAGGGAGGAAACGCTGATCAGACACCGCCCCCAACCCAACTGCCTGCCTTTCCCCCCCCCTGGGAGAAAATCACCGCCATGCTTGCAGAAAAGCCGCATGTCCTCAGAGTCCAGGCCGCATTCCCCAAAGGGTTTCCCTTCATGAAAACCCCAGGTGGTTGCCGGGCACTGTTGTCAGGAAGCCTGTGTGCTGTGGTTTTTGGAGCGCCTGAGACAATGCGGCCTGAAGCACACGTAGCGTGCAGAATCGTGACCAAGGCGAAGCTTGTAGTACAAGCTCTCAGGACCCGTGATCGGCAGGACAGGGAAGCCCATAGGTCAGCCCTGTCTTGCGGGCATCCTAGGATCCCGCGCCTGGCCTGGGCACAGACTGGTGCCCATGCAGCTGTGAGCCTGGAAAGAGAGGGTCGGGCTACTCGCCAGGCAGCTCCCCACCCCTCGGCAACTGGAGACACTCGCTAGCTTGTCCAGCCGTGCGTGGTGGCGGTTTCCCAGCTTAAAATTCTTTGTGTAGAAGGGTTCCATGGCTCTCGGGTCCCAGAGAGGCAGTCAGAAAGGAAGCATATTGGTGGAGGTTGTTTTTGGAGCCTTGTCCTGAAGTGTGGAACTCGCTGTCGCCTTCGCCAGGGCCTCCCAGCATGGTCCTCGCTCCCGTTTAGTGGGTAGGGTGTGTGTGTGTGTCCTGCGGGTCAGAGCAAAAGAGGTGACTGCCTTCATTCTTCTGTCTTAACCCGGGCCTTTTTCAGCTGTGCGCCGTGGGTGTAGCTGCCCGGCTCTGGCCCAGCTTCCTCTGCCCATTTTGTGATCGTGTGACCCTTTGGCGCAGCCAGCCTTGCTCTGCTCTCTTTCTCCAGCAGAGCAGGATTTGTTGTAGGTTCAGGGTACCTGGTTTCCTTGCTCTGTGCTGGTTGTCAGCTGTGCAAACGTCTGGCCTTTTTTGTCGGTGTCATACGTGTTGTGCTTCCTTGGGAGTCCCTCAGCGAAACGGGCAGTGGGCGCCTCCCAGGAGTGTCTCATGTCCTGGTGTAAGATCACATGAAGGAATCCCTTGGTGTGTGTCGGGCTTGGCCACTTCCCTCCAGTTTTCCAGCCACCTGTGTCTGGGCCATCTAGGATTAGGCTTGGCATAATTGGCCCCAAGAGGCAGGGCGGTCTGCAGGCACACAGCTTCTTCTTGGGGGGCCATTTGCGATGGAGGGACCAGGGTTTAAGGGTGAGGGCTTTTCGAGCACTTGGTGCGTTGCAACTCCTTGGGCCAATCCTGGTAGCCTGAGGCGCGAGCTTCTGAATTGGTGGAAAATCCTAGGAGCAAGATTCGGCCTCTAGAGGAGCCCCGTCTATGGGTGCCCACTATGTGCAGACTTCAGAGCCGGTTTTTCTCTGTGTTGAGTTGGCGAGGAAGAAGGCCCCGAATTTGAGGTAGAAAGCCCCAGCTGAGGTCGCATGGGGTGCTGCTGGGGCCTGTAATGCCGAGGTCCAGGCACATGTGGCAGCATCGCCGTCCTCTGGGTATTCTGGCCCTGCCTGGCCTTGGTGGCGTTCCTGGTGCCATGCTCTTGAGAGTCATTGTCCTAACCTGGTGCGCTGGATTCCAGCTGGGACCAGGGGAGGGGAATTTCAAGGCCAGCCACGAGTGTGCGGTGTTTTGGTGATGGGGAGGATGTTTGGTCTGCCCTGGTGGCCGACATCTTGCTTGGACCACACTTCTGCTGTTCGCCCTTGGCTTGGACATTCGTGCTCGAGGACCGGGGAGTTAGGGAGGCTGCGGCATGGGACCGAGGAACCGCCGTTGACACACGGGCCACGCGAACGCTGGCACAACCCGCACCCGGTGCACCTGACACAGCACAACATACATGGCACAAGGCCTTGCCCTGGGAGTTGGGGAAAAGCACCCAGAACAGCCTCATCGCTAGGCCCATGAAGTCGCAGAGGTGTAGGGAAAGCGAATGAGACGGTAAAGGCACGAGCCAGCAGTGTGGGGAAGGGCAGTGCCCTGCGCCGGGATCATGTTCTCATAGAAGCTTCCGATTTGCCTGTCCCTCCCAGGTAGATTGGCCCCGTCAACGAGCCGTCATCATCCAGTTGCCCGGAGCGTCGTGCACAATGCTGAGGAGCCAGGGCTGTGGGCAGTGCTGCCATGACCGAAGCCTGACCTTCCCACCCTGTTGCGGGATCGGGGATGGCTGGGCACGGTAAGCTTTTCCTAGTCCCGAAGGCACACTTTGCATGCGGGACCTTCCGGAGCTGCAGGGCTCCGGTGTGCTGCATGCTGAGACCCACCGGCAGTGAGGGTGCTCTGGCCCTCTGGCTCAGGGGTGCTGCCACAGGTACTCCAGCCCGGTCGGGTTCCTGGAGGGCCTCGGCCGCCTGAACGAACCGCACGTGCCGCTGGCCTTCCGTCCTCCTCGCACGTGCACGGATCGATGATGAAACCCACAAATCATTCCTTGGAAATCTGAACAAAATGAGTGAAAACTCACAACCGTCTCTCTCATCGTGACTGAGGTCCAGCACGTTGCCCGAAGTAGGGAGAGTGGCAGGGAGGAAACGCTGATCCGACACCGCCCCCAACCCAACTGCCTGCCTTTCCCCCCCCCTGGGAGAAAATCACCGCCATGCTTGCAGAAAAGCCGCATGTCCTCAGAGTCCAGGCCGCATTCCCCAAAGGGTTTCCCTTCATGAAAACCCCAGGTGGTTGCCGGGCACTGTTGTCAGGAAGCCTGTGTGCTGTGGTTTTTGGAGCGCCTGAGACAATGCGGCCTGAAGCACACGTAGCGTGCAGAATCGTGACCAAGGCGAAGCTTGTAGTACAAGCTCTCAGGACCCGTGATCGGCAGGACAGGGAAGCCCATAGGCCAGCCCTGTCTTGCGGGCATCCTAGGATCCCGCGCCTGGCCTGGGCACAGACTGGTGCCCATGCAGCTGGGAGCCTGGAAAGAGAGGGTCGGGCTACTCGCCAGGCAGCTCCCCACCCCTCGGCAACTGGAGACACTCGCTAGCTTGTCCAGCCGTGCGTGGTGGAGGTTTCCCAGCTTAAAATTCTTTGTGTAGAAGGGTCCCATGGCTCTCGGGTCCCAGAGAGGCAGTCAGAAAGGAAGCATATTGGTGGAGGTTGTTTTTGGAGCCTTGTCCTGAAGTGTGGAACTCGCCGTCGCCTTCGCCAGGGCCTCCCAGCATGGTCCTTGCTCCCGTTTAGTGGGTAGGGTGTGTGTGTGTGTCCTGCGGGTCAGAGCAAAAGAGGTGACTGCCTTCATTCTTCTGTCTTAACCCGGGCCTTTTTCAGCTGTGCGCCGTGGGTGTAGCTGCCCGGCTCTGGCCCAGCTTCCTCTGCCCATTTTGTGATCGTGTGACCCTTTGGCGCAGCCAGCCTTGCTCTGCTCTCTTTCTCCAGCAGAGCAGGATTTGTTGTAGGTTCAGGGTACCTGGTTTCCTTGCTCTGTGCTGGTTGTCAGCTGTGCAAACGTCTGGCCTTTTTTGTCGGTGTCATACGTGTTGTGCTTCCTTGGGAGTCCCTCAGCGAAACGGGCAGTGGGCGCCTCCCAGGAGTGTCTCATGTCCTGGTGTAAGATCACATGAAGGAATCCCTTGGTGTGTGTCGGGCTTGGCCACTTCCCTCCAGTTTTCCAGCCACCTGTGTCTGGGCCATCTAGGATTAGGCTTGGCATAATGGGCCCCAAGAGGCAGGGCGGTCTGCAGGCACACAGCTTCTTCTTGGGGGGCCATTTGAGATGGAGGGACCAGGGTTTAAGGGTGAGGGCTTTTCGAGCACTTGGTGCGTTGCAACTCCTTGGGCCAATCCTGGTAGCCTGAGGCGCTAGCTTCTGAATTGGTGGAAAATCCTAGGAGCAAGATTCGGCCTCTAGAGGAGCCCCGTCTATGGGTGCCCACTATGTGCAGACTTCAGAGCCGGTTTTTCTCTGTGTTTAGTTGGCGAGGAAGAAGGCCCCGAATTTGAGGTAGAAAGCCCCAGCTGAGGTCGCATGGGGTGCTGCTGGGGCCTGTAATGCCGAGGTCCAGGCACATGTGGCAGCATCGCCGTCCTCTGGGTATTCTGGGCCTGCCTGGCCTTGGTGGCGTTCCTGGTGCCATGCTCTTGAGAGTCATTGTCCTAACCTGGTGCGCTGGATTCCAGCTGGGACCAGGGGAGGGGAATTTCAAGGCCAGCTACGAGTGTGCGGTGTTTTGGTGATGGGGAGGATGTTTGGTCTGCCCTGGTGGCCGACATCTTGCTTGGACCACACTTCTGCTGTTCGCCCTTGGCTTGGACATTCGTGCTCGAGGATCGGGGAGTTAGGGAGGCTGCGGCATGGGACCGAGGAACCGCCGTTGACACACGGGCCACGCGAACGCTGGCACAACCCGCACCCGGTGCACCTGACACAGCACAACATACATGGCACAAGGCCTTGCCCTGGGAGTTGGGGAAAAGCACCCAGAACAGCCTCATCGCTAGGCCCATGAAGTCGCAGAGGTGTAGGGAAAGCGAATGAGACGGTAAAGGCACGAGCCAGCAGTGTGGGGAAGGGCAGTGCCCTGCGCCGGGATCATGTTCTCATAGAAGCTTCCGATTTGCCTGTCCCTCCCAGGTAGATTGGCCCCGTCAACGAGCCGTCATCATCCAGTTTCCCGGAGCGTCGTGCACAATGCTGAGGAGCCAGGGCTGTGGGCAGTGCTGCCATGACCGAAGACTGACCTTCCCACCCTGTTGCGGGATCGGGGATGGCTGGGCACGGTAAGCTTTTCCTAGTCCCGAAGGCACACTTTGCATGCGGGACCTTCCGGAGCTGCAGGGCTCCGGTGTGCTGCATGCTGAGACCCACCGGCAGTGAGGGTGCTCTGGCCCTCTGGCTCAGGGGTGCTGCCACAGGTACTCCAGCCCGGTCGGGTTCCTGGAGGGCCTCGGCCGCCTGAACGAACCGCACGTGCCGCTGGCCTTCCGTCCTCCTCGCACGTGCACGGATCGATGATGAAACCCACAAATCATTCCTTGGAAATCTGAACAAAATGAGTGAAAACTCACAACCGTCTCTCTCATCGTGACTGAGGTCCAGCACGTTGCCCGAAGTAGGGAGAGTGGCAGGGAGGAAACGCTGATCCGACACCGCCCCCAACCCAACTGCCTGCCTTTCCCCCCCCCTGGGAGAAAATCACCGCCATGCTTGCAGAAAAGCCGCATGTCCTCAGAGTCCAGGCCGCATTCCCCAAAGGGTTTCCCTTCATGAAAACCCCAGGTGGTTGCCGGGCACTGTTGTCAGGAAGCCTGTGTGCTGTGGTTTTTGGAGCGCCTGAGACAATGCGGCCTGAAGCACACGTAGCGTGCAGAATCGTGACCAAGGCGAAGCTTGTAGTACAAGCTCTCAGGACCCGTGATCGGCAGGACAGGGAAGCCCATAGGCCAGCCCTGTCTTGCGGGCATCCTAGGATCCCGCGCCTGGCCTGGGCACAGACTGGTGCCCATGCAGCTGGGAGCCTGGAAAGAGAGGGTCGGGCTACTCGCCAGGCAGCTCCCCACCCCTCGGCAACTGGAGACACTCGCTAGCTTGTCCTGCCGTGCGTGGTGGCGGTTTCCCAGCTTAAAATTCTTTGTGTAGAAGGGTCCCATGGCTCTCGGGTCCCAGAGAGGCAGTCAGAAAGGAAGCATATTGGTGGAGGTTGTTTTTGGAGCCTTGTCCTGAAGTGTGGAACTCGCCGTCGCCTTCGCCAGGGCCTCCCAGCATGGTCCTTGCTCCCGTTTAGTGGGTAGGGTGTGTGTGTGTGTCCTGCGGGTCAGAGCAAAAGAGGTGACTGCCTTCATTCTTCTGTCTTAACCCGGGCCTTTTTCAGCTGTGCGCCGTGGGTGTAGCTGCCCGGCTCTGGCCCAGCTTCCTCTGCCCATTTTGTGATCGTGTGACCCTTTGGCGCAGCCAGCCTTGCTCTGCTCTCTTTCTCCAGCAGAGCAGGATTTGTTGTAGGTTCAGGGTACCTGGTTTCCTTGCTCTGTGCTGGTTGTCAGCTGTGCAAACGTCTGGCCTTTTTTGTCGGTGTCATACGTGTTGTGCTTCCTTGGGAGTCCCTCAGCGAAACGGGCAGTGGGCCCCTCCCAGGAGTGTCTCATGTCCTGGTGTAAGATCACATGAAGGAATCCCTTGGTTTGTGTCGGGCTTGGCCACTTCCCTCCAGTTTTCCAGCCACCTGTGTCCGGGCCATCAAGTATTAGGCTTGGCATAATGGGCCCCAAGAGGCAGGGCGGTCTGCAGGCACACAGCTTCTTCTTGGGGGTCCATTTGAGATGGAGGGACCAGGGTTTAAGGGTGAGGGCTTTTCGAGAACTTGGTGCATTGAAACTCCTTGGGCCAGGCCTGGTAGCCTGAGGCGCTAGCTTCTGAATTGGTGGAAAATCCTAGAGGCAAGATTCGGCCTCTAGAGTGGCCCCGTCTATGGGTGCCCACTATGTGCAGACTTTAGAGCCGGTTTTTCTCTGTGTTGAGTTGGCGAGGAAGAAGGCCCTGAATTTGAGGTAGAAAACCCCAGCTGAGGTCGCATGGGGTGCTGCTGGGGCCTGTAATGCCGAGGTTCAGGCACATGTGGCAGCATCGCCGTCCTCTGGGTATTCTGGGCCTGCCCGGCCTTGGTGGCATTCCTGGTGCCATGCTCTTGAGAGTCATTGTCCTAACCTGGTGCGCTGGATTCCAGCTGAGACCAGGGGAGGGGAATTTCAAGGCCAGCCACGAGTGTGCAGTGTTTTGGTGATGGGGAGGATGTTTGGTCTGCCCTGGTGGCCGACATCTTGCTTGGACCACACTTCTGCTGTTCGCCCTTGGCTTGGACATTCGTGCTCGAGGACCGGGGAGTTAGGGAGGCTGCGGCATGGGACCGAGGAACCGCCGTTGACACACGGGCCACGCGAACGCTGGCACAACACGCACCCGGCGCACCTGACACAGCACAACATACATGGCACAAGGCCTTGCCTTGGGAGTTGGGGAAAAGCACCCAGAACAGCCTCATCGCTAGGCCCATGAAGTCGCAGAGGTGTAGGGAAAGCGAATGAGACGGTAAAGGCACGAGCCAGCAGTGTGGGGAAGGGCAGTGCCCTGCGCCGGGATCATGTTCTCATAGAAGCTTCCGATTTGCCTGTCCCTCCCAGGTAGATTGGCCCCGTCAACGAGCCGTCATCATCCAGTTGCCCGGAGCGTCGTGCACAATGCTGAGGAGCCAGGGCTGTGGGCAGTGCTGCCATGACCAAAGACTGACCTTCCCACCCTGTTGCGGGATCGAAGATGGCTGGGCACGGTAAGCTTTTCCTAGTACCGAAGGCACACTTTGCATGCGGGGCCTTCCGGAGCTGCAGGGCTCCGGTGTGCTGCATGCTGAGACCCACCGGCAGTGAGGGTGCTCTGGCCCTCTGGCTCAGGGGTGCTGCCACAGGCACTCCAGGCCGGTCGGGTTCCTGGAGGGCCTCGGCCGACTGAACGAACCGCACGTGCCGCTGGCCTCCCGTCCTCCTCGCACGTGCACGGATCGATGATGAAACCCACAAATCATTCCTTGGAAATCTGAACAAAATGAGTGAAAACTCACAACCGTCTCTCTCATCGTGACTGAGGTCCAGCACGTTGCCCGAAGTAAGGAGAGTCGCAGGGAGGGAACGCTGATCCGACACCGCCCCCAACCCAACTGCCAGCCTTTTTCCCCCCCTGGGAGAAAATCACCGCCATGTTTGCAGAAAAGCCGCATGTCCTCAGAGTCCAGGCCGCATTCCCCAAAGGGTTTCCCTTCATGAAAACCCCAGGTGGTTGCCTGGCACTGTTGTCAGGAAGCCTGTGTGCTGTGGTTTTTGGAGCGCCTGAGACAATGCGGCCTGAAGCACACGTAGCGTGCAGAATCGTGGCCAAGGCGAAGGTTGTAGTACAAGCTCTCAGGACCCGTGATCGGCAGGACAGGGAAGCCCATAGGCCAGCCCTGTCTTGCGGGCCTCCTAGGATCCCGCGACTGGCCTGGGCACAGACTGGTGCCCATGCAGCTGGGAGCCTGGAAAGAGAGGGTCGGGCTACTCGCCAGGCAGCTCCCCACCCCTCGGCAACTGGAGACACTCACTAGCTTGTCCAGCCGTGCGTGGTGGCGGTTTCCCAGCTTAAAATTCTTTGTGTAGAAGGGTCCCATGGCTCTCGGGTCCCAGAGAGGCAGTCAGAAAGGAAGCATATTGATGGAGGTTGTTTTTGGAGCCTTGTCCTGAAGTGTGGAACTCGCCGTCGCCTTCGCCAGGGCCTCCCAGCATGGTCCTCGCTCCCGTTTAGTGGGTAGGGTGTGTGTGTGTGTGTCCTGCGGGTCAGAACAAAAGAAGTGACTGCCTGCACTCTTCTGTCTTAACCCGGGCCTTTTTCAGCTGTGCGCCGTGGGTGTAGCTGTCCGGCCCTGGCCCAGCTTCCTCTGCCCACTTTGTGATCGTGTGACCCTTTGGCGCATCCAGCCTGGCTCTGCTCTCTTTGTCCAGCAGAGCAGGCTTTGTTGTAGGTTCAGGGTAGCTGGTTACCTTGCTCTGTGCTGGTTGTCAGCTGTGCAAACGTCTGGCCTTTTTTGTCAGTGTCATACATGTTGTGCTTCCTTGGGAGTCCCTCAGCGAAACGGGCAGTGGGCCCCTCCCAGGAGTTCCTCATGTCCTGGTGTAAGATCACATGAAGGAATCCCTTGGTGTGTGTCGGGCTTGGCCACTTCCCTCCAGTTTTCCAGCCACCTGTGTCCGGGCCATCTAGGATTAGGCTTGGCATAATGGGCCCCAAGAGGCAGGGCGGTCTGCAGGCACACAGCTTCTTCTTGGGGGGCCATTTGAGATGGAGGGACCAGGGTTTAAGGGTGAGGGCTTTTCGAGCTCTTGGTGCATTGAAACTCCTTGGGCCAGGCCTGGTAGCCTGAGGCGCTAGCTTCTGAATTGGTGGAAAATCCTAGAGGCAAGATTCGGCCTCTAGAGTGGCCCCGTCTATGGGTGCCCACTATGTGCAGACTTTAGAGCCGGTTTTTCTCTGTGTTGAGTTGGCGAGGAAGAAGGCCCTGAATTTGAGGTAGAAAGCCCCAGCTGAGGTCGCATGGGGTGCTGCTGGGGCCTGTAATGCCGAGGTCCAGGCACATGTGGCAGCATCGCCGTCCTCTGGGTATTCTGGGCCTGCCCGGCCTTGGTGGCGTTCCTGGTGCCATGCTCTTGAGAGTCATTGTCCTAACCTGGTTCGCTGGATTCCAGCTGGGACCAGGGGAGGGGAATTTCAAGGCCAGCCACGAGTGTGCAGTGTTTTGGTGATGGGGAGGATGTTTGGTCTGCCCTGGTGGCCGACATCTTGCTTGGACCATACTTCTGCTGTTCGCCCTTGGCTTGGACATTCGTGCTCGAGGACCGGGGAGTTAGGGAGGCTGCGGCATGGGACCGAGGAACCGCCGTTGACACACGGGCCACGCGAACGCTGGCACAACACGCACCCGGCGCACCTGACACAGCACAACATACATGGCACAAGGCCTTGCCCTGGGAGTTGGGGAAAAGCACCCAGAACAGCCTCATCGCTAGGCCCATGAAGTCGCAGAGGTGTAGGGAAAGCGAATGAGATGGTAAAGGCACGAGCCAGCAGTGTGGGGAAGGGCAGTGCCCTGCGCCGGGATCATGTTCTCATAGAAGCTTCCGATTTGCCTGTCCCTCCCAGGTAGATTGGCCCCGTCAACGAGCCGTCATCATCCTGTTGCCCGGAGCGTCGTGCACAATGCTGAGGAGCCAGGTCTGTGGGCAGTGCTGCCATGACCGAAGACTGACCTTCCCACCCTGTTGCGGGATCGGGGATGGCTGGGCACGGTAAGCTTTTCCTAGTCCCGAAGGCACACTTTGCATGCGGGACCTTCCGGAGCTGCAGGGCTCCGGTGTGCTGCATGCTGAGACCCACCGGCAGTGAGGGTGCTCTGGCCCTCTGGCTCAGGGGTGCTGCCACAGGCACTCCAGGCCGGTCGGGTTCCTGGAGGGCCTCGGCCGACTGAACGAACCGCTCGTGCCGCTGGCCTTCAGTCCTCCTCGCACGTGCACGGATCGATGATGAAACCCACAAATCATTCCTTGGAAATCTGAACAAAATGAGTGAAAACTCACAACCGTCTCTCTCATCATGACTGAGGTCCAGCACGTTGCCCGAAGTAGGGAGAGTCGCAGGGAGGGAACGCTGATCCGACACCGCCCCCAACCCAACTGCCAGCCTTTTCCCCCCCCTGGGAGAAAATCACCGCCATGTTTGCAGAAAAGCCGCATGTCCTCAGAGTCCAGGCCGCATTCCCCAAAGGGTTTCCCTTCATGAAAACCCCAGGTGGTTGCCTGGCACTGTTGTCAGGAAGCCTGTGTGCTGTGGTTTTTGGAGCGCCTGAGACAATGCGGCCTGAAGCACACGTAGCGTGCAGAATCGTGGCCAAGGCGAAGCTTGTAGTACAAGCTCTCAGGACCCGTGATCGGCAGGACAGGGAAGCCCATAGGCCAGCCCTGTCTTGCGGGCATCCTAGGATCCCGCGACTGGCCTGGGCACAGACTGGTGCCCATGCAGCTGGGAGCCTGGAAAGAGAGGGTCGGGCTACTCCCCAGGCAGCTCCCCACCCCTCGGCAACTGGAGACACTCACTAGCTTGTCCAGCCGTGCGTGGTGGCGGTTTCCCAGCTTAAAATTCTTTGTGTAGAAGGGTCCCATGGCTCTCGGGTCCCAGAGAGGCAGTCAGAAAGGAAGCATATTGATGGAGGTTGTTTTTGGAGCCTTGTCCTGAAGTGTGGAACTCGCCGTCGCCTTCGCCAGGGCCTCCCAGCATGGTCCTCGCTCCCGTTTAGTGGGTAGGGTGTGTGTGTGTGTGTCCTGCGGGTCAGAACAAAAGAAGTGACTGCCTGCACTCTTCTGTCTTAACCCGGGCCTTTTTCAGCTGTGCGCCGTGGGTGTAGCTGACCGGCCCTGGCCCAGCTTCCTCTGCCCACTTTGTGATCGTGTGACCCTTTGGCGCAGCCAGCCTTGCTCTGCTCTCTTTGTCCAGCAGAGCAGGCTTTGTTGTAGGTTCAGGGTAGCTGGTTTCCTTGCTCTGTGCTGGTTGTCAGCTGTGCAAACGTCTGGCCTTTTTTGTCAGTGTCATACATGTTGTGCTTCCTTGGGAGTCCCTCAGCGAAACGGGCTGTGGGCCCCTCCCAGGACTGTCTCATGTCCTGGTGTAAGATCACATGAAGGAATCCCTTGGTGTGTGTCAGGCTTGGCCACTTCCCTCCAGTTTTCCAGCCACCTGTGTCCGGGCCATCTAGGATTAGGCTTGGCATAATGGGCCCCAAGAGGCAGGGCGGTCTGCAGGCACACAGCTTCTTCTTGGGGGGCCATTTGAGATGGAGGGACCAGGGTTTAAGGGTGAGGGCTTTTCGAGCTCTTGGTGCATTGAAACTCCTTGGGCCAGGCCTGGTAGCCTGAGTCGCTAGCTTCTGAATTGGTGGAAAATCCTAGAGGCAAGATTCGGCCTCTAGAGTGGCCCCGTCTATGGGTGCCCACTATGTGCAGACTTTAGAGCCGGTTTTTCTCTGTGTTGAGTTGGCGAGGAAGAACGCCCTGAATTTGAGGTAGAAAAACCCAGCTGAGGTCGCATGGGGTGCTGCTGGGGCCTGTGATGCCGAGGTCCAGGCACATGTGGCAGCATCGCCGTCCTCTGGGTATTCTGGGCCTGCCCGGCCTTGGTGGCGTTCCTGGTGCCATGCTCTTGAGAGTCATTGTCCTAACCTGGTGCGCTGGATTCCAGCTGGGACCAGGGGAGGGGAATTTCAAGGCCAGCCACGAGTGTGCAGTGTTTTGGTGATGGGGAGGATGTTTGGTCTGCCCTGGTGGCCAACATCTTGCTTGGACCATACTTCTGCTGTTCGCCCTTGGCTTGGACATTCGTGCTCGAGGACCGGGGAGTTAGGGAGGCTGCGGCATGGGACCGAGGAACCGCCGTTGACACACGGGCCACGCCAATGCTGGCACAACATTCACCCGGCGCACCTGACACAGCACAACATACATGGCACAAGGCCTTGCCCTGGGCGTTGGAGAAAAGCACCCAGAACAGCCTCATCGCTAGGCCCATGAAGTCGCAGAGGTGTAGGGAAAGCGAATGAGACGGTAAAGGCACGAGCCAGCAGTGTGGGGAAGGGCAATGCCCTGCGCCGGGATCATGTTCTCATAGAAGCTTCCGATTTGCCTGTCCCTCCCAGGTAGATTGGCCCCGTCAACGAGCCGTCATCATCCAGTTGCCCGGAGCGTCGTGCACAATGCTGAGGAGCCAGGGCTGTGGGCAGTGCTGCCATGACCGAAGACTGACCTTCCCACCCTGTTGCGGGATCGGGGATGGCTGGGCACGGTAAGCTTTTCCTAGTCCCGAAGGCACACTTTGCATGCGGGACCTTCCGGAGCTGCAGGGCTCCGGTGTGCTGCATGCTGAGACCCACCGGCAGTGAGGGTGCTCTGGCCCTCTGGCTCAGGGGTGCTGCCACAGGCACTCCAGGCCGGTCGGGTTCCTGGAGGGCCTCGGCCGACTGAACGAACCGCACGTGCCGCTGGCCTTCCGTCCTCCTCGCACGTGCACGGATCGATGATGAAACCCACAAATCATTCCTTGGAAATCTGAACAAAATGAGTGAAAACTCACAACCGTCTCTCTCATCGTGACTGAGGTCCAGCACGTTGCCCGAAGTAGGGAGAGTCGCAGGGAGGGAACGCTGATCCGACACCGCCCCCAACCCAACTGCCAGCCTTTTCCCCCCCCTGGGAGAAAATCACCGCCATGTTTGCAGAAAAGCCGCATGTCCTCAGAGTCCAGGCCGCATTCCCCAAAGGGTTTCCCTTCATGAAAACCCCAGGTGGTTGCCTGGCACTGTTGTCAGGAAGCCTGTGTGCTGTGGTTTTTGGAGCGCCTGAGACAATGCGGCCTGAAGCACACGTAGCGTGCAGAATCGTGGCCAAGGCGAAGCTTGTAGTACAAGTTCTCAGGACCCGTGATCGGCAGGACAGGGAAGCCCATAGGCCAGCCCTGTCTTGCGGGCATCCTAGGATCCCGCGACTGGCCTGGGCACAGACTGGTGCCCATGCAGCTGGGAGCCTGGAAAGAGAGGGTCGGGCTACTCGCCAGGCAGCTCCCCACCCCTCGGCAACTGGAGACACTCACTAGCTTGTCCAGCCATGCGTGGTGGCGGTTTCCCAGCTTAAAATTCTTTGTGTAGAAGGGTCCCATGGCTCTCGGGTCCCAGAGAGGCAGTCAGAAAGGAAGCATATTGATGGAGGTTGTTTTTGGAGCCTTGTCCTGAAGTGTGGAACTCGCCGTCGCCTTCGCCAGGGCCTCCCAGCATGGTCCTCGCTCCCGTTTAGTGGGTAGGGTGTGTGTGTGTGTGTCCTGCGGGTCAGAACAAAAGAAGTGACTGCCTGCACTCTTCTGTCTTAACCCGGGCCTTTTTCAGCTGTGCACCGTGGGTGTAGCTGTCCGGCCCTGGCCCAGCTTCCTCTGCCCACTTTGTGATCGTGTGACCCTTTGGCGCAGCCAGCCTTGCTCTGCTCTCTTTGTCCAGCAGAGCAGGCTTTGTTGTAGGTTCAGGGTAGCTGGTTTCCTTGCTCTGTGCTGGTTGTCAGCTGTGCAAACGTCTGGCCTTTTTTTTCGGTGTCATACATGCTGTGCTTCCTTGGGAGTCCCTCAGCGAAACGGGCAGTGGGCCCCTCCCAGGAGTGTCTCATGTCCTGGTGTAAGATCACATGAAGGAATCCCTTGGTGTGTGTCGGGCTTGGCCACTTCCCTCCAGTTTTCCAGCCACCTGTGTCCGGGCCATCTAGGATTAGGCTTGGCATAATGGGCCCCAAGAGGCAGGGCGGTCTGCAGGCACACAGCTTCTTCTTGGGGGGCCATTTGAGATGGAGGGACCAGGGTTTAAGGGTGAGGGCTTTTCGAACTCTTGGTGCATTGAAACTCCTTGGGCCAGGCCTGGTAGCCTGAGGCGCTAGCTTCTGAATTGGTGGAAAATCCTAGAGGCAAGATTCGGCCTCTAGAGTGGCCCCGTCTATGGGTGCCCACTATGTGCAGACTTTAGAGCCGGTTTTTCTCTGTGTTGAGTTGGCGAGGAAGAAGGCCCTGAATTTGAGGTAGAAAGCCCCAGCTGAGGTCGCATGGGGTGCTGCTGGGGCCTGTGATGCCGAGGTCCAGGCACATGTGGCATCATCGCCGTCCTCTGGGTATTCTGGGCCTGCCCGGCCTTGGTGGCGTTCCTGGTGCCATGCTCTTGAGAGTCATTGTCCTAACCTGGTGCGCTGGATTCCAGCTGGGACCAGGGGAGGGGAATTTCAAGGCCAGCCACGAGTGTGCAGTGTTTTGGTGATGGGGAGGATGTTTGGTCTGCCCTGGTGGCCGACATCTTGCTTGGACCATACTTCTGCTGTTCGCCCTTGGCTTGGACATTCGTGCTCGAGGACCGGGGAGTTAGGGAGGCTGCGGCATGGGACCGAGGAACCGCCGTTGACACACGGGCCACGCGAATGCTGGCACAACATGCACCCGGCGCACCTGACACAGCACAACATACATGGCACAAGGCCTTGCCCTGGGCGTTGGGGAAAAGCACCCAGAACAGCCTCATCGCTAGGCCCATGAAGTCGCAGAGGTGTAGGGAAAGCGAATGAGACAGTAAAGGCACGAGCCAGCAGTGTGGGGAAGGGCAATGCCCTGCGCCGGGATCATGTTCTCATAGAAGCTTCCGATTTGCCTGTCCCTCCCAGGTAGATTGGCCCCGTCAACGAGCCGTCATCATCCAGTTGCCCGGAGCGTCGTGCACAATGCTGAGGAGCCAGGGCTGTGGGCAGTGCTGCCATGACCAAAGACTGACCTTCCCACCCTGTTGCGGGATCGGGGATGGCTGGGCACGGTAAGCTTTTCCTAGTCCCGAAGGCACACTTTGCATGCGGGACCTTCCGGAGCTGCAGGGCTCCGGTGTTCCACATGCTGAGACCCACCAGCAATGAGGGAATTCTGGCTCTTTGGTTCAGGTGTACAGCTGCAGGTACTCCATTCATCCAGTTTTCTGTAATGCCTCAGCCCAGTCATCACACAGCATGTGCCACTGGCCTTTCGTCATCATCTAACATCCATGCATCCATGACGATACCCTCGAAACTTTCCTTAGATATGTAAACAAAATTGTTGAAAACTCACAACTGTCTCTCTCATTGTGACTGAGGTCCTGTACATTGCCCATTGTAGGGAGAGTTTCAGGAATGGAATGCTGCTCTGATTCCATCCCCACCCCCCTGCCAGGGATTTTCACCTTGAGAAACTCCCTGCCATGCTTGCAGATGAGCCGTTTATCCTCAGAGTCCTGGCCCTGTTGCCCAAAAGGTCTTTTCTGCATGAAAACCCTTGGTGGTGGCAAGGCAGTGGTGTCAGGGAACCTGCGTGCTGTAATTTTCATAGATCCCATGACAATGAGGCCTGATACACACCTTGCATTTCAAAATGTGGCCAGGGCAAAACTTCCAGGACAAGCTTTCAGGACCAGTGATTTCTAGGATACAGCACTGCCTCTGTTTCTTCAAAGAAGCCCATGGGCCAGCCTGTCTTGTGGGTATCCTAGGATTCCATGTTTGTCCTAAGGCAAGAGTGGTGCCCATGCAGGTGGGGGCCTGGAAAGAGAGGTTTGGCCTACTGGCCAGGCAGCTTCCCCACCCCTTGGCAACTGGAGACACTCACTAGCTTGTCCAACCATGTATGTTGGCTGGTTCCCAGTTTAGAATTCTCTGTGTAAATGTGTCCCATGGCTCTAGGTTCCCAGCGAGGTGGTCAGAAAGGAGGCATATTGGCGGAGTTTGTTTGCAGAGCCTCTGTTGTGAAGCGCAGAATTTTCCGTAGTCTTCACCTGGGCCTCGTGGCACAGTCCGCACTCAGGCCCTCTGGCTCAGGAGTGCAGCCACTGGCACTCCAGGTGGGTTGGGTCCCTGGAGGGCCTCATCCCTCCCACTGCATAACATGTGCCTCTGCCCTTTCATCGTCATCTTTCCTGCCTGGATTGATGATGATACTTCTAAAGCAGCCCTCTTTTGACTCCATTCTCTACTTCATGACCATTTTTGTCTGTTTTGAATTGGAATTAATAAGCCCTCTAATTTGATGTAGAGAAACTCAGCTGAGGTAACATGTGGTTCTGCTGTTGCCTGGAATACAGAGCACCAGGGTCGTATTCCATCATCATTGTATTCTCAGCATTCTATGGCTACCTGTCCCTTGTAGTGTTACTGGTTCCTTGCTCTAGAGACATTGACCTACCTAGAGTTGTCCCATCTCTTGTTGTAGGTTCAGCGTAGACATTTCCCATACTTTTGCCTAGTGCAAAGCCATATGAACTGGTAGTCTTTTTGGTGTCTGCATTATTCCTGTGCTTCATGGGGAGTTTTTGTTCCAAGATGAGCATAGGGCCAGGTGTTATAGCGTCTCATTTTCTGTCATGAAATCAGTGTTTAAGAATTCCTTCTTGCTGGGTGTGGTGGCACACACTTGTAATCCCTGTGCTTGGGAGGTGGAGACAGGAGGGATGACAAAGGTTCGAAGCCATCTACGCTGCTTTAGGAGACCCTGTACCCAAATAAAAAATATAAAATAAGCCTGGGAGTGTAGCCTTAAGGTAGAAGGGCTTCCAGGAACCCCAGTACCACCAAAAAAAGAATCCCTTCTTGTGAGTTGGGATTGGCAAGTTCTTTCAAACCTGTCTCGTGACCTCTGTCAACCTGGGCCTTCTCATAATAATACTCAGTATTACCTTTCCCTGGGGCATGTCGTTCTTCAGGCACACAACTTCATTTGGGGGTCCTCTAATTTGTAGGGACAAAGGTGTATTTGGTTGATTGCCATTCAAGCAATGTGTTTGTGGAGCCCTTTCAGGAAGTTCTAGTAGTATCAGGCCATTGCTTTTTAATTGGTGGAATTCTTGGAGCTTCTCGAGTAGCCCCACTTCTGTGTGCATTCCCTCTGAAGTCTTAAAAACCAGTTTCTCTGTGTTTAATTGGAGAGAATCAAAGCCCACAATTTTGATGTAGACAGCTGCAGCTGAGGTACCATGTGGAGCTGCTGCAGCTCGGAAAGCATGGACTCATGTTGATGGACTGCGTAACTGTCTCCATTTTTTATGACTGCTGGGCCATGGTGGTGTGCCTTTTACTTCTCTCTTGAGAGCAATTGATGTTACCTTGGGTATTGAAGTCCAGATGGTACTTTGACAGCAATTTCAAAGCCACCTATTGTTGTGTTTAGGGGATGATGAGGATGTTTGCAATATGCATGCTTCCCACTGACCCACTTTGCCCATGCTTCTTCTGTTCACCTACTTCATGGGCATTCATGATTAGAGGTTGGTGAAGTTGGGAGGGTGAGGCATGGGCGCCAGGCACAGCCACTGACTTACAGGTGGTTCATCCTCAGCACTACAGCAAGGCAGACTCACAACAACACTGCATGCATATCCCAAGGCCCTGCTTTATGAGTTAACAGAAATCACTGAGGAGGTCAGCCCATCAGTAGTTCCATAAGTATAAGACTTGCAAGCAAAGCCAATGAGATGGTAAAGGCATGGGCCAGCCAGCTTGGGGAAGGTGGGAGCCTTGTTCTGGGATGCTGTTTTCATGGAAGCTTCTGATTTACTTGAACCTCCCAGGTTGATTGACCCAAAAAGATGTGCCATTGTCACCTGGGAAGAGGGTCTTGGACAATGCTGAGCACTCCAGACCTTTGCCAATGTTCTTATGACAGAAAACTGAGCTTCACATCCTGCTTCAGGATTGGGGATGGCTGAGAATGGTTAGCTTTTCCTTTTCCAAAGGCACACTCTACCTGTTGGATGGGAATAAAATGAGTGAGCCGTGGTCCAGCACAGGAACTCTAATAGGTCATTTTGTGACAGGAGATTATGTGGTCAGGCAGTAGGGACCACAGAAATTTGGGTATTTGAAAACTAACCTGACTACTTTCATTGGAAAACATTGGTAGAATAGTTATTTTTCAAAGCACTCAATAAAGGTGTAAAATGGAAACTCTTTCAGAGTTTACCTGAAAGCATTATGCACAATAGGTATAGAGATAGGGGGAAAAGGACACAAATAGGTCCATGGGATAGTCCTATATCTATCCTTGGTCCATTAATTTATTATTTTGAGCTTCCAGATTTATCTGTGGGATCATATTTTGAGGTCATTTTTATGGCCAAAACTCAAAATATTGAGTTTTACTTTTTGTTTTTATTAAATAAAACCATGTATTAATTTTAAATAGAACATTGCATATATTTATTTTTTACTACATTTGTTCTGAATTATATACACATTATATACATATTAAATCTAGGTAAGAACAAGTGCATCATCACTAATAGTGTGTCTTTGAAGGTCTGTTCACCCATTTTGTTTGTTTATATTTTTAAGAATTTATCCATCACTTACCAAGGTCCATTCACTTTATATCTCATAAATTTATTGTTATCAAAATGTAATTATGTTTTATGCATAATTTGAGAAATATTTTATTTCCTCTCCTTATAATCTCACTTCTGGAAATTATTATTGCACTTTTCACTTCTATGAGTTTAACTGTTTTAGATACCCCATGTTTGTGATATAATATGTGTCATGATTTGAATTTTGAATGTCCCCTTAGCCCTCAGAGAAACAAGGTAGCAATGTTGGGAGCAGGGCTAGTTTACTAAGGATGGGCCCAAAAGGTATGGCCTTAAGAATTATAACAGGTTTTTTCTCTCCTTACTCTCTCTCTGCTTCTGGCCTCCATGATGCAAGCAGTGGAGCTCGTGTGCTCTCCTTCTCCCTTCTTCCTGCTGCCATTCCCTGATTTCCCCACCCTGTTCTAACATGGACTGAACCTGGAATCTTTAAGAAACTGTAAGTAAAAACCCTTCCTCTCAGTTCTGTGGTTGTCTTTAGAATTAGAGTGGTGAGAATCTTTACTGAAACAATATGTTACTTATCTCTCTGTATTTAGTTTATTGCACTTAAAACACTGTTCTCAGGTTAATCGTGTTGTCACATATAAAAGCATTAGGTGAAATATTTTTGTGGAATCATCACAATTCTTTAATTTTCTATCAAACCCTATTATTGGGATTAAGCATATTGTTTCTAGTTTTTTCTATTTATACACAATTATCTTGTATACATTTGAGTGCTTGCTTCACCAACTTGCTGCATCAAGTTGCTTCTATATATAATATTAATTCAATGCTTACATTTTTAGAAACCTTTAATGAATGCTTTAATATAATTTCTTTGATTTATTAATTTGTTAATGGAGATATAATTTTATAATAATAAAAGAATTTGAAATGAATATGCTGAGAAAATACTGATGTTTAAAAATAATTTTGTATAAAATAAATGTGATACAAAATATAATTATAATGGTTTGTTATAGAGGTAGAATAATGAATGTTCATTTTGGATTCTTACAACTGCTCATAAGTATATATTCTATTACAAAAAATTGATACTTTTTAAAGTGTTCTTGTACTTTGTAGATTGTGTGCAAAGAATGCAATGGAATCCCACCACTGAACCTGTGAACACATAATTTTGCTTTTTGTACCAGCCTAATTACTTGAGAAGAAATATAACAATACATTCCTGAGGTAACATTCAAATTTAACTACATTTATTTTTGTGGATTATTATTATTATTAGCTTAAGTAATCAGATATTTTACTTTATGTTGAAAAGGTCAATTAATACAACACATAATAAATAGGCATTATTTGTCTGGAAAATTATTCAAAGCTTCATTTTTCTCTAAGTTTAACATTCTCTTTAGCTTTGAGTAATATTATAAATATCATATAGAAATAATATAATTTCTATATCTTATGTATAGTTACCTAGTAAATGTTTATCTATATCACTCATATCCCCAAATGACATATCTTCCCACAATATGATGTCAGCTTCTAAGAGATGAGTTTTTCCTTCCTTGTGCCACCTCATAAAGAATTAGAAATAATGTCAACTCTCAACTAAAATGCCAGTAAAATTCTTACAATGTAAATAATTGTCTAAAAATACTGACATTGTTAGAAAATCTTGACACTGAAGTCTGCAGCATTATGGGCATGATGCACAGCCATAGGGCTAGACATAGTTGTGATGTTGCTGTCTGTAATTCAGTGTTGATCAGTATGTCCCAGAGAGGTAGAAGACTAAGAGCTCACTTCTGCCATGTACTGCAGGTTCAGTGTCCTCTTTTATACATTTGCCTGGATTTATGGTGACTTATAAAACAACTTTATTGGAATTTGAACAGAATGAACAACCAAACATTTTCCCTGAGACTACATCGAGTACAGGGACCATGTTAAGCAGACATTTGCAAACTTTACAGACAGTAGGTCAAGTGGTAAGACTCACAGGGACTGGGAGAATTGAAAAAAATTTTGATTTCTCAGGCTAAAGGTTATGAATTAGATATTATTCTCTAAATATACAATTGTAGAGTAAAATGGCTATTATTATGATGTTTGACTGATAGCACTCATGTACTACTTTGAAGATTTGCATTCTGAGAAATATTTGTGCCTACACTTCAACCATTTCATACCATGTTTTAGATAAAACAATCTTCTCAGTGGAAGTAGTCTAGTGAGGCCCAAGTACATTTCAGGGTGATAGAAGTTATGCTTCTTTAACTTTATCACTTAATTTAAAAAGTGTACACATCACCCAATTATTTGCTCATCTATAGTATCTCCTTCTTTGTCTAGAGTTCCTTCTATAATCCATTTTCCCCTGGTTTCCTCATATTAGGGAGAGCATCCTAGTTCTTATTGCTTGTGACAGACTATTCTCACGTAGCATAATGTTCTCCAGCTTTATTCATTTTCCTGTAAATGATGTAATTTTGTTCTTCTTTATGATTGAGTAAAATTTATTGTATACATACCCCATAGTTTTTTAATTCATTCATCTTTTTATGGATATCTTGGCTGGTTCCATAGTTTGGCAACCGTGAATTGTGCAGCTATGAACATAGATATGCATTCATTAGTTTGGTAGTTTGGTTTTCATTCTTTTGGGTAGTTACCTAGAAGTGTTATTTCTGGATTATATGGTAAGTTTGTTCTCATTCTTCTGAGGATCCTCCATACTGTTTTCCAAAGTGGTTGTACAATTTGCAATCCCACCAACAATGTATTAGAGTTTCTACTTCTCCACATCCTTGCCAGATTTGTTGTATGTGTGCATATATGCCTCTACTATCTTGTACTTTATTAAGATGTACAACTACGATACATCAATTAAAAATGAAAAAAGTGTATGGAGTCTGTAGTTCCAGTCATTTGAAAGAGTTGCAGCATATTTTAGTTTGAGTCTTCATATAGTCCCACAAGTGATATGTTTTGTTTTTCTGTGTTGAGGGCCTAATCTTTTAGATGTTTTGTGGAGGAAGCTAATCATGGAGGTATAACCCATCTTAAAATGTAGAATGTTTGAATTTATTTACTATTTACTATTCATTATTTCAGTACATTGGACACTTAAAGGGAAATTAAGTTTTCTTATGAATTAGCCTGAGTGAGACCTTTTGGGAAACTTTGATGCACATGTCTTAGAAAAAAAATAACCTATACATGTCTAATTAAGTATACATTCCTTATTCTGGAGCTTGTCTATCTAGAGTTAATTTTTTGAAACCTCCTTATCATGAACATTAAATTGTAAACATATGGGCAAGGCATGGTGGTGCACGCTTGCAATCCCAGTGCTTGGGAAGCTGAGAGAGGAGGATCACACATGTTCAAAGCCAGCCTCAGCTACTGAGTTAAGCTCTCAGCAACTTAGTGAGACCCTGTTTCCAAATAAAGTATAAGATAGGCCTGGGAGTATAGCGTGGAGGTAGAAAGTCCCTGAGTTCCACCCTCAGTACCGTATTTTTTTTTAAATTGTAAACATATTACTTATCAACTTCTCTGCCTTACATTGTGCTTGGAAGATGACAATGTTATTTGAATTACATAAAATTCTTTTCTGCTGTAACAGTTTTTCACAAGCAGTGACTCTATTGTACTCTACTCTTTTTTCTTTCTTATTAGAAGAATATCATTTCCCCCCTGCATTTCTGCATACATTGCCCTCAAGACAATGTATTATTTTGGGTATATACACAGAAGTTGATGGAACTGGAGAACATTATGCTAAGTAATATTATTCAGTCACAAAAACTAAAATAATCAGATCCTCTTCCTAATATGCAGAAACTAGGGAGGAAAAGTGTCATAGGAAAAACTCTACATTAAGAAGGAGGAACCATAGATGAGCAAATAAGGCAACCTAATTGAGGGAGATGGAAGGGAAAAGAGAGATATTTCCTAATATACATAATGTACATTCAAAAACATATTAAAGTCAATCACTAAGGCAAACATGAGGAGGGAGGGGAAAGTGAATCAAATGGGAATAGGGGAAGGGCTAAATGAGTGATGTGTGCATGTATGCCTCTACCATCTTGTACTTCATTAAGAAGTATGACTACAATGCACCAATAAAAAAGAAATTTAACAAAAACATGAAAATACACAGGAACTTTAAGGGCTTTTTAAAAATTTTAAATTCCAATAAATTAAAAAACCTACCTAGAAAATTTGATCCTTAAAAATGCTGGTGAGGATGTGGACAATGAGGAAATCTTTTATACTGTTGGTGAGAGTGCAAACTGGTTCAGCCACTATGGAGATCAGTGTGGAGATTCCTTAGAAAACTGGGAATGGATCCACCATATGATCCCACTCTCACTCTTGGGTATTTTTCTAAAGGGGTTGAAATCAGAGAACTGCAGTAACATATGCATACCCATGTTTATAGCAGTGTAATTCATAATAGCCAAAAATATGGAACCAACCTAGGTCTCCATCAACAGATGAATGGATTACAAAAAACTAAAAGGCAAATCAATATGTGGGATTGCATGAAACTGAAGAGCTTCTGTTCAGCAAAGGAAACTATCAAGAACCTCAATCGAGAGCCAACAAAATGGGAGAAGATTTTTGCCACCTACACCACTGATAGAGGACTAATATCTAGAATATACAGAGGACTCAAGAAACTCAACACTAAGAAAACAAAGCATCCAATAACAAAATGGGCAATGGAACACTTCACAAAAGAAGAAATTCAAATGGCCAATAAATGCATGAAAAAATGCTCCACATCACTGGCAATCAGAGAGATGCAAATAAAAACTACCCTGAGATTTCACCTAATTCCAACTAGAATGGCAATAATTCAAAACACAAACAACAACAGATGCTGGTGAGGATGTGAAGTGGGAACTCTAAGACATTGTTGGTGGGGTTGTAAATTAGTGCAACCACTTTGTAAAACAGTATGGAGAATCCTCAGAAGAATGGGAACAAATCTACCATTTGATCCAGCAATACCACTTCTGGGTATCTACCAAAAAGATAGGAAACCAAACTACCAAACTAATGCATGTGTATCTATGTTCATAGCTGCACAATTCACCATAGCCAAACTATGGAACCAGCCAAGATGTTCATCAACAGATGAATGGATTACAAACCTGTGGGATATGTACACAGTGGAATTTTACTCAGCCATTAAAAAAACCCTCTATTACATCATTTTCAGGGAAATGGATGGAAGTGGAGGGCATTATGCTAATGAGATTAGTCAGTCACAAAAAATAAGAAAGCAGATGCTTTCCCTAATATGTGAGAGTTAGAGAGAAATGGATCATAGGAGGAACTCTAGATGAAAATGGAAATCCTATAGAGGAGCAAATAAGGCAACCTAAAGAAGGAGAAAGGAGGGGGGAAGAGGAAAATCTCTAAAACACACAATACTTAAACATATCGAAGTCAACCACTAAGCTAAGCAAGAGAAGGACAGATGGGGAGGGAATGGGGTGGGAATTGGGTAGGGGTTAAATCTGTGATGTGTACATATGTGTACACACAAGATTTTTACCCCAATATGATGTATGAATATAATACACCAATAAAAAATTAATAAAGAAGAACAATATTACATCATTTGGGGGGAAATAGATGGAACTGGAAAACATTATACTAAGTAAGATTAGTCAGTCACAAAAAGTAAAATATTGGAAGTTTTCTCTAAATTGTGGAAGCTAGGGAGATAAAGAGTCATAGGAGAAACTCTAGATTAGGAAGGAAAAACTATAGATGAGAAAATAAGGCTACCTAACTGAGGGGGATTTGAAGGGGAAGAGGATAATTTTCAAATGTACATGAAATACATTCATAAACACATCAAATCCATCATTAAGTCAAACATAAAAAAGGGGGAGAATGGAGTGAGAATTGGGAAGGGCTAAATAAGTGATATGTACATGAAGTGAAATATATCAAAGAGATATCTGTGTACCATGTTCATTGCTGCAATGTTGACAATAGCCAGTCATCACCATTCTGTACTCCATTAAGATTTCTGACTACAATGCACCAATAAAATATTTTAAAAATAAAAACAAATTAGTAAACCCTTATTCAACCCAATCAATAGAGCAAAATGACACAAACTAATAGATGAAATAGAAGATAACACAACAGTGTAAAACTGCCTATAAGATTTTGAGCTGTTTTAAAAACATATTTCAATAAATTAAAAAATTTACCCAGAATATTTTTCTCTTTAAAAATTATGAGACATTTATCAACAATTTAATTTTTTAATCATTTTAATACTAACACTTCATCATTATTCATCTAATGAACTGTGACATCACTATTTTTGAGGATGTATGCCTTTCTGTATTTTAAATAATATTCAAAACATCTTACAGTGACAAAATTTATATATGTTATGTACAGGTCATCAGTAAAACCTATTTTATTTTATGCAGGTCAATGTGAACCCAGAGCTGGGCTCCATATGGATGAATTTCTTTCTTTCTATGTCTGCAAAATGAAGAAAAATACTGGGAATAATTCATTTTCTCCTCTCAAGATCTAGTGGGAATTCTCACAAGTAATCATTTTGACTAAAGACATTGACATTTCTCTCTGAAAGTCACAGTACCCTGGTGGTATTCTAACCTGACTATGCTGGGTAGTTTTGTTCCAGTGTGAGATAGAAATCTGAATGCTCAGTATCTGCCATATACCTCAGGTTCCAGGTCTCTTTTATACATGTGCATGGATTGATGATGACCAATAAAGTTGTATTTCTTTGGATCTGCACAAAACTGAGTGAGAAACCTTTGAGTTAAGTTCCAGCACAGAGATCCTGCTACTGAGACTTATAGGAGACTTATGGAAGTTTAGTTTATCAAACAGTAGAACCCACATATACTTGGGTATTTGGAAGCTCACTATTTTAAGAGATATAGTTTATAGCAGATCTTAAAATGAATTTGATGAGGAAACAATGCTTTATAAAAATTGTTATATATAAAATAAATGGGATTACAAATATGACTAGGATGTTTTGTCTAATGAGTGTTTTGAATTCTTATAACCAATCACAAGTAAATATTCCATCATAAAATTTTTTAAAACTTTTTTCTAACTTATCTTGTACTTTTTAGATTGAGTTTCAATGAAATCCATGGAATTCCACATTCAAGCGTGGAAACACCTGATTTTTTTCTACAAACTAATTTACCACAAATAAACAAAATAATTATACCCTAAGGTAATATTCAATTTTAGTAAATTTATATATGTGAATTATTTTTATTATTAGTTTAAGTTAACAGGTATCTCACTCTATAGTTAAAAAGTCAGTTAATGAAATGATAATAGGCATTACTTGTCTGAAAAAATTATCTGAGAATTTACTTTAAAGATTCAACTTTCTCCAACCTTATATATTATAAATATTTTATAGGAGTAATAGAGTGTGTATGTTTTGTATATACTTATAGAGTAAGTAAATATCTGTATCACTCAATTCCCATATATGCAATACTTTCCCACATTAAGCTGTGGACCTATTTGTGGGCTTCTAAGAGAAGAGTTTTTCTTGTGTCACCTCATGAAGAAAAGAATTAGGACTAATTCCACCTCTCAACTTAACTAGCAGTGGGAATTCTAACTATGTAAGCAATTATCTAAAAATACTGGAATCCCAGTTGGGAAATAGCAGTGTTACAGTCTACTATATCATGGCTGTGCTGAACAGTCACATG
The DNA here is from genome assembly GCF_963383645.1 of Muscardinus avellanarius. Taxonomy (NCBI): domain Eukaryota; kingdom Metazoa; phylum Chordata; class Mammalia; order Rodentia; family Gliridae; genus Muscardinus; species Muscardinus avellanarius. Next base: position 164,453,190 of record NC_137788.1, read on the forward strand.
GATAGTCATCATTTTGATGTTGTCCATGACTACAGTGTTAATCAGTGTGTCTAAGGATGATAGGAAGCTGAATACTCATTGTCTGCCCTTTGTTTCAGGTGCAGTGTCCTATTGATGTGTATATTTGGATTGATGCTGACTTATAAAATTAATTTACTTGGAATTTCCATGAAATAAGTGACCAAAGGTATTCATTCCTTGAGCTGAGGTCAAGCACAGGGACCTTGTTAGTCAATCATGTACACATTTTTCAACCAGTAGTAGGCTTTTAGGCAAAAGGACTCACAGTACTGGGAAAATTGATAAACTGATTGCCTGGGTTAAAGGAAAGTAATTGGATTATTGTTTTTAAATATGCACTTGTGGAATAAAATGACTGTTAGCTTGGTGTTTGACTAGTAGCACTCGTGCTACTTTAGAGATCAACATTCTGGGAAATATATGTGTCTACACTTGCACCATTCACACCATGTTTTTAGGCGGAATAGTCTTCTCAGTAGGAATAGTCTAGTGAATCCCAAGTAAAAGGTTAGCTGATAGAAGTAATTTTTTTTTTACATTTCTCAATTTAAAATATGTATCAAGTATGTAGTTTCTATGCTTTTTATGTTTTTTAAAAATTTTATTGGTGCATTGTAATTATATATCTTAATATTCTCCAGTTCCATCCATTTCCCTGTAACTGATGTAATTTTGTTCTTTATGTCTGAGTAAAATTCCATTGTGTACATATCCTATACTTTTGTAATTAATTAATATTTTGATGGATTTTTTACTTTCCCTGACTGACTAATATCACTTAGCATAATTTTCTCCAGTTTCATCCATTTCCTTGAAAATGACATAATTTTGTTCTTTTTGGCTAAGTAAAGTTTCATTTTGTATATACCCCATAGTTTTGTAATCTATTCATCTGTTGATGGACATCTTGGCTGGTTCCATAGTTTGGCAATTGTGAATTGTGCAGCAAATAACATAGTATGCATGCATTAGTTTGGTAATGTGGCTTTCATTCTTTTGGGTGGATACCCAGAAGTGCTATTGCTTGATCATATGGTAAGTTCTTTCCCATTCTTCTGAGGATCCTCCATACTGTTTTCCAAAGTGGTTGCACTAATTTGCAATACCACAATGGCAAATGAAGTAAGAAGGGAGAAGACATGAGAAGAAGAACTAATAAGCTATCATACTTAAGGAGAAATTATGTTTTTTCAGTAGATAAGCCTGAGGGAGAACTTTGGAAAATATTTGATGCACTTGTCTAAGAAAAATGGCCTGCTATACTCTACTGTTATAATTAAGTGTACTGGCATTGTTATGTATCTTGTCAAGTGACTGTCTATGGCTAATTAATTGAAACTTTATTATGAACATTAAATTGTCAAGATATTGTTTATCAACTTCCCTGCCTTACCTTGGGCTTTGTAGATGGCAAATATTGTTGAATTACATAGATTTTTTTTTAATGTAGCAGTCTTTTGCCATAAATGAATCCATCTTTTTTATCTTTATATTTGATGCATATGTCATAAAATGGCCTATTATATTCTACTGTTATAATTAAGTGTACTATTATTGTTATGTAGCCTGTCAAGTGACTTTCTATGGTTAATTTATTGAAGTTTTCTTATCATGAACATTAAATTGTCAAGATAATATTCCTCAACCTCCCTGCCTTTCCCTGGGCTTTGTAGATGGCAAGTGTTATTTGAATTACATAGAGTTCTTTTCTGCTATAAGAGTCTTTTGCCACTAATGAATCCATCTTGCTTTATCCCATTTTCCTTTCTTATTCAAAGGATATAATATTCACTCTGTATTTCTGCATATATAGCCCTCAAAACAAAAATAGACTGCTAATAGATTACACCTCTAGCCAGTATCAGATTAACTCTATCTCTGAGGAAGTGTTGATTCTTACATGTAGTTTCTATCTAGTCTTTCTAAAAATATCCATACTTCCCCAATACCTTGAGATACAGTGCTTGAGACATTAAGTATATGCCTTTTACAGTCCACCAGCATCCTCATTAAAGTCTACATTCTTTCTCCCATGTATTCCTCTCTCAAGCATTGTTTTGTCCATGTGGTAAGCTTCCTAATCTGGGCTTGGAGATATTTACAAACTATTGAGTTACAGAGTTTATCACTTATTATCAACTTCCTTTTCTGTAAATCATGAGGGCACCATTTTCTGTAATATTGTTTTACAATGGTGGAGATAAAACCAGAGCCTCACACAGACATATTAGGCATGCACCCTACCTAATGAGTTTTTAATTTTTTGATGAAGTTTAGTGGTAGCCTAGAAATGAAGAATATATATATATATATATATATATATATATATATATATATGGTTATTTTATACATAATAAACAATGTCCATGATTTTTAAAAGTATTTAAATTCAAACAATTTGTGGTACTAATAATTTGGTGAGACATCTGATGTTTTTTCTCATTTATTTCAGATATTTATGTACTTCTTTATAAATAGCATGAGATATAGTTTGTATAATATTACCAAAATACAGCTCAATGAGGAATTTAATTCTAATGTTCTATAAAACAAAGGGCAAATAAAATCTACAACAATTAATTATACATTTTAAAATAACTCAGAAGAGATTAGCAATTCCAAACAGAAATAATATTTGAAGAGATGAAAAGACTAATTGTCCTCAATTTTTCTTATATATATATTGTATACATATATGAACTTTAAATATTGTTCTCCATAAGAGTTATAAACTTTTATGTCAAATACTGCTAGGACAAACAAGTTTATGGATTTTCAAACAGACTACTAATGCATCTCTCAAGAATATAAATAGTACTATTTTAGTACTCTTTTATATAAATAGTACTAGTTTCTTCAGATAATGGGAAAGTGAAGTGGCAAGGTTAAAACTATTATATAATAACTTGAGGTATGTGAAGTATTTATTGGAAGTAATAACATTTTATAGAAGATTAAGCCTATATCCTGTGAAATGTTCTATATTTTCCCATTAGGGAGCATAAAATTTAAAGGAGACCCTAACTTAAAGCCATCAAATTTTTCAGCTAGGTTAGTTGCTGTGGCTATGTCCACTGGGTGGAGACAGAGACTTTGGCAGCCACAGTGTGAGGTCTTTGAGGGATTATTTTAAGTGAAAAGGGCCTCATTAAAGCTTCTCAGGGAAAAGGTTTGGCCATATTGGTTAGATTAGAGAGATGAACTATTTTTTATAAGAAAGGAACTTAACTCAGTTGCCAATGACACACAAGAATCATTTTAATCATCTCTTAATGACTAGCTTAAAATGTTTTAATGTATAACAGTTTTGAAGAGTTTAGAATCTACCAGAAGGACAGGTTTTACCTTGGCATAGTCATCTGCTTGATAATGAACATTACTAGGACAAAGTTCTAGATAAATAAGATTAATAAATCCTTATCCCATGCTACCAAAATAAAGACAGAAGTGACCAATTTAATAAAATAAATGATGAAGGAAAAACTATCACAACAGTGCAAAAAATTCAGAGTATCATTAGGAATTATTTTTAAAACTTACATTCTGATAAATTCTAATAAATTCTAATAAATTAAAAACCTACCTACAAAGCCAGACATGGTAGCACACACTTCTAATTCTAGTAGTTGTGATGCTGAGACAGGAGCAGCACAGGTTGGTGACCTGACTTATCTACTTAGGAAGGCCCTTGGCACCTTAGTGAGACCCTGTTTCAAAATAAGTAAAGCCCGGCGTGGTGGTGCACTCTTGTAATCCCCGTGCTTGGGAGGCAGAGACAGGAGGATTGTTCAGGTTCTAAGCCAGTCATGCTGGCTTAGGAGACTCTGTTTCCAAATAAAAAATATAAAAAATAGGTCTGAGAGTGTAGCCCAGAGGTAGAAGGGTTTCCAGGAAACCCAGTACCACCAGAAAGAAAGAAAAAAGAAAGAAAGAAAGAAAGAAAGAAAGAAAGAAAGAAAGAAAGAAAGACAGACAAGCCTGGGGATGTAGGTTTGATGCAGTAGCCCCTGGTTTAATCCCCAGTACCACCTTAAAAAAAACCTACCTCGATACTTAAATATTTAAAATTGTCAACAATTTATCAACCATCTCATTTTTTGGTGGTATTGGGGGTGGAACCCAGGGGCTTTCTACTTCCAGGCCATACTCCCAGACATATTTTATATATTTTATTTGGAAATAGGGTCTCACTAAGTTTCTGAGAGCCTCACTAAGTAGCTGAGGCTGGCTTCAAACCTGCACTATTCTCCTGTCTTGGCCTCCCCAGCGCGGGGATTACAAGCATGTTCCACCATGCCTGGCAACCATCTAATTTTTTAATGATTTTGTTAATAAAAACAGTAGTAGTCATTATTCATAACTATTTTAAAAATGTATGCTTTTCTATGCTTTAAATAGCATCAAAAATATCTTACAAAGACTAAATTTTTATATGCTATATACGGATGAATACTAAAGGCTATTTTATCTTATGCAAATGTGATAAATGTTTTGTATACTTTCTATATTTAAAATCTTATTTTACAGGTCAATGTTGACCAAGAACTGGGCTTCATGTGGATGAATATATTTCTTTTTGTGTGATGCCAAATGAAGAAAAACACTGAATGTTATGTATCACCGTCACCTCAATAAATACAGTGGGAATTCTCATAAGGTAAGCAGTTTGATTAAAATGATTGACAGTCCTTTTGTAACTCATAGTGCCCCAGTGATACTCCACCCTGGCTATGTTGGATAGTTGTGGTCTAGTGTGATCAAAAGCTGAGTGCTCAGTGTTTACCATATTACTTCAGTTTGGGGTCTCTTTTATACATGTGCCTGAATTGATGATGACCAATAAAATTTTATTTATTTGGACCTGAACAAAATGAGTGAGAAACCTTTGAACTGAGGTCCAGCACAAGGACACTGGTTGGCAGATTTAGGGAAAGAGTTAGGGTGGTCAGTCAGTGGGGCTCACAGAGTCCTGGGTATTTGAAATTGACCTGATTGGATTTATGAGAAAGTGGTTAGAATTGTTATCTATAAAGCTCTCAAATCTTTGTGTAAAATGGAAACTATTTGAGAGTTTATTTAAAAGCATCATACACAAGAGAAACAGAGATGGAGAAATAAGCACACAAATAGGCCCATAAAATATTCTTATACATATTCTTGGTCCATTCATACATTTATCTGAACTTCTAAAATCATTCCTGTGACCATCTTTTGAATGTAATGAGATGGTCACAGTCCAAAGAAAATAAAATTTCACTTTTTTAGTATAATCCACTTATTTAATTTTAAATTGACATTACATTACATGTTTTATCTTTGACTACATGGTGTTCTGAGTCATATACACATTATAGATTAACTAAATCTAGGTAACTGACAAATGCAAATTATATATGTGATTGAAGATATAATCTGATTTTTTACCAGCTAAATTCATTGAGGAAAAACATTTCAATGCATTACTGAGGTAACATCCAATTTGTAGTAAATTTATTTTTGTAGATTATTTTATTATTGGTTTAATCAGACACCTTATTAGATGGTGAAAAAGTCACTACAAACTGTATTAGGCATTACTAATTTTTTTTAATCTGAGGATTCACTTTTCTCTAAGACTTAACACTCTTCTTAACTTTGAATGATATTAGAAATATTCTATAAGAGTAATAGAGTTTGTATAGTTTGCATATAGTTATATAGTAAATAAGTATATTATTCATATTTCCATAAATGTAATATTTTTCCACAATATGCTGTAGACAAAAAAGTAGGCTTCGTGTAGATGAATTTCTTCTTGTGTCATCACATGAAGAAGAGTTTGGGGAATAAATCCACCTTTCAACTTAGGAGCGAAGGGGATTCCTACAAGGCAAAACATTTTCAGAAAATACTAACATTCCTCTTAGGATACTTCAACATTTCAGTCTACTGCATCATGGCTATGACACAGCCATCAGCTGTGGTCCAAGGGTGATGCTGTTACCCGTGGTTTCAGTGTGGACCAGTGTGTCCCAGGGTGATGGAGAACTGAGTGCTCAGTGCCCACCATCTGATTCAGGTTCAATGTACTTTTGATACATGTGACTGGATTGATGGTGATTTATAAAACCTATTTAATATGAATTGGAACAAAATGAGTGACCAAACATTTTTCTTGAGCTGAGGTCAAAAACAGGTACCAGTTAGGCAGATATATGCAAGATTTTCATTTAGAAGTTCAGGTAGTATGACTCACAGGGACGGGAAGAATTGAAAGCAAACTGGTTACATGGGTTAAAAGAGATGAATTGGATACTTGTCTCTAAATGTTTAATTGTGCAATAAAATGACTACTAGTTCAGTGTTTGACGGTGGCACTCATGTACTGCTTTGGGGATTAGCAATCTGAAAAATAATTTTGCCTACAGTTGAACCATTCATATCATATTTTTAGATCTAACAATCTTCTCGTTTTTGTTTAACACATCATTTAGTTAAAAGTTTATGGAGTATGTACTTCCTATTCTTTTGGCAGTGTTGAAGCACATTTTAGAACAAACATGTGGAAATCTCTCTATGTATTTTGAGGGGCTTCCCTTGCAATCCTTTGAGTTCTTGGCCAGGAACCCTAGCTATAACTATAAACAGAGTTAACAAACACTGTGAATCTAGCAATAACTGCATTTGAGCCATTCACACAATTTTTATTTTCTTCTTTAAATATTATAATTTTATTTTTATATTTATATTAAAACTGATAAATACATAAAAAGTACATAAAATTTTAATCATATTTTAGCTACTAGCTTTGAAATGTTTGGAAACATAAAAGGTTTGAAGGAGTGAGTTGTTCACCTTGGCATAGTCACCTGCTAGATAATGAACTAAACCTTGACAAAATTCTAGATAAGCAAGATTGATAAACCCTTATTTGACATGACCAAAAGAAAGGGAAAAGTGACAAAATTAATAAAATGAAAGATGAAATAAGAGACAAAATCACACTGCAAAGATTCAGAGGATCATTAGGAGCTATTTTTATAAAACTGATATTCCAATAAAAAACCACCTAGAACATTTTGATACTTAAAAGTTATCAGCAGTTTATTAACAATTTAATTTTGTAATCACTTTGTTAATACAAACAATATTAGCCATTATTCATTTAAGAAAATTAGACATCACTATTTTTGAGATTGTTTACTTTCCTATACTTTAACATCTAAATCATATTAAATAGAAGAAATTTATATGAGTAAGGTTCATGTCAGCACTAAAAGCTATTTTATTTAATGGAAATATAAATGTGGAATTTCACTCAGCTATAAGAAAAACACAATTTCATCATTTACAGAGAAATGGGTGGAACTGGAGGATATTATGCTAAGTGAGATTAGTAAGTCACAAAAATAAGAAATCGGATGCTCTCCCTAATATGCAAAAGGTGGGGAGAAATGGGTCATAGGAGGAACTCTAGATGAAGGAGAGTCTATAGATGAGCAAATAAGGTGACTTGAGGGGATGGGAGGGGGAAGAGGGAGATTTTCTAATGTACATGATGCACATTAACAAACATGTCAAAGTCAATCACTAATCCAAGCATGAAAAGGAGGGAGGGGGAGGGAATGGGACAGGAATTGGGTAAGAGATGATTGGGTGATGTGTACATGTATGTCTTCACCAACTTGTATCTCATTAAGATGTATGACTACAGTGCACTGACAAAAATATAAAATATTTAAAAAATTTAAGAAAGTAAACTCAGCAGAGTATCCTGTACATATATATAATCTCTTCCTACAGGTCAATGTTGATCAAGAACTGGGCTTCATGTTTATGAATGTATTCCTTTGTCTGTGATATCAAATGAAGAAAAATGCTGGGACTAACTTATCTTACCCTCTTAATATCTAGTGGGAATTCTCACAAGATAAGCATTTTACTAAAACATTGACATTTCATTTTGGAAACCACAGAACTCCTGTGGTACTGTACCCTGGCTATGTTGGATAGTTGGTCCCATTGTGACAGAAAGCTGAGTGGTCAGTGTGTGACAGATACCTCAGGTTCAGGGGCCTTTGTATACATGTGCCTGGATTGATGATAACATAAAAATACATTTCTTTGGATATGAACAAAATGAGTGAGAAACCTTTGAGCTGAGGTCCAGCATAGACCTTGGAAGGCAGACTTATTAAAAAGCTTTAGGTCATCCAGCAATAAGACCCACTAATATTTGGATTCCTGAAAGCTAATCTGGCTGTATTTATTGGGGAAAGTGGGTAGAACCATTATCTCTAAAGGTATCCAATAATGGTGTAAAATGAAAACTCCTTTAGAGTTTGTTTGAAAGCATCATACACAATAGAAACAGAAACTGATAAACAGGCATACAAATAGGCTCATGTGATATTCCTTTATCTAACCTTGGCTCATTCATTCATTAGACTGAGCTTTTAGAATCCCCTTTGTGATATCTACTGAGCTTGTTGAGATGGTCAAAACCCATAGAAAGTAAGATATTTTTACTTTTCATTTTTATTATCTTAAAGCATTTACTTATTTATTTATTTATTTATTTATTTACTATAACTTATTTTTTGGAGGTATTGGGGGTGAAACCCAGGAGCTTTCTACCTCCAGGTTATACTCCCAGGCCTATTTCATACTTTATCTGGAAACAGGGTCTCAGTAAGTTGCTGAGACCCTCACTAAGTAGGCTGGCCTTGAACCTCTGTGATCCATCTGACTCAGCCTCCCAAGTGCAGGGATTGCAAGCATGTGCCACCATACCTGGATGCTACTTACTTATTTTTAAATGTGCAGAAAAGTATATGTATTTATCTTTGACTATGTGGTGTTCTGAGTTATCCACACATTATAAACTTATTAAATCTAAGTAATAAGTGTATTGCTAATACTATATCTGTGACTGAAGATCTAATCATCCATTTCATTTAGTTTTCAATAATCTATCCATCATTTACTATAGTCTACTCAATTTACAATATATATCATAAATTTATTCTTTTATCAAAAAAGAATATGTATCATTTGAGGTACATTTTATTTCCCTCTTATTCACAAATCTTAAGTGCAATGCATCTTCCACTTCTACAGTTTAACTTTTTTAGATTCCACATATTTGTGAGATTGCAGGTGTAATGGTTTGGGATTTTAATGTCGCCCAGTCCCTGAGAGAAACAAGTTGGCAATGTTGGAGTCAGGGTCAGGTTCCTATGGAGCCATCCAAGGTGAATGACAATAAGGATTATAAAAAATTATTTCTATGCCAGGCGTGGTGGTGCACACTTGTAATCCCTGCTCTTGGGAGGCGGAGACAGGAGGATTGCTCAGGTTTGAAGCCAGCCGCGCTGGCTTAAGAGACCCTGTTTCCAAATAGAAATATAAAAAATAGGTCTGGGAGTGCAACCCAAAGGTAGAAGGGTTTCCAGGAACCCCAGTACCACCAAAATAAAAATAAAATAAAATAAAATAATAAAAACTTATCTCTTCCCCTTGCTCTCTCTCCCACTCTGCTTGCAGCCTCTAGGGTGTAAGCAGCAGAGCCCATGTATTCTCCTTCTCCCTACTTCCCATCTTTGTGCCCTGAATTTTCCAGCCCAGTCGCATATGGAATGAACCGAAAATCTCCAAGAAACTGTGAGCAAATAAATCTTTCTTCCTCTAAGTTGTGTGGTCAAGATGGTAGAGGCATGCATGCACACTTCACTCATTTATCCCTTCCCCACTTTCCACCTCATTCCTTTCCCCCTCTTTTCTTCTCATGTTTGTCTTAGTGATTGATTCTGAGATGATCTAGAAATACAAAGTCTGGGTATGAGTAAGAATGGAAACCAAACTACCAAACGAATGCATGTGTACCTATGTCTGTACCCCACAGTTCCTATTCTTTAGAACATTTGCAGCATGTTTTGCTTTGACTCTTCATATTGTCCCACAAGTGAAATGTTTTTGTTCATGTGCTCAGAGCCCTCTATTTTATATGGCTTAGAAAGGGATCTATAAAGTAAGGTAGCATTGAGAAGGCAGAATCCAGAGGATGGCATTTCGTGGACAGCCTCAGCTAATTAGTGAGGCCCTTTGCAACTTAGTGAGATCCTGTTTCAAAAATATAAATGATTTAAAAAAAATAGGTCTAGGGGTGTAATTTTGAGGTAGAATGTCCCTGGGTTCCATCCCCAGTACTGCAAAATAATAAAAAATAAAAAAGACTAAAAAAATAGGGCATGGCTGGGAGTGTAGCTCAGATGTAGAATGCCCCTAGGTTCCACCTTTAGTACCACAAAAAAGTAAGGTATTCATAAACCATTTTAAAATGTAGATTATATATTATATATTAAATATTTGTTATATATATATATATATATATATATTAATATTCAATATGTTTTTCAGCCAGTTTGATTTTTAAAGAATAATACTGAAGAAGATATTGGGGATCTTTGTTGCACACGTCTTAGAAAAAGTGACCTACTATGGTCTACTATTATAATTTTCTTTTATTTATTTTGAATACAAATTTTTATTGAACATAAATGGTTTACATTTAAACTATACTTGGTGCCCTCTCCCCCTTGCCCCTGTTTTCCCTTTCCCCCTCCCACCAATGACTGTCCAGGATAACCATGCCATATTCATAATTTTATACATATTTGAATGTAGACCCTCATTAATCAAGCTCAGCCTTCCTCCTCTCCTATCTTTCCATTCAAACTTTGCTGATATTTCCCCTCCATTATCTGGAGTCCCACTGATATCCTCTATGTTCCCTAGTTTGGGCATATTAGAGGAAACATATGTCCCATCTCCTTCTGTGCTTGGCTGATCTCATTTAACATAATGCTATCCAGGACTTTCCAACTTCTTGCAAATGACATGATTTTGTTCTTCTTTATAGCTGAGTAGAATTCTATTGTGTGTATTTCCCATAATATTGCAATCCATTCATTCATCTGTTGTTGGGGACCTGGGTAGGTTTCATATTTTGGCTAAGTGTACTAGCCTTCTTATGTAGCCTGTCAAATGACTATGGATAATTTCTTGAAGTTCTCTTATCATAAACATTAAGTTGCCAAGATATTGTTCCTCAAATCCCCTGCCTTCCACTGGGCTTTGTAGATGGCAAGAGTTTTTTGAATTACATAGAGTTCTTTCCTGCTGTAACACTCTTTTGCCATCAATGAATCCTTCTTTCTTATCCCATTTTCCTTTCTTATTCAAAGGATATGGTCTTAACTCTGTATTCCTGCATATATAGCCTTCAAGACAAAAGTAGGCTGCTAATAGATTGCACCTCTAGCCAGTGCCAGACTAACTCTAGCTCCAAGGAAGTATTGATTCCTGCATGTAGTTCCTATCAAGTCTTCATATAAATAACCCTACTTCCCAATACATTGGAATGCAATACTTGAGACATTAAACACATGCCTTTTACAGTCCACCAACAGCCTAAATAGAGCCTGTGTTCTTTCTCCCAAGTATCCTCTCTCAAGCATTATTTTGTCCCTGAGATAAGCTTCATAATCTGGGTTTGGAAATATTTACAAACTATTGAACTACATAATTTATCACTTATTATCAGCCTCTTTGTCTGTAAATAATTAGAACGACCTTTTCTGTAAATAATAACATTGCAGTTTTTCTGCAATGCCATTGCAATTTTTCTACAATGATAGGGAATTAAACCCAGTCTCAGACAAATATAGTAGATATGCACCCTACCAAATATGTTTTTTAGTTTGCAATGTAGTGTAATAATAGCTTAGAAAAATATATGAAAGTATAAATATATTTTATGGGTTATTTATTTTGTACATACTAAACAATGTGCATAGTTTTGAAAAAGTCTGTAAAGTCAAACAATGTTGATAATCTGGTGAGACATCTGATGTTTCTATCTTATTTATTTCAGAATTTTTTTTACCTTTTTATGAATAGCCTGGGATATAGGCTAGATAAAAATACCAACATGCACTTCAGTGAAGAATTTAATTCTAATGTTCTAAATCACAGAAGGGCAACCAAAATCTATAACAGTTTCTAATATATTTGAAAATATGTAGAGACAAGTTTGGTAAATACCAACATATGTCTACTATCTTGAACCCTATTAAGAAGTATGAATATAATCCACCTATAAAAATATTTAAAAAATAAAACAAAAAATTAAAAAGTCAGTTAATACAAATAGTACTCAGCATTACTTGTCAGGAAAAATATCTGAGAATTAAATTAATTTTTTATTAAGATTTAATATTCTACTTAGCTTTGAGTAATATTAAAATATTTTAAAGAGAAATACAGTGTGTATGTTTTATGTATGGTTGCATAGTAAATAAATATTTTTATCACTCACATTTTCATATATGTAATATTTTCCCACAATATGCTGTGGGCCTAGATGCGGGCTTCTAAGAGAAGAGATTTGTCTTCCTTGAGTTACCTCATGAAGAAAAGTATTAGCAATAATTCTACCTCTCAACTTCAGAGCCAGTGGGAATTCTTACTAGGTAAGCAATTTTCTGAAGTCTACTACATCAAAGCTATGCCACACAGCCATGTGGATCCTCATAGTTGAGATGCTGTTTTCTGAGATTGCAGTGTCATCAAGTGTGTCCCAGGGTGATAGGAAGCTGAGTGCTCATTGTCTGCCATCTGCCTGAGGCTTGATGACCCCTTTAAACATGTGCCTGGATTGATGGTGACTTGTAAAAACTGATTTCATTGGAATTTGAATGAAATTGGTGACCAAATGTTTCCCTTGAGCTGAAGTACTTCCTTAAGCAGAGGCTGAGCACAGGACTCTTGAGAGACAGACAGGTGTAGGATTTTCAGCTAGTAGTAGATTTTCAGGGAGTAGGACTCAGTACTCGGAGAATGAAAAACAACCTGCTTGCTTCAGTTAAAGAAAATGAATTGGAGCGGGCTGTGTTCGTGCACACTTGTAATCCCAGCATTCAGGAGGCTGAGCCCAGAGGATCATGGTTCATGGACAGACTCAACTACTTAGTGTGGCCCTGTGCAACTTAGTGAGACCCTGTTTCAAAATAAAGAATAATAAATAGGGCAGGGGGTATAGCTTGGAGTTAGAATGCTCCTGGGTTCCATCCTCAGACCCTTAAAAAAAGGAAATGTATTGGATAATTTTTTAATTATCCAGTTTTGGAAAAAATGGCTATTATATTGGTGTTTGACTGGAACGACTATTGTACTACTTTGGAGATCAGCACTCTGTGAATATTTTTACCTACACTTGAACCTCTCACACCAGTCTTTTACTTGGAACAGTCTTCTCAGTAAGAATGGAGTAGCAATGAAATATTTAGGTTTTTGTCATTAATTTATGTATTTTAAAAAGTACATGGAGTTTCTATTGTGAAGTTACAAAGGACCACAATAAATAGCCGAGGCTAGCCAAACCTGTGATCCTCATATCTCAGCTTTCAAAGAACTGGGATTACAAGTGTGCACCACCATGCCCAGCTAGTTCTACTTTCACTCCACATATATTGTAACAAGTGACATGTTTTTGTTCCTGTGTCCAGGGCCCTATCTTTCAGATGTTTTTTTAGGAACATAATGAGGAATGTATAACACATTTTAAAATATAGAATGAATGTGTTTACTAGTTAATATTCAATAATTCCTTCAGGAAATTTTATATTTAATAGAAAATTATGTTTTTTAATGGATAGGCCTGAAGGAGACTTAGGAAAATCTTTCATGCATATGTCTTAGAAAAAAAATGGCTTGTTATACTTTTAAGTGTACTATTTTTGTTATGTAGCCTGTTAAGTGACTATCTATGGTTAATTTCTTGAAGCTTTCTTATCATGAACATTAAATTGCCAAGCTATAATTCCTCAACTTCCCTGCCTTCCTTTGGGCTTTGTAGATGGCAAGTGTTATTTAAATTACCTAGAATTCTTTTCTTCTGTAACAGTCTTTTGCCATCAATGAATCCATCTTTTTTATCCCATTTTTATTTCTTATTCAAAGGATATCATCTTTACTCTGTATTGTTACATATATATGCCTCAAGACAAAAGTAGGGTACTAATAGATTAACACCTCTAGTCAGTGCAATACTAAGTCTGTCTCTGAGGAAGTGTTGATTTCTGCATGTAGTTTCTAACATGGTATAAATAATTGATGATCACAGAGTTAGACAGCAGTTTTTTCAGGTAATGGGAAAATGGAGTAGCAAGTTTGTTATTATTATCATAATGACATGAGGTATGGCTGGTAGTTATGGGAAATAATATGATTTTCTAGTAAGTTATGCCTGTATCCTATAGAATGTTCTATATATTCAAGAATGATTATCTAATATTAGGGATCAATGAATTTAAAGGAGACCCTAACTTAAAACAAAGCCACCAAAATTTCCAAGTAGTTAGGTTGCTTTGGCTATCGCAACTGAGAGGAGACAGAATTTTAAACTCATAGTGGCAGGTCTTTGAAGGGCTTATATTAAGTGAAAAGGGTCTCAGTTTAGGTTCTCAAAAAAAAGTTTTGGATAAATTGATGATTTTAGAGGGATGAGGAATTTCCTAAATAAAGGAACTTAACTCAGATTCCAGTGATAAAAAGAATCTCTTTAATCATCTCAAATCTACTAGTTTAGAATGTTTTAAAGCATAACCGTTTTGAAGAATGTATAATCTAACAGAAGTGAGTTTTTCATATTGGTATAGTTGCCTGCAAGATAATAAACATTACCAGAAACAATTCTAGATAAACAAGACTAATAATCTTATTCCATAGAACTAAAATAAAAAGAATGGCACAAATCAATAAAATAAGAAATTAAAAAGAAGATATCAGCTCAATGAAAAAATTCAGAGGATCATTATAAGTTATTTAAAAAATTATTTCATTAGATTTTTTAAAAAACCTACCAAGAATATTTTACTATTTAAAAACACTCAGCACTTTGCCAACCACTTGATTTTGTAATTATTAACAAAAACAGTGTTGGTAATTATTCATCAATATTTTAGAGATTATGCACATTTCTATGATTTAAATACCATCTAAAAGATCTTTCAGAGACTAAATTTATGATTATTATCAACATGTGAATAGCAAAACCTGTTTTATTATATGCATATTTGGTAAATTATCTTCATCCATTCCATACATAAAATCTCATTCTACAGGTCAGTGTTGCCAAGAGCTGGGCTTCACGTGGATGGATTTGTGTGTGTGTGTGTGTGATGCCAAATGAAGAAAATCACGGGAAATATTTCAACCTCTCCTCTCTAGATCTAGTACAATTCTCACAAGTAAGCATTTTGAGTAAAATCATTGTCATTCCTTATTGGAAATCAAAGTACTTTAGTGGTACTCTACCTTGGCAGTTTTGGGTAGTGGTGTCACAGTGTGAACAAAGCTGAGGGCTCACTGTCTGCTCTCTACCATGTCTCAGGGTCCATTTTAACATGTGGCTGGATTGATGATGACCAAAAAATATGTTCTTTGGAATCTGAACAAAATGAGTGAGAAACATGAACTGAGGTTCAGCACAGGGACCATGGTAGGCAGACTTAGGGAAGGAGTTTAGGTGGTCAGGCAGCAGGGCCCACAGAGTCTTGGGTGTTTGAAAGATAACATGACTGCATTTATTGGAGAAAGTGGGAAGAACAGCCATCTATAAAAGTATCCAAACATGGGGTAACATCTAAACTTTTTGGGAGTTTGTTTGAAGGCACAGAGACTGGGACAAGCACACAAATAAGCCCATGGAACATTTCTTTACCTATTCTTGGTCCATTTGTATTTTAATCTGAACTTCCAGAATCACCTGCATGATCATTTTTTGAATGTGATGATATGGTCAAAGTCCAAAGATAATAATCTTACTTTTTATTTTAGTCAAATCACTTGTTTATTTTTAATTTGATAGAAAATTACATGTGTTTATATTTACATGGTTTTCTGAAATATGTTTACATTATATATTTACTAAATGTAGGGAAATAACAAGTGTATCATTTCAAATACTTACTATTTCAGTGACTGAGGACCTGATTATTTTCAGAAATTTATCCATCACTTACCATAGTCCACTTATTTTACATCTCATTAATTCATTCTTCTATCAAAATATAATTATGTATCATTTAAAAATATTTTATTTTGCCGGGTGTGGTGGCGCATGCTTGTAATCCCCGTGCTTGGGAGGCAGAGACAGGAGGATCGCGCAGGTTCGAAGCCAGCCACGCACGCTGGCTTAGGAGACCCTGTTTCCAAATAAAAATGTAAAAATAGGTCTGGGAGTGTAGCCCGGAGGTAGAAGGGCTTCCAGGAACCCTAGTACCACCACCAAAAAAATAAAAATAAATATAAAAATAAATAAAATAAATAAAAATATTTTATTTTATCTTCTCTTAAAATAATCTCACCCCTGGTAATTGCAATTACAGTTTCCACTTCAGTGAGTTAACAACTCTATTAGATTCCTCAAAATTGCAAGATTATAGGTATAATAGCTTGAATTTTGAGTACCTACTTGACCCTCAGAGAAACAAAGTAGCAATATTGGAAACAGGGCTTAATACTAAGGAGGGACTGTGGTATTAAGGATTATAACAGGTTTCTCCTCCACTTTTTTTCTCTCTCTGCTTCTGGCCTCCATAATGTGACCAGCAGCAAAGCCTCGTGTTCATCTTCTGTCTTCCTCCACTTGTCACACCCTGGTTTCCAGATCCTGTTCACCCATTGAATCAACCTGAAACCTCCAAGAACCTGTGAGCAAATAACTTTTCCTTTTTCTAAATTATATGCGTAATTCTTTGAAATGCAGCAGGAAAAATGTTGACTGAAATAATATGGTATTTGTCTCTCTATGCCTGGTCTATTTGCACTGAACATACTTTTCTCCAGGCTTATCCATGTTGTCACACATCAAAGCATTACTTGAAATAATTTGCATGGAATCAATAAGTAGTTTAATTTGCTGTCAAACACTATCTCTGAGAATGAGCCAGTTGATTTTAGTTTTTCCTAAGAAAACACAATGTTTCTAATATACTTTGTAGCGCTTGCTTCAATAACTTGCTTCAAAAAATTTTTTATACATGAGGTTCTTTCAAAGTTTATATTTTTACAAGAATTTAATAAACACTTGTATATATCCTCTGTGTATTGGTATTTTGTTTAAAATGATATAATTATTTTTTGTGGTACTGGGATTCCTAGAAGCCCTTCTGCCTCCGAGCTACAATCCCAGACCTATTTTTTATATTTTTATTTGGAAACAGGGTCTCTTAAGCTAGTGCAGCTGGCTTCGAACCTGCATGATCCTCCTGTCTATACCTCCCAAGCGCGGGGATTACAAGCATGTGCCACCACACCCAGCTAAAATGATATAATCATAGCAGACCTTGAAATGAAAATGTAGAGAAACGATGTTTTATAAAATAATTTTGTATAATATAAACAGAATCATGGGTATGCCTAGACTAGTTGTTATTATAGATAATGAGTGTCGATTTTGAACTCTTACAGCTGCTCAAGTAAATATTTCATTATGACAAAAGTTATGTTGTCTCTTTCACATGTCTTTATTATAAAATCAATAAGAATTAAAAGAAGAAAAAGCAATGAAATTTTAAAAGAAATTTTAGTTGCTCTTGTACTTTGTAGCTTGAACTTCAATGACTTCCATGAAATTCTACTATCAGACCTATGAACTCTTGATTTTATTTTTTGTACTAACTAAATTATCTGGGAAGAAACAAAATAATTTATTCTTGAAGTAACATTCAATTTTTAGTAAATTTGCATTATTTTTATAACTAGTTACATTTACAGGTATTTTATTATATGATTAAAAATTCAGTTAATACAAAGAGTACTAGGCATTACTTGTCCAAAATTATCTGAGGCTTCACTTTCCTTTAAGATTTAACACTCTCCTAGCTTTGAATAATATAAATATCCTTCCAAAGTAATATAGTGTGTATATTCCTTGTATGGTTATACAGTTAATAAATATTTGTAGCATTTACATTCTCATTTATGTATATTTTCCACAATATGCTGTGGGTCAAGATTTGGGCTTCTAAGAGATGTTTTTTTTTTCTTCCTGTGTCACTTCATGAAGAAAAGAATTAGAAATATTTCTACCTCTCAACTTAAGAGCCAGTGGGAATTCTTTCTAGGTAAGCAATTTTCTGAAAATACTGACATTTCTGTTAGAAAATAACAGCATTCCAGTCTATTGCATCATGGCTATGGTGCACAGCCATGTGGTACACATATTTGTGCTGCTGTTTACTGTGATTGACATGTTGATTGGTGTATCCCAGGGTGATGGGAAACTGAGTGCCCAGTATCTGCCATCTGCTTCAGGCTCCATGTTCTTTTAATACATGGGCCTGGATCGATGGTGACTTATAAAATTGATTTTATTAGAATATGAATGAAATGAGTGGTCAAACATCTTCCTTGACCAGAGGCAGAGAATGGGACCCTTGCAAGGCAGATATGGGCAGAATGTTCAGCCAGTAGTTGATTTTCAGGCAATAAGACTCACAAATACTGTGAGAATTGAAAACAACTTTATTGCTTAGGTTAAAGGAAATGAATTGGATAATTGTTTTTAAATATCCAATGTGGAATAAAATGGCTACTGTCTTGGTGTTTGACTAGTAGGACACTTGTACTGTTTTGGGGATCAGCATTCTGGGAAATATTTGCATATACAAAAACATTTACAAAGTGAATCATTCATATCAAATTTTTATATGTTTTATTGGTATATTGTAGTTGTACATCTATAGGGGGTATAGAGTGACAGAGGCATATATGAACACATCACTCATTTAACCTTTCGACAGTTTCCAACCTATTCTTCCACTTCCTCTCATGTTTGGCTTAGTGATTGACTTTAATATATTTGTGAATGTATATCATGTACATTACCTTAGTAAAGCACGGTGTTAGATGGAACAATCTTCTCATGGGAAATAGTCTAGTGAATCTCAAATAAAGAAATAGATAATATGTTATGTTTTTAACATATTTTACTTAAATTAAAAAATGTGTATAGAATATATATTTCCTATTCTTTAGAAAAATTGGCAGCATATTTTCCTTTGGCTCCTCATGTAGTCTCACAAGTCACATACTTTTTGTTTTTGTGTCCAGAGCCCTATCCCTCATATGGTTAAGAAAGATTTCTAAAGAGAAAATTATAAACCATTTTACAATATGGACTGTTTAAATATATGTACTAGTTAATGTTCAACAATTCCTTCAAACAACTGCATATTTAAAAATATTTTAATGAATAATTCAGAAATAGACATGGGGAAACTTTGATTCACATGTTTTAGAAAATTATCTACTATACCCTACTGTTATAATAAAGTGTATTATTTTTGCTATGTAGCCTGTCAAGTGAATATTTATGGTTAATTTTTTGAAATTCCCTTATCATAAAAGTTAAATTGTCATGATATTATTCCTAAACTTCTCTGCCTTTCACTGTGCTTAGTAGATGGCAAGGGTTATTTGAATTATATATAGTTCTTTTCTGCTGTAACATTCTCTTGCCACCAATGAATCCATTTTTATAACACTTCCTTACTCATTCAAAGGATATGGTTTTTACTCTGTAATTTTCCATAAATTTCCCTCAAGACAAAAGTAGACTGCTAATAGGAGGTGGCACCTCCAACCAATGCCGGATAACTCAAGCTCCAAAGAAATGTTGATTTTTATATTTTGTTCCTATCTAGTCCTCATGTAAACATTCCCTACTTCCCCCAATACATTAGAATGCAGTACTTGAGTCACTAAACACATGCCTTTTACAATCTGCCAGCACCCTCAGCAGAGCCTGTGCTCATTCTCCCAAGCATTCCTCTCTCAAGCATTGCTTTTGCCACGTGGTAATCTTCCTAAGCTTTTGTAATATTTACAAATTACATAACTACAGAGTTTATTGCTTATCATCAGATTCTCTTTTTGTAAATAATGCAAACATTTTCTGTGATACTATTCCAGGAAAACTACAATGGTGATGGGTTAAACCCAAAAACTCACACAAATATATAAGGAATGCACTCTATCAAATGTGTTTTTCAGTGTGTGATGTCATTTAGTAAGAGCCTAGGAAAGATAAATGAAGATGTCTTTATATTCCAATTACTTTCCAGCCTGCACATATTAAAGAAAACATGTGATCCTTCTCTTTCTGTGATTGGTTAATCTCAATTAACGTAATGTTTTCTAGGTTATTTCATGTTCCCACAAATGACATAATTTTATTTTTTATTGCTGAGTTGAATCCCATTGTATTTACCATAAATTTGTAATCCATTCATCTCTTGATGGACACCTAGTATGATTCCATAGTTTGACTATTGTGTATTGTACTTCTTTGAACAGTGGCATGCATATTATGTGTATACATGTGAATATATACCAAGGTTGATCTGGATACCCTGTATTGGGAGGGAGGAAAATAGGGAAAGGGGCACAAGAGTGTGTGCATGTATGTCATTGTAACCATAATTTACATTATTATTTGAGATTATAATGCACCAATAAAAGCACAATTATTAATTAAAATATTTTAAATAATAGAATAATGAAGAAATATATTTAAGGGTTATTTATTTTGTACATAATAAACAATGGACATGGCTTTGAAAATATCTGTAAATTTAAACAGTATGGAGGACTACAAATCTGGAGAGACATCTGATGCTTCTGTCTCTTTATTTGAGAAATTTGTGTACCTTTGTATAAATAGCATGAGATATAGGTTGGATAATGATACTAATTTGCAGTCCACTGAACAATTTTTTTCTAATGTTCTATATCACAGAATGGTAACTAAAATCTATAACAGTTTTGAATACGTTTGAAACTAGAAGAGTTTTATGATTTTAACATATAAATAACATTTGATGAGATTAAAATGCTACATATCTTGCAAGATTATAGGCAGTATCATGATATAAGGTATGTGTAATAATTTTGGAAAGTTAAGGCAATTTCTAAAAAGTTTAAACCTATATGTTGAGAAGTATTTTATATTTTCAACAATGATTATTCAGCATAGGGGAGCATGAAACTTAAAGGAGACTGAAACTTAAAGCCATCAGAATTTCCAAGTAGTTTAGTTGCTTTTCCTGTTGCAACTGTCTCTGATTAAGACAGAGAATTTGGCAGCCAAAGTGGGCGGTCTTTGAAGGATTTATTTTAACTTAAAGAGATCTTAGTTTAGCTTCTCAGGGAAAAGTTTTGACTATATTGTTTGGTTGGAGAGACAAGAATTTTCAGAAATTATAGGAACTTACCTCAGTTGCCAGTGACACACAATAATCTTTTTATTCATATCTTAACAACTAGCTTACAATGCTATATAGCATAACAGTTTTGATCAGTTTTAATTTTAGCAAGTGTGAAGTTTTCACCTTGGTATAGTCACCTGCAAGATACTGAACATTACTAGGACAAAATTCTAGATAAATATGACTAACAAACCCTTATTCCACACAACTTAGGTAAAGAAAGAAATGACACAAATTAAGAAAATGAGAGATAAAAAAGAGATACCAGCACAATGCAAAATTTCAGAGGATCATTAGGAGTTAATTTTTAAAATTTACATTTTTAAAACCTTACCTAGATGAATTATTATTAATTTTTTTTTGCTGGTGGTACTGGGGTTCCTGGAAGCCTTTCTACCTCTGGGCTACACTCCCAGACCTATTTTTACATTTTTATTTGGAAACAGGGTCTCCTAAGCTAGTGCGCGTGGCTGGCTTTGAACCTGCGCGATCCTCCTGTCTCTGTCTCCCAAGCGCGGGGATTACAAGTGTGTGCCACCACGCCTGGCTAGATAAATTATTATTAAAAATTATCAGTTATTTATCAACCATTAACTTTATAATCATTTTGTTAACAAACACAATATTGGTCATTATTTATTACCATTTTAGAGAATGTGCTCTTTTCCCAACTTTAAATACCATCTAAAATATCTTTCAGAGACTAAATTTAGGATTATTCCTTACAGATGAATAGTAAAAGCTGTTTTATTGTATGCATATGTGATAGTTTATCTGTATACTTTCCATATATAAAAATCTTATCCTACAGGTCAGTTCTGATGAAGATCTGGGCTTCATGTGGATGGATTTTTCTTTTTGTATGATGCCAAATAAAGAGAAACATGGGAAATAATTCAACCTCTCCTTCGTGATCTAGTACAATTCTCACAAGTAAGCATTTTGAGGAAAAACATTGGCATTCCCTTTTTAAAATCAAAGTACTGGTGGTATTCTACCCTGGCTGCATTGGGTAGTTGTGTCACAGTGTGAACAAAGCTGAGGGCTCACTATCTGCTCTCTACCATGTCTCAGACTCCATTTTAACATGTGGCTGGAATGATGATGACCGATAAATATGTTCTTTGGAATCTGAACAAAACGAGTGAGAAACATGAACTGAGGTTCAGCACAGGGACCATGGTAGGCAGACTTAGGGAAGGAGTTTAGGTGGTCAGGCAGCAGGGCCCACAGAGTCTTGGGTGTTTGAAAGATAACATGACTGCATTTATTGGAGAAAGTGGGAAGAACAGCCATCTATAAAAGTATCCAAACATGGGGTAACATCTAAACTTTTTGGGAGTTTGTTTGAAGGCACAGAGACTGGGACAAGCACACAAATAAGCCCATGGAACATTTCTTTACCTATTCTTGGTCCATTTGTATTTTAATCTGAACTTCCAGAATCACCTGCATGATCATTTTTTGAATGTGATGATATGATCAAAGTCCAAAGATAATGATATTATTTTTTATTTTATTAAGTGAGGATATTTATTTATTTTTACTTTGACAAAACATTACATGTGTTTATTTTTACATGGTTTTTTGAATTGTGTACACATCATAGACTTACTAAATGTAGGAAAATAACAAGTGTATCATTTAAATACATTTCTGTGACTGAGGATCTGAGCATACGTTGTATTTATGGTTTTCATGAATGCGTTCATCATTTATTACAGTCCACTCATCCATATAGTAATAATTTATTCATATATCAAAATTTAATTATGTATCATTTAAGAAACATTGTATTTTTTCTCCTCTTCAAATAATCCCGCCCTTTATAATTGCCATTGCAGTTTCTACTTCTATGACCAACATTTTTAGATGCAACAAATTTGTGAGATCATAGGTTTAATGGTTTGGTTTTGGAATATCCAGTGCTTCAAACTTTCTTTTTAGATATATTATTTCAAAGCTTATATTTTTACAAAGATTTAGTGAAAACTTTTACAAATGCTTCATGAATTGTTAATTTATTTAAGCTATATATTATAATAGAATTTGAAATGAAAATATTGAAGAAACAGATGTTTTATAAAATTTATATTAAATAATTGGGATTATGAATATAACTAGAATTGTTTTTGTTACATACATAGACTAATGCATGTATATTTTGATATAACTGTTGAAATAAATATTTCTTTATGAAATTTTTAAAACTTTAACTGATCTTATACTTCGTAGATTGAGCTTCAATGAGTTTCTTGAAATATCACCATCTAACCTGTATACCTCTGATTTTGTTTTTTGTACCAACTAAATTACCTAAGAAGAAACAAAATAATTTACTTTTGAGGTAACTTTAAATTCCTAGTAAATTTATTTTGGTGGATTATTTTATAATTACTTTAAGATAACAAGTATTTCATTGTATCAATAAAAAGTCAGTTAATTGGATATGCTCCCATATATGCAGAAGCTAGAAAGAAAATGGGTCATAGAAGGAATTCTAGATGAAAAATGAGAAGCTATAGATGAGTAAATAAGGTGACCTAAGTGGGATAAGAAGGAGGATGAAAAAATTCTCTAATGTACATGATCTTTATTCATAAACATATCTAGGCAAAAGGTAAGTCAAACATGAGGAGAAAGAGGGAAGGGAATGGGGAATGAGAATTGATGAAGGGATAAAAAAGTGATGTGTTTATGTATGCCTATAATGTCTTATGCCCTACTAAGATGTATGACTATAATGCAGTGCTAAAAATATTTTTAAAAATAAAACTAAGAAAATAATATTAAATATGTCAATTAATAAAAATAGTACCCAGCATTCCTTGTCAGGAAATTATCTGAGGCTTCATGTTTTATTAAGATTTAACATTCTCCTAGCTTTGAGTAAAATATTACAAATATTTAAACAGTAATAGTATGTATGTTTGTGTATAGTAAATAAATATTTTTATCACTCACATTTTCATATATGTAATATTTTCCCACAATATGCTGTGGGCCTAGATGCGGGCTTCTAAGAGAAGAGATTTGTCTTCCTTGAGTTACCTCATGAAGAAAAGTATTAGCAATAATTCTACCTCTCAACTTCAGAGCCAGTGGGAATTCTTACTAGGTAAGCAATTTTCTGAAGTCTACTACATCAAAGCTATGCCACACAGCCATGTGGATCCTCATAGTTGAGATGCTGTTTTCTGAGATTGCAGTGTCATCAAGTGTGTCCCAGGGTGATAGGAAGCTGAGTGCTCATTGTCTGCCATCTGCCTGAGGCTTGATGACCCCTTTAAACATGTGCCTGGATTGATGGTGACTTGTAAAAACTGATTTCATTGGAATTTGAATGAAATTGGTGACCAAATGTTTCCCTTGAGCTGAAGTACTTCCTTAAGCAGAGACTGAGCACAGGACTCTTGAGAGACAGACAGGTGTAGGATTTTCAGCTAGTAGATTTTCAGGGAGTAGGACTCATAGTACAGGGAGAATGGTAAACAACCTGATTGCTTAGGTTAAGGAAAATGAATCAGATAATTGTTTTTAAATATCCAATTTTGGAACAAATAGCTACTGGATTGGTGTTTGACTGGTATCACTCATACTAATTTGGAGATCAGAACTATGGAAAATATTTTTACACTAGAACTGTTCACACCAATCTTTCCCTTGGAATAATCTTCTCAGTAAGAATAGTCTAGTGAATTCCAAGTAAAGAGCTAGGTTATAGAATTGATGTGGAGTATTTTTGTCATTTACTCATTAATTTAAAAATTATATGGAGTTTCTATTCTGTAGTTACAAAGGACATCACTAAGTAAACTAGGTTGTTCTCCAACCTGTGATCCTCCTGTCTCAGCCTCACAAGAAATGGGGTTACAAGTATGTACCATCACACCTGGCTACTTCTACTTTGACTCCTCATATATTCTCAAAAGTGATATGTTTTTGTCCTGTGTCCAAGGCCCTATTTTTCAGATGTTTGTTTGAGGAATATAATTAGGGATATATAAAGCATTTTAAAATATAGAATGCTTGAATGCTTTTACTAGTTAATATTCAATAATTCCTTCATCCCGTTATATATTTAATGGGAAATTATGGGGATTTAAAATGGATTAGCCTGAAGGAGAACTTTTGACTACCTTTGATGTATATGTCTTAGAAAAAATGGCCTATTGCATTCTACTGTTATTATTAAGTGTACTATTCTTGTTATATAGCCTGTCAAGTGACTATGTATGATTAATTTATGGAAGCTTTCTTATCATGAACATTGAATTGCTCAGGTATTATCCTCAACTTCCCTGCCTTCCACTGGGCTTTGTAGATGGCAAGTGTTATTTGAATTACATAGAGTTCTTTTTTGCTGTAACAGTCTTTTGCCACCAATGAAATCATCTTTCTTATCCTATTTTTCTTCCTTATTCAAAGGATATGGTCTTCGCTCTGTATTCTTGCATATATAGCCCTCAAGATAAAAGTAGGCTACTAATAGATAACACCTCTAGCCAGTTGCAGAGTAACTTTAGCTCTGAGGAAGTATTGATTCCTGCAAGTTGTTTTTATCTAGTCTTCATATAAATATCTCTACTTCCCCCCACACATTGGAATGCAATACTTGAGATGTTAAACACATGCCTTTTACAGTCCGCAGCATCCTCAATAAAATCTGTTTGTTCTCTCAGGCATTCTTCTCTTAAGCATTGTTTTGTCCATATGGCAAGCTTCTTAATCTGGATTTAGAAATATTTACAATCTATTGAACTATAGAGTTTATCAATTATTATTAACTTTCTTATCTGAAAATAATGAGAACACCATTTTCTGTGAAACCATTGCAGTTTATATAGTAGTGGGAGATAAACCCAGAGCCTCACAAATACATATTAGTTATGTACTCCATAAAATATATTTTTCAGTTTTTAATGAAGTTTACAGAGATCCTAAAAAATAAAATAAATATATTTTTGTGAGCTATTTATTTGTATATATTATACAATGTACATTTTAAAAGTTGCTATTACAAAAATTGAGGTACTAATAAATTGTTGAGACATCTGGTATTTCTGTCTCACTTATTTCAGATATGTAGGTTGGAAGTTGAATGCCACTGGATTACAACCCAAGACAGACTCGCAAAAATAAAAAAAATAAAACATCATTAAGAAACTAATTTTATGATTGTTATCTACAGATGAATATTAAAAGCTGTATTATTTTATGCATATGTAATAAATTATCTATATAAATTTTAAATATAAAATCTCATTCTATAGGTCACTGTTGACCATGAGCTGGGTTTCACATGGAAGGATTTGTGTGTGTGTCATGCCAAATGAAGAAAAACATGGGAAAGGATTCAACCTCTCCTCTCTCAATCTGGTACAAATTCACACAATTAAGCATTTTGAGTACAACATAGGCATTCCTTTTTGAAAATCAAAGTACTTGAGTGGTCCTCTACAATGGCAGTGTTGGGTAGTTGCATCAAAGCAGGAATGAATCTGAGGGCTCACTGTCTGCTCTCTACCATGTCTCAGGGTCCCTTTTAACATGCTGCTGGATTGATGATGACCGATAAATATGTTCTTTGGAATCTGAACAAAATGAGTGAGAAAACTGAACTGAGGTCCAGCACAGGGAACATGGTAGGCAGACTTAGGGAAGGAGTTCAGGTGGTCAGGCAATGGGGCCCACAGAGTCTTGGGTGTTTTTTAAAGTTTAGATGACTCCATTTATCAGAGAAAGTGGATAGAGAAGCCATCTATAAATACAAACACGTGTTACAAAAACACATATTCAGTGTTTGTAATAAAGTATGATAGACAACAAAAATAGACTGGAAAACTAGATCACAAATATACCCATGAAATATTTCTGTATCTGTCCAAATTTCACTCAAACATTAATCTGAACTTCCAGCATCATCTGTACTTTCATCATCTCAATGTGATGCTATGTTCATAGTTCAAAGTTAATGATATTACCTTTAATTTATTAATTTAAACCAATATATTAAATTTGACAAAACATTACATATGTTTATTTTAACAAGGGTTTCTCTATAAGTACAGATTATAGACTTACAATTTGTAGAAAAATAACTAATACATCATTTCAAAAACAATTTTGTGAATGAGAATCTGAGCAAACATTTTCTTAACATTTTTATGAATTAATTCCTCATGTATTAGAGTTCTATCCCTTCCTATCTCATGAATTTACTCTCCACACCAGATGTATTTGTGTATCATTAAAAACATTTTATATTTTCACCTTTTCAAATAACAACATCCCTGATAATTGCCATTGCAATTTCATTTCAATTGTACAGGTCAGTTGGAGAGAAGGCCGGGCTTCCTATTGATGGATTTTGTGTGTGTGCGATGCCAAATGAAGAAAATCATGAGGAATGATTCAACCTCTCCACTCTTGATCTAGTACAAATACAAGTAAGCATTTTGTGTAAATCATTGGCATTTCCTTTTGGAAAACAAAGTTCTTTAATGGTACTCTACCCTGGAAGTGTTGGGTAGTTGTGTCACAGTGTGAACAAATTTAGGACTCACTGTCTGCTCTATACCATGTCTCGAGGTCCCTTTAACATGCTGCTGGATTGATGATGACCAATAAATATGTTCTTTGGAATCTGAACAAAATGAGTGAGAATCCTGAACTGAGATCCAGCACAGGGACCATGGTAGGCAGAATTAGGGGAGGAGTTTCGGTGGTCAGGTAACAGGACCCACAGCGACTTGAGTGTTTTTTTAAAGTTTAGATGACTGCATTTATTGGAGAAAGTGGGTAGAGAAGCCATCTATAAATAAAAACACATGTTACAAAAACACATATTCAGTGTTTGTAAGAAAGTATGATAGACAACAAAAATAGAGACTGGAAAACCAGATAAAAAATACACCCATGAAATATTTCTATATCTGTCCACCTTTCATTCAAAAATTAATCTGACCTTCCAGCATCATCTTCACTTTCATCATCTCAATGTGATGCTATGTTCATAGTTCAAAGTTAATGATATTACCTTTCATTTATTAAGTTAAAGCATTATATTTAATTTTACAAAACATTACATACGTTTATTTTAACATGGGTTTCTCAATAAGGACACATTATAGATTTCCTATTTGTAGAAAAATAACTAATGCATCATTTCAAAAACAATTTTGTGAATGAGGATCTGAGCAAACATTTTCTTCACATTTTTATGAATTCATTCCTCATGTATTAGAGTTCTATCCCTTCACATCTCATGAATTTACTCTCCACACCAGATGTAGTTATGTATCATTAAGAACCTTTAATATTTTCATCTTTTCAAATAATCACATCCCTGGTAATTGCCATTGTGGTTTCATTTCAATTGTACAGGTCAGTTGGAGAGAGGGCTGGGCTTCCGATTGATGGATTGTGTGTGTGTGTGAGATGCCAAATGAAGAAAATCATGAGAGATGAATCAACCTCTCTACTCTTTATCTAATACAAATACAAGTAAGCATTTTGTGTAAACCATTGGAATTTCCTTTTGGAAAAAAAGTACATTAATGGTACTCTACCCTGGAAATGTTGGGTAGTTGTGTCACAGTATAAATAAAGCTGAGGGCTCACTGTCTGATCTATACCTCTATAAAATGTCTCGAGGTCCCTTTTAACATGTGCTGGATTGATGATGACCAAAAAATATGTTCTTTGGAATCTGAACAAAATGAGTGAGAAACCTGAACTGAGGTCCAGCACAGGGACCATGGTAGGCACACTTACGGAAGGAGTTTAGGTGGTCAGGCCACGGGGCCCACAGAGTCTTGGGTGTTTTAAAGTTTAGATGACTGCATTTATTGGAGAAAGTGGATAGAGAAGCCTTCTCTAAATCCAAACATACGTACCAAAAACACATTTTGGGAGTTTGTAAGAAGGTATCATAGAAATAGAGACTGAAAAACCACACATAAATAGTCCCATGGAACAGTCCTATTTTTTTGTCCATGGTTCATTCAAGCATTAATATCAGCTTCCAGCATCCTCTGACTGCTCATTTTCTCAATGAAATGGTATATATTCAATGTTAAAGTTAATGATGTTACATTTGATTTTATTAAGTGAATCCATTCATTTTTAAAAGGACAAAAATTTACATATGTTTATTTTTACATGGGTTACTCCATTATGTTCATATTATAGACACACTATATGTAAAAAATAACATGCTTCATTTCAAAAACTATTTTTGTGAATGAGGATCTGAGCAAACATTTTCTGCATATTTTTATGAATTCATTCATTAGGTATTACAATCCATTTCCTTCATATCAAATGAATTTATTCTTTACTCAAATTAAATTATGTGTCATTTAAAAAACTGTAATATTTTTACCTTTCAAATAACCACATTCAAGGTAATAACCATTGAAATTTCATGTCATTATACAGGTCTATTTGGACTGAAAGCCGGGATTCCTGTTAATGGGTGTTGTGTGTGTGTTACGCCAAATGAAGAAAAACATGAGGAATGATTCAACCTCTCTGCTCTCAATCTAGTACAAATACAAGTAAGCATTTGAAAAAATATTGGCATTCTTTATTGGAAATTAAAGTACTTTAGTGGTCCTCTACCCTAACAACGTTGGGTAGTTGTGTCACAGTGTGAACAAAGCTGAGGGCTCACAGTCTGCTCTCTACCATGTCTCGAGGTCCCTTTTAACATGTGGCTGGATTGATGATGACTGATAAATATGTTCTTTGGAATCTGAACAAAATGAGTGAGAAACCTGAACTGAGGTCTAGCCAGAGACCATGGTAGGTTGATTTATGGAAGGACTTCTGGTGGTCAAGCAACAGGGCGCAAAGAGTCTTGGGTGTTTTAAAGTTTAGATGACTGCATTTCTTGGAGAATGTGGGAAGAGCAGGCAATAAATCCAAAAACTGGTGACAAGGAATCATTTTGAGAGTTTGTATGAAGGTATCATAGACAATAGAAATAGATATTGGAAAACCAGATCACAAATAGACCCATGGAAAATTTCTGTATTTGTCCATCATTCATTCAAACATTAATATGAGCTTCTAACATCATATGCATGCTCATTTTCACAAGGCGATGGTATGTTCAAAGTTCAAAGTTAACGGTGTTAAATTTGATTTTATTAAGTGAATCCATTCAACTTTAACTAAACAAAACATTACCTATTTAATATTACATGGGTTTCTCAATTATGCTCACCTTTTAGACTTACTCAATGTAGAAAAATAACAAATACTTCATTTCAAAAAATTTTTGTTAATGAGGATCAGAGCTAACATTTCCTGCACATTTTTATGGATTAATTCATTAGGTATTAGAGTCCAATGCCTTCACATCTCATGAATTCAATCTCCACTCAAGATGTAATTATGTGTCATTAAAGAAACCTTAATACTTGTATGTTTTCAAATAATCACACACCTGGTAACTGCCATTGCAATTTCATCTCATTGTACAGGTCAGTATGGAACGAGAGCTGGGGTTCCTGTTGATGGATCGTGTGTGTGTGATGCCAAATGAAGAAAAACATGAGGATTGATTCAACCTCTCCACTCTCAATCTAGTAAAAATACAAGTAAGCATTTTGTGTAAAACGCTGGCATTCCTTACTAGAAAACAAAGTACTTTAGTGGTACTCTACCTTGGCAGTGTTGGGTAGTTGTGACACAGTGTGAACAGAGCTGAGGACTCACAGTCTGCTCTATACCATGTCTCAGGGTCCCTTTTAACATGTGCTGGATTGATGATGACCAAAAAATATGTTCTTTGGAATCTGAACAAAATGAGTGAGAAACCTGAACTGAGGTCCAGCACAGGGACCATGGTAGGCCGACTTAGGGAAGGAGTTTAGGTGGTCAGGCAACGGGGCCTACAGAGTCTTGGGTGTTTTAAGGTTGAGATGCCTGCATTTTTTTGGAAAGTGGGTAGAGTAGCCATCATAAATACAAACACATATTGCAAAAACACATATTCATTGTTTATAAGAAAGTATGGTAGACAACAAAAATAGAGACTGGAAAACATATCACAAATAGATCCATGGAACAGTCCTGCTACTGTGCATGGTTCATTCAAGCATTAATCTCTGCTTCCAGCATCATCTGCATGCTTATTTTCTCAAAGTGATGGTATATTCAAAATTAAAATTTATGATGTTAAATTTGATTTTATTAAGTGAATCCATTCATTTTTATTTAGACAAAACTATACATGTGTTTAACTTTACATGGGTTTCTCAATTATGTTCACATTATAGATTTACTCAATGTTGAAAAATAGCAAAAGCTTGATTTTAAAAATTGTTTTTGTAAATGAGGATCTGAGCAAACATTTTCTGTACATTTTAATGAATTCATTAATTAGATATTACAGTTGAATGCCTTCACATCTCATAAAATTATTCTCCAACCAAGATGTAATTATGTGTCACTTAAGAAACTTAATATTTGTATGTTTTCAAATAATCATACACCTGGTAATTGCCATTGCAATTTTATCTCATTGTACAGGTCAGTGTGGACCGAGAAATGGGGTTCCTGTTGATGGATCGTGTGTGTGTGATGCCAAATGAAGAAAACCATGAGGAATGATTCAACCTCTCCACTCTCGATCTAGTACAAATACAAGTAAGCATTTTGTGTAAAACGCTGGCATTCCTTACTAGAAAACAAAGTACTTTAGTGGTACTCTACCTTGGCAGTGTTGGGTAGTTGTGACACCGTGTGAACAGAGCTGAGGCCTCACGGTCTGCTCTATACCATGTCTCAGGGTCCCTTTTAACATGTGCTGGATTGATGATGACCAAAAAATATGTTCTTTGGAATCTGAACAAAATGAGTGAGAAACCTGAACTGAGGTCCAGCACAGGGACCATGGTAGGCAGACTTAGGGAAGGAGTTTAGGTGGTCAGGCCACGGGGCCCACAGAGTCTTGGGTGTTTGAAAGTTTAGATGACTGCATTTATCGGAGAAAGTGGATAGAGAAGACTTCTCTAAATCCAAACATACGTAACAAAAACACATTTTGGGAGTTTGTAAGAAGGTATCATAGAAATAGAGACTGAAAAACCACACATAAATAGTCCCATGGAACAGTCCTGTTTTTTTGTCCATGGTTCATTCAAGCATTAATATCAGCTTCCAGCATCCTCTGAATGCTCATTTTCTCAATGTAATGGTATATATTCAATGGTAAAGTTAATGATGTTACATTTGATTTTATTAAGTGAATCCATTCATTTTTAATTGGACAGAACTTTACATATGTTTATTTTTACATGGGTTACTCCATTATGTTCATATTATAGACATACTATATGTAAAAAAATAACATGCTTCATTTCAAAAACTATTTTTGTGAATGAGGATCTGAGCAAACATTTTCTGCATATTTTTATGAATTCATTCACTAGGTATTACAATCCATTTCCTTCGCATCAAATGAATTTATTCTTTACTCAAATTAAATTATGTGTCATTTAAAAAACTGTAATATTTTTACCTTTCAAATAACCACACTCAAGGTAATAACCATTGAAATTTCATGTCATTATACAGGTCTATTTGGACTGAAAGCCGGGATTCCTGTTAATGGATTTTTTGTGTGTGTTACGCCAAATGAAGAAAAACATGAGGATTGATTCAACCGCTCTGCTCTCAATCTAGTACAAATACAAGTAAGCATTTGAAAAAATATTGGCATTCTTTATTGGAAATTAAAGTACTTTAGTGGTCCTCCACCCTAACAACATTGGGTAGTTGTATCACAGTGTGAAGAAAGCTGAGGGCTCACTCTCTTCTCTCTACCATGTCTCGAGGTCCCTTTTAACATGTGGCTGGATTGATGATGACCGATAAATATGTTCTTTGGAATCTGAACAAAATGAGTGAGAAACCTGAACTGAGGTCTAGCCAGAGACCATGGTAGGTTGATTTATGGAAGGACTTCTGGTGTTCAAGCAACAGGGTGCAAAGAGTCTTGGGTGTTTTAAAGTTTAGATGACTGCATTTATTGGAGAATGTGGGTAGAGCAGGCAATAAATCCAAAAACTGGTGACAAGGAATCATTTTGAGAGTTTGTATTAAGGTATCATAGACAATAGAAATAGATATTGGAAAACCAGATCACAAATAGACCCATGGAAAATTTCTGTATTTGTCCATCATTCATTCAAACATTAATATGAGCTTCTAACATCATATGCATGCTCATTTTCACAAGGCGATGGTATGTTCAAAGTTCAAATTTAACGGTGTTAAATTTGATTTTATTAAGTGAATCCATTCAACTTTAATTAAACAAAAAATTACCTATTTAATATTACATGGGTTTCTCAATTATATTCACCTTTTAGACTTACTCATTGTAGAAAAATAACAAATACTTCATTTCAAAAAATATTTGTTAATGAGGATCAGAGCAAACATTTCCTGCACATTTTTATGGATTAATTCATTAGGTATTAGAGTCCAATGCCTTCACATCTCATGAATTCATTCTCCACTCAAGATGTAATTATGTGTCATTAAAGAAACTTTAATATTTGTATGTTTTCAAATAATTACACACCTGGTAATTGCCATTGCAATTTCATCTCATTGTACAGGTCAGTATGGACCGAGAGCTGGGGTTCCTGTTGATGGATCGTGTGTGTGTGATGCCAAATGAAGAAAAACATGAGGAATGATTCAAGCTCTCCACTCTCGATCTAGTACAAATACAAGTAAGCATTTTGTGTAAAACGCTGGCATTCCTTACTAGAAAACAAAGTACTTTAATGGTACTCTACCTTGGCAGTGTTGGGTAGTTGTGTCAGAGTGTGAACAAAGCTCAGGGCTCACAGTTTGCTCTATACCATGTCTCAGGGTCCCTTTTAACATGTGCTGGATTGATGATGACCAAAAAATATGTTCTTTGGAATCTGAACAAAATGAGTGAGAAACCTGAACTGAGGTCCAGCACAGGGACCATGGTAGGCAGACTTAGGGAAGGAGTTTACGTGGTCAGGCAACGGGGCCTACAGAGTCTTGGGTGTTTTAAGGTTGAGATGCCTGCATTTTTTTGGAAAGTGGGTAGAGTAGCCATCATAAATACAAACATATATTGCAAAAACACATATTCATTGTTTATAAGAAAGTATGGTAGACAACAAAAATAGTGACTGGAAAACATATCACAAATAGATCCATGGAACAGTCCTGTTACTGTGCATGGTTCATTCAAGCATTAATCTCTGCTTCCAGCATCATCTGCATGCTTATTTTCTCAAAGTGATGGTATATTCAAAATTAAAATTTATGATGTTAAATTTGATTTTATTAAGTGAATCCATTCATTTTTATTTACACAAAACTATACATGTGTTTAACTTTACATGGGTTTCTCAATTATGTTCACATTATAGATTTACTCAATGTTAAAAATAGCAAAAGCTTGATTTTAAAAATTGTTTTTGTAAATGAGGATCTGAGCAAACATTTTCTGTACATTTTAATGAATTCATTAATTAGATATTACAGTTGAATGCCTTCACAACTCATAAAATTATTCTCCAACCAAGATGTAATTATGTGTCACTTAAGAAACTTAATATTTGTATGTTTTCAAATAATCACACACCTGGTAATTGCCATTGCAATTTCATCTCATTGTACATGTCAGTATGGACCGAGAGCTGGGGTTCCTGTTGATGGATCGTGTGTGTGTGATGCCAAATCAAGAAAAACATGAGGTATGATTCAACCTCTCCACTCTCGATCTAGTACAAATACAAGTAAGCATTTTGTGTAAAACGCTGGCATTCCTTACTAGAAAACAAAGTATTTTAGTGGTACTCTACCTTGGCAGTGTTGGGTAGTTGTGACTCAGTGTGAACAGAGCTGAGGCCTCACGGTCTGCTCTATACCATGTCTCAGGGTCCCTTTTAACATGTGCTGGATTGATGATGACCAAAAAATATGTTCTTTGGAATCTGAACAAAATGAGTGAGAAACCTGAACTGAGGTCCAGCACAGGGACCATGGTAGGCAGACTTAGGGAAGGAGTTTAGGTGGTCAGGCCACGGGGCCCACAGAGTCTTGGGTGTTTGAAAGTTTAGATGACTGCATTTATTGGAGAAAGTGGATAGGAAGCCTTCTCTAAATCCAAACATATTTAACAAAAAAACATTTTGGGAGTTTGTAAGCAGGTATCGTAGAAATAGAGACTGAAAAACCACACATAAATAGTCCCATGGAACAGTCCTGTTTTTTTGTCCATGGTTCATTCATGCATTAATATCAGCTTCCAGCATCCTCTGACTGCTCATTTTCTCAACGTAATGGTATATATTCAATGTTAAAGTTAATGATGTTACATTTCATTTTATTAAGTGAATCCATTCATTTTTAATTGGACAAAACTTTACATATATTTATTTTTACATGGGTTACTCCATTATGTTCATATTATAGACATACTATATGTAAAAAAATAACATGCTTCATTTCAAAAACTATTTTTGTGAATGAGGATCTGAGCAAACATTTTCTGCATATTTTTATGCATTCATTCACTAGGTATTACAATCCATTTCCTTCACATCAAATGAATTTATTCTTTACTCAAATTAAATTATGTGTCATTTAAAAAACTGTAATATTTTTACCTTTCAAATAACCACACTCACGCTAATTACCATTGAAATTTCTTGTCATTATACAGGTCTATTTGGACTGAAAGCCGGGATTCCTGTTAATGGGTGTTGTGTGTGTGTCACGCCAAATGAAGAAAAACATGAGGAATGATTCAACCTCTCTGCTCTCAATCTAGTACAAATACAAGTAAGCATTTGAAAAAATATTGGCATTCTTTATTGGAAATTAAAGTACTTTAGTGGTCCTCTACCCTAACAACGTTGGGTAGTTGTGTCACAGTGTGAACAAAGCTGAGGGCTCACAGTCTGCTCTCTACCATGTCTCGAGGTCCCTTTTAACATGTGGCTAGATTGATGATGACCGAAAAATATGTTCTTTGGAATCTGAACAAAAAGAGTGAGAAGCCAGAACTGAGGTCCAGCACAGGGACCATGGTAGGCAGACTTAGGGAAGGAGTTTAGTTGGTCAGGCAATGGGGCCCACAGAGTATTGGGTGTTTTTAGTTTGAGATGCCTGCATTTTTTTGGAAAGTGGGTAGAGTAGCCATCATAAATACAAACACATATTGCAAAAACACATATTCATTGTTTATAAGAAAGTATGGTAGACAACAAAAATAGAGACTGGAAAACATATCACAAATAGATCCATGGAACAGTCCTGTTACTGTGCATGGTTCATTCAAGCATTAATCTCTGCTTCCAGCATCATCTGCATGCTTATTTTCTCAAAGTGATGGTATATTCAAAATTAAAATTTATGATGTTAAATTTGATTTTATTAAGTGAATCCATTCATTTTTATTTAGACAAAACTATACATGTGTTTAACTTTACATGGGTTTCTCAATTATGTTCACATTATAGATTTACACAATGTTGAAAAATAGCAAAAGCTTGATTTTAAAAATTGTTTTTGTAAATGAGGATCTGAGCAAACATTTTCTGTACATTTTAATGAATTCATTAATTAGATATTACAGTTGAATGCCTTCACATCTCATAAAATTATTCTCCAACCAAGATATAATTATGTGTCACTTAAGAAACTTAATATTTGTATGTTTTCAAATAATCACACACCTGGTAATTGCCATTGCAATTTCATCTCATTGTACAGGTCAGTATGGACCGAGAGCTGGGGTTCCTGTTGATGGATCGTGTGTGTGTGATGCCAAATGAAGAAAAACATGAGGAATGATTCAACCTCTCCACTCTCGATCTAGTACAAATACAAGTAAGCATTTTGTGTAAAACGCTGGCATTCCTTACTAGAAAACAAAGTACTTTAGTGGTACTCTACCTTGGCAGTGTTGGGTAGTTGTGACTCAGTGTGAACAGAGCTGAGGCCTCACGGTCTGCTCTATACCATGTCTCAGGGTCCCTTTTAACATGTGCTGGATTGATGATGACCAAAAAATATGTTCTTTGGAATCTGAACAAAATGAGTGAGAAACCTGAACTGAGGTCCAGCACAGGGACCATGGTAGGCAGACTTAGGGAAGGAGTTTAGGTGGTCAGGCCACGGGGCCCACAGAGTCTTGGGTGTTTGAAAGTTTAGATGACTGCATTTATTGGAAAAAGTGGATAGAGAAGCCTTCTCTAAATCCAAACATACGTAACAAAAACACATTTTGGGAGTTTGTAAGAAGGTATCGTAGAAATAGAGACTGAAAAACCACACATAAATAGTCCCATGGAACAGTCCTGTTTTTTTGTCCATGGTTCATTCAAGCATTAATATCAGCTTCCAGCATCCTCTGAATGCTCATTTTCTCAATGTAATGGTATATATTCAATGTTAAAGTTAATGATGTTACATTTCATTTTATTAAGTGAATCCATTCATTTTTAATTGGACAAAACTTTACATATATTTATTTTTACATGGGTTACTCCATTATGTTCATATTATAGACATACTATATGTAAAAAAATAACATGCTTCATTTCAAAAACTATTTTTGTGAATGAGGATCTGAGCAAACATTTTCTGCATATTTTTATGCATTCATTCACTAGGTATTACAATCCATTTCCTTCACATCAAATGAATTTATTCTTTACTCAAATTAAATTATGTGTCATTTAAAAAACTTTAATATTTTTGCCTTTCAAATAACCACACTCAAGCTAATTACCATTGAAATTTCTTGTCATTATACAGGTCTATTTGGACTGAAAGCCGGGATTCCTGTTAATGGGTGTTGTGTGTGTGTTACGCCAAATGAAGAAAAACATGAGGAATGATTCAACCTCTCTGCTCTCAATCTAGTACAAATACAAGTAAGCATTTGAAAAAATATTGGCATTCTTTATTGGAAATTAAAGTACTTTAGTGGTCCTCTACCCTAACAACGTTGGGTAGTTGTGTCACAGTGTGAACAAAGCTGAGGGCTCACAGTCTGCTCTCTACCATGTCTCGAGGTCCCTTTTAACATGTGGCTAGATTGATGATGACCGAAAAATATGTTCTTTGGAATCTGAACAAAAAGAGTGAGAAGCCAGAACTGAGGTCCAGCACAGGGACCATGGTAGGCAGACTTAGGGAAGGAGTTTAGGTGGTCAGGCAATGGGGCCCACAGAGTATTGGGTGTTTTTAGTTTGAGATGCCTGCATTTTTTTGGAAAGTGGGTAGAGTAGCCATCATAAATACAAACACATATTGCAAAAACACATATTCATTGTTTATAAGAAAGTATGGTAGACAACAAAAATAGAGACTGGAAAACATATCACAAATAGATCCATGGAACAGTCCTGTTACTGTGCATGGTTCATTCAAGCATTAATCTCTGCTTCCAGCATCATCTGCATGCTTATTTTCTCAAAGTGATGGTATATTCAAAATTAAAATTTATGATGTTAAATTTGATTTTATTAAGTGAATCCATTCATTTTTATTTAGACAAAACTATACATGTGTTTAACTTTACATGGGTTTCTCAATTATGTTCACATTATAGATTTACACAATGTTGAAAAATAGCAAAAGCTTGATTTTAAAAATTGTTTTTGTAAATGAGGATCTGAGCAAACATTTTCTGTACATTTTAATGAATTCATTAATTAGATATTACAGTTGAATGCCTTCACATCTCATAAAATTATTCTCCAACCAAGATATAATTATGTGTCACTTAAGAAACTTAATATTTGTATGTTTTCAAATAATCACACACCTGGTAATTGCCATTGCAATTTCATCTCATTGTACAGGTCAGTATGGACCGGGAGCTGGGGTTCCTGTTGATGGATCGTGTGTGTGTGATGCCAAATGAAGAAAAACATGAGGAATGATTCAACCTCTCCACTCTCGATCTAGTACAAATACAAGTAAGCATTTTGTGTAAAACGCTGGCATTCCTTACTAGAAAAGAAAGTACTTTAGTGGTACTCTACCTTGGCAGTGTTGGGTAGTTGTGACTCAGTGTGAACAGAGCTGAGGCCTCACGGTCTGCTCTATACCATGTCTCAGGGTCCCTTTTAACATGTGCTGGATTGATGATGACCAAAAAATATGTTCTTTGGAATCTGAACAAAATGAGTGAGAAACCTGAACTGAGGTCCAGCACAGGGACCATGGTAGGCAGACTTAGGGAAGGAGTTTAGGTGGTCAGGCCACGGGGCCCACAGAGTCTTGGGTGTTTGAAAGTTTAGATGACTGCATTTATTGGAAAAAGTGGATAGAGAAGCCTTCTCTAAATCCAAACATACGTAACAAAAACACATTTTGGGAGTTTGTAAGAAGGTATCGTAGAAATAGAGACTGAAAAACCACACATAAATAGTCCCATGGAACAGTCCTGTTTTTTTGTCCATGGTTCATTCAAGCATTAATATCAGCTTCCAGCATCCTCTGAATGCTCATTTTCTCAATGTAATGGTATATATTCAATGTTAAAGTTAATGATGTTACATTTCATTTTATTAAGTGAATCCATTCATTTTTAATTGGACAAAACTTTACATATATTTATTTTTACATGGGTTACTCCATTATGTTCATATTATAGACATACTATATGTAAAAAAATAACATGCTTCATTTCAAAAACTATTTTTGTGAATGAGGATCTGAGCAAACATTTTCTGCATATTTTTATGCATTCATTCACTAGGTATTACAATCCATTTCCTTCACATCAAATGAATTTATTCTTTACTCAAATTAAATTATGTGTCATTTAAAAAACTGTAATATTTTTACCTTTCAAATAACCACACTCACGCTAATTACCATTGAAATTTCTTGTCATTATACAGGTCTATTTGGACTGAAAGCCGGGATTCCTGTTAATGGGTGTTGTGTGTGTGTTACGCCAAATGAAGAAAAACATGAGGAATGATTCAACCTCTCTGCTCTCAATCTAGTACAAATACAAGTAAGCATTTGAAAAAATATTGGCATTCTTTATTGGAAATTAAAGTACTTTAGTGGTCCTCTACCCTAACAACGTTGGGTAGTTGTGTCACAGTGTGAACAAAGCTGAGGGCTCACAGTCTGCTCTCTACCATGTCTCGAGGTCCCTTTTAACATGTGGCTAGATTGATGATGACCGAAAAATATGTTCTTTGGAATCTGAACAAAAAGAGTGAGAAGCCAGAACTGAGGTCCAGCACAGGGACCATGGTAGGCAGACTTAGGGAAGGAGTTTAGGTGGTCAGGCAATGGGGCCCACAGAGTATTGGGTGTTTTTAGTTTGAGATGCCTGCATTTTTTTGGAAAGTGGGTAGAGTAGCCATCATAAATACAAACACATATTGCAAAAACACATATTCATTGTTTATAAGAAAGTATGGTAGACAACAAAAATAGAGACTGGAAAACATATCACAAATAGATCCATGGAACAGTCCTGTTACTGTGCATGGTTCATTCAAGCATTAATCTCTGCTTCCAGCATCATCTGCATGCTTATTTTCTCAAAGTGATGGTATATTCAAAATTAAAATTTATGATGTTAAATTTGATTTTATTAAGTGAATCCATTCATTTTTATTTAGACAAAACTATACATGTGTTTAACTTTACATGGGTTTCTCAATTATGTTCACATTATAGATTTACACAATGTTGAAAAATAGCAAAAGCTTGATTTTAAAAATTGTTTTTGTAAATGAGGATCTGAGCAAACATTTTCTGTACATTTTAATGAATTCATTAATTAGATATTACAGTTGAATGCCTTCACATCTCATAAAATTATTCTCCAACCAAGATATAATTATGTGTCACTTAAGAAACTTAATATTTGTATGTTTTCAAATAATCACACACCTGGTAATTGCCATTGCAATTTCATCTCATTGTACAGGTCAGTATGGACCGAGAGCTGGGGTTCCTGTTGATGGATCGTGTGTGTGTGATGCCAAATGAAGAAAAACATGAGGAATGATTCAACCTCTCCACTCTCGATCTAGTACAAATACAAGTAAGCATTTTGTGTAAAACGCTGGCATTCCTTACTAGAAAAGAAAGTACTTTAGTGGTACTCTACCTTGGCAGTGTTGGGTAGTTGTGACTCAGTGTGAACAGAGCTGAGGCCTCACGGTCTGCTCTATACCATGTCTCAGGGTCCCTTTTAACATGTGCTGGATTGATGATGACCAAAAAATATGTTCTTTGGAATCTGAACAAAATGAGTGAGAAACCTGAACTGAGGTCCAGCACAGGGACCATGGTAGGCAGACTTAGGGAAGGAGTTTAGGTGGTCAGGCCACGGGGCCCACAGAGTCTTGGGTGTTTGAAAGTTTAGATGACTGCATTTATTGGAAAAAGTGGATAGAGAAGCCTTCTCTAAATCCAAACATACGTAACAAAAACACATTTTGGGAGTTTGTAAGAAGGTATCGTAGAAATAGAGACTGAAAAACCACACATAAATAGTCCCATGGAACAGTCCTGTTTTTTTGTCCATGGTTCATTCAAGCATTAATATCAGCTTCCAGCATCCTCTGAATGCTCATTTTCTCAATGTAATGGTATATATTCAATGTTAAAGTTAATGATGTTACATTTCATTTTATTAAGTGAATCCATTCATTTTTAATTGGACAAAACTTTACATATATTTATTTTTACATGGGTTACTCCATTATGTTCATATTATAGACATACTATATGTAAAAAAATAACATGCTTCATTTCAAAAACTATTTTTGTGAATGAGGATCTGAGCAAACATTTTCTGCATATTTTTATGCATTCATTCACTAGGTATTACAATCCATTTCCTTCACATCAAATGAATTTATTCTTTACTCAAATTAAATTATGTGTCATTTAAAAAACTGTAATATTTTTACCTTTCAAATAACCACACTCACGCTAATTACCATTGAAATTTCTTGTCATTATACAGGTCTATTTGGACTGAAAGCCGGGATTCCTGTTAATGGGTGTTGTGTGTGTGTTACGCCAAATGAAGAAAAACATGAGGAATGATTCAACCTCTCTGCTCTCAATCTAGTACAAATACAAGTAAGCATTTGAAAAAATATTGGCATTCTTTATTGGAAATTAAAGTACTTTAGTGGTCCTCTACCCTAACAACGTTGGGTAGTTGTGTCACAGTGTGAACAAAGCTGAGGGCTCACAGTCTGCTCTCTACCATGTCTCGAGGTCCCTTTTAACATGTGGCTAGATTGATGATGACCGAAAAATATGTTCTTTGGAATCTGAACAAAAAGAGTGAGAAGCCAGAACTGAGGTCCAGCACAGGGACCATGGTAGGCAGACTTAGGGAAGGAGTTTAGGTGGTCAGGCAATGGGGCCCACAGAGTATTGGGTGTTTTTAGTTTGAGATGCCTGCATTTTTTTGGAAAGTGGGTAGAGTAGCCATCATAAATACAAACACATATTGCAAAAACACATATTCATTGTTTATAAGAAAGTATGGTAGACAACAAAAATAGAGACTGGAAAACATATCACAAATAGATCCATGGAACAGTCCTGTTACTGTGCATGGTTCATTCAAGCATTAATCTCTGCTTCCAGCATCATCTGCATGCTTATTTTCTCAAAGTGATGGTATATTCAAAATTAAAATTTATGATGTTAAATTTGATTTTATTAAGTGAATCCATTCATTTTTATTTAGACAAAACTATACATGTGTTTAACTTTACATGGGTTTCTCAATTATGTTCACATTATAGATTTACACAATGTTGAAAAATAGCAAAAGCTTGATTTTAAAAATTGTTTTTGTAAATGAGGATCTGAGCAAACATTTTCTGTACATTTTAATGAATTCATTAATTAGATATTACAGTTGAATGCCTTCACATCTCATAAAATTATTCT
This sequence comes from Muscardinus avellanarius, assembly GCF_963383645.1. Taxonomy (NCBI): domain Eukaryota; kingdom Metazoa; phylum Chordata; class Mammalia; order Rodentia; family Gliridae; genus Muscardinus; species Muscardinus avellanarius. The sequence goes on from NC_137788.1 coordinate 164,496,503, forward strand.
CCAACCAAGATATAATTATGTGTCACTTAAGAAACTTAATATTTGTATGTTTTCAAATAATCACACACCTGGTAATTGCCATTGCAATTTCATCTCATTGTACAGGTCAGTATGGACCGAGAGCTGGGGTTCCTGTTGATGGATCGTGTGTGTGTGATGCCAAATGAAGAAAAACATGAGGAATGATTCAACCTCTCCACTCTCGATCTAGTACAAATACAAGTAAGCATTTTGTGTAAAACGCTGGCATTCCTTACTAGAAAACAAAGTACTTTAGTGGTACTCTACCTTGGCAGTGTTGGGTAGTTGTGACTCAGTGTGAACAGAGCTGAGGCCTCACGGTCTGCTCTATACCATGTCTCAGGGTCCCTTTTAACATGTGCTGGATTGATGATGACCAAAAAATATGTTCTTTGGAATCTGAACAAAATGAGTGAGAAACCTGAACTGAGGTCCAGCACAGGGACCATGGTAGGCAGACTTAGGGAAGGAGTTTAGGTGGTCAGGCCACGGGGCCCACAGAGTCTTGGGTGTTTGAAAGTTTAGATGACTGCATTTATTGGAAAAAGTGGATAGAGAAGCCTTCTCTAAATCCAAACATACGTAACAAAAACACATTTTGGGAGTTTGTAAGAAGGTATCGTAGAAATAGAGACTGAAAAACCACACATAAATAGTCCCATGGAACAGTCCTGTTTTTTTGTCCATGGTTCATTCAAGCATTAATATCAGCTTCCAGCATCCTCTGAATGCTCATTTTCTCAATGTAATGGTATATATTCAATGTTAAAGTTAATGATGTTACATTTCATTTTATTAAGTGAATCCATTCATTTTTAATTGGACAAAACTTTACATATATTTATTTTTACATGGGTTACTCCATTATGTTCATATTATAGACATACTATATGTAAAAAAATAACATGCTTCATTTCAAAAACTATTTTTGTGAATGAGGATCTGAGCAAACATTTTCTGCATATTTTTATGCATTCATTCACTAGGTATTACAATCCATTTCCTTCACATCAAATGAATTTATTCTTTACTCAAATTAAATTATGTGTCATTTAAAAAACTTTAATATTTTTGCCTTTCAAATAACCACACTCAAGCTAATTACCATTGAAATTTCTTGTCATTATACAGGTCTATTTGGACTGAAAGCCGGGATTCCTGTTAATGGGTGTTGTGTGTGTGTTACGCCAAATGAAGAAAAACATGAGGAATGATTCAACCTCTCTGCTCTCAATCTAGTACAAATACAAGTAAGCATTTGAAAAAATATTGGCATTCTTTATTGGAAATTAAAGTACTTTAGTGGTCCTCTACCCTAACAACGTTGGGTAGTTGTGTCACAGTGTGAACAAAGCTGAGGGCTCACAGTCTGCTCTCTACCATGTCTCGAGGTCCCTTTTAACATGTGGCTAGATTGATGATGACCGAAAAATATGTTCTTTGGAATCTGAACAAAAAGAGTGAGAAGCCAGAACTGAGGTCCAGCACAGGGACCATGGTAGGCAGACTTAGGGAAGGAGTTTAGGTGGTCAGGCAATGGGGCCCACAGAGTATTGGGTGTTTTTAGTTTGAGATGCCTGCATTTTTTTGGAAAGTGGGTAGAGTAGCCATCATAAATACAAACACATATTGCAAAAACACATATTCATTGTTTATAAGAAAGTATGGTAGACAACAAAAATAGAGACTGGAAAACATATCACAAATAGATCCATGGAACAGTCCTGTTACTGTGCATGGTTCATTCAAGCATTAATCTCTGCTTCCAGCATCATCTGCATGCTTATTTTCTCAAAGTGATGGTATATTCAAAATTAAAATTTATGATGTTAAATTTGATTTTATTAAGTGAATCCATTCATTTTTATTTAGACAAAACTATACATGTGTTTAACTTTACATGGGTTTCTCAATTATGTTCACATTATAGATTTACACAATGTTGAAAAATAGCAAAAGCTTGATTTTAAAAATTGTTTTTGTAAATGAGGATCTGAGCAAACATTTTCTGTACATTTTAATGAATTCATTAATTAGATATTACAGTTGAATGCCTTCACATCTCATAAAATTATTCTCCAACCAAGATATAATTATGTGTCACTTAAGAAACTTAATATTTGTATGTTTTCAAATAATCACACACCTGGTAATTGCCATTGCAATTTCATCTCATTGTACAGGTCAGTATGGACCGGGAGCTGGGGTTCCTGTTGATGGATCGTGTGTGTGTGATGCCAAATGAAGAAAAACATGAGGAATGATTCAACCTCTCCACTCTCGATCTAGTACAAATACAAGTAAGCATTTTGTGTAAAACGCTGGCATTCCTTACTAGAAAAGAAAGTACTTTAGTGGTACTCTACCTTGGCAGTGTTGGGTAGTTGTGACTCAGTGTGAACAGAGCTGAGGCCTCACGGTCTGCTCTATACCATGTCTCAGGGTCCCTTTTAACATGTGCTGGATTGATGATGACCAAAAAATATGTTCTTTGGAATCTGAACAAAATGAGTGAGAAACCTGAACTGAGGTCCAGCACAGGGACCATGGTAGGCAGACTTAGGGAAGGAGTTTAGGTGGTCAGGCCACGGGGCCCACAGAGTCTTGGGTGTTTGAAAGTTTAGATGACTGCATTTATTGGAAAAAGTGGATAGAGAAGCCTTCTCTAAATCCAAACATACGTAACAAAAACACATTTTGGGAGTTTGTAAGAAGGTATCGTAGAAATAGAGACTGAAAAACCACACATAAATAGTCCCATGGAACAGTCCTGTTTTTTTGTCCATGGTTCATTCAAGCATTAATATCAGCTTCCAGCATCCTCTGAATGCTCATTTTCTCAATGTAATGGTATATATTCAATGTTAAAGTTAATGATGTTACATTTCATTTTATTAAGTGAATCCATTCATTTTTAATTGGACAAAACTTTACATATATTTATTTTTACATGGGTTACTCCATTATGTTCATATTATAGACATACTATATGTAAAAAAATAACATGCTTCATTTCAAAAACTATTTTTGTGAATGAGGATCTGAGCAAACATTTTCTGCATATTTTTATGCATTCATTCACTAGGTATTACAATCCATTTCCTTCACATCAAATGAATTTATTCTTTACTCAAATTAAATTATGTGTCATTTAAAAAACTTTAATATTTTTGCCTTTCAAATAACCACACTCAAGCTAATTACCATTGAAATTTCTTGTCATTATACAGGTCTATTTGGACTGAAAGCCGGGATTCCTGTTAATGGGTGTTGTGTGTGTGTTACGCCAAATGAAGAAAAACATGAGGAATGATTCAACCTCTCTGCTCTCAATCTAGTACAAATACAAGTAAGCATTTGAAAAAATATTGGCATTCTTTATTGGAAATTAAAGTACTTTAGTGGTCCTCTACCCTAACAACGTTGGGTAGTTGTGTCACAGTGTGAACAAAGCTGAGGGCTCACAGTCTGCTCTCTGCCATGTCTCGAGGTCCCTTTTAACATGTGGCTAGATTGATGATGACCGAAAAATATGTTCTTTGGAATCTGAACAAAAAGAGTGAGAAGCCAGAACTGAGGTCCAGCACAGGGACCATGGTAGGCAGACTTAGGGAAGGAGTTTAGGTGGTCAGGCAATGGGGCCCACAGAGTATTGGGTGTTTTTAGTTTGAGATGCCTGCATTTTTTTGGAAAGTGGGTAGAGTAGCCATCATAAATACAAACACATATTGCAAAAACACATATTCATTGTTTATAAGAAAGTATGGTAGACAACAAAAATAGAGACTGGAAAACATATCACAAATAGATCCATGGAACAGTCCTGTTACTGTGCATGGTTCATTCAAGCATTAATCTCTGCTTCCAGCATCATCTGCATGCTTATTTTCTCAAAGTGATGGTATATTCAAAATTAAAATTTATGATGTTAAATTTGATTATATTAAGTGAATCCATTCATTTTTATTTAGACAAAACTATACATGTGTTTAACTTTACATGGGTTTCTCAATTATGTTCACATTATAGATTTACTCAATGTAGAAAAATAACAAATACTTCATTTCAAAAAATTTTTGTTAATGAGGATCAGAGCAAACATTTCCTGCACATTTTTATGGTTAATTCATTAGGTATTAGAGTCCAATGCCTTCACATCTCATGATTTCATTCTCCACTCAAGATGTAATTATGTGTCATTAAAGAAACTTTAATATTTGTATGTTTTCAAATAATCACACCCCTGGTAATTGCCATTGCAATTTCATCTCATTGTACAGGTCAGTATGGACCGAGAGCTGGGGTTCCTGTTGATGGATCGTGTGTGTGTGATGCCAAATGAAGAAAAACATGAGGAATGATTCAACCTCTCCACTCTCGATCTAGTACAAATACAAGTAAGCATTTTGTGTAAAACGCTGGCATTCCTTACTAGAAAACAAAGTACTTTAGTGGTACTCTACCTTGGCAGTGTTGGGTAGTTGTGACTCAGTGTGAACAGAGCTGAGGCCTCACGGTCTGCTCTATACCATGTCTCAGGGTCCCTTTTAACATGTGCTGGATTGATGATGACCAAAAAATATGTTCTTTGGAATCTGAACAAAATGAGTGAGAAACCTGAACTGAGGTCCAGCACAGGGACCATGGTAGGCAGACTTAGGGAAGGAGTTTAGGTGGTCAGGCCACGGGGCCCACAGAGTCTTGGGTGTTTGAAAGTTTAGATGACTGCATTTATTGGAGAAAGTGGATAGAGAAGCCTTCTCTAAATCCAAACATACGTAACAAAAACACATTTTGGGAGTTTGTAAGAAGGTATCGTAGAAATAGAGACTGAAAAACCACACATAAATAGTCCCATGGAACAGTCCTGTTTTTTTGTCCATGGTTCATTCAAGCATTAATATCAGCTTCCAGCATCCTCTGAATGCTCATTTTCTCAATGTAATGGTATATATTCAATGTTAAAGTTAATGATGTTACATTTCATTTTATTAAGTGAATCCATTCATTTTTAATTGGACAAAACTTTACATATATTTATTTTTACATGGGTTACTCCATTATGTTCATATTATAGACATACTATATGTAAAAAAATAACATGCTTCATTTCAAAAACTATTTTTGTGAATGAGGATCTGAGCAAACATTTTCTGCATATTTTTATGCATTCATTCACTAGGTATTACAATCCATTTCCTTCACATCAAATGAATTTATTCTTTACTCAAATTAAATTATGTGTCATTTAAAAAACTTTAATATTTTTGCCTTTCAAATAACCACACTCAAGCTAATTACCATTGAAATTTCTTGTCATTATACAGGTCTATTTGGACTGAAAGCCGGGATTCCTGTTAATGGGTGTTGTGTGTGTGTTACGCCAAATGAAGAAAAACATGAGGAATGATTCAACCTCTCTGCTCTCAATCTAGTACAAATACAAGTAAGCATTTGAAAAAATATTGGCATTCTTTATTGGAAATTAAAGTACTTTAGTGGTCCTCTACCCTAACAACGTTGGGTAGTTGTGTCACAGTGTGAACAAAGCTGAGGGCTCACAGTCTGCTCTCTACCATGTCTCGAGGTCCCTTTTAACATGTGGCTAGATTGATGATGACCGAAAAATATGTTCTTTGGAATCTGAACAAAAAGAGTGAGAAGCCAGAACTGAGGTCCAGCACAGGGACCATGGTAGGCAGACTTAGGGAAGGAGTTTAGGTGGTCAGGCAATGGGGCCCACAGAGTATTGGGTGTTTTTAGTTTGAGATGCCTGCATTTTTTTGGAAAGTGGGTAGAGTAGCCATCATAAATACAAACACATATTGCAAAAACACATATTCATTGTTTATAAGAAAGTATGGTAGACAACAAAAATAGAGACTGGAAAACATATCACAAATAGATCCATGGAACAGTCCTGTTACTGTGCATGGTTCATTCAAGCATTAATCTCTGCTTCCAGCATCATCTGCATGCTTATTTTCTCAAAGTGATGGTATATTCAAAATTAAAATTTATGATGTTAAATTTGATTTTATTAAGTGAATCCATTCATTTTTATTTAGACAAAACTATACATGTGTTTAACTTTACATGGGTTTCTCAATTATGTTCACATTATAGATTTACACAATGTTGAAAAATAGCAAAAGCTTGATTTTAAAAATTGTTTTTGTAAATGAGGATCTGAGCAAACATTTTCTGTACATTTTAATGAATTCATTAATTAGATATTACAGTTGAATGCCTTCACATCTCATAAAATTATTCTCCAACCAAGATATAATTATGTGTCACTTAAGAAACTTAATATTTGTATGTTTTCAAATAATCACACACCGGGTAATTGCCATTGCAATTTCATCTCATTGTACAGGTCAGTATGGACCGAGAGCTGGGGTTCCTGTTGATGGATCGTGTGTGTGTGATGCCAAATGAAGAAAAACATGAGGAATGATTCAACCTCTCCACTCTCGATCTAGTACAAATACAAGTAAGCATTTTGTGTAAAACGCTGGCATTCCTTACTAGAAAACAAAGTACTTTAGTGGTACTCTACCTTGGCAGTGTTGGGTAGTTGTGACTCAGTGTGAACAGAGCTGAGGCCTCACGGTCTGCTCTATACCATGTCTCAGGGTCCCTTTTAACATGTGCTGGATTGATGATGACCAAAAAATATGTTCTTTGGAATCTGAACAAAATGAGTGAGAAACCTGAACTGAGGTCCAGCACAGGGACCATGGTAGGCAGACTTAGGGAAGGAGTTTAGGTGGTCAGGCCACGGGGCCCACAGAGTCTTGGGTGTTTGAAAGTTTAGATGACTGCATTTATTGGAGAAAGTGGATAGAGAAGCCTTCTCTAAATCCAAACATACGTAACAAAAACACATTTGGGGAGTTTGTAAGAAGGTATCGTAGAAATAGAGACTGAAAAACCACACATAAATAGTCCCATGGAACAGTCCTGTTTTTTTGTCCATGGTTCATTCAAGCATTAATATCAGCTTCCAGCATCCTCTGAATGCTCATTTTCTCAATGTAATGGTATATATTCAATGTTAAAGTTAATGATGTTACATTTCATTTTATTAAGTGAATCCATTCATTTTTAATTGGACAAAACTTTACATATATTTATTTTTACATGGGTTACTCCATTATGTTCATATTATAGACATACTATATGTAAAAAAATAACATGCTTCATTTCAAAAACTATTTTTGTGAATGAGGATCTGAGCAAACATTTTCTGCATATTTTTATGCATTCATTCACTAGGTATTACAATCCATTTCCTTCACATCAAATGAATTTATTCTTTACTCAAATTAAATTATGTGTCATTTAAAAAACTTTAATATTTTTGCCTTTCAAATAACCACACTCAAGCTAATTACCATTGAAATTTCTTGTCATTATACAGGTCTATTTGGACTGAAAGCCGGGATTCCTGTTAATGGGTGTTGTGTGTGTGTTACGCCAAATGAAGAAAAACATGAGGAATGATTCAACCTCTCTGCTCTCAATCTAGTACAAATACAAGTAAGCATTTGAAAAAATATTGGCATTCTTTATTGGAAATTAAAGTACTTTAGTGGTCCTCTACCCTAACAACGTTGGGTAGTTGTGTCACAGTGTGAACAAAGCTGAGGGCTCACAGTCTGCTCTCTACCATGTCTCGAGGTCCCTTTTAACATGTGGCTAGATTGATGATGACCGAAAAATATGTTCTTTGGAATCTGAACAAAAAGAGTGAGAAGCCAGAACTGAGGTCCAGCACAGGGACCATGGTAGGCAGACTTAGGGAAGGAGTTTAGGTGGTCAGGCAATGGGGCCCACAGAGTATTGGGTGTTTTTAGTTTGAGATGCCTGCATTTTTTTGGAAAGTGGGTAGAGTAGCCATCATAAATACAAACACATATTGCAAAAACACATATTCATTGTTTATAAGAAAGTATGGTAGACAACAAAAATAGAGACTGGAAAACATATCACAAATAGATCCATGGAACAGTCCTGTTACTGTGCATGGTTCATTCAAGCATTAATCTCTGCTTCCAGCATCATCTGCATGCTTATTTTCTCAAAGTGATGGTATATTCAAAATTAAAATTTATGATGTTAAATTTGATTTTATTAAGTGAATCCATTCATTTTTATTTAGACAAAACTATACATGTGTTTAACTTTACATGGGTTTCTCAATTATGTTCACATTATAGATTTACACAATGTTGAAAAATAGCAAAAGCTTGATTTTAAAAATTGTTTTTGTAAATGAGGATCTGAGCAAACATTTTCTGTACATTTTAATGAATTCATTAATTAGATATTACAGTTGAATGCCTTCACATCTCATAAAATTATTCTCCAACCAAGATATAATTATGTGTCACTTAAGAAACTTAATATTTGTATGTTTTCAAATAATCACACACCGGGTAATTGCCATTGCAATTTCATCTCATTGTACAGGTCAGTATGGACCGAGAGCTGGGGTTCCTGTTGATGGATCGTGTGTGTGTGATGCCAAATGAAGAAAAACATGAGGAATGATTCAACCTCTCCACTCTCGATCTAGTACAAATACAAGTAAGCATTTTGTGTAAAACGCTGGCATTCCTTACTAGAAAACAAAGTACTTTAGTGGTACTCTACCTTGGCAGTGTTGGGTAGTTGTGACTCAGTGTGAACAGAGCTGAGGCCTCACGGTCTGCTCTATACCATGTCTCAGGGTCCCTTTTAACATGTGCTGGATTGATGATGACCAAAAAATATGTTCTTTGGAATCTGAACAAAATGAGTGAGAAACCTGAACTGAGGTCCAGCACAGGGACCATGGTAGGCAGACTTAGGGAAGGAGTTTAGGTGGTCAGGCCACGGGGCCCACAGAGTCTTGGGTGTTTGAAAGTTTAGATGACTGCATTTATTGGAGAAAGTGGATAGAGAAGCCTTCTCTAAATCCAAACATACGTAACAAAAACACATTTTGGGAGTTTGTAAGAAGGTATCGTAGAAATAGAGACTGAAAAACCACACATAAATAGTCCCATGGAACAGTCCTGTTTTTTTGTCCATGGTTCATTCAAGCATTAATATCAGCTTCCAGCATCCTCTGAATGCTCATTTTCTCAATGTAATGGTATATATTCAATGTTAAAGTTAATGATGTTACATTTCATTTTATTAAGTGAATCCATTCATTTTTAATTGGACAAAACTTTACATATATTTATTTTTACATGGGTTACTCCATTATGTTCATATTATAGACATACTATATGTAAAAAAATAACATGCTTCATTTCAAAAACTATTTTTGTGAATGAGGATCTGAGCAAACATTTTCTGCATATTTTTATGCATTCATTCACTAGGTATTACAATCCATTTCCTTCACATCAAATGAATTTATTCTTTACTCAAATTAAATTATGTGTCATTTAAAAAACTTTAATATTTTTGCCTTTCAAATAACCACACTCAAGCTAATTACCATTGAAATTTCTTGTCATTATACAGGTCTATTTGGACTGAAAGCCGGGATTCCTGTTAATGGGTGTTGTGTGTGTGTTACGCCAAATGAAGAAAAACATGAGGAATGATTCAACCTCTCTGCTCTCAATCTAGTACAAATACAAGTAAGCATTTGAAAAAATATTGGCATTCTTTATTGGAAATTAAAGTACTTTAGTGGTCCTCTACCCTAACAACGTTGGGTAGTTGTGTCACAGTGTGAACAAAGCTGAGGGCTCACAGTCTGCTCTCTACCATGTCTCGAGGTCCCTTTTAACATGTGGCTAGATTGATGATGACCGAAAAATATGTTCTTTGGAATCTGAACAAAAAGAGTGAGAAGCCAGAACTGAGGTCCAGCACAGGGACCATGGTAGGCAGACTTAGGGAAGGAGTTTAGGTGGTCAGGCAATGGGGCCCACAGAGTATTGGGTGTTTTTAGTTTGAGATGCCTGCATTTTTTTGGAAAGTGGGTAGAGTAGCCATCATAAATACAAACACATATTGCAAAAACACATATTCATTGTTTATAAGAAAGTATGGTAGACAACAAAAATAGAGACTGGAAAACATATCACAAATAGATCCATGGAACAGTCCTGTTACTGTGCATGGTTCATTCAAGCATTAATCTCTGCTTCCAGCATCATCTGCATGCTTATTTTCTCAAAGTGATGGTATATTCAAAATTAAAATTTATGATGTTAAATTTGATTATATTAAGTGAATCCATTCATTTTTATTTAGACAAAACTATACATGTGTTTAACTTTACATGGGTTTCTCAATTATGTTCACATTATAGATTTACTCAATGTAGAAAAATAACAAATACTTCATTTCAAAAAATTTTTGTTAATGAGGATCAGAGCAAACATTTCCTGCACATTTTTATGGTTAATTCATTAGGTATTAGAGTCCAATGCCTTCACATCTCATGATTTCATTCTCCACTCAAGATGTAATTATGTGTCATTAAAGAAACTTTAATATTTGTATGTTTTCAAATAATCACACCCCTGGTAATTGCCATTGCAATTTCATCTCATTGTACAGGTCAGTATGGACCGAGAGCTGGGGTTCCTGTTGATGGATCGTGTGTGTGTGATGCCAAATGAAGAAAAACATGAGGAATGATTCAACCTCTCCACTCTCGATCTAGTACAAATACAAGTAAGCATTTTGTGTAAAACGCTGGCATTCCTTACTAGAAAACAAAGTACTTTAGTGGTACTCTACCTTGGCAGTGTTGGGTAGTTGTGACTCAGTGTGAACAGAGCTGAGGCCTCACGGTCTGCTCTATACCATGTCTCAGGGTCCCTTTTAACATGTGCTGGATTGATGATGACCAAAAAATATGTTCTTTGGAATCTGAACAAAATGAGTGAGAAACCTGAACTGAGGTCCAGCACAGGGACCATGGTAGGCAGACTTAGGGAAGGAGTTTAGGTGGTCAGGCCACGGGGCCCACAGAGTCTTGGGTGTTTGAAAGTTTAGATGACTGCATTTATTGGAAAAAGTGGATAGAGAAGCCTTCTCTAAATCCAAACATACGTAACAAAAACACATTTGGGGAGTTTGTAAGAAGGTATCGTAGAAATAGAGACTGAAAAACCACACATAAATAGTCCCATGGAACAGTCCTGTTTTTTTGTCCATGGTTCATTCAAGCATTAATATCAGCTTCCAGCATCCTCTGAATGCTCATTTTCTCAATGTAATGGTATATATTCAATGTTAAAGTTAATGATGTTACATTTCATTTTATTAAGTGAATCCATTCATTTTTAATTGGACAAAACTTTACATATATTTATTTTTACATGGGTTACTCCATTATGTTCATATTATAGACATACTATATGTAAAAAAATAACATGCTTCATTTCAAAAACTATTTTTGTGAATGAGGATCTGAGCAAACATTTTCTGCATATTTTTATGCATTCATTCACTAGGTATTACAATCCATTTCCTTCACATCAAATGAATTTATTCTTTACTCAAATTAAATTATGTGTCATTTAAAAAACTTTAATATTTTTGCCTTTCAAATAACCACACTCAAGCTAATTACCATTGAAATTTCTTGTCATTATACAGGTCTATTTGGACTGAAAGCCGGGATTCCTGTTAATGGGTGTTGTGTGTGTGTTACGCCAAATGAAGAAAAACATGAGGAATGATTCAACCTCTCTGCTCTCAATCTAGTACAAATACAAGTAAGCATTTGAAAAAATATTGGCATTCTTTATTGGAAATTAAAGTACTTTAGTGGTCCTCTACCCTAACAACGTTGGGTAGTTGTGTCACAGTGTGAACAAAGCTGAGGGCTCACAGTCTGCTCTCTACCATGTCTCGAGGTCCCTTTTAACATGTGGCTAGATTGATGATGACCGAAAAATATGTTCTTTGGAATCTGAACAAAAAGAGTGAGAAGCCAGAACTGAGGTCCAGCACAGGGACCATGGTAGGCAGACTTAGGGAAGGAGTTTAGGTGGTCAGGCAATGGGGCCCACAGAGTATTGGGTGTTTTTAGTTTGAGATGCCTGCATTTTTTTGGAAAGTGGGTAGAGTAGCCATCATAAATACAAACACATATTGCAAAAACACATATTCATTGTTTATAAGAAAGTATGGTAGACAACAAAAATAGAGACTGGAAAACATATCACAAATAGATCCATGGAACAGTCCTGTTACTGTGCATGGTTCATTCAAGCATTAATCTCTGCTTCCAGCATCATCTGCATGCTTATTTTCTCAAAGTGATGGTATATTCAAAATTAAAATTTATGATGTTAAATTTGATTATATTAAGTGAATCCATTCATTTTTATTTAGACAAAACTATACATGTGTTTAACTTTACATGGGTTTCTCAATTATGTTCACATTATAGATTTACTCAATGTAGAAAAATAACAAATACTTCATTTCAAAAAATTTTTGTTAATGAGGATCAGAGCAAACATTTCCTGCACATTTTTATGGTTAATTCATTAGGTATTAGAGTCCAATGCCTTCACATCTCATGATTTCATTCTCCACTCAAGATGTAATTATGTGTCATTAAAGAAACTTTAATATTTGTATGTTTTCAAATAATCACACCCCTGGTAATTGCCATTGCAATTTCATCTCATTGTACAGGTCAGTATGGACCGAGAGCTGGGGTTCCTGTTGATGGATCGTGTGTGTGTGATGCCAAATGAAGAAAAACATGAGGAATGATTCAACCTCTCCACTCTCGATCTAGTACAAATACAAGTAAGCATTTTGTGTAAAACGCTGGCATTCCTTACTAGAAAACAAAGTACTTTAGTGGTACTCTACCTTGGCAGTGTTGGGTAGTTGTGACTCAGTGTGAACAGAGCTGAGGCCTCACGGTCTGCTCTATACCATGTCTCAGGGTCCCTTTTAACATGTGCTGGATTGATGATGACCAAAAAATATGTTCTTTGGAATCTGAACAAAATGAGTGAGAAACCTGAACTGAGGTCCAGCACAGGGACCATGGTAGGCAGACTTAGGGAAGGAGTTTAGGTGGTCAGGCCACGGGGCCCACAGAGTCTTGGGTGTTTGAAAGTTTAGATGACTGCATTTATTGGAGAAAGTGGATAGAGAAGCCTTCTCTAAATCCAAACATACGTAACAAAAACACATTTGGGGAGTTTGTAAGAAGGTATCGTAGAAATAGAGACTGAAAAACCACACATAAATAGTCCCATGGAACAGTCCTGTTTTTTTGTCCATGGTTCATTCAAGCATTAATATCAGCTTCCAGCATCCTCTGAATGCTCATTTTCTCAATGTAATGGTATATATTCAATGTTAAAGTTAATGATGTTACATTTCATTTTATTAAGTGAATCCATTCATTTTTAATTGGACAAAACTTTACATATATTTATTTTTACATGGGTTACTCCATTATGTTCATATTATAGACATACTATATGTAAAAAAATAACATGCTTCATTTCAAAAACTATTTTTGTGAATGAGGATCTGAGCAAACATTTTCTGCATATTTTTATGCATTCATTCACTAGGTATTACAATCCATTTCCTTCACATCAAATGAATTTATTCTTTACTCAAATTAAATTATGTGTCATTTAAAAAACTTTAATATTTTTGCCTTTCAAATAACCACACTCAAGCTAATTACCATTGAAATTTCTTGTCATTATACAGGTCTATTTGGACTGAAAGCCGGGATTCCTGTTAATGGGTGTTGTGTGTGTGTTACGCCAAATGAAGAAAAACATGAGGAATGATTCAACCTCTCTGCTCTCAATCTAGTACAAATACAAGTAAGCATTTGAAAAAATATTGGCATTCTTTATTGGAAATTAAAGTACTTTAGTGGTCCTCTACCCTAACAACGTTGGGTAGTTGTGTCACAGTGTGAACAAAGCTGAGGGCTCACAGTCTGCTCTCTACCATGTCTCGAGGTCCCTTTTAACATGTGGCTAGATTGATGATGACCGAAAAATATGTTCTTTGGAATCTGAACAAAAAGAGTGAGAAGCCAGAACTGAGGTCCAGCACAGGGACCATGGTAGGCAGACTTAGGGAAGGAGTTTAGGTGGTCAGGCAATGGGGCCCACAGAGTATTGGGTGTTTTTAGTTTGAGATGCCTGCATTTTTTTGGAAAGTGGGTAGAGTAGCCATCATAAATACAAACACATATTGCAAAAACACATATTCATTGTTTATAAGAAAGTATGGTAGACAACAAAAATAGAGACTGGAAAACATATCACAAATAGATCCATGGAACAGTCCTGTTACTGTGCATGGTTCATTCAAGCATTAATCTCTGCTTCCAGCATCATCTGCATGCTTATTTTCTCAAAGTGATGGTATATTCAAAATTAAAATTTATGATGTTAAATTTGATTTTATTAAGTGAATCCATTCATTTTTATTTAGACAAAACTATACATGTGTTTAACTTTACATGGGTTTCTCAATTATGTTCACATTATAGATTTACACAATGTTGAAAAATAGCAAAAGCTTGATTTTAAAAATTGTTTTTGTAAATGAGGATCTGAGCAAACATTTTCTGTACATTTTAATGAATTCATTAATTAGATATTACAGTTGAATGCCTTCACATCTCATAAAATTATTCTCCAACCAAGATATAATTATGTGTCATTTAAGAAACTTAATATTTGTATGTTTTCAAATAATCACACACCGGGTAATTGCCATTGCAATTTCATCTCATTGTACAGGTCAGTATGGACCGAGAGCTGGGGTTCCTGTTGATGGATCGTGTGTGTGTGATGCCAAATGAAGAAAAACATGAGGAATGATTCAACCTCTCCACTCTCGATCTAGTACAAATACAAGTAAGCATTTTGTGTAAAACGCTGGCATTCCTTACTAGAAAACAAAGTACTTTAGTGGTACTCTACCTTGGCAGTGTTGGGTAGTTGTGACTCAGTGTGAACAGAGCTGAGGCCTCACGGTCTGCTCTATACCATGTCTCAGGGTCCCTTTTAACATGTGCTGGATTGATGATGACCAAAAAATATGTTCTTTGGAATCTGAACAAAATGAGTGAGAAACCTGAACTGAGGTCCAGCACAGGGACCATGGTAGGCAGACTTAGGGAAGGAGTTTAGGTGGTCAGGCCACGGGGCCCACAGAGTCTTGGGTGTTTGAAAGTTTAGATGACTGCATTTATTGGAGAAAGTGGATAGAGAAGCCTTCTCTAAATCCAAACATACGTAACAAAAACACATTTGGGGAGTTTGTAAGAAGGTATCGTAGAAATAGAGACTGAAAAACCACACATAAATAGTCCCATGGAACAGTCCTGTTTTTTTGTCCATGGTTCATTCAAGCATTAATATCAGCTTCCAGCATCCTCTGAATGCTCATTTTCTCAATGTAATGGTATATATTCAATGTTAAAGTTAATGATGTTACATTTCATTTTATTAAGTGAATCCATTCATTTTTAATTGGACAAAACTTTACATATATTTATTTTTACATGGGTTACTCCATTATGTTCATATTATAGACATACTATATGTAAAAAAATAACATGCTTCATTTCAAAAACTATTTTTGTGAATGAGGATCTGAGCAAACATTTTCTGCATATTTTTATGCATTCATTCACTAGGTATTACAATCCATTTCCTTCACATCAAATGAATTTATTCTTTACTCAAATTAAATTATGTGTCATTTAAAAAACTTTAATATTTTTGCCTTTCAAATAACCACACTCAAGCTAATTACCATTGAAATTTCTTGTCATTATACAGGTCTATTTGGACTGAAAGCCGGGATTCCTGTTAATGGGTGTTGTGTGTGTGTTACGCCAAATGAAGAAAAACATGAGGAATGATTCAACCTCTCTGCTCTCAATCTAGTACAAATACAAGTAAGCATTTGAAAAAATATTGGCATTCTTTATTGGAAATTAAAGTACTTTAGTGGTCCTCTACCCTAACAACGTTGGGTAGTTGTGTCACAGTGTGAACAAAGCTGAGGGCTCACAGTCTGCTCTCTACCATGTCTCGAGGTCCCTTTTAACATGTGGCTAGATTGATGATGACCGAAAAATATGTTCTTTGGAATCTGAACAAAAAGAGTGAGAAGCCAGAACTGAGGTCCAGCACAGGGACCATGGTAGGCAGACTTAGGGAAGGAGTTTAGGTGGTCAGGCAATGGGGCCCACAGAGTATTGGGTGTTTTTAGTTTGAGATGCCTGCATTTTTTTGGAAAGTGGGTAGAGTAGCCATCATAAATACAAACACATATTGCAAAAACACATATTCATTGTTTATAAGAAAGTATGGTAGACAACAAAAATAGAGACTGGAAAACATATCACAAATAGATCCATGGAACAGTCCTGTTACTGTGCATGGTTCATTCAAGCATTAATCTCTGCTTCCAGCATCATCTGCATGCTTATTTTCTCAAAGTGATGGTATATTCAAAATTAAAATTTATGATGTTAAATTTGATTTTATTAAGTGAATCCATTCATTTTTATTTAGACAAAACTATACATGTGTTTAACTTTACATGGGTTTCTCAATTATGTTCACATTATAGATTTACACAATGTTGAAAAATAGCAAAAGCTTGATTTTAAAAATTGTTTTTGTAAATGAGGATCTGAGCAAACATTTTCTGTACATTTTAATGAATTCATTAATTAGATATTACAGTTGAATGCCTTCACATCTCATAAAATTATTCTCCAACCAAGATATAATTATGTGTCACTTAAGAAACTTAATATTTGTATGTTTTCAAATAATCACACACCGGGTAATTGCCATTGCAATTTCATCTCATTGTACAGGTCAGTATGGACCGAGAGCTGGGGTTCCTGTTGATGGATCGTGTGTGTGTGATGCCAAATGAAGAAAAACATGAGGAATGATTCAACCTCTCCACTCTCGATCTAGTACAAATACAAGTAAGCATTTTGTGTAAAACGCTGGCATTCCTTACTAGAAAACAAAGTACTTTAGTGGTACTCTACCTTGGCAGTGTTGGGTAGTTGTGACTCAGTGTGAACAGAGCTGAGGCCTCACGGTCTGCTCTATACCATGTCTCAGGGTCCCTTTTAACATGTGCTGGATTGATGATGACCAAAAAATATGTTCTTTGGAATCTGAACAAAATGAGTGAGAAACCTGAACTGAGGTCCAGCACAGGGACCATGGTAGGCAGACTTAGGGAAGGAGTTTAGGTGGTCAGGCCACGGGGCCCACAGAGTCTTGGGTGTTTGAAAGTTTAGATGACTGCATTTATTGGAGAAAGTGGATAGAGAAGCCTTCTCTAAATCCAAACATACGTAACAAAAACACATTTGGGGAGTTTGTAAGAAGGTATCGTAGAAATAGAGACTGAAAAACCACACATAAATAGTCCCATGGAACAGTCCTGTTTTTTTGTCCATGGTTCATTCAAGCATTAATATCAGCTTCCAGCATCCTCTGAATGCTCATTTTCTCAATGTAATGGTATATATTCAATGTTAAAGTTAATGATGTTACATTTCATTTTATTAAGTGAATCCATTCATTTTTAATTGGACAAAACTTTACATATATTTATTTTTACATGGGTTACTCCATTATGTTCATATTATAGACATACTATATGTAAAAAAATAACATGCTTCATTTCAAAAACTATTTTTGTGAATGAGGATCTGAGCAAACATTTTCTGCATATTTTTATGCATTCATTCACTAGGTATTACAATCCATTTCCTTCACATCAAATGAATTTATTCTTTACTCAAATTAAATTATGTGTCATTTAAAAAACTTTAATATTTTTGCCTTTCAAATAACCACACTCAAGCTAATTACCATTGAAATTTCTTGTCATTATACAGGTCTATTTGGACTGAAAGCCGGGATTCCTGTTAATGGGTGTTGTGTGTGTGTTACGCCAAATGAAGAAAAACATGAGGAATGATTCAACCTCTCTGCTCTCAATCTAGTACAAATACAAGTAAGCATTTGAAAAAATATTGGCATTCTTTATTGGAAATTAAAGTACTTTAGTGGTCCTCTACCCTAACAACGTTGGGTAGTTGTGTCACAGTGTGAACAAAGCTGAGGGCTCACAGTCTGCTCTCTACCATGTCTCGAGGTCCCTTTTAACATGTGGCTAGATTGATGATGACCGAAAAATATGTTCTTTGGAATCTGAACAAAAAGAGTGAGAAGCCAGAACTGAGGTCCAGCACAGGGACCATGGTAGGCAGACTTAGGGAAGGAGTTTAGGTGGTCAGGCAATGGGGCCCACAGAGTATTGGGTGTTTTTAGTTTGAGATGCCTGCATTTTTTTGGAAAGTGGGTAGAGTAGCCATCATAAATACAAACACATATTGCAAAAACACATATTCATTGTTTATAAGAAAGTATGGTAGACAACAAAAATAGAGACTGGAAAACATATCACAAATAGATCCATGGAACAGTCCTGTTACTGTGCATGGTTCATTCAAGCATTAATCTCTGCTTCCAGCATCATCTGCATGCTTATTTTCTCAAAGTGATGGTATATTCAAAATTAAAATTTATGATGTTAAATTTGATTTTATTAAGTGAATCCATTCATTTTTATTTAGACAAAACTATACATGTGTTTAACTTTACATGGGTTTCTCAATTATGTTCACATTATAGATTTACACAATGTTGAAAAATAGCAAAAGCTTGATTTTAAAAATTGTTTTTGTAAATGAGGATCTGAGCAAACATTTTCTGTACATTTTAATGAATTCATTAATTAGATATTACAGTTGAATGCCTTCACATCTCATAAAATTATTCTCCAACCAAGATATAATTATGTGTCATTTAAGAAACTTAATATTTGTATGTTTTCAAATAATCACACACCGGGTAATTGCCATTGCAATTTCATCTCATTGTACAGGTCAGTATGGACCGAGAGCTGGGGTTCCTGTTGATGGATCGTGTGTGTGTGATGCCAAATGAAGAAAAACATGAGGAATGATTCAACCTCTCCACTCTCGATCTAGTACAAATACAAGTAAGCATTTTGTGTAAAACGCTGGCATTCCTTACTAGAAAACAAAGTACTTTAGTGGTACTCTACCTTGGCAGTGTTGGGTAGTTGTGACTCAGTGTGAACAGAGCTGAGGCCTCACGGTCTGCTCTATACCATGTCTCAGGGTCCCTTTTAACATGTGCTGGATTGATGATGACCAAAAAATATGTTCTTTGGAATCTGAACAAAATGAGTGAGAAACCTGAACTGAGGTCCAGCACAGGGACCATGGTAGGCAGACTTAGGGAAGGAGTTTAGGTGGTCAGGCCACGGGGCCCACAGAGTCTTGGGTGTTTGAAAGTTTAGATGACTGCATTTATTGGAGAAAGTGGATAGAGAAGCCTTCTCTAAATCCAAACATACGTAACAAAAACACATTTGGGGAGTTTGTAAGAAGGTATCGTAGAAATAGAGACTGAAAAACCACACATAAATAGTCCCATGGAACAGTCCTGTTTTTTTGTCCATGGTTCATTCAAGCATTAATATCAGCTTCCAGCATCCTCTGAATGCTCATTTTCTCAATGTAATGGTATATATTCAATGTTAAAGTTAATGATGTTACATTTCATTTTATTAAGTGAATCCATTCATTTTTAATTGGACAAAACTTTACATATATTTATTTTTACATGGGTTACTCCATTATGTTCATATTATAGACATACTATATGTAAAAAAATAACATGCTTCATTTCAAAAACTATTTTTGTGAATGAGGATCTGAGCAAACATTTTCTGCATATTTTTATGCATTCATTCACTAGGTATTACAATCCATTTCCTTCACATCAAATGAATTTATTCTTTACTCAAATTAAATTATGTGTCATTTAAAAAACTTTAATATTTTTGCCTTTCAAATAACCACACTCAAGCTAATTACCATTGAAATTTCTTGTCATTATACAGGTCTATTTGGACTGAAAGCCGGGATTCCTGTTAATGGGTGTTGTGTGTGTGTTACGCCAAATGAAGAAAAACATGAGGAATGATTCAACCTCTCTGCTCTCAATCTAGTACAAATACAAGTAAGCATTTGAAAAAATATTGGCATTCTTTATTGGAAATTAAAGTACTTTAGTGGTCCTCTACCCTAACAACGTTGGGTAGTTGTGTCACAGTGTGAACAAAGCTGAGGGCTCACAGTCTGCTCTCTACCATGTCTCGAGGTCCCTTTTAACATGTGGCTAGATTGATGATGACCGAAAAATATGTTCTTTGGAATCTGAACAAAAAGAGTGAGAAGCCAGAACTGAGGTCCAGCACAGGGACCATGGTAGGCAGACTTAGGGAAGGAGTTTAGGTGGTCAGGCAATGGGGCCCACAGAGTATTGGGTGTTTTTAGTTTGAGATGCCTGCATTTTTTTGGAAAGTGGGTAGAGTAGCCATCATAAATACAAACACATATTGCAAAAACACATATTCATTGTTTATAAGAAAGTATGGTAGACAACAAAAATAGAGACTGGAAAACATATCACAAATAGATCCATGGAACAGTCCTGTTACTGTGCATGGTTCATTCAAGCATTAATCTCTGCTTCCAGCATCATCTGCATGCTTATTTTCTCAAAGTGATGGTATATTCAAAATTAAAATTTATGATGTTAAATTTGATTTTATTAAGTGAATCCATTCATTTTTATTTAGACAAAACTATACATGTGTTTAACTTTACATGGGTTTCTCAATTATGTTCACATTATAGATTTACACAATGTTGAAAAATAGCAAAAGCTTGATTTTAAAAATTGTTTTTGTAAATGAGGATCTGAGCAAACATTTTCTGTACATTTTAATGAATTCATTAATTAGATATTACAGTTGAATGCCTTCACATCTCATAAAATTATTCTCCAACCAAGATATAATTATGTGTCACTTAAGAAACTTAATATTTGTATGTTTTCAAATAATCACACACCGGGTAATTGCCATTGCAATTTCATCTCATTGTACAGGTCAGTATGGACCGAGAGCTGGGGTTCCTGTTGATGGATCGTGTGTGTGTGATGCCAAATGAAGAAAAACATGAGGAATGATTCAACCTCTCCACTCTCGATCTAGTACAAATACAAGTAAGCATTTTGTGTAAAACGCTGGCATTCCTTACTAGAAAACAAAGTACTTTAGTGGTACTCTACCTTGGCAGTGTTGGGTAGTTGTGACTCAGTGTGAACAGAGCTGAGGCCTCACGGTCTGCTCTATACCATGTCTCAGGGTCCCTTTTAACATGTGCTGGATTGATGATGACCAAAAAATATGTTCTTTGGAATCTGAACAAAATGAGTGAGAAACCTGAACTGAGGTCCAGCACAGGGACCATGGTAGGCAGACTTAGGGAAGGAGTTTAGGTGGTCAGGCCACGGGGCCCACAGAGTCTTGGGTGTTTGAAAGTTTAGATGACTGCATTTATTGGAGAAAGTGGATAGAGAAGCCTTCTCTAAATCCAAACATACGTAACAAAAACACATTTGGGGAGTTTGTAAGAAGGTATCGTAGAAATAGAGACTGAAAAACCACACATAAATAGTCCCATGGAACAGTCCTGTTTTTTTGTCCATGGTTCATTCAAGCATTAATATCAGCTTCCAGCATCCTCTGAATGCTCATTTTCTCAATGTAATGGTATATATTCAATGTTAAAGTTAATGATGTTACATTTCATTTTATTAAGTGAATCCATTCATTTTTAATTGGACAAAACTTTACATATATTTATTTTTACATGGGTTACTCCATTATGTTCATATTATAGACATACTATATGTAAAAAAATAACATGCTTCATTTCAAAAACTATTTTTGTGAATGAGGATCTGAGCAAACATTTTCTGCATATTTTTATGCATTCATTCACTAGGTATTACAATCCATTTCCTTCACATCAAATGAATTTATTCTTTACTCAAATTAAATTATGTGTCATTTAAAAAACTTTAATATTTTTGCCTTTCAAATAACCACACTCAAGCTAATTACCATTGAAATTTCTTGTCATTATACAGGTCTATTTGGACTGAAAGCCGGGATTCCTGTTAATGGGTGTTGTGTGTGTGTTACGCCAAATGAAGAAAAACATGAGGAATGATTCAACCTCTCTGCTCTCAATCTAGTACAAATACAAGTAAGCATTTGAAAAAATATTGGCATTCTTTATTGGAAATTAAAGTACTTTAGTGGTCCTCTACCCTAACAACGTTGGGTAGTTGTGTCACAGTGTGAACAAAGCTGAGGGCTCACAGTCTGCTCTCTACCATGTCTCGAGGTCCCTTTTAACATGTGGCTAGATTGATGATGACCGAAAAATATGTTCTTTGGAATCTGAACAAAAAGAGTGAGAAGCCAGAACTGAGGTCCAGCACAGGGACCATGGTAGGCAGACTTAGGGAAGGAGTTTAGGTGGTCAGGCAATGGGGCCCACAGAGTATTGGGTGTTTTTAGTTTGAGATGCCTGCATTTTTTTGGAAAGTGGGTAGAGTAGCCATCATAAATACAAACACATATTGCAAAAACACATATTCATTGTTTATAAGAAAGTATGGTAGACAACAAAAATAGAGACTGGAAAACATATCACAAATAGATCCATGGAACAGTCCTGTTACTGTGCATGGTTCATTCAAGCATTAATCTCTGCTTCCAGCATCATCTGCATGCTTATTTTCTCAAAGTGATGGTATATTCAAAATTAAAATTTATGATGTTAAATTTGATTTTATTAAGTGAATCCATTCATTTTTATTTAGACAAAACTATACATGTGTTTAACTTTACATGGGTTTCTCAATTATGTTCACATTATAGATTTACACAATGTTGAAAAATAGCAAAAGCTTGATTTTAAAAATTGTTTTTGTAAATGAGGATCTGAGCAAACATTTTCTGTACATTTTAATGAATTCATTAATTAGATATTACAGTTGAATGCCTTCACATCTCATAAAATTATTCTCCAACCAAGATATAATTATGTGTCACTTAAGAAACTTAATATTTGTATGTTTTCAAATAATCACACACCGGGTAATTGCCATTGCAATTTCATCTCATTGTACAGGTCAGTATGGACCGAGAGCTGGGGTTCCTGTTGATGGATCGTGTGTGTGTGATGCCAAATGAAGAAAAACATGAGGAATGATTCAACCTCTCCACTCTCGATCTAGTACAAATACAAGTAAGCATTTTGTGTAAAACGCTGGCATTCCTTACTAGAAAACAAAGTACTTTAGTGGTACTCTACCTTGGCAGTGTTGGGTAGTTGTGACTCAGTGTGAACAGAGCTGAGGCCTCACGGTCTGCTCTATACCATGTCTCAGGGTCCCTTTTAACATGTGCTGGATTGATGATGACCAAAAAATATGTTCTTTGGAATCTGAACAAAATGAGTGAGAAACCTGAACTGAGGTCCAGCACAGGGACCATGGTAGGCAGACTTAGGGAAGGAGTTTAGGTGGTCAGGCCACGGGGCCCACAGAGTCTTGGGTGTTTGAAAGTTTAGATGACTGCATTTATTGGAGAAAGTGGATAGAGAAGCCTTCTCTAAATCCAAACATACGTAACAAAAACACATTTGGGGAGTTTGTAAGAAGGTATCGTAGAAATAGAGACTGAAAAACCACACATAAATAGTCCCATGGAACAGTCCTGTTTTTTTGTCCATGGTTCATTCAAGCATTAATATCAGCTTCCAGCATCCTCTGAATGCTCATTTTCTCAATGTAATGGTATATATTCAATGTTAAAGTTAATGATGTTACATTTCATTTTATTAAGTGAATCCATTCATTTTTAATTGGACAAAACTTTACATATATTTATTTTTACATGGGTTACTCCATTATGTTCATATTATAGACATACTATATGTAAAAAAATAACATGCTTCATTTCAAAAACTATTTTTGTGAATGAGGATCTGAGCAAACATTTTCTGCATATTTTTATGCATTCATTCACTAGGTATTACAATCCATTTCCTTCACATCAAATGAATTTATTCTTTACTCAAATTAAATTATGTGTCATTTAAAAAACTTTAATATTTTTGCCTTTCAAATAACCACACTCAAGCTAATTACCATTGAAATTTCTTGTCATTATACAGGTCTATTTGGACTGAAAGCCGGGATTCCTGTTAATGGGTGTTGTGTGTGTGTTACGCCAAATGAAGAAAAACATGAGGAATGATTCAACCTCTCTGCTCTCAATCTAGTACAAATACAAGTAAGCATTTGAAAAAATATTGGCATTCTTTATTGGAAATTAAAGTACTTTAGTGGTCCTCTACCCTAACAACGTTGGGTAGTTGTGTCACAGTGTGAACAAAGCTGAGGGCTCACAGTCTGCTCTCTACCATGTCTCGAGGTCCCTTTTAACATGTGGCTAGATTGATGATGACCGAAAAATATGTTCTTTGGAATCTGAACAAAAAGAGTGAGAAGCCAGAACTGAGGTCCAGCACAGGGACCATGGTAGGCAGACTTAGGGAAGGAGTTTAGGTGGTCAGGCAATGGGGCCCACAGAGTATTGGGTGTTTTTAGTTTGAGATGCCTGCATTTTTTTGGAAAGTGGGTAGAGTAGCCATCATAAATACAAACACATATTGCAAAAACACATATTCATTGTTTATAAGAAAGTATGGTAGACAACAAAAATAGAGACTGGAAAACATATCACAAATAGATCCATGGAACAGTCCTGTTACTGTGCATGGTTCATTCAAGCATTAATCTCTGCTTCCAGCATCATCTGCATGCTTATTTTCTCAAAGTGATGGTATATTCAAAATTAAAATTTATGATGTTAAATTTGATTTTATTAAGTGAATCCATTCATTTTTATTTAGACAAAACTATACATGTGTTTAACTTTACATGGGTTTCTCAATTATGTTCACATTATAGATTTACACAATGTTGAAAAATAGCAAAAGCTTGATTTTAAAAATTGTTTTTGTAAATGAGGATCTGAGCAAACATTTTCTGTACATTTTAATGAATTCATTAATTAGATATTACAGTTGAATGCCTTCACATCTCATAAAATTATTCTCCAACCAAGATATAATTATGTGTCATTTAAGAAACTTAATATTTGTATGTTTTCAAATAATCACACACCGGGTAATTGCCATTGCAATTTCATCTCATTGTACAGGTCAGTATGGACCGAGAGCTGGGGTTCCTGTTGATGGATCGTGTGTGTGTGATGCCAAATGAAGAAAAACATGAGGAATGATTCAACCTCTCCACTCTCGATCTAGTACAAATACAAGTAAGCATTTTGTGTAAAACGCTGGCATTCCTTACTAGAAAAGAAAGTACTTTAGTGGTACTCTACCTTGGCAGTGTTGGGTAGTTGTGACTCAGTGTGAACAGAGCTGAGGCCTCACGGTCTGCTCTATACCATGTCTCAGGGTCCCTTTTAACATGTGCTGGATTGATGATGACCAAAAAATATGTTCTTTGGAATCTGAACAAAATGAGTGAGAAACCTGAACTGAGGTCCAGCACAGGGACCATGGTAGGCAGACTTAGGGAAGGAGTTTAGGTGGTCAGGCCACGGGGCCCACAGAGTCTTGGGTGTTTGAAAGTTTAGATGACTGCATTTATTGGAGAAAGTGGATAGAGAAGCCTTCTCTAAATCCAAACATACGTAACAAAAACACATTTGGGGAGTTTGTAAGAAGGTATCGTAGAAATAGAGACTGAAAAACCACACATAAATAGTCCCATGGAACAGTCCTGTTTTTTTGTCCATGGTTCATTCAAGCATTAATATCAGCTTCCAGCATCCTCTGAATGCTCATTTTCTCAATGTAATGGTATATATTCAATGTTAAAGTTAATGATGTTACATTTCATTTTATTAAGTGAATCCATTCATTTTTAATTGGACAAAACTTTACATATATTTATTTTTACATGGGTTACTCCATTATGTTCATATTATAGACATACTATATGTAAAAAAATAACATGCTTCATTTCAAAAACTATTTTTGTGAATGAGGATCTGAGCAAACATTTTCTGCATATTTTTATGCATTCATTCACTAGGTATTACAATCCATTTCCTTCACATCAAATGAATTTATTCTTTACTCAAATTAAATTATGTGTCATTTAAAAAACTTTAATATTTTTGCCTTTCAAATAACCACACTCAAGCTAATTACCATTGAAATTTCTTGTCATTATACAGGTCTATTTGGACTGAAAGCCGGGATTCCTGTTAATGGGTGTTGTGTGTGTGTTACGCCAAATGAAGAAAAACATGAGGAATGATTCAACCTCTCTGCTCTCAATCTAGTACAAATACAAGTAAGCATTTGAAAAAATATTGGCATTCTTTATTGGAAATTAAAGTACTTTAGTGGTCCTCTACCCTAACAACGTTGGGTAGTTGTGTCACAGTGTGAACAAAGCTGAGGGCTCACAGTCTGCTCTCTACCATGTCTCGAGGTCCCTTTTAACATGTGGCTAGATTGATGATGACCGAAAAATATGTTCTTTGGAATCTGAACAAAAAGAGTGAGAAGCCAGAACTGAGGTCCAGCACAGGGACCATGGTAGGCAGACTTAGGGAAGGAGTTTAGGTGGTCAGGCAATGGGGCCCACAGAGTATTGGGTGTTTTTAGTTTGAGATGCCTGCATTTTTTTGGAAAGTGGGTAGAGTAGCCATCATAAATACAAACACATATTGCAAAAACACATATTCATTGTTTATAAGAAAGTATGGTAGACAACAAAAATAGAGACTGGAAAACATATCACAAATAGATCCATGGAACAGTCCTGTTACTGTGCATGGTTCATTCAAGCATTAATCTCTGCTTCCAGCATCATCTGCATGCTTATTTTCTCAAAGTGATGGTATATTCAAAATTAAAATTTATGATGTTAAATTTGATTTTATTAAGTGAATCCATTCATTTTTATTTAGACAAAACTATACATGTGTTTAACTTTACATGGGTTTCTCAATTATGTTCACATTATAGATTTACACAATGTTGAAAAATAGCAAAAGCTTGATTTTAAAAATTGTTTTTGTAAATGAGGATCTGAGCAAACATTTTCTGTACATTTTAATGAATTCATTAATTAGATATTACAGTTGAATGCCTTCACATCTCATAAAATTATTCTCCAACCAAGATATAATTATGTGTCACTTAAGAAACTTAATATTTGTATGTTTTCAAATAATCACACACCGGGTAATTGCCATTGCAATTTCATCTCATTGTACAGGTCAGTATGGACCGAGAGCTGGGGTTCCTGTTGATGGATCGTGTGTGTGTGATGCCAAATGAAGAAAAACATGAGGAATGATTCAACCTCTCCACTCTCGATCTAGTACAAATACAAGTAAGCATTTTGTGTAAAACGCTGGCATTCCTTACTAGAAAACAAAGTACTTTAGTGGTACTCTACCTTGGCAGTGTTGGGTAGTTGTGACTCAGTGTGAACAGAGCTGAGGCCTCACGGTCTGCTCTATACCATGTCTCAGGGTCCCTTTTAACATGTGCTGGATTGATGATGACCAAAAAATATGTTCTTTGGAATCTGAACAAAATGAGTGAGAAACCTGAACTGAGGTCCAGCACAGGGACCATGGTAGGCAGACTTAGGGAAGGAGTTTAGGTGGTCAGGCCACGGGGCCCACAGAGTCTTGGGTGTTTGAAAGTTTAGATGACTGCATTTATTGGAAAAAGTGGATAGAGAAGCCTTCTCTAAATCCAAACATACGTAACAAAAACACATTTGGGGAGTTTGTAAGAAGGTATCGTAGAAATAGAGACTGAAAAACCACACATAAATAGTCCCATGGAACAGTCCTGTTTTTTTGTCCATGGTTCATTCAAGCATTAATATCAGCTTCCAGCATCCTCTGAATGCTCATTTTCTCAATGTAATGGTATATATTCAATGTTAAAGTTAATGATGTTACATTTCATTTTATTAAGTGAATCCATTCATTTTTAATTGGACAAAACTTTACATATATTTATTTTTACATGGGTTACTCCATTATGTTCATATTATAGACATACTATATGTAAAAAAATAACATGCTTCATTTCAAAAACTATTTTTGTGAATGAGGATCTGAGCAAACATTTTCTGCATATTTTTATGCATTCATTCACTAGGTATTACAATCCATTTCCTTCACATCAAATGAATTTATTCTTTACTCAAATTAAATTATGTGTCATTTAAAAAACTTTAATATTTTTGCCTTTCAAATAACCACACTCAAGCTAATTACCATTGAAATTTCTTGTCATTATACAGGTCTATTTGGACTGAAAGCCGGGATTCCTGTTAATGGGTGTTGTGTGTGTGTTACGCCAAATGAAGAAAAACATGAGGAATGATTCAACCTCTCTGCTCTCAATCTAGTACAAATACAAGTAAGCATTTGAAAAAATATTGGCATTCTTTATTGGAAATTAAAGTACTTTAGTGGTCCTCTACCCTAACAACGTTGGGTAGTTGTGTCACAGTGTGAACAAAGCTGAGGGCTCACAGTCTGCTCTCTACCATGTCTCGAGGTCCCTTTTAACATGTGGCTAGATTGATGATGACCGAAAAATATGTTCTTTGGAATCTGAACAAAAAGAGTGAGAAGCCAGAACTGAGGTCCAGCACAGGGACCATGGTAGGCAGACTTAGGGAAGGAGTTTAGGTGGTCAGGCAATGGGGCCCACAGAGTATTGGGTGTTTTTAGTTTGAGATGCCTGCATTTTTTTGGAAAGTGGGTAGAGTAGCCATCATAAATACAAACACATATTGCAAAAACACATATTCATTGTTTATAAGAAAGTATGGTAGACAACAAAAATAGAGACTGGAAAACATATCACAAATAGATCCATGGAACAGTCCTGTTACTGTGCATGGTTCATTCAAGCATTAATCTCTGCTTCCAGCATCATCTGCATGCTTATTTTCTCAAAGTGATGGTATATTCAAAATTAAAATTTATGATGTTAAATTTGATTTTATTAAGTGAATCCATTCATTTTTATTTAGACAAAACTATACATGTGTTTAACTTTACATGGGTTTCTCAATTATGTTCACATTATAGATTTACACAATGTTGAAAAATAGCAAAAGCTTGATTTTAAAAATTGTTTTTGTAAATGAGGATCTGAGCAAACATTTTCTGTACATTTTAATGAATTCATTAATTAGATATTACAGTTGAATGCCTTCACATCTCATAAAATTATTCTCCAACCAAGATATAATTATGTGTCACTTAAGAAACTTAATATTTGTATGTTTTCAAATAATCACACACCGGGTAATTGCCATTGCAATTTCATCTCATTGTACAGGTCAGTATGGACCGAGAGCTGGGGTTCCTGTTGATGGATCGTGTGTGTGTGATGCCAAATGAAGAAAAACATGAGGAATGATTCAACCTCTCCACTCTCGATCTAGTACAAATACAAGTAAGCATTTTGTGTAAAACGCTGGCATTCCTTACTAGAAAACAAAGTACTTTAGTGGTACTCTACCTTGGCAGTGTTGGGTAGTTGTGACTCAGTGTGAACAGAGCTGAGGCCTCACGGTCTGCTCTATACCATGTCTCAGGGTCCCTTTTAACATGTGCTGGATTGATGATGACCAAAAAATATGTTCTTTGGAATCTGAACAAAATGAGTGAGAAACCTGAACTGAGGTCCAGCACAGGGACCATGGTAGGCAGACTTAGGGAAGGAGTTTAGGTGGTCAGGCCACGGGGCCCACAGAGTCTTGGGTGTTTGAAAGTTTAGATGACTGCATTTATTGGAAAAAGTGGATAGAGAAGCCTTCTCTAAATCCAAACATACGTAACAAAAACACATTTGGGGAGTTTGTAAGAAGGTATCGTAGAAATAGAGACTGAAAAACCACACATAAAT
Organism: Muscardinus avellanarius; assembly: GCF_963383645.1. Classification (NCBI taxonomy): domain Eukaryota; kingdom Metazoa; phylum Chordata; class Mammalia; order Rodentia; family Gliridae; genus Muscardinus; species Muscardinus avellanarius. Next base: position 164,526,558 of record NC_137788.1, read on the forward strand.
AGTCCCATGGAACAGTCCTGTTTTTTTGTCCATGGTTCATTCAAGCATTAATATCAGCTTCCAGCATCCTCTGAATGCTCATTTTCTCAATGTAATGGTATATATTCAATGTTAAAGTTAATGATGTTACATTTCATTTTATTAAGTGAATCCATTCATTTTTAATTGGACAAAACTTTACATATATTTATTTTTACATGGGTTACTCCATTATGTTCATATTATAGACATACTATATGTAAAAAAATAACATGCTTCATTTCAAAAACTATTTTTGTGAATGAGGATCTGAGCAAACATTTTCTGCATATTTTTATGCATTCATTCACTAGGTATTACAATCCATTTCCTTCACATCAAATGAATTTATTCTTTACTCAAATTAAATTATGTGTCATTTAAAAAACTTTAATATTTTTGCCTTTCAAATAACCACACTCAAGCTAATTACCATTGAAATTTCTTGTCATTATACAGGTCTATTTGGACTGAAAGCCGGGATTCCTGTTAATGGGTGTTGTGTGTGTGTTACGCCAAATGAAGAAAAACATGAGGAATGATTCAACCTCTCTGCTCTCAATCTAGTACAAATACAAGTAAGCATTTGAAAAAATATTGGCATTCTTTATTGGAAATTAAAGTACTTTAGTGGTCCTCTACCCTAACAACGTTGGGTAGTTGTGTCACAGTGTGAACAAAGCTGAGGGCTCACAGTCTGCTCTCTACCATGTCTCGAGGTCCCTTTTAACATGTGGCTAGATTGATGATGACCGAAAAATATGTTCTTTGGAATCTGAACAAAAAGAGTGAGAAGCCAGAACTGAGGTCCAGCACAGGGACCATGGTAGGCAGACTTAGGGAAGGAGTTTAGGTGGTCAGGCAATGGGGCCCACAGAGTATTGGGTGTTTTTAGTTTGAGATGCCTGCATTTTTTTGGAAAGTGGGTAGAGTAGCCATCATAAATACAAACACATATTGCAAAAACACATATTCATTGTTTATAAGAAAGTATGGTAGACAACAAAAATAGAGACTGGAAAACATATCACAAATAGATCCATGGAACAGTCCTGTTACTGTGCATGGTTCATTCAAGCATTAATCTCTGCTTCCAGCATCATCTGCATGCTTATTTTCTCAAAGTGATGGTATATTCAAAATTAAAATTTATGATGTTAAATTTGATTTTATTAAGTGAATCCATTCATTTTTATTTAGACAAAACTATACATGTGTTTAACTTTACATGGGTTTCTCAATTATGTTCACATTATAGATTTACACAATGTTGAAAAATAGCAAAAGCTTGATTTTAAAAATTGTTTTTGTAAATGAGGATCTGAGCAAACATTTTCTGTACATTTTAATGAATTCATTAATTAGATATTACAGTTGAATGCCTTCACATCTCATAAAATTATTCTCCAACCAAGATATAATTATGTGTCACTTAAGAAACTTAATATTTGTATGTTTTCAAATAATCACACACCTGGTAATTGCCATTGCAATTTCATCTCATTGTACAGGTCAGTATGGACCGAGAGCTGGGGTTCCTGTTGATGGATCGTGTGTGTGTGATGCCAAATGAAGAAAAACATGAGGAATGATTCAACCTCTCCACTCTCGATCTAGTACAAATACAAGTAAGCATTTTGTGTAAAACGCTGGCATTCCTTACTAGAAAAGAAAGTACTTTAGTGGTACTCTACCTTGGCAGTGTTGGGTAGTTGTGACTCAGTGTGAACAGAGCTGAGGCCTCACGGTCTGCTCTATACCATGTCTCAGGGTCCCTTTTAACATGTGCTGGATTGATGATGACCAAAAAATATGTTCTTTGGAATCTGAACAAAATGAGTGAGAAACCTGAACTGAGGTCCAGCACAGGGACCATGGTAGGCAGACTTAGGGAAGGAGTTTAGGTGGTCAGGCCACGGGGCCCACAGAGTCTTGGGTGTTTGAAAGTTTAGATGACTGCATTTATTGGAGAAAGTGGATAGAGAAGCCTTCTCTAAATCCAAACATACGTAACAAAAACACATTTGGGGAGTTTGTAAGAAGGTATCGTAGAAATAGAGACTGAAAAACCACACATAAATAGTCCCATGGAACAGTCCTGTTTTTTTGTCCATGGTTCATTCAAGCATTAATATCAGCTTCCAGCATCCTCTGAATGCTCATTTTCTCAATGTAATGGTATATATTCAATGTTAAAGTTAATGATGTTACATTTCATTTTATTAAGTGAATCCATTCATTTTTAATTGGACAAAACTTTACATATATTTATTTTTACATGGGTTACTCCATTATGTTCATATTATAGACATACTATATGTAAAAAAATAACATGCTTCATTTCAAAAACTATTTTTGTGAATGAGGATCTGAGCAAACATTTTCTGCATATTTTTATGCATTCATTCACTAGGTATTACAATCCATTTCCTTCACATCAAATGAATTTATTCTTTACTCAAATTAAATTATGTGTCATTTAAAAAACTTTAATATTTTTGCCTTTCAAATAACCACACTCAAGCTAATTACCATTGAAATTTCTTGTCATTATACAGGTCTATTTGGACTGAAAGCCGGGATTCCTGTTAATGGGTGTTGTGTGTGTGTTACGCCAAATGAAGAAAAACATGAGGAATGATTCAACCTCTCTGCTCTCAATCTAGTACAAATACAAGTAAGCATTTGAAAAAATATTGGCATTCTTTATTGGAAATTAAAGTACTTTAGTGGTCCTCTACCCTAACAACGTTGGGTAGTTGTGTCACAGTGTGAACAAAGCTGAGGGCTCACAGTCTGCTCTCTACCATGTCTCGAGGTCCCTTTTAACATGTGGCTAGATTGATGATGACCGAAAAATATGTTCTTTGGAATCTGAACAAAAAGAGTGAGAAGCCAGAACTGAGGTCCAGCACAGGGACCATGGTAGGCAGACTTAGGGAAGGAGTTTAGGTGGTCAGGCAATGGGGCCCACAGAGTATTGGGTGTTTTTAGTTTGAGATGCCTGCATTTTTTTGGAAAGTGGGTAGAGTAGCCATCATAAATACAAACACATATTGCAAAAACACATATTCATTGTTTATAAGAAAGTATGGTAGACAACAAAAATAGAGACTGGAAAACATATCACAAATAGATCCATGGAACAGTCCTGTTACTGTGCATGGTTCATTCAAGCATTAATCTCTGCTTCCAGCATCATCTGCATGCTTATTTTCTCAAAGTGATGGTATATTCAAAATTAAAATTTATGATGTTAAATTTGATTTTATTAAGTGAATCCATTCATTTTTATTTAGACAAAACTATACATGTGTTTAACTTTACATGGGTTTCTCAATTATGTTCACATTATAGATTTACTCAATGTAGAAAAATAGCAAAAGCTTGATTTTAAAAATTGTTTTTGTAAATGAGGATCTGAGCAAACATTTTCTGTACATTTTAATGAATTCATTAATTAGATATTACAGTTGAATGCCTTCACATCTCATAAAATTATTCTCCAACCAAGATATAATTATGTGTCACTTAAGAAACTTAATATTTGTATGTTTTCAAATAATCACACACCTGGTAATTGCCATTGCAATTTCATCTCATTGTACAGGTCAGTATGGACCGAGAGCTGGGGTTCCTGTTGATGGATCGTGTGTGTGTGATGCCAAATGAAGAAAAACATGAGGAATGATTCAACCTCTCCACTCTCAATCTAGTACAAATACAAGTAAGCATTTTGTGTAAAACGCTGGCATTCCTTACTAGAAAAGAAAGTACTTTAGTGGTACTCTACCTTGGCAGTGTTGGGTAGTTGTGACTCAGTGTGAACAGAGCTGAGGCCTCACGGTCTGCTCTATACCATGTCTCAGGGTCCCTTTTAACATGTGCTGGATTGATGATGACCAAAAAATATGTTCTTTGGAATCTGAACAAAATGAGTGAGAAACCTGAACTGAGGTCCAGCACAGGGACCATGGTAGGCAGACTTAGGGAAGGAGTTTAGGTGGTCAGGCCACGGGGCCCACAGAGTCTTGGGTGTTTGAAAGTTTAGATGACTGCATTTATTGGAGAAAGTGGATAGAGAAGCCTTCTCTAAATCCAAACATACGTAACAAAAACACATTTGGGGAGTTTGTAAGAAGGTATCGTAGAAATAGAGACTGAAAAACCACACATAAATAGTCCCATGGAACAGTCCTGTTTTTTTGTCCATGGTTCATTCAAGCATTAATATCAGCTTCCAGCATCCTCTGAATGCTCATTTTCTCAATGTAATGGTATATATTCAATGTTAAAGTTAATGATGTTACATTTCATTTTATTAAGTGAATCCATTCATTTTTAATTGGACAAAACTTTACATATATTTATTTTTACATGGGTTACTCCATTATGTTCATATTATAGACATACTATATGTAAAAAAATAACATGCTTCATTTCAAAAACTATTTTTGTGAATGAGGATCTGAGCAAACATTTTCTGCATATTTTTATGCATTCATTCACTAGGTATTACAATCCATTTCCTTCACATCAAATGAATTTATTCTTTACTCAAATTAAATTATGTGTCATTTAAAAAACTTTAATATTTTTGCCTTTCAAATAACCACACTCAAGCTAATTACCATTGAAATTTCTTGTCATTATACAGGTCTATTTGGACTGAAAGCCGGGATTCCTGTTAATGGGTGTTGTGTGTGTGTTACGCCAAATGAAGAAAAACATGAGGAATGATTCAACCTCTCTGCTCTCAATCTAGTACAAATACAAGTAAGCATTTGAAAAAATATTGGCATTCTTTATTGGAAATTAAAGTACTTTAGTGGTCCTCTACCCTAACAACGTTGGGTAGTTGTGTCACAGTGTGAACAAAGCTGAGGGCTCACAGTCTGCTCTCTGCCATGTCTCGAGGTCCCTTTTAACATGTGGCTAGATTGATGATGACCGAAAAATATGTTCTTTGGAATCTGAACAAAAAGAGTGAGAAGCCAGAACTGAGGTCCAGCACAGGGACCATGGTAGGCAGACTTAGGGAAGGAGTTTAGGTGGTCAGGCAATGGGGCCCACAGAGTATTGGGTGTTTTTAGTTTGAGATGCCTGCATTTTTTTGGAAAGTGGGTAGAGTAGCCATCATAAATACAAACACATATTGCAAAAACACATATTCATTGTTTATAAGAAAGTATGGTAGACAACAAAAATAGAGACTGGAAAACATATCACAAATAGATCCATGGAACAGTCCTGTTACTGTGCATGGTTCATTCAAGCATTAATCTCTGCTTCCAGCATCATCTGCATGCTTATTTTCTCAAAGTGATGGTATATTCAAAATTAAAATTTATGATGTTAAATTTGATTTTATTAAGTGAATCCATTCATTTTTATTTAGACAAAACTATACATGTGTTTAACTTTACATGGGTTTCTCAATTATGTTCACATTATAGATTTACACAATGTTGAAAAATAGCAAAAGCTTGATTTTAAAAATTGTTTTTGTAAATGAGGATCTGAGCAAACATTTTCTGTACATTTTAATGAATTCATTAATTAGATATTACAGTTGAATGCCTTCACATCTCATAAAATTATTCTCCAACCAAGATATAATTATGTGTCACTTAAGAAACTTAATATTTGTATGTTTTCAAATAATCACACACCTGGTAATTGCCATTGCAATTTCATCTCATTGTACAGGTCAGTATGGACCGGGAGCTGGGGTTCCTGTTGATGGATCGTGTGTGTGTGATGCCAAATGAAGAAAAACATGAGGAATGATTCAACCTCTCCACTCTCGATCTAGTACAAATACAAGTAAGCATTTTGTGTAAAACGCTGGCATTCCTTACTAGAAAAGAAAGTACTTTAGTGGTACTCTACCTTGGCAGTGTTGGGTAGTTGTGACTCAGTGTGAACAGAGCTGAGGCCTCACGGTCTGCTCTATACCATGTCTCAGGGTCCCTTTTAACATGTGCTGGATTGATGATGACCAAAAAATATGTTCTTTGGAATCTGAACAAAATGAGTGAGAAACCTGAACTGAGGTCCAGCACAGGGACCATGGTAGGCAGACTTAGGGAAGGAGTTTAGGTGGTCAGGCCACGGGGCCCACAGAGTCTTGGGTGTTTGAAAGTTTAGATGACTGCATTTATTGGAGAAAGTGGATAGAGAAGCCTTCTCTAAATCCAAACATACGTAACAAAAACACATTTGGGGAGTTTGTAAGAAGGTATCGTAGAAATAGAGACTGAAAAACCACACATAAATAGTCCCATGGAACAGTCCTGTTTTTTTGTCCATGGTTCATTCAAGCATTAATATCAGCTTCCAGCATCCTCTGAATGCTCATTTTCTCAATGTAATGGTATATATTCAATGTTAAAGTTAATGATGTTACATTTCATTTTATTAAGTGAATCCATTCATTTTTAATTGGACAAAACTTTACATATATTTATTTTTACATGGGTTACTCCATTATGTTCATATTATAGACATACTATATGTAAAAAAATAACATGCTTCATTTCAAAAACTATTTTTGTGAATGAGGATCTGAGCAAACATTTTCTGCATATTTTTATGCATTCATTCACTAGGTATTACAATCCATTTCCTTCACATCAAATGAATTTATTCTTTACTCAAATTAAATTATGTGTCATTTAAAAAACTTTAATATTTTTGCCTTTCAAATAACCACACTCAAGCTAATTACCATTGAAATTTCTTGTCATTATACAGGTCTATTTGGACTGAAAGCCGGGATTCCTGTTAATGGGTGTTGTGTGTGTGTTACGCCAAATGAAGAAAAACATGAGGAATGATTCAACCTCTCTGCTCTCAATCTAGTACAAATACAAGTAAGCATTTGAAAAAATATTGGCATTCTTTATTGGAAATTAAAGTACTTTAGTGGTCCTCTACCCTAACAACGTTGGGTAGTTGTGTCACAGTGTGAACAAAGCTGAGGGCTCACAGTCTGCTCTCTGCCATGTCTCGAGGTCCCTTTTAACATGTGGCTAGATTGATGATGACCGAAAAATATGTTCTTTGGAATCTGAACAAAAAGAGTGAGAAGCCAGAACTGAGGTCCAGCACAGGGACCATGGTAGGCAGACTTAGGGAAGGAGTTTAGGTGGTCAGGCAATGGGGCCCACAGAGTATTGGGTGTTTTTAGTTTGAGATGCCTGCATTTTTTTGGAAAGTGGGTAGAGTAGCCATCATAAATACAAACACATATTGCAAAAACACATATTCATTGTTTATAAGAAAGTATGGTAGACAACAAAAATAGAGACTGGAAAACATATCACAAATAGATCCATGGAACAGTCCTGTTACTGTGCATGGTTCATTCAAGCATTAATCTCTGCTTCCAGCATCATCTGCATGCTTATTTTCTCAAAGTGATGGTATATTCAAAATTAAAATTTATGATGTTAAATTTGATTTTATTAAGTGAATCCATTCATTTTTATTTAGACAAAACTATACATGTGTTTAACTTTACATGGGTTTCTCAATTATGTTCACATTATAGATTTACACAATGTTGAAAAATAGCAAAAGCTTGATTTTAAAAATTGTTTTTGTAAATGAGGATCTGAGCAAACATTTTCTGTACATTTTAATGAATTCATTAATTAGATATTACAGTTGAATGCCTTCACATCTCATAAAATTATTCTCCAACCAAGATATAATTATGTGTCACTTAAGAAACTTAATATTTGTATGTTTTCAAATAATCACACACCTGGTAATTGCCATTGCAATTTCATCTCATTGTACAGGTCAGTATGGACCGGGAGCTGGGGTTCCTGTTGATGGATCGTGTGTGTGTGATGCCAAATGAAGAAAAACATGAGGAATGATTCAACCTCTCCACTCTCGATCTAGTACAAATACAAGTAAGCATTTTGTGTAAAACGCTGGCATTCCTTACTAGAAAAGAAAGTACTTTAGTGGTACTCTACCTTGGCAGTGTTGGGTAGTTGTGACTCAGTGTGAACAGAGCTGAGGCCTCACGGTCTGCTCTATACCATGTCTCAGGGTCCCTTTTAACATGTGCTGGATTGATGATGACCAAAAAATATGTTCTTTGGAATCTGAACAAAATGAGTGAGAAACCTGAACTGAGGTCCAGCACAGGGACCATGGTAGGCAGACTTAGGGAAGGAGTTTAGGTGGTCAGGCCACGGGGCCCACAGAGTCTTGGGTGTTTGAAAGTTTAGATGACTGCATTTATTGGAGAAAGTGGATAGAGAAGCCTTCTCTAAATCCAAACATACGTAACAAAAACACATTTGGGGAGTTTGTAAGAAGGTATCGTAGAAATAGAGACTGAAAAACCACACATAAATAGTCCCATGGAACAGTCCTGTTTTTTTGTCCATGGTTCATTCAAGCATTAATATCAGCTTCCAGCATCCTCTGAATGCTCATTTTCTCAATGTAATGGTATATATTCAATGTTAAAGTTAATGATGTTACATTTCATTTTATTAAGTGAATCCATTCATTTTTAATTGGACAAAACTTTACATATATTTATTTTTACATGGGTTACTCCATTATGTTCATATTATAGACATACTATATGTAAAAAAATAACATGCTTCATTTCAAAAACTATTTTTGTGAATGAGGATCTGAGCAAACATTTTCTGCATATTTTTATGCATTCATTCACTAGGTATTACAATCCATTTCCTTCACATCAAATGAATTTATTCTTTACTCAAATTAAATTATGTGTCATTTAAAAAACTTTAATATTTTTGCCTTTCAAATAACCACACTCAAGCTAATTACCATTGAAATTTCTTGTCATTATACAGGTCTATTTGGACTGAAAGCCGGGATTCCTGTTAATGGGTGTTGTGTGTGTGTTACGCCAAATGAAGAAAAACATGAGGAATGATTCAACCTCTCTGCTCTCAATCTAGTACAAATACAAGTAAGCATTTGAAAAAATATTGGCATTCTTTATTGGAAATTAAAGTACTTTAGTGGTCCTCTACCCTAACAACGTTGGGTAGTTGTGTCACAGTGTGAACAAAGCTGAGGGCTCACAGTCTGCTCTCTACCATGTCTCGAGGTCCCTTTTAACATGTGGCTAGATTGATGATGACCGAAAAATATGTTCTTTGGAATCTGAACAAAAAGAGTGAGAAGCCAGAACTGAGGTCCAGCACAGGGACCATGGTAGGCAGACTTAGGGAAGGAGTTTAGGTGGTCAGGCAATGGGGCCCACAGAGTATTGGGTGTTTTTAGTTTGAGATGCCTGCATTTTTTTGGAAAGTGGGTAGAGTAGCCATCATAAATACAAACACATATTGCAAAAACACATATTCATTGTTTATAAGAAAGTATGGTAGACAACAAAAATAGAGACTGGAAAACATATCACAAATAGATCCATGGAACAGTCCTGTTACTGTGCATGGTTCATTCAAGCATTAATCTCTGCTTCCAGCATCATCTGCATGCTTATTTTCTCAAAGTGATGGTATATTCAAAATTAAAATTTATGATGTTAAATTTGATTTTATTAAGTGAATCCATTCATTTTTATTTAGACAAAACTATACATGTGTTTAACTTTACATGGGTTTCTCAATTATGTTCACATTATAGATTTACACAATGTTGAAAAATAGCAAAAGCTTGATTTTAAAAATTGTTTTTGTAAATGAGGATCTGAGCAAACATTTTCTGTACATTTTAATGAATTCATTAATTAGATATTACAGTTGAATGCCTTCACATCTCATAAAATTATTCTCCAACCAAGATATAATTATGTGTCACTTAAGAAACTTAATATTTGTATGTTTTCAAATAATCACACACCTGGTAATTGCCATTGCAATTTCATCTCATTGTACAGGTCAGTATGGACCGAGAGCTGGGGTTCCTGTTGATGGATCGTGTGTGTGTGATGCCAAATGAAGAAAAACATGAGGAATGATTCAACCTCTCCACTCTCGATCTAGTACAAATACAAGTAAGCATTTTGTGTAAAACGCTGGCATTCCTTACTAGAAAACAAAGTACTTTAGTGGTACTCTACCTTGGCAGTGTTGGGTAGTTGTGACTCAGTGTGAACAGAGCTGAGGCCTCACGGTCTGCTCTATACCATGTCTCAGGGGCCCTTTTAACATGTGCTGGATTGATGATGACCAAAAAATATGTTCTTTGGAATCTGAACAAAATGAGTGAGAAACCTGAACTGAGGTCCAGCACAGGGACCATGGTAGGCAGACTTAGGGAAGGAGTTTAGGTGGTCAGGCCACGGGGCCCACAGAGTCTTGGGTGTTTGAAAGTTTAGATGACTGCATTTATTGGAGAAAGTGGATAGAGAAGCCTTCTCTAAATCCAAACATACGTAACAAAAACACATTTGGGGAGTTTGTAAGAAGGTATCGTAGAAATAGAGACTGAAAAACCACACATAAATAGTCCCATGGAACAGTCCTGTTTTTTTGTCCATGGTTCATTCAAGCATTAATATCAGCTTCCAGCATCCTCTGAATGCTCATTTTCTCAATGTAATGGTATATATTCAATGTTAAAGTTAATGATGTTACATTTCATTTTATTAAGTGAATCCATTCATTTTTAATTGGACAAAACTTTACATATATTTATTTTTACATGGGTTACTCCATTATGTTCATATTATAGACATACTATATGTAAAAAAATAACATGCTTCATTTCAAAAACTATTTTTGTGAATGAGGATCTGAGCAAACATTTTCTGCATATTTTTATGCATTCATTCACTAGGTATTACAATCCATTTCCTTCACATCAAATGAATTTATTCTTTACTCAAATTAAATTATGTGTCATTTAAAAAACTGTAATATTTTTACCTTTCAAATAACCACACTCACGCTAATTACCATTGAAATTTCTTGTCATTATACAGGTCTATTTGGACTGAAAGCCGGGATTCCTGTTAATGGGTGTTGTGTGTGTGTTACGCCAAATGAAGAAAAACATGAGGAATGATTCAACCTCTCTGCTCTCAATCTAGTACAAATACAAGTAAGCATTTGAAAAAATATTGGCATTCTTTATTGGAAATTAAAGTACTTTAGTGGTCCTCTACCCTAACAACGTTGGGTAGTTGTGTCACAGTGTGAACAAAGCTGAGGGCTCACAGTCTGCTCTCTACCATGTCTCGAGGTCCCTTTTAACATGTGGCTAGATTGATGATGACCGAAAAATATGTTCTTTGGAATCTGAACAAAAAGAGTGAGAAGCCAGAACTGAGGTCCAGCACAGGGACCATGGTAGGCAGACTTAGGGAAGGAGTTTAGGTGGTCAGGCAATGGGGCCCACAGAGTATTGGGTGTTTTTAGTTTGAGATGCCTGCATTTTTTTGGAAAGTGGGTAGAGTAGCCATCATAAATACAAACATATATTGCAAAAACACATATTCATTGTTTATAAGAAAGTATGGTAGACAACAAAAATAGAGACTGGAAAACATATCTCAAATAGATCCATGGAACAGTCCTGTTACTGTGCATGGTTCATTCAAGCATTAATCTCTGCTTCCAGCATCATCTGCATGCTTATTTTCTCAAAGTGATGGTATATTCAAAATTAAAATTTATGATGTTAAATTTGATTATATTAAGTGAATCCATTCATTTTTATTTAGACAAAACTATACATGTGTTTAACTTTACATGGGTTTCTCAATTATGTCACATTATAGATTTACTCAATGTAGAAAAATAACAAATACTTCATTTCAAAAAATTTTTGTTAATGAGGATCAGAGCAAACATTTCCTGCACATTTTTATGGTTAATTCATTAGGTATTAGAGTCCAATGCCTTCACATCTCATGATTTCATTCTCCACTCAAGATGTAATTATGTGTCATTAAAGAAACTTTAATATTTGTATGTTTTCAAATAATCACACACCTGGTAATTGCCATTGCAATTTCATCTCATTGTACAGGTCAGTATGGACCGAGAGCTGGGGTTCCTGTTGATGAATCATGTGTGTGTGATGCTAAATTAAGAAAAACATGAGGAATGATTCAACCTCTCCACTCTCGATCTAGTACACATACAAGTAAGCATTTTGTGTAAAACGCTGGCATTCCTTACTAGAAAACAAAGTACTTTAGTGGTACTCTACCTTGGCAGTGTTGGGTAGTTGTGACTCAGTGTGAACAGAGCTGAGGCCTCACAGTTTGCTCTATACCATGTCTCAGGGTCCCTTTTAACATGTGCTGGATTGATGATGACCAAAAAATATGTTCTTTGGAATCTGAACAAAATGAGTGAGAAACCTGAACTGAGGTCCAGCACAGGGACCATGGTAGGCAGACTTAGGGAAGGAGTTTAGGTGGTCAGGCAACGGGGACCACAGAGTCTTGGGTGTTTGAAAGTTTAGATGACTGCATTTATTGGAGAATGTGGATAGAGAAGCCTTCTCTAAATCCAAACATACGTAACAAAAACACATTTTGGGAGTTTGTAAGAAGGTATCGTAGAAATAGAGACTGAAAAACCACTCATAAATAGTCCCATGGAACAGTCCTGTTTTTTTGTCCATGGTTCATTCATGCATTAATATCAGCTTCCAGCATCCTCTGAATGCTCATTTTCTCAATGTAATGGTATATATTCAATGTTAAAGTTAATGATGTTACATTTCATTTTATTAAGTGAATCCATTCATTTTTAATTGGACAAAACTTTGCATATGTCTATTTTTACATGGGTTACTCCATTATGTTCATATTATAGACATACTATATGTAAAAAAATAACATGCTTCATTTCCTAAACTATTTTTGTGAATGAGGATCTGAGCAAACATTTTCTGCATATTTTTATGCATTCATTCACTAGGTATTACAATCCATTTCCTTCACATCATATGAATTTATTCTTTACTCAAATTAAATTATGTGTCATTTAAAAAACTGTAATATTTTTACCTTTCAAATAACCACATTCAAGGTAATAACCATTGAAATTTCATGTCATTATACAGGTCTATTTGGACTGAAAGCCGGGATTCCTGTTAATGGGTGTTGTGTGTGTGTTACGCCAAATGAAGAAAAACATGAGGAATGATTCAACCTCTCTGCTCTCAATCTAGTACAAATACAAGTAAGCATTTGAAAAAATATTGGCATTCTTTATTGGAAATTAAAGTACTTTAGTGGTCCTCTACCCTAACAACATTGGGTAGTTGTGTCACAGTGTGAACAAAGCTGAGGGCTCACTCTCTTCTCTCTACCATGTCTCGAGGTCCCTTTTAACATGTGGCTAAATTGATGATTACCAATAAATATGTTCTTTGGAATCTGAACAAAATGAGTGAGAAACCTGAACTGAGGTCTAGCCAGAGACCATGGTAGGTTGATTTATGGAAGGACTTCTGGTAGTCAAGCAACAGGGTGCAAAGAGTCTTGGGTGTTTTAAAGTTTAGATGACTGCATTTATTGGAGAATGTGGGTAGAGCAGGCAATAAATCCAAAAACTGGTGACAAGGAATCATTTTGAGAGTTTGTATTAAGGTATCATAGACAATAGAAATAGATATTGGAAAACCAGATCACAAATAGACCCATGGAAAATTTCTGTATTTGTCCATCATTCATTCAAACATTAATATGAGCTTCTAACATCATATGCATGCTCATTTTCACAAGGCGATGGTATGTTCAAAGTTCAAATTTAACGGTGTTAAATTTGATTTTATTAAGTGAATCCATTCAACTTTAATTAAACAAAAAATTACCTATTTAATATTACATGGGTTTCTCAATTATGTTCACCTTTTAGACTTACTCATTGTAGAAAAATAACAAATACTTCATTTCAAAAAATATTTGTTAATGAGGATCAGAACAAACATTTCCTGCACATTTTTATGGATTAATTCATTAGGTATTAGAGTCCAATGCCTTCACATCTCATGAATTCATTCTCCACTCAAGATCTAATTATGTGTCATTAAAGAAACCTTAATACTTGTATGTTTTCAAATAATCACACACCTGGTAATTGCCATTGCAATTTCATCTCATTGTACAGGTCAGTATGGACCGAGAGCTGGGGTTCCTGTTGATGGATCGTGTGTGTGTGATGCCAAATGAAGAAAAACATGAGGAATGATTCAACCTCTCCACTCTCGATCTAGTACAAATACAAGTAAGCATTTTGTGTAAAACGCTGGCATTCCTTACTAGAAAACAAAGTACTTTAATGGTACTCTACCTAGGCAGTGTTAGGTAGTTGTGTAGAGTGTGAACAAAGCTGAGGGCTCACAGTTTGCTCTATACCATGTCTCAGGGTCCCTTTTAACATGTGCTGGATTGATGATGACCAAAAAATATGTTCTTTGGAATCTGAACAAAATGAGTGAGAAACCTGAACTGAGGTCCAGCACAGGGACCATGGTAGGCAGACTTAGGGAAGGAGTTTAGGTGGTCAGGCAACGGGGACCACAGAGTCTTGGGTGTTTGAAAGTTTAGATGACTGCATTTATTGGAGAAAGTGGATAGAGAAGCCTTCTCTAAATCCAAACATACGTAACAAAAACACATTTGGGGAGTTTGTAAGAAGGTATCGTAGAAATAGAGACTGAAAAACCACACATAAATAGTCCCATGGAACAGTCCTGTTTTTTTGTCCATGGTTCATTCAAGCATTAATATCAGCTTCCAGCATCCTCTGAATGCTCATTTTCTCAATGTAATGGTATATATTCAATGTTAAAGTTAATGATGTTACATTTCATTTTATTAAGTGAATCCATTCATTTTTAATTGGACAAAATTTTACATATGTCTATTTTTACATGGGTTACTCCATTATTTTCATATTATAGACATACTATATGTAAAAAAATAACATGCTTCATTTCCTAAACTATTTTTGTGAATGAGGATCTGAGCAAACATTTTCTGCATATTTTTATGCATTCATTCACTAGGTATTACAATCCATTTCCTTCACATCATATGAATTTATTCTTTACTCAAATTAAATTATGTGTCATTTAAAAAACTGTAATATTTTTACCTTTCAAATAACCACATTCAAGGTAATAACCATTGAAATTTCATGTCATTATACAGGTCTATTTGGACTGAAAGCCGGGATTCCTGTTAATGGGTGTTGTGTGTGTGTTACGCCAAATGAAGAAAAACATGAGGAATGATTCAACCTCTCTGCTCTCAATCTAGTACAAATACAAGTAAGCATTTGAAAAAATATTGGCATTCTTTATTGGAAATTAAAGTACTTTAGTGGTCCTCTACCCTAACAACATTGGGTAGTTGTGTCACAGTGTGAACAAAGCTGAGGGCTCACTCTCTTCTCTCTACCATGTCTCGAGGTCCCTTTTAACATGTGGCTAAATTGATGATTACCAATAAATATGTTCTTTGGAATCTGAACAAAATGAGTGAGAAACCTGAACTGAGGTCTAGCCAGAGACCATGGTTGGTTGATTTATGGAAGGACTTCTGGTAGTCAAGCAACAGGGTGCAAATAGTCTTGGGTGTTTTAAAGTTTAGATGACTGCATTTATTGGAGAATGTGGGTAGAGCAGGCAATAAATCCAAAAACTGGTGACAAGGAATCATTTTGAGAGTTTGTATTAAGGTATCATAGACAATAGAAATAGATATTGGAAAACCTGATCACAAATAGACCCATGGAAAATTTCTGTATTTGTCCATCATTCATTCAAACATTAATATGAGCTTCTAACATCATATGCATGCTCATTTTCACAAGGCGATGGTATGTTCAAAGTTCAAATTTAACGGTGTTAAATTTGATTTTATTAAGTGAATCCATTCAAATTTAATTAAACAAAAAATTACCTATTTAATATTACATGGGTTTCTCAATTATGTTCACCTTTTAGACTTACTCATTGTAGAAAAATAACAAATACTTCATTTCAAAAAATATTTGTTAATGAGGATCAGAACAAACATTTCCTGCACATTTTTATGGATTAATTCATTAGGTATTAGAGTCAAATGCCTTCACATCTCATGAATTCATTCTTCACTCAAGATCTAATTATGTGTCATTAAAGAAACCTTAATACTTGTATGTTTTCAAATAATCACACACCTGGTAATTGCCATTGCAATTTCATCTCATTGTACAGGTCAGTATGGACCGAGAGCTGGGGTTCCTGTTGATGGATCGTGTGTGTGTGATGCCAAATGAAGAAAAACATGAGGAATGATTCAACCTCTCCACTCTCGATCTAGTACAAATACAAGTAAGCATTTTGTGTAAAACGCTGGCATTCCTTACTAGAAAACAAAGTACTTTAATGGTACTCTACCTAGGCAGTGTTGGGTAGTTGTGTAGAGTGTGAACAAAGCTGAGGGCTCACAGTTTGCTCTATACCATGTCTCAGGGTCCCTTTTAACATGTGCTGGATTGATGATGACCAAAAAATATGTTCTTTGGAATCTGAACAAAATGAGTGAGAAACCTGAACTGAGGTCCAGCACAGGGACCATGGTAGGCAGACTTAGGGAAGGAGTTTAGGTGGTCAGGCAACGGGGACCACAGAGTCTTGGGTGTTTGAAAGTTTAGATGACTGCATTTATTGGAGAAAGTGGATAGAGAAGCCTTCTCTAAATCCAAACATACGTAACAAAAACACATTTTGGGAGTTTGTAAGAAGGTATCATAGAAATAGAGACTGAAAAACCACACATAAATAGTCCCATGGAACAGTCCTGTTTTTTTGTCCATGGTTCATTCATGCATTAATATCAGCTTCCAGCATCCTCTGAATGCTCATTTTCTCAATGTAATGGTATATATTCAATGTTAAAGTTAATGATGTTACATTTCATTTTATTAAGTGAATCCATTCATTTTTAATTGGACAAAATTTTACATATGTCTATTTTTACATGGGTTACTCCATTATTTTCATATTATAGACATACTATATGTAAAAAAATAACATGCTTCATTTCAAAAACTATTTTTGTGAATGAGGATCTGAGCAAACATTTTCTGCATATTTTTATGCATTCATTCACTAGGTATTACAATCCATTTCCTTCACATCAAATGAATTTATTCTTTACTCAAATTAAATTATGTGTCATTTAAAAAACTGTAATATTTTTACCTTTCAAATAACCACATTCAAGGTAATAACCATTGAAATTTCATGTCATTATACAGGTCTATTTGGACTGAAAGCCGGGATTCCTGTTAATGGGTGTTGTGTGTGTGTTACGCCAAATGAAGAAAAACATGAGGAATGATTCAACCTCTCTGCTCTCAATCTAGTACAAATACAAGTAAGCATTTGAAAAAATATTGGCATTCTTTATTGGAAATTAAAGTACTTTAGTGGTCCTCTACCCTAACAACATTGGGTAGTTGTGTCACAGTGTGAACAAAGCTGAGGGCTCACTCTCTTCTCTCTACCATGTCTCGAGGTCCCTTTTAACATGTGGCTGGATTGATGATGACCGATAAATATGTTCTTTGGAATCTGAACAAAATGAGTGAGAAACCTGAACTGAGGTCTAGCCAGAGACCATGGTAGGTTGATTTATGGAAGGACTTCTGGTGGTCAAGCAACAGGGTGCAAAGAGTCTTGGGTGTTTTAAAGTTTAGATGACTGCATTTATTGGAGAATGTGGGTAGAGCAGGCAATAAATCCAAAAACTGGTGACAAGGAATCATTTTGAGAGTTTGTATTAAGGTATCATAGACAATAGAAATAGATATTGGAAAACCAGATCACAAATAGACCCATGGAAAATTTCTGTATTTGTCCATCATTCATTCAAACATTAATATGAGCTTCTAACATCATATGCATGCTCATTTTCACAAGGCGATGGTATGTTCAAAGTTCAAATTTAACGGTGTCAAATTTGATTTTATTAAGTGAATCCATTCAACTTTAATTAAACAAAAAATTACCTATTTAATATTACATGGGTTTCTCAATTATGTTCACCTTTTAGACTTACTCATTGTAGAAAAATAAAAAATACTTCATTTCAAAAAATATTTGTTAATGAGGATCAGAGCAAACATTTCCTGCACATTTTTATCGATTAATTCATTAGGTATTAGAGTCCAATGCCTTCACATCTCATGAATTCATTCTCCAATCAAGATGTAATTATGTGTCATTAAAGAAACATTAATATTTGTATGTTTTCAAATAATCACACCCCTGGTAATTGCCATTGCAATTTCATCTCATTGTACAGGTCAGTATGGACCGAGAGCTGGGGTTCCTGTTGATGGATCGTGTGTGTGTGATGCCAAATGGAGAAAAACATGAGGAATGATTCAACCTCTCCACTCTCGATCTAGTACAAATACAAGTAAGCATTTTGTGTAAAACCCTGGCATTCCTTACTAGAAAACAAAGTACTTTAATGGTACTCTACCTTGGCAGTGTTGGGTAGTTGTGTCAGAGTGTGAACAAAGCTGAGGGTTCACAGTTTGCTCTATACCATGTCTCGGGGTCCCTTTTAACATGTGCTGGATTGATGATGACCAAAAAATATGTTCTTTGGAATCTGAACAAAATGAGTGAGAAACCTGAACCGAGGTCCAGCACAGGGACCATGGTAGGCAGACTTAGGGAAGGAGTTTAGGTGGTCAGGCCACGGGGCCCACAGAGTCTTGGGTGTTTTAAGGTTGAGATGCCTGCATTTTTTTGGAAAGTGGGTAGAGTAGCCATCATAAATACAAACATATATTGCAAAAACACATATTCATTGTTTATAAGAAAGTATGGTAGACAACAAAAATAGAGACTGGAAAACATATCACAAATAGATCCATGGAACAGTCCTGTTACTGTGCATGGTTCATTCAAGCATTAATCTCTGCTTCCAGCATCATCTGCATGCTTATTTTCTCAAAGTGATGGTATAT
The DNA here is from genome assembly GCF_963383645.1 of Muscardinus avellanarius. Lineage (NCBI taxonomy): Eukaryota > Metazoa > Chordata > Mammalia > Rodentia > Gliridae > Muscardinus > Muscardinus avellanarius. The sequence continues at coordinate 164,545,541 of NC_137788.1, forward strand.
TCAAAATTAAAATTTATGATGTTAAATTTGATTTTATTAAGTGAATCCATTCATTTTTATTTAGACAAAACTATACATGTGTTTAACTTTACATGGGTTTCTCAATTATGTTCACATTATAGATTTACACAATGTTGAAAAATAGCAAAAGCTTGATTTTAAAAATTGTTTTTGTAAATGAGGATCTGAGCAAACATTTTCTGTACATTTTAATGAATTCATTAATTAGATATTACAGTTGAATGCCTTCACATCTCATAAAATTATTCTCCAACCAAGATGTAATTATGTGTCACTTAAGAAACTTAATATTTGTATGTTTTCAAATAATCACACCCCTGGTAATTGCCATTGCAATTTCATCTCATTGTACAGGTCAGTATGGACCGAGAGCTGGGGTTCCTGTTGATGGATCGTGTGTGTGTGATGCCAAATGAAGAAAAACATGAGGAATGATTCAACCTCTCCACTCTCGATCTAGTACAAATACAAGTAAGCATTTTGTGTAAAACGCTGGCATTCCTTACTAGAAAACAAAGTACTTTAGTGGTACTCTACCTTGGCAGTTTTGGGTAGTTGTGACTCAGTGTGAACAGAGCTGAGGCCTCACGGTCTGCTCTATACCATGTCTCAGGGGCCCTTTTAACATGTGCTGGATTGATGATGACCAAAAAATATGTTCTTTGGAATCTGAACAAAATGAGTGAGAAACCTGAACTGAGGTCCAGCACAGGGACCATGGTAGGCAGACTTAGGGAAGGAGTTTAGGTGGTCAGGCAACGGGGCCTACAGAGTCTTGGGTGTTTTATGGTTGAGATGCCTGCATTTTTTTGGAAAGTGGGTAGAGTAGCCATCATAAATACAAACATATATTGCAAAAACACATATTCATTGTTTATAAGAAAGTATGGTAGACAACAAAAATAGAGACTGGAAAACATATCACAAATAGATCCATGGAACAGTCCTGTTACTGTGCATGGTTCATTCAAGCATTAATCTCTGCTTCCAGCATCATCTGCATGCTTATTTTCTCAAAGTGATGGTATATTCAAAATTAAAATTTATGATGTTAAATTTGATTTTATTAAGTGAATTCATTCATTTTTATTAAGACAAAACTATACATGTGTTTAACTTTACATGGGTTTCTCAATTATGTTCACATTATAGATTTACTCAATGTAGAAAAATAACAAATACTTCATTTCAAAAGTTTTTTGTTAATGAGGATCAGAGCAAACATTTCCTGCACATTTTTATGGTTAATTCATTAGGTATTAGAGTCCAATGCCTTCACATCTCATGATTTCATTCTCCACTCAAGATGTAATTATGTGTCATTAAAGAAACTTTAATATTTGTATGTTTTCAAATAATCACACCCCTGGTAATTGCCATTGCAATTTCATCTCATTGTACAGGTCAGTATGGACCGAGAGCTGGGGTTCCTGTTGATGGATCATGTGTGTGTTATGCCAAATTAAGAAAAACATGAGGAATGTTTCAACCTCTCCACTCTCGATCTAGTACAAATACAAGTAAGCATTTTGTGTAAAACGCTGGCATTCCTTACTAGAAAACAAAGTACTTTAGTGGTACTCTGCCTTGGCAGTGTTGGGTAGTTGTGATACCGTGTGAACAGAGCTGAGGCCTCACAGTCTGCTCTATACCATGTCTCAGGGTCCCTTTTAACATGTGCTGGATTGATGATGACCAAAAAATATGTTCTTTGGAATCTGAACAAAATGAGTGAGAAACCTGAACTGAGGTCCAGCACCGGGACCATGGTAGGCAGACTTTGGGAAGGAGTTTAGGTGGTCAGGCAACGGGGCCCACAGAGTCTTGGGTGTTTGAAAGTTTAGATGACTGCATTTATTGGAGAAAGTGGATAGAGAAGCCTTCTCTAAATCCAAACATACGTAACAAAAACACATTTTGGGAGTTTGTAAGAAGGTATCATAGAAATAGAGACTGAAAAACCACACATAAATAGTCCCATGGAACAGTCCTGTTTTTTTGTCCATGGTTCATTCATGCATTAATATCAGCTTCCAGCATCCTCTGAATGCTCATTTTCTCAATGTAATGGTATATATTCAATGTTAAAGTTAATGATGTTACATTTCATTTTATTAAGTGAATCCATTCATTTTTAATTGGACAAAACTTTACATATGTCTATTTTTACATGGGTTACTCCATTATGTTCATATTATAGACATACTATATGTAAAAAAATAACATGCTTCATTTCCTAAACTATTTTTGTGAATGAGGATCTGAGCAAACATTTTCTGCATATTTTTATGCATTCATTCACTAGGTATTACAATCCATTTCCTTCACATCATATGAATTTATTCTTTACTCAAATTAAATTATGTGTCATTTAAAAAACTGTAATATTTTTACCTTTCAAATAACCACATTCAAGGTAATAACCATTGAAATTTCATGTCATTATACAGGTCTATTTGGACTGAAAGCCGGGATTCCTGTTAATGGGTGTTGTGTGTGTGTTACGCCAAATGAAGAAAAACATGAGGAATGATTCAACCTCTCTGCTCTCAATCTAGTACAAATACAAGTAAGCATTTGAAAAAATATTGGCATTCTTTATTGGAAATTAAAGTACTTTAGTGGTCCTCTACCCTAACAACATTGGGTAGTTGTGTCACAGTGTGAACAAAGCTGAGGGCTCACTCTCTTCTCTCTACCATGTCTCGAGGTCCCTTTTAACATGTGGCTAGATTGATGATTACCAATAAATATGTTCTTTGGAATCTGAACAAAATGAGTGAGAAACCTGAACTGAGGTCTAGCCAGAGACCATGGTAGGTTGATTTATGGAAGGACTTCTGGTAGTCAAGCAACAGGGTGCAAAGAGTCTTGGGTGTTTTAAAGTTTAGATGACTGCATTTATTGGAGAATGTGGGTAGAGCAGGCAATAAATCCAAAAACTGGTGACAAGGAATCATTTTGAGAGTTTGTATTAAGGTATCATAGACAATAGAAATAGATATTGGAAAACCAGATCACAAATAGACCCATGGAAAATTTCTGTATTTGTCCATCATTCATTCAAACATTAATATGAGCTTCTAACATCATATGCATGCTCATTTTCACAAGGCGATGGTATGTTCAAAGTTCAAATTTAACGGTGTTAAATTTGATTTTATTAAGTGAATCCATTCAAATTTAATTAAACAAAAAATTACCTATTTAATATTACATGGGTTTCTCAATTATGTTCACCTTTTAAACTTACTCAATGTAGAAAAATAACAAATACTTCATTTCAAAAAATTTTTGTTAATGAGGATCAGAGCAAACATTTCCTGCACATTTTTATGGATTAATTCATTAGGTATTAGAGTTCAATGCCTTCACATCTCATGAATTCTTTCTCCACTCAAGATGTAATTTTGTGTCATTAAGGAAACCTTAATATTTGTATGTTTTCAAATAATCATACACCTGGTAATTGCCATTGCAATTTCATTTCATTGTACAGGTCTGTATGGACCGAGAGCTGGGGTTCCTGTTGATGGATCCTGTGTGTGTGATGCCAAATGAAGAAAAACATGAGGAATGATTCAACCTCTCCACTCTCGATCTAGTACAAATACAAGTAAGCATTTTGTGTAAAACGCTGGCATTCCTTACTAGAAAACAAAGTACTTTAGTGGTACTCTACCTTGGCAGTGTTGGGTAGTTGTGTCAGAGTGTGAACAAAGCTGAGGGCTCACAGTCTGCTCTATACCATGTCTCAGCGTCCCTTTTAACATGTGGCTGGATTGATGATGACCAAAAAATATGTTCTTTGGAATCTGAACAAAATGAGTGAGAAACCTGAACTGAGGTCCAGCACAGGGACCATGGTAGGCAGACTTAGGGAAGGAGTTTACGTGGTCAGGCAACGGGGCCCACAGAGTCTTGGGTGTTTGAAAGTTTAGATGACTGCATTTATTGGAGAAAGTGGATAGAGAAGCCTTCTCTAAATCCAAACATACGTAACAAAAGCACATTTTGGGAGTTTGTAAGAAGGTATCGTAGAAATAGAGACTGAAAAACCACACATAAATAGTCCCATGGAACAGTCCTGTTTTTTTGTCCATGGTTCATTCAAGCATTAATATCAGCTTCCAGCATCCTCTGAATGCTCATTTTCTCAATGTAATGGTATATATTCAATGTTAAAGTTAATGATGTTACATTTCATTTTATTAAGTGAATCCATTCATTTTTAATTGGACAAAACTTTACATATGTTTATTTTTACATGGGTTACTCCATTATGTTCATATTATCGACATACTATATGTAAAAAAATAACATGCTTCATTTCCTAAACTATTTTTGTGAATGAGGATCTGAGCAAACATTTTCTGCATATTTTTATGCATTCATTCACTAGGTATTACAATCCATTTCCTTCACATCAAATGAATTTAATCTTTACTCAAACTAAATTATGTGTCATTTAAAAAACTGTAATATTTTTAGCTTTCAAATAACCACATTCAAGGTAATAACCATTGAAATTTCATGTCATTATACAGGTCTATTTGGACTGAAAGCCGGGATTCCTGTTAATGGGTGTTGTGTGTGTGTTACGCCAAATGAAGAAAAACATGAGGAATGATTCAACCTCCCTGCTCTCAATCTAGTACAAATACAAGTAAGCATTTGAAAAAATATTGGCATTCTTTATTGGTAATTAAAGTACTTTAGTGGTCATCTACCTTAACAATGTTGGGTAGTGGTGTCACAGTGTGAACAAAGCTGAGGACTCACTCTCTTCTCTCTACCATGTCTCGAGGTCCCTTTTAACATGTGGCTTGATTGATGATGACCAATAAATATGTTCTTTGGAATCTGAACAAAATGAGTGAGAAACCTGAACTGAGGTCCAGCCAGGGACCATGGTAGGTAGATTTATGGAAGGACTTCTGGTGGTCAAGCAACAGGGCGCAAAGAGTCTTGGGTGTTTTAAAGTTTAGATGACTGCATTTATTGGAGAAAGTGGGTAGAGCAGGCAATAAATCCAAAAACTGGTGACAAGGAATCATTTTGAGAGTTCGTATGAAGGTATCATAGACAATAGAAATAGAGATTGGAAAATCATGTCACAATTAGACCCATGGAAAATTTCTGTATTTGTCCATCATTCATTCAAACATTAATATGAGTTTCTAGCATCATATGCATGCTCATTTTCACAAGGCGATGGTATGTTCAAAGTCCAAAGTTAATGGTGTTAAATTTGATTTTATGCCGGGCATGGTGGCGCACGCTTTTAATCCCCGCGCTTGGTAGGCAGAGAAAGAGGATAGCGCAGGTTCGAAAGGAGACCCTGTTTCCAAATAAAAATGTAAAAATAGGTCTGGGAGTGTAGTCCGGAGATAGAAGGGTTTCCAGGAACCCCAGTACCACAACCAAAAAAAATTTTTTTGATTATATTAAGTGAATCCATTCAACTTTAATTAAACAAAACATTACCTATTTAATATTACATGGGTTTCTCAATTATGTTCACCTTTTAGACTTACTCAATGTAGAAAAATAACAAATACTTCATTTCAAAAAATTTTTGTTAATGAGGATCAGAGCAAACATTTCCTGCACATTTTTATGGCTTAATTCATTAGGTATTAGAGTCCAATGCCTTCACATCTCATGAATTCATTCTCCACTCAAGATGTAATTATGTGTCATTAAAGAAACTTTAATATTTGTATGTTTTCAAATAATCACACACCTGGTAATTGCCATTGCAATTTCATCTCATTGTACAGGTCAGTATGGACCGAGAGCTGGGGTTCCTGTTGATGGATCGTGTGTGTGTGATGCCAAATGAAGAAAAACATGAGGAATGATTCAACCTCTCCACTCTCGATCTAGTACAAATACAAGTAAGCATTTTGTGTAAAACGCTGGCATTCCTTACTAGAAAACAAAGTACTTTAATGGTCGTCTACCCTGGCAGTGTTGGGGAGTTGTGTCACAGTGTGAACAAAGCTGAGGGCTCACAGTCTGCTCTATACCATGTCTCAGGGTCCTTTTTAACATGTGGCTGGATTGATGATGACCAAAAAATATGTTCTTTGGAATCTGAACAAAATGAGTGAGAAACCTGAACTGAGGTCCAGCACAGGGACCATGGTAGGCAGACTTAGGGAAGGAGTTTAGGTGGTCAGGCAACGGGGCCTACAGAGTCTTGGGTGTTTTAAGGTTGAGATGCCTGCATTTTTTTGGAAAGTGGGTAGAGTAGCCATCGTAAATACAAACACATATTGCAAAAACACATATTCATTGTTTATAAGAAAGTATGGTAGACAACAAAAATAGAGACTAGAAAACATATCTCAAATAGATCCATGGAACAGTCCTGTTATTGTGCATGGTTCATTCTAGCATTAATCTCTGCTTCCAGCATCATCTGCATGCTTATTTTCTCAAAGTGATGGTATATTCAAAATTAAAATTTATGATGTTAAATTTGATTTTATTAAGTGAATCCATTCATTTTTATTTAGACAAAACTATACATGTGTTTAACTTTACATGGGTTTCTCAATTATGTTCACATTATAGATTTACTCAATGTAGAAAAATAGCAAATGCTTGATTTTAAAAATTGTTTTTGTAAATGAGGATCTGAGCAAACATTTTCTGTACATTTTAATGAATTCATTAATTAGATATTACAGTTGAATACCTTCACATCTCATAAAATTATTCTCCAACCAAGATGTAATTATGTGTCATTTAAGAAACTTAATATTTGTATGTTTTCAAATAATCATACACCTGGTAATTGCCATTGCAATTTCATCTCATTGTACAGGTCAGTGTGGACCGAGAGCTGGGGTTCCTGTTGATGGATCGTGTGTGTGTGATGCCAAATGAAGAAAAAACATGAGGAATGATTCAACCTCTCCACTCTCGATCTAGTACAAATACAAGTAAGCATTTTGTGTAAAACGCTGGCATTCCTTACTAGAAAACAAAGTACTTTAGTGGTACTCTACCTTGGCAGTGTTGGGTAGTTGTGACACAGTGTGAACAGAGCTAAGGCCTCACGGTCTGCTCTATACCATGTCTCAGGGTCCCTTTTAACATGTGCTGGATTGATGATGACCAAAAAATATGTTCTTTGGAATCTGAACAAAATGAGTGAGAAACCTGAACTGAGGTCCAGCACAGGGACCATGGTAGGCAGACTTAGGGAAGGAGTTTAGGTGGTCAGGCCACGGGGCCCACAGAGTCTTGGGTGTTTGAAAGTTTAGATGACTGCATTTATTGGAGAAAGTGGATAGAGAAGCCTTCTCTAAATCCAAACATACGTAACAAAAACACATTTTGGGAGTTTGTAAGAAGGTATCGTAGAAATAGAGAAGCCTTCTTTAAATCCAAACACTGGTGACAAGCAATCATTTTGAGAGTTCATAAGTAGATATAGTAGACAATAGAAATAGTGACTGGAAAACCATACCATAAATAGACCCATGAAACATTTCTGTTTCTGTCCGTGGTTCATTTAAGTATTAATCTCAGCTTTTGCATCATCTGCATGCTCATTTTCTCAATGTGGTAGTATGTTCAAAGTTCAAAGTTAATGATGTTACATTTAATTGTATTAAGTGAATCCATTCATTTTTAATTTGACAAAACATTACATGTTTTATTTTTATATGTGTTCCTCAATTATGTTCACATTTTAAGCTTATTAAACATAGAAAAATAACAAATTCATCCTTTCAAAAACTATTTTGTGAATGAGGATCTGAGCAATCTTTTTCTTCACATTTTAATGAATTCATTCCTCATGTATTAGTGTTCTATCCCTTCACATCTCTTGAATTTATTCTCCACTCCAGATGTAGTTATATGTCATTTAAGAACAATTTTATATTTTTACCTTTTCAAATAATCACATCCCTGGTAATTGCCATTGCAATTTCATCTCATTGTACAGATAGTATGGACCGAGAGCCGGGGTTCCTGTTCATGAATTGTGTGTGTGTGTGAGGCCAAATGAAGAAAAACAATGAGTCAACCTCTCCTTTCTTTATCTAGTGCAAATACAAGTAAGCAATTTCAATAAAACATTGGCATTCCTTATTAGAAATCAAAGTACTTTAGTGGAATTCTACCCTAACAGTGTTGGGTAGTTGTGTCACAGAGTGAACAAATTTAAGGCTCACTGTCTGCTCTATACCATGTCTCAGGGTCCCTTTTAACATGTGCTGGATTGATGATGACCGATAAATATGTTCTTTGGAATCTGAACAAAATGAGTGAGAAACCTGAACTGAGGTCCAGCACAGGGACCATGGTAGGCAGACTTAGGGAAGGAGTTTCGGTGGTCAGGCAACGGGGCCTACAGAGTCTTGGGTGTTTTAAAGTTTTGATGACTGCATTTATTGGAGAAAGTGGGTATAGAAGCCATCATAAATACAAACACATGTTACAAAAACACATATTCAGTGTTTGTAAGAAAGTATGGTAGACAACAAAAATAGAGACTGGAAAAACAGGTCACAAATAGTCCATGGAACAGTTCTGTTTCTGTTCAATGGTTCATTCAAGCATTAATCTCTGCTTCCAGCATCATCTGCATGCTCATTTTCTCAAAGTGATGGTATATTCAAAGTTAAAGTTAATGATGTTACATTTGATTTTATTAAGTGAATACATTCTTTTTTAATTAGACAAAATGTTACATGTGTTAAATTTTACATGTGTTTCTCAATTATGTTCACATTATAGACTTAATGTAGAAAAATAACAAATGCTTTATTTTTAAAACTTTTTGTAAATGAGTATCTGAGCAAATATTTTCTGCACATATTTATGAATTCTCACTAGTTATTACAGTCGAATGCCTTCACATCTCATGAATTTATTCTCCAACCAAGATGTAATTATGTGTCCTTTAAGAGTATTTAATATTTGTACATATTCAAGTAATCACACCCCTGGTAATTGCCATTGCAATTTCATCTCATTGTACAGGTCAGTATGTACCGAGAGCCGGGATTCCTGTTGATGGATTGTGTGTGTGTGTGTGTGATGCCAAATGAAGAAAATCATGAGGAATGATTCAACCTCTCCACTCTTGATCTAGTACAAATACAAGTAAGCATTTTCATTAAAACTTTGGCATTCCTTATTGGAAATCAAAGTACTTTAGTGGTACTCTACCCTTACAGTGTTGGGTAGTTGTGTCACAGTGTGTACAAAGCTGAGACCCCACTGTCTGCTCTCTACCATGTCTCAGGGTCCCTTTTAACATGTGGCTGGATTGATGATGACCAAAAAATATGTTCTTTGGAATCTGAACAAAATGAGTGAGAAACCTGAACTGAGGTCCAGCACAGGGACCATGGTAGGCAGACTTAGGGAAGGAGTTTAGGTGGTCAGGCCACGGGGCCCACAGAGTCTTGGGTGTTTTAAAGTTTAGATGACTGCATTTATTGGAGAAAGTGGATAGAGAAGCCTTCTATAAATCCAAACATATGTAACAAAAACACATTTTGGGAGTTTGTAAGAAGGTATCGTAGAATAAAGACTGAAAAAACACATCATAAATAGTCCCATGGAACAGTCCTTTTTTTTGTCCATGGTTCATTCAAGCATTAATATCAGCTTCCAACATCCTCTGAATGCTCATTTTCTCAATGTAATGGTATATATTCAATGTTAAAGTTAATGATGTTACATTTGATTTTATTAAGTGAATCCATTCATTTTAATTGGACAAAACATTACATATGTTTATTTTTACATGGATTCCTCATTTATATTCACATTATAGACTTAGTAAATTTAGAAAAATAACAAATGTATCATTTCAAAAACAATTTGTCAATGAGGATCTGAGCAAAACTTTTCTTCACATTTTTATCAATTCATTTATTATGTATTAAAGTCCTATATCTTCACTGCTCATGAGTTACTTTCCAAACAATTTGTAATTATGTATCATTTAAGAACCTTTTATATTTTCACCTTTCGAAATAATCACACCCCTGGTAATTGCCATTGCAATTTCATCTCATTGTACAGGTCAGTATGGACCGAGAGCTGGGGTTCCTGTTGATGGGTCATGTGTGTGTGATGCCAAATGAAGAAAAACATGAGGAATGATTCAACCTTCTGCTCTCGATCTAGTACAAATACAAGTGAGCATTTTGCATAAAACATTGGCACTCCTTTTTGGATATTTAATTACTTTAGTGGTACTCTATCCAGGCAGTGTCGGGTAGTTGTGACACAGTGTGAACAAAGCTGTGGGCTCACTGTCTGCTCTATACCATGTTTCAGGGTCCTTTTTAACATGTGGTTAGATTGATGATGACCGAAAAATATGTTCTTTGGAATCTGAACAAAATGAGTGAGAAGCCAGAACTGAGGTCCAGCATAGGGACCATGGTAGGCAGACTTAGGGAAGGAGTTTAGGTGGTCAGGCAACGGGGCCCACAGAGTCTTGGGTGTTTTAAAGTTTAGATGCCTGCATTTTTTTGGAAAGTAGGTAGATTAGCCATCCCTATGTCCAAACATATGATACAAAAACACATTTTGAATGTTTGTAAGGTATTATAGACAATAAAAATAATGACTGGAAAACCAGATCACAAATACACTCATGAAATATTTCTGTATCTGCCCATTTTTCATTCAAACATTAATCTGAGCTTCCAGCATCATCTGCATGCTCATTTTTGCAATGTAATGGTATGTTTAAAGTTCAATGTTAATGATGTTACATTTGATTTTATTAATTGATACCATTATTATTAATTTGACAAAACATTTTATGTGTTTTTTACATGGTTTTCCAAGTTAAGTTCATATTATAGACTTACTAAATGTAGAAAAATAACAAATGCCTGATTTCAAAAACAATTTTTGTAAATGAGGATCTAAGAAAACTTTTACTTTATATTTTTATGAATTCATTCATCATGTATTAGAAGCCAATCTCTTTACATCTTGATATGTTGAATACATGCTTTTTACAGTCTACATCATCCTCAATATATCCTGTTTTTTCTCTCAAGCATTCCTCTTTCAGAAATTGTTTTGTCCATGGTGTAAGCTTCCTAGCTGAGTTTGGAAATATTTACAATCTATTGAACTACAGATTTTATCACTTATTGTCAACTTCCTTGTCTGTAAATAATGAGAACACTGTATTCTGTGATGCCATTGTAGTTTTTCTACAATGGTGGGAGATAATCCTAGAGCCTCACACAGTCATATTAGGTATGCACCCTTTGAAATGTATTTTTCAGATTTGAGGAAATTTATTCAGTTCCTAAAAATGTTAAAAATAAATATATATTTTGTGGGGTTTTATTTTGTACATATTATACAATTCACATTTTTATAAAGCCTATAAGTGCAAAAAATAGAAGTACTAATAATTTGGTGAGAAATCTGGTGTTTGTTTCTCATTTATTTCAGATAATTTTGTATCTTTTTCCAAATAACATGATATATAACTTGTATGAAAATACCAAAATACCATTCAATGTGGAATTTAATTTTAATATTCTGTCATGGAAGAGCAAGTACAATATACAATAATTTGTTGTACATTTTAACATAACTGAAAAGAGATTAGCAATTTCCAACATAGAAATAATATTTGAAGAGAGGGAAATGCTAATTTTTCCAATTATTTATTACATACTGTATACAAACATAAATTTTATGTACTGTTCCAACAAATTAAAAATATTCTATGTCCCTAATTGATAGTAAAAGCATGTTTATGGATCTTCTGAACAGATACCTAATGCATCTTTCCAAGGTATAAATAGTTTATGAACACAAAGTTAGACAGTAGCAGATTTTGGTGTAATAAGAAATGGAATAGCATGATTTTAAGTATTATCATAATGATATGAGGTATGTCTGGTAGTTATGGGAAGTTATAAGACTTTCTAGGAAGTTAAGAAATAATGATCTAGGAGGTTAAGAAATGTTCTATATTTTCAAGAATGATTATCTAGTATTACGGAGCAATAAACTTAAAGGATACCTTAAGATGAAAAAAAAGCCATGAAAAGTTCCAAGTATTTAGGTTACTGTGGTTGTTGCAACTGAGTGGAGACAAGTGTCTTTGGCAGCCAAGTGGGAGGTCTTTGAAGGGCTTATTGTAAATATAAAGAATATTACTTTAGCTTCTCAGAAAAAAAGTTTTGTCTAAATTGATTAGGTTAGAGAGATGATGAATTTCTGAAAATAAAGGGACTTAACTCAGTTGCCAGTGACACACAAGAATGCCATTAATTGTCTTTCAACTACTAGCTAGGAATATTTTGAAACATAACCATTTTGAAAAATTTATAATCTCACAGAAGTGAGGTTTTCACTTTGGCCTAGTTTCCTGCAAGTTAATAAACATTATTGAAAACAATTCTAGATAAATACTATTAATAAACACTTATTCCACACAACCAATATAAAAAGAATGACATAAATCAATAAAATGAGAGATTAAAGAGATATTAGCTCAAAGAAAAATTTCAGAGGACCATTAGGAATTATTTAAAAAATTTATATTACATTAAAATAAAAAGCCTGCCTAGAATATTTTACTATAAAAATTATCAGCAGTTTACCAAACACTTAATTTCACAATTTTTATGTTAACAAATTCAGTGTTGGTCATTATTCATCACTATTTTTAAGATTGTGTGAAGCCGGGCATGGTGGCACATGCTTGTAATTCCAGCATTCACGAGGCTGAGACTGGAGGATTGCAGTTCGTGGACAGCCTCAGTTACTTAGTGAGGCCCTATGAAACTTAGCGATACCCTGTTTCAAAAAAATAAAGAATAAAAAATAGGGCAGGGGGTGTAGCTCGGAGGTCAAATGCCCCTGAGTTTCATCCCCAAACCTGCAGAAGAAAAAAAAAAGATTGTGTGCTTTTTTGCACTTTAAATGCCATCTAAAACATCTTTCAGAGATAATTTTATGATTGTTATCTACCAGTAAATAGCAAAAGCTTTTTATTGTATGCACACATGATAATTTATTTATATGTCTTCCATGTATAAATTCTTATCCTACAAGTCATTGTTGACCAAGAGCTGGGCTTCATGAGGATGGATGTGTGTGTGTGTGTGTGTGTGTGTGTGTGTGTGTGTGTGTGTGATGTAAAATGAAGAAAAACACAGGAAATAATTCAATCTCTCCTCTCTAGATCTAGTACAAATTCTCTCACAAGTAATCATTTTGAGTAAAAACACTGATATTCCTTTGTAGAAATCAAAGTACTTTAGTGGTACTCTACCCTGGCTGTGTTGGGTAGTTGTTTCACAGTGTGAACAAAAGCTCATGGCTCACCACTCTCTGCCATTTACCATGTCTCAGGGCACCTTTGAACATGTGACTAGATTGATGATGACTGATAATCATGTTGTTTGGAATCTGAACAAAATGAGCGAGAAACCTGAACTGAGGTCCAGCACAGGGACCGTGGTAGGCAGACTTAGGGAAGGAGTTTAGGTGGTCAGGCAGCAGGGTCCACAGAGACTTGGGTGTTTGGATGGTAACATGACTGCATTTATTGGAGAAAATGGGAAAACATCTATCTAATAAAATTTTCCAAACACAGGGTAACCTGGTAAATTTTTGAGAGTTTATTTGAAGAAATCATGTACAATAGGAACAGAGACTGGGAACCAGCACACAAATAGGCCCATGGAATATTCCTGTATTTATCCTTGGTCCACTTGTACATTAGTCTGAGTTTCCAGAATCATCTCTATGATCATCTTTTGAATGTAATGATAAAGTCAAGGTACAAAGAGAATCATGTTACTTCTTATTTTATTAAGTGAAACCAATTACTTATTTTTAATTTGACAGAACCTTACATGTGTTTATTTTTAAATGGGCTTTTGAAATATGTTCACAATATAACTTACTTAATGTAGGGAAATAAGAAGTGCATCTTTTCAGACACTTCTCTTTTTGTGACTGAAGATCTAACCATACATTTTATTTAAATTTTCATGAATTTATCATCATGTTTATAGTTCATTCACTTTACATTTCATGAATTTATTCTTTCAAAATGTAATTTTATGCCAGGATTGGTGGCATTCACTTGTAATCTCATGATTTGGAAGGCTGAAACCAGAGGAACGTGGTTTGCAGAAGCCTCAGCTACTTAGTGAAGCCCCTGCAACTCACTGAACATCAGAAAGAGTGTTACAGTGTAGCTCTAAGGTAGAATGCCCCTAGGTTCCATCCCCAGTACCACAAAAATAATGTATTTCAATATCATTAAAATATTTTTCTCCTCTTCAAATACTTTTACCCCTGTTAATTGCTATTGCAGTTTCCACTTCTACGAGGTCATCTTATTTAGGATCCACAAATTTATGAGATCATAGGTGTAATGGCTTTGATTTTGTTTTTTTGTTTTGTTTTGTTTTTTGGTGGTACTGGGGTTCCTGGAAGCCCTCCTTCCTCCGGGCTACACTCCCAGACCTATTTTATATTTTTGAAACAGGGTCTCTTAACACCAGCACGGCTGGCCTCGAACCTGCGCGATCCTCCTGTCTCCGCCTCCCAAGCGCGGGGATTACAAGCGTGCGCCACCACGCCCGGCTTTATGAAATTTTTAAAACTTTAACTGCTCTTATACTTTGTAGACTGAGTTTCAACGAATTCCTTGAAATCTCACCATCTAACCTGTGAACACCTGATTTTGGTTTTCGTACCAACTAAACTACCTAAGAAGAAACAAAGTTCTTTATTTGACGTAACTTAATTTTTAGTAAATTTATTTTTGTGGATTATTTTATAATTAGTTTAAGGCAACAGGTATTTCTTTGTATGGTTATCAAGTCAGTTAATTGTATGCTCTCCCAAATACACAGAAGCTAGGAAGATAAAGGGTCATAGGAGGATCTGTACATAGGAAGGAGAAACCATAGATGAGCAAATAAGATGACCTGACTACGAGGAATAAGTGGGGGATGAGGGAAATTTTCTAATATACATACCGTACATTCATAAACATATCTAGTCAATCAGTAAGTCCAATATGAGTATGGAGAGGGGAGGGAATGGGGAATGAGAATTGAGGAAGGGATGAATGAGTGGTGTGTGTATGCATGCCTCTGCCATCTTGTACCCTATTAAGATATATGACTATAATGCACCTATATAATTTTTTAAAAAATTAAAAATAAGGGAAAAATTTTAAAATGTTAGTTAATAAAAATAGTACTCAGCATTACTTGTCAGAAAAATTATCTGAGGCATCATTTTTATTAAGATTTATGATTCTCCTTAACTTTGAGTAATATTACAAATATTCTAAACACTAATGGAGTGTGTAAGTTTTGTGTATAAATAGTAAATAAATATTTTATCACTCACATTTTCATATATATATATAATATTTTCCCACAATATGCTGTGAGCCTAGATGCAGGTTTCTAAGAGAAGAGATTTGTCTTCCTTGAGTTACCCCATGAAGAAAAGTATTAGCAATAATTCTACCTCTCAACTTCAGAGCCAGTGGGAATTCTTACTAGGTAAGCAATTTTCTGAAGTCTACTACATCAAAGCTATGCCACACAGCCATGTGGATCCTCATAGTTGAGATGCTGTTTTCTGAGATTGCAGTGTCATCAGTGTGTCCCAGGGTGATAGGAAGCTGAGTGCTCATTGTCTGCCATCTGCCTGAGGCTTGATGACCCCTTTATTCCTGTGCCTGGATGGATGATGATTTGTAAAAACTTATTTCATTGGAATTTGAATGAAATTGGTGACCAAATGTTTCCCTTGAGCTGAAGTACTTCCTTAAGCAGAGGCTGAGCACAGGACTCTTGAGAGACAGACAGGTGTAGGATTTTCAGCTAGTAGATTTTCAGGGAGTAGGACTCACAGTCCTGGGATAATAGAAAGCAACCTGATTGCTTAGGCTAAAGAAAATGAATTGCATATTTTTTTTTAAATATCCAGTTTGGGAATAAAATGGCCATTATATTGGCGTTTGACTGGTAGCACTCATGTATTACTTTGGATATCAGCACTCTGGGAAATATTTTTACCTACACTTTAACCATTCACACCAATCTTTTACTTGGAACAGTCTTCTCAGAAGAATAGTCTAGTGAATTTAAGTAAAGGGCTAGGTTCTAGAAAAGAACTGTATTTTTGTCATTTATTAGTTATTTTAAAAAGTATATGGAGGTTCTATTGTGTATTTTCAAAAGGCCTCACTAAATAGATGAGACTGGCCTTAAACTTGTGATCCTCCTGTTTCAGCCTCCCAAATGCTGGGGTTACAAGTGTGCACCACCATGCCCAGCTATTTCCTATTCTTTCGAATGGGTTGCAGCTTCACTTTGACTCCTCATATGGTCTCACAAGTGACATGTTTTCTGTCCCTTTTCCAGGGCCCTATCTTTTATATTTTTTGAGGAATCTAATTAGAGATGTATAAAGCATTTTAGCGTATGGAATATTTGAATGTGTTTACTAGTTACTATTTAACATTTCCTTCAGCCAATTATATATTTCATAGGAAAATATAGATTTTAATGGATAAACCTGAAGCAGAACTTTGGAAAATCTTTGATGTGTATGTCTTAGAAAAACTAGCCTATTATACTCTATTGTTACAATTATGTGTAATATTCTTGGTATGTAGCCTGTCAAGTGAGTTTCTATGGTAAATTTCTTGAAGCTTTCTTATCATGAACATTAAGTTTTTAAGATATTGTTCCTCAATTTCCCTGCCTTCCATTGGACTGTGCAAATGGCAGTTGTTATTTGAATGACATAGAGTTCATTTCTGCTCTAAGAATGTTTTACCATCCGTCTTTCTTCATCCCTTTTCCCTTTCTTATTTAGAGGATATGGTCTTCATTCTATATTTCTGCATACATAGCCCTGAAGACAAAAGTAGGCTGCTAATAGATTATACCTTTAGTCAGGGCCCACTCTATCTTTGAGGAAGTGTTGAATTGTTCATGTAGTTCCTATGAAGTCCTCATATAAATATCGCTACTCCCCCAGTACACTGGAATACAATACTTGAGACATTAAACACATGCTTTTTATAGTCCACAGCATCCTCAATAAAGCCTGTGTTCTTTCTCCAGAGCATTCCTCTCTCAAGCATTGTTTTGTCCATGTGGTAAGCGTCCTAATCTGGGTTTGGAAATATTTACAAACTATTGAGCTACAGTTTATCACTCATTATCAGCTTCCTTGTCTGTAAATAATGAGGGCACCATTTTCTGTGATACCACTGCAGTTTGTTTTACAGTGGTGGAGATAAACCCAGAGCCTCACACAGACATATTAGGCATGCACTCTATGAAATATATTTTTCAATTTTTGATGAAGTTTACCGAGAGCCTAAAAAGTAAATGAAGAAATAAGTATATATTCTGTCGACTATTTATTTTGTATACAATTTAAAATGTACATTCTTAAAAATTCTATAAATACAAAAATTGGGGGCACTAATAATTTGTTGAAGCATCTGATGATTTTGTCTTATTTATTTCAGGATTTTTATACCTTTGTATGAATAGCATGAGGTATAGTTTGGATAATATTGCCAAAATACACTTCAATGAGGAACTTAATTTGAATGTTCTATATCACACAAGAGCAAGTAAAATATACAATAATTTATAATACATTTTAAAATAACTAAAAAGAGTTTAACAATTTCCAACACAGAAATAATATTTGAAGAGGTGAAAATGCTATTTTTTCAAATTTTCATTATATATTGTGTACTTGTATGAATTTTAAATATTGTCGCAGCAATTTACAAATATTATATGGCCCCAATTGATGGTATAACCAAGTTTATGGATCTTCTGAACAGATTCTTAATGCATCTCTCCAGGGTATAAATAGTTGATGAACACAGAGTTAGACAGCAGTTTTTTCAGGTAATGGGAAAATGGAGTAGTGAGATTTTATGTATTTTCATAATGACATGAGGTATCCCTGGTAGTTATGGGGAGTAATAAGATTTTCTAGGAGATTAAGCCTATATCCTAAGAAATGTTCTATATGTTCAAGAATGATCATCTAGCATTAGGGATCAATAACCTTAAAGGAGACCCTAAGTTAAAATAAAACCATCAGAATTTCTAACTAGTTAGAATGCTATGTCTATTGCAACTGAGTAAAGACAGAGAGCCTTTGGCAGCCATAGTGGGAGTTCTTTGAAGGGCTTACTGTAGGTGAAAAGAATCTTAGTTTAGCTTCTCAGAAACAAAACTTTTGGCTAAATTGATTAGGTTAGAAAGAGAGAGATGAGGAATTTCTGAATATAAAGGAACTTAATTTCCAGTGACACACAAGAATATGTTTAATTTTCTCTTATTTATTAGCTAAGAATGTTTTAAGGCATAACCATTTTGAAAATTTATAATCTAACAAAAATGAGGTTTTCACATTGGCATCGTTGCCTGCAAGATATAAACATTACTAGAAACAATTCTAGATAAACAAGATTAATAATCTCTTATTCTATGTAAACAAAATAAAAACAGGAATGACACAAATCAATAAATTGAAATATTTTTTTTATTTTTTATTGGTGCACTGTATTCATACATCATAGTAGGATACATACTTTTGTAGACATACATGCACACTTTTCCCAGTCAGCCCCCACCCAATCCCCACCCCATTCTCTCCCCATCCTTCCCTCCCATGCTTGGATTAGTAGTTGACATCTAGTATTATGGCAATTTATCTAAAATTAAAAATGATAATCTCACATAACAGTTTCATTTGTCTGATACCAAGCTTTTGATGACTTAAAGATAACATGTGCTGGATTGATGATGACCAAAAAATATGTTCTTTGGAATCTGAACAAAATGAGTGAGAAACCTGAACTGAGGTCCAGCACAGGGACCATGGGGCCCACAGAGTCTTGGGTGTTTTAAAGTTTAGATGACTGCATTTATTGGAGAAAGTGGGTAGAGCAGCCATCTATAAATCCAAACACTGGTAACAAAACACATTTTGAGAGTTCATAAGAAGGTATTGTAGACAATAAGAATAGAGACTAGAAAACCAGATCATAAATAGATGCGAGGAATATTTCTGTATCTGTCCATGGTTCATTTAAACATTAATCTGAGCTTCCAGCATCATCTGCATACTCATCTTCTCAATGTGATGGTATGTTCAAAGTTCAAATTTAACAGTGTTACATTTGATTTTATTAAGTGAATCCATTCATTTTTTATTTGATAAAATATTACATGTGTTTATTTTTACATGGGTTTCTCAATTATGTTCACATAATAGACTTATTAAATGTAGAAAAATAACAAATGCATCATTTCAAAAACAATTTTTATGAATGAAGATCTGAGCAAAAGTTTTCACATTTTTATGAATTCATTCCTCATGTATTAGAGTCCTATTGCTTCACATCTCATGAATTTACTCTCCACACCAGATGTAATTATGTGTCATTTAAGAAACATTTTTATTTTCACCTTTTCAAATAATCACACCCCTGGTAATTGCCATTGCAATTTCATCTCATTGTACAGGTCAGTTGGACGGAGAGCTGGGCTTCCTGTTGATGGATTGTGTGCTTGTGTGTGATGCTAAGTGAAGAAAAACATGAAGAATGATTCAACCTCTCTACTCTCTATCCAGTACAAATACTCACAAGTAAGCATTTTGTGTAAAACACTGACATTCCTTTTTGAAAATCAAAGTACTTTAATGGTCGTCTACCCTGGCAGTGTTGGGGAGTTGTGTCACAGTGTGAACAAAGCTGAGGGCTCACTGTCTGCTCTATACCATGTCTCAGGGTCCCTTTTAACATGTGGCTGGATTGATGATGACCGATAATTATGTTCTCTGGAATCTGAAGAAAATGAGTGAGAAACCTGAACTGAGGTCCAGCACAGGGACGATGGTAGGCAGACTTAGGGAAGGAGTTTAGGTGGTCAGGCAGCAGGGCCCACAGTGATCTGGGTGTTTGAAAGATAACATGACTGCATTTATTGGAGAAAGTTGGAAGAACAAAAGTGTCTATAAAAGTATCAAAACGCTAGGCAACATAGAAGTTTTTTGAGAGTTTTTTTTTTTTTTACAAAAGAAATGGAGACTGGGAAATAAGCACATAAACAGGGTCCTGGCATATTCCTGTACTTTTCCTTGCTCCATTTGTACATTAGTCTGCCTTCCAGAATCATCTTCATGATCATCTTTTAATGTGATAATATGGCCAAAGTCCAAAAAAAGTCTCTTTACTTTTTATTAAGCATATCCCTTAATAAATTATTATTAAGCATATCCCTTAACAAATTGAGGTGTGTCAGGTTTTCTGAGAAAGTGGTAAGATTTTTCTGGAAGGTTAATCTTATATGTTAAGAATTTTCTGGAAGGTTAATCTTATATGTTAAGAAATATTATATTTTCAACAATGATTATCCAGCATTAAGGTCCATGAATCTTAAATACACTCTAATTGAAAAACACAGCCATCAGGATTTTTGGCTCCAGTTGTTAGGTTGGAGAGAGAAGCAATTTTTAAAAATGTAGGGATGCACATCAGGAGCCAGTGACAATTAAGTATTATTTTTTTTACCCTCTCTTAATTACTAGCTTAGAAAAATTTTATAAACTAACAGGGGTGAGGTGTTAACCTTGGTGTAGTACCTACTAGATAATGATCTGAGCTTTGGGAAATTCTAGCTAAACAAGATTAATAAATACTTGTTTGATGCAACTCAAAAAAGAACTAATCCAAACTAATAAAATGGGGAAAAAAATCTATCACCACAATGTGAAAAATCAAATAATCATTAGTGCTATTTTAAAAACTTATATTCCAATAAATTAAAAAGCCTATGTAGAATATTTGCTATTCAAATTTGTCATCAATTCTACAATTAATTTTGTAATCATTTTGTTAATATTTATTAATATTTATTCTCCTAATCAACTATGGCATCCTATTTTTGAGAAAGTATGCTTTTCTGTACTTTAAAAAAACATCTAAAAATGTTAGAGTGAACAAATTTAGATATGTTATAATTAGGTCAATAGCAAAACATTTTGTTATGCAAACATAATAAATAATCTGTATACTTTCCCTATATGTAATCTAATCCTACAGGTCAATGTTAAACCAACAACTGACATTAATATGGATGAATTTTGTGTGATGCCAAATTAAAAAAAATACTAGAAAGAATTAATCTAGTTCTCTCAGAATTCTGTGGGAATTCTCACAAGGTAAGCATTTTCACTAAAACGTGGAAAATCATCTTTGAGCATCACAGGACTTCAGTGGTACTCTACCCTGACAATTTTGGGTAGTTGAGTCTCAGTGTATTAAAAAAAAAACTAGGTGCTCAGTGTCTGCCTTATACTTCAGGTTCAGGGTCCTTGTATTCATGTGCCTGGATTAATGATGACTTATAAAAATGTATGTCTTTGGCCAGGCATGGTGGTGCATGCTTGTAATTCTTGCACTTGGCAGGTGGAGACAGGAGGATCGCACCGGTTCAAAGCCAGCCGCACTGGCTTAAGAGACCCTGTTTCCAAATAAAAATATAAAAAAATACGTCTGGGAGTGTAGCCCGGAGGTAGAAGTGTTTCTAGGAACCCTAGTACAACCAAAAAAAAAAAAGTATATCTTTGAATCTGAACAAAATGAGTGAGAATACTTTGAGTTGTAATTCAGCACAAGGACTCTGATAGGCAGATTTATGGAAGTTTTGATGGTCAGGAAGTACAACTTATAGTCATGGGTATTTGAAAACTAACCTGACTGTATTTATTGGAGAAAGCAAGTATAACAGCTACTTATAGAGGTATCCAATTATGATGCAAAACGAAAATACTTTGAGAGCTTGTTTAAAAATATAGTGCTCAGTAGGAACAGAAATAGGAATAAAAACACAGAAATAGATCCATAAGATACTTTTGTTTCTATTCTTGGTCCATTCATACATTTATATAAGCTTCCAGAATCATCTGAGTGATCATCTTTTGAAGGTGATGAGTTTGTCAAAAATAAAAAAAAAAGTTTTGCATTTTGCTTTCTGAGTAGTCATTTATTTTTAAGTTGACATTACATGTATTTGTCTTTGACTTCATAGTGTTCTGGCTTATATACACAATATAAACTTATTAACTCTAAGGAACAAAAAAGTACATTGCCTCTAATTCTGTTTGTTACTGAAGATCTCAACATCCATATTATTTATTTCTTTCAAGAATTTATTCATCATTTCCTATAGTGCACTCACTTTATAATATACCTCATGAACATATTTTGCTATAATAATGCAATCATATCATTTGAGAAACATTATATTTCCCCTCTTAATCTTATAACCTCAGCCCTGGGAATTGTATGACACTTTTCACTTCTATGAGTTCAACTTTTTTTTACATCCCATGTATTTGTGGAATTCTATTTGAAAAGCTTTTGAATTTTAATGCCTCCTTAGTCCTCGGAAAAACAAGGTAGCAACATTGGAAGCAGGGCTAGGTTGTTAAGGAGGTGGACAAGGGCTCTGGCCTTAAGAAGTATAACCGTCTCACTCCCTCTCCCTCTCCCTCTCCCTCCCCCTCTCCCTCTCCCTCCCCCTCTCCCTCTCCCTCCTCTTTTCTGGCCTCCCTGATGTGAGCAGCAAAACTGTGTGTTCTCCTTTTTCTACCACAATGCCCAGAGTTCCAGAGCCTCATGTCACATGGAGTGAGTGTGGGATATGCAAGAAACTGTGAGCAAATACATCTTCCTTCCTCTGGCTGTGTGCTCAGGTCTTTTGAGCTAGAGTGGTGGTTATTCTAAGACAATATAATATTTGTCTCTTGAGTTGTTAATTATACTTTACACACTATTATTGAGGCTTATTTATGTTGTCTCACATAAAAGCATTAAGTGAAACAAATTTATGTAAAATCATTGTAGTTTAATGACTTATCAAACCCTATCACTGATTTTGGGCCAGTTTTTTTATTTTTTATAAAAAATTAATTGATCTTGTATATATTTGAGTGCTAGCTTCACTAAATTGCTGCCTCAAATATTTTTATATATGGGATTATTTCAAAGGTTTCATTTTTACAAGTATTTTTTGTGGTTTGGGATGGAACCCAGAAGCCTCTACCTCCAGGCTACGCCCCCAACCTATTTTATATTTTACTTGGAAACAGGGTCTTACTAAGTTGCTGAGAGCCTCAGTAAGTAGCTGCGGCTGGCTTCGAACCTATGCAATTCTCCTGTCTCAGCTTCCCAAGTACTGGAATTACAAGTGTGCGCCACCACGCCTGGCTACAAGTATTTTATTGGACCCTTTTATATATCCTGTGTGTATTGCTTTATTTAAAGTGATATACTTATTATGTTAAAGTAGCTTTAAATGGATATGCTAAGAAGACATTATGTTAAATAAAAAATAACTACAAATATGACTATAATGATTTTTGTTATATAAATAATCAATGAATGTTCATTTTATATTCTCACAACTTATAAATATTACATTATAAAATATTTTTATACTTTTTCTAACTGTTCTTGTATTTCGTAGATTAAGTTTCCAGAAATTCCAAATAATTCCTCCATCAAACCTGCAAATATATGAGTTTTTTTTAACAAGCTGCATTACCTGGGAGGAAACAAAACAATGGATTCCTGAGGTAATATCAAATTTGTAGTAAATTCATTTCTGTGGATTATTCTTATTGTTAGTTTAGGTATTCAGGCATTTCATTGACTATTGAAAAACCCAGTTAATACAAACAGTACTAGGCATCACTAAACCTAGAAATTACTTGAGGCTTTACTTTCCTTTAAATTTAACATTCTCCTTAACTTTGAATAATATTAGAAATACCCAAGAGGAGTGATACAATTTGTATCGTTTGTGTATAGTTTCACTGTAATTAATATATCACTCACATTTCCATGTATGTAATGTCTTCACACAATATTCTGTGGGCCAGGAAGTAGGCTTCAAGTGAGATTTTTTTTTCTTCCTTGTGTTGCCATATAAAGAAAAGAATTGAGAATAGTTTCACCTCTCAAATTAAAGTCCAGTGCAGATTTTGACAAGATATAAAATTTTCTGAAAATCCTGACAGTTTCTGTTAGAAAATCATACCACTCCAGTCTACTGCATCATCACCATGCTATACAACCATACGTGTGGGTAGTCAAGTTGTGATGTTGTTGTACATGACTGTAGAGGGTGGATCAGTGTGTTCCAGGGTGGTAAAAACTGAGCACTTTGTGTCTGCCATATACTTCAGGCATAATGTCCTTTTTATACATATGCCTGGATTGATGGCAACTTACAAAAATGGATTTTAAGGTGGGTGTGGTGGCGCACGCTTGTAACCCCCAAGCTTGGGAGGCTGAGACAGGAGGATTGCACAGGTTCAAAGCCAGCCTCAGGTACTTAGTGAGGTTCCCGGCAACTTAGTGAGACCCTGTTTGCAAATAAAGTACAAAATAGGTCTGGGAGTATAGTCTGGAGGTAGAAAGCCTCTGGGTTCCAATCCAGTACCACACAAAATATATTTTATTGGAATTTAAGCAAAATGTGTGAACAAACTTCTTCCTTCAGATGAGGTCGAGCACAGGGGACCCTGCTAGTCAGACATGTGTAAAACTTTCAAGTATTACATCAGGGAATAGGACTTACTAGAACTGGGAGAACTGGAAACAACCTGATTATATAGGTTAAAGAAAATGAATTGAATATTTGTCCCTAAATATACAACTGTGGAATTAAAAACTAATTGTTTGATGTTTGACTGGTAGCACTTATGTCCAAATTTCGAGATCAGAAATCTTAGAAATACTTGTGCTTACACTTGAACCTCTCACACCATATTTGGAGATGGAATAATCTTTTTAGTGAGAATATTCACTTGAGGCCCAAATAAAGGGTCACTTGAAAGAAGTTTATATGTTTTTATTTGATATTTATTGCTGAATTTAAAAACTGTGTGGAAGCTGGGTGGTGGCGCACACTTGTAATCCCCATGCTTGGGAGGCAGAGACAGGAGGATTGCGCAGGTATGAAGTCAGCCTCGCTGGCATAAGTGACCCTATTCCCAAATTCTAAAAAAGGATAAAAATAGGTCTGGGAGTGTAGCCCGGAGGTAGAAGGGCTTCCAGGAACCCCAGTACCACCAAAAAAAAAAGTGTGTGGAATATATAGTTTTAATTCTTTTAAAGTGTTGCAGCACATTTTAGAACAAGTAAATATATGAAGCTCTATATATTTTGGGTGGCTGGAGTTACATGGCAACCTTCTGAATGCTTGGAGAGGAACCCTAACACTAACTCTGAATACAGTTAACACACACTGTGACTGTAACTACATCTGCACTGAGCCATTAACAACATATTTTCTTGTTTAAGTATTATATTTTATGTATAGGTTTATTTTAAAACTGTTAGCATAAATATATGAACCTATACATATTAGTGTTTTACCATGTAAGTTTTTTGTCCATGTATATATTGTGTAATATTTAAATCAGGTTCAAATACTTATACTTTCTTCATGAAGAAAAGTTTTAAATTCTTTCTTCTAGCTTTTAAAAATATACAGTATGTTATTTTTTATTTATAGTCATTCTACTGAAAAATAAAACACCAGAACTTCTTTTTATTAACTGTAACCTAGTTGCATACTCACTGATAAAACAGTCCACATATTTCCTCCCCCTACCATTTCTTATTTATTTATTTTATTGGGTCATTGTTGTCATACATATTAATGGGGTACAAGAGAGTAGAGGCATACATGCACACATCACTCATTTAATCTTCTCCAATTCCCACCCCATTCTCTCCCTGCCCTCCTTCTCATAGTTGACTTAGTGACTGACATTGGTATATTTGTGAATGAACATCATGTACAGTAGGGAATTTTCGTGTTTTCCCTTCCCATCACTCCCAGTTAGGTTGCCTTATTTGTTCATCTATGGTTTCTCCTTCTTGGTCTAGAGTTCCTCCTAAGACCCTTTTCTCCCTAGTATCTGCATGTTAGGGAGAGCATCCAATTTTTTACTTTTGTCACTGACTACTCTCACTTAGCATGGTTTCCAGTTCTATCCATTTCCCTGTAAATGATATAATTTTGTTCTTCTTTATGGCTGTGTAGAATCCCACTGTGTGCATATCCTATAGTTTTGTAATCCATTCATCTGTTGATGGATTTTTTTACTTCTTTTTGACTGACTAACCTCAGTGGCATAATGTTCTCCAGTTCCATCCATTTCCCCACAAACAACATAATTTTGTTCTTTATGGCAACAAAAATTGATTAACAAGTGTTGAGGAGCATTTAGGGAAAGAACTCATATTTTGGTAGATATTTAAAAGTAATACAACCATTATGAAAAATACCATCCTGTTTCCCCAAAAAATGTTGAAAATAGAGTTACCATATGAGTTAGTTATCCTATTTTTTAGTCTAAATTCAAATGAAATTAAATTATTATATCAAAAAGGGACCTGCTTATTCATATTTATTACCATTATATTTGCAATAGTCAAGATATAAATTCAGATGTCAATCAATGTATGAAAGGATTTAAAATTATATATAGGTGTATATATACATATATATGATGAAATATTATTTATGTGATATAATACTATTCAACTCTCAAAAAGATTGAAGTCTCATCATGCATAGCAATATATGAGACAATCTTAAATTAAATAACACAAGCACAGAAACAGAAACAAAGACTGAATGATTTTATTCATTTTGGATAAGCTAAAACAGTTAAAGTAGTGAGCTAAATGGAGTACCCTTGAGGTTGGAAATCATATGAGGAGGGAGATAGAGGTTGTATAATGGTGCCAAAATACAGTTTATTGGGGGAACTTATCTCTAATATTCTATATAACCAGAGGGCAACTAAAATCTACAACAATTTATTAAACATTTTAAAATAACTAGATTTCACCTAACTCCAACTAGAATGGCAATCATTCAGAACACAAACAACAACAAATGCTGGTAAGGATGTGGAGAAGTAGGAACTCTAAAACATTGTTGGTTGGATTGCAAATTAGTGCAACCACTTTGGAAAATTGTATGGAGATTCCTCAGAAGAATGGGAACAAATCTACCATTCAATCCAGCAATACCACTTCTGGGTATCTACCCAAAAGATAGAAAACCAAACTACCAAACTAATGTATGTGTATCTATGTTCATAGCTGCACAATTCACCATAAGCAAACTATGGAAGCAGCCAAGATGTCCATCAACAGATGAATGGATTACAAACCTGTGGGATATGTACACAGTGGAATTTTACTCAACCATTAAAAAAAGCTCAGTTACATCATTTTCAGGAAAATGGATGGAACTGGAGGACATTATGCTAAGTGAGATTAGTCAGTCGCAAAAAATAAGAAATCAAATGTTTTCCCTAATATGTGAAAGCTAAGCAGAAATGGGTCATAGGAGGAACTCTAGATGAAAAAGGAAATCCTATAGAGGACCAAACAAGACGACCTAAATGAGAGGATAGGAGGGAGGAGGAAAAAAATTCTCTAAAACACAGAAGTACTTAAACATATCAAAGTCAACCACTAAGCCGAGCATGGGAAGGAGGAATGGAGAGGGAATAGGGTGGTAATTGGGTAGGGGCTAAATGGGTGATGTATACATGTATACAAGTTTTTTACCTCAATAAGATGTATGAATATAATGCACCAATAAAAAATTAAAAAAAAACTAGAACGTAATTTAGCAATACTCACACAGAAATAAAGTAATGGAAATGTTAACTATCTTGATTTTATTTTATATTATATACATGTATGATATTTTAATGCAGTCCTCCATAAACAATTAGAAATTTTATATGTCAAAAATCACTGAGAAAATCAAGTTTATGTATTTTCTTTTTTTTAAATTTTTTTTAACAATTTTTTTTATTGAACATAAATAGTATACATTTACACTATATTTGGTGCCCTCTCCCCCCCGCCCCTGTTTTCTCCCCCCCCCCACCAATGGTTGGCCAGGTTAACCATGTCTTATTCATAATTTTACACATGTTCAGGTGAAGATGTTCCTTAATCAAGATCGGCCTTTCTCCTCTCCTATCTTTCCATTAAAACTTAGCTAGTATTTCCCCTCTAGTATCTGGGGTCCTACTGGTATCCTTTGTGTTTTCTAGTTTGGGCATATTAGAGGAAACATGTGTATCTTCTCCTTCTGTGCTTGGCTGATCTCACTTAACATGATGCTTTCCAGGGCTTTCCATCTTCTTGCAAATGATATAATTTTGTTCTTCTTTATGGCTGAATAGAATTCCATTGTGTGTATTTCCCACAGTTTTGCTATCCATTCATCTGTTGATGGTGATCTGGGCTGGTTCCATATTTTTGCTATTACAAATTGTGCTGCTATGAACATAGGTATGCATATGTTGCTGTATTTCTCTGAATTCAACCCCTTTGGAAAGATACCTAGGAGTGGTATAGCTGGATCATATGGTGGATCTATTCCCACCTTTCTTAGGAATCTCCACACAGATCTCCATAGTAGCTGAACTAGTTTGCATTCCCACCAACAGTGTAAAAGAGTTCCTCTTTCCCCACATCCTCGCCAGCATTTGTTGTTGTTTGATTTCTTTATGCTTGCTACTCTCACTGGGGTTAGATGGAATCTCAGTGTAGTTTTGATTTGCATCTCCCTGATGGCCAGTGATGAAGAACATCTTTTCATGTATCTATTAGCCCTTTGTATCTCAAAACCAACCTAAAGAAATCAGTGGCCTTTCTTTATGCCAACAACGAATCCACAATGAAGGAAACAAAAACAATAATTCCATTCACTATAACCTCAAAACCAATAAAATACCTAGGAATAAACCTAACCCAAGATGTAAAAGACCTCTACAACAAAAACTATAAAACATTAAAGAAAGAAATAGAAGAAGACCTTGGAAGATGGAAAGATCTCCCGTGCTCATGGATAGGCAGAATAAATATCATCAAAATGGCCATTCTGCCAAAACTGATCTATAGGTTCAATGCAATTCCCATTAAAATACCAGTGACATTCTTCAGAGACCTAGAAAAATCAATCATGAACTTCATATGGAGAAAGAAAAGACCTAGAATAGCCAAAGCAATTCTCAATAACAAGAAACACGCAGGAGGCGTTACAATCCCAGACTTCAAACTATACTATAGAGCAATAGTAGTAAAAACAGCATGGTACTGGCACAAAAACAGATATACTGACCAGTGGATTAGAATAGAAGATACAGAAACAAACCCACACATCTTTAGTCAATTAATCTTTGACAAAGGGGCCAAACACATACGCTGGAGAAAAGACAGCCTTTTCAACAAGTGGTGCTGGGAGAACTGGCTAACCATTTGTAAAAAGATGAATCTAAACCCCTATATCTCACCTAACACAGGAATCAACTCAAGATGGATCAAAGACTTAGAAATTAGACCTGAGACGGTGAAGTTAGTAGAGGAGAACATAGGTTCAACACTACAACATATTGGCACAGGCAGTAACTTTCTCAACAAAACCTCCAAAGCTCAGGAAATTAAAGCAAGAATAAACAAGTGGGATAACATTAAACTAAAAAGTTTCTTCTCATCAAAGGAAACTATCAATAACCTAAAGAGGAAGCCTACAGAATGGGAAAGGATCTTTATCAGCCACCATTCTGATAGGGGGCTAATATCCAGAGTATACAAAGAGCTCAAAAGGCTCTACACCAACAAAACAAACAACCCAATCAAGAAATGGGCAAATGAACTAAATAGACACTTCACAAAAGTTTATGTATTTTCTAAAGAAACACCTAATACATCTCTTCAGGGCACAAATAGTTCATGTATACAGTGTTAGACAATAGAAATTTCTTTAGTTAATGAAAATATGAAGTAGTAAAATTAAAAATATTATTATAATGAGTTAAGATATGTCATACACTAAGGGAAGTGATAAGATTTCCTAGGGGGTTAAGCCTATATTCTGAGAAAATATTATATGCTTTCAATAAGGTTATCTTGTATTAGGGACCATGAAATCTAAAGGAGACCCTAACTTAAAACACTGACATCAGAATTTTCACTAGGTTATTTGCTGTGGCTATTGCTACTGGATGAAGACAGAGACTTAGCAGCCCAAAAAGAGAGGTCTTTGAAGAGCTACTTTTAACTGACAAAGGTCTAGTGTTTGGCTTATTAGGAAAAAGTTTTTACCACATTGGTTAGTTTGGAGAGACTTGCGTATTTGAAAGCTAACCTGATTGCATTTATTGGAAAAAGTGGATAAAACAGTTATCTATAAAAAC
Source organism: Muscardinus avellanarius (assembly GCF_963383645.1). NCBI lineage: Eukaryota > Metazoa > Chordata > Mammalia > Rodentia > Gliridae > Muscardinus > Muscardinus avellanarius. The sequence goes on from NC_137788.1 coordinate 164,575,916, forward strand.
ATCCAAAGCCGGGCATGGTGGCGCATGCTTGTAATCCCCGTGCTGGGAGGCAGAGACAGGAGGATCGCGCTGGTTTGAAGCCAGCCTCACTGACTTAAGAGACCCTGTTTCCAAATAAAATATATAAAATAGCTGGGCGTGGTGGCGCACGCTTGTAATCCCCGTGCTGGGAGGCAGAGACAGGAGGATCGCGCTGGTTCGAAGCCAGCCTCACTGGCTTAAGAGACCCTGTTTCCAAATAAAAAAATATATAAAAATAGGTCTGGGCGTGTAACCTGGAGGTAGAAGAGTTTCCAGCAACACCAGTACCACCAAAAAAAAAAAAAAATCCAATAATGGTGTAAAATGAAAAGTCTGAAAGTTTGTTTGAAAGCATCATACACATTAGAAAAAGAAATTGGGAAACAAGCACACAAATAGGCCCATGTGATATTCCTTTATCTCTACTTGGTCTATTCATTCATTAGTTTGAACTTCCAGAATCATCTATGCAATCATTTTTTAGGGTGTTGAGATGGTCAAAACTCAAAGAAAATGAGTTTTTACCTTTTGATTTTGTTAAGTAAAACAATTTATTTAATTAATTTATTTATTTTTTGTGGTACTGCAGATGGAACCCAGGGGCATTCTACCTCCAAGAAACACCCCAGCTATATTTTTCATTCTTTATTTTTTTTATTTTTAATTAATTAATTAATTAATTTATTTATTTATTTGGTGGTACTGGGGTTCCTGGAAGCCCTTCTATCTCCGGACTACACTCCCAGATCTATTTTTACATTTTTATTTGGAAACAGGGTCTCTTAAGCCAGCACGGCTGGCTTCGAACCTGCACGATCCTCCTGTCTCTGCCTCCCAAGCACGGGGATTACAAGCGTGCGCCACCACGCCCGGCTTTTATTCTTTATTTTGAAACAGGTTCTCACCAAGTTGCTGAGAGCCTCACTAAGTAACTGAGGCCTGCCTGCTTCAAACCTGAGCAATCCTCCTGTCTCAGCCTCCTAAGTACTGGGATTACAAGCATTTGCCACCATGCCTGGCTAAAACTATTTTTAAATTAACAGAAGGTTACATGTATTTATATTTGACTACGTGATGTCCTTTGTTATATACTCCTTACAGACTTATAAGTACATCAGCACTAATACTATGTCTGTGATTGAAGATCTAGTCATCTATTTTATTTATATTTTTCAAGAATTTATCCATCTTTTACATAGTCCACTCACTTTGCAATACAGCTTGTGAATTTATTCTGCTATAAACATCAAATTATGTATCATTTGAAAATATTTAATATTCCATCCTATTCTTATAACCCCATCCCAGGTAATTGTCACTGCACTTTCCACTCCTATGAGTTGAACTTTTTGATATTCCACATATTTGTAGAATTATATGCATAAAAGTTTTGGATTTTGAATGTCCCCTTAGCACTCAGAGAAACAAGGTAGCAATGTTGGAAGCAGGGCTGGTTGCTAAGGAGGGTGCCAAGGGCTGTGGCCTTAAGGATTATAACAGGTTCTTTCCTCTTCTTGCTCTCTCTCTGCTTCTGGAATCCATGATGTGAGTAGCAGAGCCTGTGTGCTTCCCTTCTCTTTTCTTTTCACCCCCAATCCCTGAACTGCAGACCCTCGTCTCACATGGAATGAACCTGGAATCTCCACTAAACGGTGAGCCAAAAAAGTTCTTCCTTCCTCTAAGTTGTGTGGTCAGGTCTTTTGGAATAGAGCAGTGAGAATATTTGCTGAGTCAAATGGTATTCATCTCTGTGCCTGTTCTTGCTTACCTGTGTTTTCACACATAAAAGCATTGGATGAAACGGGATCATGTGATTCCACATGAAATTTCATGAAAGAATTTCATGTGGACTCATTATAGTACCTTAATTTGAAATCAAACTCTATCACTGGTATTAGGTCAGTATTTCTATCCAAAAGCAACTGCTCTTTTATACATTTTAATGCTGGCTTCACCAACTTGCTGCATCAAACAGTTTTTACATATGAGATTATTTCAAATCTCATATTTTATAAGAATTTTACTAAACACTTTAATATGTCCCCTGTGAATTGCTACTTTGTTTAAAGAGATATAATCACTTTAATGAAAGATCTTGAAATGAATATGCTGAGAAAATATTTTATAAAAGTAATCATGCATGTAATAAATGACATCATGAATGTGACTATAATGGTTGTTGTTATATAGGCGGGCGAATGAATTTCTGTTTTGAATTCTTACAACTGCTCATAAGTAAATATGTCATTAGTAAAAAAGTTTTGTCATATTTTTATTTAAGTGGTCTTGTACTCTTCAGATTAGGTTTCCAAAATTTTATGGAGTCCCACCATCAAACTAGTGAACAGTTAGATTTTGTAGTTTGTACTAATAATTTACATGGTAAGAAACAAAAGAATTCACTCCTGAGGTAATGTCTAATTTTCAGTAAATTTAGTTTTTTGCATTTATTAGTTTAAGTAATCAGGTATTCCCTTGAATGGTGAAAAAGTCAGTTAATACAAACAGTACTAGGGATCACTAAACTGTAAATTTATTGAGGTTTCACTTTAAGATTTAACATTCTCTTCTTTAGTTTTGAGTTAGATTAGGAATATCCTGTAGGAGTAGTAGAGATTTTATGGTTTGTGTACAGTTACATAGTGAATAAAGATCTGTCATTCATATTCTCATATATGTAATATTTCCCACAATATGTTGTGAACCAAGATGTAGCCTCAAGTAAGTAAATATTTTTCTTCTTTGTGTTGTCATATAAAGAAAAGAATTGGAAGCCACCGGGTGTGGTGGCACACACAGCATTTGGGAGGCTGAGACCAGAGGATTGCAGTTTGTGGATAGCCTTAGCTACTTAATGAAGCCCTTTGCAACTCAGTGAGACCTGGTTTCAAAATAAAGAATAAAACATAGAGCAGGGGGTGTATCTTGGAGGTCAAATGTCCCTGGGTTCCATCCTCAGACTGGAAAAAAAAAGAAAAGAAAAGATTTGAGACTAATTCCACCTCTCAATTTAAGAGCCACTGGGAATTCTTATAAGGAAGCAAATGTCCAGAAATACTGACATTTATCTTAGGAAATCGCAGCACTCCCTCATGGCTACTGCTTCATGGCTCTACTACACAGCCATGGAGCTAGTCATGGTTATGATTCTGCTGTCTATGATTTCTGTATGTGGATCAATGTGTCCCAGTATCATGGACAACTGAATGCTCAACATCCACCATATACTTCAGGCTCAGTGTCCATTTTAAACATTGATTGATTGATTGATGGGATTGATGGTGACTTATAAAACTCTGTTTCATTGTACTTTGAGCAAAATAAATGCCCAAACGTTTTCTTTGATCTGAGGCTGATCACAGGGACCTTGCTTTGCAGACATTTGTAGAATTATTAGGCAGTAGGTCAAGCAGTAGGATTCATAGGGACTGGGAAAATCAAAACAATCTGAATGCTTAGGTTAAGAGAAATCATTTCAATATTTGTCTTGATATGTCTAGTTGTGGAATAAAATATCCTGTAATATGGTATTTGACTCTTAGCACTTATATACTACTTTGAATATCAGCACTATTAGAAATATTTGTGCTTATAAGTGAATCATTCATACCATCTTTTTAGATCTAACAAACTTCTCAATGGCTGTAGTCTAGAGAGGCCCAAATAAAGGGCTTGGTGAAAGAAGTTAGGTGTTTTTATTTAAAAAGTACATGGCGTATGCAGTTTCTATTCTACTCAAAGGATTACAGCACATTTCAAAACTAACAAGTTGTATGGAATGCCATCTATTTTAGGAGTAGTGTTACATGGTAACCCTTGAGTGTTTGTCCAGGATCCATGACCCTAACCCTAACTATGAATATAGTTAACAAACAGTGTAAATGTAGCTGTAGCTGCAGTGGGCCATTCACATCATTCATTACATTTATTGTTCAAGTGTTACAACTTTATTTTTAGATTTACTTTAAAACTGATACATACATACATAAAATGATGTATATTATTGGTTTATTATGTGTAGATTCTATGCATGTATACAGTATCTAATATTTAAATCATATTCAAACATTTATCATTTCTTCATGGTGAAAACTTTCAAAATCCTTTCTTCTAACTTTTTAAAATAGTATATTATGTCTATTCACCCTATTGAACAATAACACACCAGAACTTCTTTCTCTTAAAATTGTACCTATTGATCAACACTCCTCATATTCTTCCTACCCTACCTCCCAAAACCATTCTATCCATCATTCTGTTCTAGAATTCTGTGGATTAATATCCATAAAGTAAGGAATTCACCCAACTCAAGAGATGAAAAGTAAATATTTGGTTATAAAAATGGGCAAATGACCTGAAAATACATTTCTCAAAAGAATACATATAAATCATCGATAAGTTCATCAAAATATTCTGAACATTACTAATCATGAAGGACATGCAAATCAAAACTATAATGAGAGTTATTTTAACACAGAATAACTTTTATCCAAAAGATAAGAATCGCCAGGCATAGTGGCGCACACTTATAATCCCAGCATTCAAGAGGGTGAGACAGGAGAATCATGGTTTGCAGACAGCCTTAGCTACTTAGTGAGGCCCTTTGCAATTCAGTGAGACCCTGTTTTAAAATAAACAATAAAAAAGTGGGCTGGGGGTATATCTCAGAGGTAGAATGCTCCTGGGTTCCATCCCCAGTACCTCAAAAAAAAAAAAGATAAGAATCATACTCTTGGTGCCCCCATGCACATTTCCCTTCCTTTCAGTACTCAACCAGATTAACATTAGTATATATTCACATGATCTGAGACTATAAAGCACCGATAAAAGCACGAAAATATAAAAAGTAATTTAACTTTAAAAAAGATAGGAACCAATAAAGGCTGAGAAGCATTCAGAGAAAGGGGAACTCATACATTGTTGGTAGATATTTAAGATTAATACAGCCATTGTGAAAAATGATATCAATTTTCCTCAAAAATAAATGTTGATATCCACCAACACATTAATGGATAAAAATGTAATACACACATATATATTCACACATGCATATATATATATGAATGTGTGTGTGTGTGTGTGTGTGTGTGTGTGTGTGTGTGTGTGTATTCTAACCAGGGTATAAATAGTTGATAAACACAGTGTTAGATAGTAGCAATTTCTTCTGGTAATAGAAAACTGGAGTAGCAAGATTTAAATTATTATCATAATAAATTGAGGTCCGTAAAGTACCTATGGGAATATATATCACACATATAAAGAGATATAGAAATTATACATATATATCTCACATGATGCAGTGGTATATATAGGATGTAATATTGTTCAACTATCAAAAGAATATGTCCCATCATGTACAGCAACATGGGGAACATAATGTTAAATGAAATAACCCAGGCCTTGAAAGGCAAATTTCACAATATTTCATTCATTAGGGTAAACTACAAAAATTGGAGTAGGGAGTAAATAAAATTCCCTAGAAGTTAGAAAGTATATGGAGAGGGAAGATAGAAGTTGGATAATGGCACCAAAATTTAATTGAATAGGGAAATTTTTTCTAACATTCTGTAACACTGTGGGGATACTAAAATGTACAATTATTTATTTTTATATGTCAAAAATCAGTGGAAAGCTGGGACCTTGCTTCAAAATAAAGAATAAAAAATGGGGCTGGAGGTGTCACTTGAAGGTTGAATTCCCCTGGGCTCAACTTCCATTACCACCCCCCAAAAATCAATAAGTTAAACAAGTTTTGAAATCTTCAAAGGAAACTTCTAATGCATCTATACAGCATATAAAGGGTTGATGAACACAGGGTTAGACAGTAGCAACTTCTAATAATAAGAAACTGGGGTAGCAAGATTTAAATCATTATCATAATGAACTGAGGTATGTGACATACCTATGGGAATGAATGAGTTTGTAGGAGGGGAAGCCTGTGTTTTGAGTAATATTATATATTTTTAACAATTTCATCTAGCTTTAGGGACCATGAAAATTAAAAGGTGCCTAACTTAAAACAAAACCATCAGAACTCCTCACATTTTTAGTTGTTGTGGCCATTGCCACTGAATAAAGACAGACAATTTGACAGGTGAATTTTGACTGACTAAAGTCTCATATTTAGTTTTTTTACAGAAAAGTTTTGGCTTCATTGCTTAGGTTGGAGAGATGAGCAATTTCAGAAAATATAGTGACTCACTTCAGTAGCCAGTGATATGCAAGAATTATTTTTAATTGTCTCTCTCTCTCTCTCTCTCTCTCTCTCTCTCTCTCTCTCTCTCTCTCTCTCTCTCTCTCTCTCACCTCCCCCCCCTCTTTTTGTGGTACTAGGGATTGAACCCAGGTGCATTCTACCTCTGAGCTACATACTAGCCCTATTTTTTAATTCTTTATTTTGAAACAGGTTCTCACTAAGTTGTGGAGGACCTCACCAAGTAGCTAAGGCTGCCATCCTCCTGTCTCAAATCCCCATGTACTGGGATTACAAGTGTGCACTGCCACACCTGACTTTTTAAATCATCTCTTAACTTAAATATTAGCTGAAAATATTTTGAAGCATAAAGATTTTGTATGATGCATAATCTAGCAGGAGTGAGTTGTTTATCTTGGGATAGTCACCTGCTTGATAATGAACTTACTTTGACAAAATTCTAGATAAACAAGAGTAATAAATTCTTATTCAACCCAATGAAAAGAAAGCAATGATCCAAATTTCTCAAATGAAAATAAAAAGATATCATAAAAATGTGAAAACTCAAAGAATCCTTAAGAGTTTTTTTTTAAAATTCCTATTCTAATAAATTTAAAAATCTACCTAGAATATTTTTCTATTTATAAATTATTAACAATTTAATTTTATAACCATTATTTAATACAATCAGTATTGGTCAATATTCATCTAACAGAGGCATCACTATTTTTGAGATTGTATGCTTTTTGTAGTTTAAATAACATCTAAAACATCTTGTAGTGACTTAATTTTTATATTATGTATATAGGCCAATAGTAAACTTTTATTTTATGCAAATATGATAAATTATCTGTATATTTTCCATATATATAATCTCATCATATAGGTCAATGTTGACTAAGAACTGGGCTTCATATGGATGAATTGATTTGTTTCTGTGTGATGCCAGATGAAGAAAATACTGGCAATAATCCAACCTCTCTTCTCAAGAACTGGCAGAAATTCTCACAAGGCAAGCATGTCTTTTTGGAAACTACAGTATTCCAGTAGTACTCTACTCTGGTGGTTTAAGATAGTTGTATCCCAGTGTGATAAATAGCTGAGTGCTTAGCCAGGCATGGTGGGGCACGCTTGTAATCCCCATGCTTGGGAGGCGGAGACAGGAGGATCGCGCAGGTTCAAAGCCAGCCGCACTGGCTTAAGAGACCCTGTTTCCAAATTTTAAAAAAAAAGTATAAAATAGGTCTGGGAGCATAGCCTGGAGGTAGATGGGCTTCCAGGAACCCCAGTACCATCAAAAAGAAAAAAAGAAAAGAAAAGAAAGCTGAGTACTCAGTGTCATGAACCCTTGATTCCATATTTTGAGAAGAAACAATCTTCTCAGCTGGAGTAGTCTACTGAGGTACATGTAAAGGCCAGGTGAGAAAAGTTATGTATTTTTATTTGACATTTATCACTTAATTTAAAAAGTGTATGGAGTATATAGTTCTTAATTTTTCAAGAGTTTCAGCATGTTTTGTTTGACTCTTCATATAGTCACACATGTTTCATGTTTAGTGTTCCTTTTTCTGGAACCCAATCTTAGATGGTTGAGGGAAGGATTCAAATTAGGGAGGTGTAAATAATTTTCTTTTCTGAGGGTCTGGGGATGGAACCCAGGGGCATAAGACCTTCAAGCTATGCCCCCTGCCCTAATTTTTATTCTTTATTTTGAAACCGGGTCTTACTAAGTTGCGGAGGGCCTAAGTAGCTGAGGCTGTCCTCGAACTGAGATTCTCTGGTGTCAGCCTCACAAATGCTGGGATGACAGTGTGCACCACCTCACAAACAATTTTAAAATGTAGAATGTTTGAACTGGAGAACATTACCCTAAATGAGATTAGTCAGTCACAAAAAATAACAAGTCAGATATTCTTCCTATTATTCAGAAGCTAGGGAGAAAGTAGGTCATGTGTCATGGGAGGAACTCTAGATGAAGAGGGAGAAATTATAGATGAGCAGATCAGGCGACCTACCTGAGAAGGATGAAAGAGGGAAGAGGAAAATTCCCTAATGTGGATGATGAATATTCACAAACATATCAAAGTCAGGCAACCTACCTGAGAAGGATGAAACAGGAAAGAGGGAAATTCTCTAATGTGGATGATGTATATTCACAAACATATCAAAGTCAATCACCAAGCTGAGTATGAGAAGTAGGGAGGAGGAGGGAATGGGATGGGAATCAGGTGAGGAACATACATTGAGTGATGTATGCATGTATGCCTCTGCCATCTTTTACTCCATTAATATGCATGGCTACAATGCACCAGTAAAAAATAATAAAAATAACGACAACACCAGTTTTGGGATACCATTGCAATTTTTCTGTCATGGTATGGGGCTAAACCCAGAGCCCTATACATACATACTAGGTATGAACTCTATTGAATATGTTTTTCAGTTTGTTTTGTATTTTAGTGATAGCCTAGGGAAAATAAATGAGGAAATAAACATTTTAAGAGTTATTTGTTTTGTAGATAATCAAGAATGTACATCATTTAAAAAAATTTGAAAATTCAGTGTGAGAAACTAATAATTTGGCATGACATCTGTTTTTTTCTTATTTATTTAGGAATTTCTGTGAATAGCATGGAACATAGATTTGATAATGTTAGCAAAATGAAGGACAATGGAGAAATTATTTCTATTGTTCAATATCACAGTAGGGCAACAAAAATCTACAACAATTATACATTTTAAACTAACTAGAGAAAGGTTTGGAAATTCCCAACACAGAAATTATATTTGAAAAAGTGAAAATGCTAATTATCTTGAATTTTTATATACATTATATATATATTAACTTTTAATACTGTGTTCCATAAACAATTACAAATGGTATATGTTCAAAATCATTGAAATAAACAAGTTTTTGCATCTTCTAATGAAACTCTTAGTGCATTCATCAAGGGTATAAGTAGTTTGTGATCACAAGGTTAGGATGTAGCAATTTCTTCGGGTACTGGGAAAGTGGAATAGATAGATTGAAGGTCAAATTGAATTTTTGGAGGTACAAATGGAAAGTCAAACAATTTCCTAAAAGCTGGGCGTGGTGGCATGTGCCTATAATCCCAGTCCTTGGGAGACTGAGACATGAGGGTCCGGGTTTGCAGCCAGCCTCTGCTACTTAGTGAGGCCCTCAACAGGTTAGTGAGACCTTGTTTCAAAAATAAAGACTAAAAATTTGGACTGGGGTATAGTTTGGAGGTAGAGTGCCCCTGGGTTCAATCCTAGCAAAACACACACACACATACACACACACAAACACACACAGATTTTCTAGGAGGTTAAGCCTATATACTGATAAATATATATTTATTTATTAGTATATTTATTATATCTAACAAACATTTATTAATAAATAGCATATGTTTATATAATATATTTATATTTATATATATTTATTTATTATATTTATAATATTATATATCCTACACTAGGGACCATGAACTTTAAAGGAGACTCTAATTTCAAACTATACCATCAGAATTTTCCACTAGTTTATTGGCTACGGCTGTTGCCACTGGTTGAAGGCAGAAACTTTAGCAGCCCAAAGTGGGAAGTCTTTGAAAAGCTAATTTTAACTGACAAAAGTCTCAGTTTTAGCTTTTTTAGGAAAAAGTTTGGATACAGTGGTTTAGGTTGGAGAGATGAACAATTTCTGAAAATATGGAAACTCACTTCAGTTGCCCGTGAGATACAAAGACATTTTTAATCATCTCCTAAATATTAGCTTAAAAATGTTTTAACCATCAAAGTTTTGAAATGTTTGTAATTTATCAGGAGTCAAGTGTATATGTATGCACTCTAGGAAATGTATTTTTTGGTTTGTGATGTAGGTTTGTGATGTAGGTTAGCCTAGAAAAAAATAAATAAAGGAATATATATATATATATATATATATATCTTCATTTTATATCTATTTATTGATGTATATTTATACAGGTTAATAATAGCCTAGGAAAAAAAATAAAGGATATATATATATATGCCTTCATCTATATATACATTTATATACATTTATATATCCATTTTATGTGCTTTTTTATTATAATTAAGAATGTACCTGGTTTTGAAAATTTGGATATTTCAAACATTTAGAAATGAACACACTTTACACAACCTCTGAATCAACAAAAATCTTAAACTATGTTAATTAAAGATTTGCCTAGAGGAAAACATACAGCTTTAAATAACCATATCAAAAAAGAGTAAGGTAAATAAGTAACATAAGCATCTACCTTAAGAATTAAGAGAAGTACTAAATGAGAAAATAAAACCCAAAGCAAATAGAAGAAAATAAATACACATTTGAACAAAAATTATGGCATAAAAAGAAGAGAAAAAATTAACAAAACCATAATTGTGTTTGTGCAGAAATTAATAAAATTGATAAAACTTTATCTAGTCTGACACAACCTGTAAGAATATTATTGTTTGCCTCTTTGTGCTTTCTTCAGGGGACAGCTATGGAATAAAACCAGGTTCTGGTTTCACTTAAAACTCAACAACAATGCATCAACACTTTGGGTCTCATTGGCATCAGTGCTCATCCCTGTGATATTTTCAGAAGATTCTTCAATAGCATAGAAGAAATACATAATAGCATATACATAATCTTCCATGTAATTGTGTTGTTGTTGTTGTTGTTGTTGTTGTTGTTGTTGTTGTTGTACTGGGAGTGTAACCCAGGCACTTTTCTACCTCTGGGCTATACTCCCAGACCTATCTCATACTTTATTTGAAAACAAGGTCTCACTAAGTTATTGAGAGCTTCACTCAGTAGCTGAGGCTGGCTTTGAACTGTGCAATCCTCCTGTCTCAGCCTCCCAAGTGCTGGGATTACAAGCGTGCACCAACACCCAGGCTCCAATCTAAATTTTTATGTTTGTAGCAGTGAAAATGTTTTAAACAGTATCTAGTTGCATCCATGTTGGGAATTCTCTTTTAATTAATAAGCATTAATAATATTATAAATCCTCCATGGTTTTCATTTCTTCCGATTATAGAATAGATTTCTATGCTTATACCACAAAAGCATTGAATATCAAGAGTGGTTGAATTGTTTCTTCTTTTTAGGAGCAAAGATAATATTGAACAAAAATTAGATGTGGTGGAAATAATGCCCTTGAGGCCTCGGCAGTATGTTCTGTTGGTGTGACTATTGGTAGAATACAGTGAATCTAATAACTTACATTGCCTCAGCATCTATTTTAAACATGTTTAATTTTCTCATACCAGAGCAAGATTTGGTCATCTATGACACGCTTTCCAGTTCTATACCATTTCCCAATTCCTCAATGTCAATCCAGATAAGTGCCTTATATAACTGCTTCCTGTCTGGCTACCTTCCTATGGGACAAGTTAGATACAACCGACTTGACTGGCCATGTTGACTCCAAACCCCACATCAACATCTGTAGATTTGCTGTAGAGACTACCTCTGAGTTACAGTGTGGCTTCCCAGAATTCATGTCGGCTTGTTTAAACACACCAATTTAAACTTCCGCAAGAAAACTTGCTTGAATTGCCCGCCCTCCCTCCCTCTCTCTCTCTCTCTCTCTCTCTCTCTCTCTCTCTCTCTCTCTCTCTCTCTCTCTCTCCCTTCCTCTCTCTCTCTCTCTCTCTCTCTCTCTCTCTCTCTCTCTCTCTCTCCTTTTTCATTCTCTCTCCCTCCCTCTCCCCTTCTCTGTCTTTGTGCCCCTCTTTCTTTACCTCTCTCTGTGTGCTGCCTGATCTCTGTGTGTGACATGTGATTTACTCTCCAGAACTTGTAAGTAATAAAGATTTATTTCTAATATGTGTTCCTCCTAATCATCAATTGAGCCCTCTTCATACTAAATATCCTAAATTTAAATCATGAGAATGGAAAACTGCCTCCAAACTCAGAACATGACAGGATGAAACACTGTATATATCTCTGAGCTACACCCCCAGACCAATCTTTTAAATTTTTTATTGGTGCACTATAGTCTCACATCATAATTTAGATTATGTTGACAGTGGCATACATTTACACAGACTTGGTGTCCCTCCCAGCTCCCCATTTTCTTCTCTCCCAATACCAAATATCTAGGTTGACAGTGTTATATTCACATGTATACACATAGTCAAAGGTAGCATTTCCATCAATGAACCTCAGCCTTTTCCCTCCCCTGCCCTTTCTTCTGTCTTCACTGAGGATCCCTTCTATTATATGGAGTCCTTCTGGTATCCCAAATATTTCCTAGCTCTAATATATTAGAGAAAACATATGTCTCTTTTCTTTCTGTGTTTGGTTAATCTCACTTAACATAATGTTCTCCAGGTTATTTATTTATTTATTTATTTATTTATTTATTTATTTATGGTGGTACTGGGGTTCCTGGAAGCCCTTCTACCTCCGGGATACACTCCCAGACCTATTTTTACATTTCTATTTGGAAACAGGGTTTCCTAACCCAGTGCGCATGGCTGGCTTCGAACCTGCGCCATCCTCCTGTCTCTACCTCCCAAGCGTGGGGATTACAAGCGTGTGCCACCATGCCCGGCTTATTTTTATTTTGAAACACAGTTTTGCTAAACTGCTGAGGGTCTAACTAAATGGCTGATCCTCCTCTATCAGACTCCCAAGTACTGAGATTACAGTCATTACAGTCATACCTGGTTTGACCAATCTTTTTCTAATAATTATAACTCTTCTGTTTAGGTGAGAGTATTATTAATGCTCTTAAGTGTTTTATTTTATAAAAACTACATTGAGTTTTCAATATAATTGATCCCAGACAAAAATAGGTACTTAATTATGAATTAATTAAACATTTAGCAGTTAAGTCATATTTAGTAGTAGCCACATTTTATATGCTTACTTGCCACATGTAGCAGTGGCCAACTGTTTTGGACAGTGTGGAATCATTAAACATTTGCATTGTTACAGAAAGTTCTATTGGGTCCAAATTATCTAGAGCTATTACATGTGTGTCAGTCTGATAAAAATGCAGATGTGATAAAGGAAAACTCCATAAAATACCTCTTGTTAAAATCTTAAGTAACTTAGTTTAATACAGCCTTGCAGGATGTTTATATATCATTAAAATCTACATTTTCTCACAAAGGTGGTTTTGAGAAAATTGGTAAGCTAGAAATAAATTTAGTTTACCAATGAAACTTTTAGGAGCTTTGCTTAGACTTTACTGGGTAGTAACAGAGAGAACATAGTTTCATTGCTCTTTTTATAGTAGTTAGAATTTTATTTTATGACATTTACTCACAATAGAATAAGAATATTTCATCTCAGTAACACAATTATCAGCTGCCCACTTTTTGTCTCTTGGAGCTTATGGGTGAAAAGAGAGCAGTGCATATTAGTACATGTGATGAACAGAAGATTTATCAACATTCATCTTTCTCAGTTTTCTCACAGCACAGGATACTTAAACTTTATGAATGTTTTATTAGTTTGAGTGTGTGTTTATGTATGCATATGGCTCACCTGTATGTATGCATACATTTTTTCACATAAAATATTTGTCCTCTTCTTTTATCTTCCTGTTAGGTAAAAATAGAGCCCAGGAGGGAAGAGCAGTAGTTCGTGCCCTTGACTTAATTCTCAACTGTCATTTCCAGAGAATGAACTGATACCTTACCTCCCAAAATTCTCATTCCTACTGTGGTCTTTGGACTTCCTTGCAGGTATGATAACTACATAGTCAAGAAAAAGTATGTTAGCTGAACATGAGGGTATGTGCTTGTAATCCCAGGACTTGGCAGGCTGAGATAGAAGGATCATAGGTTCAAGGTCAACCTTAGTAAGTAATGAGATTTTCTAAATAAAACCAAAATAGGGCTGGGGGTGTAGCTCAGAGGTAAAACCCCTGGGTTCAATTCCTACTACTACAAAAAAGAAAAAAAATGCTTATAGAAAAGAGGCTTAGAATGTGTACAGGTTCATAGACATTTCTCTTCTTAAGCTTGATTTTATTTAGTTGCAGCAAATATACTAAAAACCTTCCCAAGGTGGGTGTGATTCCTGTGATAGGGAATTACAGTTCTATGGTTATAACAAGCAGGCCTTCTTGTACTGGAATTTATTTCTCAATAATGGCACCCTCAACAGAATTTATCCCTATCAGACTAATATGTCTGAGTTCTTTATTGGTTTTATTGATTCATTCAATGAATATTTCATTTTCTATAGCCAGATAGTTTCAGTTTATATTTTGTGAAATAGACATATTGTGCATTGCCTGTTGTAGAATAAGTCCTCAATAAACTTTTATTGAGATATATTAGTAGTCTTTATTGAGTTATGAATGTTATGAATATGTTATGAATAACCTAGCCAACTAAGCAATGAAGATGGTGATTTTTAAGAGAGTAAAAGCAGAGAAAATGGCTAAGATATATTTCCAGAGGAAATCAATATTAAAGAGAAGCAAAGAATGAATTTTCTAGATTCTAATTTGGTTGCCTATGTCAGTGAAAGTGCTGTTTCTCTCTCTCTTTCTCTTTCTCTTCAGAAGATGACCTCCTGGAAACTCTTCTAGATTTACTGATATCAATAAATAACTGAAAAAAGGCTCCTCAGCAAAGAGCTCTTCACCTGCATTTTGTTCAAGAGCCACCCATAGAAGGTGCAGTTTTTAATTGGAATGGTCACTGTATTTACAGAGAAGCCATATATGGTTAAAAATTAGACTTTAATTTTCTGAAGATGATTACTTTTCATACATTCTAATTGACTCCAGGAGCCAGATAACACAATAGGTTAAGAGACAGAATTTTTCTTACATATCTTCAGAGCTTTTCTCTATCTCAGTACATTTATTGTCAATGTAAGGGTTACACTCCCAGACCTATTTTATATATTTATTTTTTTATTTGGAAACGGTCTCTTAAACCCGCACGGCTGGCTTCGAACCTGAGCCATCCTCCTATCTCTGCCTCCCAAGCACAGGGATTACAAGCATTCGCCACCACACCCGGCTTATGTTAAGAAATTTTAAAACACTTTTTCTGGCCACAGCATGTACCCAGCCACTAGAAAGAGGGCTTTCTCTGTATAGTCTTAGATATATTTGTTTCAACACATGTTTGGGAATAGTAACAAAGGACTGTATGGCCCCTTGCCGCCTTAGAAAAAACATTTCTCACTTGTGCCAATTTTTATTTCTGTGTCCTTACAGGTGATTACTGCAAAGACAAGGTGCATTGCTTACAGTTGGTGCCATTACTTCAACCACCAGCTTCACCAAAACAATGATATAGTCTTTCTTATGCATGGAGACTCCTCACTTTCCCGTGTGCCAGCGGATACCTCCTGCAGATAAGAAATGCTTAACTGAGAAATGCTCATGTTGGGATATCATCGATGAGACTTTAATTTGGGCATGGTGACTGTTTCCCTTGCTGCCACTTGACAATCCCAGGAGCCTCAGTAGAGGAAATAACATTACACAAGAAGCTCAATATGGAGGAATTACTCAGTACTCCCAAAAATATTCATTTTCATTTCCCATATGGTATACTTTTAAAAACAGAATACATTCAAGATAAACTCTGCATGATTTTTTAAAAATAATACAAAGCGTATTTAAGTAATTGTTATCATATAAACACACACACACACACACACACACACACACACACACATATGAAATACCCCTTCTGCTTTTCAATTTTATGTCCATAGTTTTCCTCTATTAAGGGAGGTGTGTGCATTCTTTTAGTAAATAAATAAACCCAAACATACACACACACAAACCAACTATGGACGGGGATTGAGAAGTCGGGCACATTATAATACAGTTTCATACAAATTACATCTTTCATGTAACAGTATTTTCAATGAGCCTTTCAATTTCAATAATACATGCACATTTGTGTCATTTGCTTAATGACTGCATGCTTATTTTGTAGATGAAATATAATTAAATGTTTTAAGCATTTTTCATTCATAAATATTTGTGTTAGAACCAAATTTCTGTGCAGTGAATCTCCCTATATATCAACAATTCTGCATTTGTCTATTATGTCATAATAAAAGTACATAGCAGTTGAATTAAGGATATACACACTTTAAATTTTGAAAAATTATTGCAAAACTTCTTTTAAAATGTGGTTAACAACTTTACTCTCAATGGCAATGAATGAGATTGCCAACCCTCCAACAACCTCACAGATAATGGACTTTAAACTTATTTAAAATCTCTGCCAATGTGATAGCCCAAACTATTGTTTCAAATTGTATTTATTTTGTTTTTTAGTTTGATCATTCTTTCGTGTTTATTAGCCATCTGTATTTTTAATTTACTCTTTATGTCCAATTTTGGGGGTGTGGGTATGTTTTAGTCTCTTCTAGATTGAAAACAGCACATTAACTATTGGAGAAATAAGATTGGATTGTCAAGCATTACCGAAATTTTTACATACATTTTAACTTCGTTTTTGTTATAAGAATGTGTATGATTGTTATATGTCCAAGTATAACCATGTTTGCTTTTATGGCTTCTGAGTTTCATGTCATTTTTGGAAAGATATTTATACTGAATCCATAAAACCAGTCACCTATGTTAACTTCTAGTTCTTTTGTGTTTTTTTAATTCAAGTACTTAAATCATAAAAATTTTTGTTTTGAAAGCTTAAAGTTGCCAAGTTATTTGCCATTACTTGCGATTATTTGCCAATAATTGCCCATTTATCTGTACTGCCATCCTGCGCATATGCTGTATCCCCATCTGTGATCGGCTCCATCTTTGTTCTGTGGATCTGTGTGTCTCCTCTGCCTCCTGTCTCATGTGTCTATCGTTGGAAGAAATTACAGTTTATACTGCAATTTCATCAACTTTAATAAATTAATTTAGGGAAAATTTGGTTTTTTGGTAATATTAAGTCTTCGCGTTCAATAACAAGGTATGTCTTTCCTATTCAATAATTTTGATGACAGTTAATATTTTTATTTTGATGGGGGTTTTCTTTCAGTTATTTGGCATGTTCATTTTTCTGTATTTGAAAGTTTTGTTTAGTTTTGGTTTTTTGGAATAAGTGGTCACTTCAATGTTCCTCATTCTTTTTCAGAATTTTATCAAAATATATTTCAAATTCCTTGCAAACATTAATAGTTTATATTTCCCCACTCTAATTTCTCCTCATTTGGATTATTGATAAAGTCCACAGACTGGTACATTTATAGCATTTAAATAGTTATGGAAATATTACCTATCACCCAAAACCTATGTTTAAGCAAAGCTGAGTTTATTATACTTTCTGCAGCAAGGGAAAACACCACCTTGATAGGATTCTATAGAGTTTATAAAACAAGAAATAAGAATATGGGGTTTGGAATAAAGTGGTTTAAGGCAGGAAACTGGTCAGTAGTGGACAAAATTTGGCATGCAATACTTTAAGATTGATGTGCATTTTTATATATAAATTATTGTCTAAGTGATCTATTTGCCAAGGTAAGATGTTGTGAGTGAGAAAAGGGCTATTTGCCTAGATGAACACACTGAATTTACTTGTCAATTTACAGTTTTATACTGCTAGACAGAATTCTGCTGGGGCTGGTATCAGGTCTTATTTCCAATAGGTAAGTTGTTTTTATTTGGATGATCTTAATCATCCATGTAAAAATGCTGAACATAAGGTTGAGATATTTTGTTATAAACATCTCACATTTTTTATATTTTTCTAAAGACTTGTATCAAAACCAAATAGTAGATATAATCAATGCTTTCTTAACAAACAATTCTGCCATTCCTTTAAAAAAAACTTAGCATTATGTTATCAAAATGTCCTTTTATTCCTTAAATGAACAAACTATTTGGATTTTGAAGATGTTTTGTTATTTTAATTTTTTGCCAAATTATGGATGTTTGAATTTGGTTTGGAATTTTTTAAGAGTGCATGACTCAATTGAATTAGTAGGTGGTTTTCTTTTTCATGCTATTCTTATCATGCTTTGATATCCAATTTTCTGGTTGTTCTAAAATAATTTTGAGAATTTTTTTCTATTCTGTGCTCTAGGATGGATTATAAAGCTCCAGTAGTAATGTCAATCAATAGTTGAGTGGACACATTAATTAAAATCCTTTGAATTTCTTTTGTTGATGGTTTGGGGTAGAAGTTATCACACCGAGATTTTTTTTTTTACTTTTTTCTATGGTTTTGCTTGTCTTATGTTTTATATTTAACAGTATTTCTCATAGAAGATCACAATTCATGCAGATTATGAAATACCTTACCATAAAATTTGGTTATTTCAACTATGCCTTTTATAGAGAAATAAGTTAAAGAAATAGAAATTTAGCATGACTAGTCCTGATTTTTCTTCTCCCCCAGTTAAGTTTTGGATATAATGTATCCATTTTTAATGTTCAAATTACCTATACTTCTTTGCTCCTTTCCTTAATAAATTCTTAAAAATACATAATCTATTTGTTTTACTTGTTCTTAGTTATATTTACTCTGTTATATATTTTATCGTGAGTACATCATCAGCAACTAGAGTATGAGGAGAAAAGAGCAGTAAACTTGTGCACAATGAAAACCAGGAGTCCTTGTAACACCACTGTCAACATTTCCTGTATTATCTTTATATTATGTTGAAAGCATTTTAAGTGGAACTTGAGAAATCGTAACACTTCTTTTCACCCCAGAAGGATTTTTAATTTTTAATGATTTTATTGGTACATCACAGTTGTACATCATGGTGAGAATTAAACTAATACAAGCATATATACCCACATCACTGGGGTATTTTCTTCCCTCCTACCTCACTCCCTTCTCTCTGCCCACACATTTGTGAGATTGGTGGTGATACTCTCATATGTGAACACAGCATGTGTGAGCTGTTTTCTTTATTGATTCTGTTCTTTCCCTTCCCCATCTCCCTTCACCAAGCCTTCTCTGTTAATTATAAAATTACATAATATATACAAATATATACAAAATTATATATTACAAAAATAACGTAAACATACCACACCACACAATGTGTGTATAGATAGCCATATATTTATACTTGATTTTATACTTTGTGTAACTTTTTTACATATTCTTATATATATAACACATAAACATCTTAATAATTCCAGAAGATGATTATATATCACTACATGAGGTGCTTTCTTATTTTAATAATTTATGTCTTTACATGGGTAAAATTTTCATGGCTAAGTGCATAGATCTTAGTTGCATAATTCAATGAATTTTCTTAAAAGTACAGCTTTTACACTCAGGAGATAAACTTGTAAAAAAAACTTCCCCATCTTCTGCCAGTCAAGTTCATTCTCACAGGAAACAGCATCATGATTTCTCTGATCTTAGATTCATTTTGCCTATTTTTGAAATTAATGTGTATAAATCATACAGTATGTACCTGGATTTTTCTATTATCTTGATATTGGGATTTATTTATACTAGTAGGTTTTAATATTTTGCTATTATTTCAACATATTTCATTTAATAGACATATAATTGGTTTATCCAGTGACCTTTTAATGGACACCTCAATTATTTATAGTTTTCAGCTATTCTGAATGTTAGCATATCTAAATATGGAATTGCTTGATTATAAAACAGGTTCTTTCTTAAGTTTTTAGAAAATTGCCATTAAAGAGGCTTTCAAACTTTTTCTCATTTCCAACCAGTGAAGTATGAGATTTTTATTTGCTGCCCATTATCACCATCACTGCGAATTATTAGTCTGCCATGTAGCGTTTACTGTGACTTCTGTTTGAAACTTGACATCTATAAGAAGCTATATAGCTAATATGTCATGCAAATGTAAGTCTTCTTTAGTCAATTTTTTCAGTTTTAACTTATGAAGAAATTATAGGATAACAGAAAATTTTAAAAGAATAGAATTTCTTTATATTTTTCACACCCATATCCTAATGTTAGCATCTCACATAATGAGAATTATATCATTTTACATAAATTGGTCACTAAAATCAGGAAATTAGCATAGACATAATATACTTAACTAATATGAAGGCCATATTCAAAATTTTCTAATTGTCTCATTAATGTTTTTCATCAGCTCTAGTTTTCAATTCAAGATTCAGTGTTGCACTATCACACGCATTTGTCATGTGTCTCCTACAGACACACACACACACACACACACACACACACACACACACTCTAAACCTGGGAGTAGACCATCGGTCTTTATTGTATTTCATTAAAATTATATATTTAAAGAATAGTAAAACATAATTTTTACAATAGCTCCAGATTTGGATTTTTCTAATGTTTTCTTATAATCAGAATGAAGCCATGCACTTTTTCTAAAATTATAGTGAGAGTAACAAATTATTTTCTGTGAATCTTACCTAGAGTAAGTAATATTAGTATGAATTATTTCTACTGATATTAAATATAATCACTTTGTTAAGTTACTTGATACCAGGTTTCCTCACTGCAATAATACTATTTTCTCTGTTTGAAATTAATAAATATTTGTGGGTTAAAGATACTATGAGGATACAAAAATATTTTTATCATCTAATTTCATAATCAATTGAAGACTTCTGACTATAATAATTAATAGCTTTGGGTTAACATACTGATAATTTCTATTCCATGATGCTTTCCACACTTATACATTTAAATTATACTATAAATATGTTATCTATTGCTTTGCCATTAATTTATATGTTCACTTGTTTTGCCGTGGTATGGACCTATGGATATTTATTTTTTTTCTTTTAAATTTTTTTATTGGTGCATTATATTCATACAACATATTGGGGTAAAAAACTTGTGTGTACAAACATGTACTCATCGCTGATTTAACCCCTACCCAATTCCCACCCCATTCCCTCCCCGTCCCTCCGTCCCTTGCTTGGCTTAGTGATTGACTTCGATGTGTTTAAGTACATTGTGTGTTTTAGAGATTTTCCTCTTCCCCCTTCCTTTCTCCTCCTTTATATTGTCTTGTTTGCTCCTCTATAGGATTTCCTCTTTCAAGAGTTCCTCCTATGACCCATTTCTCCCTAACTCTCACATATTAGGGAATTTAGCCCAAGGGAATTCTGCCTCTGAGCTATACCCCCGGGCCCATTTTATTTTATTTTTACCTTGAAACATGGTCATTCTAAGTTGTGGAGGGCCTCATTAATTTGTTGAGGTTGGCCTCAAACCTGTAATCCTCCCCTCTCAGATTACCAACTACTGAGATTACAAACATGTGCTACCACACCCAGCTGGATATTCATT
Source organism: Muscardinus avellanarius (assembly GCF_963383645.1). NCBI lineage: Eukaryota > Metazoa > Chordata > Mammalia > Rodentia > Gliridae > Muscardinus > Muscardinus avellanarius. The sequence continues at coordinate 164,597,373 of NC_137788.1, forward strand.
TTAATTTACAAATATAACTATACTGCCATTTTTATTTAAAAATTTGTTTGCATTTTATATTGGTGCATTGTATTTATACATCATAATGTGGTTAAAAAAAACTTGTGTAGTCATAAATGCACACATCACCCAGTTAGCCTCTACCCAGGCCCCACACCATTCCCTCCCCATCCCTCCCTCCCATGCTTGGCTTAGTGGTTGACTATGATATGAATAAGTACATGGTGCACTTTAAAGAGTTTCCTTCTCCCCCCTCCCATCTGCACAGTTAGGTTGTCTTATTTGCTCCTCTTTTGGATCTCTTTTTTTTCACCTGGAATTCCTCCTATGACCCCGTTCACTCTAGCTTTCACATATTAGGGAAAGCATCTGATTCCTTACTTTTTGTGACTGACTAATCTTGCTTAGCATAATGTCCTCCAGTTCCATCCATTTCCCTGTAAATGCTGCAATTGTATTTTTCTTTAAGGCTGAGAAAAATTCCATTGTGTACATATCCCACAGTTTTGTAATCCATTCGTCCTTTGATGGGCATCTTGGTTGGTTCCATAGTTTGGCTATGGTGAAATGAGGAGCTATGAATTTCGATACACATGCATTAGTTTGGTAGTTTGGTTTCCTTTCTTTGGGGTAGATACCCAGAAGTGGTATTGCTGAATCAAATGGTATATTTGTTACCATTCTTCTGAGGATTCTCCATACTGTTTTCCAAAGTGGTTGCACTAATTTGCAATCCCACCAACAATGTTTTAGAGTTCCCACTTCTCCACATCCTCGCCAGCATTTGTTGTTGTTTGTATTTTGAATGATTGCCATTCTAGTTGGAGTTAGGTGAAATCTCAGGGTAGTTTTGATTTGCATTTCTCTGATTGACAATGATGTTGAACATTTCTACATGCATTTATTGGCCATTTGAATTTCTTCTTTTGTGAAGTGTCTATTTAGTTCGCTTACCCATTTTTTGATTGGATTATTTGTTTTTTTAGTGTTGAGATTCTTGAGTTCTCTGTATATCTAGATATTAGTCCTCTATCAGAGGAGTAGGTTGTAAAATCTTCTCACATTCTGTTGGCTCTCGATTGAGGTTCTTGACAGTTTCCTTTACTGTACAGAAGCTCTTCAGTTCCATGCAATCCCACATATTGATTCTCCTTTCAATTTGTTGTGCCTTTGGGGTCTTGTTGAGAAAGTGTTTATCTGTGCCTATGTGTTGCAATGTTGGACCTATGACCTCTTCAAAGAGCCTCAAGGTCTCTTGTCTGATTTCCAAGTCTTTGATCCATCTTGAATTGACTGTTGTGCAGGGTGAGAAAGTGGGATTAATTTCTAATTTCCTGCATATTGTTAATCAGTTTTGCCAACACCATTTGTTGAACAGACTATCTTTTGTCCAGTGTATGTTTTTGGCCCCTTTGTCAAAAATCAATTTCCTGTAAGTATGTGAACTTGTTTCAGGGTCTTCTCTTCTGCTCCATTGGTCTATGTATCTGTTTTTGTGCCAGTACCATGCTGTTTTTATTACAATGGCTTTGTAGTATAGTTTAAAGTCAGGTATTGTGATTCCTCCAGTATGATTTTTGTTGCTGAGAACTACTTTGGCTATTCTGGTTTTTTGTTGTTCCAAATGAATTTAAGTACAGATTTTTCTATGTTTGTGAGGAATGATCTGGGTAATTTAATGGGCATTATGTTGAATCTGTAGATCACTTTTGGAAAGATGGCCATTTTAATGATATTTATTCTGCCAATCCATGAACATGGAAGATCTTTCCATCTTCTAAGATCTTTGATTTCTTTTCTCAGTGTTTTATAATTCTCTTTGTAGAGGTCTTTTATGTCCTTGGTTAAGTTTATTCCTAAGTATTTTATTTTTTGTGGGTGATCTTGAGTGGAAGTGTTTTCTGAATTGCTTTTTCAGTGGATTTATGGTTGGTGTACAAAAAAGCTTCTGATTTATTAAGATTGATTTTGTATCCAGACACTTTGCTGAATTTGTTGATCAGTTCATTAAACTTTTTGGTTGAGTTTATTGAGTTTTCTAAATATAGTATCATTCCATCTGAAAATAGTGAAAGTTTGAGTTCTTCTTTTCCTATTTGTACTCCTTTGATTTCCTTCTCTTGCCTTATTGTTCTGGCTAGAGTCTCAAGTACTATATTGAAGAGAAGTGGTGATAATGGGCATTCTTGTCTTGTTCCTGTTTTTAGGGTGAATTCTTGAAGTTTTTCCCCATTTAATATGATGTTGCCTGTGGGCTTATTGTAGATTGCCTTTATGATGTTGAGATATGTTCCTTTAATTCCAATTGCCTGAAGTGTGAGGATTACAAGCATGCACCACCATGCCCAGCATCACTCGAGTTTTGAAAATTAGAACAGTTTTTATAAGGACTCATAATCTCCTTTTTTTCATCCTATTAGCCAAATCTTTTTCCCTCTCCCTGACCTAATGTAGGCACAGGCCTACCAAATGCCTTCATAGTGTTAGCCTTTTTTCTTGGATTAATGACCAAGGTATGTTACTTAGCTAACAAGTTCATGGCTTACATGGTATGTGCCCACTTGGGAGGAGGCCTGTACCATCCACCCATGTCCTTGGGAAGTTTTCAGCCTTTATCTATCTCTATCTGCTATAAGTTATATATTATGTTGAAAACTTGTCTTTAAAATATGGAGGCTTTGGGCTATAACTCTTTTGTGCACTTGGTAATTAGTAGAGGTTCTCTTAACCTTAAACTAAAATATGGTAGAATTTAGTGTTTAACAGTCTATGATTAGCTGGGCTAACCACTAACTTTTAGCTGACCAAGGTCAGTATTGGCTGCAGCTCTTGGCAGACAGCTTAGAGGCAGTGAAAAGGATTTGTTTTGCCTAAGTATGAAAGCTTATTCTTATTAACAATCCATATAGGGTCAATCCCCATCAGCTGCCACTGTTATAAGTTGTAGGCAGTGTTTGCCCAGGAGGAACTGATGACTTACAATTCCAATGATCTGCAGCTGCTTACTTCACGTCCTTGGATGTTTTCTTGATCATCCCTGGAGTCAGGTGCAGAGAGTCAAGATGGCGCCGCTGCAGTGCCCTTGGCTACGAGGCAGCAGGTTTCTTTTTGGGTGTTATGTTCCGCTTTGGATCTCTGGAGGGCATGGAGCACAATGAACACTGCTGGAAGCTGTAGCTGGTATTTTCACAGGAAGAGCTGATGGCCTACAACCCCAGTGATCTGCTAAGGTTCTTGGTTATTTTCCTTTTTGTTTCTGGAGTTGGGTACTTTGAGGCAAAATGGCGCTGCTGTGGCACCCGCCACCACAAGGTGGGTAGGTTTCTTTTCTGCTTCCTGGTTGGTCTTCTAATCTTATTTTTTCCTGTCTCATATCTATTGTTTATATTCCTCTAACGATAGCATTTTCTGGCTTTGTAGAATGCTCGTTTTGAGACAACGGAGAGTGGGTGTCAGTAGGATTGGTGTGTGCTGCTTTGTTATGTTGACATCTTCCCAAAAGTCAAGTTTAGTTTTTACATATATATTAAAATCATCATTTTTGTTTGATTAATTTGAGGATTTTTGTTTTTTTATTTTTATTTTTTTATTTTTAATTGGTGCACTGTATTCATACATCATAGTGGGATACATACTTTTGTAGACATACATGCACACATTGCCCAGTCAGCCCCCACCCGATCCCCACCCCATTCTCTCCCTATCCCTCCCTCCCATGCTTGGCTTAGTGATTGACATCTAGTATTATAGCAATTTATCAAAAATTAAAAATGATACTCTCACATAACAATTTCATTTGTCTGATACCAAGCTTTTGATGACTTAAAGATAACATTTCAATATTTCTTTTTGCTTTCTTTCTTACCAGAGAATCTATTTTTTCTATTTTTTAGGTGAAACTATCATATATTTATATATTTATTTTTCAGAAAAAAAAATCTATCCTAATATGGAATATGGACTCTAGGTACCCACAACGATCTTGAAAAAGAACAAAGCTAGAAGATGTATATTTTCTGATTTCAAACCATATAAAGCTACAATAATTGAAACAGTGTAGTACTATTCTAAAGGCAGATATATAAACCATTGGAGTTAAATAAAAGCCTAGAGCTAAATTCTTCCCTATATTGTCAAGTTATTTTTGACAAGGTTTCCACGAACATTTGGTGGTGGGAATAATAATCTTTTAACTAAATATTGTTGAAAAATAATAATTACATGGAAAAGAATAAAATTGGAACCTTACCTAATCCCATATACAAATATTAACTCAAAATAGATAAAAGACCTAAATATAAATCTTAAGACTATAAACTTTTAGGAGAAAATCTGGGTCATAAAACCTCACAACATTGAAATTGGCAGTGATTTCTTGGTTATGATTTCAATGGCACAGGCAACAGAAGAGTATACAAACTCCCTAAAAAATAAAAAACATATTGTATATCCAAAGACAATGTAAACAGAGTTAACAGTTACTAATAGAATGGGATAAAATATTTCCAATTGCTATATATGAAGGTATATTAATATTCCAACTAGAAATCCTAAAAATTAACAACAATAAAGGCAAACAATACCCTTTAGAGATAGGTAAAAGACTAACATAAATAATGAATCTCCACAGATAACCAATCTTAGATGTCTGTTGGATGGAAAATCTTGTTTCTCTAGTTCTGATGTGTGTTACCTATTTCTTCTTTGTAGTTAATCTCTTTGAGTATTTTCTCTAGTGCTGGTTTTGAAGACAAAAATTCCTTCAGTTTCTGTTTGTCATGGAAGCTTCTTATTTCTCCATCTAATTTGAAAGTTTTGCTGGGTAGGAAATTTTTGGCTCCACTAATTTGCTCGATAAGTAAGATTTATCAGCAATAAACAAATGATATACAACACAAAGCACTTTAAAGGTAGAATAAAGTGATTTATAACCAAAATGGATTGTGGCTTATGGCTCAGTGGAGTTCAGGAATATAAGATCGAAAGAAGCATCTGGTCTTTTGCTCCCTTTTTAACTCTTAGTTCTGATTTTTTTTTTTTTTGGTTTGGGCTTAATTCTTTAGTCAACTCTTTCTTTATGTGAATTGGCAAAGGGGCCTTTTGAAGCTCTTGATTCAGCTCTTATCTCCCTTGCAGTCTTAATAAAATGTGAGCTTTATATATAGTCCAGGAGTAAAGAGGTGGGGCTGGTTGAACGTGAATTTTCACATTCAGTGACCTGGGGATAAGAACTAAGAGTAGGTCCAGTCATATTCCAACTAGGACTCATTGTCTAGAATATAATGTACCCAAGTAACAGAAAGAGCTTTCAACAAAGCCAGGCAACAGACATATAAAATGTCAAAGTACATTTTTATGTAAAGTGTAAATTCAAAGTATATTTACATAAAATCTGAGATCCTTCACCATTAACATGCCAAGTACTACAATGCAAGTGATTATATTCATAGATGTAACTTAATAAACATTATCAAACAATATAACACCAAAAATGTACCATCATTTGTGATCAGCAGAAACTCTCTACTACAGTGAGTTCATTAATCCATTTATGTAGCTAATCCTGTTTGCCTTTATGAAAGAACTCAGTTTTTAAGCATCTTAGAATATATAAGTTGGCAGTAGTAGTAAACTTCTTTGTGGATTATTATGACTTAGAAATTCCTCATGAGAGTTTCAGGAAATTGCTGTTTTTTATGGGTTAGGATTTAGATTTCCAATATTTATGTACCATTGCTTGGAAGTACCAGGCTCTGGGTAGTTGATTGAGGGGACTCCTTGAGATATTAAATATTATTGTAAATCATTTGTAATCATGATATATAAGTTGTGACTACACTTTAGAGAGAAAAAGCTTTTCTTTCATAGCCTGAGGATACAGAAGTAGTATAGTAGTTACTTCTTTCTTAATGTGTTAATGTCCTAAATGTTGTAAATGGCAGAGGTGCATATTCTACTTTTAAGATAAAAGTGTAGTCAGGTGTGGTGGCACACATCTGAAATATTATCACTTGGGAGGCTGAGACAGAAGGATCACAGATTCAAGTCCAGCCTCAGCAACCCTGGGAGACTGTCAGCAAAATGAAGAGACTCTGCTTCATAAAATAAGAAATAAAAAGGACTGAGGGTCTAGCTCAGAGTAGAAAGCATGTGGTTCAACCCAAAGTACTACAAAAAATAAATAAATGAAAATGTATACCTGGAGGTGACAGAGGTTTCTGCATTCTTTCTTAGAAAGAATATGGCTATTACAAATGTTCTAGTTTCACTATCATCTTCTCTTGGGCTCCTTGTATCTTGTCTTTAAGCAGATAAGTCTTCCCCATGTACATATATGCTATTCTTTGCTTTCAGAAGGGAAGCTTGAAGTAGCACTTACTGCTTTGTGGTAGCACCAAAATGAATAGATAAATAGATAATGTACCAATCAACTAAGCACCTCAAACTCCAGGAAATGATGCCCAAATGGCTATGTTAATTTACTTATTTGATATTATCTCAAAATGCTAACCAGTTTCACAAAGCAAAGCCCAGAAAGGTCCACAAAGACTATAAACATATGGTAGAACTTCCTCAGAGTAACTATAATAGTAAAGAAGTTAATGTTAGCCCTGTGAATTATGATTTCTTTTTCTCTGGCTTCCTTACCACTGAATCAGGTGTAAGCTCCCTGTCTCCTCCATAATCCATCACTCACCTTAGTGAGGCTCTTTTCAGTCAGTTGTAGAATTCATTGTATGAAATTAAATTAGGATCTTTTAAACATTTCTAAAAGAGAAGAAAACTTTGAGAAAAAATTACCTCTCTTATGCATACTATTCTTATAATCTAGTACCAAAACTTGAAGGCACTTACTCAGATAAAATATTTTCTGAAAGAGAACATTGTGGTCATCTTTTTCTGAATTGTAGTTAGAGCATATACTTTTAAATTCTCAGGCATGTACATACAATATTAACAACTATTGACTTAAGTAGTTACTGATGTTAAATTGAGAACATTTAACAAATAAATTGGTCTGGACATTAGCTATAGAAAGCAGATAAAAGCTTCTTTCATATAGGTATCAGATGTTATAGCATTATTAGCTTTACAGTTTGTTAAAACTAGTGGTCAGTTAAGCTAAACAGTACATTTCAAATATAAATTACAGTCAAGATTATTAACTCAGGTGCAAAAATGAAAGTAAATGGCTATTTTTGAAAGCCCTAAGATAACCTAAAATAATTTTAGCTCTTAACTTGGAATGTTTTATCTCACCACAATCATGACATTCTGCTCATATAAGGCCAGTTTGTGGGATCTTTAATATAGATATGACTTATTCAGGTTCATAAATAATTTATTAAGTAATCAAAAATAGGTGAATATATTACATATAGGCATATGCATTGAAGTATAAATGTATTTATGCTGTTTTTGTACTGTATTTTATAGTGTAAAATACATAAATGATAGAATGAAGTAAGTTTCTTTGGGTTGAGTATTAGAGATGCAGGTCAAAGGGCATCGGCAACCTCACACTATATGTTAGCACTATACTGTTTCATAAAAATAGCCACAGGAATGATTATACTTTCCTTGTTCCTGGTACAATATTTGGTATAAAGTATATGTAACAGCAATATTTGTTGAATCAGTCACCACAATCTTGGATGACTAAGTAAATGGGCAAGTATATTAGTTCCCTACCTGTTGTGAGAAACTTCTGAATTATAATCTCCAAAAAAGATTTATCTCTGTGGATGCTTAATAGGAAAAATTCTAATAATAATTTGGAAATCAATAGAAATGCCTTGTGACATGCACTGGCCTATAGTAGTGTAGTTATTTAACTGGACAACTTTTGAGTTGAATCTCCATGATAGAGAACATTATCTACACAGTCTATCTGCTTTCCACCTCCATTTCTAATACTTGATTAATTCTAAGATGTGTTTGTTAGGCATTAAATGCTTACTACGCAGTTCATATAAAATATCCATGCACTCAGAATTAGGGACAAGCTAAAATATAAAATAATAATAATAATAATAATAATAATAATAATTAATAATAATAACTACATAAGCAACTTTATTAAATCATATGTAGGGAAGAAAATACTGGGGTCAACATAATAATATAATGAGCTATTCCTGTAGCAACAATTGTGTTTTAGCCCATGCGGATACTGTTCTTTATAATTCTGTGTGTGTGTGTGTGTGTGTGTGTGTGTGTGTGCGCGCGCGTGCTATGTACGTGATACTGGGTATTGAATTCAGGGGATTTCTACCTCTGATATGCACCCCAGGACTATATTATTTCCTTTTACCTTGAAATAGGATCTCACTAAGTTGCTGACACTGGCCACAAACCTGCAATCTTCCTGTCTCAGCCTCCAAAATACTGGGATTAGGGACATCTGCCACTACTTCCAGCTGCTCTGTATAATTCTAGCATAGAAATTTTATATAAAACCAACAAATAGATGTTATTTCTTCTATTTCAAAAATGAGAAAGCTAAATGTAACAATTACTAAATAATATGTACATTATTCTCTGAATTTTTATGTTCAAATCCCATGTTCTAAAATACATTTTGTATATCAGCATGAATTATTTTTGCAGTACTGGGGATGGAACCCAGGGGCATTCTACCTCTGAGCTACACCTCCAGCCCTATTTTTTATTCTTTATTTTGAAACAAGGACTCACTGATTTGAAAAGGTCTTCATTAAGTAGTAGCTGAGGCTGTTCTCAAACCTTGATCCTCCTGTCTTAGACTCTCATATGCTGGGATTAAAAACATGCCGCCATGCCCAACTAGCATGAAATATATTTTAAGTTTATCATTTCAATCTAAAAATATTTTTGGAGCATGTGTTGTTAGACAGGAACCATTCTAGATAGTTGTATAGATATGATGCCACACTAATTAGTAAACTGGTTGGAATAAATTTTCTGGATTCAAATTCCAATGAATCATGCTTTCCTGATTGTCTTTGTGGTGAAATGTGCCAGCAATTACCAAAATGAAAAAAATAAACTCTAAGCCAGATGTGGTAGCCCATACTTGTAACCTCAGCATTTGGGAGGCTGAGACAGGAGGATTATGGTTCAAGGCCAGACTCACCTACTTATTGAGGTCCTTTGCAACTCAGTGGGACTCTGTTTCAAAATAAAAAAGATAGGGCTGGGGGTGTAGCTCAGAAGAAGAATGCTCCTGGGTTCCATCCCAAATACCACAAAAAATATATATACTTGCAGGTGACATGACCCTATACATTGAAGACCCATAAAACTCAAAAGATTCCTAGACATGAATATCAAATTCAGCAAAGTAGAAGGATACAACACAGATCTAGAAAGATCAGTAGCTTTTCTATATGTGAACCATGATCCTTGTGCCAGATGTGATAGCACATGCCTATAATCCCAGTACTTGGGAGGCTGAAACAGGAGGATGGTAAGTTTGAGAATTTCCTCAACAACTTAGTGAAGCCCTGTTTCAAACTTAAAAAAAAAGCCAGTTCTAGCCGGGCATGGTGGCACACACTTGTAATCCCAGCGCTTTGGAGGTGGAGACTGGAGGATCGTGCAGGTTCGTAGTCAGCTGCACTGGCTTAAGAGACCCTGTTTCCAAAAATAAAATAGGTCTGGGAGTATAGCCTGAAGGTATAAGGGCTTCCAGGAACCCCAGTACCACCAAAAAAATAAAAATTTTTTTAAAAAGCCAGTTTTCTGAGTTAGAATCCCTTGGGTTCAATTTCTAGTTCATATACACATGAAAAGGTTACACTTAGAATAATGTAAATAGATTTATTTTCAATGAATGCTGTTCATTAATATGTAAAAAACATATATTTTAAAATAACCGATTATATCACTTAAGTCAAATATTGACTCCTAAAAATATCACAAACTTGTTTTTATTAAACAAAACAATATATTTTATTATAGCATGGGAGAGTCCACCTTGGCACATTTCAACAGAATATTACACAGAGATGGACATAAAATTGAAACATCAAGACATTTGTGTTTCACTATGTTTGGGATTTTGAAGTTTTATTTAAGGTGGGTCTTAGTTTTATTTAAGGTGGGTTTAGAACTAATAAAAATCATGAGACAGTTTAAAAATAAAAGACACCAAGAGAATGTTGAGTTGAGGGATTCAAAATTTGCAGGTGTTATCTATTATAATATTTTTTCCTGAGCAAGATTTTCAGGAACACTAATGTTTATGTTGATAAAAACAATTAATAATTAAGTCATGTTAATGAAGATAGTAATCTGTAGGGGAGTGAGACAGTTAAAATTCTCAGTTGTAACATTTAGTGGGGCAGAGATGGATAGCAGAACAGACAAATAAAAGATTTAGAAGAGATTTTGTTGCTTCTGCTCCACCAGGAACCAGGGACATAAACATTAAGCCATGAGAATTCAACTTTCCTCTGCTCAGTCCACACATTTTCCCCTTGAGACTTTAATATTAAAGTTGCTGCATTCTTGAAATTCTGCAAAAATATTCATGAACCTCTATGGCAACAGTAACGCTGTAGAGTCCCTGCTCTTTTCTGTACAATAGCATGTAGTAGGCTTCTTCATTTCTAGATCTTTAATAAAGCATAAATTGAAGAAGTTAAAGTAGAAAAGAAGCCAGGTGCAGTGATGAATATCTGTAATCTGCACTACTTGAAAAACTGAGGCAGGAAAGTATTAAAAGTTTAAAGTCAGCTTGGGGACATAACTCAGTGGTAAATAATTCCTGAATTAATTCCCAGTACTAAGGGAAAAATGAAAGAAGAAAGCAATCTAGAATTACTGCTGAGAAAGCAGGGTTTGAGTCTTATAGCAAGTCTAGTTTTATTTCTTCATAAGATTATCTGAAGAACTCTTATACTTAGAGGGGAAACTAAAGGGTTGATATTGAAGTTGCCATGTCAGGAACTATACTAAAAGAACATATTCATTTCCCAAAGAGAAAGTTACTGTATAATTTGTAGACAGTAGTTAGTAGACATTTGTTTCACTAATCCAGTAACATTCTATCACCGGTGTGGTGGTGTACACTTGTAATCCCAGAATTTGGGAGGCTGAGACAGGAGGATGTCATGGGTTCGAATCTAGCCTCAGCTACTTATTGACACTCTCAGAAACTTAGTGAGACCCTGTTTTCAAATAAAGTATAAAATAGGTCTGAGAGTATAGCCCGGAGGTAGAAAAGCCCTTGGGTTCCACCCCAGTACCACAAAAAATTCAAATAACAGTCTTTCAAAGCTATTCAATTATCTTTTTTTTTTTTGGTGGTACTGGGGTTCCTGGAAGCCCTTCTACCTCTGGGCTACACTCCTAGACCTATTTTTATATTTTTATTTAGAAACAGGGTCTCCTAAGCCAGCGCACGCGACTGGCTTCGAACCTGCGCGATCCTCCTGTCTCCGCCTCCCAAGCGCGGGGATGACAAGGGTGCGCCACCACGCCCGGCTCAATTATCTTTTTAAAACCAAATATTCCTATGAGACTTTCAAGTAGTGTCCATAATTTTTGTATCACTCTTTAAGAATAGTCATATCTATATCATTAGTAGAACTCAAGCACTACTAAGCAACCATCCGGAGATTATTTTTATGCAGTTTACCTAAAAATATTTACCAAGTCACTTTGTTATATGGAACCAATTCTATAATACCCTATTTGGAACTCCCAGAAAAAATATCATGAGACCAGGATCTTAGGATGGGTTATATACTGGGACAATTTATTTAGAGTTCAGTATATCCCCTTTTGTATTATTATTTCCTTTTTATAATTTCCAAGTCTTTAGTAAACCAGAAAATTTCTTAATTTGTTGATCACTCTTAACTGAGGCAAACAGATCAAGAATCCTGTAAAAATACATCAGAGGAGTGAAGACTTCATTGTAGTGATAGAAAAAGTCTAGAAGAAGGAGAAGGGAAATAGATATAAGCAAGGTAGCAGTTTAAATAATTCTATGTGTGTATGTGAAGTTATGACTGCTAGTCTCCATGACATGTAAAGAAAAATTATGTCATATAAATGAGTTTTTTAATGATCCTCCAATAGGAATCACATATAAAGATGAAGAAAGATCTGTCATATTTCATCTGATACTTATTAGTTTCATTCACATAACACACCTCATTAAAAACAAGATTAAAGTTTGTCTCTTAATCCTATTGACCATGTTCTCTTTTGTGTAGAAACTTATTAGTTTGAATAATCCCATTAACACAGTGTTGTTTTACTGTCTATGCTCTTGAAATCCTATAAAAATGCCCATACCAATGTCTTGAACTATTTTCCCTATGTTTTCTTTCAGTGGTTTTATAGTTTCAGATCTTCATGTAGGTTCCTGATTCATTAAAAGTTGTTTTTATAGGTAGTGTAAAATAGGGGCTAGTTCCATTCTTGTGCATATATATTTTACCAGCACCGTTTATGAAACAGACTATTCTCCAATTGTGCTCTTGGTGGCTTTCTTAAAAATCAGTTGGCTATAAGTATGTAGATTACTTTCTGAATTTTCTATTCTGTTTCATTGGAATACGTGTCAGTATGCAAGCCAGTATCATGCTATTTTGACTAATATAGCTTTGAAGTATGTTTTGAAGTCAGGTATTCTGATGCCTCCAGCTCATCTCTTTGCTCAGGATTGCTGAGTTTATTCTGTATCTTTTGTGGTAACATGTGAGATCTGTGACTTTTTAAAAATTATGTGAAGAATGTCTTTGGTATTTTGATTTGGTTTTTATTAAATCAGTAGAGCATTTGGGCCAATATGGACATTTAAATAGTATTCTTCTAATACACAAACATGGAATGCCATTCATTTTGGAGGGTTCTCTATAATTTTTCATTATTCTTTTATAATTTTCATTATAGATATATTTTGTTTTCTGGGCTAAATTTATTCTGAGTTATTTTGTGGTTAATAATGGGATTTTTAAATTTTTCTTTTTTTCAGCCAGTTTGATATTCATGTAGAAACTGCTAGTTTGTGTATGTTGAGTCATTGTATTTGCAACATTACTGAATTATCAGTGAAGATACAACCTACAGAATAGAAGAAAGTATTTTCAAACCATCCATCTAACAGAGGATTAATATTCATAAAATAAGAAAGTCACAGAATTCAACAGAAAAAAGAAAACAATTTGATTGTAAAAAATGGGCAAATGACCTGAAAAGACATTTTTGAAAAGAAGACATACAAATCATAAACAAGTGTATGAAAAAATACTGAACATTAGTAATAATGAGGAACATGTGAATCGAAACTGTGCTGAGACATGGTTCACCACAGTTAGAATAACTTTCCTCAAAAAAAGGGGATCAATAAGCACTGAGGAAAATTCAGAGTAAAAGAAACTCTTATACATTGTTGGTAGATATTTAAAATTATTCCATCCATTATGGAAAATAATATTGAGCTTCCCCAAAAAAGCTGAAAATCAAATTACCATATGATTTAGTTATGCTATTTCAGTATAAATCCAAGTGATTATATCAAAGAGATATCTGCATAAAATAGAGTTATCTAAAGGTTGGAAAGCATGTGAGGCAAGGAGATACATTTTGGATAATGGTATCAAAGTGCAGTTCAATGTAGAAATTATTTTCAACGTTCTATAGTACAATGTGGCAACTAAAATCTAAAATAATTTATTATAAGTTTTAAAATAACTAGACAAGAGCTTGGCAATTCCCAACACAGAAATAATATATGAAAATTTTAAAATGCTAATTATCTTGATTTTATTATTATACATTATATACATGTATACTATTTTTATATTCTGCTCCTTGAACAATTACAAATTTTACATGTCAAAAATCAATGGGAAACACAAGTTTTTGCATCTTCTGAAGAAACTTTTAATGTATCTACTCAGGGTATAAATAGTTTTTTATTTTAACACAGGGGTAGAAATTAACAGTTCCTTCAAGTAATAGAAAAATGGAGTAGTAAGATTGAAAGTATTGTAATAAATTTAGGTATGTGATGTGCTAATGGAAATTAATAAGATTTCCTAAGAGATTAATTCTATATACTGAGAAATAAATACTTTAAACAAAGTCCTTTCAGTATTAGGGGCCATGAAACTGAAAGGACACCCTAATTTAAAACACGGCCATTAGAATTTTCCACTAGTTTCATTGATGTGGCTTTTGCCACTAGGTGAAGACAGAGACTGTAGCAGTCCAAGTGGGAGGTCTTTGAAGGGCCAAGTTTAACTGACTAAGGTCTCATGTTTAAGTTCTTAGGGAAATGTTATGGTGAAAGTGGTTTGGATAGAGAAATGAGAAATTTCAAAAATTATGGAAACTGATCTCAGTAGTAAATGTGACACAATAATTCTTTTTTTAATAAGACAGTTGAGCATTTTAATAGAAATATTAAAATAATCATTACATCTCCTCATTGCTGAAGCCATGATATATACTTTTTGTAGTCAAAGTAACTTTTTATCATGCAAAAATGTATTTTGTTATTACATTCATAAGTATAGATTATATTTCAAAATAAGTTTATATAGACTTCAAAAGGAATAGGCTCAAAGAGAAAGTAAAATTTATGTAAATATTATTAGTTACTTAGTATGCTGCTGCCATAGTCATATTCACAGTTTCACAAACTAAAAAAATTAAACTTTAAACTCATATCTGAAATAGATGCATTTTCATTAATAACAACAATTATTGTAATCATCTCTTAACTACTAACTTAGAAATGTTTTGAAGCATAGAAATTTTGAAGGGTTTATAATCTAGCAGGAGTGAATTGGCATAGGCACCGATAATGAACTTAACTTTGATGAAATTCTAACTTCTCTTTGGAAGATTTATATCTTTTAGTTAAAATAGAAAGTCCTTGAAGCATGTGAAATGTAAGAGTATCTAATAAATCCTACCATACTGGCAATTTTTCTAGGAGATTGCAAGAAACTGCATACTATTTAGATTCAAAGGGATACTGATAAAGAAGCAGAATACAAATCTGCCACCATAAAATATACAGCTGCAAGAAGTCACCAAATATAAAGTGAAATGTGTGTGTGCAATTCTAAGGAAACATAAGGTTACATTTTATATCTCTAAAACATTGAACAAATCTCTGAAATGTAGAATTTAAGGATTGCTAAAAATTTATTTTGAAGCTGGTCATGGTGGCACTTGCTATTAAATTCTTGAACACACTAGATAACTAAGGCTTCAGTAATAAACTTTACATCAAGATCTGGAGGGCAGACACAGGCATAGAGTTGAGATTTGTTCAGCTGAAGCAGGAACTACTAAATTCACTAATTACTAGGAACTCTTAAATCAGAATTAAGATGAATATCTGGGCTGTATTCCTATTATTATTAGAGTGAAAGGGAGAAAGCCCTAGGATTTACATCCATGTAAGTCATAATTTTATTATGATGAAAGTCTGAGACTGTTTCCCTGGTGAATCTGAAAGGGGAAGAGTAATGTTTATGAAATACACTGGGAGTATCCTTCACAACAAGGACAAGCAAAATCCTTTACCATAATTTTATCCCAGTTGGAGAAAGGCCATTCTTCTCATGCCAACCAGGCTTCTCCAGGTTTTCTGTTTTACCAGTCAGATAATTTAAAGTTCTACAAGTGTCAATAGGGTTAGTACTTCAAGAAAATGGACCCAGAAGACTAGCGCCAAGGAAGAATAATGGGGAAAGGCAAGAAGAAGAAAAATGATAATCCACTGGAGAAATAATTGTGAGTCTCAGTACAGGCACATTAAATATATTATAGAGAATTTATGTCTTCAACCTCTTTGCACACCATGAAACACTTCAATATAATAACAATGGATTATAGTTGAATGAACTGTGAGACATCAGTTGTCTGTGAGTGATTAAGGGAGCCCAACATTAAATAGGGAAGCAAAAACAAAAACCCTAAAAGAATTTAATATTTCTAGTACCTTTAGCTAGAACAAACCTTACAGTCAACTCCCAGTCACATTATCATAAATCTCACTCTAAAAGTTTATTTTTTTTATTTTTTCTACCAGGTACATTTCAACAAAAAAATATAGTGCATATCATATGACAAGAAAACAGTATTAAGAGACAAGCAATTAATAGAACTCATTATTATAAGACAAATTTTGTAATTGTCAACAGGGAAGTTTAAGTATGACTAGTATATTAAGGTTCTTTGATAGAAAACAAACACCATGCAAGAGCTGATGGGTTATATCACTTAAAGAACAAAAGAAAATGATATGGATAAAAAAAACTATAACAAAGGAAAAATGTTTTCCACAGGATTTGCATTAAACTTAGCTGAGGAATGAATCAACAATTTTGAAGATAGGACAATGAAGATTTCACAAACTATAATTTAAATAGAAAATAAGGGTCTGGTGTTCAATTAAAAAAAGAATTTTTAACCCAAAAATATAAGAATTGTTGAATTTTAGAGGAGAAGGGTATTGATAAGATGGAGGAGAAAAGGAAGGACAGGAGATGGAGGTAAAGCAAGAGGATACAATCAAACCATGATATATACATAAATGAAAATGTCACACTGAAAACTATTAACTTGCACAAATAATATGCATCATAACAATAAAAAGGAATTTTAGTAAGTTATAACATAATTCAAATACTGGAATGAGAAGAGAATATGAAATAATCTTTGAAGTAACAATGACCAAGAACTTTTAAAATTAATGACAGACACCAAGCTACAGATTTAGGAAGCTCAGAGACCACAAAATATTTTAAAATTAAGACAAAATAGTAACAATAAAATTAAAGCATAGTGTACTCAACCCACAGAAAACCAAAAATATATATTGAAAGAAGCCAGAGAAAAGCCTTATCTCTAGAGGAACAAGAATAAGAATCACAGTGGACTTCTCACTGGAATTCATGATAGTAGTAAGAGAGGATATTTACATACTTAAATGTGTTGGCAGCTATTTACCCGAATTTTTATAACAAGTGAAATGGAACAAATTTGAAATACACAAACTAAGACTCACAGAATGAGAAATAGAAAAATTGAATATTTATATACCTATTAATGAAATTGCATTAACATTTAAGGACATTTCATAAAGAAAATGCCAGGCCCAGTTTTACTGGAGGATGTTACCATTCAGGAAAAAAAAAATATATAATTTCTCCATCTTACTTCCAGAACATAAAAGCAGAGGGAATATTTTCTAACTTATTTATTTCATCAAACCATTATTATGCAATAAAATAATCAGATCAACAGTATGATATAAGAAATCTACAGACCAATATGTCAAATTAACACTGACATAAAATTCTTACCAAAATATTAGCAGATGGTATTCAAGACTGTATACAAAAATTATACACCAAACCCCCAATGGGAGCTTTCTCAGATTTGAAAGTCTGTTTCAACATTCAAAAATCAACCTAATCAACAACCTACAAAAAAGAAGTCATATAACCTAATCAACAGATACAGGAAAAAGTGTTTGGTGAAATGCAATACACATGTTGATGATAAAAAAAAAATTCTCAGCAGAAGAGCAATTCAGGGAAATTTCTTTTACTTGATAAAGTATATCTTCAAAAATCTTTACAGCTAATATACAAGGTGGGATACTGTATGCTAATTTCAAGAATAAGAGAAGATGTCCTCTTGCATCATTCTTAGGAATCATCACACATGAAGTCTTAGCTAGTGTAATAAAAACAGGAATACATATTGAAGTAGAAGAAATTATCCCATCTTTATTCCTAGTAACACTGTCTTTGAACAAATATCTCCAAGACTATGAAAGAAAAACCTCCTACAACTCATAAATGAATATAGCAAAGCTAAAAGATACAAGATTAATATACAGAAGCCAATTGTTTTTCACAACAAAAATGAACAACAACTTGAATGTGAAAAAAATTATAACACACACAAACACCCTTAAACATAGGCTGGGTATGATATCACACACTTGTAATCCCATCTACTCAGGAAGCTAAAAAACAAAAAAAAAAAAATAGAATCACAATTTCAAGGCCAGCCTTGGAAACTTAGTGAGACCCTGTCTCAAAATATAAAATAAAAAGGAGCTAGGGATGTAACTCAATGGTAGAGTACCCTGCTTTCAATCACTAGCATTAAAAAAAATAAAATCCTAAGATAAAATCTAAAAAAACAAGTATAAAATCTATATGTCAATACACAGAAAAAATATAGTTTTATAAAAGTAACTAAAGAAAATCTAAATGAATAAATGTTCTTTATTTATGGATGAGAAGACTCAATATTATGTAGTTTTAGTTCTAAATTTGATCCATAGGTTCAATGCAATCCTATTTGTAAATATTTTTTATTGATGTGTTTTAGTCATACATCTTAATGGGGTACAAAATGGTAGAGGCCCACACAACTCATTTAACCCTTTCCCAGTTCCCACACAATTTCCTCCCCCTCCTTCCTTCTCATGTTTGGCTTACTAGATTGACTTTGATATGTTTATGAATGTACATCATGTACACTAAAAAATTTCTCTCTTCTCTCCTATCCCCTCAGTAAAGTCACCTTATTTGCTCACCTATTGTTTCTCATTCATCATCTAGATTTCCTCTATGAAACTGTTTT
Organism: Muscardinus avellanarius; assembly: GCF_963383645.1. NCBI lineage: Eukaryota > Metazoa > Chordata > Mammalia > Rodentia > Gliridae > Muscardinus > Muscardinus avellanarius. Next base: position 164,615,991 of record NC_137788.1, read on the forward strand.
CTCCCTAACTTCCACATAGTAGAGAAAGCAACTGATTTTTTACTTTTTGTTACTGATTTATCTCACTTAGCATAATTTTCTCCAATTTTATCCATTTCCCTGTAAATGATGTAATTTTTGTTCTTTATGGCTGAGTAAACATATCCCATTTTGTAGTAATTCATCTTTTTATAAATATTGACTAATTTTAAAGTTTACAAAGGTTTAAAAAGGTCCAGGAATAGCCAGTATAATATTGAAATAGAACAAAGTTAGAGAATTTATACTATTTAATTTCAAGGCTTTTATTATAAAGCTACAAGCATCAAGATACCTTAGCACTTGAAAATTAGACACATAAATCATTACTACAGAGATCCCAGAAATAGACACACATAAATAAAGCTAACTCTTTTATGATAGGGACATAAAAGCAATACAATGCATATAGGATAGTCTTTTCAATAGATGGTGCTGGAATGAGGATATGCACAGATACAAAACTGTAAACCTAGATGTACGCTCTACATATTTAATTCAAATTAACTCAAAATGAATTATAGAACTAAATATGAAATACAAAATTTTAAAACCTCTAAAAGAAAACATAAGAAAAAATCTATGTGACTTTGGGTTTGATAATAAATGTTTAGATATAAAAAACATACCATAAGAAAAAAAGAAGAGTTGTGCTTAAGTCAAAGGTCATATCTGTAAAAAGATATCTTCAAATACATGAAAAATAATTTACTTGTTGAAATTTTTTCTTTGAACTTTTATTACTTTCATTCCACAACAAATCTTGGAAGTGACCTGTCCATAAATTTATGATTCACTATGTAAACAACTGGGATTTTATTTTTATTGGTGCATTGTAGTCATACAGTGGGATACAAGGTTGTGGAGTCATACATGATCACATCACTCATTTAGCCTCCTAGGGAGGTAGATGCAAATTAATCAATCAGGTACCAGTGTACACATAGTTGAATGGATAAAATCTAAATATCTGATAATTTTAATTGCTGGTGAGAAGGTAAGAAATATTCATTGGTGGTAGGGAAGACAAAATGGTATAGCCACGTTTAAAAATTCTAAGTTTCAATATGATCCATATAAAAATATAAAAGAAAATTCTATTATCCAGCCACTATATTTCTATATATTTACCTAATCTTAAATATTTTCACACAAAAACAAACATGTTAAATTTAAAATATTTTTCTTCACATTTGCCCTCAACTGGAATTAAAATAACTTTCAGTAGGTGATTGGAAACATAACTTATGTCACATTCACACATGGATTTCTATTAAATAGTAAAAAAAAACCATCATGCAAAAAAATACATTGCTAAATCTCAAGTTCATATTGCTACAAGAAATAAGCCAGTCTATAAAGAATATATATAATGTGCCTCCCTATATGTGAAATTATAAAAAAAAAGCAAAACTATAGATACTAGTCATTGGCAAGGGTTCTGGTAGAGGCAAGAATTTAATTTAAAAAACACAGTTAATCTATTCTGTATATTACTATAATTATGTACACAGATACTATATATTTCTCAATATACACAGAAATTAATAGCACAGAGTAAATTTTAATGTACACTAATAATGAAAATTAATTTAGGTAGATGGAGGATACTAGATGATACAGAATGCACAGGTATATTACCAATGCATGAAACAACCTAGTGATAAGATTGTCATGGGTAGAGTGTGATTTTTACTTAAGTAACTTTGAAAATGAGTGGAATCTGTAAAACTAAAGGAAAGTGTATATAAACATTATAGTTTACTTGATGTTCATTTCCCATGAGTGTATCAGTGCAGTTTGGCATAAGGATTTAAGAATTCCAACCCTAGTTAGAATTTTTGAGATGAAGTAGATGTCTATATGGGAAATTTTATGACTTGTGTCAGGAGGAGACTTGATGTAATGAAAATAATGTTCATAAGTTTTATGCTAACATCCATTCTTGGAATGGGATGTTTGAATTATGTGCTATGCAAAACATAGCTAAGAAATTAGAAATTTAGATTAAAAAAATCAGGTAGTCATGGAGAAATCAGATAAGAGACTGTGTCAAAAGTGAAAACATTGATGAGTCGTTGCCTTTATAAGTTGCAAGATAACAAAAATAGAAAAAATTAAAACTAAATAACAAAATGAGGAATGACTATAGTATTACATAAATCAGTTTGTTTTCATCTCAATATCAAAAATATTTGCCTTAGTCTTTTGAAATACCAGACCTCAAATAATTACTAGATGTTGTTCAGAATTGCTGACAGGATCTAAAATGGCAAGAGTTCATATGCCCTTTTCTATAAGTTGTATTATCCCTCCTAAATAATTATTTTCCAGTCCTCTTGAAAGATCTACAAAAATTTCCCAAAGTGTGCCATTGTGTGTTTTCAACTTACAGTTGTACACATGTAAATGCACAATGGATGTTGCTTGAAACATTTTCTACAGTTAACTTTATTTAACTTATAAAATAGGCACAGGCAACAAGGTTGAAATTGTGAAGTTTCAGGGCCTTGGGATCCAATTATACAACTCCCTCAACAAATCAGGCTACTCCTTATGCTTTGGAACCTAATACAAGTATGGCTGAAAACATTCCTTAAACACTTATGTAGAAAGTGAATTATAAGAAATTAAATGCTAACCTCAGAAGCTAGATGATTTTCTCATTTATTTTACCACAGTTCACAGAGGAAGTTTTCTAAATCAATGTACAGATCACAATGAACATTATTGGCACTTTTATGGCACTCAAATATACTTAAGAGAAAAAGTAGGTAGATGTCAAGAATAGGTAGTTTATCACATATTGGTGGGAGTAATTCAGTTTAGGGTAAATACGGAGAATGAGAAGCCCAAATTAAACTTAAATCTGTGGCATTAGTTTTCAGCTAGTAATTATCCCCAAGGGAAACAACACACTATTTTGACTCACAAACAAATAAGAGGTGCAGCTTCGTAAAAAAGTTAACAGTCAAGCCAGGAATGGTGGTGCATGCTTGTAATCCCAGTACATGGGAGACTGAGATAGGAGGATCACAGGTTCAAGGACAGCCTCAGCTACTTAGTGAGGCCTCTGCATCTTAGTGAGATTCTGTTTCACAAGAAAGAATAGGACTGAGGGTGTAGCTTCGAGGTAGAATGCCCCTGTGTTCAACCCCTAGTACCACAATTTTTAAAAAAGCCTGTAGTCAGCATGGTAAAATGTCACAACATTTAAATAAGAAATCCCCATAAAAATTGAGGGATATGCCAGAGGTGCAATCTAACTAAGAAGGCTTATTGAGGAGAGCTTCAACACTCAGACAAAAAAATTGAAAAATTCTACAAATCAATTGGCATAAAGATGGAGTAATAAAAGAACCTCAGAGTCTGTCATGGAATAAACATACGTGTCTGGTCCTTTTTTCTATCTTCACCTTTTTTACCCTTTCTTGTGGATACTAGAGCCACCCAATCTGCAGTTTCTAATGCAGTTTCTACCCCAGAAAAACAACCAAGATGTGGGTATTTATGAACTCCTACATTCTACTTTTTATTTTTCCTCAGATTTTCTCATGCAAATTCTTTCTCGCAGGAGTACCCTCATGTCCTAATATGCTTGGTAATCTGATAAAAAGAGACCAGCTATAAAAACAAAGTATAAGATATTCTGGCTCTGAATGAAGTGATTTTTTAGCTACTGGCATACAAGATAGCTGAGTTGGTGAATATGTGCTTTCCAAAATAAAAGGGGAATATGAAACCATGGCAATCTCACTTCAGAGTAGCACAATATCCCTAAATTACAGGAAAACAATTCATCTTTATGCAACTGAGAAACAAAGTGGTTTAATTAAACTTAGAGCAAAGAAAACCTTTGGTCATGTATAAAACATATTCTCAGTTTTTAGCTCAATACAATGTATACAACCAGCAACTAAAAACTAAAAAAGAGTCATAATAAAGTTGAGACATTCAGCACATAATATTTGTATATTACCCATGAGAAAGGAAGGGGAATTTTACAAAGAATGACAGTCTGTTCATAGGTTTTCACGAGCTGAAAAAAAAAAAACTAGTTGCTTCTAAAACTGTTACATCTATTTTTGTAAAAACACTTTCATTTCCTATATACCTTTGTTGGTGAATTGTAGTTTCACACCTTAATGCAGTTCTGAGTAATAATGACATACATGCACACTGCAGTTTTTAAAATTATCTGAAATGGTGAAAGGGCTCAAGAGAAAAATAGTCCCATCACTGGAGATAAGGTGTTCATTTTTATAAGTTGGTCCTACCTACAACCATAAATTTGTTGAGAAAATAAGATATCTAAATAGCAGCACAGAAGCATCCAGGGGTGTGGAACAGTGCTGACTTAATTGGTTGAGATTGACATAGGTGCTCTGGCAGGTTCTGATGTGCAAACCAACCTTTTTGTGTGTCTACGTTCACTAAGGCAGAATCAAGCATCCTACTGGAAATAGACCTTCCCATGATAAACTGATGAAGACAATGTGAGACAAAATATTTCGAGACTAAAATATACTGATTCTAAGCTATGAGTTTTTCCAAGTGAAGGAAGAGACTTATTTATCATGATTTGTATATGTTGGCTTTGCTAAGTGTTTAAAATTTTGTGAAAAATGGATGACAATTATCCTAAGAAAAGAAATTACAATAAATGTTTCAATTGAAAAATTTAAATTCAATTGAGAAATTTTTTATTGAGAGGCAAACTAGAAATGATCACCATTTATTTGTTTGGCATATGAGGTTTGATAATATGAAGATGCACAAAAATACATTCCAGTGTACGGTCTTGGGTTTTCATTGTAAAATAACCATGTCCACTAGGCTGGGTCTGAGACAAAGATCAGAACAAAATAAAAATGAAAGACAAAATGTCTGGCCTCAATTTATATTACTAAAGATCTTTTCATATTGCCCTATTTTTACAATTATGAATTCTGTCTTTCCCCACCTCCTGTTCTGATCACATCAAAAATAAAGACCAGGTATAAGGCAATGCCAAGAGATACTACAAAAGTCTCTTCCAAAACAAATATTCTATACCTAGAATATCCTAAGAAGTGAACCAAAAGATTTCTGGAATTGATTTAAAAAATTATCAAGGTAGAAAGATATAAAATCAATCTACAAAATTCAATAGTTTTTCTATTTACCATCAATGAGTACAGTGAAATAGAAATATGGAAGACAATTCCATTCATAATAGCCTAAAAAACCAACAGCTAGAAATAAACATAACCAAGGAGGTAAAGGACCTCTACAGTGAGAACTACATAACACAAAAAACTGAAGAAAAAAATAAATGAAGAGATCTTTCATGCTCTTGGATTGGGTAAGAAGAATGCACAGCATCAAAATTGTCATTTCCCCAAAGATTTTCTGCAGAATCAATAAAATCAATATTAAAATAACAATGTAATTCTTCTCAGAGGAAATATCTTTCCTAAATTTATATGAAAAAGCAAAAATCCATAACAGCCAAAGCAATTTGCCACAATAAGAATCATACAGGAGGCATCAAAATACCTGACTTCAAACTACATACAGAGCTATAATAATAAAATCAGAGTGGCATTTGTTTAAAAACAGATACAAAGACCAATGGAATAGAGTAGAAGATTCATAAACAAATCCATACAGTTATGACTAATTTATTCTGACAAAGATAGCAAAAACATGCTGAAAAAAGACAGCCTTTTCAATAAATGGTGCTAGGAAAACTAGAAAAATGGGAATAAACTTGAACTCTTCACCCTGAACAAGAGCTAACTCAAGATGAATCAAAAACCTGAAAATTACCCCAGAGCCCAGAAACTTTGCATTTACTAGAAGACAGCATAGGACCAATGCTCCAACATTTAGATACTGGTAGAAACTTTCTCAATAAGAACTCCAAAGAATAAAAAATTTAAAAGATAATTAAAAAGTGGATTGACATTAAATTAAAAGGCTTCTGTGAGCCGGGTGTGGCGGCCCACGCTTGTAATCCCCGCGCTTGGGAGGCAGAGACAGGAGGATCACACTGTTTTGGAACCAGCCTCGCTGGCTTAAGAGACCCTGTTTCCAAGTAAAAAAAATATAAAAATAGGTCTTGGAGTGTAGCTCTGACATAGAAGGGCTTCCAGGAACCCCAGTACCACCACCACCAAAAAAAAAAAAAAAGACTTCTGTGAAGCAGAGAAAACCATAAATGAGAGCCAACAGAATGGATTGATTCTCTCTCTCTCTCTCTCTCTCTCTCTCTCTCTCTCTCTCTCTCTCTCTCTCTCTCTCTCTATCCAACAGAATGGGAGACTTTTGCAAGATAATCCTCAAATAGAGGACTAATATTTAGAATATACAAAGAGTTTTAAAAACCTAACACTAAACAAATTTTTTAAAATGGGCAAGTTAACTAACAGACTTATTAAAATAATACTAATTACATAAAGATAAAAACATATTCAATATAATCAATAATTGTGGAAATGCAAATCAAAACTGCACTGAAATTCCACCTACTTCTATCCAAAATGGCAATAATAAAAATGCAAATAGTAACTATTGGTGAGGATGTGCAGAAATAAAAACTTCATACATTGTTGATTATATTGCAAATTAGTGAAGCTACTTTGGATGTCCATGTGGAAGTTCCTCAAAAGACTGAGAATGGAACTCCATCTGACCCAGCTAGTCCATGCCTTGGTATCTTCTCAAAGGTATTAAAACCAGAATATTATAGTAATGCATGCATATCTATTTGTATAACACCACAATCTACACTAGCCAAATTATAAAACCAGTGTAAGTGTCCATCGACAGATCAAAAATATGGGATATGCAAACAAATTCTACTCAATCATAAAGAACAAAATTATGCCATTTGTAGAAAGAAATTAATAGAACTGAAGGATATTATGCTAAGTAAGATTATTCACTCACAGAAAATGAAGGATCATATGTTTCTCTTCATATTTGGAAGCTAGGAAGAAATTGAGATACAAAAGGAACTCCAGAAAAAAAGAGAAGAAACCCTAGTGGAGGGTTTCTTCCTAGAGGAAGAATGGTGGAGGGAGGGGAGTTATAATAAAGGAAACACTTCAATAGACACAATGGACATATTCAAAATTATCAATGCCAATCTCAATATTACATATGGGGAAGGAGAATAAGCAGAGTGAGACCAGCAGGTGGGAGAAGTTCAGCAAGTGGTATATTCACATATGTCTCTATAGCTCTGGACATCATCATGATGTATGATTTCAAGGCAACAATAAACATAAATAAATAAATAAATAAATAAATAAATAAATAAATAAAATCCCATAAAGAAAATATAATAACAATTAATGCCACAAACTTTGCCCAGCTACTAAATAAAAGGCTGCACTATTTCTTTTTGTTTACAGGCATAGTTTTACTAAATGAAGAGCACTACTAAGCCCACAGTCCTCCTGAGACAATGGCTGTCCATAAGAAAGCCTGACACCAATTGAGCTGTATCTCACAGCACCTTGTATACATACCTTGTGTTAGTTAACTTTTGTATCATGGTTACTAAAAGAGCTGATAAGATCAAGTCATGGAGGGAAAGGTTTACTCACCTCACCATCTCTGAGGTTCAGTCTATGGCTGGCCCACCTCAAAATAGAAACATTGTGGTGACAGGGCATAGTGAAGAAAAGATGCTCAGCTAATGGCAGCCAAAAAGGATAGAAACCAGAAGGTACCAGGGACAGATAAGTTCATTGTGGTCATGCTCCACCTTCTTTACCATGACCCAACTCTGAACCTTGGTGCATTGGAGACCAGCCTTTAACATGTGAACTTTTCATGAGAAAGTTTGTATCCAAACCATAGCTCTCTACCCTTGGCCCTCAAAATTGCACTCATCTTATGAAGCATCTAGTCTATCTCCAAGGGCTCCCATATATTAACAGTTTCCACATTGATCAAAAGTCCAACCCAAAATCTTTTCAGACTCAAGGCAGACTCTAAGTTGTAAAGCATGTGTAATAAAAAATCAAGCTACAGACTTTAAATATGCTAATGGCAGAGTATACATTCTCATTCCAAAAGAGAGAAATAAGAAAAAAAGAAAGGAAACAGAGCAAAGAAAAACTTACTCAAAACCATTCAGGCCAATAGTAAGTACTATAGCTTTAGGCTCAAAATTCAGAGCATGAGGAAATGAGACATAGGACCCAAAAGTCTTGGGTTACACCCACCCATACAGTCTTGCTGGTTGCAGCATGCATGACCTTTCTCTTGGCCCAGTTTTCTCTACATCCTGCAGCACTTCTCAGGAGACATTCTATTTTCTGGGCATCTCTTTATTCCTGGGTCTCCATTTCATCTTCAGATTTATTCTCACAGCTTCATGGTTTCCCCCATTTGGGCCTTCATGTAGGGATTATGACCTCCCAGGAATTCCTCTTAAACCTTAGTGGAAGCTTCTATAAAACTTTAGTTTTGCATTTATGCAGAATCAGCAACAGGTGAACAATGCCAAGACCGCCACCAACTTGAACAAGAGTAGCCTCCACATATACATGACAGGGCTGCAGTGCCCTTTATGGTTTTTTTTTGTGGCTGAGCATGTGGAAATAGCTCCTGTGAAGACAACTTTCTAGGTACTACTGTGAGAGCAGAATGCTACCAATGTCCCTTCTCAAACAATTATCCACTCTTTCAACCAAAAGCCTGCAATAGGTAGGGTCTTTCTAATTTCTGAGGTACCTCTCAAGGCATCTTTCCTATTGTTCCCACTAGAGAAGTACTTAACTTTTATTTAGTTGTGATAATTTAGTCTTCAGCAACCACGCCTTCCTTGTCCAAAATTTGATATATTTTTGGCCAAGCTACAAATATTAAAATAATTTCTTTGTCCTTTCTGCTCCAAATTATTACAGTAAACCTTGCTAAAAGATTTCACAACACCCATGCCATTGATTGAATGCTAAACTATCTTGAAATTTCTTCCACCAGATTAATCAATCACTATTTTATTTTTTTTAAATTTTTATTGGCATATTGTCATACATCTTAAAGGAGTACAATATAGTAGAGGAATACATACATACACCACCTAATTAGCCCATCAATTTTTTTAATTCATAGAAAATTTCTGGAAATGGGCAAAATGTAGACTATTATTTTTACTAGAATGTAGAAGAAATGGCATCTAGTTAGATTCTTAATAAAGTCCTCATTACTATCCAAAATCTCACCATCTTTACTGTCCACATTCCACTTGATATTTATTTCTTTTGAAATTCCACCAGAATATCCCAGTAAGGCTTGCTTATAACACTCTAAAGCTTCTCCTGTGTGCATCTCCAATCATTTTAAAATTCCTTATGAAAATCAATATCAAAGAATACTAAAACACATGAACAGGTTATTCAAAAAAGTGATACAACATTTTGGCATCAACTTTTCTTGATACCGGAACCCAAGAACATTCTATTTCTGAGCCATATACCCAAACTTTTTTTTTTACCTTTAAAACATGGCCTAACTAAATTTCTGAGGGTCTTAATATGTTGCTCAGGCTGACCTTGAACTTGTGATCCTCTTGACTCAGCCTCAGAAGTATTGAAATTATAGGTGTGTACCACCACACCCTGCTTGTGTTATCAAATTTTATGTCAGTTAGCTTTGAGTTACTATAACTAAAATACCTGAAAAAATAACTAGCAAAACAGAATATATTTTTGGTTTCTGGTTTCAGAGGTTCAGTCCATGAAAGGCTGGATCTTAGGCAGAAACATAGCAGAAAAAGGATATGGTTAAAGAAAGCTGTACAGGTCATTTGAAGAAGACAAGGTCATAAACAGATATTGTCCTCAAGGCTCTAACCCAATGACTAAAATTCTAAAGCTATGATTGAACAATAAACTATGCTGTATTGATGATCAGAAATCAGCACATGTACTCTCTGGGGACACTTCAGAAACAAATTATAACAAAATACCTGAATAACCAAGTGTATGTCCATTGGGAACATTCATGGGGATGGTACTGTTTCTGTTTTGAGTTGATTATGAGACCTTATGTTATTTCAAAAGAAGATGAGGAAATAAGATACAGGCTCAATAGAATTTAAAAAGAACCCAGCACAGCAGAGTGTGATGGAAAAGGATTATATCACCCTGATTTCTCTAAAATAAAAATAATAGAACCAGGCATGTGGCACACACTTGTAATTCCAGCATTCAGAAGGCTGATATGGAAAGATTGCTGTTCTCAGCCAACCTCAACTACTTAGTGAGGCCCTTTGAAACTTGGTGGTACCCTGTTGCAAAATAAAAATAAAAATAGGGCTGTATTTTTTATGGATCTTGGGGTAGACCAGTACCAAAAAAAAATCATAGTAAAGACATGATAGAGGTACTGAAGGGGGAATCTCCAATGGCCCATGCCAATGTATGTGCTTTTCTATAAAAAAAATAAAATAAAACCACATCATGAGGCTCAGTACATAAAATATTAGCATAATGTTCTCTAATTTTATAGATTTTTCTACAAATGACATTTTTGTTCTTCATTGATGAATAGAATTCCATTGTGTGTATATATACCACATTTTATATACCCATTTGTCTTTTGGTGGACACCTAGTTTAGTTTTATATTTTGATGATTGTAAATTATGTTGCTATAAACAAGAATACACGTGTATCATAGTATCACGACATACTTTTTTGGAAAAATACCAACAAGTGTTATAACTGTGTCATGTAGTGGTTTCATTCCTATTTTTAAGGAACCTCCATACTGATCTTTGTAGTGATTTTACTAATTTGCAATTTGAATGACAATGTATAAGAATTCCTATTTGCCCACCTACTCACCAGCTTTTATTATTGTTTGTATTTTTGATGATTTTTATTCTAACTGGCAATAAGTGGAATATCAGAGAAGTTTTATTTGAATTTTCCTAATTGCTAATGAGGTTGAATTTTTATTGTATTTATTGGCTGATTGTATTTCTTCTTTTTTAATTTTCTTATGTGTACATTATAGTACCATTTATTGGTGAATTCTTGTACCCATTAATATATAGGATACAAGAAGGTGGCAGCATACATGCCCACATCACCCAATTAGCCCTTACCCAATTACTGTCCCATTCCCTCCCTATCCCTTCTTCTCATGTTTGGCTTAGTGATCGGCTTTGATATGTTTGTGAATGTACATAATGTACATTATAGAATTTCCCTCTTCCCCATTCCATCTCCTCAGGTCACCTCATTTGCTCATCTACAGGTTCTCCATTTTTTTTTTGCTTCCACATATTAAGGAAAGCATTCATTTTCTTAATTTTTTTTTACTGACTAATCTCACTTAGCATAATGTTCTCCATTTCCATCCATTTTTCTGTAAATGATATAATTACGTTTAAGAAATATCTACTCAATTTAATTGCACATTTTATTGGGTTGTTTGATTTTTACTTTAAATTTTTGAGTTCTTTATATATTATAGGTATTAATCCACTGTCAGTGGAATAGCTGGCAAATATTTTCTCCTATTTTATTAACAACTTTTCACACTCTTCATTGCTTCTGTGCTTCACAGAAGCCTTAAATTTAATGCAAACTCATTTGCTTGTTCTAAGTTTTACTTCTTGAACTTTGGGGGTCTTATTGAGAAAGTTTCTACCAGTTCTTATATGTTAGAAAGTTGGACCTATGCTATAATCTAGTATTAACTAAATGTTCATTCGAATTTATATGTCTTTGATCCATCTTGAGTTGCCTTTCATGCAGTACTAGAAGTAGAGTTTGTATTTCTTTTACATATAAATATCCATTTTTCCTAGCACCACTTATTGGAAGGCTATCTTTTTTTCCAGTGTTTTTTTTTGTCTTTTTTGTAAAAAAAATAAATAATTAGCTATAAGTGTAAAGGTTTGTTGTTGTATCTTCTATTCCTTTGGCCTATGTGTCTGTTTGTGTCACAACCATGCTCTTACTATTACTATAGCTCTGTAGTATAATTTAAAATCAAGTATTGTGATGCCTCCAGCATGGTTATTATTACTCAGAATTGCTTTGGTTATTCTGATTCTTTTGTTCTTCCATATAAATTTTAGGAGTATTTTTTCTAGTTTGTGAATAATGGCAATGGTATTTCCATGGGGACTGCATTGAATCTGTAGATAGCTTTTTGTAGTATAGCTATTTTGATATTTAGCTATTGACTTTTATAAGTTGATTTTGGCTCTGGAAATTTTGCTGAATTTGTTTATCAGCTCAAGAAAACTTATAGTTGGGTATTGTGTCTTCTAATTATAGGATTATTATAAGATCATTTCAGTTTTTTTATTTATGTCAGTTTAACTTCTTTCTTTGGCTGTATTGCTCTGGCTAGAATTTTAAGTACTATATTAAATAGGTTTGATATTTGTGGATATCTCTGTCTTATTCCTGATTTTATTTATTTTTATTTTTGGTGGTATTGGGGTTCCTGGATGCTGTTCTACCTCTGGGCTACACTCCCAGACCTATTTTTATTTGGAAACAGGGTCTCTTAAGCCAGTGAGGCTGGCTACGAACTTGCGCAATTTTCCTGACTCCACCTCCCAAGCATGGGGATTACAAGTGTGTGCCACCACATAAGGCTTATTCCTGATTTTAGAGAAAAAATGCCTTCAGGGGCTTCCCTGCTCAGTATGATGTTAGCTTTGGGTATATAATATATTGGCTTTATCATATAGAGGAATGTTTCTTCTAGCCATAATTTCTGCAATGTTTTTAACATTAGTGAGTGTTATATTTGTTCAAAATATTTTTTTGAATCTATCAAGATGATCATGTGAGGTTTGACACTGATTTTGTTTATGTGACCAGTTACACTTATTAACTTATATATGTCAAAATAATCTTGCATCCCTGGTATAAAGCAAACATCCCTGGAATAAAGCAAACATTGCATAGGACAAATGGGATTTCTTTGGGATCCCTTTGTCTTCTTATAGAGCCTATTTGTTCAAAAATCTCAGATTCTGAAAATCACATAATTTTGTTTTTCTTCATGGCTGAGAAAAATTCTATTTTGTAAATATCCATAGTTTTGTAATCTATTCATCTGTTGATGGACATCTTGACTGGTTCCATAGATTGGCAATTGTGAATTGTGCATCAATGAACATAGATACACATGCATTAGTTTCATAGTTTGGTTTGCATTCTTTTGGGTAGAATGTGGTATTTTCACATCATGTGTAGGTTCATGCTTTGGTTTAAAGGTAGGATGTTTTGGAATTAATGATAATCATCTATTTAATAAAATATTCATTTTAGATTGAATGCACAAATAATCCACTCATTCTCTTATTCTATCATTTTAATTTTAGTGGTACTCTCAGATATTTCTGAATCACTGGGGCAAGTGAAAAACTGGCAATTTCATAGAATACTTTGAGGCTCAGATACAGTTGTGTCATGTCTTTGCATATAACCATACGCACTGATTCCAGGATCCCACACAGACACCAAATCTGTTTATGCTCAAGTTTCTTACATAATATATACATTTACAGAAAATATAATATCTACATATAACTTATTAATATTTTTATATTATAGTATTGTATTGGGCCATATAGCTTTTCAAAGTTAGCATAACTTAATGTTTCCTTCTCATAATCATAGACCTCTGCCAAGTACTATTTAGATTTTTGGAAGTTTAGAGAATACTAATATTTTTTATTAATTTTTTATTGGTGCATTGAATTTATACATTACAATGGGGTAAAAAACTTGTGTAGGCATAAATGCATACATCATCCAGCCAGCCCCCACCCAGTCCCCACCTCACTCCCTCCCCGTTCCTCCCTTCTATGCTTGGTTTACTGGTTGACTTTGATATGAATAAGTACATCATACGCTTGAAAGCATTTCCCTCACCCTACCTCCCATCCCCACAGTTAGGTTGTCTTATTTTCTCCTCTATAGGATTTCCTTTTTCACCTGGAGTTCCTCCTATGACCCCATTCACTCTAGCTTTCACATATTAGGGAAAGCATCCGATTCCTTAATTTTTGTGACTAGCTGATCTCACTTCGCATAATGTCCTCAAGATCCATCCATTTCCCTGAAAATACTGCAATTGTATTTTTTATGGCTAAGTAAAATTCCATTGTGCACATATCCCACAGTTTTGTAATCCTTTCATCTGTTCATGGACATCTTGGCTGGTTCCATAGTTTGGCTATGGTGAATTGTGCAGCTATGAACATAGATACACATGCATTAGTTTCATAGTTTGATTTTCTTTTTTTGGGTAGATACCCAGAAGTGGTATTGCTGGATCGAATGGTAGATTTGTTACCATTCTTCTGAGGATTCTCCATATTTTTTTCCAAAGTGGTTGCACTTATTTGCAATCCCACCAACAATATTTTAGAGTTCCCTCTTCTCCACATCCTCGCCAGTATTTGTTATTGTTCATGTTTTGAATGATTGCCATTCTAATTGGAGTTAGGTGAAATCTCAGGGTAGTTTTGGTTTGCATCTCTCTGATTGCCAATGATGCTGAGCATTTTTTCATACATTTATTGGCCATTTGAATTTCTTTCATGAAGTGTCTATTTAGTTTACTTGCCCATTTTTTGATTGGATGATTTGCTTTTTTTAGTGTTGAGTTACTTGAGTTCTCTGTATATTCTATATATTAGTCTTCTATCAGAGGGGTAGATGGCAAAAATCTTCTCCCATTCTGTTGGCTCTCGATTGAGATTCTTGACAGTTTTCTTTGGTGAACAGCTCTTCAATTTTATGCAATCCCACACATTGATTTGCCTTTAGGTTTGTTGTGCCTTTGGGGTCTTGTTGAGAAAGTTTTTATCTGTGCCTGTGTGTTGCAGTGTTGGACATATGGCCTCTTCGAGGAGCCTTAAGCTCTCTAGTCTAATATCCAAGTCTTTGATCCATCTTGAATTGAATCTTGTACAGGGTGAGAAAGTGGGATTAATTTCCAATTTTCTGCATATGTTGACCAGTTTTGCCAACACCATTTGTTGAAGAGGCTATCATTTTTCCAGTGTGTGTTTTTGGCCCCTTTGTAAAAAAATCAATTGGCTGAAAGTGTGTGGACTTTTTCTGGGTCTTCTATTCTGCTCTATTGGTCTATGTATCTTTTTTGTGCCCATACCATGCTTTTTTTGTGTGTGTGTGGTACCGGGGTTCCTGGAAGACCTTCTATCTCCGGACTACACTCCCAGACATATTTTTACATTTTTATTTAGAAACAGGGTCTCCTAAGCCAGTGCGCGTGGCTGGCTTTGAACCTGTGCGATCCTCCTGTCTCTGCCTCCCAAGCGTGGGGATTACAAGCGTGCACCACCATGCCTGGCCTACCATGCTGTTTTTTATTACAATGGCTTTGTAGTATAGTTTAAAGTCAGGTATTGTGATTCCTCCTGCATGGTTTTTGTTGCTGAGAACTACTTTGGCTATTCTGGACTTTTGTTATTTCAAATAAATTTAAGGACTGATTTTTTTCTATATCTGTGAGGAATGATCTTGGTAGTTTAATGGACATTTGGTTGAATCTATAGATCAATCTTTGAAGTATGGCCATTTTGATAATATTTATTCTGCCTATCCATGAACATGGAAGATCTTTCCATCTTCTAAGATCTTTGATTTCTTTTTTCAATGTTTTATAATTTTCCTTGTAGAGATCTTTTACCTCCTTGGTTAAGTTTATTCCTAAATATTTTATTTTTTGTGGGTGATCTTGAGTGGAAGTGTTTTCTGAATTGCTTTTTCAGTGGATTTATGGTTGGTGTACAGAAAAGCTTCAGATTTATTAAGATTGATTTTGTATCCAGACACTTCTCTGAAATTGTTGATCAGTTCTATAAGCTTTTTGGTTGAGTTTATTGGGTTTTCTAAATATAGTATCATGTCATCTGAAAATAGTGAAAGTTTGTGTTCTTCTTTTCCTATTTGTACTCCTTTGATTTCCTTCTCTTGCCATATTGTTCTGGCTAGAGTCTCAAGAACTATATTGAAGAGAAGTGGTAATAATGAACATCCTTGTCTTGTTCCTGTTTTAGGGGGAATTTCTTTATTTATTTACTTATTTGTTTATTTTATTGGTGCATTATGTTCATACATCATATTGGGGTAAAGAACTTGTGTGTACAGTCATGTACACATCACTGGTTTAGCCCCCTACCCAATTTCCACCCCATTCCCTCCCCATCCCTCCTTCCCTTGCTTGGCTTAGTGGTTGACTTTGATAAGTTTAAATATTTTATGTGTTTTAGAGATTTTCCTCCTCCCCCCTCCTTTCTCCTCCTTTAGGTTGTCTTGCTTGCTCCTCTATAGGATTTTCTTTTTCATCTAGAGTTCCTCCTATGACCCATTTATCCCTAACTCTCATATACTAGGGAAAGCATCTGATTTCATATTTTTGTAACTGACTAATCTCACTTAGCATAATGTCCTCCAGTTCCATCTATTTCCCTGAAAATGATGTAATTGAGTTTTTTAAATGGCTGAGTAAAATTCTATTATGTACATATCCCACAGTATTGTAATCCATTCATCTGTTGATGGACATCTTGGCTGATTTCATAGTTTGGCTATGGTGAATTGTGCAGCTATGAACATAGATACACATGCATTAGTTTGGAAGTTTGGTATCCAGAAGTGGTATTGCTAGATCAAATGGTAAATTTGTTCCCATTCTTCTCAGGATTCTCCATACTGTTTTCCAAAGTGGTTGCACTAATTTGCAATCCCACCAACAATGTTTTAGAGTTCCTACTTCTCCACATCCTCGCCAGCATCTGTTGTTTGTGTTTTGAATGATGGCCAGTTTAGTTGGAGTTAGGTGAAATCTCAGGGTAGTTTTGATTTGCATCTCTCTGATTGCCAGTGATGTTGAGAATTTTTTCATGCATTTATTGGCCATTTGAATTTCTTCTTTTGTGAAGTGTCTATTTAGTTCACTCTCCCATTTTGTTATTGGATGCTTTGTTTTCTTAGTGTTAGTTTCTTGAGTTCTCTGTATATTCTAGATTTTAATCCTCTATCAGTGGTGTAGGTGGCAAAAATCTTCTCCCATTCTGTTGGCTCTCGATTGAGGTTATTGATAGTTTCCTTTGCTGAACAGAAGCTCTTCAGTTTCATGCAATCCCATTTATTGATTCTCCTTTTTGTAGGGGGAATTCTTGAAGTTTTTCCCCATTTAGTATGATGTTGGCTGTGGGCTTATTGTAGATTGCCTTTATGATGTTAAGATATGTTCCTTCTATTCTGATTCTCTGCAGTGCTTTTATTATAAATGAATGTTGGATTTTATCAAATGCTTTTTCAGTGTCTATTGAAATGATCATGTAATTTTTGTCTTTGATTCTGTTTATATGATGAATTACATGGATTGATTTTTGTATGTTGAAACAGCCTTGCATCCCTGGGATGAACCCTACCTGGTTGTGATGTATGATTTTATTTATGTGTTTTTGAATGCCTGTTGCTAGTATTTTGTTTAGCAGTTTTTCATCCAAATTCATCAAAGATATAGGCCTGTAGTTCTCCTTCCTTGAAGTCACAGTTCATCTCTTGCAGGTCCCTTAAACTGCCCTTCAATTTGTACTGTGCCTGTGAACATGGTATTTGTGTTAGTAGTTTTAGCTCTTTACTCAGTTTTTTTGAAGTTTCAGTGTTCTCTGTCTTTAAATACTGTTGAAGGTATATTTTATTTTAAAAATGGAGCTATAAAAATATTTGGCAATGTTTGGAGATAATTTTTGATAGGCTTATTACTACATCCCCAATTATTTTTAACTT
Organism: Muscardinus avellanarius; assembly: GCF_963383645.1. Classification (NCBI taxonomy): domain Eukaryota; kingdom Metazoa; phylum Chordata; class Mammalia; order Rodentia; family Gliridae; genus Muscardinus; species Muscardinus avellanarius. Next base: position 164,633,812 of record NC_137788.1, read on the forward strand.
TCCAAATGTCTTGACTCATTTTTCACTGAGATATTTTGTTTGCATGTATTTGATGGAAATATAAAGCTATAAATTTCCATTTTGTGTTTTTTTTGGGGGGGGCCTTACTTCTTTGTTGTCCATGATTTTAACTCAGGTTGTCAGTACAATGAAACCAAATTGATAGAATAACAGCATATTTTTCTTCCATTTTTACATCTTTAGTTGCACATCAAATCTGTGATTGATTATTCCACTTTTTTGACATGCCTGTGAGATTAACAACAATTTTCTAGGGATTTTTTTTTATTTTTAACAACTTTTTTATTGAACATAAATAGTATACATTTAAACTATATTTGGTGCCCTCTCCCCCCCGTCCCCATTTTCCCTTCCCCCCTCCCACCAATGGTTGTCCAGGTTAACCATGTCTTATTCATAATTTTACATATGTTCAGATGTAGACCCTCATTAATCAAGATTGGCCTTCCTCCTCTCCTATCTTTCCATTCAAACTTGGCTAGTATTTCCCCTCTAATGTCTGGAGTCCCACTGGTATCCTTTGTGTTTCCTAGTTTGGGCATATTAGAGGAAACATATGTATCTTCTCCTTCTGTGCTTGGCTGATCTCACTTAACATAATGTTCTCCAGGGCTTTCCATCTGCTTGCAAATGATATAATTTTGTTCTTCTTTATGGCTGAATAGAATTCCATTGTGTGTATTTCCCACAGTTTTGCTATCCATTCATCTGTTGATGGTGATCTGGGCTGGTTCCATATTTTTGCTATTACAAATTGTGCTGCTATGAACATAGGTATGCATATGTTGCTGTATTTCTCTGAATTCAACCCCTTTGGAAAGATACCGAGGAGTGGTATAGCTGGATCATATGGTGGATCTATTCCCACCTTTCTTAGGAATCTCCACACAGATCTCCATAGTGGTTGAACTAGTTTGCATTCCCACCAACAGTGTAAAAGAGTTCCTCTTTCCCCACATCCTCGCCAGCATTTGTTGTTGTTTCATTTCTTTATGCTTGCCACTCTGACTGGGGTTAGATGGAATCTCAGTGTAGTTTTTATTTGCATCTTCCTGATGGCCAGTGATGAAGAACATCTTTTCATGTATCTATTAGCCCTTTGTATCTCTTCTTTTGTGAAGTGTCTATTTAGTTCATTAGCCCATTTCTTGATTGGGTTGTTTGTTTTGCTAGTGTAGAGTTTTTTTTAGCTCTTTGTATATTCTGGATATTAGCCCCCTATCAGAATGGCGGATGGTAAAGATTCTTTCCCATTCTGTAGGCTTCCTTTTTAGGTTATTGATAGTTTCCTTTGATGAGAAGAAACTTTTTAGTTTGATGCTATCCGACTTGTTTATTCTTGCTTTAATTTCCTGAGCTTTGGGGGTTTTGTTGAGAAAGTTACTGCCTGTGCCAATATGTTGTAGTGTTGAACCTATGCTCTCCTCTACTAACTTCATAGTCTCAGGTCTAATTTCTAAGTCTTTGATCCATCTTGAGTTGATTCCTGTGTTTGGTGAGATATAGGGGTTTAGATTCATCTTTTTACAAATGGATAGCCAGTTCTCCCAGCACCACTTGTTGAAAAGGCTGTCTTTTCTCCAGTGTATGTGTTTTGCCCCTTTGTCAAAGATTAATTGACTAAAGGTGTGTGGATTTGTTTCTGTATCTTCTATTCTAATCCACTGGTCAGTATATCTGTTTTTGTGCCAGTACCATGCTGTTTTTACTACTATTGCTCTATAGTATAGTTTGAAGTCTGGGATTGTAATGCCTCCTGCATGTTTCTTATTATTGAGGATTGCTTTGACTATTCTAGGTATTTTCTTTCTCCATATGAAGTTCATGATTGATTTTTCTAGATCTCTGAAGAATGTCACTGGTATTTTAATGGGAATTGCATTAAACCTATAGATCAGTTTTGGCAGAATGGCCATTTTGATGATATTTATTCTGCCTATCCATGAGCACGGGAGATCTTTCCATCTTCCAAGGTCTTCTTCAATTTCTTTCTTTAATGTTTTATAGTTTTTGTTGTAGAGATCTTTTACATCTTGGGTTAGGTTTATTCCTAGGTATTTTATTGGTTTTGAGGTTATAGGGAATGGAATTGTTTTCTTTGTTTCTTTCATTGTGGATTCGTTGTTGGCATAAAGAAAAGCCACTGATTTCTTTAGGTTGATCTTGTAACCTGCGACTTTGATGAATTTGTCAATCAGCTCCAGAAGTCTTTTGGTTGAGTTCTTTGAGTCTTCCAGATAAAGGATCATGTCATCTGCGAATAAGGATAATTTTAATTCCTCTCTTCCTATGTGAATTCCTTTGATTTCCTTCTCTTGTTTGATTGCTGCAGCAAGAGTCTCAAGGACTATATTGAAAAGGAGTGGTGATAGTGGGCATCCTTGTCTTGTTCCTGACTGTAGCGGAAATTCTTGCAGTTTTTCCCCATTCAATATAATGTTGGCTTTGGGTTTGCAGTATATTGCCTTAATGATGTTGAAGTACTTTCCTTCTATCCCAATTTTTTGCAGTGTTTTTAACATAAATGGGTGTTGGATTTTGTCGAATGCTTTTTCAGCATCTATCGCTATGATGATGTGGTTTTTGTTCTTGGCTCTACTTATGTGGTGAATAGCATGTATTGATTTGCGTATGTTGAACCAGCCTTGTTTTTCTGGGATGAAACCGACTTGGTCATAATGTATTATTTTCTTGATATAGTTTTGAATGTGTATAGCTAATATTTTGTTTAAAATTTTTGCATCTATGTTCATTAAGGATATTGGTCTGTAGTTTTCCTTTCTTTTGGTATCTTTATTTGGTTTGGGGATTAATGTGATACTGGCCTCATAGAAGGAATTTGGGAGAGTTCCATCTCTTTCAACTTCCCGGAACATATTGTGTAGTATTGGTATTAGTTGTTCACTGAAGGTTTTGTAGAATTCTGCTGGAAACCCATCTGGGCCTGGGCTTTTCTTTGGTGGAAGAATTTTTATTGCCGTTTCTATTTCTTTTATTGTTATTGGTTGGTTTAAGCTTGCTATGTCCTCTGGGCTGAGTGTAGGAAGGTTAACTGTGCTTAGAAATTTATCAATTTCTTCCAGGTTTTCAAGTCTATTGGAGTATAAATTTTTAAAGTAGTTTCTGATAATCTTTTTAATTTCTTCACTATCTGTGGTGATATCTCCTTTTTCATTTCTAATTTTCATAATTTGAGTTGATTCTCTTTTTCTTTTGATTAGGTTGGCCAGGGGTTTATCAATTCTATTAATCTTTTCAAAGAACCAACTTTTTGTTTTATTGATTCTTCAAATTGCTTTTTTTGTTCTCTGTTTCATTTATTTCTGCTCTAAATGATTTCTTGCCTTCTGCTGGCTTTGGGAATAGACTGTTGCAGAATTTCTAGATCCTTGAGTTGTGTCATTAGGTTCTTTACTTGGTGGTTCTCCGTCCTTTTTATGTGGGCACTCAATGCAATAAACTTTCCTCTTAGTACTGCCTTCATGGTGTCCCATAGATTTTGGTAGGTTGTGTCTCTGTTTTCGTTTGTTTCCATAAATTTCTTTATTTCTTCCCCAATTTCTGCTCTTACCCATTCGTCATTCAATAGTGTATCATTCATTCTCCATGAATTTGAGTACTTTCTTTCGAGTTTCCTGTTGTTGATTTCTACTTTTATTCCATTGTGGTCTGAAAAGATGCAAGGAATTATATAACATTTTTTGAATTTGCTGGTATTTTCTTTGTGTCCCAGGATGTGATCTATTTTGGAGAAGGTTCCATGGGCTGCTGAGAAGAAAGTGTATTCTGTAGTTCCTGGTTGAAATAATCTGAAAATGTCTATTAGGTCCATTTGGTTTATGGTTTCCTTTAGTTCTATAGTGTCTTTACTCATCTTTTGCCTTGAATATTGATCCAGTGGTGTGAGAGGCGTATTAAAGTCTCCCAGAATTATTGTATTTGGGTCTACTTGGGATCTTATGTCCAGAAGGGTTTGTTTTACAAATGTGGTTGCGCCCACATTTGGAGCATAAATATTTACTATCATTATATCTTCTTGGTTTATTGTTCCTTTTAATAAAAGGAAGTGTCCTGATTTGTCTCTTTTGATGTGTTTTAGTTTAAAGTCTGTTTTGTTGGATATCAGGGTTGCTACCCCTGCTCTTTTTTGGTCACTGGTGGCATGGTATATCTTTTTCCATCCTTTCACCTTCAGCCTGTGAATGTCTTTGGCTGTGAGGTGAGTTTCTTGCAGACAGCATATATTTGGATTATGTTTCCTAATCCACATTGCCAGTCTATGTCTTTTGATTGGTGAGTTAAGTCCTTTGACATTAAGAGATATTATTGAAATATGATTTTTGTTTTCTGCCATTTTGTGTTCTGTCTACTCTTGGGTGGTGTGATCTTTCTTCTTTACTTAAATGGCCCACTTATTAACTTCCTCTCTTCTCTGATTCTGAAGTCTGCTTCTTTTTTCTTCCTTATGGTTTATTTCTTTAAGAATTTTCTCGAGTGTTGGCTTTGAATTCATGAATTTTTTGAGACTCTGTTTATCTTGAAAGACTTTGGTTTCACCATTGATCTTGAATAGTAGTTTTCCTGGATAGATTAGTTTGGGTTGAAAGTTATTTTCTTCCAGGTTCTGAATCACGTCGTACCAGTCTCTCCTAGCATTCCTGACCTGGGTTGTATAGTCTGGGGTGATTCTTATTGTTTTGCCTCTATATGTTACCCATCCTTTTGTTCTCACTGCTTTTAAGATTCCTTCCTTAGCGTCTATATTGGTCATTTTGGTTATTATGTGGCGTGGAGTGGTTTTTCTTTGGTCCTGTCTCAGTGGAGTTCTGTATGCCTCCTGGACTTGAAGGTCCAAGTCTCTTTCCATATTTGGAAAATTCTCTGAGATTATTTCCTTGAAGATATTACAGATGCCCTTGGTCTGTACCTCTATCCCTTCCTCAATGCCTATTATCCGTAAATTAGGACGCTTCATATTATCCCATAATTGCTGGATGTTTAGGTTTTGTTGCTGTAAAGATTTCTGTATATCGCTGACTGTGTTTTTGGTTTGAGATGTACTGTCTTCTAATATTGATATTCTGTTTTCCATTTCATCTAATCTTCCAGAATTTCTTTCTATTGCTGTCTTCATTTCACTTATTGCCTCTTTCATTTCATTCCAGACCTCTTTCTGATTCTTTTTTAGTGTTTCTAGTTCACCTTTAACCTCCTCTATACTTGTTTTAAATCCTTTCATCATATTGAACATCAAGATTCTGAACTCCCCTTCTTGCATTTCTAGTAGGTCAGTATTCGTGATTTCTGCTGTCTCTTCATAGTTCCTGGTTCTCATATTTATAGTGTTCTCTGTCCTGTTTTTCTGATTTCTACCCATCGTTCATGAGTATTATGCTTAATCTAATCTTAATATTAGGAAATTAGGGGTATTGGCAAGTCAGCAGAGCCTTTCCAGTGTTGAGGGTGGGTGATGTGGGAGGAGCTGGGGTGATTGGTAAAGGAGTTGGATTAGGTAGAAGATATGTTTAGGTTGAGAAAGACTTTAAGTATGATAAGGTTATATCTTGATAGGAATGAGAGTTAACTAGTAGGACTCTTGTTGTTAGTAGAGTAATTATGGATATAAGAAATACTTTGAGTATTAAACCAGGAGGTATATTATGGGGAAAAGTTTTTGGGGAAAAACATATGTAGGTTAGTGTGGTAAGGTTTGTAAATAGGGGTGATGGGAGGAGCAGAAAAACATAAAAAAAAATCCACACAAGATACCAAGACTATTGTGTAATTCAAGAAAAAGAAAGGAAAACCCAGTCAAAGGAGGCGAATGAAAAAAAGGAGGGAAAGAGGAAGAAAGAGGAAAAGAGAACAAGAGTAAAATAAAAGGAGCTATCCGCTGTGTGATATCAGAAAATAAGGTAAACTATCCAATATATATATATATATATATATATATATATATATATATATATATATATATATATATACAAGTTAAAGTAAAAGAAGTGTGGGTTAAGAAAAAAAACATAAAATAGCAATATCCATACCAAAACAAAAGCACTGTAAAAGCAAAATAAAACAGAACATCCACATTAAAGGTAAAACAGACAGTCCTCCTTATTTACGCATATAGGGTCAGGTCCATATATTATGTGCATATCTGATTGCTTTGGTAGCTTTCAGAATACCATCCAATGTCTCTTAGTTTTCTTTGTACTCTATTTTTATCTTCTTACGTCACTCTGGGTGTTTGGACACCTTTCTCTCCTTTAGCTGCTTTAGGTTTATGTGTCTGGATGTCTGGTTTCACTGTTATTTGATTCTGTACAATTCACAGGTTCTGCAAAATTCTAACCTGTGGTCAGCACCTCTGCACTCACCACCCTAGCCTCTAGCCTGTGCTTCCCTAGAGCAAGGGTGGAGGATGACCAAAGTATTATTGGAACCTCCCCCTGAGGTCCTGTGCAGATATTGTGGCCCGATGGATTTTCCTGTGTCTCTGGAAATTCCAGCTGGGCTAGCCGGTGTGGTCCCAAGGTGTACCCTGGGCAAAGGGATGCTGGTTCCTGGATGCCCACACACACTGCCAGAGCTCTGCCTATTCAGAGAGTGCAGGCTAGGTGTGTTGCTTTTACTGGACCCAGGTGTGAGTGGATGCAGCTGCCTATTGCTGCTGGTATGCTCTTCCAAGGTGTATTGAGCTGTGTTCTCGCTTAGAACTAAGCATCTGGCTACCAGGTGGGTGGGAACACCCAGCGGTGGGCCAGGGGTGCAGGATAGGTGCTCACGGGTCCAGGTGCACAGGCAGTGCGTGGTGGCCAGCAATGGTCTCTGCCTCCCACGGGACGTAGAAGCTGGGGGTGCCCCAAGGAGATTTCCGGGTCACACAGGGCTTTCGCAGCCTGGAAGGCAGGCTCTGGCAAGGTGGCAGGGGTTAGAAACACAGGCAGGCTCCGATTTAGGGGTGGCAGTGGCGCAGGCACTGACTATTTTCAGGGGACCAGGGCGCAGACAAGGTGTGCGAGGAGAGTGCTGGGTTCTGAGGCTTGGGCCAGTGCTGGGGTTTGGAACTGCGGTGCACACTAGGACCCACACTTTCCCTGGGCGTGCTCAGGTACCTGACTTCCTTGGTTCAGGCTTCTGTTGGAGACTTTGTGTTGTGATCCAGTCGCTAGTGAGCACACAGAATTCTGATGTGTATGCTGCTCGCTGCTTAAGATGAGTTCCTAGGTGTGTTTTCAGTCCCGAATTATCTTGCCACGGTAATTTCAGGCAGGCAGCCACGCAAGCAGTCACGCAAGCAGCCCGCCGCCGCCGCCGCCGCCGCCGGGCATTCCGATAGTATCTGCAGCAGGTCCGGTGTCCGATCTTTGTTCTTCTTCTTCTTAAAGTTCAGGGTTCTGCTGAGGTACCTGGATCTGTTTTGGTTCCTGGTATGTATTTATTTTGTTGATTAAGACACTGCTTTCTAAGTATTTGAACTTTATTTGCTTCAGCTACTGAGAAGTGCTGTGTCCCTCAGTCACCATTTTGAAAAAGAAAAAAAAAGGGGGGGGAAACAGAGTCTATCTAGGTTAATGAGAGTCTCATTATTTCCTGAGTCTATATCCTTTAGCCTTTAATTCTTTTATCTCAGTCTGTCAAATACTGGGATTACAGATGTTTGCTGCTATATCTATCAACAACTTTCTAAGTATTTTTTAAAATTTTTAACAAATAATAATTATTGTTATTACTATGATGAAAAAAGAAAGTTAATATTTTACTTGAGGCACTTACTTCTCTATATATAACCTATTTTCTTATTTTAGATTAGTGTAGTTTGCTCTTGCAAATAATAGTATATTAAAAAGCACTAATATTGCCGGGCGTGATGGCACACACTTGTAATCCCCATGCTTGGGAGGCAGAGACAGGAGGATCGCTCAGGTTCAAAGCCAGCTGCACTGGCTTAAGAGACCCTGTTTCCAAATAAAAATATAAAAATAGGTTTGGGAGTGTAGCTTGGAGGTAGAAGGGCTTCCAGGAACCCCAGTATGACCAAAAAAAAAAACACTAAGATGATTTTAGAAAGTCAGCCAGATCAGGAAAACAACAAAAGCATTATATTACTGGGAGAGTTTGCACAGCTTCCAAAAGGATTTTTGAACAATATTCATAAGGACTGAGTTCAGAAAAACCCAGGTAGTTGAGGCCATTTGAAGGCTAATGAAGGTAAGAATGGATGAAATAGAATTGGCTAGACTGGGTAGAGATTGAGTTAAAATATATTATTCCTAGTCAGATAAAACAAAACAGTGAACAGTATAAACAATCCTACAGTCCTATATACCTTCCCTGGATAGAGACTACAAATCAATCAGATGAAGGGAGTAATATGTTATATATAACTTTCATGTAGATATTTTTTAAAAATTTTTACTGGTATATTGTAGTCATACATCTTGATGGGATAAAAGATGGTGGGGACATACATGCTCACATCACTCAGTAGGCCCATACTCAAGTCTTGGCCCATTCCCTCCCCTCCTCCTTCCCTTATTTGGCTTAGTGATTGACTGATATGTTGGTTTTAGTACATCATGCATCATGTGCTTTAGAGAGTTTCCATAGATCTTAACATGTTTTAATAATCTTTATTTTAATGGGGTACTGAAATTATAATCATAGTGAAGTTCAATGTGTTAAATATATGAGAGAGAGAGACACACAGATACACACACACACACACACACACACACACACACACACACACGCAGCTCTTTGTGTTCTTTTGTCCACATTCACACTGTTTCCCTTCAACCTTCCCATAGGAATTAGTGAGGTTGGTAATAATATTTTCATATATTTACATATATTATTTGAACACTTTCTTTCACCAAACCTAACTCCATTAAAAGATATAAGCCAGTTTCACTATTAACTTATGACTGATTTTTTCTATAATGTTGAATTAACATATAAGCATGGACAATTTACTTGACCCACTGCAGTATCACTTCATGTATTACTATATTCAGAAGGGTCCTGGCAAACTTCTAGAATTGCCAGCTGCACCAAAGCCAAACCACAAATCTACCTTGTCTGTTATTTGATATTAGCTTGATGTTGGTGACAAAATGTTAGGAAAGTTAGTATGATGGGAAGGAGCCTTATTTACTGCTATTTGGCTTGTCTGTATTGAGGAATAAGCACAAGTATCTGATGATGCTAAGAAGCATCTGAGTGGCTGGCTATCTGATATAATATTAAGACCTTCAGAACTGGATCAGTTGGTGAACTAATTTCTTAAGGAATTCACAATACCATTGTCATGTGTCTTTTAGGGTTTTTTATATTTACATCCCATGGTATTTTTTACTAAATCTTTATAGGTTGAATATAAATTTAGAATGTCTTTTTTGTGTTTATGTGTGATACTGAGGATTGAAAACCCAGGGACATTCTACCTCTAAACAATACCCCAAGAACTTTTTAAATTTGAGACAGAATCTTGCTAGGCTGCTGAGAATCATGCTAAGTTGCTGAAGCTAGCCTGAACCATGCAATTCTCCCATCTCAGTCTTCAAAGTACTAGAATTCCAGGGTGCACCACCATGCCTAGAATATCACTTATCCAGTAAGTGCTTTTTCTCTGGATAGCTTCATAGAGAGTGTTAATTGCTATTTTCAGAAGAATCCAGGGAGGAAACTGAATAAATGAAGTGACTAAAAGGTAACAAAGAAGTCAAACAACTACAATATTTATGAAAAGGACTAGAAATGCTGAGATACCTGAATGATAAATTGCCATTAAAATTATAAAGAAACCAAAAGTTGTGATTTGTTTTTAATTAACTAGGTAGAATTTTTTTCATTTTCATTTGTTTTCTTTGATATTTTGCTGCAGGTTAAAAGTAAGAACAAATCACTGACTTCTTGGAAAAGAGGTAAGAAGGAACCCTTATGCCTTTAAGTTTCTTGTGTATTCTGTGGTCAGGGATGTCAGAACTTCAAGATCTTTAAGCTCTGAGGCTCAAGGAATCTTTTTATTATCCAGTTTTCCATGACTTCTTCATGATGGTTGGAAGAATTTCATTATTATTTCTTCTCTTTTGAAAGATATTTTGAAGTAACATAAATAATTTTTAGAGTCATTGACATTTATTGTCATTTTATGCTTTGTGAAAATAATTTTGTGCAAAATATAAATGTTTTAAATATTGATTTTTAATCTTTATCTGGTACATTTGGAAATTTGCTGCCTCTATTCTTATAATATAGTTACATTTTCTTTTTAATCTAATTAACTTTTTAATTTCAGTTAATTTTATTTTTGATGGTGGTACTGGGGTTCATGAAAACACTTTTACCTCCGGGCTACACTCCCAGACTCATTTTCATATTTTTTTTCCTTTGGAAATGAGGTCTCTTAAGAAAGCATGGCTGACTTTGAACCTGCGTGATCCTCCTGTCTCTGCCTCCCAAATGTGGGGATTACAAGTGTGCGCCACCATGTCCAGCTAATTTTAGTTAATTTAAAGTTTTTAAATTTCCCCCAACATTTTATATAAATTTTATCTAATATATCTAATTATCTAGTATTATTAGAGCAATCTGGTGCCAAACATTTTTACATAAGTTCCATTATTCAGGCACTAAAAAAATGTGTACCATGTTTACTATTCTTTGCTCATAATGCAGCAGCTAAACCTACAGAAAATAAGCCTGGCTACAGAAATGCTTATTTGTCAAGAGGGCACGTGTCTGGGTCGATGATGAGAAAACTTGGCTGAGGGCTATGATTACTAATTACAGATGTCAATCTGAGATCTAGACGTGTGGCCCTCTAACAAGACAAGTAGGATTCTCCAAGTCTGGCTTTACCTGATGACCCCTCAGTGACAACCACTGTGGGCATGTCTTTTCTTTGTCTCATAATAAACATGAACATCCTTTTTATGAGGCAATACACACCTTTAATATGTTTAATGACTCAAGACTTGCTTTGTTTGCTTAGTTTGAATAGTGACTCTTACAGACTGGTATATAGAAAGTATGTTCTTCAGTAACAAATGAGTAAATTAAAAATGAATGAATTAAGAAAGAGGCTGTAAACTGTGATATATATTGGAAGTCCCATTAACATTACTAAACAGAAAAAAACATTGTCTATACTGATGACCCTGGAACCTATATTAGTGCTTCATTAATCTTACTGTTGAGCATTTTCTAAGAATGTTCTTTTGATATCTTTCTACCATGTCTTGCTGAGATAGAAGAGCTAGACTCTTGCCCTCCACACCAGAGGAGAAAGGTAAGTAGCCACACAAGTGTCCTTTGAAATTTTTATAACATATGCTCTGTGCCACGTGCTAGGGTCTCTGTATTTATCTTTCCAGAGGCTTATTTGTAAATATTATCAAGATATATCATTTGCCACATTAAGACCCTCCACCAAGGTCACTTATGTTATAAAATAACCATTTTATTTTCTTTTTATTTGTGTCCTGGTTTTATGAAAATATGTAGAATTGAAAATTTTCTGATGCAAGGCATGGTGGTACATGTTTATAATCCAAGTAGTTGGGTGGCTAAGAGAAAAGAATTGAAAGTTTACAGCTAGCCTCAGCTACTTGGTGAGATCCTCCATAACCTAGTGAAATGCTGATTTGGAATAAAGAATACCTCTGGGAATGTAGCCCTGTGGTCAAGTGTCTCAGGGCTAAATCCACAGTACTACAATAAAAGTTTTGATAATTTCAAATTGTGTCAGAAATATTACAGTAAATCCAATTGTGTAAAAATATTTTTTTATTTTTTATTGTTGCATTTTATTCATACATCATAATGTGGTAAAAAAAAAAAACACTTGTGTAGACATACATGCACACATCACCCAGTTAGCCTCTACCTGATCCTCACCCCTTTTCCTCCTCATCTTTTCTTCTCATGCTTGGTTTAGTGGTTGACTTCGATATGTTTAATTACATCATGTGCTTTAGAGAGTTCTTTTCTTGCTGCCCTTCCATCCCCTAATTTAGGTTGTCTTATTTATTCTTCTATAGGATCTACTTTTTCATCTAGAGTTCCTCCTATGATCCATTTCTCTTTAACTTTCACATATTAGGGAAAGCAGCTGCTTTCTAATTTTCTGTGACTGACTAACCTCACTTAGTTGTCCTTCAGTTCCATCCATTTCCCTGTAAATGATGTAATTGTTTTTATTATGGCTGAGTAAACTTCCATTGTGCACATATCCCACAGTTTTGTAATCCTTTCATTTGTTGATGGACATATTGGCTGGTTCCATAGTTTGGCTATGGTGAATTGTGCAGCTATGAACATAGATATACATGCATTAGTTTGGTATCTTGAGTTCCTTTCTTTTGGGTAGGTACCCAGTGGTATTGATGGATCAAATGGTAAATTTGTTTCCATTATTCTGAGGGTTCTCTATACTGTTTTCCAAAGTGGTTGCACTAATTTGCAGTCCCACCAACAAAGTTTTGGATTTCTTATTTCACATCCTCGCCAGCGTTTGTGGTTGTTTGTGTTTTGAATGATTGTCATTCTAGTCAGAGTTAGGTGAAATCTCAGGGAAGTTTTGATTTGCATCTCTCTAATTGCCAATGGTGTTGAGCATTTCTTCATGCATTTATTGGCCATTTGAATTTCTTCTTTTGTAAAGTGTCTATTTAGTTCACTTACCCATTTTTGATTGGATTATTTGTTTTTTTAGTATTAAATTTCTTGAGTTCTCTTTATATTCTAAATATCAGTCCTCTATCAGAGGAGTAGGTGGCAAAACTCCTCCCATTCTGTTGGCTTGAATGAGGTTCTTGACAGTTTCCTTTGCTGAACAGAAGCTTTTCAATTTCATGCAATCCCACACATTGATTCACCTTTTGTTTTGTTGTGCCTTTTGGGTCTTGTTGAGAAAGATTTTTTCTGTGCCTATGTGTTGCAGTGTTGGACCTATACCCTCTTCAAGGAGCCTGAAGGTCACTAGTCTAATTTCCAAGTCTTTGGTCCATCTTGAATTGACTATTGTGCAGGGTGAGAAAGTGGGATTAATTTCCAATTTTCAGCATATGGTTAACCAGTTTTTCCAATACCATTTGTTGAACAGGCTTTTTTCTGGTGTATGTTTTTGGCCCCCTTGTCAAAATCAATTGACTGTACGTGTGCAGATTTGTTTCTAGGTCTTCTATTCTGCTCCATTGGTCTATGTATTTGTTTTTGTGCCAGTACCATGCTGTTTTTATTACAAAGGCTTTGTGGTATAATTTAAAGTCAGATATTGGGATTTCTCCTGCATGGTTTTTGTTGCTGGGAACTACTTTGGCTATTCTGGTGTTTTTGTTGTTTCAAATGAATTTAAGAACTGATTTTTCAGTGCCTGTAAGGATCTTGGTAATTTATTGGGTATTGATGGAGATCACTTTTGGAAGTTTGGCCATTTTGATGATATTTATTCTGCATGGAAGATCTTTCCATCTTCTAAGTTGTTCTTTGATTTCTTTTTTCAATGTTTTATAGTTTTTTTTAGAGGTCTTTTACCTCCTTGGTTAAATTTTTTCTAAGTATTTTATATTTTGTGGAAAATCCTGATTGGAAGTGTTTTCTGAATTGCTTTTTCAGTGGATTTATGGTTGGTATACAAAAAAGCTTCTGATTTTTAAGACTGATTTTGTGTCCAGACACATTGCTGAATTTATTGATTAGTTCTATGAAATTTTTGGTTGAGTTTGTTTGGGTCTTCTAGGTATAGTATCATGTCATCTGCAAATAGTGAAAGTTTGAGCTCTTCATTTCCTATTTGTACTCCTTTGATTTCTTTTTCTTGCCTTAGTGCTCTTGCTAGGGTCTCAAGTACTATATTGAAAAGAAGTGGTGAATTTGGACATCCTGGTCTTGTTCCTGTTTTTATGGGGAATTCTTGAAGTTTTTCCTCATTTAATATGATGTTGGCTGTGGGTTTGTCTTTTCTTAATTTTTTTTGCAGATTTGGGGATGGAACCCAGGGACATTTGACCTCCAAGCTACACCCCCTACCCTATTTTTTATTCTTTATTTTGAAACAGGGTCTCACTAGGTTGCAGAGGGCCTCACTAAATAGCTGAGGCTGTCCGTGAACCATGATCCTCCGGTCTCAGCCTCCCAAATGCTGGGATTGCAAGAGTGTGCCACCATGCCTGGCATTCTTAATTGTTTTATTATTAAAACTCTATAGAGAACATATAGTCTATAAGTTCTTTGTGGTCATACTATATTTCCAATTTAATCATCGAGGATTGATTGAATTCACTTTTTTATTTTTTCACCATGAGAAGTTATATATAAATTTTTTCTTTCCCTCAGAAATGTGTGAGATTATCATGGAAACTAGGCCATTTTGGGTTTTGGAATTTTTTTATTTTCTTGAACTTGAATTTTTTTGAATTTCTTGATTTTGGCATTGATTGCTTTCTATATTGGCAAAAATTTATTGAGGTATACAATTTTATTGCATATACTTTTCTATAAGTCTTTTATACTTCAAATGAAAGTTAAAATTATCCCAAAGAACTAATCCAAATGTTACTTAATGAATTTTTATGAATATCGTCCAGTAGATTGTGTGTTACTGTAACTCATTATATTGTGTGTAAGCATAAATCATTGATGCTTAATGAGTTATATTTTCATAATAATTCAAACTTGTTATTTCTTTAATACAAGCCTATTTAGAAAATTATATGAAGTGGTTATGTTTTTTAATTTTTTATTGGAGGGTTGTTGTCCTATATCTTAATGGAGTACAAGATGGTATTGGCATACATGCACACATCACGCAGTTAGCCCTTACCTCATTCCCACCCCTAATACTGCCCTCTCTTCTTCTCATATTGGCTTACTAATTGATTTTGTTATGTTTGTTAATATAAATTATGTACATTAGGGAATTTTTCTCTTGCCCCCTCCCATACTCCTCTGTCAGGTCTCTTATTTGCTCATCTATAATGTCTCCTTCTTCATCTAAAATTATTCCTATGAACCATATTCTCCCTAGCATCTGCATATTATAGAGAGCATCAATTTTTGTGACTAATTTCACTTAGCATAATATTCTACAGTTCCATCCATTTCTCTGTAAATGATATAATTTTGCTTTTCTTCATGGCTGAGTAAAATTTCATTGTGTACATTTTCCATAATTTTAATTCATTTATCTACTGATAGACATCTTGGCTGGTTCCATTGTTTGGCAATTGTGAATTGTGCAGCTGTGAATATAGATATGGATGCATTATTTTGGTACTTTGGTTTTTGTTATGTTGGGTAGATACCCAGAAGTGGTACTGGTGAATCATATAGTAAGTTTATTCTCATTGTTCTGAGGATACTCCCTACTGGTTTTCAAAACAGTTGCACTAATTTGCAATCCTACCAACAATGTACTAGAGTTCCCACTTTTCCAAATTCTAGGCATTATTTGTTGTTGTTTGTGTTTTGAATAATTGGCATTCTAGTTGGAATTAGGTAAAATCTCAGGGAAGTTTTGCTGTGCATTTCTTTGATTGTTAATGATATTGAACTTTTTTTAATTATTGGCCATTTCAATTTCTTTTTTCATGGAGTGTCTATTTAGTTCACTTACCCATTTTTTATTTGGTTATTTGCTTTCTTAGTTCTGAGATTCTTGAGTTTGATCTGTAATCTAGGTATTATTTCTCTATTAGCACAATCAGTGGCAAAGATCCTCTTCCATTCTGTTTGCTCTCAGTTGAGGTTCTTGATAGTTTTCCATGCTGTAAAGAAGCTCTTCAGTTTAATGCAATCCCATATTTTGACCACCTTTTAGTTTCTATGTGCCTTTGGGTCTTGATGAAAATTTTTTACCTAGTACTATGTGTGGAATTGTTGAAACAATGCCCTCTTCAAGGATCCTCAAGGTCACTGGTCTAATTTCCAATCCTTTGATCTATCTTGAATTGACTCTTGTGCAGGGCAAAAATGAATTGAAGAAGACCTTAGAAGATGGAAAGACATTTTATGTTCATGGATAAGCAGAATAAATATCAAAATGGCAAAACTTTAAAAAGTATTAAAGATTCAACACAATATCCATTAAATTACCAATGTCATTTTTTACAAACATAGAAAATTAGTCCTGAAATTTAGGCACTAAAAATGTGTCCCATGTTTACTATTCTTTGCTCAAAATGCAGCAGCTAAACCTACAGAAAATAAGCCTGGCTACAGAAATGCTTATTTGTCAAGAGGGCACGTGTCTGGGTCGATGATGAGAAAACTTGGCTGAGGGCTATGATTACTAATTACAGATGTCAATCTGAGATCTAGACGTGTGGCCCTCTAACAAGACAAGTAGGATTCTCCAAGTCTGGCTTTACCTGATGACCCCTCAGTGACAACCACTGTGGGCATGTCTTCTCTTTGTCTCAGAATGAGCATGAACATCCTTTTTATGAGGCAACACACACCTTTAATATGTTTAATGACTCAAGACTTGCTTTGTTTGCTTAGTTTGAATAGTGACTCTTACAGACTGGTATATAGAAAGTATGTTCTTCAGTAACAAATGAGTAAATTAAAAATGAATGAATTAAGAAAGAGGCTGTAAACTGTGATATATATTGGAAGTCCCATTAACATTACTAAACAGAAAAAAACATTGTCTATACTGATGACCCTGGAACCTATATTAGTGCTTCATTAATCTTACTGTTGAGCATTTTCTAAGAATGTTCTTTTGATATCTTTCTACCATGTCTTGCTGAGATAGAAGAGCTAGACTCTTGCCCTCCACACCAGAGGAGAAAGGTAAGTAGCCACACAAGTGTCCTTTGAAATTTTTATAACATATGCTCTGTGCCACGTGCTAGGGTCTCTGTATTTATCTTTCCAGAGGCTTATTTGCAAATATTATCAAGATATATCATTTGCCACATTAAGACCCTCCACCAAGGTCACTTATGTTATAAAATAACCATTTTATTTTCTTTTTATTTGTGTCCTGGTTTTATGAAAATATGTAGAATTGAAAATTTTCTGATGCAAGGCATGGTGGTACATGTTTATAATCCAAGTAGTTGGGTGGCTAAGAGAAAAGAATTGAAAGTTTACAGCTAGCCTCAGCTACTTGGTGAGATCCTCCATAACCTAGTGAAATGCTGATTTGGAATAAAGAATACCTCTGGGAATGTAGCCCTGTGGTCAAGTGTCTCAGGGCTAAATCCACAGTACTACAATAAAAGTTTTGATAATTTCAAATTGTGTCAGAAATATTACAGTAAATCCAATTGTGTAAAAATATTTTTTTATTTTTTATTGTTGCATTTTATTCATACATCATAATGTGGTAAAAAAAAAAAACACTTGTGTAGACATACATGCACACATCACCCAGTTAGCCTCTACCTGATCCTCACCCCTTTTCCTCCTCATCTTTTCTTCTCATGCTTGGTTTAGTGGTTGACTTCGATATGTTTAATTACATCATGTGCTTTAGAGAGTTCTTTTCTTGCTGCCCTTCCATCCCCTAATTTAGGTTGTCTTATTTATTCTTCTATAGGATCTACTTTTTCATCTAGAGTTCCTCCTATGATCCATTTCTCTTTAACTTTCACATATTAGGGAAAGCAGCTGCTTTCTAATTTTCTGTGACTGACTAACCTCACTTAGTTGTCCTTCAGTTCCATCCATTTCCCTGTAAATGATGTAATTGTTTTTATTATGGCTGAGTAAACTTCCATTGTGCACATATCCCACAGTTTTGTAATCCTTTCATTTGTTGATGGACATATTGGCTGGTTCCATAGTTTGGCTATGGTGAATTGTGCAGCTATGAACATAGATATACATGCATTAGTTTGGTATCTTGAGTTCCTTTCTTTTGGGTAGGTACCCAGTGGTATTGATGGATCAAATGGTAAATTTGTTTCCATTATTCTGAGGGTTCTCTATACTGTTTTCCAAAGTGGTTGCACTAATTTGCAGTCCCACCAACAAAGTTTTGGATTTCTTATTTCACATCCTCGCCAGCGTTTGTGGTTGTTTGTGTTTTGAATGATTGTCATTCTAGTCAGAGTTAGGTGAAATCTCAGGGAAGTTTTGATTTGCATCTCTCTAATTGCCAATGGTGTTGAGCATTTCTTCATGCATTTATTGGCCATTTGAATTTCTTCTTTTGTAAAGTGTCTATTTAGTTCACTTACCCATTTTTGATTGGATTATTTGTTTTTTTAGTATTAAATTTCTTGAGTTCTCTTTATATTCTAAATATCAGTCCTCTATCAGAGGAGTAGGTGGCAAAACTCCTCCCATTCTGTTGGCTTGAATGAGGTTCTTGACAGTTTCCTTTGCTGAACAGAAGCTTTTCAATTTCATGCAATCCCACACATTGATTCACCTTTTGTTTTGTTGTGCCTTTTGGGTCTTGTTGAGAAAGATTTTTTCTGTGCCTATGTGTTGCAGTGTTGGACCTATACCCTCTTCAAGGAGCCTGAAGGTCACTAGTCTAATTTCCAAGTCTTTGGTCCATCTTGAATTGACTATTGTGCAGGGTGAGAAAGTGGGATTAATTTCCAATTTTCAGCATATGGTTAACCAGTTTTTCCAATACCATTTGTTGAACAGGCTTTTTTCTGGTGTATGTTTTTGGCCCCCTTGTCAAAATCAATTGACTGTACGTGTGCAGATTTGTTTCTAGGGCTTCTATTCTGCTCCATTGGTCTATGTATTTGTTTTTGTGCCAGTACCATGCTGTTTTTATTACAAAGGCTTTGTGGTATAATTTAAAGTCAGATATTGGGATTTCTCCTGCATGGTTTTTGTTGCTGGGAACTACTTTGGCTATTCTGGTGTTTTTGTTGTTTCAAATGAATTTAAGAACTGATTTTTCAGTGCCTGTAAGGATCTTGGTAATTTATTGGGTATTGATGGAGATCACTTTTGGAAGTTTGGCCATTTTGATGATATTTATTCTGCATGGAAGATCTTTCCATCTTCTAAGTTGTTCTTTGATTTCTTTTTTCAATGTTTTATAGTTTTTTTTAGAGGTCTTTTACCTCCTTGGTTAAATTTTTTCTAAGTATTTTATATTTTGTGGAAAATCCTGATTGGAAGTGTTTTCTGAATTGCTTTTTCAGTGGATTTATGGTTGGTATACAAAAAAGCTTCTGATTTTTAAGACTGATTTTGTGTCCAGACACATTGCTGAATTTATTGATTAGTTCTATGAAATTTTTGGTTGAGTTTGTTTGGGTCTTCTAGGTATAGTATCATGTCATCTGCAAATAGTGAAAGTTTGAGCTCTTCATTTCCTATTTGTACTCCTTTGATTTCTTTTTCTTGCCTTAGTGCTCTTGCTAGGGTCTCAAGTACTATATTGAAAAGAAGTGGTGAATTTGGACATCCTGGTCTTGTTCCTGTTTTTATGGGGAATTCTTGAAGTTTTTCCTCATTTAATATGATGTTGGCTGTGGGTTTGTCTTTTCTTAATTTTTTTTGCAGATTTGGGGATGGAACCCAGGGACATTTGACCTCCAAGCTACACCCCCTACCCTATTTTTTATTCTTTATTTTGAAACAGGGTCTCACTAGGTTGCAGAGGGCCTCACTAAATAGCTGAGGCTGTCCGTGAACCATGATCCTCCGGTCTCAGCCTCCCAAATGCTGGGATTGCAAGAGTGTGCCACCATGCCTGGCATTCTTAATTGTTTTATTATTAAAACTCTATAGAGAACATATAGTCTATAAGTTCTTTGTGGTCATACTATATTTCCAATTTAATCATCGAGGATTGATTGAATTCACTTTTTTATTTTTTCACCATGAGAAGTTATATATAAATTTTTTCTTTCCCTCAGAAATGTGTGAGATTATCATGGAAACTAGGCCATTTTGGGTTTTGGAATTTTTTTATTTTCTTGAACTTGAATTTTTTTGAATTTCTTGATTTTGGCATTGATTGCTTTCTATATTGGCAAAAATTTATTGAGGTATACAATTTTATTGCATATACTTTTCTATAAGTCTTTTATACTTCAAATGAAAGTTAAAATTATCCCAAAGAACTAATCCAAATGTTACTTAATGAATTTTTATGAATATCGTCCAGTAGATTGTGTGT
The DNA here is from genome assembly GCF_963383645.1 of Muscardinus avellanarius. Lineage (NCBI taxonomy): Eukaryota > Metazoa > Chordata > Mammalia > Rodentia > Gliridae > Muscardinus > Muscardinus avellanarius. The sequence goes on from NC_137788.1 coordinate 164,653,946, forward strand.
TACTGTAACTCATTATATTGTGTGTAAGCATAAATCATTGATGCTTAATGAGTTATATTTTCATAATAATTCAAACTTGTTATTTCTTTAATACAAGCCTATTTAGAAAATTATATGAAGTGGTTATGTTTTTTAATTTTTTATTGGAGGGTTGTTGTCCTATATCTTAATGGAGTACAAGATGGTATTGGCATACATGCACACATCACGCAGTTAGCCCTTACCTCATTCCCACCCCTAATACTGCCCTCTCTTCTTCTCATATTGGCTTACTAATTGATTTTGTTATGTTTGTTAATATAAATTATGTACATTAGGGAATTTTTCTCTTGCCCCCTCCCATACTCCTCTGTCAGGTCTCTTATTTGCTCATCTATAATGTCTCCTTCTTCATCTAAAATTATTCCTATGAACCATATTCTCCCTAGCATCTGCATATTATAGAGAGCATCAATTTTTGTGACTAATTTCACTTAGCATAATATTCTACAGTTCCATCCATTTCTCTGTAAATGATATAATTTTGCTTTTCTTCATGGCTGAGTAAAATTTCATTGTGTACATTTTCCATAATTTTAATTCATTTATCTACTGATAGACATCTTGGCTGGTTCCATTGTTTGGCAATTGTGAATTGTGCAGCTGTGAATATAGATATGGATGCATTATTTTGGTACTTTGGTTTTTGTTATGTTGGGTAGATACCCAGAAGTGGTACTGGTGAATCATATAGTAAGTTTATTCTCATTGTTCTGAGGATACTCCCTACTGGTTTTCAAAACAGTTGCACTAATTTGCAATCCTACCAACAATGTACTAGAGTTCCCACTTTTCCAAATTCTAGGCATTATTTGTTGTTGTTTGTGTTTTGAATAATTGGCATTCTAGTTGGAATTAGGTAAAATCTCAGGGAAGTTTTGCTGTGCATTTCTTTGATTGTTAATGATATTGAACTTTTTTTAATTATTGGCCATTTCAATTTCTTTTTTCATGGAGTGTCTATTTAGTTCACTTACCCATTTTTTATTTGGTTATTTGCTTTCTTAGTTCTGAGATTCTTGAGTTTGATCTGTAATCTAGGTATTATTTCTCTATTAGCACAATCAGTGGCAAAGATCCTCTTCCATTCTGTTTGCTCTCAGTTGAGGTTCTTGATAGTTTTCCATGCTGTAAAGAAGCTCTTCAGTTTAATGCAATCCCATATTTTGACCACCTTTTAGTTTCTATGTGCCTTTGGGTCTTGATGAAAATTTTTTACCTAGTACTATGTGTGGAATTGTTGAAACAATGCCCTCTTCAAGGATCCTCAAGGTCACTGGTCTAATTTCCAATCCTTTGATCTATCTTGAATTGACTCTTGTGCAGGGCAAAAATGAATTGAAGAAGACCTTAGAAGATGGAAAGACATTTTATGTTCATGGATAAGCAGAATAAATATCAAAATGGCAAAACTTTAAAAAGTATTAAAGATTCAACACAATATCCATTAAATTACCAATGTCATTTTTTACAAACATAGAAAATTAGTCCTGAAATTCAGGCACTAAAAATGTGTCCCATGTTTACTATTCTTTGCTCATAATGCAGCAGCTAAACCTACAGAAAATAAGCCTGGCTACAGAAATGCTTATTTGTCAAGAGGGCACGTGTCTGGGTCGATGATGAGAAAACTTGGCTGAGGGCTATGATTACTAATTACAGATGTCAATCTGAGATCTAGACGTGTGGCCCTCTAACAAGACAAGTAGGATTCTCCAAGTCTGGCTTTATCTGATGACCCCTCAGTGACAACCACTGTGGGCATGTCTTCTCTTTGTCTCAGAATGAGCATGAACATCCTTTTTATGAGGCAACACACACCTTTAATATGTTTAATGACTCAAGACTTGCTTTGTTTGCTTAGTTTGAATAGTGACTCTTACAGACTGGTATATAGAAAGTATGTTCTTCCGTAACAAATGAGTAAATTAAAAATGAATGAATTAAGAAAGAGGCTGTAAACTGTGATATATATTGGAAGTCCCATTAACATTACTAAACAGAAAGAACACTGTCTGCCTATATTAATGACCCTGGATTGTATCTTAATGCTTCATGACTTTTACTGTTGAGTATTTTCTAAGACTGTGCCTTTTCTTTCTCTCTACCATGTCTTGCTGAGATAGAAGAGCTAGACTCTTGCCCTCCACACCAGAGGAGAAGGGTGAGTAACCACACCAGTGTCTTGAAATTCTTACACCATGTGCTCTGTGCCACATGCTAGGGTCTCTGTATTTATCTTTTCAGAGGCTTATTTGTGAATACTTTCAAGTATGTCATTAGCCTCATTGAGACCCTCACCAAGGTCACTTTCCATTTTTTGATTAGGTTTTTTTGTTTTCTTAGTTCTGAGTTTCTTGAGTTTGCTCTATATTCTAGATATTAGTTTTCTATTGGAACAGTAGTGGCAAAAATCTTTCCCATTCTGTTTGCTCTCATCTGAGGTTCTTGATAGTTTTCTTTGCTGAAAAGAAGCTCTTCAGTTTAATGCAAACCCATATATTGATCTACCTTTTACTTTGTTGTGCCTTTTGCTTCTTGATGAAAAAGTTCTACACAAGTTCTATGCCTATTGTGTAGAATTGTCGAAAAAAAAGTTCTACACAAGCCACTAGGAGAGGGGCCTTGGCAGGTACTGCAGCAGTGCAAATAATGGTTATTTATCACAAATAAGAGTGGCTCATAAATAACCGAAGCCGGCCCAGTATTGTTTCTGTTGAATAAAAGGAAAAAATCTCACAAACCTTAAAAAATATAAAAGAGGAATGCTCTGAAGAAGATATCATTTGTCTGTGTTGCAGTGGCTGAATAAATTGTAGCAGCTTTGAAAATGTTCCTGGAAGAAAATGATTTTAGAAGAAACCTGCTCAGAGCCAGGCATGGTGGTGCATGCCTGTAATTCCATATGCAGAATTGTTGAAACTATGACCTCTTCAAGGAGACTAAAGGTCTCTTGTCTAATTTCCAAGTCTCTTATCCATCTTGAATTGACTCTTGTACAGGGTGACAAAAATTAAAGAAGACCTTAGAAGATGGAAAGATCTTTCATGTTCATGGATAAGCAGAATAAATATCACCAAAATGGCCATAATTTCAAAAGTGATCTACAGATTCAACACAATACCCATTAAATTAACAAGGTCATATTTCATAGATATAGAAAATTAATCCTTAAATTAATTCGAAAAGACAAACACCCCAAATGGCCAATGTAGTTCTCAGCAACAAAAACTGTGCAAGCAGAATCACAATACCAGAATTTAAAGTACACTATAAAGCTATAGTAATAAAAACAGCATGGTACTTGCACAAAAAAAGGATATATAAATCAATAAAGCAGAAGTAAATCTGCCCAATTATAGCCAATTAATTTAGGGGGACAAAAACATACACTGAAAAAAGAGAGCCTGTTCAACAAATGGTGTTGGCAAAACTGGTTAACCATATGCAGAAAAGTACTTACCTATTTTAGCTTAACACATTTACATATTTTTTCATGTACATGCTTAATTTTTTTACTTAGGTGTTTTTCTCCATTGTGAAAAGTCAGTGTAATTATTTTTATAAAATATGCAAAGACATTAATTATAGATTTTTTAAAAATAGAGGCCCACCTAAATTGTACAGTACAGAACACTTGGAACACTTTGATATAATCAGATGAAGTATAAAGCCAACAATCAGAATCATGAGATGCTTGTATTTTCAAGTCCTTCTTTCCTTTTGAGTTCTTGACATATTAAAACTAAACTATGTGTTGTAACTTTTAACACTACTTCTTTAATTTTACCTTTTCATAGTCTAAAACTAAAATGCACTAGCCTTTAGTTGCTATCATTATTTTAAGAATTTTGTTAAAAATTTATTCTAATGACTGATATTTTTGATACTTTGATGTCTTCTAACAGCCTATCTTAGAAAATATATTTTCTATATTAATGCAAGTATCAATCAATTTCATCATATTTATAGCTATGGTTTATCTAATGTAATCAATTAATCATAAAGTAAATATTTTTACACAAGACACTTTGTTAGTAATATGCATTGTATAATCTCCTGAACTTATATAGGTTCTGATATTTCCATGTCAAAGTCTATAGATATGCCATAATTCTCAGTGGATTTGAAGAAAACCATATTTTCTTTAGCTATTTTTATTCCCAGAATAAATATTATTAATGATTACTTACTGTTAAAAGATATCATACTTTCATAATCAGTATACATTAGTCTTTATGGACTCATGATTTTATTTCTGTGAAAATTATTTCTAGAAAGAGTAGTCCTTGAGAGTTAGGTGGATTCAGTTTTCTATAATAATATATGGTTAAATCACCAACCAATTATTCGGGATATCATATTTTAGTAATGTATTGGGAAGTTGAGATAAATTTATCATTTTATAGCTACACACATATATATATAGAAAACTAAAGTGATATCTTATTATTAAGAGGTCTTAATTGATATTCATTTTTAACACTTACTAAAATAAATTGAAGACAGAAAATAAAGCTATAATTGATTTTTACAAATGTCATTACAGTGGCATTTGTCATTGGTGGTCATATATTGGTAGACATTAATTGCCAGTTGATTCAACATTCCCAACTGCAAAGCAAAACTTGAAAACAGAGATTTAGAAGCTCTCAAAAAGCATCAACTAAATATATTATTCATGTCTTTATTTATAATAATACATACATCTATAAATTCTAAATGTTATATATAAATTTATAATTTAATATGTGATAGTCAATGAAAAGATGACAAAGAGAAAAAATTATTACAATAATAAAGTAGTTATAGCATGAAGAAATCAATCAAAATATTTTTATTATATGAAATTTGAGAACTAAATTATAAAAATACTCTAAAATATTTTATATTTTATATATTGTAATAAATATGATAAAAATTGCAGTGCTATGTGTTTTTCTCTCCAGATAATTTGAACAGATAAATATTTGGAAAATACATTTTTTCATATTTTTTTCTGTAGTGCTAATGATGCATACTTGAGAATGAACAAAAAAGATAAAATATAATGTAAGAAATATAGACCAAAACTGAAGTAATCAATCAATCACACAGGACACAAAGAATTTTTAAATTTTTCATAATGTTTTCTTATCTTTATAGAAATGTGCTAAACAGTGTATAAAACATAAAAATTATCTCATCAAAAGGCCTATTAGGTACTCAAACTCACAGCTTCTTTTGATAACAACCCTATAAATTTTATAGCTTATACACATGAGAAACCAGTTGTGCGTGTGTGCACGCATGTGTGTGTGTGTGTGTGTGTGTGTGTGACAGAGAAGCAAAAATATCTGGTTTTCCAGTGTGCTCTGTATATAATTATAATCATGTGAAAACCTGCCTCTTCCAGTTCTAAGATGAACCCATGGATCAATGACTCTCAGTAGACGCAGAAGGTTCAGGTGCCTTTGCATACTATATTTCTTCACTATTATGTCAGCAATTTTTAAGGTCACTTGTAGGTAAGCCTGTGTGACTGATAAAATCATTAATCATGTACTTACCAAAAAGAGATAATAATAATCGAATTGACTGGAGCAAAGTGTCCATGATAAAACAGAGGATGAAGTGTAAGTGTATACTTATATTTCATAATGATACCTTTGGTTTGGATAAGCTCATCCAAGAGATAATTGGGGAAACTCATAGGGCATCAAATCTTGGCTATTACTTCCTTATCCAGAGAACCTAGCTAACTTGTTGGATGATATAACAATATGGGTGGTTGTTCCTCAGTTTTACACAAAATATAGGTAAATTGGTGGGAACAATATTATTTTAAAATGAAAAAAATGCTTAGAATAATAAGAAAGATGAAGGTGTTGAAAGCAGGTATATATTGGATTTTTCTCCAACAATCTAAGAGATAAATATTAGAAACTGATTTTTGCTGCAATATTTTCCCATTCTTTTTATGTATCAACTTTATGATCTCTGAAATTGTACCATGCTCTTAAAAAGAAGTGACTCTGCTAAAGTTGGCCTAGGTTGCAAGTGTAGACCCATTTTTTAGGTTCACTCTGGCCATGTGTCTCTGGCCCTCTAAATCAGGGAGGAACACCGGGAGATTAACACAATTAAGGGGTAGATGCCCAGGGAAGATCAAAGAGATTGCTAGAAATAGGTGTTGTGCCCAACTGATTAGATGTTCTTGTTTGGTGTCTTGTAGGTGGGCTACTGGCAACTCAGATTGTGGTGCGGAGCTATAAATTGAACTTTGTAGTGTGAAACCAGAGAAGGGTGAAATGCCATTTTCTAGGAATTGGTTGTGGTCACTGGCCATTTCAGGGACAAAATTCATGTTTTAGTGTTTCCCCTTTTATGCACAAGTGGCACAGGGCAAGAGTCATGTAAGGCTTTTGTCACTGGTAGGTGAGGAAGGCCAAGGATCTCCAAGTGCTTGAGACCCTTTGGATATGAGATGTCTCAGAACAGCAGAGTGAGGTACAGAGTAGAATTTACTCATGCCAGAGTAATTCTCTTGTCCCCTGGACATTTTCAATTATGATATGGCCCCAAAGAATGCACTCATCCACTTTCTCTGACAACAGTGATTGACACTTCCACACAGATAATACTGATCAAAGGCATCTTAACTTTTTGCTTCTTTATGTCAAAGCCATTGTATCCAAGTCTCAGCCTCTCACAGCCAAACTGCTTGGGAAAGTGTCCTCATGGCACACCTGAGGTAAACAAGTCCACACACAGTATGAGGGTGTTTTCTGAGACAGCATCTGCTCACTTCAGGTTGATGATGTCACCCTTATTGCCTCAAAGAAAGGTGATGATATAAAAAATCATTCTCATTAAAGAACATTGAGGCCCAGCCCAGGAACAGTGCCAGAGAAAGACACATTGGCAGCCCTGATTGGTGGCAAGAAAGCCTGGTGTGCGTGGCCATTCTGGATCCCAGAAGTGCATCTCAGATGGTTCAAAACCGTGGAGTGGCTCCTCTGTGCAGCACCAGTTGTGCCGCTGGTTGAGCCAGCCAGTTGTGCCAGTCATCCAGGCAAATGCTACCATGTGTGTATCCTGACGGAGTTCTCTTTCTCTAATTTGGCTTTTCAGTGAATAGTGCAGCCCAGCTCCAGAGCCCAGATTTAAGTGCACAGGTGAATCCAGAGCCCAGATCCAGTGCCATCAACAGTTCAGCACAAACTCCTAAAGAATATAATAGATACTTCCATTCATATAGAAAATTCATTTTATAAGGCTGTTTGGAAAGCATCAACCAATTTCTTAATCTTTATAGCTATGATTTATCTAACCAATTAATCATAATGAAGATATTATTTTACATATGACATTTTGGTAGTAATATGTATTGTATAATCTCCTGAAATTATATATTTCCTGATAGTTCTATGTCAAAATCTATAGATTTTCCAGAATTCTCAATGTATGTGAAAAACACCATATTTTCTGTAGCTGCAATATTTATTTATCTCATTCTTTTTTATGTATCATTGTTATCATGTCCCAACTACACTATACTCTTAAAAAATAAGTGACTCTGCTAAGTTTGGCCTAGGGAGCAATAGGAGCTATAGTTTGGGTTCACTCTGGCCATGTCTTCTGGTCCACCAAAACAGGGAGGAACACCTGGAGATTTACACAATTAAGCAAAATGGGGTGGGTGTCTAGGGAAGATAAAAGAATACAATAAAAATAGTTTTTATTCCCAGCTGATTAGACGTTAATGGTTGGTGTCTTGAAGGTGGGATATTGGCACAAACAGATTGTGGTGCAGAGCAAAAATTTGAGCTTCACAGTGTGAAAACAGAAAGGAGTGAATTGGCATTTTATAGGACTTGGTTGTGGTCACTGGCCAGTTCATGGACAAAATTTATATTTTAGTGGTTTTCCTCTTACACTCAAGTGTCACAAGGCATGAGTCATGGGAGGCTTTTGTCCCTAGTAGGTGTGGAAAGATCTCCCAAAGATCTCCCAGTGTTTAAGACCCTCTGGATATGATGTATCTCAAATCAGCAGAGTGAATCACAGAGTAGAATTTTTTCATGGCAGAGTAATCCATCTGTCCTATGGCTGTTTTATAGTGTGATTTGGCTCCAAAGAATGCACTCACCCCCTTCCTCTGACACCAGTCTTTGACTCTTCCACCCAAATAATACTGAGCAGAGACATCTTAACCCCTGCTTCCTTATGACAAATCTCAGCTGCTCACAGCCAAACTGCTTAGGAGAATGTCTTCTTGGTTCACCTGAGTAAGCGAGTCCACACACATTATGAGGGAGTTTTCTGAGAGGGCACCTGCTCACTTCAGATCAGTAAGACACCCTTATTATATTAAAGAAAGGCAATGAAGTAAAAAAAATCATACTCATTAGGGTTACACTGAAGCCCAGCCCAGGGACAGTGTCAGAGAAGGACTCATTGACAGTACTAAATGCTAGCAGAAAAACTTAGTATGGGGTGGGCATGCTGAGGACCAAGTGTGTGTCTCAGGTGGCTCAGGCCTATATAGTGGCTACTCCATGCAGCACCAGTTGTGTACCTAGTTGAGCAAACCAGTTGTGCCAGTCATACTGGCAATGGATAACATGTGCAGACCTTGGTTGATTTCCCTTTTTTTGTTTGGCATTTGAGTGAATAGTGAAGCCCAGTTCCAGAGCCCAATATTGAGGTGCACAGGTCATTCCAGAGCGTGGTCCAATGACATCAGTAGTTCAGCACAAAGTCCCAAAGAGTGATGTCAAGGGATAAAGTCACACACTTTTGACAGCCATAGGTCTGCTTGTGATGAACAGCTGTAGGCTATCAAGCTTATGTTTTGGGAATCCACTCTTGGAGGTGTCCTTCCTTCAGGACAGGGAAATGTTAGGTGGTCCCAGTCAGTAAAAGGACAGTTGTATATTTTACAGGGCCAGCCTTATAAGACTGGCATAAGAGACTTTCTTGGTTCTCCACTTTCAGAAGGCCTAGAGGTTAACCCATAGGGTGGATTAATTTTTTACTTCATGACATTGCATTCCTTAGGAAGGAAAGCTCATGTGGCTCTGGTTGTTGGGGTAGAAAATAAAATGAGCATGCCCCCCTACAAACACACAAGCTCAAAGAAAACTTCCAGAGTACATACACAGCAGCAGGTCAAAAGGTGTAAGACCATTTCAGATTAGCCAATTAGATAGCAGTATCCAAGTCTTGTAGATATCTCTTGGTATGTTGAAGGTAGATCAGGCAGGGAAGTGATAGCTCCTTGGAATGGATCCTCTGTCAATAGTTATTTTCTACTCTTCCTTGGAGAAATCTCCTCCACATTCCTGACTGTTTTAAGAGGTCATCCTAGTCTGGTCAGCCATAGGAATACTGAGTCACTACACATAAGTTAGCCTAAAGAGCAAAAGGAATTCTAATCTGGGTCCACATACATGATGACTCCTCAGACCTCCAAATCAGAGTAAAACACCTAGAAATTTGCACTATGAAGCATAATGGGTGATGGGGTAGAGACCCAGTGAAGAACAAAGAGATTGTTTTCAATTATCACTGTACACAGCATATGAGATATTTTTGGTTGGTGTCTGAAAAAATAGGCTGGCCAGGCAAACAGTCTCTCACACAGACCTAAAAATGGAAATTCAAGGTAGAAAATTGAAAAGGGATGCAGTATAATTTTCAAGGACTTAGTTGAGGTAAAGAGTCAGGTAAACACAGAAATGTATTATTTAGCGATTGACCCCTTAGGCTAAAAATGTGAATGGAAGGAGTTCTAGAAGGCATTTATCCTGATAATCCAGGAATTCCAGTTTTCTTATTCCAGTTAAGGGTATAATCTGGATAGTAAGTTTGTCAAATAAGCACAGTGGAGAACACAGAAGAAATTTATCAGGGCCAAGATTGCAAAAAGTTCAATAAACATTTTACAGTGTGATTTGGGGTACGAAAGATAAAATTAACACATCAACTGCTAAAAAGAGAGTCCTACTCACTAAACCTGAGGTAAGCAATTCCACATGCAATTCACGTGAGTATTGAGATATGTCACAAGGACACATCAAATTGAAGATGATATCATTCTTCTCTCGAAGAGAAACAAACACATACAAAATCATTCTAAATAAGATGACGCTGAGGTTCAACTAGGGGACAGTGACAGAGGAGGACACATGCGAAGAAGGCTTACTTTAAAAAAAAACCAATTTCAGTCAAAATTCTTGGGGCCTGATAGGGCATCTCATGAGGCTTAGGATGCTATGGTGACTACTCTGGGCAGCACTAGATCTGCAGAAAGTTGTGAAACCCCTTGAGCTATTCCTGCTAGAAAGAAGAAACATGTGGAGGCCATGACTGAGATTCCATTCCCTACGTTCCTATTTTTCAGTGAATACTGCAGCCAGCTACACAGAACAAACTACTTGAGAGACAGCCTCATTAGCGCCCTTGAGGTAAGCAAGTCCATATGCAGTTTGAGTGAGTTTCCCAGGAGGGTACCTGGTCGCTTCGGGTCGATGATGACACCCTTTTGTCTCGAAAAGAACTGAAGACAAAAAAATAAAACAATCATGCTCATTACAGTTACACTGAGGCCCAGCCCAGGGAAAGTGCCAGAGGTGGACACACTGTCAACCCTGATTGCTTGGCAGAGAAGCCCGGTGAGGGGCGGCCATGCAGGAGCCCAGGAGTGGGTCTCAGGTGGCCCCACACCTGTGTAGTGGCTCATCCACAAGACCCTAGTCGGGCAGTGAGTTGTCCTAGCCGCTTGCGCCAGTCTTCCGGGAAGAGCTACTCTAGGCAGGCCGCGACTGATTTCCCTTTCTGTCCTTTGGCCTTTTAGTGACTACTGCAACCCGGGCCCACGGCCGAGAATTGAGGCGCAGGGGTGAGTTGTCCAGGCCGAATTAGCCAACTGTCCCCTGGGCATTTTTCAGTGTGATTTGGGCCCCCCACATTGAAATCACCCCTTCATCTGAAACTGGTCTTTGACTCTTACTCACAGATGGGAGTCAGCAAAGGCTTCACGCTGAAACTTCACGCTGCCCCGTGTAAGAGTCCTTTCTCCCACGAGCACACCTTCTCCAATTCACGGCTTGGCACAGTGTCCTTCTCATGACACCTGAGGTAAGCGAGTCTGCGTGCAATTCGAGGGTGTTTGGCGAGATGGCGCCAGGTCACTTCGGGTCGATGATGACACACTTCTTGTCTCGAAGAAACATGAAGACATAAAAATCATGCTCAATAGGATTACGCTGAGGCCCAACCAGGGTACAGTGACCGAGGAGGACACATGGGCAGCCTGCTTGCTTTGCACAAAAGCCCACTGTGGGTCAAACCTAAAACCTCCTGGGCACCGGGAGGGCATGTTCCTGAGGCTTTGGCCGCCGTAGTGTCTCCTCTGGGCAGCACTAGCTGTGCAGCTAGTTGTGAAAGCCTATTGTGCTAGTCTGGCGGGCAACGGGATGCATGTGGAGGCCTTGCCTGAGAGTCCTTCCTCCCCTTTGCTCTTTTTCAGTGAATACTGCAGCCAGCTCCACAGCCCAAACTTGAGGCATGCAGGTGAGTCCATATCCCGGGCGCGATGCCCTCAGTGATTCCACCCAGAGTCCCAAACTGAAATGGCAAGGGACAAATGCGGAAACGTTGACAGCTGTAGGTCTGCTTGTGATGTAAATCTTTGGGCCATCTAGCATAGCTATCGCAGAAGCAGTCTCTAAAAAAGGACCGGGAATCTGCAGGTTGTCCCAGGCCTCCAAAGGACAGTGGGTATTGGAACGATGCCAGATTTTAGGGCTGTAGGGCATGAGAGCGCTTGCCAGTTCTCCGCTGACAGGAAGTCAAGAGGGTGACCCATAGGCTTGGACTCATGCTTGATGTCATGGCACGGAAGTCAGTAGGAAGGAAAGCCCCCCTGGGCCAAGACTTGGGGGCGGGCAGTGTAAGGAGCAGCCCCCCCTAAGAAAAGAACCGGCTCTGGAAGACCTCCCGTGCTGTCTTGCCAGCCAAAGGCCAGAAGGCCAAAGGCTCAGATGGATGTTAGAATGAGAAAGAGGTAGCCGAGCCTTGTGGGCGTCGCTCGCGTGTGGAAGTCAGGGCAGCCAAGGAGGGGAGGGATCTTGCAAATGGACCCTCCGCCCATGGATATGCTCTGCTCTTCTGTGGAGCAATCTCCTCCACATTGCTCACCGGTGTGCCATGGGGCCATCTGAGTCGGCGACACCCTGACTCTGGAACAGCCTGCCCATCACAAATGTGGACATAGAGAGCAAGAAAGGCACAAGAACAGGTGTACATAGCCGTGTCTCCCTGCCCTCCCACCCAACTGAAAATTCTAGGACACTCGCAGGGAATGCAAATGCCCAAGTGGGTGCGCGGGAACAGAGGAAAGTGAACTTTGACTATGTTGCCGTCTCCGGCACGGGGGTGTGGGGCTCGGGTACCCACAATGAGAGGTACTTTGTCAGTGTCTTAGCGCAGTGGAGCCCGTAGGAGAAGTTCTCAAGACAGAGTGAGCCAACTTGCCCATGGCCAGGTTACAGTGCGATCGGGGGTCCCCGAGATCCAATCACTCCCTTCCACTGACACCGATCTTTGACTCTACACCCCAGGTGGTCCTGAGCAAAGTCATCACGTCCCGCTGCACCCTGTCACAGCCCTTTCACCCAAGACTCAGCCTCGCGCAGCCACACCGCTTGAGAGATGTCCTCCTTAGCGCCCTTGAGGTAAGCAAGTCCATATGCAGTTTGAGTGGGTTTCCCAAGAGGGTACCTGGTCGCTTCGGGTCGATGATGACACCCTTTTGTCTCGAAAAGAACTGAAGACAAAAAAATAAAACAATCATGCTCATTACAGTTACGCTGAGGCCCAGCCCAGGGAAAGTGCGAGAGGTGGACACACTGTCAACCCTGAATGCGTGGCAGAGAAGCCCGGTGAGGGGCGGCCATGCAGGAGCCCAGGAGTGGGTCTCAGGTGGCCCCACACCTGTGTAGTGGCTCATCCACAAGACCCTAGTCGGGCAGTGAGTTGTCCTAGCCGCTTGCGCCAGTCTTCCGGCAAGGGCTACTGTAGGCAGGCCGCGGCTGATTTCCCTTTCTGTCCTTTGGCCTTTTAGTGACTACTGCAGCCCGGGCCCACGGCCGAGAATTGAGGCGCAGGGGTGAGTTGTCCAGGCCGAATTAGCCAACTGTCCCCTGGGCATTTTACAGTGTGATTTAGGCCCCCCACATTGAAATCACCCCTTCATCTGAAACTGGTCTTTGACTCTTATTCCCAGATGGGAGTCAGCAAAGGCTTCACGCTGAAACTTCACGCTGCCCCGTGTAAGAGTCCTTTCTCCCACGAGCACACCTTCTCCAATTCAAGGCTTGGCACAGTGTCCTTCTCGTGACACCTGAGGTAAGCGAGTCTGCGTGCAATTCGAGGGTGTTTGGCGAGATGGCGCCAGGTCACTTCGGGTCGATGATGACACACTTCTTGTCTCGAAGAAACATGAAGACATAAAAATCATGCTCAATAGGATTACGCTGAGGCCCAACCAGGGTACAGTGACCGAGGAGGACACATGGGCAGCCTGCTTGCTTTGCACAAAAGCCCACTGTAGGTCAAACCTAAAACCTCCTGGGCACCGGGAGGGCATGTTCCTGAGGCTTTGGCCGCCGTAGTGTCTCCTCTGGGCAGCACTAGCTGTGCAGCTAGTTGTGAAAGCCTATTGTGCTAGTCTGGCTGGCAACGGGATGCATGTGGAGGCCTTGCCTGAGAGTCCTTCCTCCCCTTTGCTCTTTTTCAGTGAATACTGCAGCCAGCTCCACAGCCCAAACTTGAGGCATGCAGGTGAGTCCATATCCCGGGCGCGATGCCCTCAGTGATTCCACCCAGAGTCCCAAACTGAAATGGCAAGGGACAAATGCGGAAACGTTGACAGCTGTAGGTCTGCTTGTGATGTAAACCTTTGGGCCATCCAGCATAGCTATTGCAGAAGCAGTCTCTAAAAAGGGACCGGGAATCTGCAGGTTGTCCCAGGCCTCCAAAGGACAGTGGGTATTGGAACGATGCCAGACTTTTAGGGCTGTAGGGCATGGGAGCGCTTGCCAGTTCTCCGCTGACAGGAAGTCAAGAGGGTGACCCATAGGCTTGGACTCATGCTTGATGTCATGGCATGGAAGTCAGTAGGAAGGAAAGCCCCCCTGGGCCAAGACTTGGGGGCGGGCAGTGTAAGGAGCAGCCCCCCTAAGAAAAGAACCGGCTCTGGCAGACGTCCCGTGCTGTCTTGCCAGCCAAAGGCCAGAAGGCCAAAGTCTCAGATGGATGTTAGAATGAGAAAGAGGTAGCCGAGCCTTGTGGGTGACGCTCGCGTGTGGAAGTCAGGGCAGCCAAGGAGGGGAGGGATCTTGCAAATGGACCCTCCGCCCATGGATATGCTCTGTTCTTCTGTGGAGCAATCTCCTCCACATTGCTCACCGGTGTGCCATGGGGCCATCAGAGTCGGCGACACCCTGACTCTGGAACAGCCTGCCCATCACAAATGTGGACATAGAGAGCAAGAAAGGCACAAGAACAGGTGTACATGGCCGTGTCTCCCTGCCCTCCCACCCAACTGAAAATTCTAGGACACTCGCAGGGAATGCAAATGCCCAAGTGGGTGCGCGGGAACAGAGGAAAGTAAACTTTGACTATGTTGCCGTCCCCGGCACGGGGGTGGGGGGCTCGGGTACCCACAATGAGAGGTACTTTGTCAGTGTCTTAGCGCAGTGGAGCCCGTAGGAGAAGTTCTCAAGACAGAGTGAGCCAACTTGCCCATGGCCAGGTTACAGTGCGATCGGGGGTCCCCGAGATCCAATCACCCCCTTCCACTGACACCGATCTTTGACTCTACACCCCAGGTGGTCCTGAGCAAAGTCATCACGTCCCGCTGCACCCTGTCACAGCCCTTTCGCCCAAGACTCAGCCTCGCGCAGCCACACCGCTTGAGAGATGTCCTCCTTAGCGCCCTTGAGGTAAGCAAGTCCATATGCAGTTTGAGTGGGTTTCCCAGGAGGGTACCTGGTCGATTCGGGTCGATGATGACACCCTTTTGTCTCGAAAAGAACTGAAGACAAAAAAATAAAACAATCATGCTCATTAGAGTTACGCTGAGGCCCAGCCCAGGAAAGTGCCAGAGGTGGACACACTGTCAACCCTGAATGCGTGGCAGAGAAGCCCGGTGAGGGGCGGCCATGCAGGAGCCCAGGAGTGGGTCTCAGGTGGCCCCACACCTGTGTAGTGGCTCATCCACAAGACCCTAGTCGGGCAGTGAGTTGTCCTAGCCGCTTGCGCCAGTCTTCCGGCAAGGGCTACTGTAGGCAGGCCGCGGCTGATTTCCCTTTCTGTCCTTTGGCCTTTTAGTGACTACTGCAGCCCGGGCCCACGGCCGAGAATTGAGGTGCAGGGGTGAGTTGTCCAGGCAGAATTAGCCAACTGTCCCCTGGGCATTTTACAGTGTGATTTGGGCCCCCCACATTGAAATCACCCCTTCATCTGAAACTGGTCTTTGACTCTTATTCCCAGATGGGAGTCAGCAAAGGCTTCACGCTGAAACTTCACGCTGCCCCGTGTAAGAGTCCTTTCTCCCACGAGCACACCTTCTCCAATTCACGGCTTGGCACAGTGTCCTTCTCGGGACACCTGAGGTAAGCGAGTCTGCGTGCAATTCGAGGGTGTTTGGCGAGATGGCGCCAGGTCACTTCGGGTCGATGATGACACACTTCTTGTCTCGAAGAAACATGAAGACATAAAAATCATGCTCAATAGGATTACGCTGAGGCCCAACCAGGGTACAGTGACCGAGGAGGACACATGGGCAGCCTGCTTGCTTTGCACAAAATCCCACTGTGGGTCAAACCTAAAACCTCCTGGGCACCGGGACGGCATGTTCCTGAGGCTTTGGCCGCTGTAATGTCTCCTCTGGGCAGCACTAGCTGTGCAGCTAGTTGTGAAAGCCTATTGTGCTAGTCTGGCTGGCAACGGGATGCATGTGGAGGCCTTGCCTGAGAGTCCTTCCTCCCCTTTGCTCTTTTTCAGTGAATACTGCAGCCAGCTCCACAGCCCAAACTTGAGGCATGCAGGTGAGTCCATATCCCCGGCGCAATGACCTCAGTGATTCCACCCAGAGTCCCAAACTGAAATGGCAAGGGACAAATGCGGAAACGTTGACAGCTGTAGGTCTGCTTGTGATGTAAACGTTTGGGCCATCCAGCATAGCTATCGCAGAAGCAGTCTCTAAAAAAGGACCGGGAATCTGCAGGTTGTCCCAGGCCTCCAAAGGACAGTGGGTATTGGAACGATGCCAGACTTTTAGGGCTGTAGGGCATGAGAGCGCTTGCCAGTTCTCCGCTGACAGGAAGTCAAGAGGGTGACCCATAGGCTTGGACTCATGCTTGATGTCATGGCATGGAAGTCAGTAGGAAGGAAAGCCCCCCTGGGCCAAGACTTGGGGGCGGGCAGTGTAAGGAGCAGCCCCCCTAAGAAAAGAACCGGCTCTGGCAGACGTCCTGTGCTGTCTTGCCAGCCAAAGGCCAGAAGGCCAAAGGCTCAGATGGATGTTAGAATGAGAAAGAGGTAGCCGAGCCTTGTGGGTGTCGCTCGCGTGTGGAAGTCAGGGCAGCCAAGGAGGGGAGGGATCTTGCAAATGGACCCTCTGCCCATGGATATGCTCTGCTCTTCTGTGGAGCAATCTCCTCCACATTGCTCACCGGTGTGCCATGGGGCCATCTGAGTCGGCGACACCCTGACTCTGGAACAGCCTGCCCATCACAAATGTGGACATAGAGAGCAAGAAAGGCACAAGAACAGGTGTACATGGCCGTGTCTCCCTGCCCTCCCACCCAACTGAAAATTCTAGGACACTCGCAGGGAATGCAAATGCCCAAGTGGGTGCGCGGGAACAGAGGAAAGTAAACTTGACTATGTTGCCGTCTCCGGCACGGGGGTGGGGCGCTCGGGTACCCACAATGAGAGGTACTTTGTCAGTGTCTTAGCGCAGTGGAGCCCGTAGGAGAAGTTCTCAAGACAGAGTGAGCCAACTTGCCCATGGCCAGGTTACAGTGCGATCGGGGGTCCCCGAGATCCAATCACCCCCTTCCACTGACACCGATCTTTGACTCTACACCCCAGGTGGTCCTGAGCAAAGTCATCACGTCCCGCTGCACCCTGTCACAGCTTTCGCCCAAGACTCAGCCTCTCGCAGCCACACCGCTTGAGAGATGTCCTCCTTAGCGCCCTTGATGTAAGCAAGTCCATATGCAGTTTGAGTGGGTTTCCCAGGAGGGTACCTGGTTGCTTCGGGTCGATGATGACACACTTTTGTCTCGAAAAGAACTGAAGACAAAAAAATAAAACAATCATGCTCATTACAGTTACGCTGAGGCCCAGCCCAGGGAAAGTGCCAGAGGTGGACACACTGTCAACCCTGAATGCGTGGCAGAGAAGCCCGGTGAGGGGCGGCCATGCAGGAGCCCAGGAGTGGGTCTCAGGTGGCCCCACACCTGTGTAGTGGCTCATCCACAAGACCCTAGTCGGGCAGTGAGTTGTCCTAGCCGCTTGCGCCAGTCTTCCGGCAAGGGCTACTGTAGGCAGGCCGCGGCTGATTTCCCTTTCTGTCCTTTGGCCTTTTAGTGACTACTGCAGCCCGGGCCCACGGCCGAGAATTGAGGCGCAGGGGTGAGTTGTCCAGGCCGAATTAGCCAACTGTCCCCTGGGCATTTTTCAGTGTGATTTGGGCCCCCCACATTGAAATCACCCCTTCATCTGAAACTGGTCTTTGACTCTTATTCCCAGATGGGAGTCAGCAAAGGCTTCACGCTGAAACTTCACGCTGCCCCGTGTAAGAGTCCTTTCTCCCACGAGCACACCTTCTCCAATTCACGGCTTGGCAAAGTGTCCTTCTCGTGACACCTGAGGTAAGCGAGTCTGCGTGCAATTCGAGGGTGTTTGGCGAGATGGCGCCAGGTCACTTCGGGTCGATGATGACACACTTCTTGTCTCGAAGAAACATGAAGACATAAAAATCATGCTCAATAGGATTACGCTGAGGCCCAAACAGGGTACAGTGACCGAGGAGGACACATGGGCAGCCTGCTTGCTTTGCACAAAATCCCACTGTGGGTCAAACCTAAAACCTCCTGGGCACCGGGAGGGCATGTTCCTGAGGCTTTGGCCGCCGTAGTGTCTCCTCTGGGCAGCACTAGCTGTGCAGCTAGTTGTGAAAGCCTATTGTGCTAGTCTGGCTGGCAACGGGATGCATGTGGAGGCCTTGCCTGAGAGTCCTTCCTCCCCTTTGCGCTTTTTCAGTGAATACTGCAGCCAGCTCCACAGCCCAAACTTGAGGCATGCAGGTGAGTCCATATCCCGGGCGCGATGCCCTCAGTGATTCCACCCAGAGTCCCAAACTGAAATGGCAAGGGACAAATGCGGAAACGTTGACAGCTGTAGGTCTGCTTGTGATGTAAATCTTTGGGCCATCTAGCATAGCTATCGCAGAAGCAGTCTCTAAAAAAGGACCGGGAATCTGCAGGTTGTCCCAGGCCTCCAAAGGACAGTGGGTATTGGAACGATGCCAGACTTTTAGGGCTGTAGGGCATGAGAGCGCTTGCCAGTTCTCCGCTGACAGGAAGTCAAGAGGGTGACCCATAGGCTTGGACTCATGCTTGATGTCATGGCATGGAAGTCAGTAGGAAGGAAAGCCCCCCTGGGCCAAGACTTGGGGGCGGGCAGTGTAAGGAGCAGCCCCCCTAAGAAAAGAACCGGCTCTGGCAGACGTCCTGTGCTGTCTTGCCAGCCAAAGGCCAGAAGGCCAAAGTCTCAGATGGATGTTAGAATGAGAAAGAGGTAGCCGAGCCTTGTGGGTGTCGCTCGCGTGTGGAAGTCAGGGCAGTCAAGGAGGGGAGGGATCTTGCAAATGGACCCTCTGCCCATGGATATGCTCTGCTCTTCTGTGGAGCAATCTCCTCCACATTGCTCACCGGTGTGCCATGGGGCCATCTGAGTCGGCGACACCCTGACTCTGGAACAGCCTGCCCATCACAAATGTGGACATAGAGAGCAAGAAAGGCACAAGAACAGGTGTACATGGCCGTGTCTCCCTGCCCTCCCACCCAACTGAAAATTCTAGGACACTCGCAGGGAATGCAAATGCCCAAGTGGGTGCGCGGGAACAGAGGAAAGTAAACTTGACTATGTTGCCGTCTCCGGCACGGGGGTGGGGCGCTCGGGTACCCACAATGAGAGGTACTTTGTCAGTGTCTTAGCGCAGTGGAGCCCGTAGGAGAAGTTCTCAAGACAGAGTGAGCCAACTTGCCCATGGCCAGGTTACAGTGCGATCGGGGGTCCCCGAGATCCAATCACCCCCTTCCACTGACACCGATCTTTGACTCTACACCCCAGGTGGTCCTGAGCAAAGTCATCACGTCCCGCTGCACCCTGTCACAGCTTTCGCCCAAGACTCAGCCTCTCGCAGCCACACCGCTTGAGAGATGTCCTCCTTAGCGCCCTTGATGTAAGCAAGTCCATATGCAGTTTGAGTGGGTTTCCCAGGAGGGTATCTGGTTGCTTCGGGTCGATGATGACACACTTTTGTCTCGAAAAGAACTGAAGACAAAAAAATAAAACAATCATGCTCATTACAGTTACGCTGAGGCCCAGCCCAGGGAAAGTGCCAGAGGTGGACACACTGTCAACCCTGAATGCGTGGCAGAGAAGCCCGGTGAGGGGCGGCCATGCAGGAGCCCAGGAGTGGGTCTCAGGTGGCCCCACACCTGTGTAGTGGCTCATCCACAAGACCCTAGTCGGGCAGTGAGTTGTCCTAGCCGCTTGCGCCAGTCTTCCGGCAAGGGCTACTGTAGGCAGGCCGCGGCTGATTTCCCTTTCTGTCCTTTGGCCTTTTAGTGACTACTGCAGCCCGGGCCCACGGCCGAGAATTGAGGTGCAGGGGTGAGTTGTCCAGGCAGAATTAGCCAACTGTCCCCTGGGCATTTTACAGTGTGATTTGGGCCCCCCACATTGAAATCACCCCTTCATCTGAAACTGGTCTTTGACTCTTATTCCCAGATGGGAGTCAGCAAAGGCTTCACGCTGAAACTTCACGCTGCCCCGTGTAAGAGTCCTTTCTCCCACGAGCACACCTTCTCCAATTCACGGCTTGGCACAGTGTCCTTCTCGGGACACCTGAGGTAAGCGAGTCTGCGTGCAATTCGAGGGTGTTTGGCGAGATGGCGCCAGGTCACTTCGGGTCGATGATGACACACTTCTTGTCTCGAAGAAACATGAAGACATAAAAATCATGCTCAATAGGATTACGCTGAGGCCCAACCAGGGTACAGTGACCGAGGAGGACACATGGGCAGCCTGCTTGCTTTGCACAAAATCCCACTGTGGGTCAAACCTAAAACCTCCTGGGCACCGGGACGGCATGTTCCTGAGGCTTTGGCCGCTGTAATGTCTCCTCTGGGCAGCACTAGCTGTGCAGCTAGTTGTGAAAGCCTATTGTGCTAGTCTGGCTGGCAACGGGATGCATGTGGAGGCCTTGCCTGAGAGTCCTTCCTCCCCTTTGCTCTTTTTCAGTGAATACTGCAGCCAGCTCCACAGCCCAAACTTGAGGCATGCAGGTGAGTCCATATCCCCGGCGCAATGACCTCAGTGATTCCACCCAGAGTCCCAAACTGAAATGGCAAGGGACAAATGCGGAAACGTTGACAGCTGTAGGTCTGCTTGTGATGTAAACGTTTGGGCCATCCAGCATAGCTATCGCAGAAGCAGTCTCTAAAAAAGGACCGGGAATCTGCAGGTTGTCCCAGGCCTCCAAAGGACAGTGGGTATTGGAACGATGCCAGACTTTTAGGGCTGTAGGGCATGAGAGCGCTTGCCAGTTCTCCGCTGACAGGAAGTCAAGAGGGTGACCCATAGGCTTGGACTCATGCTTGATGTCATGGCATGGAAGTCAGTAGGAAGGAAAGCCCCCCTGGGCCAAGACTTGGGGGCGGGCAGTGTAAGGAGCAGCCCCCCTAAGAAAAGAACCGGCTCTGGCAGACGTCCTGTGCTGTCTTGCCAGCCAAAGGCCAGAAGGCCAAAGGCTCAGATGGATGTTAGAATGAGAAAGAGGTAGCCGAGCCTTGTGGGTGTCGCTCGCGTGTGGAAGTCAGGGCAGCCAAGGAGGGGAGGGATCTTGCAAATGGACCCTCTGCCCATGGATATGCTCTGCTCTTCTGTGGAGCAATCTCCTCCACATTGCTCACCGGTGTGCCATGGGGCCATCTGAGTCGGCGACACCCTGACTCTGGAACAGCCTGCCCATCACAAATGTGGACATAGAGAGCAAGAAAGGCACAAGAACAGGTGTACATGGCAGTGTCTCCCTGCCCTCCCACCCAACTGAAAATTCTAGGACACTCGCAGGGAATGCAAATGCCCAAGTGGGTGCGCGGGAACAGAGGAAAGTAAACTTGACTATGTTGCCGTCTCCGGCACGGGGGTGGGGCGCTCGGGTACCCACAATGAGAGGTACTTTGTCAGTGTCTTAGCGCAGTGGAGCCCGTAGGAGAAGTTCTCAAGACAGAGTGAGCCAACTTGCCCATGGCCAGGTTACAGTGCGATCGGGGGTCCCCGAGATCCAATCACCCCCTTCCACTGACACCGATCTTTGACTCTACACCCCAGGTGGTCCTGAGCAAAGTCATCACGTCCCGCTGCACCCTGTCACAGCTTTCGCCCAAGACTCAGCCTCTCGCAGCCACACCGCTTGAGAGATGTCCTCCTTAGCGCCCTTGATGTAAGCAAGTCCATATGCAGTTTGAGTGGGTTTCCCAGGAGGGTACCTGGTTGCTTCGGGTCGATGATGACACACTTTTGTCTCGAAAAGAACTGAAGACAAAAAAATAAAACAATCATGCTCATTACAGTTACGCTGAGGCCCAGCCCAGGGAAAGTGCCAGAGGTGGACACACTGTCAACCCTGAATGCGTGGCAGAGAAGCCCGGTGAGGGGCGGCCATGCAGGAGCCCAGGAGTGGGTCTCAGGTGGCCCCACACCTGTGTAGTGGCTCATCCACAAGACCCTAGTCGGGCAGTGAGTTGTCCTAGCCGCTTGCGCCAGTCTTCCGGCAAGGGCTACTGTAGGCAGGCCGCGGCTGATTTCCCTTTCTGTCCTTTGGCCTTTTAGTGACTACTGCAGCCCGGGCCCACGGCCGAGAATTGAGGCGCAGGGGTGAGTTGTCCAGGCCGAATTAGCCAACTGTCCCCTGGGCATTTTTCAGTGTGATTTGGGCCCCCCACATTGAAATCACCCCTTCATCTGAAACTGGTCTTTGACTCTTATTCCCAGATGGGAGTCAGCAAAGGCTTCACGCTGAAACTTCACGCTGCCCCGTGTAAGAGTCCTTTCTCCCACGAGCACACCTTCTCCAATTCACGGCTTGGCAAAGTGTCCTTCTCGTGACACCTGAGGTAAGCGAGTCTGCGTGCAATTCGAGGGTGTTTGGCGAGATGGCGCCAGGTCACTTCGGGTCGATGATGACACACTTCTTGTCTCGAAGAAACATGAAGACATAAAAATCATGCTCAATAGGATTACGCTGAGGCCCAAACAGGGTACAGTGACCGAGGAGGACACATGGGCAGCCTGCTTGCTTTGCACAAAATCCCACTGTGGGTCAAACCTAAAACCTCCTGGGCACCGGGAGGGCATGTTCCTGAGGCTTTGGCCGCCGTAGTGTCTCCTCTGGGCAGCACTAGCTGTGCAGCTAGTTGTGAAAGCCTATTGTGCTAGTCTGGCTGGCAACGGGATGCATGTGGAGGCCTTGCCTGAGAGTCCTTCCTCCCCTTTGCGCTTTTTCAGTGAATACTGCAGCCAGCTCCACAGCCCAAACTTGAGGCATGCAGGTGAGTCCATATCCCGGGCGCGATGCCCTCAGTGATTCCACCCAGAGTCCCAAACTGAAATGGCAAGGGACAAATGCGGAAACGTTGACAGCTGTAGGTCTGCTTGTGATGTAAATCTTTGGGCCATCTAGCATAGCTATCGCAGAAGCAGTCTCTAAAAAAGGACCGGGAATCTGCAGGTTGTCCCAGGCCTCCAAAGGACAGTGGGTATTGGAACGATGCCAGACTTTTAGGGCTGTAGGGCATGAGAGCGCTTGCCAGTTCTCCGCTGACAGGAAGTCAAGAGGGTGACCCATAGGCTTGGACTCATGCTTGATGTCATGGCATGGAAGTCAGTAGGAAGGAAAGCCCCCCTGGGCCAAGACTTGGGGGCGGGCAGTGTAAGGAGCAGCCCCCCTAAGAAAAGAACCGGCTCTGGCAGACGTCCCGTGCTGTCTTGCCAGCCAAAGGCCAGAAGGCCAAAGTCTCAGATGGATGTTAGAATGAGAAAGAGGTAGCCGAGCCTTGTGGGTGTCGCTCGCGTGTGGAAGTCAGGGCAGTCAAGGAGGGGAGGGATCTTGCAAATGGACCCTCTGCCCATGGATATGCTCTGCTCTTCTGTGGAGCAATCTCCTCCACATTGCTCACCGGTGTGCCATGGGGCCATCTGAGTCGGCGACACCCTGACTCTGGAACAGCCTGCCCATCACAAATGTGGACATAGAGAGCAAGAAAGGCACAAGAACAGGTGTACATGGCCGTGTCTCCCTGCCCTCCCACCCAACTGAAAATTCTAGGACACTCGCAGGGAATGCAAATGCCCAAGTGGGTGCGCGGGAACAGAGGAAAGTAAACTTGACTATGTTGCCGTCTCCGGCACGGGGGTGGGGCGCTCGGGTACCCACAATGAGAGGTACTTTGTCAGTGTCTTAGCGCAGTGGAGCCCGTAGGAGAAGTTCTCAAGACAGAGTGAGCCAACTTGCCCATGGCCAGGTTACAGTGCGATCGGGGGTCCCCGAGATCCAATCACCCCCTTCCACTGACACCGATCTTTGACTCTACACCCCAGGTGGTCCTGAGCAAAGTCATCACGTCCCGCTGCACCCTGTCACAGCTTTCGCCCAAGACTCAGCCTCTCGCAGCCACACCGCTTGAGAGATGTCCTCCTTAGCGCCCTTGATGTAAGCAAGTCCATATGCAGTTTGAGTGGGTTTCCCAGGAGGGTACCTGGTTGCTTCGGGTCGATGATGACACACTTTTGTCTCGAAAAGAACTGAAGACAAAAAAATAAAACAATCATGCTCATTACAGTTACGCTGAGGCCCAGCCCAGGGAAAGTGCCAGAGGTGGACACACTGTCAACCCTGAATGCGTGGCAGAGAAGCCCGGTGAGGGGCGGCCATGCAGGAGCCCAGGAGTGGGTCTCAGGTGGCCCCACACCTGTGTAGTGGCTCATCCACAAGACCCTAGTCGGGCAGTGAGTTGTCCTAGCCGCTTGCGCCAGTCTTCCGGCAAGGGCTACTGTAGGCAGGCCGCGGCTGATTTCCCTTTCTGTCCTTTGGCCTTTTAGTGACTACTGCAGCCCGGGCCCACGGCCGAGAATTGAGGCGCAGGGGTGAGTTGTCCAGGCCGAATTAGCCAACTGTCCCCTGGGCATTTTTCAGTGTGATTTGGGCCCCCCACATTGAAATCACCCCTTCATCTGAAACTGGTCTTTGACTCTTATTCCCAGATGGGAGTCAGCAAAGGCTTCACGCTGAAACTTCACGCTGCCCCGTGTAAGAGTCCTTTCTCCCACGAGCACACCTTCTCCAATTCACGGCTTGGCACAGTGTCCTTCTCGTGACACCTGAGGTAAGCGAGTCTGCGTGCAATTCGAGGGTGTTTGGCGAGATGGCGCCAGGTCACTTCGGGTCGATGATGACACACTTCTTGTCTCGAAGAAACATGAAGACATAAAAATCATGCTCAATAGGATTACGCTGAGGCCCAACCAGGCTACAGTGACCGAGGAGGACACATGGGCAGCCTGCTTGCTTTGCACAAAATCCCACTGTGGGTCAAACCTAAAACCTCCTGGGCACCGGGAGGGCATGTTCCTGAGGCTTTGGCCGCCGTAGTGTCTCCTCTGGGCAGCACTAGCTGTGCAGCTAGTTGTGAAAGCCTATTGTGCTAGTCTGGCTGGCAACGGGATGCATGTGGAGGCCTTGCCTGAGAGTCCTTCCTCCCCTTTGCTCTTTTTCAGTGAATACTGCAGCCAGCTCCACAGCCCAAACTTGAGGCATGCAGGTGAGTCCATATCCCGGGCGCGATGCCCTCAGTGATTCCACCCAGAGTCCCAAACTGAAATGGCAAGGGACAAATGCGGAAACGTTGACAGCTGTAGGTCTGCTTGTGATGTAAACCTTTGGGCCATCCAGCATAGCTATCGCAGAAGCAGTCTCTAAAAAAGGACCGGGAATCTGCAGGTTGTCCCAGGCCTCCAAAGGACAGTGGGTATTGGAACGATGCCAGACTTTTAGGGCTGTAGGGCATGAGAGCGCTTGCCAGTTCTCCGCTGACAGGAAGTCAAGAGGGTGACCCATAGGCTTGGACTCATGCTTGATGTCATGGCATGGAAGTCAGTAGGAAGGAAAGCCCCCCTGGGCCAAGACTTGGGGGCGGGCAGTGTAAGGAGCAGCCCCCCTAAGAAAAGAACCGGCTCTGGCAGACGTCCCGTGCTGTCTTGCCAGCCAAAGGCCAGAAGGCCAAAGGCTCAGATGGATGTTAGAATGAGAAAGAGGTAGCCGAGCCTTGTGGGCGTCGCTCGCGTGTGGAAGTCAGGGCAGCCAAGGAGGGGAGGGATCTTGCAAATGGACCCTCCGCCCATGGATATGCTCTGCTCTTCTGTGGAGCAATCTCCTCCACATTGCTCACCGGTGTGCCATGGGGCCATCTGAGTCGGCGACACCCTGAATCTGGAACAGCCTGCCCATCACAAATGTGGACATAGAGAGCAAGAAAGGCACAAGAACAGGTGTACATGGCAGTGTCTCCCTGCCCTCCCACCCAACTGAAAATTCTAGGACACTCGCAGGGAATGCAAATGCCCAAGTGGGTGCGCGGGAACAGAGGAAAGTGAACTTTGACTATGTTGCCATCTCCGGCACGGGGGTGGGGCGCTCGGGTACCCACAATGAGAGGTACTTTGTCAGTGTCTTAGCGCAGTGGAGCCCGTAGGAGAAGTTCTCAAGACAGAGTGAGCCAACTTGCCCATGGCCAGGTTACAGTGCGATCGGGGGTCCCCGAGATCCAATCACCCCCTTCCACTGACACCGATCTTTGACTCTACACCCCAGGTGGTCCTGAGCAAAGTCATCACATCCCGCTGCACCCTGTCACAGCTTTCGCCCAAGACTCAGCCTCTCGCAGCCACACCGCTTGAGAGATGTCCTCCTTAGCGCCCTTGATGTAAGCAAGTCCATATGCAGTTTGAGTGGGTTTCCCAGGAGGGTACCTGGTTGCTTCGGGTCGATGATGACACACTTTTGTCTCGAAAAGAACTGAAGACAAAAAAATAAAACAATCATGCTCATTACAGTTACGCTGAGGCCCAGCCCAGGGAAAGTGCCAGAGGTGGACACACTGTCAACCCTGAATGCGTGGCAGAGAAGCCCGGTGAGGGGCGGCCATGCAGGAGCCCAGGAGTGGGTCTCAGGTGGCCCCACACCTGTGTAGTGGCTCATCCACAAGACCCTAGTCGGGCAGTGAGTTGTCCTAGCCGCTTGCGCCAGTCTTCCGGCAAGGGCTACTGTAGGCAGGCCGCGGCTGATTTCCCTTTCTGTCCTTTGGCCTTTTAGTGACTACTGCAGCCCGGGCCCACGGCCGAGAATTGAGGCGCAGGGGTGAGTTGTCCAGGCCGAATTAGCCAACTGTCCCCTGGGCATTTTTCAGTGTGATTTGGGCCCCCCACATTGAAATCACCCCTTCATCTGAAACTGGTCTTTGACTCTTATTCCCAGATGGGAGTCAGCAAAGGCTTCACGCTGAAACTTCACGCTGCCCCGTGTAAGAGTCCTTTCTCCCACGAGCACACCTTCTCCAATTCACGGCTTGGCACAGTGTCCTTCTCGTGACACCTGAGGTAAGCGAGTCTGCGTGCAATTCGAGGGTGTTTGGCGAGATGGCGCCAGGTCACTTCGGGTCGATGATGACACACTTCTTGTCTCGAAGAAACATGAAGACATAAAAATCATGCTCAATAGGATTACGCTGAGGCCCAACCAGGCTACAGTGACCGAGGAGGACACATGGGCAGCCTGCTTGCTTTGCACAAAATCCCACTGTGGGTCAAACCTAAAACCTCCTGGGCACCGGGAGGGCATGTTCCTGAGGCTTTGGCCGCCGTAGTGTCTCCTCTGGGCAGCACTAGCTGTGCAGCTAGTTGTGAAAGCCTATTGTGCTAGTCTGGCTGGCAACGGGATGCATGTGGAGGCCTTGCCTGAGAGTCCTTCCTCCCCTTTGCTCTTTTTCAGTGAATACTGCAGCCAGCTCCACAGCCCAAACTTGAGGCATGCAGGTGAGTCCATATCCCGGGCGCGATGCCCTCAGTGATTCCACCCAGAGTCCCAAACTGAAATGGCAAGGGACAAATGCGGAAACGTTGACAGCTGTAGGTCTGCTTGTGATGTAAACCTTTGGGCCATCCAGCATAGCTATCGCAGAAGCAGTCTCTAAAAAAGGACCGGGAATCTGCAGGTTGTCCCAGGCCTCCAAAGGACAGTGGGTATTGGAACGATGCCAGACTTTTAGGGCTGTAGGGCATGAGAGCGCTTGCCAGTTCTCCGCTGACAGGAAGTCAAGAGGGTGACCCATAGGCTTGGACTCATGCTTGATGTCATGGCATGGAAGTCAGTAGGAAGGAAAGCCCCCCTGGGCCAAGACTTGGGGGCGGGCAGTGTAAGGAGCAGCCCCCCTAAGAAAAGAACCGGCTCTGGCAGACGTCCCGTGCTGTCTTGCCAGCCAAAGGCCAGAAGGCCAAAGGCTCAGATGGATGTTAGAATGAGAAAGAGGTAGCCGAGCCTTGTGGGCGTCGCTCGCGTGTGGAAGTCAGGGCAGCCAAGGAGGGGAGGGATCTTGCAAATGGACCCTCCGCCCATGGATATGCTCTGCTCTTCTGTGGAGCAATCTCCTCCACATTGCTCACCGGTGTGCCATGGGGCCATCTGAGTCGGTGACACCCTGAATCTGGAACAGCCTGCCCATCACAAATGTGGACATAGAGAGCAAGAAAGGCACAAGAACAGGTGTACATGGCAGTGTCTCCCTGCCCTCCCACCCAACTGAAAATTCTAGGACACTCGCAGGGAATGCAAATGCCCAAGTGGGTGCGCGGGAACAGAGGAAAGTGAACTTTGACTATGTTGCCATCTCCGGCACGGGGGTGGGGCGCTCGGGTACCCACAATGAGAGGTACTTTGTCAGTGTCTTAGCGCAGTGGAGCCCGTAGGAGAAGTTCTCAAGACAGAGTGAGCCAACTTGCCCATGGCCAGGTTACAGTGCGATCGGGGGTCCCCGAGATCCAATCACCCCCTTCCACTGACACCGATCTTTGACTCTACACCCCAGGTGGTCCTGAGCAAAGTCATCACATCCCGCTGCACCCTGTCACAGCTTTCGCCCAAGACTCAGCCTCTCGCAGCCACACCGCTTGAGAGATGTCCTCCTTAGCGCCCTTGATGTAAGCAAGTCCATATGCAGTTTGAGTGGGTTTCCCAGGAGGGTACCTGGTTGCTTCGGGTCGATGATGACACACTTTTGTCTCGAAAAGAACTGAAGACAAAAAAATAAAACAATCATGCTCATTACAGTTACGCTGAGGCCCAGCCCAGGGAAAGTGCCAGAGGTGGACACACTGTCAACCCTGAATGCGTGGCAGAGAAGCCCGGTGAGGGGCGGCCATGCAGGAGCCCAGGAGTGGGTCTCAGGTGGCCCCACACCTGTGTAGTGGCTCATCCACAAGACCCTAGTCGGGCAGTGAGTTGTCCTAGCCGCTTGCGCCAGTCTTCCGGCAAGGGCTACTGTAGGCAGGCCGCGGCTGATTTCCCTTTCTGTCCTTTGGCCTTTTAGTGACTACTGCAGCCCGGGCCCACGGCCGAGAATTGAGGCGCAGGGGTGAGTTGTCCAGGCCGAATTAGCCAACTGTCCCCTGGGCATTTTTCAGTGTGATTTGGGCCCCCCACATTGAAATCACCCCTTCATCTGAAACTGGTCTTTGACTCTTATTCCCAGATGGGAGTCAGCAAAGGCTTCACGCTGAAACTTCACGCTGCCCCGTGTAAGAGTCCTTTCTCCCACGAGCACACCTTCTCCAATTCACGGCTTGGCACAGTGTCCTTCTCGTGACACCTGAGGTAAGCGAGTCTGCGTGCAATTCGAGGGTGTTTGGCGAGATGGCGCCAGGTCACTTCGGGTCGATGATGACACACTTCTTGTCTCGAAGAAACATGAAGACATAAAAATCATGCTCAATAGGATTACGCTGAGGCCCAACCAGGCTACAGTGACCGAGGAGGACACATGGGCAGCCTGCTTGCTTTGCACAAAATCCCACTGTGGGTCAAACCTAAAACCTCCTGGGCACCGGGAGGGCATGTTCCTGAGGCTTTGGCCGCCGTAGTGTCTCCTCTGGGCAGCACTAGCTGTGCAGCTAGTTGTGAAAGCCTATTGTTCTAGTCTGGCTGGCAACGGGATGCATGTGGAGGCCTTGCCTGAGAGTCCTTCCTCCCCTTTGCGCTTTTTCAGTGAATACTGCAGCCAGCTCCACAGCCCAAACTTGAGGCATGCAGGTGAGTCCATATCCCGGGCGCGATGCCCTCAGTGATTCCACCCAGAGTCCCAAACTGAAATGGCAAGGGACAAATGCGGAAACGTTGACAGCTGTAGGTCTGCTTGTGATGTAAACCTTTGGGCCATCCAGCATAGCTATCGCAGAAGCAGTCTCTAAAAAAGGACCGGGAATCTGCAGGTTGTCCCAGGCCTCCAAAGGACAGTGGGTATTGGAACGATGCCAGACTTTTAGGGCTGTAGGGCATGAGAGCGCTTGCCAGTTCTCCGCTGACAGGAAGTCAAGAGGGTGACCCATAGGCTTGGACTCATGCTTGATGTCATGGCATGGAAGTCAGTAGGAAGGAAAGCCCCCCTGGGCCAAGACTTGGGGGCGGGCAGTGTAAGGAGCAGCCCCCCTAAGAAAAGAACCGGCTCTGGCAGACGTCCCGTGCTGTCTTGCCAGCCAAAGGCCAGAAGGCCAAAGGCTCAGATGGATGTTAGAATGAGAAAGAGGTAGCCGAGCCTTGTGGGTGTCGCTCGCGTGTGGAAGTCAGGGCAGTCAAGGAGGGGAGGGATCTTGCAAATGGACCCTCTGCCCATGGATATGCTCTGCTCTTCTGTGGAGCAATCTCCTCCACATTGCTCACCGGTGTGCCATGGGGCCATCTGAGTCGGCGACACCCTGACTCTGGAACAGCCTGCCCATCACAAATGTGGACATAGAGAGCAAGAAAGGCACAAGAACAGGTGTACATGGCCGTGTCTCCCTGCCCTCCCACCCAACTGAAAATTCTAGGACACTCGCAGGGAATGCAAATGCCCAAGTGGGTGCGCGGGAACAGAGGAAAGTAAACTTGACTATGTTGCCGTCTCCGGCACGGGGGTGGGGCGCTCGGGTACCCACAATGAGAGGTACTTTGTCAGTGTCTTAGCGCAGTGGAGCCCGTAGGAGAAGTTCTCAAGACAGAGTGAGCCAACTTGCCCATGGCCAGGTTACAGTGCGATCGGGGGTCCCCGAGATCCAATCACCCCCTTCCACTGACACCGATCTTTGACTCTACACCCCAGGTGGTCCTGAGCAAAGTCATCACGTCCCGCTGCACCCTGTCACAGCTTTCGCCCAAGACTCAGCCTCTCGCAGCCACACCGCTTGAGAGATGTCCTCCTTAGCGCCCTTGATGTAAGCAAGTCCATATGCAGTTTGAGTGGGTTTCCCAGGAGGGTACCTGGTCGCTTCGGGTCGATGATGACACACTTTTGTCTCAAAAAGAACTGAAGACAAAAAAATAAAACAATCATGCTCATTACAGTTACGCTGAGGCCCAGCCCAGGGAAAGTGCGAGAGGTGGACACACTGTCAACCCTGAATGCGTGGCAGAGAAGCCCGGTGAGGGGCGGCCATGCAGGAGCCCAGGAGTGGGTCTCAGGTGGCCCCACACCTGTGAAGTGGCTCATCCACAAGACCCTAGTCGGGCAGTGAGTTGTCCTAGCCGCTTGCGCCAGTCTTCCGGCAAGGGCTACTGTAGGCAGGCCGCGGCTGATTTCCCTTTCTGTCCTTTGGCCTTTTAGTGACTACTGCAGCCCGGGCCCACGGCCGAGAATTGAGGCGCAGGGGTGAGTTGTCCAGGCCGAATTAGCCAACTGTCCCCTGGGCATTTTTCAGTGTGATTTGGGCCCCCCACATTGAAATCACCCCTTCATCTGAAACTGGTCTTTGACTCTTATTCCCAGATGGGAGTCAGCAAAGGCTTCACGCTGAAACTTCACGCTGCCCCGTGTAAGAGTCCTTTCTCCCACGAGCACACCTTCTCCAATTCACGGCTTGGCACAGTGTCCTTCTCGGGACACCTGAGGTAAGCGAGTCTGCGTGCAATTCGAGGGTGTTTGGCGAGATGGCGCCAGGTCACTTCGGGTCGATGATGACACACTTCTTGTCTCGAAGAAACATGAAGACATAAAAATCATGCTCAATAGGATTACGCTGAGGCCCAACCAGGGTACAGTGACCGAGGAGGACACATGGGCAGCCTGCTTGCTTTGCACAAAATCCCACTGTGGGTCAAACCTAAAACCTCCTGGGCACCGGGAGGGCATGTTCCTGAGGCTTTGGCCGCCGTAGTGTCTCCTCTGGGCAGCACTAGCTGTGCAGCTAGTTGTGAAAGCCTATTGTGCTAGTCTGGCTGGCAACGGGATGCATGTGGAGGCCTTGCCTGAGAGTCCTTCCTCCCCTTTGCTCTTTTTCAGTGAATACTGCAGCCAGCTCCACAGCCCAAACTTGAGGCATGCAGGTGAGTCCATATCCCGGGCGCGATGCCCTCAGTGATTCCACCCAGAGTCCCAAACTGAAATGGCAAGGGACAAATGCGGAAACGTTGACAGCTGTAGGTCTGCTTGTGATGTAAATCTTTGGGCCATCCAGCATAGCTATCGCAGAAGCAGTCTCTAAAAAAAGACCGGGAATCTGCAGGTTGTCCCAGGCCTCCAAAGGACAGTGGGTATTGGAACGATGCCAGACTTTTAGGGCTGTAGGGCATGAGAGCGCTTGCCAGTTCTCCGCTGACAGGAAGTCAAGAGGGTGACCCATAGGCTTGGACTCATGCTTGATGTCATGGCACGGAAGTCAGTAGGAAGGAAAGCCCCCCTGGGCCAAGACTTGGGGGTGGGCAGTGTAAGGAGCAGCCCCCCTAAGAAAAGAACCGGCTCTGGCAGACCTCCCGTGCTGTCTTGCCAGCCAAAGGCCAGAAGGCCAAAGGCTCAGATGGATGTTAGAATGAGAAAGAGGTAGCCGAGCCTTGTGGGCGTCGCTCGCGTGTGGAAGTCAGGGCAGCCAAGGAGGGGAGGGATCTTGCAAATGGACCCTCCGCCCATGGATATGCTCTGCTCTTCTGTGGAGCAATCTCCTCCACATTGCTCACTGGTGTGCCATGGGGCCATCTGAGTCGGTGACACCCTGACTCTGGAACAGCCTGCCCATCACAAATGTGGACATAGAGAGCAAGAAAGGCACAAGAACAGGTGTACATGGCCGTGTCTCCCTGCCCTCCCACCCAACTGAAAATTCTAGGACACTCGCAGGGAATGCAAATGCCCAAGTGGGTGCGCGGGAACAGAGGAAAGTAAACTTTGACTATGTTGCCGTCTCCGGCACGGGGGTGGGGGGCTCGGGTACCCACAATGAGAGGTACTTTGTCAGTGTCTTAGCGCAGTGGAGCCCGTAGGAGAAGTTCTCAAGACAGAGTGAGCCAACTTGCCCATGGCCAGGTTACAGTGCGATCGGGGGTCCCCGAGATCCAATCACCCCCTTCCACTGACACCGATCTTTGACTCTACACCCCAGGTGGTCCTGAGCAAAGTCATCACGTCCCGCTGCACCCTGTCACAGCCCTTTCGCCCAAGACTCAGCCTCTCGCAGCCACACCGCTTGAGAGATGTCCTCCTTAGCGCCCTTGAGGTAAGCAAGTCCATATGCAGTTTGAGTGGGTTTCCCAGGAGGGTACCTGGTCGCTTCCGGTCGATGATGACACCCTTTTGTCTCGAAAAGAACTGAAGACAAAAAAATAAAACAATCATGCTCATTACAGTTACGCTGAGGCCCAGCCCAGGGAAAGTGCCAGAGGTGGACACACTGTCAACCCTGAATGCGTGGCAGAGAAGCCCGGTGAGGGGCGGCCATGCAGGAGCCCAGGAGTGGGTCTCAGGTGGCCCCACACCTGTGTAGTGGCTCATCCACAAGACCCTAGTCGGGCAGTGAGTTGTCCTAGCCGCTTGCGCCAGTCTTCCGGCAAGGGCTACTGTAGGCAGGCCGCGGCTGATTTCCCTTTCTGTCCTTTGGCCTTTTAGTGACTACTGCAGCCCGGGCCCACGGCCGAGAATTGAGGCGCAGGGGTGAGTTGTCCAGGCCGAATTAGCCAACTGTCCCCTGGGCATTTTTCAGTGTGATTTGGGCCCCCCACATTGAAATCACCCCTTCATCTGAAACTGGTCTTTGACTCTTATTCCCAGATGGGAGTCAGCAAAGGCTTCACGCTGAAACGTCACGCTGCCCCGTGTAAGAGTCCTTTCTCCCACGAGCACACCTTCTCCAATTCACGGCTTGGCACAGTGTCCTTCTCGTGACACCTGAGGTAAGCGAGTCTGCGTGCAATTCGAGGGTGTTTGGCGAGATGGCGCCAGGTCACTTCGGGTCGATGATGACACACTTCTTGTCTCGAAGAAACATGAAGACATAAAAATCATGCTCAATAGGATTACGCTGAGGCCCAACCAGGGTACAGTGACCGAGGAGGACACATGGTCAGCCTGCTTGCTTTGCACAAAATCCCACTGTGGGTCAAACCTAAAACCTCCTGGGCACCGGGACGGCATGTTCCTGAGGCTTTGGCCGCTGTAATGTCTCCTCTGGGCAGCACTAGCTGTGCAGCTAGTTGTGAAAGCCTATTGTGCTAGTCTGGCTGGCAACGGGATGCATGTGGAGGCCTTGCCT
Source organism: Muscardinus avellanarius (assembly GCF_963383645.1). Classification (NCBI taxonomy): domain Eukaryota; kingdom Metazoa; phylum Chordata; class Mammalia; order Rodentia; family Gliridae; genus Muscardinus; species Muscardinus avellanarius. Next base: position 164,688,158 of record NC_137788.1, read on the forward strand.
GAGAGTCCTTCCTCCCCTTTGCTCTTTTGCAGTGAATACTGCAGCCAGCTCCACAGCCCAAACTTGAGGCATGCAGGTGAGTCCATATCCCCGGCGCAATGCCCTCAGTGATTCCACCCAGAGTCCCAAACTGAAATGGCAAGGGACAAATGCGGAAACGTTGACAGCTGTAGGTCTGCTTGTGATGTAAATCTTTGGGCCATCCAGCATAGCTATCGCAGAAGCAGTCTCTAAAAAAGGACCGGGAATCTGCAGGTTGTCCCAGGCCTCCAAAGACAGTGGGTATTGGAACGATGCCAGACTTTTAGGGCTGTAGGGCATGGGAGCGCTTGCCAGTTCTCCGCTGACAGGAAGTCAAGAGGGTGACCCATAGGCTTGGACTCATGCTTGATGTCATGGCACGGAAGTCAGTAGGAAGGAAAGCCCCCCTGGGCCAAGACTTGGGGGCGGGCAGTGTAAGGAGCAGCCCCCCTAAGAAAAGAACCGGCTCTGGCAGACGTCCCGTGCTGTCTTGCCAGCCAAAGGCCAGAAGGCCAAAGGCTCAGATGGATGTTAGAATGAGAAAGAGGTAGCCGAGCCTTGTGGGCGTCGCTCGCGTGTGGAAGTCAGGGCAGCCAAGGAGGGGAGGGATCTTGTAAATGGACCCTCCGCCCATGGATATGCTCTGCTCTTCTGTGGAGCAATCTCCTCCACATTGCTCACCGGTGTGCCATGGGGCCATCTGAGTTGGCGACACCCTGACTCTGGAACAGCCTGCCCATCACAAATGTGGACATAGAGAGCAAGAAAGGCACAAGAACAGGTGTACTTGGCCGTGTCTCCCTGCCCTCCCACCCAACTGAAAATTCTAGGACACTCGCAGGGAATGCAAATGCCCAAGTGGGTGCGCGGGAACAGAGGAAAGTGAACTTTGACTATGTTGCCGTCTCCGGCACGGGGGTGGGGGGCTCGGGTACCCACAATGAGAGGTACTTTGTCAGTGTCTTAGCGCAGTGGAGCCCGTAGGAGAAGTTCTCAAGACAGAGTGAGCCAACTTGCCCATGGCCAGGTTACAGTGCGATCGGGGGTCCCCAGAGATCCAATCACCACCTTCCACTGACACCGATCTTTGACTCTACACCCCAGGTGGTCCTGAGCAAAGTCATCACGTCCAGCTGCACCCTGTCACAGCCCTTTCGCCCAAGACTCAGCCTCTCGCAGCCACACCGCTTGAGAGATGTCCTCCTTAGCGCCCTTGAGGTAAGCAAGTCCATATGCAGTTTGAGTGGGTTTCCCAGGAGGTACATGGTCGCTTCGGGTCGATGATGACACCCTTTTGTCTCGAAAAGAACTGAAGACAAAAAAATAAAACAATCATGCTCATTACAGTTACGCTGAGGCCCAGCCCAGGGAAAGTGCCAGAGGTGGACACACTGTCAACCCTGAATGCGTGGCAGAGAAGCCCGGTGAGGGGCGGCCATGCAGGAGCCCAGGAGTGGGTCTCAGGTGGCCCCACACCTGTGTAGTGGCTCATCCACAAGACCCTAGTCGGGCAGTGAGTTGTCCTAGCCGCTTGCGCCAGTCTTCCGGCAAGGGCTACTGTAGGCAGGCCGCGGCTGATTTCCCTTTCTGTCCTTTGGCCTTTTAGTGACTACTGCAGCCCGGGCCCACGGCCGAGAATTGAGGCGCAGGGGTGAGTTGTCCAGGCCGAATTAGCCAACTGTCCCCTGGGCATTTTTCAGTGTGATTTGGGCCCCCCACATTGAAATCACCCCTTCATCTGAAACTGGTCTTTGACTCTTATTCCCAGATGGGAGTCAGCAAAGGCTTCACGCTGAAACTTCACGCTGCCCCGTGTAAGAGTCCTTTCTCCCACGAGCACACCTTCTCCAATTCACGGCTTGGCACAGTGTCCTTCTCGTGACACCTGAGGTAAGCGAGTCTGCGTGCAATTCGAGGGTGTTTGGCGAGATGGCGCCAGGTCACTTCGGGTCGATGATGACACACTTCTTGTCTCGAAGAAACATGAAGACATAAAAATCATGCTCAATAGGATTACGCTGAGGCCCAACCAGGGTACAGTGACTGAGGAGGACACATGGGCAGCATGCTTGCTTTGCACAAAATCCCACTGTGGGTCAAACCTAAAACCTCCTGGGCACCGGGAGGGCATGTTCCTGAGGCTTTGGCCGCCGTAGTGTCTCCTCTGGGCAGCACTAGCTGTGCAGCTAGTTGTGAAAGCCTATTGTGCTAGTCTGGCTGGCAACGGGATGCATGTGGAGGCCTTGCCTGAGAGTCCTTCCTCCCCTTTGCTCTTTTTCAGTGAATACTGCAGCCAGCTCCACAGCCCAAACTTGAGGCATGCAGGTGAGTCCATATCCCGGGCGCGATGCCCTCAGTGATTCCACCCAGAGTCCCAAACTGAAATGGCAAGGGACAAATGCGGAAACGTTGACAGCTGTAGGTCTGCTTGTGATGTAAATCTTTGGGCCATCCAGCATAGCTATCGCAGAAGCAGTCTCTAAAAAAAGACCGGGAATCTGCAGGTTGTCCCAGGCCTCCAAAGGACAGTGGGTATTGGAACGATGCCAGACTTTTAGGGCTGTAGGGCATGAGAGCGCTTGCCAGTTCTCCGCTGACAGGAAGTCAAGAGGGTGACCCATAGGCTTGGACTCATGCTTGATGTCATGGCACGGAAGTCAGTAGGAAGGAAAGCCCCCCTGGGCCAAGACTTGGGGGTGGGAATGTAAGGAGCAGCCCCCCTAAGAAAAGAACCGGCTCTGGCAGACCTCCCGTGCTGTCTTGCCAGCCAAAGGCCAGAAGGCCAAAGGCTCAGATGGATGTTAGAATGAGAAAGAGGTAGCCGAGCCTTGTGGGCCTCGCTCGAGTGTGGAAGTCAGGGCAGCCAAGGAGGGGAGGGATCTTGCAAATGGACCCTCCGCCCATGGATATGCTCTGCTCTTCTGTGGAGCAATCTCCTCCACATTGCTCACCGGTGTGCCATGGGGCCATCTGAGTCGGCGACACCCTGACTCTGGAACAGCCTGCCCATCACAAATGTGGACATAGAGAGCAAGAAAGGCACAAGAACAGGTGTACATGGCCGTGTCTCCCTGCCCTCCCACCCAACTGAAAATTCTAGGACACTCGCAGGGAATGCAAATGCCCAAGTGGGTGCGCGGGAACAGAGCAAAGTAAACTTTGACTATGTTGCCGTCTCCGGCACGGGGGTGGGGGGCTCGGGTACCCACAATGAGAGGTACTTTGTCAGTGTCTTAGCGCAGTGGAGCCCGTAGGAGAAGTTCTCAAGACAGAGTGAGCCAACTTGCCCATGGCCAGGTTACAGTGCGATCGGGGGTCCCCGAGATCCAATCACCCCCTTCCACTGACACTGATCTTTGACTCTACACCCCAGGTGGTCCTGAGCAAAGTCATCACGTCCCGCTGCACCCTGTCACAGCCCTTTCGCCCAAGACTCAGCCTCTCGCAGCCACACCGCTTGAGAGATGTCCTCCTTAGCGCCCTTGAGGTAAGCAAGTCCATATGCAGTTTGAGTGGGTTTCCCAGGAGGGTACCTGGTCGCTTCGGGTCGATGATGACACCCTTTTGTCTCAAAAAGAACTGAAGACAAAAAAATAAAACAATCATGCTCATTACAGTTACGCTGAGGCCCAGCCCAGGGAAAGTGCCAGAGGTGGACACACTGTCAACCCTGAATGCGTGGCAGAGAAGCCCGGTGAGGGGCGGCCATGCAGGAGCCCAGGAGTGGGTCTCAGGTGGCCCCACACCTGTGTAGTGGCTCATCCACAAGACCCTAGTCGGGCAGTGAGTTGTCCTAGCCGCTTGCGCCAGTCTTCCGGCAAGGGCTACTGTAGGCAGGCCGCGGCTGATTTCCCTTTCTGTCCTTTGGCCTTTTAGTGACTACTGCAGCCCGGGCCCACGGCCGAGAATTGAGGCGCAGGGGTGAGTTGTCCAGGCCGAATTAGCCAACTGTCCCCTGGGCATTTTTCAGTGTGATTTGGGCCCCCCACATTGAAATCACCCCTTCATCTGAAACTGGTCTTTGACTCTTATTCCCAGATGGGAGTCAGCAAAGGCTTCACGCTGAAACGTCACGCTGCCCCGTGTAAGAGTCCTTTCTCCCACGAGCACACCTTCTCCAATTCACGGCTTGGCACAGTGTCCTTCTCGTGACACCTGAGGTAAGCGAGTCTGCGTGCAATTCGAGGGTGTTTGGCGAGATGGCGCCAGGTCACTTCGGGTCGATGATGACACACTTCTTGTCTCGAAGAAACATGAAGACATAAAAATCATGCTCAATAGGATTACGCTGAGGCCCAACCAGGGTACAGTGACCGAGGAGGACACATGGTCAGCCTGCTTGCTTTGCACAAAATCCCACTGTGGGTCAAACCTAAAACCTCCTGGGCACCGGGACGGCATGTTCCTGAGGCTTTGGCCGCTGTAATGTCTCCTCTGGGCAGCACTAGCTGTGCAGCTAGTTGTGAAAGCCTATTGTGCTAGTCTGGCTGGCAACAGGATGCATGTGGAGGCCTTGCCTGAGAGTCCTTCCTCCCCTTTGCTCTTTTGCAGTGAATACTGCAGCCAGCTCCACAGCCCAAACTTGAGGCATGCAGGTGAGTCCATATCCCCGGCGCAATGCCCTCAGTGATTCCACCCAGAGTCCCAAACTGAAATGGCAAGGGACAAATGCGGAAACGTTGACAGCTGTAGGTCTGCTTGTGATGTAAATCTTTGGGCCATCCAGCATAGCTATCGCAGAAGCAGTCTCTAAAAAAGGACCGGGAATCTGCAGGTTGTCCCAGGCCTCCAAAGACAGTGGGTATTGGAACGATGCCAGACTTTTAGGGCTGTAGGGCATGGGAGCGCTTGCCAGTTCTCCGCTGACAGGAAGTCAAGAGGGTGACCCATAGGCTTGGACTCATGCTTGATGTCATGGCACGGAAGTCAGTAGGAAGGAAAGCCCCCCTGGGCCAAGACTTGGGGGCGGGCAGTGTAAGGAGCAGCCCCCCTAAGAAGAGAACCGGCTCTGGCAGACGTCCCGTGCTGTCTTGCCAGCCAAAGGCCAGAAGGCCAAAGGCTCAGATGGATGTTAGAATGAGAAAGAGGTAGCCGAGCCTTGTGGGCGTCGCTCGCGTGTGGAAGTCAGGGCAGCCAAGGAGGGGAGGGATCTTGCAAATGGACCCTCCGCCCATGGATATGCTCTGCTCTTCTGTGGAGCAATCTCCTCCACATTGCTCACCGGTGTGCCATGGGGCCATCTGAGTTGGCGACACCCTGACTCTGGAACAGCCTGCCCATCACAAATGTGGACATAGAGAGCAAGAAAGGCACAAGAACAGGTGTACTTGGCCGTGTCTCCCTGCCCTCCCACCCAACTGAAAATTCTAGGACACTCGCAGGGAATGCAAATGCCCAAGTGGGTGCGCGGAAACAGAGGAAAGTGAACTTTGACTATGTTGCCGTGTCCGGCACGGGGTGCTGGGCTCGGGTACCCACAATGAGAGGTACTTTGTCAGTGTCTTAGCGCAGTGGAGCCCGTAGGAGAAGTTCTCAAGACAGAGTGAGCCAACTTGCCCATGGCCAGGTTACAGTGCGATCGGGGGTCCCCAGAGATCCAATCACCACCTTCCACTGACACCGATCTTTGACTCTAAACCCCAGGTGGTCCTGAGCAAAGTCATCACATCCCGCTGCACCCTGTCACAGCCCTTTCACCCAAGACTCAGCCTCTCGCAGCCACACCGCTTGAGAGATGTCCTCCTTAGCGCCCTTGAGGTAAGCAAGTCCATATGCAGTTTGAGTGGGTTTCCCAGGAGGTACATGGTCGCTTCGGGTCGATGATGACACCCTTTTGTCTCGAAAAGAACTGAAGACAAAAAAATAAAACAATCATGCTCATTACAGTTACGCTGAGGCCCAGCCCAGGGAAAGTGCCAGAGGTGGACACACTGTCAACCCTGATTGCTTGGCAGAGAAGCCCGGTGAGGGGCGGCCATGCAGGAGCCCAGGAGTGGGTCTCAGGTGGCCCCACACCTGTGTAGTGGCTCATCCACAAGACCCTAGTCGGGCAGTGAGTTGTCCTAGCCGCTTGCGCCATTCTTCCGGCAAGGGCTACTGTAGGCAGGCCGCGGCTGATTTCCCTTTCTGTCCTTTGGCCTTTTAGTGACTACTGCAGCCCGGGCCCACGGCCGAGAATTGAGGCGCAGGGGTGAGTTGTCCAGGCCGAATTAGCCAACCGTCCCCTGGGCATTTTTCAGTGTGATTTGGGCCCCCAAGATTGAAATCACCCCTTCATCTGAAACTGGTCTCTGACTCTTATTCCTAGATGGGAGTCAGCAAAGGCTTCACGCTGAAACTTCACGCTGCCCCGTGTAAGAGTCCTTTCTCCCACGAGCACACCTTCTCCAATTCACGGCTTGGCACAGTGTCCTTCTCGTGACACCTGAGGTAAGCGAGTCTGCGTGCAATTCGAGGGTGTTTGGCGAGATGGCGCCAGGTCACTTCGGGTCGATGATGACACACTTCTTGTCTCGAAGAAACATGAAGACATAAAAATCATGCTCAATAGGATTACGCTGAGGCCCAACCAGGGTACAGTGACCGAAGAGGACACATGGGCAGCCTGCTTGCTTTGCACAAAAGCCCACTGTGGGTCAAACCTAAAACCTCCTGGGCACCGGGAGGGCATGTTCCTGAGGCTTTGGCCGCCGTAGTGTCTCCTCTGGGCAGCACTAGCTGTGCAGCTAGTTGTGAAAGCCTATTGTGCTAGTCTGGCTGGCAACGGGATGCATGTGGAGGCCTTGCCTGAGAGTCCTTCCTCCCCTTTGCGCTTTTTCAGTGAATACTGCAGCCAGCTCCACAGCCCAAACTTGAGGCATGCAGGTGAGTCCATATCCCGGGCGCGATGCCCTCAGTGATTCCACCCAGAGTCCCAAACTGAAATGGCAAGGGACAAATGCGGAAACGTTGACAGCTGTAGGTCTGCTTGTGATGTAAACCTTTGGGCCATCCAGCATAGCTATCGCAGAAGCAGTCTCTAAAAAAGGACCGGGAATCTGCAGGTTGTCCCAGGCCTCCGAGGACAGTGGGTATTGGAACGATGCCAGACTTTTAGGGCTGTAGGGCATGAGAGCGCTTGCCAGTTCTCCGCTGACAGGAAGTCAAGAGGGTGACCCATAGGCTTGGACTCATGCTTGATGTCATGGCACGGAGGTCAGTAGGAAGGAAAGCCCCCCTGGGCCAAGACTTGGGGGCGGGCAGTGTAAGGAGCAGCCCCCCTAAGGAAAGAACCGGCTCTGGCAGACCTCCCGTGCTGCCTTGCCAGCCAAAGGCCAGAAGGCCAAAGGCTCAGATGGATGTTAGAATGAGAAAGAGGTAGCCGAGCCTTGTGGGCGTCGCTCGCGTGTGGAAGTCAGGGCAGCCAAGGAGGGGAGGGATCTTGCAAATGGACCCTCCGCCCATGGATATGCTCTGCTCTTCTGTGGAGCAATCTCCTCCACATTGCTCACCGGTGTGCCATGGGGCCATCTGAGTCGGCGACACCCTGACTCTGGAACAGCCTGCCCATCACAAATGTGGACATAGAGAGCAAGAAAAGCACAAGAACAGGTGTACTTGGCCGTGTCTCCCTGCCCTCCCACCCAACTGAAAATTCTAGGACACTCGCAGGGAATGCAAATGCCCAAGTGGGTGCGTGGGAACAGAGGAAAGTGAACTTTGACTGTGTTGCCGTCTCCGGCACGGGGGTGCTGGGCTCGGGTACCCACAATGAGAGGTACTTTGTCAGTGTCTTAGCGCAGTGGAGCCCGTAGGAGAAGTTCTCAATACAGAGTGAGCCAACTTGCCCATGGCCAGGTTACAGTGCGATCGGGGGTCCCCAGAGATCCAATCACCCCCTTCCACTGACACCGATCTTTGACTCTACACCCCAGGTGGTCCTGAGCAAAGTCATCACGTCCCGCTGCACCCTGTCACAGCCCTTTCGCCCAAGACTCAGCCTCTCGCAGCCACACCGCTTGAGAGATGTCCTCCTTAGCGCCCTTAAGGTAAGCAAGTCCATATACAGTTTGAGTGGGTTTCCCAGGAGGTACATGGTCGCTTCGGGTCGATGATGACACCCTTTTGTCTCGAAAAGAACTGAAGACAAAAAAATAAAACAATCATGCTCATTACAGTTACGCTGAGGCCCAGCCCAGGGAAAGTGCCAGAGGTGGACACACTGTCAACCCTGATTGCTTGGCAGAGAAGCCCGGTCAGGGGCGGCCATGCAGGAGCCCAGGAGTGGGTCTCAGGTGGCCCCACACCTGTGTAGTGGCTCATCCACAAGACCCTAGTCGGGCAGTGAGTTGTCCTAGCCGCTTGCGCCATTCTTCCGGCAAGGGCTACTGTAGGCAGGCCGCGGCTGATTTCCCTTTCTGTCCTTTGGCCTTTTAGTGACTACTGCAGCCCGGGCCCACGGCCGAGAATTGAGGCGCAGGGGTGAGTTGTCCAGGCCGAATTAGCCAACTGTCCCCTGGGCATTTTACAGTGTGATTTGGGCCCCCCACATTGAAATCACCCCTTCATCTGAAACTGGTCTTTGACTCTTATTCCCAGATGGGAGTCAGCAAAGGCTTCACGCTGAAACTTCACGCTGCCCCGTGTAAGAGTCCTTTCTCCCACGAGCACACGTTCTCCAATTCAAGGCTTGGCACAGTGTCCTTCTCGTGACACCTGAGGTAAGCGAGTCTGCGTGCAATTCGAGGGTGTTTGGCGAGATGGCGCCAGGTCACTTCGGGTCGATGATGACACACTTCTTGTCTCGAAGAAACATGAAGACATAAAAATCATGCTCAATAGGATTACGCTGAGGCCCAACCAGGCTACAGTGACCGCGGAGGACACATGGTCAGCCTGCTTGCTTTGCACAAAATCCCACTGTGGGTCAAACCTAAAACCTCCTGGGCACCGGGACGGCATGTTCCTGAGGCTTTGGCCGCTGTAATGTCTCCTCTGGGCAGCACTAGCTGTGCAGCTAGTTGTGAAAGCCTATTGTTCTAGTCTGGCTGGCAACGGGATGCATGTGGAGGCCTTGCCTGAGAGTCCTTCCTCCCCTTTGCGCTTTTTCAGTGAATACTGCAGCCAGCTCCACAGCCCAAACTTGAGGCATGCAGGTGAGTCCATATCCCCGGCGCAATGCCCTCAGTGATTCCACCCAGAGTCCCAAACTGAAATGGCAAGGGACAAATGCGGAAACGTTGACAGCTGTAGGTCTGCTTGTGATGTAAATCTTTGGGCCATCCAGCATAGCTATCGCAGAAGCAGTCTCTAAAAAAGGACCTGGAATCTGCAGGTTGTCCCAGGGCTCCAAAGGACAGTGGGTATTGGAACGATGCCAGACTTTTAGGGCTGTAGGGCATGGGAGCGCTTGCCAGTTCTCCGCTGACAGGAAGTCAAGAGGGTGACCCATAGGCTTGGACTCATGCTTGATGTCATGGCACGGAAGTCAGTAGGAAGGAAAGCCCCCCTGGGCCAAGACTTGGGGGCGGGCAGTGTAAGGAGCAGCCCCCCTAAGAAAAGAACCGGCTCTGGCAGACGTCCCGTGCTGTCTTGCCAGCCAAAGGCCAGAAGGCCAAAGGCTCAGATGGATGTTAGAATGAGAAAGAGGTAGCCGAGCCTTGTGGGCGTCGCTCGCGTGTGGAAGTCAGGGCAGCCAAGGAGGGGAGGGATCTTGCAAATGGACCCTCCGCCCATGGATATGCTCTGCTCTTCTGTGGAGCAATCTCCTCCACATTGCTCACCGGTGTGCCATGGGGCCATCTGAGTCGGCGACACCCTGACTCTGGAACAGCCTGCCCATCACAAATGTGGACATAGAGAGCAAGAAAGGCACAAGAACAGGTGTACATGGCCGTGTCTCCCTGCCCTCCCACCCAACTGAAAATTCTAGGACACTCGCAGGGAATGCAAATGCCCAAGTGGGTGCGCGGGAACAGAGGAAAGTAAACTTTGACTATGTTGCCGTCTCCGGCACGGGGGTGGGGCGCTCGGGTACCCACAATGAGAGGTACTTTGTCAGTGTCTTAGCGCAGTGGAGCCCGTAGGAGAAGTTCTCAAGACAGAGTGAGCCAACTTGCCCATGGCCAGGTTACAGTGCGATCGGGGGTCCCCGAGATCCAATCACCCCCTTCCACTGACACCGATCTTTGACGCTACACCCCAGGTGGTCCTGAGCAAAGTCATCACGTCCCGCTGCACCCTGTCACAGCCCTTTCGCCCAAGACTCAGCCTCTCGCAGCCACACCGCTTGAGAGATGTCCTCCTTAGCGCCCTTGAGGTAAGCAAGTCCATATGCAGTTTGAGTGGGTTTCCCAGGAGGGTACCTGGTCGCTTCCGGTCGATGATGACACCCTTTTGTCTCGAAAAGAACTGAAGACAAAAAAATAAAACAATCATGCTCATTACAGTTACGCTGAGGCCCAGCCCAGGGAAAGTGCGAGAGGTGGACACACTGTCAACCCTGAATGCGTGGCAGAGAAGCCCGGTGAGGGGCGGCCATGCAGGAGCCCAGGAGTGGGTCTCAGGTGGCCCCACACCTGTGTAGTGGCTCATCCACAAGACCCTAGTCGGGCAGTGAGTTGTCCTAGCCGCTTGCGCCAGTCTTCCGGCAAGGGCTACTCTAGGCAGGCCGCGGCTGATTTCCCTTTCTGTCCTTTGGCCTTTTAGTGACTACTGCAGCCCTGTCCCACGGCCGAGAATTGAAGCGCACGGGTGAGTTGTCCAGGCCGAATTAGCCAACTGTCCCCTGGGCATTTTACAGTGTGATTTGGGCCCCCCACATTGAAATCACCCCTTCATCTGAAACTGGTCTTTGACTCTTATTCCCAGATGGGAGTCAGCAAAGGCTTCACGCTGAAACTTCACGCTGCCCCGTGTAAGAGTCCTTTCTCCCACGAGCACACCTTCTCCAATTCAAGGCTTGGCACAGTGTCCTTCTCGTGACACCTGAGGTAAGCGAGTCTGCGTGCAATTCGAGGGTGTTTGGCGAGATGGCGCCAGGTCACTTCGGGTCGATGATGACACACTTCTTGTCTCGAAGAAACATGAAGACATAAAAATCATGCTCAATAGGATTACGCTGAGGCCCAACCAGGGTACAGTGACCGAGGAGGACACATGGGCAGCCTGCTTGCTTTGCACAAAAGCCCACTGTGGGTCAAACCTAAAACCTCCTGGGCACCGGGACGGCATGTTCCTGAGGCTTTGGCCGCCGTAATGTCTCTTCTGGGCAGCACTAGCTGTGCAGCTAGTTGTGAAAGCCTATTGTTCTAGTCTGGCTGGCAACGGGATGCATGTGGAGGCCTTGCCTGAGAGTCCTTCCTCCCCTTTGCTCTTTTTCAGTGAATACTGCAGCCAGCTCCACAGCCCAAACTTGAGGCATGCAGGTGAGTCCATATCCCGGGCGCGATGCCCTCAGTGATTCCACCCAGAGTCCCAAACTGAAATGGCAAGGGACAAATGCGGAAACGTTGACAGCTGTAGGTCTGCTTGTGATGTAAATCTTTGGGCCATCCAGCATAGCTATCGCAGAAGCAGTCTCTAAAAAAAGACCGGGAATCTGCAGGTTGTCCCAGGCCTCCAAAGGACAGTGGGTATTGGAACGATGCCAGACTTTTAGGGCTGTAGGGCATGAGAGCGCTTGCCAGTTCTCCGCTGACAGGAAGTCAAGAGGGTGACCCATAGGCTTGGACTCATGCTTGATGTCATGGCACGGAAGTCAGTAGGAAGGAAAGCCCCCCTGGGCCAAGACTTGGGGGCGGACAGTGTAAGGAGCAGCCCCCCTAAGAAGAGAACCGGCTCTGGCAGACGTTCCGTGCTGTCTTGCCAGCCAAAGGCCAGAAGGCCAAAGGCTCAGATGGATGTTAGAATGAGAAAGAGGTAACCGAGCCTTGTGGGTGTCGCTCGCGTGTGGAAGTCAGGGCAGCCAAGGAGGGGAGGGATCTTGCAAATGGACCCTCTGCCCATGGATATGCTCTGCTCTTCTGTGGAGCAATCTCCTCCACATTGCTCACCGGTGTGCCATGGGGCCATCTGAGTTGGCGACACCCTGACTCTGGAACAGCCTGCCCATCACAAATGTGGACATAGAGAGCAAGAAAGGCACAAGAACAGGTGTACTTGGCCGTGTCTCCCTGCCCTCCCACCCAACTGAAAATTCTAGGACACTCGCAGGGAATGCAAATGCCCAAGTGGGTTCGCGGGAACAGAGGAAAGTGAACTTTGACTATGTTGCCGTGTCCGGCACGGGGTGCTGGGCTCGGGTACCCACAATGAGAGGTACTTTGTCAGTGTCTTAGCGCAGTGGAGCCCGTAGGAGAAGTTCTCAAGACAGAGTGAGCCAACTTGCCCACGGCCAGGTTACAGTGCGATTGGGGGTCCCCAGAGATCCAATCACCCCCTTCCACTGACATCGATCTTTGACTCTACACCCCAGGTGGTCCTGAGCAAAGTCATCACGTCCAGCTGCACCCTGTCACAGCCCTTTCGCCCAAGACTCAGCCTCTCGCAGCCACACCGCTTGAGAGATGTCCTCCTTAGCGCCCTTGAGGTAAGCACGTCCATATGCAGTTTGAGTGGGTTTCCCAGGAGGGTACCTGGTCGCTTCGGGTCGATGATGACACCCTTTTGTCTCGAAAAGAACTGAAGACAAAAAAATAAAACAATCATGCTCATTACAGTTACGCTGAGGCCCAGCCCAGGGAAAGTGCCAGAGGTGGACACACTGTCAACCCTGAATGCGTGGCAGAGAAGCCCGGTGAGGGGCGGCCATGCAGGAGCCCAGGAGTGGGTCTCAGGTGGCCCCACACCTGTGTAGTGGCTCATCCACAAGACCCTAGTCGGGCAGTGAGTTGTCCTAGCCGCTTGCGCCAGTCTTCCGGCAAGGGCTACTGTAGGCAGGCCGCGGCTGATTTCCCTTTCTGTCCTTTGGCCTTTTAGTGACTACTGCAGCCCGGGCCCACGGCCGAGAATAGAGGCGCAGGGGTGAGTTGTCCAGGCCGAATTAGCCAACTGTCCCCTGGGCATTTTTCAGTGTGATTTGGGCCCCCCACATTGAAATCACCCCTTCATCTGAAACTGGTCTTTGACTCTTATTCCCAGATGGGAGTCAGCAAAGGCTTCACGCTGAAACTTCACGCTGCCCCGTGTAAGAGTCCTTTCTCCCACGAGCACACCTTCTCCAATTCACGGCTTGGCACAGTGTCCTTCTCGTGACACCTGAGGTAAGCGAGTCTGCGTGCAATTCGAGGGTGTTTGGCGAGATGGCGCCAGGTCACTTCGGGTCGATGATGACACACTTCTTGTCTCGAAGAAACATGAAGACATAAAAATCATGCTCAATAGGATTACGCTGAGGCCCAACCAGGGTACAGTGACTGAGGAGGACACATGGGCAGCCTGCTTGCTTTGCACAAAATCCCACTGTGGGTCAAACCTAAAACCTCCTGGGCACCGGGAGGGCATGTTCCTGAGGCTTTGGCCGCCGTAGTGTCTCCTCTGGGCAGCACTAGCTGTGCAGCTAGTTGTGAAAGCCTATTGTGCTAGTCTGGCTGGCAACGGGATGCATGTGGAGGCCTTGCCTGAGAGTCCTTCCTCCCCTTTGCTCTTTTTCAGTGAATACTGCAGCCAGCTCCACAGCCCAAACTTGAGGCATGCAGGTGAGTCCATATCCCGGGCGCGATGCCCTCAGTGATTCCACCCAGAGTCCCAAACTGAAATGGCAAGGGACAAATGCGGAAACGTTGACAGCTGTAGGTCTGCTTGTGATGTAAATCTTTGGGCCATCCAGCATAGCTATCGCAGAAGCAGTCTCTAAAAAAAGACCGGGAATCTGCAGGTTGTCCCAGGCCTCCAAAGGACAGTGGGTATTGGAACGATGCCAGACTTTTAGGGCTGTAGGGCATGAGAGCGCTTGCCAGTTCTCCGCTGACAGGAAGTCAAGAGGGTGACCCATAGGCTTGGACTCATGCTTGATGTCATGGCACGGAAGTCAGTAGGAAGGAAAGCCCCCCTGGGCCAAGACTTGGGGGTGGGCAGTGTAAGGAGCAGCCCCCCTAAGAAAAGATCCGGCTCTGGCAGACCTCCCGTGCTGTCTTGCCAGCCAAAGGCCAGAAGGCCAAAGGCTCAGATGGATGTTAGAATGAGAAAGAGGTAGCCGAGCCTTGTGGGCCTCGCTCGCGTGTGGAAGTCAGGGCAGCCAAGGAGGGGAGGGATCTTGCAAATGGACCCTCCGCCCATGGATATGCTCTGCTCTTCTGTGGAGCAATCTCCTCCACATTGCTCACCGGTGTGCCATGGGGCCATCTGAGTCGGCGACACCCTGACTCTGGAACAGCCTGCCCATCACAAATGTGGACATAGAGAGCAAGAAAGGCACAAGAACAGGTGTACATGGCCGTGTCTCCCTGCCCTCCCACCCAACTGAAAATTCTAGGACACTCGCAGGGAATGCAAATGCCCAAGTGGGTGCGCGGGAACAGAGGAAAGTAAACTTTGACTATGTTGCCGTCTCCGGCACGGGGGTGGGGGGCTCGGGTACCCACAATGAGAGGTACTTTGTCAGTGTCTTAGCGCAGTGGAGCCCGTAGGAGAAGTTCTCAAGACAGAGTGAGCCAACTTGCCCATGGCCAGGTTACAGTGCGATCGGGGGTCCCCGAGATCCAATCACCCCCTTCCACTGACACCGATCTTTGACTCTACACCCCAGGTGGTCCTGAGCAAAGTCATCACGTCCCGCTGCACCCTGTCACAGCCCTTTCGCCCAAGACTCAGCCTCTCGCAGCCACACCGCTTGAGAGATGTCCTCCTTAGCGCCCTTGAGGTAAGCAAGTCCATATGCAGTTTGAGTGGGTTTCCCAGGAGGGTACCTGGTCGCTTCGGGTCGATGATGACACCCTTTTGTCTCGAAAAGAACTGAAGACAAAAAAATAAAACAATCATGCTCATTACAGTTACGCTGAGGCCCAGCCCAGGGAAAGTGCCAGAGGTGGACACACTGTCAACCCTGAATGCGTGGCAGAGAAGCCCGGTGAGGGGCGGCCATGCAGGAGCCCAGGAGTGGGTCTCAGGTGGCCCCACACCTGTGTAGTGGCTCATCCACAAGACCCTAGTCGGGCAGTGAGTTGTCCTAGCCGCTTGCGCCAGTCTTCCGGCAAGGGCTACTGTAGGCAGGCCGCGGCTGATTTCCCTTTCTGTCCTTTGGCCTTTTAGTGACTACTGCAGCCCGGGCCCACGGCCGAGAATTGAGGCGCAGGGGTGAGTTGTCCAGGCCGAATTAGCCAACTGTCCCCTGGGCATTTTTCAGTGTGATTTGGGCCCCCCACATTGAAATCACCCCTTCATCTGAAACTGGTCTTTGACTCTTATTCCCAGATGGGAGTCAGCAAAGGCTTCACGCTGAAACGTCACGCTGCCCCGTGTAAGAGTCCTTTCTCCCACGAGCACACCTTCTCCAATTCACGGCTTGGCACAGTGTCCTTCTCGTGACACCTGAGGTAAGCGAGTCTGCGTGCAATTCGAGGGTGTTTGGCGAGATGGCGCCAGGTCACTTCGGGTCGATGATGACACACTTCTTGTCTCGAAGAAACATGAAGACATAAAAATCATGCTCAATAGGATTACGCTGAGGCCCAACCAGGGTACAGTGACCGAGGAGGACACATGGTCAGCCTGCTTGCTTTGCACAAAATCCCACTGTGGGTCAAACCTAAAACCTCCTGGGCACCGGGACGGCATGTTCCTGAGGCTTTGGCCGCTGTAATGTCTCCTCTGGGCAGCACTAGCTGTGCAGCTAGTTGTGAAAGCCTATTGTGCTAGTCTGGCTGGCAACGGGATGCATGTGGAGGCCTTGCCTGAGAGTCCTTCCTCCCCTTTGCTCTTTTGCAGTGAATACTGCAGCCAGCTCCACAGCCCAAACTTGAGGCATGCTGGTGAGTCCATATCCCGGGCGCGATGCCCTCAGTGATTCCACCCAGAGTCCCAAACTGAAATGGCAAGGGACAAATGCGGAAACGTTGACAGCTGTAGGTCTGCTTGTGATGTAAATCTTTGGGCCATCCAGCATAGCTATCGCAGAAGCAGTCTCTAAAAAAGGACCGGGAATCTGCAGGTTGTCCCAGGCCTCCAAAGACAGTGGGTATTGGAACGATGCCAGACTTTTAGGGCTGTAGGCCATGGGAGCGCTTGCCAGTTCTCCGCTGACAGGAAGTCAAGAGGGTGACCCATAGGCTTGGACTCATGCTTGATGTCATGGCACGGAAGTCAGTAGGAAGGAAAGCCCCCCTGGGCCAAGACTTGGGGGCGGGCAGTGTAAGGAGCAGCCCCCCTAAGAAGAGAACCGGCTCTGGCAGACGTCCCGTGCTGTCTTGCCAGCCAAAGGCCAGAAGGCCAAAGGCTCAGATGGATGTTAGAATGAGAAAGAGGTAGCCGAGCCTTGTGGGCGTCGCTCGCGTGTGGAAGTCAGGGCAGCCAAGGAGGGGAGGGATCTTGCAAATGGACCCTCCGCCCATGGATATGCTCTGCTCTTCTGTGGAGCAATCTCCTCCACATTGCTCACCGTTGTGCCATGGGGCCATCTGAGTCGGCGACACCCTGACTCTGGAACAGCCTGCCCATCACAAATGTGGACATAGAGAGCAAGAAAAGCACAAGAACAGGTGTACTTGGCCGTGTCTCCCTGCCCTCCCACCCAACTGAAAATTCTAGGACACTCGCAGGGAATGCAAATGCCCAAGTGGGTGCGCGGGAACAGAGGAAAGTGAACTTTGACTATGTTGCCGTCTCGGGCACGGGGGTGGGGGGCTCGGGTACCCACAATGAGAGGTACTTTGTCAGTGTCTTAGCACAGTGGAGCCCGTAGGAGAAGTTCTCAAGACAGAGTGAGCCAACTTGCACATGGCCAGGTTACAGTGCGATCGGGGGTCCCCAGAGATCCAATCACCTCCTTCCACTGACACCGATCTTTGACTCTACACCCCAGGTGGTCCTGAGCAAAGTCATCACGTCCCGCTGCACCCTGTCACAGCCCTTTCGCCCAAGACTCAGCCTCTCGCAGCCACACCGCTTGAGAGATGTCCTCCTTAGCGCCCTTGAGGTAAGCAAGTCCATATGCAGTTTGAGTGGGCTTCCCAGGAGGGTACCTGGTCGCTTCGGGTCGATGATGACACCCTTTTGTCTCGAAAAGAACTGAAGACAAAAAAATAAAACAATCATGCTCATTACAGTTACGCTGAGGCCCAGCCCAGGGAAAGTGCCAGAGGTGAACACACTGTCAACCCTGATTGCTTGGCAGAGAAGCCCGGTGAGGGGCGTTCATGCAGGAGCCCAGGAGTGGGTCTCAGGTGGCCCCACACCTGTGTAGTGGCTCATCCACAAGACCCTAGTCAGGCAGTGAGTTGTCCTAGCCACTTGCGCCAGTCTTCCGGCAAGGGCTACTCTAGGCAGGCCGCGGCTGATTTCCCTTTCTGTCCTTTGGCCTTTTAGTGACTACTGCAGCCCGGGCCCACGGCCAAGAATTGAGGCGCAGGGGTGAGTTGTCCAGGCCGAATTAGCCAACCGTCCCCTGGGCATTTTTCAGTGTGATTTGGGCCCCCCAGATTGAAATCACCCCTTCATCTGAAACTTGTCTTTGACTCTTATTCCTAGATGGGAGTCAGCAAAGGCTTCTCGCTGAAACTTCACGCTGCCCCGTGTAAGAGTCCTTTCTCTCACGAGCACACCTTCTCCAATTCACGGCTTGGCACAGTGTCCTTCTCGTGACACCTGAGGTAAGCGAGTCTGCGTGCAATTCGAGGGTGTTTGGCGAGATGGCGCCAGGTCACTTCGGGTCGATGATGACACACTTCTTGTCTCGAAGAAACATGAAGACATAAAAATCATGCTCAATAGGATTACGCTGAGGCCCAACCAGGGTACAGTGACCGAGGAGGACACATGGGCAGCCTGCTTGCTTTGCACAAAAGCCCACTGTGGGTCAAACCTAAAACCTCCTGGGCACCGGGAGGGCATGTTCCTGAGGCTTTGGCCGCCGTAGTGTCTCCTCTGGGCAGCACTAGCTGTGCAGCTAGTTGTGAAAGCCTATTGTGCTAGTCTGGCTGGCAACGGGATGCATGTGGAGGCCTTGCCTGAGAGTCCTTCCTCCCCTTTGCTCTTTTTCAGTGAATACTGCAGCCAGCTCCACAGCCCAAACTTGAGGCATGCAGGTGAATCCATATCCCGGGCGCGATGCCCTCAGTGATTCCACCCAGAGTCCCAAACTGAAATGGCAAGGGACAAATGCGGAAACGTTGACAGCTGTAGGTCTGCTTGTGATGTAAACCTTTGGGCCATCCAGCATAGCTATTGCAGAAGCAGTCTCTAAAAAGGGACCTGGAATCTGCAGTTTGTCCCACGCCTCCAAAGGACAGTGGGTATTGGAACGATGCCAGACTTTTAGGGCTGTAGGGCATGGGAGCGCTTGCCAGTTCTCCGCTGACAGGAAGTCAAGAGGGTGACCCATAGGCTTGGACTCATGCTTGATGTCATGGCACGGAAGTCAGTAGGAAGGAAAGCCCCCCTGGGCCAAGACTTGGGGGCGGGCAGTGTAAGGAGCAGCCCCCCTAAGAAAAGAACCGGCTCTGGCAGACCTCCCGTGCTGTCTTGCCAGCCAAAGGCCAGAAGGCCAAAGGCTCAGATGGATGTTAGAATGAGAAAGAGGTAGCCGAGCCTTGTGGGCGTCGCTCGCGTGTGGAAGTCAGGGCAGCCAAGGAGGGGAGGGATCTTGCAAATGGACCCTCCGCCCATGGATATGCTCTGCTCTTCTGTGGAGCAATCTCCTCCACATTGCTCACCGGTGTGCCATGGGGCCATCTGAGTCGGTGACACCCTGAATCTGGAACAGCCTGCCCATCACAAATGTGGACATAGAGAGCAAGAAAGGCACAAGAACAGGTGTACATGGCAGTGTCTCCCTGCCCTCCCACCCAACTGAAAATTCTAGGACACTCGCAGGGAATGCAAATGCCCAAGTGGGTGCGCGGGAACAGAGGAAAGTGAACTTTGACTATGTTGCCATCTCCGGCACGGGGGTGGGGCGCTCGGGTACCCACAATGAGAGGTACTTTGTCAGTGTCTTAGCGCAGTGGAGCCCGTAGGAGAAGTTCTCAAGACAGAGTGAGCCAACTTGCCCATGGCCAGGTTACAGTGCGATCGGGGGTCCCCGAGATCCAATCACCCCCTTCCACTGACACCGATCTTTGACTCTACACCCCAGGTGGTCCTGAGCAAAGTCATCACGTCCCGCTGCACCCTGTCACAGCTTTCGCCCAAGACTCAGCCTCTCGCAGCCACACCGCTTGAGAGATGTCCTCCTTAGCGCCCTTGATGTAAGCAAGTCCATATGCAGTTTGAGTGGGTTTCCCAGGAGGGTACCTGGTTGCTTCGGGTCGATGATGACACACTTTTGTCTCGAAAAGAACTGAAGACAAAAAAATAAAACAATCATGCTCATTACAGTTACGCTGAGGCCCAGCCCAGGGAAAGTGCCAGAGGTGGACACACTGTCAACCCTGAATGCGTGGCAGAGAAGCCCGGTGAGGGGCGGCCATGCAGGAGCCCAGGAGTGGGTCTCAGGTGGCCCCACACCTGTGTAGTGGCTCATCCACAAGACCCTAGTCGGGCAGTGAGTTGTCCTAGCCGCTTGCGCCAGTCTTCCGGCAAGGGCTACTGTAGGCAGGCCGCGGCTGATTTCCCTTTCTGTCCTTTGGCCTTTTAGTGACTACTGCAGCCCGGGCCCACGGCCGAGAATTGAGGCGCAGGGGTGAGTTGTCCAGGCCGAATTAGCCAACTGTCCCCTGGGCATTTTTCAGTGTGATTTGGGCCCCCCACATTGAAATCACCCCTTCATCTGAAACTGGTCTTTGACTCTTATTCCCAGATGGGAGTCAGCAAAGGCTTCACGCTGAAACTTCACGCTGCCCCGTGTAAGAGTCCTTTCTCCCACGAGCACACCTTCTCCAATTCACGGCTTGGCACAGTGTCCTTCTCGTGACACCTGAGGTAAGCGAGTCTGCGTGCAATTCGAGGGTGTTTGGCGAGATGGCGCCAGGTCACTTCGGGTCGATGATGACACACTTCTTGTCTCGAAGAAACATGAAGACATAAAAATCATGCTCAATAGGATTACGCTGAGGCCCAACCAGGCTACAGTGACCGAGGAGGACACATGGGCAGCCTGCTTGCTTTGCACAAAATCCCACTGTGGGTCAAACCTAAAACCTCCTGGGCACCGGGAGGGCATGTTCCTGAGGCTTTGGCCGCCGTAGTGTCTCCTCTGGGCAGCACTAGCTGTGCAGCTAGTTGTGAAAGCCTATTGTGCTAGTCTGGCTGGCAACGGGATGCATGTGGAGGCCTTGCCTGAGAGTCCTTCCTCCCCTTTGCGCTTTTTCAGTGAATACTGCAGCCAGCTCCACAGCCCAAACTTGAGGCATGCAGGTGAGTCCATATCCCGGGCGCGATGCCCTCAGTGATTCCACCCAGAGTCCCAAACTGAAATGGCAAGGGACAAATGCGGAAACGTTGACAGCTGTAGGTCTGCTTGTGATGTAAACCTTTGGGCCATCCAGCATAGCTATCGCAGAAGCAGTCTCTAAAAAAGGACCGGGAATCTGCAGGTTGTCCCAGGCCTCCAAAGGACAGTGGGTATTGGAACGATGCCAGACTTTTAGGGCTGTAGGGCATGAGAGCGCTTGCCAGTTCTCCGCTGACAGGAAGTCAAGAGGGTGACCCATAGGCTTGGACTCATGCTTGATGTCATGGCATGGAAGTCAGTAGGAAGGAAAGCCCCCCTGGGCCAAGACTTGGGGGCGGGCAGTGTAAGGAGCAGCCCCCCTAAGAAAAGAACCGGCTCTGGCAGACGTCCCGTGCTGTCTTGCCAGCCAAAGGCCAGAAGGCCAAAGGCTCAGATGGATGTTAGAATGAGAAAGAGGTAGCCGAGCCTTGTGGGCGTCGCTCGCGTGTGGAAGTCAGGGCAGCCAAGGAGGGGAGGGATCTTGCAAATGGACCCTCCGCCCATGGATATGCTCTGCTCTTCTGTGGAGCAATCTCCTCCACATTGCTCACCGGTGTGCCATGGGGCCATCTGAGTCGGTGACACCCTGAATCTGGAACAGCCTGCCCATCACAAATGTGGACATAGAGAGCAAGAAAGGCACAAGAACAGGTGTACATGGCAGTGTCTCCCTGCCCTCCCACCCAACTGAAAATTCTAGGACACTCGCAGGGAATGCAAATGCCCAAGTGGGTGCGCGGGAACAGAGGAAAGTGAACTTTGACTATGTTGCCATCTCCGGCACGGGGGTGGGGCGCTCGGGTACCCACAATGAGAGGTACTTTGTCAGTGTCTTAGCGCAGTGGAGCCCGTAGGAGAAGTTCTCAAGACAGAGTGAGCCAACTTGCCCATGGCCAGGTTACAGTGCGATCGGGGGTCCCCGAGATCCAATCACCCCCTTCCACTGACACCGATCTTTGACTCTACACCCCAGGTGGTCCTGAGCAAAGTCATCACGTCCCGCTGCACCCTGTCACAGCTTTCGCCCAAGACTCAGCCTCTCGCAGCCACACCGCTTGAGAGATGTCCTCCTTAGCGCCCTTGATGTAAGCAAGTCCATATGCAGTTTGAGTGGGTTTCCCAGGAGGGTACCTGGTTGCTTCGGGTCGATGATGACACACTTTTGTCTCGAAAAGAACTGAAGACAAAAAAATAAAACAATCATGCTCATTACAGTTACGCTGAGGCCCAGCCCAGGGAAAGTGCCAGAGGTGGACACACTGTCAACCCTGAATGCGTGGCAGAGAAGCCCGGTGAGGGGCGGCCATGCAGGAGCCCAGGAGTGGGTCTCAGGTGGCCCCACACCTGTGTAGTGGCTCATCCACAAGACCCTAGTCGGGCAGTGAGTTGTCCTAGCCGCTTGCGCCAGTCTTCCGGCAAGGGCTACTGTAGGCAGGCCGCGGCTGATTTCCCTTTCTGTCCTTTGGCCTTTTAGTGACTACTGCAGCCCGGGCCCACGGCCGAGAATTGAGGCGCAGGGGTGAGTTGTCCAGGCCGAATTAGCCAACTGTCCCCTGGGCATTTTTCAGTGTGATCTGGGCCCCCCACATTGAAATCACCCCTTCATCTGAAACTGGTCTTTGACTCTTATTCCCAGATGGGAGTCAGCAAAGGCTTCACGCTGAAACTTCACGCTGCCCCGTGTAAGAGTCCTTTCTCCCACGAGCACACCTTCTCCAATTCACGGCTTGGCACAGTGTCCTTCTCGTGACACCTGAGGTAAGCGAGTCTGCGTGCAATTCGAGGGTGTTTGGCGAGATGGCGCCAGGTCACTTCGGGTCGATGATGACACACTTCTTGTCTCGAAGAAACATGAAGACATAAAAATCATGCTCAATAGGATTACGCTGAGGCCCAACCAGGCTACAGTGACCGAGGAGGACACATGGGCAGCCTGCTTGCTTTGCACAAAATCCCACTGTGGGTCAAACCTAAAACCTCCTGGGCACCGGGAGGGCATGTTCCTGAGGCTTTGGCCGCCGTAGTGTCTCCTCTGGGCAGCACTAGCTGTGCAGCTAGTTGTGAAAGCCTATTGTTCTAGTCTGGCTGGCAACGGGATGCATGTGGAGGCCTTGCCTGAGAGTCCTTCCTCCCCTTTGCGCTTTTTCAGTGAATACTGCAGCCAGCTCCACAGCCCAAACTTGAGGCATGCAGGTGAGTCCATATCCCGGGCGCGATGCCCTCAGTGATTCCACCCAGAGTCCCAAACTGAAATGGCAAGGGACAAATGCGGAAACGTTGACAGCTGTAGGTCTGCTTGTGATGTAAACCTTTGGGCCATCCAGCATAGCTATCGCAGAAGCAGTCTCTAAAAAAGGACCGGGAATCTGCAGGTTGTCCCAGGCCTCCAAAGGACAGTGGGTATTGGAACGATGCCAGACTTTTAGGGCTGTAGGGCATGAGAGCGCTTGCCAGTTCTCCGCTGACAGGAAGTCAAGAGGGTGACCCATAGGCTTGGACTCATGCTTGATGTCATGGCATGGAAGTCAGTAGGAAGGAAAGCCCCCCTGGGCCAAGACTTGGGGGCGGGCAGTGTAAGGAGCAGCCCCCCTAAGAAAAGAACCGGCTCTGGCAGACGTCCCGTGCTGTCTTGCCAGCCAAAGGCCAGAAGGCCAAAGGCTCAGATGGATGTTAGAATGAGAAAGAGGTAGCCGAGCCTTGTGGGTGTCGCTCGCGTGTGGAAGTCAGGGCAGTCAAGGAGGGGAGGGATCTTGCAAATGGACCCTCTGCCCATGGATATGCTCTGCTCTTCTGTGGAGCAATCTCCTCCACATTGCTCACCGGTGTGCCATGGGGCCATCTGAGTCGGCGACACCCTGACTCTGGAACAGCCTGCCCATCACAAATGTGGACATAGAGAGCAAGAAAGGCACAAGAACAGGTGTACATGGCCGTGTCTCCCTGCCCTCCCACCCAACTGAAAATTCTAGGACACTCGCAGGGAATGCAAATGCCCAAGTGGGTGCGCGGGAACAGAGGAAAGTAAACTTGACTATGTTGCCGTCTCCGGCACGGGGGTGGGGCGCTCGGGTACCCACAATGAGAGGTACTTTGTCAGTGTCTTAGCGCAGTGGAGCCCGTAGGAGAAGTTCTCAAGACAGAGTGAGCCAACTTGCCCATGGCCAGGTTACAGTGCGATCGGGGGTCCCCGAGATCCAATCACCCCCTTCCACTGACACCGATCTTTGACTCTACACCCCAGGTGGTCCTGAGCAAAGTCATCACGTCCCGCTGCACCCTGTCACAGCTTTCGCCCAAGACATAGCCTCTCGCAGCCACACCGCTTGAGAGATGTCCTCCTTAGCGCCCTTGATGTAAGCAAGTCCATATGCAGTTTGAGTGGGTTTCCCAGGAGGGTACCTGGTCGCTTCGGGTCGATGATGACACACTTTTGTCTCGAAAAGAACTGAAGACAAAAAAATAAAACAATCATGCTCATTACAGTTACGCTGAGGCCCAGCCCAGGGAAAGTGCGAGAGGTGGACACACTGTCAACCCTGAATGCGTGGCAGAGAAGCCCGGTGAGGGGCGGCCATGCAGGAGCCCAGGAGTGGGTCTCAGGTGGCCCCACACCTGTGTAGTGGCTCATCCACAAGACCCTAGTCGGGCAGTGAGTTGTCCTAGCCGCTTGCGCCAGTCTTCCGGCAAGGGCTACTGTAGGCAGGCCGCGGCTGATTTCCCTTTCTGTCCTTTGGCCTTTTAGTGACTACTGCAGCCCGGGCCCACGGCCGAGAATTGAGGCGCAGGGGTGAGTTGTCCAGGCCGAATTAGCCAACTGTCCCCTGGGCATTTTTCAGTGTGATTTGGGCCCCCCACATTGAAATCACCCCTTCATCTGAAACTGGTCTTTGACTCTTATTCCCAGATGGGAGTCAGCAAAGGCTTCACGCTGAAACTTCACGCTGCCCCGTGTAAGAGTCCTTTCTCCCACGAGCACACCTTCTCCAATTCACGGCTTGGCACAGTGTCCTTCTCGGGACACCTGAGGTAAGCGAGTCTGCGTGCAATTCGAGGGTGTTTGGCGAGATGGCGCCAGGTCACTTCGGGTCGATGATGACACACTTCTTGTCTCGAAGAAACATGAAGACATAAAAATCATGCTCAATAGGATTACGCTGAGGCCCAACCAGGGTACAGTGACCGAGGAGGACACATGGGCAGCCTGCTTGCTTTGCACAAAATCCCACTGTGGGTCAAACCTAAAACCTCCTGGGCACCGGGAGGGCATGTTCCTGAGGCTTTGGCCGCCGTAGTGTCTCCTCTGGGCAGCACTAGCTGTGCAGCTAGTTGTGAAAGCCTATTGTTCTAGTCTGGCTGGCAACGGGATGCATGTGGAGGCCTTGCCTGAGAGTCCTTCCTCCCCTTTGCGCTTTTTCAGTGAATACTGCAGCCAGCTCCACAGCCCAAACTTGAGGCATGCAGGTGAGTCCATATCCCGGGCGCGATGCCCTCAGTGATTCCACCCAGAGTCCCAAACTGAAATGGCAAGGGACAAATGCGGAAACGTTGACAGCTGTAGGTCTGCTTGTGATGTAAACCTTTGGGCCATCCAGCATAGCTATCGCAGAAGCAGTCTCTAAAAAAGGACCGGGAATCTGCAGGTTGTCCCAGGCCTCCAAAGGACAGTGGGTATTGGAACGATGCCAGACTTTTAGGGCTGTAGGGCATGAGAGCGCTTGCCAGTTCTCCGCTGACAGGAAGTCAAGAGGGTGACCCATAGGCTTGGACTCATGCTTGATGTCATGGCATGGAAGTCAGTAGGAAGGAAAGCCCCCCTGGGCCAAGACTTGGGGGCGGGCAGTGTAAGGAGCAGCCCCCCTAAGAAAAGAACCGGCTCTGGCAGACGTCCCGTGCTGTCTTGCCAGCCAAAGGCCAGAAGGCCAAAGGCTCAGATGGATGTTAGAATGAGAAAGAGGTAGCCGAGCCTTGTGGGTGTCGCTCGCGTGTGGAAGTCAGGGCAGTCAAGGAGGGGAGGGATCTTGCAAATGGACCCTCTGCCCATGGATATGCTCTGCTCTTCTGTGGAGCAATCTCCTCCACATTGCTCACCGGTGTGCCATGGGGCCATCTGAGTCGGCGACACCCTGACTCTGGAACAGCCTGCCCATCACAAATGTGGACATAGAGAGCAAGAAAGGCACAAGAACAGGTGTACATGGCCGTGTCTTCCTGCCCTCCCACCCAACTGAAAATTCTAGGACACTCGCAGGGAATGCAAATGCCCAAGTGGGTGCGCGGGAACAGAGGAAAGTAAACTTGACTATGTTGCCGTCTCCGGCACGGGGGTGGGGCGCTCGGGTACCCACAATGAGAGGTACTTTGTCAGTGTCTTAGCGCAGTGGAGCCCGTAGGAGAAGTTCTCAAGACAGAGTGAGCCAACTTGCCCATGGCCAGGTTACAGTGCGATCGGGGGTCCCCGAGATCCAATCACCCCCTTCCACTGACACCGATCTTTGACTCTACACCCCAGGTGGTCCTGAGCAAAGTCATCACGTCCCGCTGCACCCTGTCACAGCTTTCGCCCAAGACATAGCCTCTCGCAGCCACACCGCTTGAGAGATGTCCTCCTTAGCGCCCTTGATGTAAGCAAGTCCATATGCAGTTTGAGTGGGTTTCCCAGGAGGGTACCTGGTCGCTTCGGGTCGATGATGACACACTTTTGTCTCGAAAAGAACTGAAGACAAAAAAATAAAACAATCATGCTCATTACAGTTACGCTGAGGCCCAGCCCAGGGAAAGTGCGAGAGGTGGACACACTGTCAACCCTGAATGCGTGGCAGAGAAGCCCGGTGAGGGGCGGCCATGCAGGAGCCCAGGAGTGGGTCTCAGGTGGCCCCACACCTGTGTAGTGGCTCATCCACAAGACCCTAGTCGGGCAGTGAGTTGTCCTAGCCGCTTGCGCCAGTCTTCCGGCAAGGGCTACTGTAGGCAGGCCGCGGCTGATTTCCCTTTCTGTCCTTTGGCCTTTTAGTGACTACTGCAGCCCGGGCCCACGGCCGAGAATTGAGGCGCAGGGGTGAGTTGTCCAGGCCGAATTAGCCAACTGTCCCCTGGGCATTTTTCAGTGTGATTTGGGCCCCCCACATTGAAATCACCCCTTCATCTGAAACTGGTCTTTGACTCTTATTCCCAGATGGGAGTCAGCAAAGGCTTCACGCTGAAACTTCACGCTGCCCCGTGTAAGAGTCCTTTCTCCCACGAGCACACCTTCTCCAATTCACGGCTTGGCACAGTGTCCTTCTCGGGACACCTGAGGTAAGCGAGTCTGCGTGCAATTCGAGGGTGTTTGGCGAGATGGCGCCAGGTCACTTCGGGTCGATGATGACACACTTCTTGTCTCGAAGAAACATGAAGACATAAAAATCATGCTCAATAGGATTACGCTGAGGCCCAACCAGGGTACAGTGACCGAGGAGGACACATGGGCAGCCTGCTTGCTTTGCACAAAATCCCACTGTGGGTCAAACCTAAAACCTCCTGGGCACCGGGAGGGCATGTTCCTGAGGCTTTGGCCGCCGTAGTGTCTCCTCTGGGCAGCACTAGCTGTGCAGCTAGTTGTGAAAGCCTATTGTGCTAGTCTGGCTGGCAACGGGATGCATGTGGAGGCCTTGCCTGAGAGTCCTTCCTCCCCTTTGCTCTTTTTCAGTGAATACTGCAGCCAGCTCCACAGCCCAAACTTGAGGCATGCAGGTGAGTCCATATCCCGGGCGCGATGCCCTCAGTGATTCCACCCAGAGTCCCAAACTGAAATGGCAAGGGACAAATGCGGAAACGTTGACAGCTGTAGGTCTGCTTGTGATGTAAATCTTTGGGCCATCCAGCATAGCTATCGCAGAAGCAGTCTCTAAAAAAAGACCGGGAATCTGCAGGTTGTCCCAGGCCTCCAAAGGACAGTGGGTATTGGAACGATGCCAGACTTTTAGGGCTGTAGGGCATGAGAGCGCTTGCCAGTTCTCCGCTGACAGGAAGTCAAGAGGGTGACCCATAGGCTTGGACTCATGCTTGATGTCATGGCACGGAAGTCAGTAGGAAGGAAAGCCCCCCTGGGCCAAGACTTGGGGGTGGGCAGTGTAAGGAGCAGCCCCCCTAAGAAAAGAACCGGCTCTGGCAGACCTCCCGTGCTGTCTTGCCAGCCAAAGGCCAGAAGGCCAAAGGCTCAGATGGATGTTAGAATGAGAAAGAGGTAGCCGAGCCTTGTGGGCGTCGCTCGCGTGTGGAAGTCAGGGCAGCCAAGGAGGGGAGGGATCTTGCAAATGGACCCTCCGCCCATGGATATGCTCTGCTCTTCTGTGGAGCAATCTCCTCCACATTGCTCACCGGTGTGCCATGGGGCCATCTGAGTCGGTGACACCCTGACTCTGGAACAGCCTGCCCATCACAAATGTGGACATAGAGAGCAAGAAAGGCACAAGAACAGGTGTACATGGCCGTGTCTCCCTGCCCTCCCACCCAACTGAAAATTCTAGGACACTCGCAGGGAATGCAAATGCCCAAGTGGGTGCGCGGGAACAGAGGAAAGTAAACTTTGACTATGTTGCCGTCTCCGGCACGGGGGTGGGGGGCTCGGGTACCCACAATGAGAGGTACTTTGTCAGTGTCTTAGCGCAGTGGAGCCCGTAGGAGAAGTTCTCAAGACAGAGTGAGCCAACTTGCCCATGGCCAGGTTACAGTGCGATCGGGGGTCCCCGAGATCCAATCACCCCCTTCCACTGACACCGATCTTTGACTCTACACCCCAGGTGGTCCTGAGCAAAGTCATCACGTCCCGCTGCACCCTGTCACAGCCCTTTCGCCCAAGACTCAGCCTCTCGCAGCCACACCGCTTGAGAGATGTCCTCCTTAGCGCCCTTGAGGTAAGCAAGTCCATATGCAGTTTGAGTGGGTTTCCCAGGAGGGTACCTGGTCGCTTCTGGTCGATGATGACACCCTTTTGTCTCGAAAAGAACTGAAGACAAAAAAATAAAACAATCATGCTCATTACAGTTACGCTGAGGCCCAGCCCAGGGAAAGTGCCAGAGGTGGACACACTGTCAACCCTGAATGCGTGGCAGAGAAGCCCGGTGAGGGGCGGCCATGCAGGAGCCCAGGAGTGGGTCTCAGGTGGCCCCACACCTGTGTAGTGGCTCATCCACAAGACCCTAGTCGGGCAGTGAGTTGTCCTAGCCGCTTGCGCCAGTCTTCCGGCAAGGGCTACTGTAGGCAGGCCGCGGCTGATTTCCCTTTCTGTCCTTTGGCCTTTTAGTGACTACTGCAGCCCGGGCCCACGGCCGAGAATTGAGGCGCAGGGGTGAGTTGTCCAGGCCGAATTAGCCAACTGTCCCCTGGGCATTTTTCAGTGTGATTTGGGCCCCCCACATTGAAATCACCCCTTCATCTGAAACTGGTCTTTGACTCTTATTCCCAGATGGGAGTCAGCAAAGGCTTCACGCTGAAACTTCACGCTGCCCCGTGTAAGAGTCCTTTCTCCCACGAGCACACCTTCTCCAATTCACGGCTTGGCACAGTGTCCTTCTCGTGACACCTGAGGTAAGCGAGTCTGCGTGCAATTCGAGGGTGTTTGGCGAGATGGCGCCAGGTCACTTCGGGTCGATGATGACACACTTCTTGTCTCGAAGAAACATGAAGACATAAAAATCATGCTCAATAGGATTACGCTGAGGCCCAACCAGGGTACAGTGACCGAGGAGGACACATGGTCAGCCTGCTTGCTTTGCACAAAATCCCACTGTGGGTCAAACCTAAAACCTCCTGGGCACCGGGACGGCATGTTCCTGAGGCTTTGGCCGCTGTAATGTCTCCTCTGGGCAGCACTAGCTGTGCAGCTAGTTGTGAAAGCCTATTGTGCTAGTCTGGCTGGCAACGGGATGCATGTGGAGGCCTTGCCTGAGAGTCCTTCCTCCCCTTTGCTCTTTTGCAGTGAATACTGCAGCCAGCTCCACAGCCCAAACTTGAGGCATGCAGGTGAGTCCATATCCCCGGCGCAATGCCCTCAGTGATTCCACCCAGAGTCCCAAACTGAAATGGCAAGGGACAAATGCGGAAACGTTGAGAGCTGTAGGTCTGCTTGTGATGTAAACCTTTGGGCCATCCAGCATAGCTATCGCAGAAGCAGTCTCTAAAAAAGGACCGGGAATCTGCAGGTTGTCCCAGGCCTCCAAAGACAGTGGGTATTGGAACGATGCCAGACTTTTAGGGCTGTAGGGCATGGGAGCGCTTGCCAGTTCTCCGCTGACAGGAAGTCAAGAGGGTGACCCATAGGCTTGGACTCATGCTTGATGTCATGGCACGGAAGTCAGTAGGAAGGAAAGCCCCCCTGGGCCAAGACTTGGGGGCGGGCAGTGTAAGGAGCAGCCCCCCTAAGAAAAGAACCGGCTCTGGCAGACGTCCCGTGCTGTCTTGCCAGCCAAAGGCCAGAAGGCCAAAGGCTCAGATGGATGTTAGAATGAGAAAGAGGTAGCCGAGCCTTGTGGGCGTCGCTCGCGTGTGGAAGTCAGGGCAGCCAAGGAGGGGAGGGATCTTGTAAATGGACCCTCCGCCCATGGATATGCTCTGCTCTTCTGTGGAGCAATCTCCTCCACATTGCTCACCGGTGTGCCATGGGGCCATCTGAGTTGGCGACACCCTGACTCTGGAACAGCCTGCCCATCACAAATGTGGACATAGAGAGCAAGAAAGGCACAAGAACAGGTGTACTTGGCCGTGTCTCCCTGCCCTCCCACCCAACTGAAAATTCTAGGACACTCGCAGGGAATGCAAATGCCCAAGTGGGTGCGCGGGAACAGAGGAAAGTGAACTTTGACTATGTTGCCGTCTCCGGCACGGGGGTGGGGGGCTCGGGTACCCACAATGAGAGGTACTTTGTCAGTGTCTTAGCGCAGTGGAGCCCGTAGGAGAAGTTCTCAAGACAGAGTGAGCCAACTTGCCCATGGCCAGGTTACAGTGCGATCGGGGGTCCCCAGAGATCCAATCACCACCTTCCACTGACACCGATCTTTGACTCTACACCCCAGGTGGTCCTGAGCAAAGTCATCACGTCCAGCTGCACCCTGTCACAGCCCTTTCGCCCAAGACTCAGCCTCTCGCAGCCACACCGCTTGAGAGATGTCCTCCTTAGCGCCCTTGAGGTAAGCAAGTCCATATGCAGTTTGAGTGGGTTTCCCAGGAGGTACATGGTCGCTTCGGGTCGATGATGACACCCTTTTGTCTCGAAAAGAACTGAAGACAAAAAAATAAAACAATCATGCTCATTACAGTTACGCTGAGGCCCAGCCCAGGGAAAGTGCCAGAGGTGGACACACTGTCAACCCTGAATGCGTGGCAGAGAAGCCCGGTGAGGGGCGGCCATGCAGGAGCCCAGGAGTGGGTCTCAGGTGGCCCCACACCTGTGTAGTGGCTCATCCACAAGACCCTAGTCGGGCAGTGAGTTGTCCTAGCCGCTTGCGCCAGTCTTCCGGCAAGGGCTACTCTAGGCAGGCCGCGGCTGATTTCCCTTTCTGTCCTTTGGCCTTTTAGTGACTACTGCAGCCCGGGCCCACGGCCGAGAATTGAGGCGCAGGGGTGAGTTGTCCAGGCCGAATTAGCCAACTGTCCCCTGGGCATTTTTCAGTGTGATTTGGGCCCCCCACATTGAAATCACCCCTTCATCTGAAACTGGTCTTTGACTCTTATTCCCAGATGGGAGTCAGCAAAGGCTTCACGCTGAAACTTCACGCTGCCCCGTGTAAGAGTCCTTTCTCCCACGAGCACACCTTCTCCAATTCACGGCTTGGCACAGTGTCCTTCTCGTGACACCTGAGGTAAGCGAGTCTGCGTGCAATTCGAGGGTGTTTGGCGAGATGGCGCCAGGTCACTTCGGGTCGATGATGACACACTTCTTGTCTCGAAGAAACATGAAGACATAAAAATCATGCTCAATAGGATTACGCTGAGGCCCAACCAGGGTACAGTGACTGAGGAGGACACATGGGCAGCATGCTTGCTTTGCACAAAATCCCACTGTGGGTCAAACCTAAAACCTCCTGGGCACCGGGAGGGCATGTTCCTGAGGCTTTGGCCGCCGTAGTGTCTCCTCTGGGCAGCACTAGCTGTGCAGCTAGTTGTGAAAGCCTATTGTGCTAGTCTGGCTGGCAACGGGATGCATGTGGAGGCCTTGCCTGAGAGTCCTTCCTCCCCTTTGCTCTTTTTCAGTGAATACTGCAGCCAGCTCCACAGCCCAAACTTGAGGCATGCAGGTGAGTCCATATCCCGGGCGCGATGCCCTCAGTGATTCCACCCAGAGTCCCAAACTGAAATGGCAAGGGACAAATGCGGAAACGTTGACAGCTATAGGTCTGCTTGTGATGTAAATCTTTGGGCCATCCAGCATAGCTATCGCAGAAGCAGTCTCTAAAAAAAGACCGGGAATCTGCAGGTTGTCCCAGGCCTCCAAAGGACAGTGGGTATTGGAACGATGCCAGACTTTTAGGGCTGTAGGGCATGAGAGCGCTTGCCAGTTCTCCGCTGACAGGAAGTCAAGAGGGTGACCCATAGGCTTGGACTCATGCTTGATGTCATGGCACGGAAGTCAGTAGGAAGGAAAGCCCCCCTGGGCCAAGACTTGGGGGTGGGAAGTGTAAGGAGCAGCCCCCCTAAGAAAAGAACCGGCTCTGGCAGACCTCCCGTGCTGTCTTGCCAGCCAAAGGCCAGAAGGCCAAAGGCTCAGATGGATGTTAGAATGAGAAAGAGGTAGCCGAGCCTTGTGGGCCTCGCTCGAGTGTGGAAGTCAGGGCAGCCAAGGAGGGGAGGGATCTTGCAAATGGACCCTCCGCCCATGGATATGCTCTGCTCTTCTGTGGAGCAATCTCCTCCACATTGCTCACCGGTGTGCCATGGGGCCATCTGAGTCGGCGACACCCTGACTCTGGAACAGCCTGCCCATCACAAATGTGGACATAGAGAGCAAGAAAGGCACAAGAACAGGTGTACATGGCCGTGTCTCCCTGCCCTCCCACCCAACTGAAAATTCTAGGACACTCGCAGGGAATGCAAATGCCCAAGTGGGTGCGCGGGAACAGAGCAAAGTAAACTTTGACTATGTTGCCGTCTCCGGCACGGGGGTGGGGGGCTCGGGTACCCACAATGAGAGGTACTTTGTCAGTGTCTTAGCGCAGTGGAGCCCGTAGGAGAAGTTCTCAAGACAGAGTGAGCCAACTTGCCCATGGCCAGGTTACAGTGCGATCGGGGGTCCCCGAGATCCAATCACCCCCTTCCACTGACACCGATCTTTGACTCTACACCCCAGGTGGTCCTGAGCAAAGTCATCACGTCCCGCTGCACCCTGTCACAGCCCTTTCGCCCAAGACTCAGCCTCTCGCAGCCACACCGCTTGAGAGATGTCCTCCTTAGCGCCCTTGAGGTAAGCAAGTCCATATGCAGTTTGAGTGGGTTTCCCAGGAGGGTACCTGGTCGCTTCGGGTCGATGATGACACCCTTTTGTCTCGAAAAGAACTGAAGACAAAAAAATAAAACAATCATGCTCATTACAGTTACGCTGAGGCCCAGCCCAGGGAAAGTGCCAGAGGTGGACACACTGTCAACCCTGAATGCGTGGCAGAGAAGCCCGGTGAGGGGCGGCCATGCAGGAGCCCAGGAGTGGGTCTCAGGTGGCCCCACACCTGTGTAGTGGCTCATCCACAAGACCCTAGTCGGGCAGTGAGTTGTCCTAGCCGCTTGCGCCAGTCTTCCGGCAAGGGCTACTGTAGGCAGGCTGCGGCTGATTTCCCTTTCTGTCCTTTGGCCTTTTAGTGACTACTGCAGCCCGGGCCCACGGCCGAGAATTGAGGCGCAGGGGTGAGTTGTCCAGGCCGAATTAGCCAACTGTCCCCTGGGCATTTTTCAGTGTGATTTGGGCCCCCCACATTGAAATCACCCCTTCATCTGAAACTGGTCTTTGACTCTTATTCCCAGATGGGAGTCAGCAAAGGCTTCACGCTGAAACGTCACGCTGCCCCGTGTAAGAGTCCTTTCTCCCACGAGCACACCTTCTCCAATTCACGGCTTGGCACAGTGTCCTTCTCGTGACACCTGAGGTAAGGGAGTCTGCGTGCAATTCGAGGGTGTTTGGCGAGATGGCGCCAGGTCACTTCGGGTCGATGATGACACACTTCTTGTCTCGAAGAAACATGAAGACATAAAAATCATGCTCAATAGGATTACGCTGAGGCCCAACCAGGGTACAGTGACCGAGGAGGACACATGGTCAGCCTGCTTGCTTTGCACAAAATCCCACTGTGGGTCAAACCTAAAACCTCCTGGGCACCGGGACGGCATGTTCCTGAGGCTTTGGCCGCTGTAATGTCTCCTCTGGGCAGCACTAGCTGTGCAGCTAGTTGTGAAAGCCTATTGTGCTAGTCTGGCTGGCAACAGGATGCATGTGGAGGCCTTGCCTGAGAGTCCTTCCTCCCCTTTGCTCTTTTGCAGTGAATACTGCAGCCAGCTCCACAGCCCAAACTTGAGGCATGCAGGTGAGTCCATATCCCCGGCGCAATGCCCTCAGTGATTCCACCCAGAGTCCCAAACTGAAATGGCAAGGGACAAATGCGGAAACGTTGACAGCTGTAGGTCTGCTTGTGATGTAAATCTTTGGGCCATCCAGCATAGCTATCGCAGAAGCAGTCTCTAAAAAAGGACCGGGAATCTGCAGGTTGTCCCAGGCCTCCAAAGACAGTGGGTATTGGAACGATGCCAGACTTTTAGGGCTGTAGGGCATGGGAGCGCTTGCCAGTTCTCCGCTGACAGGAAGTCAAGAGGGTGACCCATAGGCTTGGACTCATGCTTGATGTCATGGCACGGAAGTCAGTAGGAAGGAAAGCCCCCCTGGGCCAAGACTTGGGGGCGGGCAGTGTAAGGAGCAGCCCCCCTAAGAAGAGAACCGGCTCTGGCAGACGTCCCGTGCTGTCTTGCCAGCCAAAGGCCAGAAGGCCAAAGGCTCAGATGGATGTTAGAATGAGAAAGAGGTAGCCGAGCCTTGTGGGCGTCGCTCGCGTGTGGAAGTCAGGGCAGCCAAGGAGGGGAGGGATCTTGCAAATGGACCCTCCGCCCATGGATATGCTCTGCTCTTCTGTGGAGCAATCTCCTCCACATTGCTCACCGGTGTGCCATGGGGCCATCTGAGTTGGCGACACCCTGACTCTGGAACAGCCTGCCCATCACAAATGTGGACATAGAGAGCAAGAAAGGCACAAGAACAGGTGTACTTGGCCGTGTCTCCCTGCCCTCCCACCCAACTGAAAATTCTAGGACACTCGCAGGGAATGCAAATGCCCAAGTGGGTGCGCGGGAACAGAGGAAAGTGAACTTTGACTATGTTGCCGTCTCCGGCACGGGGGTGGGGGGCTCGGGTACCCACAATGAGAGGTACTTTGTCAGTGTCTTAGCGCAGTGGAGCCCGTAGGAGAAGTTCTCAAGACAGAGTGAGCCAACTTGCCCATGGCCAGGTTACAGTGCGATCGGGGGTCCCCAGAGATCCAATCACCACCTTCCACTGACACCGATCTTTGACTCTAAACCCCAGGTGGTCCTGAGCAAAGTCATCACATCCCGCTGCACCCTGTCACAGCCCTTTCACCCAAGACTCAGCCTCTCGCAGCCACACCGCTTGAGAG
This sequence comes from Muscardinus avellanarius, assembly GCF_963383645.1. Taxonomy (NCBI): domain Eukaryota; kingdom Metazoa; phylum Chordata; class Mammalia; order Rodentia; family Gliridae; genus Muscardinus; species Muscardinus avellanarius. Next base: position 164,723,423 of record NC_137788.1, read on the forward strand.
ATGTCCTCCTTAGCGCCCTTGAGGTAAGCAAGTCCATATGCAGTTTGAGTGGGTTTACCAGGAGGTACATGGTCGCTTCGGGTCGATGATGACACCCTTTTGTCTCGAAAAGAACTGAAGACAAAAAAATAAAACAATCATGCTCATTACAGTTACGCTGAGGCCCAGCCCAGGGAAAGTGCCAGAGGTGGACACACTGTCAACCCTGATTGCTTGGCAGAGAAGCCCGGTGAGGGGCGGCCATGCAGGAGCCCAGGAGTGGGTCTCAGGTGGCCCCACACCTGTGTAGTGGCTCATCCACAAGACCCTAGTCGGGCAGTGAGTTGTCCTAGCCGCTTGCGCCATTCTTCCGGCAAGGGCTACTGTAGGCAGGCCGCGGCTGATTTCCCTTTCTGTCCTTTGGCCTTTTAGTGACTACTGCAGCCCGGGCCCACGGCCGAGAATTGAGGCGCAGGGGTGAGTTGTCCAGGCCGAATTAGCCAACCGTCCCCTGGGCATTTTTCAGTGTGATTTGGGCCCCCAAGATTGAAATCACCCCTTCATCTGAAACTGGTCTCTGACTGTTATTCCTAGATGGGAGTCAGCAAAGGCTTCACGCTGAAACTTCACGCTGCCCCGTGTAAGAGTCCTTTCTCCCACGAGCACACCTTCTCCAATTCACGGCTTGGCACAGTGTCCTTCTCGTGACACCTGAGGTAAGCGAGTCTGCGTGCAATTCGAGGGTGTTTGGCGAGATGGCGCCAGGTCACTTCGGGTCGATGATGACACACTTCTTGTCTCGAAGAAACATGAAGACATAAAAATCATGCTCAATAGGATTACGCTGAGGCCCAACCAGGGTACAGTGACCGAAGAGGACACATGGGCAGCCTGCTTGCTTTGCACAAAAGCCCACTGTGGGTCAAACCTAAAACCTCCTGGGCACCGGGAGGGCATGTTCCTGAGGCTTTGGCCGCCGTAGTGTCTCCTCTGGGCAGCACTAGCTGTGCAGCTAGTTGTGAAAGCCTATTGTGCTAGTCTGGCTGGCAACGGGATGCATGTGGAGGCCTTGCCTGAGAGTCCTTCCTCCCCTTTGCGCTTTTTCAGTGAATACTGCAGCCAGCTCCACAGCCCAAACTTGAGGCATGCAGGTGAGTCCATATCCCGGGCGCGATGCCCTCAGTGATTCCACCCAGAGTCCCAAACTGAAATGGCAAGGGACAAATGCGGAAACGTTGACAGCTGTAGGTCTGCTTGTGATGTAAACCTTTGGGCCATCCAGCATAGCTATCGCAGAAGCAGTCTCTAAAAAAGGACCGGGAATCTGCAGGTTGTCCCAGGCCTCCGAGGACAGTGGGTATTGGAACGATGCCAGACTTTTAGGGCTGTAGGGCATGAGAGCGCTTGCCAGTTCTCCGCTGACAGGAAGTCAAGAGGGTGACCCATAGGCTTGGACTCATGCTTGATGTCATGGCACGGAGGTCAGTAGGAAGGAAAGCCCCCCTGGGCCAAGACTTGGGGGCGGGCAGTGTAAGGAGCAGCCCCCCTAAGAAAAGAACCGGCTCTGGCAGACCTCCCGTGCTGCCTTGCCAGCCAAAGGCCAGAAGGCCAAAGGCTCAGATGGATGTTAGAATGAGAAAGAGGTAGCCGAGCCTTGTGGGCGTCGCTCGCGTGTGGAAGTCAGGGCAGCCAAGGAGGGGAGGGATCTTGCAAATGGACCCTCCGCCCATGGATATGCTCTGCTCTTCTGTGGAGCAATCTCCTCCACATTGCTCACCGGTGTGCCATGGGGCCATCTGAGTCGGCGACACCCTGACTCTGGAACAGCCTGCCCATCACAAATGTGGACATAGAGAGCAAGAAAAGCACAAGAACAGGTGTACTTGGCCGTGTCTCCCTGCCCTCCCACCCAACTGAAAATTCTAGGACACTCGCAGGGAATGCAAATGCCCAAGTGGGTGCGTGGGAACAGAGGAAAGTGAACTTTGACTATGTTGCCGTCTCTGGCACGGGGGTGCTGGGCTCGGGTACCCACAATGAGAGGTACTTTGTCAGTGTCTTAGCGCAGTGGAGCCCGTAGGAGAAGTTCTCAAGACAGAGTGAGCCAACTTGCCCATGGCCAGGTTACAGTGCGATCGGGGGTCCCCAGAGATCCAATCACCCCCTTCCACTGACACCGATCTTTGACTCTACACCCCAGGTGGTCCTGAGCAAAGTCATCACGTCCCGCTGCACCCTGTCACAGCCCTTTCGCCCAAGACTCAGCCTCTCGCAGCCACACCGCTTGAGAGATGTCCTCCTTAGCGCCCTTAAGGTAAGCAAGTCCATATACAGTTTGAGTGGGTTTCCCAGGAGGTACATGGTCGCTTCGGGTCGATGATGACACCCTTTTGTCTCGAAAAGAACTGAAGACAAAAAAATAAAACAATCATGCTCATTACAGTTACGCTGAGGCCCAGCCCAGGGAAAGTGCCAGAGGTGGACACACTGTCAACCCTGATTGCTTGGCAGAGAAGCCCGGTCAGGGGCGGCCATGCAGGAGCCCAGGAGTGGGTCTCAGGTGGCCCCACACCTGTGTAGTGGCTCATCCACAAGACCCTAGTCGGGCAGTGAGTTGTCCTAGCCGCTTGCGCCATTCTTCCGGCAAGGGCTACTGTAGGCAGGCCGCGGCTGATTTCCCTTTCTGTCCTTTGGCCTTTTAGTGACTACTGCAGCCCGGGCCCACGGCCGAGAATTGAGGCGCAGGGGTGAGTTGTCCAGGCCGAATTAGCCAACTGTCCCCTGGGCATTTTACAGTGTGATTTGGGCCCCCCACATTGAAATCACCCCTTCATCTGAAACTGGTCTTTGACTCTTATTCCCAGATGGGAGTCAGCAAAGGCTTCACGCTGAAACTTCACGCTGCCCCGTGTAAGAGTCCTTTCTCCCACGAGCACACGTTCTCCAATTCAAGGCTTGGCACAGTGTCCTTCTCGTGACACCTGAGGTAAGCGAGTCTGCGTGCAATTCGAGGGTGTTTGGCGAGATGGCGCCAGGTCACTTCGGGTCGATGATGACACACTTCTTGTCTCGAAGAAACATGAAGACATAAAAATCATGCTCAATAGGATTACGCTGAGGCCCAACCAGGCTACAGTGACCGCGGAGGACACATGGTCAGCCTGCTTGCTTTGCACAAAATCCCACTGTGGGTCAAACCTAAAACCTCCTGGGCACCGGGACGGCATGTTCCTGAGGCTTTGGCCGCTGTAATGTCTCCTCTGGGCAGCACTAGCTGTGCAGCTAGTTGTGAAAGCCTATTGTTCTAGTCTGGCTGGCAACGGGATGCATGTGGAGGCCTTGCCTGAGAGTCCTTCCTCCCCTTTGCGCTTTTTCAGTGAATACTGCAGCCAGCTCCACAGCCCAAACTTGAGGCATGCAGGTGAGTCCATATCCCCGGCGCAATGCCCTCAGTGATTCCACCCAGAGTCCCAAACTGAAATGGCAAGGGACAAATGCGGAAACGTTGACAGCTGTAGGTCTGCTTGTGATGTAAATCTTTGGGCCATCCAGCATAGCTATCGCAGAAGCAGTCTCTAAAAAAGGACCTGGAATCTGCAGGTTGTCCCAGGGCTCCAAAGGACAGTGGGTATTGGAACGATGCCAGACTTTTAGGGCTGTAGGGCATGGGAGCGCTTGCCAGTTCTCCGCTGACAGGAAGTCAAGAGGGTGACCCATAGGCTTGGACTCATGCTTGATGTCATGGCACAGAAGTCAGTAGGAAGGAAAGCCCCCCTGGGCCAAGACTTGGGGGCGGGCAGTGTAAGGAGCAGCCCCCCTAAGAAAAGAACCGGCTCTGGCAGACGTCCCGTGCTGTCTTGCCAGCCAAAGGCCAGAAGGCCAAAGGCTCAGATGGATGTTAGAATGAGAAAGAGGTAGCCGAGCCTTGTGGGCGTCGCTCGCGTGTGGAAGTCAGGGCAGCCAAGGAGGGGAGGGATCTTGCAAATGGACCCTCCGCCCATGGATATGCTCTGCTCTTCTGTGGAGCAATCTCCTCCACATTGCTCACCGGTGTGCCATGGGGCCATCTGAGTCGGCGACACCCTGACTCTGGAACAGCCTGCCCATCACAAATGTGGACATAGAGAGCAAGAAAGGCACAAGAACAGGTGTACATGGCCGTGTCTCCCTGCCCTCCCACCCAACTGAAAATTCTAGGACACTCGCAGGGAATGCAAATGCCCAAGTGGGTGCGCGGGAACAGAGGAAAGTAAACTTTGACTATGTTGCCGTCTCCGGCACGGGGGTGGGGGGCTCGGGTACCCACAATGAGAGGTACTTTGTCAGTGTCTTAGCGCAGTGGAGCCCGTAGGAGAAGTTCTCAAGACAGAGTGAGCCAACTTGCCCATGGCCAGGTTACAGTGCGATCGGGGGTCCCCGAGATCCAATCACCCCCTTCCACTGACACCGATCTTTGACTCTACACCCCAGGTGGTCCTGAGCAAAGTCATCACGTCCCGCTGCACCCTGTCACAGCCCTTTCGCCCAAGACTCAGCCTCTCGCAGCCACACCGCTTGAGAGATGTCCTCCTTAGCGCCCTTGAGGTAAGCAAGTCCATATGCAGTTTGAGTGGGTTTCCCAGGAGGGTACCTGGTCGCTTCCGGTCGATGATGACACCCTTTTGTCTCGAAAAGAACTGAAGACAAAAAAATAAAACAATCATGCTCATTACAGTTACGCTGAGGCCCAGCCCAGGGAAAGTGCGAGAGGTGGACACACTGTCAACCCTGAATGCGTGGCAGAGAAGCCCGGTGAGGGGCGGCCATGCAGGAGCCCAGGAGTGGGTCTCAGGTGGCCCCACACCTGTGTAGTGGCTCATCCACAAGACCCTAGTCGGGCAGTGAGTTGTCCTAGCCGCTTGCGCCAGTCTTCCGGCAAGGGCTACTCTAGGCAGGCCGCGGCTGATTTCCCTTTCTGTCCTTTGGCCTTTTAGTGACTACTGCAGCCCGGTCCCACGGCCGAGAATTGAAGCGCACGGGTGAGTTGTCCAGGCCGAATTAGCCAACTGTCCCCTGGGCATTTTACAGTGTGATTTGGGCCCCCCACATTGAAATCACCCCTTCATCTGAAACTGGTCTTTGACTCTTATTCCCAGATGGGAGTCAGCAAAGGCTTCACGCTGAAACTTCACGCTGCCCCGTGTAAGAGTCCTTTCTCCCACGAGCACACCTTCTCCAATTCAAGGCTTGGCACAGTGTCCTTCTCGTGACACCTGAGGTAAGCGAGTCTGCGTGCAATTCGAGGGTGTTTGGCGAGATGGCGCCAGGTCACTTCGGGTCGATGATGACACACTTCTTGTCTCGAAGAAACATGAAGACATAAAAATCATGCTCAATAGGATTACGCTGAGGCCCAACCAGGGTACAGTGACCGAGGAGGACACATGGGCAGCCTGCTTGCTTTGCACAAAAGCCCACTGTGGGTCAAACCTAAAACCTCCTGGGCACCGGGACGGCATGTTCCTGAGGCTTTGGCCGCCGTAATGTCTCTTCTGGGCAGCACTAGCTGTGCAGCTAGTTGTGAAAGCCTATTGTTCTAGTCTGGCTGGCAACGGGATGCATGTGGAGGCCTTGCCTGAGAGTCCTTCCTCCCCTTTGCTCTTTTGCAGTGAATACTGCAGCCAGCTCCACAGCCCAAACTTGAGGCATGCAGGTGAGTCCATATCCCGGGCGCGATGCCCTCAGTGATTCCACCCAGAGTCCCAAACTGAAATGGCAAGGGACAAATGCGGAAACGTTGACAGCTGTAGGTCTGCTTGTGATGTAAATCTTTGGGCCATCCAGCATAGCTATCGCAGAAGCAGTCTCTAAAAAAAGACCGGGAATCTGCAGGTTGTCCCAGGCCTCCAAAGGACAGTGGGTATTGGAACGATGCCAGACTTTTAGGGCTGTAGGGCATGAGAGCGCTTGCCAGTTCTCCGCTGACAGGAAGTCAAGAGGGTGACCCATAGGCTTGGACTCATGCTTGATGTCATGGCACGGAAGTCAGTAGGAAGGAAAGCCCCCCTGGGCCAAGACTTGGGGGCGGACAGTGTAAGGAGCAGCCCCCCTAAGAAGAGAACCGGCTCTGGCAGACGTTCCGTGCTGTCTTGCCAGCCAAAGGCCAGAAGGCCAAAGGCTCAGATGGATGTTAGAATGAGAAAGAGGTAACCGAGCCTTGTGGGTGTCGCTCGCGTGTGGAAGTCAGGGCAGCCAAGGAGGGGAGGGATCTTGCAAATGGACCCTCTGCCCATGGATATGCTCTGCTCTTCTGTGGAGCAATCTCCTCCACATTGCTCACCGGTGTGCCATGGGGCCATCTGAGTTGGCGACACCCTGACTCTGGAACAGCCTGCCCATCACAAATGTGGACATAGAGAGCAAGAAAGGCACAAGAACAGGTGTACTTGGCCGTGTCTCCCTGCCCTCCCACCCAACTGAAAATTCTAGGACACTCGCAGGGAATGCAAATGCCCAAGTGGGTTCGCGGGAACAGAGGAAAGTGAACTTTGACTATGTTGCCGTGTCCGGCACGGGGTGCTGGGCTCGGGTACCCACAATGAGAGGTACTTTGTCAGTGTCTTAGCGCAGTGGAGCCCGTAGGAGAAGTTCTCAAGACAGAGTGAGCCAACTTGCCCACGGCCAGGTTACAGTGCGATTGGGGGTCCCCAGAGATCCAATCACCCCCTTCCACTGACATCGATCTTTGACTCTACACCCCAGGTGGTCCTGAGCAAAGTCATCACGTCCAGCTGCACCCTGTCACAGCCCTTTCGCCCAAGACTCAGCCTCTCGCAGCCACACCGCTTGAGAGATGTCCTCCTTAGCGCCCTTGAGGTAAGCACGTCCATATGCAGTTTGAGTGGGTTTCCCAGGAGGGTACCTGGTCGCTTCGGGTCGATGATGACACCCTTTTGTCTCGAAAAGAACTGAAGACAAAAAAATAAAACAATCATGCTCATTACAGTTACGCTGAGGCCCAGCCCAGGGAAAGTGCCAGAGGTGGACACACTGTCAACCCTGAATGCGTGGCAGAGAAGCCCGGTGAGGGGCGGCCATGCAGGAGCCCAGGAGTGGGTCTCAGGTGGCCCCACACCTGTGTAGTGGCTCATCCACAAGACCCTAGTCGGGCAGTGAGTTGTCCTAGCCGCTTGCGCCAGTCTTCCGGCAAGGGCTACTGTAGGCAGGCCGCGGCTGATTTCCCTTTCTGTCCTTTGGCCTTTTAGTGACTACTGCAGCCCGGGCCCACGGCCGAGAATAGAGGCGCAGGGGTGAGTTGTCCAGGCCGAATTAGCCAACTGTCCCCTGGGCATTTTTCAGTGTGATTTGGGCCCCCCACATTGAAATCACCCCTTCATCTGAAACTGGTATTTGACTCTTATTCCCAGATGGGAGTCAGCAAAGGCTTCACGCTGAAACTTCACGCTGCCCCGTGTAAGAGTCCTTTCTCCCACGAGCACACCTTCTCCAATTCACGGCTTGGCACAGTGTCCTTCTCGTGACACCTGAGGTAAGCGAGTCTGCGTGCAATTCGAGGGTGTTTGGCGAGATGGCGCCAGGTCACTTCGGGTCGATGATGACACACTTCTTGTCTCGAAGAAACATGAAGACATAAAAATCATGCTCAATAGGATTACGCTGAGGCCCAACCAGGGTACAGTGACCGAGGAGGACACATGGTCAGCCTGCTTGCTTTGCACAAAATCCCACTGTGGGTCAAACCTAAAACCTCCTGGGCACCGGGACGGCATGTTCCTGAGGCTTTGGCCGCTGTAATGTCTCCTCTGGGCAGCACTAGCTGTGCAGCTAGTTGTGAAAGCCTATTGTGCTAGTCTGGCTGGCAACGGGATGCATGTGGAGGCCTTGCCTGAGAGTCCTTCCTCCCCTTTGCTCTTTTGCAGTGAATACTGCAGCCAGCTCCACAGCCCAAACTTGAGGCATGCTGGTGAGTCCATATCCCGGGCGCGATGCCCTCAGTGATTCCACCCAGAGTCCCAAACTGAAATGGCAAGGGACAAATGCGGAAACGTTGACAGCTGTAGGTCTGCTTGTGATGTAAATCTTTGGGCCATCCAGCATAGCTATCGCAGAAGCAGTCTCTAAAAAAGGACCGGGAATCTGCAGGTTGTCCCAGGCCTCCAAAGACAGTGGGTATTGGAACGATGCCAGACTTTTAGGGCTGTAGGCCATGGGAGCGCTTGCCAGTTCTCCGCTGACAGGAAGTCAAGAGGGTGACCCATAGGCTTGGACTCATGCTTGATGTCATGGCACGGAAGTCAGTAGGAAGGAAAGCCCCCCTGGGCCAAGACTTGGGGGCGGGCAGTGTAAGGAGCAGCCCCCCTAAGAAGAGAACCGGCTCTGGCAGACGTCCAGTGCTGTCTTGCCAGCCAAAGGCCAGAAGGCCAAAGGCTCAGATGGATGTTAGAATGAGAAAGAGGTAGCCGAGCCTTGTGGGCGTCGCTCGCGTGTGGAAGTCAGGGCAGCCAAGGAGGGGAGGGATCTTGCAAATGGACCCTCCGCCCATGGATATGCTCTGCTCTTCTGTGGAGCAATCTCCTCCACATTGCTCACCGTTGTGCCATGGGGCCATCTGAGTCGGCGACACCCTGACTCTGGAACAGCCTGCCCATCACAAATGTGGACATAGAGAGCAAGAAAAGCACAAGAACAGGTGTACTTGGCCGTGTCTCCCTGCCCTCCCACCCAACTGAAAATTCTAGGACACTCGCAGGGAATGCAAATGCCCAAGTGGGTGCGCGGGAACAGAGGAAAGTGAACTTTGACTATGTTGCCGTCTCGGGCACGGGGGTGGGGGGCTCGGGTACCCACAATGAGAGGTACTTTGTCAGTGTCTTAGCACAGTGGAGCCCGTAGGAGAAGTTCTCAAGACAGAGTGAGCCAACTTGCACATGGCCAGGTTACAGTGCGATCGGGGGTCCCCAGAGATCCAATCACCTCCTTCCACTGACACCGATCTTTGACTCTACACCCCAGGTGGTCCTGAGCAAAGTCATCACGTCCCGCTGCACCCTGTCACAGCCCTTTCGCCCAAGACTCAGCCTCTCGCAGCCACACCGCTTGAGAGATGTCCTCCTTAGCGCCCTTGAGGTAAGCAAGTCCATATGCAGTTTGAGTGGGCTTCCCAGGAGGGTACCTGGTCGCTTCGGGTCGATGATGACACCCTTTTGTCTCGAAAAGAACTGAAGACAAAAAAATAAAACAATCATGCTCATTACAGTTACGCTGAGGCCCAGCCCAGGGAAAGTGCCAGAGGTGAACACACTGTCAACCCTGATTGCTTGGCAGAGAAGCCCGGTGAGGGGCGTTCATGCAGGAGCCCAGGAGTGGGTCTCAGGTGGCCCCACACCTGTGTAGTGGCTCATCCACAAGACCCTAGTCAGGCAGTGAGTTGTCCTAGCCACTTGCGCCAGTCTTCCGGCAAGGGCTACTCTAGGCAGGCCGCGGCTGATTTCCCTTTCTGTCCTTTGGCCTTTTAGTGACTACTGCAGCCCGGGCCCACGGCCAAGAATTGAGGCGCAGGGGTGAGTTGTCCAGGCCGAATTAGCCAACCGTCCCCTGGGCATTTTTCAGTGTGATTTGGGCCCCCCAGATTGAAATCACCCCTTCATCTGAAACTGGTCTTTGACTCTTATTCCTAGATGGGAGTCAGCAAAGGCTTCTCGCTGAAACTTCACGCTGCCCCGTGTAAGAGTCCTTTCTCTCACGAGCACACCTTCTCCAATTCACGGCTTGGCACAGTGTCCTTCTCGTGACACCTGAGGTAAGCGAGTCTGCGTGCAATTCGAGGGTGTTTGGCGAGATGGCGCCAGGTCACTTCGGGTCGATGATGACACACTTCTTGTCTCGAAGAAACATGAAGACATAAAAATCATGCTCAATAGGATTACGCTGAGGCCCAACCAGGGTACAGTGACCGAGGAGGACACATGGGCAGCCTGCTTGCTTTGCACAAAAGCCCACTGTGGGTCAAACCTAAAACCTCCTGGGCACCGGGAGGGCATGTTCCTGAGGCTTTGGCCGCCGTAGTGTCTCCTCTGGGCAGCACTAGCTGTGCAGCTAGTTGTGAAAGCCTATTGTGCTAGTCTGGCTGGCAACGGGATGCATGTGGAGGCCTTGCCTGAGAGTCCTTCCTCCCCTTTGCTCTTTTTCAGTGAATACTGCAGCCAGCTCCACAGCCCAAACTTGAGGCATGCAGGTGAATCCATATCCCGGGCGCGATGCCCTCAGTGATTCCACCCAGAGTCCCAAACTGAAATGGCAAGGGACAAATGCGGAAACGTTGACAGCTGTAGGTCTGCTTGTGATGTAAACCTTTGGGCCATCCAGCATAGCTATTGCAGAAGCAGTCTCTAAAAAGGGACCTGGAATCTGCAGTTTGTCCCACGCCTCCAAAGGACAGTGGGTATTGGAACGATGCCAGACTTTTAGGGCTGTAGGGCATGGGAGCGCTTGCCAGTTCTCCGCTGACAGGAAGTCAAGAGGGTGACCCATAGGCTTGGACTCATGCTTGATGTCATGGCACGGAAGTCAGTAGGAAGGAAAGCCCCCCTGGGCCAAGACTTGGGGGCGGGCAGTGTAAGGAGCAGCCCCCCTAAGAAAAGAACCGGCTCTGGCAGACCTCCCGTGCTGTCTTGCCAGCCAAAGGCCAGAAGGCCAAAGGCTCAGATGGATGTTAGAATGAGAAAGAGGTAGCCGAGCCTTGTGGGCGTCGCTCGCGTGTGGAAGTCAGGGCAGCCAAGGAGGGGAGGGATCTTGCAAATGGACCCTCCGCCCATGGATATGCTCTGCTCTTCTGTGGAGCAATCTCCTCCACATTGCTCACCGTTGTGCCATGGGGCCATCTGAGTCGGCGACACCCTGACTCTGGAACGGCCTGCCCATCACAAATGTGGACATAGAGAGCAAGAAAAGCACAAGAACAGGTGTACTTGGCCGTGTCTCCCTGCCCTCCCACCCAACTGAAAATTCTAGGACACTCGCAGGGAATGCAAATGCCCAAGTGGGTGCGCGGGAACAGAGGAAAGTGAACTTTGACTATGTTGCCGTCTCGGGCACGGGGGTGGGGGGCTCGGGTACCCACAATGAGAGGTACTTTGTCAGTGTCTTAGCACAGTGGAGCCCGTAGGAGAAGTTCTCAAGACAGAGTGAGCCAACTTGCACATGGCCAGGTTACAGTGCGATCGGGGGTCCCCAGAGATCCAATCACCTCCTTCCACTGACACCGATCTTTGACTCTACACCCCAGGTGGTCCTGAGCAAAGTCATCACGTCCCGCTGCACCCTGTCACAGCCCTTTCGCCCAAGACTCAGCCTCTCGCAGCCACACCGCTTGAGAGATGTCCTCCTTAGCGCCCTTGAGGTAAGCAAGTCCATATGCAGTTTGAGTGGGTTTCCCAGGAGGGTACCTGGTCGCTTCGGGTCGATGATGACACCCTTTTGTCTCGAAAAGAACTGAAGACAAAAAAATAAAACAATCATGCTCATTACAGTTACGCTGAGGCCCAGCCCAGGGAAAGTGCCAGAGGTGAACACACTGTCAACCCTGATTGCTTGGCAGAGAAGCCCGGTGAGGGGCGTTCATGCAGGAGCCCAGGAGTGGGTCTCAGGTGGCCCCACACCTGTGTAGTGGCTCATCCACAAGACCCTAGTCAGGCAGTGAGTTGTCCTAGCCACTTGCGCCAGTCTTCCGGCAAGGGCTACTCTAGGCAGGCCGCGGCTGATTTCCCTTTCTGTCCTTTGGCCTTTTAGTGACTACTGCAGCCCGGGCCCACGGCCAAGAATTGAGGCGCAGGGGTGAGTTGTCCAGGCCGAATTAGCCAACCGTCCCCTGGGCATTTTTCAGTGTGATTTGGGCCCCCCAGATTGAAATCACCCCTTCATCTGAAACTTGTCTTTGACTCTTATTCCTAGATGGGAGTCAGCAAAGGCTTCTCGCTGAAACTTCACGCTGCCCCGTGTAAGAGTCCTTTCTCTCACGAGCACACCTTCTCCAATTCACGGCTTGGCACAGTGTCCTTCTCGTGACACCTGAGGTAAGCGAGTCTGCGTGCAATTCGAGGGTGTTTGGCGAGATGGCGCCAGGTCACTTCGGGTCGATGATGACACACTTCTTGTCTCGAAGAAACATGAAGACATAAAAATCATGCTCAATAGGATTACGCTGAGGCCCAACCAGGGTACAGTGACCGAGGAGGACACATGGGCAGCCTGCTTGCTTTGCACAAAAGCCCACTGTGGGTCAAACCTAAAACCTCCTGGGCACCGGGAGGGCATGTTCCTGAGGCTTTGGCCGCCGTAGTGTCTCCTCTGGGCAGCACTAGCTGTGCAGCTAGTTGTGAAAGCCTATTGTGCTAGTCTGGCGGGCAACGGGATGCATGTGGAGGCCTTGCCTGAGAGTCCTTACTCCCCTTTGCTCTTTTTCAGTGAATACTGCAGCCAGCTCCACAGCCCAAACTTGAGGCATGCAGGTGAGTCCATATCCCGGGCGCGATGCCCTCAGTGATTCCACCCAGAGTCCCAAACTGAAATGGCAAGGGACAAATGCGGAAACGTTGACAGCTGTAGGTCTGCTTGTGATGTAAACCTTTGGGCCATCCAGCATAGCTATTGCAGAAGCAGTCTCTAAAAAGGGACCGGGAATCTGCAGGTTGTCCCAGGCCTCCAAAGGACAGTGGGTATTGGAACGATGCCAGACTTTTAGGGCTGTAGGGCATGGGAGCGCTTGCCAGTTCTCCGCTGACAGGAAGTCAAGAGGGTGACCCATAGGCTTGGACTCATGCTTGATGTCATGGCACGGAAGTCAGTAGGAAGGAAAGCCCCCCTGGGCCAAGACTTGGGGGCGGGCAGTGTAAGGAGCAGCCCCCCTAAGAAAAGAACCGGCTCTGGCAGACCTCCCGTGCTGTCTTGCCAGCCAAAGGCCAGAAGGCCAAAGGCTCAGATGGATGTTAGAATGAGAAAGATGTAGCCGAGCCTTGTGGGCGTCGCTCGCGTGTGGAAGTCAGGGCAGCCAAGGAGGGGAGGGATCTTGCAAATGGACCCTCCGCCCATGGATATGCTCTGCTCTTCTGTGGAGCAATCTCCTCCACATTGCTCACCGGTGTGCCATGGGGCCATCTGAGTCGGCGACACCCTGACTCTGGAACGGCCTGCCCATCACAAATGTGGACATAGAGAGCAAGAAAAGCACAAGAACAGGTGTACTTGGCCGTGTCTCCCTGCCCTCCCACCCAACTGAAAATTCTAGGACACTCGCAGGGAATGCAAATGCCCAAGTGGGTGCGCGGGAACAGAGGAAAGTGAACTTTGACTATGTTGCCGTCTCCGGCACGCGGGTGTGGGGCTCGGGTACCCACAATGAGAGGTACTTTGTCAGTGTCTTAGCGCAGTGGAGCCCGTAGGAGAAGTTCTCAAGACAGAGTGAGCCAACTTGCCCATGGCCAGGTTACAGTGCGATCGGGGGTCCCCAGAGATCCAATCACCTCCTTCCACTGACACCGATCTTTGACTCTACACCCCAGGTGGTCCTGAGCAAAGTCATCACGTCCCGCTGCACCCTGTCACAGCCCTTTCGCCCAAGACTCAGCCTCTCGCAGCCACACCGCTTGAGAGATGTCCTCCTTAGCGCCCTTGAGGTAAGCAAGTCCATATGCAGTTTGAGTGGGTTTCCCAGGAGGGTACCTGGTCGCTTCGGGTCGATGATGACACCCTTTTGTCTCGAAAAGAACTGAAGACAAAAAAATAAAACAATCATGCTCATTACAGTTACGCTGAGGCCCAGCCCAGGGAAAGTGCCAGAGGTGGACACACTGTCAACCCTGATTGCTTGGCAGAGAAGCCCGGTGAGGGGCGACCATGCAGGAGCCCAGGAGTGGGTCTCAGGTGGCCCCACACCTGTGTAGTGGCTCATCCACAAGACCCTAGTCGGGCAGTGAGTTGTCCTAGCCACTTGCGCCAGTCTTCCGGCAAGGGCTACTCTAGGCAGGCCGCGGCTGATTTCCCTTTCTGTCCTTTGGCCTTTTAGTGACTACTGCAGCCCGGGCCCACGGCCGAGAATTGAGGCGCAGGGGTGAGTTGTCCAGGCCGAATTAGCCAACCGTCCCCTGGGCATTTTTCAGTGTGATTTGGGCCCCCCAGATTGAAATCACCCCTTCATCTGAAACTGGTCTTTGACTCTTATTCCTAGATGGGAGTCAGCAAAGGCTTCACGCTGAAACTTCACGCTGCCCCGTGTAAGAGTCCTTTCTCCCACGAGCACACCTTCTCCAATTCACGGCTTGGCACAGTGTCCTTCTCGTGACACCTGAGGTAAGCGAGTCTGCGTGCAATTCGAGGGTGTTTGGCGAGATGGCGCCAGGTCACTTCGGGTCGATGATGACACACTTCTTGTCTCGAAGAAACATGAAGACATAAAAATCATGCTCAATAGGATTACGCTGAGGCCCAACCAGGGTACAGTGACCGAGGAGGACACATGGGCAGCCTGCTTGCTTTGCACAAAAGCCCACTGTGGGTCAAACCTAAAACCTCCTGGGCACCGGGAGGGCATGTTCCTGAGGCTTTGGCCGCCGTAGTGTCTCCTCTGGGCAGCACTAGCTGTGCAGCTAGTTGTGAAAGCCTATTGTGCTAGTCTGGCGGGCAACGGGATGCATGTGGAGGCCTTGCCTGAGAGTCCTTACTCCCCTTTGCTCTTTTTCAGTGAATACTGCAGCCAGCTCCACAGCCCAAACTTGAGGCATGCAGGTGAGTCCATATCCCGGGCGCGATGCCCTCAGTGATTCCACCCAGAGTCCCAAACTGAAATGGCAAGGGACAAATGCGGAAACGTTGACAGCTGTAGGTCTGCTTGTGATGTAAACCTTTGGGCCATCCAGCATAGCTATTGCAGAAGCAGTCTCTAAAAAGGGACCGGGAATCTGCAGGTTGTCCCACGCCTCCAAAGGACAGTGGGTATTGGAACGATGCCAGACTTTTATGGCTGTAGGGCATGGGAGCGCTTGCCAGTTCTCCGCTGACAGGAAGTCAAGAGGGTGACCCATAGGCTTGGACTCATGCTTGATGTCATGGCACGGAAGTCAGTAGGAAGGAAAGCCCCCCTGGGCCAAGACTTGGGGGCGGGCAGTGTAAGGAGCAGCCCCCCTAAGAAAAGAACCGGCTCTGGAAGACCTCCCGTGCTGTCTTGCCAGCCAAAGGCCAGAAGGCCAAAGGCTCAGATGGATGTTAGAATGAGAAAGAGGTAGCCGAGCCTTGTGGGCGTTGCTCACGTGTGGAAGTCAGGGCAGCCAAGGAGGGGAGGGATCTTGCAAATGGACCCTCCGCCCATGGATATGCTCTGCTCTTCTGTGGAGCAATCTCCTCCACATTGCTCACCGGTATGCCATGGGGCGATCTGAGTCGGCGACACCCTGACTCTGGAACAGCCTGCCCATCACAAATGTGGACATAGAGAGCAAGAAAGGCACAAGAACAGGTGTACTTGGCCGTGTCTCCCTGCCCTCCCACCCAACTGAAAATTCTAGGACACTCGCAGGGAATGCAAATGCCCAAGTGGGTGCGCGGGAAGAGAGGAAAGTGAACTTTGACTATGTTGCCGTCTCCGGCTCGGGGGTGGGGGGCTCGGGTACCCACAATGAGAGGTACTTTGTCAGTGTCTTAGCGCAGTGGAGCCCGTAGGAGAAGTTCTCAAGACAGAGTGAGCCAACTGCCCATGGCCAGGTTACAGTGCGATCGGGGGTCCCCAGAGATCCAATCACCCCCTTCCACTGACACCGATCTTTGACTCTACACCCCAGGTGGTCCTGAGCAAAGTCATCACGTCCCGCTGCACCCTGTCACAGCCCTTTGGCCCAAGACTCAGCCTCTCGCAGCCACACCGCTTGAGAGATGTCCTCCTTAGCGCCCTTGAGGTAAGCAAGTCCATATGCAGTTTGAGTGGGTTTCCCAGGAGGGTACCTGGTCGCTTCGGGTCGATGATGACACCCTTTTGTCTCGAAAAGAACTGAAGACAACAAAATAAAACAATCATGCTCATTACAGTTACGCTGAGGCCCAGCCCAGGGAAAGTGCCAGAGGTGGACACACTGTCAACCCTGATTGCTTGGCAGAGAAGCCCGGTGAGGGGCGGCCATGCAGGAGCCCAGGAGTGGGTCTCAGGTGGCCCCACACCTGTGTAGTGTCTCATCCACAAGACCCTAGTTGGGCAGTGAGTTGTCCTAGCGCTTGCGCCAGTCTTCCGGCAAGGGCTACTGTAGGCAGGCCGCGGCTGATTTCCCTTTCTGTCCTTTGGCCTTTTAGTGACTACTGCAGCCCGGGCCCACGGCCGAGAATTGAGGCGCAGGGGTGAGTTGTCCAGGCCGAATTAGCCAACCGTCCCCTGGGCATTTTTCAGTGTGATTTGGGCCCCCCAGATTGAAATCACGCCTTCATCTGAAACTGGTCTCTGACTCTTATTCCTAGATGGGAGTCAGCAAAGGCTTCACGCTGAAACTTCACGCTGCCCCGTGTAAGAGTCCTTTCTCCCACGAGCACACCTTCTCCAATTCACGGCTTGGCACAGTGTCCTTCTCGTGACACCTGAGGTAAGCGAGTCAGCGTGCAATTCGAGGGTGTTTGGCGAGATGGCGCCAGGTCACTTCAGGTCGATGATGACACATTTCTTGTCTCGAAGAAACATGAAGACATAAAAATCATGCTCAATAGGATTACGCTGAGGCCCAACCAGGGTACAGTGACTGAGGAGGACACATGGACAGCCTGCTTGCTTTGCACAAAAGCCCACTGTGGGTCAAACCTAAAACCTCCTGGGCACCGGGAGGGCATGTTCCTGAGGCTTTGGCCGCCGTAGTGTCTCCTCTGGGCAGCACTAGCTGTGCAGCTAGTTGTGAAAGCCTATTGTGCTAGTCTGGCGGGCAACGGGATGCATGTGGAGGCCTTGCCTGAGAGTCCTTCCTCCCCTTTGCTCTTTTTCAGTGAATACTGCAGCCAGCTCCACAGCCCAAACTTGAGGCATGCAGGTGAGTCCATATCCCGGGCGCGATGCCCTCAGTGATTCCACCCAGAGTCCCAAACTGAAATGGCAAGGGACAAATGCGGAAACGTTGACAGCTGTAGGTCTGCTTGTGATGTAACCCTTTGGGCCATCCAGCATAGCTATTGCAGAAGCAGTCTCTAAAAAGGGACCGGGAATCTGCAGGTTGTCCCACGCCTCCAAAGGACAGTGGGTATTGGAACGATGCCAGACTTTTAGGGCTGTAGGGCATGGGAGCGCTTGCCAGTTCTCCGCTGACAGGAAGTCAAGAGGGTGACCCATAGGCTTGGACTCATGCTTGATGTCATGGCACGGAAGTCAGTAGGAAGGAAAGCCCCCCTGGGCCAAGACTTGGGGGCGGGCAGTGTAAGGAGCAGCCCCCCCTAAGAAAAGAACCGGCTCTGGCAGACCTCCCGTGCTGTCTTGCCAGCCAAAGGCCAGAAGGCCAAAGGCTCAGATGGATGTTAGAATGAGAAAGAGGTCGCCGAGCCTTGTGGGCGTCGCTCGCGTGTGGAAGTCAGGGCAGCCAAGGAGGGGAGGGATCTTGCAAATGGACCCTCCGCCCATGGATATGCTCTGCTCTTCTGTGGAGCAATCTCCTCCACATTGCTCACCGGTGTGCCATGGGGCCATCTGAGTCGGTGACACCCTGACTCTGGAACAGCCTGCCCATCACAAATGTGGACATAGAGAGCAAGAAAGGCACAAGAACAGGTGTACTTGGCCGTGTCTCCCTGCCCTCCCACCCAACTGAAAATTCTAGGACACTCGCAGGGAATGCAAATGCCCAAGTGGGTGCGCGGGAACAGAGGAAAGTGAACTTTGACTATGTTGCCGTCTCCGGCACGGGGGTGTGGGGCTCGGGTACCCACAATGAGAGGTACTTTGTCAGTGTCTTAGCGCAGTGGAGCCCGTAGGAGAAGTTCTCAAGACAGAGTGAGCCAACTTGCCCATGGCCAGGTTACAGTGCGATCGGGGGTCCCCAGAGATCCAATCACCCCCTTCCACTGACACCGATCTTTGACTCTACACCCCAGGTGGTCCTGAGCAAAGTCATCACGTCCCGCTGCACCCTGTCACAGCCCTTTGGCCCAAGACTCAGCCTCTCGCAGCCACACCGCTTGAGAGATGTCCTCCTTAGCGCCCTTGAGGTAAGCAAGTCCATATGCAGTTTCAGTGGGTTTCGCAGGAGGGTACCTGGTCGCTTCAGGTCGATGATGACACCCTTTTGTCTCGAAAAGAACTGAAGACAACAAAATAAAACAATCATGCTCATTACAGTTACGCTGAGGCCCAGCCCAGGGAAAGTGCCAGAGGTGGACACACTGTCAACCCTGATTGCTTGGCAGAGAAGCCCGGTGAGGGGCGGCCATGCAGGAGCCCAGGAGTGGGTCTCACGTGGCCCCACACCTGTGTAGTGGCTCATCCACAAGACCCTAGTCGGGCAGTGAGTTGTCCTAGCGCTTGCGCCAGACTTCCGGCAAGGGCTACTGTAGGCAGGCCGCGGCTGATTTCCCTTTCTGTCCTTTGGCCTTTTAGTGACTACTGCAGCCCGGGCCCACGGCCGAGAATTGAGGCGCAGGGGTGAGTTGTCCAGGCCGAATTAGCCAACCGTCCCCTGGGCATTTTTCAGTGTGATTTGGGCCCCCCAGATTGAAATCACCCCTTCATCTGAAACTGGTCTCTGACTCTTATTCCCAGATGGGAGTCAGCAGGCTTCACGCTGAAACTTCACGCTGCCCCGTGTAAGAGTCCTTTCTCCCACGAGCACACCTTCTCCAATTCACTGCTTGGCACAGTGTCCTTCTCGTGACACCTGAGGTAAGCGAGTCTGCGTGCAGTTCGAGGGTGTTTTGCGAGATGGCGCCAGGTCACTTCGGGTCGATGATGACACACTTCTTGTCTCGAAGAAACATGAAGACATAAAAATCATGCTCAATAGGATTACGCTGAGGCCCAACCAGGGTACAGTGACCGAGGAGGACACATGGGCAGCCTGCTTGCTTTGCACAAAAGCCCACTGTGGGTCAAACCTAAAACCTCCTGGGCACCGGGAGGGCATGTTCCTGAGGCTTTGGCCGCCGTAGTGTCTCCTCTGGGCAGCACTAGCTGTGCAGCTAGTTGTGAAAGCCTATTGTGCTAGTCTGGCTGGCAACGGGATGCATGTGGAGGCCTTGCCTGAGAGTCCTTCCTCCCCTTTGCTCTTTTTCAGTGAATACTGCAGCCAGCTCCACAGCCCAAACTTGAGGCATGCTGGTGAGTCCATATCCCGGGCGCGATGCCCTCAGTGATTCCACCCAGAGTCCCAAACTGAAATGGCAAGGGACAAATGCGGAAACGTTGACAGCTGTAGGTCTGCTTGTGATGTAAACCTTTGGGCCATCCAGCATAGCTATTGCAGAAGCAGTCTCTAAAAAGGGACCGGGAATCTGCAGGTTGTCCCAGGCCTCCAAAGGACAGTGGGTATTGGAACGATGCCAGACTTTTAGGGCTGTAGGGCATGGGAGCGCTTGCCAGTTCTCCGCTGACAGGAAGTCAAGAGGGTGACCCATAGGCTTGGACTCATGCTTGATGTCATGGCACGGAAGTCAGTAGGAAGGAAAGCCCCCCGGGCCAAGACTTGGGGGCGGGCAGTGTAAGGAGCAGCCCCCCTAAGAAAAGAACCGGCTCTGGCAGACCTCCCGTGCTGTCTTGCCAGCCAAAGGCCAGAAGGCCAAAGGCTCAGATGGATGTTAGAATGAGAAAGATGTAGCCGAGCCTTGTGGGCGTCGCTCGCGTGTGGAAGTCAGGGCAGCCAAGGAGGGGAGGGATCTTGCAAATGGACCCTCCGCCCATGGATATGCTCTGCTCTTCTGTGGAGCAATCTCCTCCACATTGCTCACCGGTGTGCCATGGGGCCATCTGAGTTGGCGACGCCCTGACTCTGGAACAGCCTGCCCATCACAAATGTGGACATAGAGAGCAGGAAAGGCACAAGAACAGGTGTACTTGGCCGTGTCTCCCTGCCCTCCCACCCAACTGAAAATTCTAGGACACTCGCAGGGAATGCAAATGCCCAAGTGGGTCGCGGGAACAGAGGAAAGTGAACTTTGACTATGTTGCCGTCTCCGGCACGGGGGTGGGGGGCTCGGGTACCCACAATGAGAGGTACTTTGTCAGTGTCTTGGCGCAGTGGAGCCCGTAGGAGAAGTTCTCAAGACAGAGTGAGCCAACTTGCCCATGGCCAGGTTACAGTGCGATCGGGGGTCCCCAGAGATCCAATCACCCCCTTCCACTGACACCGATCTTTGACTCTACACCCCAGGTGGTCCTGAGCAAAGTCATCACGTCCCGCTGCACCCTGTCACAGCCCTTTCGCCCAAGACTCAGCCACTCGCAGCCACACCGCTTGAGAGATGTCCTCCTTAGTGCCCTTGAGGTAAGCAAGTCCATATGCAGTTTGAGTGGGTTTCCCAGGAGGGTACCTGGTCGCTTCGGGTCGATGATGACACCCTTTTGTCTCGAAAAGAACTGAAGACAAAAAAATAAAACAATCATGCTCATTACAGTTACGCTGAGGCCCAGCCCAGGGAAAGTGCCAGAGGTGGACACACTGTCAACCCTGATTGCTTGGCAGAGAAGCCCGGTGAGGGGCGGCCATGCAGGAGCCCAAGAGTGGGTCTCAGGTGGCCCCACCCCTGTGTAGTGGCTCATCCACAAGACCCTAGTCGGGCAGTGAGTTGTCCTAGCCGCTTGCGCCAGTCTTCCGGCAAGGGCTACTCTAGGCAGGCCGCGGCTGATTTCCCTTTCTGTCCTTTGGCCTTTTAGTGACTACTGCAGCCCGGGCCCACGGCCGAGAATTGAGGCGCAGGGGTGAGTTGTCCAGGCCGAATTAGCCAACCGTCCCCTGGGCATTTTTCAGTGTGATTTGGGCCCCCCAGATTGAAATCACCCCTTCATCTGAAACTGGTCTCTGACTCTTATTCCTAGATGGGAGTCAGCAAAGGCTTCACGCTGAAACTTCACGCTACCCCGTGTAAGAGTCCTTTCTCCCACGAGCACACCTTCTCCAATTCACGGCTTGGCACAGTGTCCTTCTCGTGACACCTGAGGTAAGCGAGTCTGCGTGCAATTCGAGGGTGTTTGGCGAGATGGCGCCAGGTCACTTCGGGTCGATGATGACACACTTCTTGTCTCGAAGAAACATGAAGACATAAAAATCATGCTCAATAGGATTACGCTGAGGCCCAACCAGGCTACAGTGACCGATGAGGACACATGGGCAGCCTGCGTGCTTTGCACAAAAGCCCACTGTCGGTCAAACCTAAAACCTCCTGGGCACCGGGAGGGCATGTTCCTGAGGCTTTGGCCTCTGTAGTGTCTCCTCTGGGCAGCACTAGCTGTGCAGCTAGTTGTGAAAGCCTATTGTGCTAGTCTGGCGGGCAACGGGATGCATGTGGAGGCCTTGCCTGAGAGTCCTTCCTCCCCTTTGCTCTTTTTCAGTGAATACTGCAGCCAGCTCCACAGCCCAAACTTGAGGCATGCAGGTGAGTCCATATCCCGGGCGCGATGCCCTCAGTGATTCCACCCAGAGTCCCAAACTGAAATGGCAAGGGACAAAGGCGGAAACGTTGACAGCTGTAGGTCTGCTTGTGATGTAAACCTTTGGGCCATCCAGCATAGCTATTGCAGAAGCAGTCTCTAAAAAAGGACCGGGAATCTGCAGGTTGTCCCAGGCCTCCAAAGGACAGTGGGTATTGGAATGATGCCAGACTTTTAGGGCTGTGGAGCATGGGATCGCTTGCCAGTTCTCCGCTGTCAGGGAGTCAAGAGGGTGACCCATAGGCTTGGACTCATGCTTGATGTCATGGCACGGAAGTCAGTAGGAAGGAAAGCCCCCCTGGGCCAAGACTTGGGGGCGGGCAGTGTAAGGAGCAGCCCCCCTAAGAAAAGAACCGGCTCTGGCAGAACTCCCCTGCTGTCTTGCCAGCCAAAGGCCAGAAGGCCAAAGGCTCAGATGGATGTTAGAATGAGAAAGAGGTAGCCGAGCCTTGTGGGTGTCGCTCGCGTGTGGAAGTCAGGGCTGCCAAGGAGGGGAGGGATCTTGCAAATGGACCCTCCGCCCATGGATATGCTCTGCTCTTCTGTGGAGCAATCTCATCCACATTGCTCACCGGTGTGCCATGGGGCCATCTGAGTCGGCGACACCCTGACTCTGGAACAGCCTGCCCATCACAAATGTGGACATAGAGAGCAGGAAAGGCACAAGAACAGGTGTACTTGCCCGTGTCTCCCTGCCCTCCCACCCAACTGAAAATTCTAGGACACTCGCAGGGAATGCAAATGCCCAAGTGGGTGCGCGGGAACAGAGGAAAGTGAACTTTGACTATGTTGCCGTCTCCGGCACTGGGGTGGGGGGCTCGGGTACCCACAATGAAAGGTACTTTGTCAATGTCTTGGTGCAGTGGAGCCCGTAGGAGAAGTTCTCAAGACAGAGTGAGCCAACTTGCCCATGGCCAGGTTACAGTGCGATCGGGGGTCCCCAGAGATCCAATCACCCCCTTCCACTGACACCGATCTTTGACTCTACACCCCAGGTGGTCCTGAGCAAAGTCATCACGTCCAGCTGCACCCTGTCACAGCCCTTTCGCCCAAGACTCAGCCTCTCGCAGCCACACCGCTTGAGAGATGTCCTCCTTAGCGCCCTTGAGGTAAGCAATTCCATTTGCAGTTTGAGTGGGTTTCCCAGGAGGGTACCTGGTCGCTTCGGGTCGATGATGACACCCTTTTGTCTCGAAAAGAACTGAAGACAAAAAAATAAAACAATCATGCTCATTACAGTTACGCTGAGGCCCAACCCAGGGAAAGTGCCAGAGGTGGACACACTGTCAACCCTGATTGCTTGGCAGAGAAGCCCGGTGAGGGGCGGCCATGCAGGAGCCCAGGAGTGGGTCTCATGTGGCCCCACACCTGTGTAGTGGCTCATCCACAAGACCCTAGTCGGGCAGTGAGTTGTCCTAGCCGCTTGCGCCAGTCTTCCGGCAAGGGCTACTGTAGGCAGCCATGGCTGATTTCCCTTTCTGTCCTTTGGCCTTTTAGTGACTACTGCAGCCCGGGCCCACGGCCGAGAATTGAGGCGCAGGGGTGAGTTGTCCAGGCCGAATTAGCCAACTGTCCCATGGGCATTTTACAGTGTGATTAGGGCCCCCCAGATTGAAATCACCCCTTCATCTGAAACTGGTCTTTGACTCTTATTCCCAGATGGGAGTCAGCAAAGGCTTCACGCTGAAACTTCACGCTGCCCCGTGTAAGAGTCCTTTCTCCCACGAGCACACCTTCTCCAATTCACGGCTTGGCACAGTGTCCTTCTCGTGACCCCTGAGGTAAGCGAGTCTGCGTGCAATTCGAGGGTGTTTGGCGAGATGGCGCCAGGTCACTTCGGGTCGATGATGACACACTTCTTGTCTCGAAGAAACATGAAGACATAAAAATCATGCTCAATAGGATTACGCTGAGGCCCAACCAGCGTACAGTGACCGAGGAGGACACATGGGCAGCCTGCTTGCTTTGCACAAAAGCCCACTGTGGGTCAAACCTAAAACCTCCTGGGCACCGGGAGGGCATGTTCCTGAGGCTTTGGCCGCCGTAGTGTCTCCTCTGGGCAGCACTAGCTGTTCAGCTAGTTGTGAAAGCCTATTGTGCTAGTCTGGCTGGCAACGGGATGCATGTGGGGGCCTTGCCTGAGAGTCCTTCCTCCCCTTTGCTCTTTTTCAGTGAATACTGCAGCCAGCTCCACAACCCAAACTTGAGGCATGCAGGTGAGTCCATATCCCGGGCGCGATGCCCTCAGTGATTCCACCCAGAGTCCCAAACTGAAATGGCAAGGGACAAATGCGGAAACGTTGACAGCTGTAGGTCTGCTTGTGATGTAAAACTTTGGGCCATCCAGCATAGCTATTGCAGAAGCAGTCTCTAAAAAAGGACCGGGAATCTGCAGGTTGTCCCAGGCCTCCAAAGACAGTGGGTATTGGAACGATGCCAGACTTTTAGGGCTGTAGGGCATGGGAGCGCTTGCCAGTTCTCCGCTGACAGGAAGTCAAGAGGGTGACCCATAGGCTTGGACTCATGCTTGATGTCATGGCACGGAAGTCAGTAGGAAGGAAAGCCCCCCTGGGCCAAGACTTGGGGGCGGGCAGTGTAAGGAGCAGCCCCCCTAAGAAAAGAACCGGCTCTGGCAGACCTCCCGTGCTGTCTTGCCAGCCAAAGGCCAGAAGGCCAAAGGCTCAGATGGATGTTAGAATGAGAAAGATGTAGCCGAGCCTTGTGGGCGTCGCTCGCGTGTGGAAGTCAGGGCAGCCAAGGAGGGGAGGGATCTTGCAAATGGACCCTCCGCCCATGGATATGCTCTGCTCTTCTGTGGAGCAATCTCCTCCACATTGCTCACCGGTGTGCCATGGGGCCATCTGAGTCGGCGACACCCTGACTCTGGAACAGCCTGCCCATCACAAATGTGGACATAGAGAGCAAGAAAGGCACAAGAACAGGTGTACTTGGCCGTGTCTCCCTGCCCTCCCACCCAACTGAAAATTCTAGGACACTCGCAGGGAATGCAAATGCCCAAGTGGGTGCGCGGGAACAGAGGAAAGTGAACTTTGACTATGTTGCCGTCTCCGGCACGGGGGTGGGGGGCTCGGGTACCCACAATGAAAGGTACTTTGTCAGTGTCTTGGCGCAGTGGAGCCCGTAGGAGAAGTTCTCAAGACAGAGTGAGCCAACTTGCCCATGGCCAGGTTACAGTGCGATCGGGGGTCCCCAGAGATCCAATCACCCCCTTCCACTGACACCGATCTTTGACTCTACACCCCAGGTGGTCCTGAGCAAAGTCATCACGTCCCGCTGCACCCTGTCACAGCCCTTTCGCCCAAGACTCAGCCTCTCGCAGCCACACCGCTTGAGAGATGTCCTCCTTAGCGCCCTTGAGGTAAGCAAGTCCATTTGCAGTTTGAGTGAGTTTCCCAGGATGGTACCTGGTGGCTTCGGGTCGATGAGACACCCTTTTGTCTCGAAAAGAACTGAAGACAAAAAAATAAAACAATCATGCTCATTACAGTTACGCTGAGGGCCAACCCAGGGAAAGTGCCAGAGGTGGACACACTGTCAACCCTGATTGCTTGGCAGAGAAGCCCGGTGAGGGGCGGCCATGCAGGAGCCCAGGAGTGGGTCTCAGGTGGCCCCACACCTGTGTAGTGGCTCATCCACAAGACCCTAGTCGGGCAGTGAGTTGTCCTAGCCGCTTGCGCCAGTCTTCCGGCAAGGGCTACTGTAGGCAGCCGTGGCTGATTTCCCTTTCTGTCCTTTGGCCTTTTAGTGACTACTGCAGCCCGGGCCCACGGCCGAGAATTGAGGCGCAGGGGTGAGTTGTCCAGGCTGAATTAGCCAACTGTCCCATGGGCATTTTACAGTGTGATTAGGGCCCCCCAGATTGAAATCACCCCTTCATCTGAAACTGGTCTTTGACTCTTATTCCCAGATGGGAGTCAGCAAAGGCTTCACGCTGAAACGTCACGCTGCCCCGTGTAAGAGTCCTTTCTCCCACGAGCACACCTTCTCCAATTCACGGCTTGGCACAGTGTCCTTCTCGTGACACCTGAGGTAAGCGAGTCTGCGTGCAATTCGAGGGTGTTTGGCGAGATGGCGCCAGGTCACTTCGGGTCGATGATGACACACTTCTTGTCTCGAAGAAACATGAAGACATAAAAATCATGCTCAATAGGATTACGCTGAGGCCCAACCAGGGTACAGTGACCGAGGAGGACACATAGGCAGCCTGCTTGCTTTGCACAAAAGCCCACTGTGGGTCAAACCTAAAACCTCCTGGGCACCGGGAGGGCATGTTCCTGAGGCTTTGGCCGCCGTAGTGTCTCCTCTGGGCAGCACTAGCTGTGCAGCTAGTTGTGAAAGCCTATTGTGCTAGTCTGGCGGGCAACGGGATGCATGTGGAGGCCTTGCCTGAGAGTCCTTCCTCCCCTTTGCTCTTTTTCAGTGAATACTGCAGCCAGCTCCACAGCCCAAACTTGAGGCATGCAGGTGAGTCCATATCCCGGGCGCGATGCCCTCAGTGATTCCACCCAGAGTCCCAAACTGAAATGGCAAAGGACAAATGCGGAAACGTTGACAGCTGTAGGTCTGCTTGTGATGTAAACCTTTGGGCCATCCAGCATAGCTATTGCAGAAGCAGTCTCTAAAAAAGCACCGGGAATCTGCAGGTTGTCCCAGGCCTCCAAAAGACAGTGGGTATTGGAACGATGCCAGACTTTTAGGGCTGTAGGGCATGGGAGCACTTGCCAGTTCTCCGCTGACAGGAAGTCAAGAGGGTGACCCATAGGCTTGGACTCATGCTTGATGTCATGGCACTGAAATCAGTAGGAAGGAAAGCCCCCCTGGCCCAAGACTTGGGGCGGGCAGTGTAAGGAGCAGCCCCCCTAAGAAAAGAACCGGCTCTGGCAGACCTCCCGTGCTGTCTTGCCAGCCAAAGGCCAGAAGGCCAAAGGCTCAGATGGATGTTAGAATGAGAAAGAGGTAGCCTAGCCTTGTGGGTGTCGCTCGCTTGTGGAAGTCAGGGCAGCCAAGGAGGGGAGGGATCTTGCAAATGGACCCTCCGCCCATGGATATGCTCTGCTCTTCTGTGGAGCAATCTCCTCCACATTGCTCACCGGTGTGCCATGGGGCCATCTGAGTCGGCGACACCCTGACTCTGGAACAGCCTGCCCATCACAAATGTGGACATAGAGAGCAAGAAAGGCACAAGAACAGGTGTACTTGGCCGTGTCTCCCTGCCCTCCCACCCAACTGAAAATTCTAGGACACTCGCAGGGAATGCAAATGCCCAAGTGGGTGCGCGGGAACAGAGGAAAGTGAACTTTGACTATGTTGCCATCTCCGGCACGGGGGTGGGGGGCTCGGGTACCCACAATGAGAGGTACTTTGTCAGTGTCTTGGCGCAGTGGAGCCCGTAGGAGAAGTTCTCAAGACAGAGTGAGCCAACTTGCCCATGGCCAGGTTACAGTGCGATCGGGGGTCCCCAGAGATCCAATCACCCCCTTCCACTGACACCGATCTTTGACTCTACACCCCAGGTGGTCCTGAGCAAAGTCATCACGTCCCGCTGCACCCTGTCACAGCCCTTTCGCCCAAGACTCAGCCTCTCGCAGCCACACCGCTTGAGAGATGTCCTCCTTAGCGCCCTTGAGGTAAGCAAGTCCATATGCAGTTTGAGTGGGTTTCCCAGGAGGGTACCTGGTCGCTTCGGGTCGATGATGACACCCTTTTGTCTCGAAAAGAACTGAAGACAAAAAAATAAAACAATCATGCTCATTACAGTTACGCTGAGGCCGAGCCCAGGGAAAGAGCCAGAGGTGGACACACTGTCAACCCTGATTGCTTGGCAGAGAAGCCCGGTGAGGGGCGGCCATGCAGGAGCCCAGGAGTGGGTCTCAGGTGGCCCCACACCTGTGTAGTGGCTCATCCACAAGACCCTAGTCGGGCAGTGAGTTGTCCTAGCCGCTTGAGCCAGTCTTCCTGCAAGGGCTACTGTAGGCAGGCCGCGGCTGATTTCCCTTTCTGTCCTTTGGCCTTTTAGTGACTACTGCAGCCCGGGCCCACGGCCGAGAATTGAGGCGCAGGGGTGAGTTGTCCAGGCCGAATTAGCCAACTGTCCCCTGGGCATTTTACAGTGTGATTTGGGCCCCCCAGATTGAAATCACCCCTTCATCTGAAACTGGTCTTTGACTCTTATTCCCAGATGGGAGTCAGCAAAGGCTTCACACTGAAACTTCACGCTGCCCCGTGTAAGAGTCCTTTCTTTCACGAGCACACCTTCTCCAATTAACGGCTTGGCACAGTGTCCTTCTCGTGACACCTGAGGTAAGCGAGTCTGCGTGCAATTCGAGGGTGTTTGGCGAGATGGCGCCAGGTCACTTCGGGTCGATGATGACACACTTCTTGTCTCGAAGAAACATGAAGACATAAAAATCATGCTCAATAGGATTACGCTGAGGCCCAACCAGGGTACAGTGACCGAGGAGGACACATGGGCAGCCTGCTTGCTTTGCACAAAAGCCCACTGTGGGTCAAACCTAAAACCTCCTGGGCACCGGGAGGGCATGTTCCTGAGGCTTTGGCCGCCGTAGTGTCTCCTCTGGGCAGCACTAGCTGTGCAGCTAGTTGTGAGAGCCTATTGTGCTAGTCTGGCGGGTAACGGGATGCATGTGGAGGCCTTGCCTGAGAGTCCTTCCTCCCCTTTGCTCTTTTTCAGTGAATACTGCAGCCAGCTCCTCAGCCCAAACTTGAGGCATGCAGGTGAGTCCATATCCCGGGCGCGATGCCCTCAGTGATTCCACCCAGAGTCCCAAACTGAAATGGCAAGGGACAAAGGCGGAAATGTTGACAGCTGTAGGTCTGCTTGTGATGTAAACCTTTGGGCCATCCAGCATAGCTATTGCAGAAGCAGTCTCTAAAAAAGGACCGGGAATCTGCAGGTTGTCCCAGGCCTCCAAAGGACAGTGGGTATTGGAACGATGCCAGACTTTTAGGGTTGTAGAGCATGGGATCGCTTGCCAGTTCTCCGCTGTCAGGAAGTCAAGAGGGTGACCCATAGGCTTGGACTCATGCTTGATGTCATGGCACGGAAGTCAGTAGGAAGGAAAGCCCCCCTGGGCCAAGACTTGGGGCGGGCAGTGTAAGGAGCAGCCCCCCTAAGAAAAGAACCGGCTCTGGCAGACCTCCCGTGCTGCCTTGCCAGCCAAAAGCCAGAACGCCAAAGGCTCAGATGGATGTTAGAATGAGAAAGAGGTAGCCGAGCCTTGTGGGCGTCGCTCGCGTGTGGAATTCAGGGCAGCCAAGGAGGGGAGGGATCTTGCAAATGGACCCTCCGCCCATGGATATGCTCTGCTCTTCTGTGGAGCAATCTCCTCCACATTGCTCACCGGTGTGCCATGGGGCCATCTGAGTCGGCGACACCCTGACTCTGGAACAGCCTGCCCATCACAAATGTGGACATAGAGAGCAAGAAAAGCACAAGAACAGGTGTACTTGGCCGTGTCTCCCTGCCCTCCCACCCAACTGAAAATTCTAGGACACTCGCAGGGAATGCAAATGCCCAAGTGGGTGCGCGGGAACAGAGGAAAGTGAACTTTGACTATGTTGCCGTCTCCGGCACGGGGGTGGGGGGCTCGGGTACCCACAATGAGAGGTACTTTGTCAGTGTCTTGGCGCAGTGGAGCCCGTAGGAGAAGTTCTCAAGACAGAGTGAGCCAACTTGCCCATGGCCAGGTTACAGTGCGATCGGGGGTCCCCAGAGATCCAATCACCCCCTTCCACTGACACCGATCTTTGACTCTACACCCCAGGTGGTCCTGAGCAAAGTCATCACGTCCCGCTGCACCCTGTCACAGCCCTTTCGCCCAAGACTCAGCCTCTCGCAGCCACATCGCTTGAGAGATGTCCTCCTTAGCGCCCTTGAGGTAAGCAAGTCCATATGCAGTTTGAGTGGGTTTCCCAGGAGGGTACCTGGTCGCTTCGGGTCGATGATGACACCCTTTTGTCTCGAAAAGAACTGAAGACAAAAAAATAAAACAATCATGCTCATTACAGTTACGCTGAGGCCCAGCCCAGGGAAAGTGCCAGAGGTGGACACACTGTCAACCCTGATTGCTTGGCAGAGAAGCCCGGTGAGGGGCGGCCATGCAGGAGCCCAGGAGTGGGTCTCAGGTGGCCCCACACCTGTGTAGTGGCTCATCCACAAGACCCAATCGGGCAGTGAGTTGTCCTAGCCGCTTGCGCCAATCTTCCGGCAAGGGCTACTGTAGGCAGGCCGCGGCTGATTTCCCTTTCTGTCCTTTGGCCTTTTAGTGACTACTGCAGCCCGGGCCCACGGCCGAGAATTGAGGCGCAGGGGTGAGTTGTCCAGGCCGAATTAGCCAACTGTCCCCTGGGCATTTTACAGTGTGATTTGGGCCCCCCAGATTGAAATCACCCCTTCATCTGAAACTGGTCTTTGACTCTTATTCCCAGATGGGAGTCAGCAAAGGCTTCACGCTGAAACTTCACGCTGCCCCGTGTAAGAGTCCTTTCTCCCACGAGCACACCTTCTCCAATTCACGGCTTGGCACAGTGTCCTTCTCGTGACACCTGAGGTAAGCGAGTCTGCGTGCAATTCGAGGGTGTTTGGCGAGATGGCGCCAGGTCACTTCGGGTCGATGATGACACACTTCTTGTCTCGAAGAAACATGAAGACATAAAAATCATGCTCAATAGGATTACGCTGAGGCCCAACCAGGGTACAGTGACCGAGGAGGACACATGGGCAGCCTGCTTGCTTTGCACAAAAGCCCACTGTGGGTCAAACCTAAAACCTCCTGGGCACCGGGAGGGCATGTTCCTGAGGCTTTGGCCGCCGTAGTGTCTCCTCTGGGCAGCACTAGCTGTGCAGCTAGTTGTGAGAGCCTATTGTGCTAGTCTGGCGGGTAACGGGATGCATGTGGAGGCCTTGCCTGAGAGTCCTTCCTCCCCTTTGCTCTTTTTCAGTGAATACTGCAGCCAGCTCCTCAGCCCAAACTTGAGGCATGCAGGTGAGTCCATATCCCGGGCGCGATGCCCTCAGTGATTCCACCCAGAGTCCCAAACTGAAATGGCAAGGGACAAATGTGGAAACGTTGACAGCTGTAGGTCTGCTTGTGATGTAAACCTTTGGGCCATCCAGCATAGCTATTGCAGAAGCAGTCTCTTAAAAAGGACCGGGAATCTGCAGGTTGTCCCAGATGTTCCAGATGTGTTTCAGGAAAGGCATTGCTTGGTTTTTTTAGTCAGGGCAGCCTAGGAGTGGAGGGATGATTAAATGGGCTCTCCTCCCTTCCGTATATTTTGTTCTTACTTGGAGAAATCTCCACATTTTTTTCTTTATTGCCAGCTTCACAGCCCACAACCAAGGCACATAGTTGAGTTTATAATCTGTGTTATTGACTTACAGAATTAAGCCCTGATTTCCAGAATTGATGGGAATTCACAAACTCAGATCATTTTAGCAACGCTGTATTTCCTTTTGGTGTATGGCAATAGGACATGAAGCTTTTTTTGGTGGATATCCATTCTTTTAAGTTTCCTTGCATAAACAGGGTTATGTTCAATGTTTCCCAGTATTCTGAAGATGGTGTGTTTTTACAAGGCTAGTCATGTTGACTGATAGGCATAGGGTCCTTTCCTTGTTCTTTCCATAGGGGAGTCCTGGATCATAACCCATAGTTTTGAATTTTTGTTTGATGTCGCACAGTGCAGCCCATAAGAAGGGAAGCTCATGTGGCTCCAGATGTTCGTGTTAAAAATGGAAGGATTAATTCTTGAAAAATGGACACCCCCAATAAAACTTCTGAGGTGTCTACTGGCAGGAAGACAGAAGGAAGTAGGCTTATTGGGGATCAGCCAATGAAACTGCAGTAGCCAAGACTTGTGTGCATCTCTTCATATGTGGAATATAGAGGAAGCAGAAAGGTAAAGAATTTTTAATATATCCAAATCCCATGGTGATTCTCTTCAATTTATTTAAGAATCTCCTCCACATTTTGCTGTCTACCTGGCATGGGGCCATCCTATTCAGAGACTCCCATAATTGTGGGGTAGCTCTTAACAGAATTTGTCCTAGGGAGCAAGAGAAGCCACAGACCAGGTCCACTTGGCCATGTCTTTCTGTCTCTAACACAAGGGGAACTCATATATATTAACATAATGAATCAAAATGTGGGTGATGCCAAGGGGTATTGGGGAATCCATGAGAACTTTGGCTGTTCTCTCTGTGCCAGCCCATGAGAGGTTTGGGAACCTACTGTAAGAGGTTCTTGGTGGTTGTCTTAGTAGGTGAGCTACCAGTACCCACATTTACTGGTGGAGAGCTAGGAACTGAGTTTTGTGGTGCAAAACCAGACAGGGGTTTGAGCAGGTGCCATGCAAGAATTTTCCATCTGGTAGGCCAGAAAACCCAATTCTTTTTCAGTACTGGGGACATTTCCAATATGAGACATCCCAGTGGCCTTCATGAGGAGAAGTAAATGTTAGGTGGTCCCAGAAAGTAAAAGAGTGGTTGTTTATTTTTCTGATACAGACTTGTAGGACTATCTGGCCTGAGAATCTTTCCTGGTTATCAACTTTCAGGAGGCCCAGAGGCAACCCATAGGACTGGAATAATACTTTGCATAATGACAGTACATTCCTTAAGAAAGAAAGCCCAAGTGGCCCTGGGTGTTAGAGTTTTCCAGGTTTAGAACCTCTCTCACTCTGGTGGCACCTAGCAGGAGCCTTGGAAGCTTTTGTCTCTGATGGGTATGAAAGCCCAATGTTTTCCAGTGTTGGAGACCCACCTGCTATGAATCATTCCAGATAATCAGTGGAGCACTCAGGAAAGTTTATTGTGGCAGACTGGGCCACAAGTCCCATGGCCGTTTATCAGTGTAAATTGGGGCCCCAAAGGATAGAATCACCCCCTTTTTCTTACACCTCTATCTAACTTTTCCAACCAAAAGTTCCTGAGAAGAGGCATAATAACTCCCTGATTCTATATGTCAGAGCCCTTGTTCCCCATGACTCAGCCTCTTGCAGCCACACTGCTTGGAAGAATGTCCTTCTTAGTGGACCTGGGGTAAGAAAATGCATACTCAGTTGAGGATATTTTGCAAAAATGAACGTAGTTGAATTGGGTAGATGATGACACACTTCTTGACTCGAAGAGAGATAATGACATAAAAATTATGCTCAATAGGTTTATGCTGAGGCCCAGGCAGAAACAGTGCAGGAAGAGGATACTCAGGCAACCCTGCTTGCTTTGCAAAAACCCCGTTGAGCAGCACTCATACTGGGACAATGAGGGTGTCTCAGGTAGCTCAGGCCAGTGTAGTGGCTACTTGGTCCATCACTAGTTGTGCAACTAGTTTTGAATCCACTTGTTCCAGTCATCCTGGCAGCAGGAAACTGTATGGCCCCTGGGATGAGTTCCCTTTCTCTCCTTTGGTGTTTCAGTGAATACTGCAACCAGCTTCTCAGCCCAAGATTAAGGCACACAGTTGAGTCCATATCCCAGGTCCAATGCCCTCAATTATTCACCAAGGAGTCCCAAGTGTCATGGCAAGGGACAAATGGAGAAACTTTTGACGGCCCTATATCTGCTGTGGTGTACAGTCCTAGGCCACCGATCATACTTTCGGGGGAACAAATCTTCAAAGTGTCCTTTTATGATTACAGGGAAATTTAAGATTCCCCAAGGCAGTAAAAGGACAGTAGTGTTTTTTAACTGGGCCAGTTTTGTAAGACTGTATGACATAAGAACTGTTGCCATTTCTCCACTTACAGGAAGTCAAGAGGGTGACCTATAGGCTTAAATTCATGCTTGATGTTATGGCACAGCAGTCAGTATAAAGGAAAGCTTCTGTGGCCCTAGGTTTGGGTTGGGAAATGGAATGAGCCACCTCCCCTATAAAAAGAACCACTTCTGAAAGACCTCCCAGGGTGTCTTCCCAGCAGAATGCCAGAAGGTAAAAGGCCAGTTGGATGTTAGAAATAAGAAAAAATATCTGAGTCTTATGGACATTACTTGATATGTGAAAGTCAGTGCAGCCAAGGAGGGGAGGGATTTTTCAAATCGACCTTATACCCATGGATATTCTCTACCTTTTTTTTTGAGAAATCTTCACATTACTCACTGTGTGACATGAGGCCATCCAAGTCAGAGACAACTCTGTTTCTGGAATGTCCCTTCACAAAGGTTGACCTAGGAAGCAAGAAAAGCCCAAGAACAGTTGTACTTGGCCATGTCTCCCTGGCCTACAACACAAGTTGGAAATCTTGGACATTTGCAATTAATCTAAATGCTCATGTGGGTGCCCAAGCACCACAGCACCATAGGCATATATGCACTTTGATCCCCCCATTGACACACACCCAAGGTCTACCTAATATGCAAATCCCCAGATATTTCACCCTGTTTTTGTGATCCAGAAAGAGAAAACCAGAGTGGACTGTTGCAGACTTATCTCAGTCGGGTCGTTATTGTCAGCTCCCAGTCAAATCCTCAGAAAGATGGGGCAAAAGGCAGGTGGAGTACTGCAGAATCTTATCTGCAGCGATTCTTTCCCTTTAGGGACTAAATTTTCTTTAGGTCCCTAAATGATGACGCTTTGGAAAGAACCTGAGGTGGACAAAGGCTTCTTGAGCCAATGACACTTTATTACGAAAACCCCAAGAAATTTATACCCTTCCCCAGTAAAGTTAAGAGAAAAGGGGGGATGGGTATCTCTCAGCTGGCTGTTGGCCTTCGAAAGACCAACTTTTGTTTCTCTCCAAGGTCTTGCAGATAAGCAGTTCCAGGTGGCAGTCTCCCAGAACAAACAGGCATAGTCAAGGCTTGGGAGCTTCTCGGGGAATCTTCTTTAACTTTTCCTGGAACTTTCCATCTTTTGGGCTCAGTTCATATAGCAAGTGTGGGGAGATGTGGTGATTCAGGTGGATGTGATGGAGTTTCTTCAGGTGTTGGCATCTTATCTTCTAAATCTGAAAGCTTAAGCATACTCACAACACAGTTTGGCAGACAAAATATCACAAACAACACCACAAGGTTCTTAGTTTTAATTGTCAGATGTATTTCCTTAACTGCTAAGCACTCTTCTTTAGACAACAAGCCTATTAAAAGCCTACTCATCTTTAATAATCCACTTCCCTGTCACAAACTCTCTGCAGCCTGCTTCTAACTTTCTAATTCCTTCCTTTCCCAGTTGGGACTTTCTTATGAAAAGCTCTTCTTCATGCAAAAATGCTTTTCTTACTCTTACGGTATTTCCTTTCCTTCATACATATATATTTAGAACGTCTGTCCTTTATTTAGTCATATTCATTTCTAACTATGCGGTCAGTCAACAGTCTTTTTCTTTGGGTCTATTGTATTTGGGCAGCTAAGTTGTTTATCAACTAAATTGCTTTAAGGTCACACACAAGGTTTTTCTCTGTCTCTAGGCAGGATTTCAAGGGTAAACGATTACTTTGAACTGAGCTACTTTGCCGGAGTTAATGGATAGTGATGAAGGTCGGAGGCCATTTGTGATTGCTGCAGCTGGGGTGCTTATCACAGTACCTGAATTCTGGCCAGTCTTTTCATTACTATTGAGCAGAGCCAAGGACGTTTAGACAAATTATTAGAAAGTTTTATTTCCACAGACTCAATTTCATTCATAGTTCTAATTTCACATCACTGGAGCAATTCGTATAGGGAGTTAAAAGAATACTAGAAGAATAATAGTTATGCAAGAATATCTAGAAGTGGAAAGATGCTTTTGACCAGCGAGCACACCTTCTCTCGGGGCTTATTTCTCACTTTGAGATTTTGCCTATTAACTGTGAAAATGCAGATGCCGAGAGAGCATGGCTTTTGCTGGTATCTGCAGTGGACCTGGATTGGGGCTCTGCTTATTCTCCTAGGCCACCTTCTGTAAATTTCTGCCCCAAACCATGGGCAACTCCACCTCAAATGGCTCCTTGCCATGGAATGACCAGGAAAAGATTTCTCCAAAGAAGAATAGAGAAAGACTCTGGGTTGAGGGTCCATTCAAATGAGCCCTCATCTCACCTCCTGCTCTGACTTTTTCATACCAAAAGATGCCACAAGACATGGCTACTGCTGTCTCATTGGCTAATCCACAACTGGCCTTCCACCTCTTGGCCTGTCGCTGGGTAGAAACTCCTGAATGTTTCTTGGTCCTTTATTAGGGGGACTCCTCCTTTCATTCCCCACCCATCAAGTAGAGCAACTTGAGGTTTTCTTCCTAATGCCTGCCTTGTCATAATATAAAGCATGAGTCTAAACCTAGGGACCTACCTCTAAGCCTTGTGAAGTTGGAGAACTGGAAAGGGCTCTTATGCCATGCACTCTTACACCACTGGCCCAGTTAAAAGGTACAACTAGCTGGGCGTGGTAGCACACACTTGTAATCCTTGTGCTTGGGAGGCGGAGATAGGAGGATCACTCTAGTTCAAAGCCAGCCTCGCTGGCGTTAAGAGACCCTGTTTCTAAATAAAAATATAAAATAGTAGAAGGGCTTCCAGGAACCCCAGTACCACCAAAAAAAGTTACAGCTATCCTTTTATTGCATGAAACAACCTGACATTTTCCTGTTTTCATTAAAGGCCACTTTGGAGAGCAGATTCTCCCCCATGTTAGCTTGATGGCCTACCAGAGTAAGCCGCATGCAGATCTTGGGCTTTCTAAAGTGTCTGAGTTGGTCCCTTGCCATCACAGTTTGGGACTCTGTGCTAAACCATTGATGGAAATGGGCTTGGGCTATAGATTTACCTGCTGCCTCAATTCTGGGTTGTGGATTTGGGCTTCACTATTCACTGAAAATCCAAAGAAGATAAAGTTTGCTTGCTCTCATTTACCTTTCCAGTGAGAATGGCATCCCAGCTCCACAGCCCAGAAATATGTTGTAAAGATGAGTATATTCTTCCATTGTAGAGCAGGAAGTCCTAAAATTTGATGACAATGGACAAGCTTGGATCCCTTGGGGAGCCCTAGATCAACTTGTGGAAAAGTGTGGGAGGCCACCTCTTGGGTATCATTTTTTCCAAGTGGCTTTGCTTGAGTATAGGAAATATAGTGTGGCCCCATGCAGGAAAAAAGATGATTGTGTCTAGGACCAGTTTGGCGTGACTGCCCGGGGGAGATAGCTGCTTTCTGGTTCTCTAATTCCACAAAGTCCTAAATGTTTTAGGTTGGTTTCTCAAAGTGTTACTTTGCATGAGAACAGAGACTCTGATCCATGGCTTTGATTACTGTTTTGGCCTCAAACCTAGCCAGAACCACATTTCCTTGTCTTGGCATTTAATAGGAGTCAAGGGCAAAAAATAATTTTCTTTATCTTTTTTAATTTATTCATTTATTGTATGCTGGGGTCCAGCCCTAGCAAGAGTCGAGGTTTGTATGTTAATGAAGGGAAGCCGAGGTTGATGAGAGAAGAATGACTACACAGATTAGATTTAAACTTCTCCATTTTATTTAGGATTTGTTACAGTTTTTATACGTGTTTTGTTGGTAGAAAAGCAAGAGCATAGTCATGCAAGCAGGATTTTTAAGAACAGGATATTTTATTTTTTATTTTATTATTATTTTATTATTTTATTATTATATTATTTATTATTATATTTATTATTATTATTTTATTTTATTATTATTTTTATAGAGTTTGGGGCAAGGGTGTCAGACATTTAAATAATCATAGTATGTTTTGTCTCACTTTACAAGGCTGACTCAAACCCAATCTTATACAGTGGTTCAAACTAAGGTCAGTTTGAACTTAATATTTGGCCCAATAACTTTATCCTTGGGAAAGATCTTTGCTGCCTGAGTCTCTCACTAGCTGCTGCCCATCAGTTTTAGTTATAATGTTTATACATAAAATTTTAATTATACATATTAATTTAAATAATCTTAAAATAATTTTATGAAGAAAGGAATGCTAGACATACTTCATGGGGGATCTATGCCATTGTGGATCCCCTGATAGAGCTTTCTCAAGATCAGCAAGATATGCTACAGCATTCTCTCCTTTATTAATTTTTAATTTGAGAATTTTTATTTTAATTTTTAAGGCTTTTATTGTTTGGGTGGCGAGGCAGATGAGGACTGGAAGACATAAGAAAAGAAGGATGATTACTATGCAAAACATTCCCAGGGAAGCCGCGTAGCTCCACCAAACACGTACATTCAAAATTGACTGGAAATTAGATACAAACTGAGAAGCTAGATCAGCAGTTGAACTAACATTTAAATGAGTTTTATTAAGTATTTGAATCTGTTTTTGTAACATCTTTAAATCAGGGGCCAATTGTGTATTATTTTATATTTTTAAGAGATGTGTTTGAACTTGTTCCCAGGTATACTCTGAATGATAAAGGGTAATGGAGTAACACAAATTTATTTATATTGAGCATGGCATTTAACTTGCAGTCTAGTCTTTATATTTTTAATTTGATTATTTAGATAAAGAACAGTTCTTTTATTATTGACAATCTAATTTTTAACTTTTTATTTATGACTTCTTGAGTAGCTAATGCTAAAGAAACATTATGAGACAATGAATTAACATGATGAGTAGTTAGTATATTAGTAACTAAAGCAGTGGAAGAAAGGGTTAAGGAAGTAATTATTGAAATTTTTGTTGTTGTTTTTAAAACCAAAGATGTTGAGTAGCAAACGTGGGTCCATGGCCATCCAAGGTGTTTTTACAGATGTTTATTTAGAATATTATCTGAAGCATCATCTGGAGCTTGACAGCATAAGTCTGTGAGAAACAAAACTCTTAATATAGTTTTAGGAGCCTTATTATTTATGAGGAACCATATAGATTTTTACAAGCAGTCTGGTGGGTTGTTTTTGAAATAGTTGGTTTTGAGGCTGCTGACTTTAGGCAGCTATGATAAACTGAAGTAGCTAAACTGATGTTTTGTTTCAATGTATGTATATATATATATATATATATATATATATATATATATATATATACACACACACATATATATATATATCAGAAGCAGGAAATTATTTTAATTTTATTGTAAACCTTTTGAATAATTTTTAAATATAACCATCTTTATCACATGTAATATTTTTTATAAACTTAATCTTATCCAATTATTTTTTAATATGTTCAGACCTTTTGTAATTTGTGCTTAGCCTTTTGATATTATCTCATTTTTTTTAATTTGGGACAATCTTAGAATAAACTTTTTTATTATGTAAGACCTTTTTTGTCTTTTTATTAAAATTTTTATAACTATATACCTTCTTTATAATTTTTTATCCCTACATACTGTTTTTGTTATAATTTTTTGAATTTATATTTCAAAATAATTTTGTATACTTTAACAAAATAAGAAATTAACATCACCCATCTAAGTTTTATACTAGTTTGAACTTTAAATAGCTATAGTTTTTTTAATGTTTATATTTTAGTCAAAACTGACTGAAATAGTAATGTTTTAAACAACCTTGAATAGCAAAGTTTGGAATTTAAATGTAATTTTGTTTATTTTAATCTCTTGTTGCAACACCCCAAAGATCAAACTTAAAAGCTGATTAATGGGAGCCAGAGTCTCAGAAACACAATAGGACTTATTTGTTGAAATGTATCTTATTTTTTAGATCAAACATAGTAGCCAGGTTGTGAAATCTATTAATATATTTATCAAGGATTTTGTACATTGACCCATTTTTATATTTGACTACACATATTGGCAACTATAACTAATTTTATGTAAGCTAACAGTATTGACAAAAATCAGATAGTTTTAGATTTTATAATTTTAGAGAACAACATTAATAAAAATAAATTTGTTACCTGACAGATGATTGTTTTGTTTTTTATAATAATGAGACATTTATTCGGTTAGGAGAAACAGATGTTAACCAGGTCTTAAGGTTGACTTTTTAAATTAAGATGACAAAAAATCGTATTGGTTAGTTTTTATATAATATAAAACTCATACACCTTTAACCTTTAACTTTTATTTTTGAAATCTTTTAGTGCATTTAGATGACTCTAGATATATAGTATATTTAGTTTTTAGATGTAAATATAGCTATGATTATTGGTATATATCTTATATTTGGCTGTTGATGTTTAGCTCCTTCTTTAGACACAATTTGTTTATTTACATCTACCCACTAATGTATCTCTTTTAATAACAAGCCAATAGATTAAACCATCATTTTAATAAAATAAATCCTCAGAATGACATTATAATTTAAACATCTATTATCAGGAAGCCAATGGTAGTTGTCTTAGCCTGAAGAAAACAAAGTGTGTTTATCTTTAGTGACAATTTTGAAATTTTTAATAAACTTAAACCTTTAAAAATTTAAGCCACATGAACTAATATGTAATAAGAATAAACTTTTATATATAGGCAAAACAACAAAATCCTTTTTTTTTTGTCTCTAAGCTGATAGCTAAGAGCTGCAGCCAGTGTTGGCCTTGGTCAGCTAAAAATTGGCTGTTATCCCAGCTGACTCCAAATGTTAAAACACAAACACTGTTATTTAGAAGAAGTATTATATTTTTATAATAGTTTAGGCTAAAGTTAAAAGATAAAAAGCAAGCTATATTAATTTAATCTTAATTACCAATTATATAAAAGAGCTTTATTTTATAATTTTTATAATTTAAAGAACTATTTTTTGTATATTTTATCTTTATATACTGAGCTTTTGACATAAAAAAACTACTTTTAGCAGATAGATAAAAAAAAGGCTAAAACTCACCAAGGACATAGGTGGACAGTATATGTCCCAAACTTCAAGGCGGGAATGTACCATGTAACCCCTGACTTTGCCAGCCAATTAATATGTTTTATTATAAATCCAATGCAAGAGAAAAAAATAATTGGAGGACCTGTAGCTACATTTGGAAGAATAAAAAATTTTTGTCAAGCAGGATGAGAGAAGGGAGATAACTAAAAACATAAACCCATGTTGTAATCTCAAATTGTATAATTTGTAAGGCTTTTTTTTATAAGTGAGGGAGGCAGGACATTGAATTTTTTTTTTTTTTGCTCTGGGGCTTGAAGAAGCTTTTTAGCGGTTACCCCCTGAAAAGGAGTTTGTTTAACTCTGTTTCTGTTGGGATTTTTGAATAAAGGAAAGACTAAAAAGTTATACAGCTTTGACACAGACAGATTACAAAACCTGAACATAATGAGTGGATTTGTGTGGTGTTGTTTTTAATTGCCCCCCAATGAAGGGAGGAGGGAAGGAACAAAGGAAAATTTAGAGTGGGGGGAGGATGATGAGAACTCCCGCAGATCTGGACCTAGAAGAGAATCACAGGCAAGATATTCCCAGGAAAAGAAACAACAACAAAACAGAATGTGAGTGAGTTGTCTGAGCCTGTTGTGGTGAATGAAGATTAAGATTAGCAAATTTGTGTTGATGATGGTCTGCCGTTGTCCAGAAGGTCTGTGGATATGGGTGGAATGTGAGGCCCCCGCAGCAATGCAGCATAATGGTGAAGTAATTGATCAGGAATCCACAAAGGTGCTTGAGCATCCTGTGGAAAAAAAAAGGCATGCCCTCAGCCAATGGTTAATAAAATATCAGGTTTTGTTTTAGAAGAGAGCAGAGGTGCTTGCTC
Source organism: Muscardinus avellanarius (assembly GCF_963383645.1). Lineage (NCBI taxonomy): Eukaryota > Metazoa > Chordata > Mammalia > Rodentia > Gliridae > Muscardinus > Muscardinus avellanarius. The sequence goes on from NC_137788.1 coordinate 164,764,658, forward strand.
CCAGGTAGCCAGACAAACTGCCTCATGAGTTTGATCTAAGGCATTTTTTTAAAGATTCTATAGAGAAAAAGCATTTACAGGGACCCTTTCCGGTCCATGATTAGTATAATATAGTTTTATTTTTTTAACTTGTTTTATGTTTTTAAGTTTAAAGTTATTTTTTAGGAAAATAAGGAGAACATTTTTGTAGAAAGGAGAGAAACTGCCTAAGTTCCTTAGTAGAAACTGAGATACCTCTTTTTTAACATATATCTAGCAATATCATATGCAATATTAATGAAAAAAACTCTTTCTTTTGATTCAGTATGTCCCATCTTTAACGTCATTGCCCTTCTTTACCTGTTTTACAAAACAGGGGGTCTGCAGCACCCTTGAGCTATCTACCTGGCTCCCTAAAAATGATGGGGACTACTCACCAATCTTGCCTCGTGGTAGGCGCCATAATGCCGGGGTCCAGCCCTAGCAAGAGTTGAGGTTCATGTGTTGATGAGAGGAAGCCAAGGTTGATGAGAGAAGAATGACTACACAGATTAGATTTAAACTTCTCCATTTTATTTAGGATTTGTTACAGTTTTTATACGTTTTTTGTTGGCAGAAAAGCAAGAGTATAGTCATGTAAGCAGTATTTTTAAGGACAGGAAAAGTTATTATTTTTTATAGAGCTTAGGGCAAGGGTGTCAGACATTTAAATAATCATAGTATGTTTTGTCTTACTTTACCAGGCTGACTCAAACCTTGATCTTATACAGTGGTTCAAACTAAGGTCAGTTTGAACTTAATGTTTGGCCCAATAACTTTATCCTTGGGAAAGATCTTTGCTGCCTGAGTCTCTCACAAGCCACTGCCCATCAGTTTTAGTTATAATGTTTATACATAAAATTTTAATTATACATATTAATCTAAATAATCTTAAAATAATTTTATGAAGAAAGGAATGCTAGACATACTTCATGGGGGATCTATGCCATTGTGGATCCCCTGATAGAGCTTTCTCAAATCAGCAAGATATGCTGTAGCAATTGTAGTCAGACTATTTTTTTTTTTGGTGGTACTGGGGTTCCTGGAAGCCCTTCTACCTCTGGGCTATGCTCCCAGACCTATTTTATATTTTTTTGAAACAGGGTCTCTTACGCCAGCACGGTTGGCTTCGAACCTGCGCGATCCTCCTGTCTCCGCCTCCCAAGCGCGGGGATTACAAGCGTGCGCCACCACGCCCGGCATAGTCAGACTATTTTTAATCTTTTTACTGGTGCTTTGCAATCATATGTCTTAATGAGGTACAAGATGGTATATGCATATATGCACGCATCAACCAATTAGCCCTTACCCAATTGCCTCCCGTCCCCTCCCCTTTTCTCCTTCTCATGTTTGGCTCAGTGATTGACATTGATATGTTTGTTGGTGTACATCATGTGCATTCGAGAATTTCCCTCTTCCCTACTCCCATCCCCTCAGTTAGGACTTCTTATTTTCTTATCTACAGTATCTCTTTGTCAAGAATTCCTCCTATGCCCCTTTTTCTCCCTAGCTTCTGCATATTAGGAAGATCATCTGATTTCTTATTTTTGGTGACTGACTAATCTCACTTAGCATCATGTTCGCATTAGCAATCATAGAGATGCAAATCAAAACCACCCAGAGATATCACCTAATACCAACTAGAATGGCAACCATTCAAAACACAAACAACAACAAATGCTGGAGAGGATGTGGAGAGGTGGGAACTATAAGAAACTGTTGGTGGTATTGCAAATTAGTACAACCTCTTTGGAAAATAGTATGAAGGATCCTCAAAAGAATGGAAACAAATTCAACATATAATCCAGGTATACCACTTCTGGACATCTACCCATATAATAAAATATTAAAAGGTCATTGCATAGGACAAATGAGATTTCTTGGGTCTCTTTGTCTTCTTATAAAGGATTTTTGTTCAAAAATCTCATATTCTGGAAACAATGAAGTAAATATGTTTAACTATAATTTCATTAAAGTAAATCATAGGGGCAGTGCTGGAGGACTGACTAATCTCACTTTGCATAATGTTTTCCAGTTCCATCCACTTCTCTACAAATGATGTAATTTTGTTTTTCTTCATGGCTGAGTAAAATTCCATTTTTTACATATCCGATAGTTTTTTGTTTGGTTGGTTGGTTGGTTTTTTTGGTGGTACTGGGGTTCCTGGAAGCCCTTCTACCTCGGGGCTACACTCCAAGACCTATTTTTACATTTTTATTTGGAAACAGGGTCTCCTAAGCCAGCGCATGTGGCTGGCTTCAAACCTATGCGATCTTCCTGTCTCTGCCTCCCAAGCGTGGGGATTACAAGCATGCGACACCATGCCCAGCTCATATCCGATAGTTTTTTAATCCATTCAACTGTTGATAGACATTTTGACTGGTTTTAATATTTTGGCAACTGTGAATTGTGAGTCAATAAACATACATACACATGCATTAGTTTTATAATTTGGTTTCCCTTCTTTGGGTTGATACTCAGAAGTGGTATTGCTGGATCATGTGTAGGTTCATGCTTTGGTTTAAAGCTAGGGTATTTTATAATTAATGACAATCATTTATTTAATAAAACATTTATTTTGGGTAAAATGCACAAATAATCCATTCATTTCTCTTATTCTATCTTTTGAAATACTGTGGTATTATCAGATGTTTCTGCATCATTGAGGCCAGTGAAAAACTGTCAATTTTAGGGAATGCTTTGAGGTTCATATACAGTTGTGTTGTGTCTTTGTAAGTAACCATAAATATTGATTCCAGGATCCCACAAAGACACCAAATTTGTGTATGTTCAAGTTTTTACTATATATATATATATATATATATATATATATATATTATATTAAGTAAATATATATAAATATATATTTAAAGAAAATATTATATCTGCATATAACCTACTGATATTTTTATCTTAAAGTATTGTACTGGGTCTTCTAGCCTTTCAAATTAAACATGACTTACAATTTTCTTCTGGCAGCCAGAGATCTTCTCTGCCAAGTATTTTTTAGATTTTTGGAAGTTTAGAGAATACTAATATTTCTAAATTCACAATGCCTCAAGCTGTACTTAAATTTGCACTGTGCCTGTGGACATGATATTTGGGTTAGTAGTTTTTTTATTTTTTATTGATGCATTGAATTCATACATCTTAATGGGATGAAAAGCTTGTGTAGATATACATGCACATATCACCCTGTTAAAATCTACCCCTTCCCCATCCCATTCCCTCCCATGCTTAGCTTAGTGGTTGACATCAATATGTTTTTTTATGTACATCATATGCTTTAGAGAGTTTACTTTCCCCCCCCCTATCCCCTCAGTTAGGTTGCCTTGTTCACTCCTCTATAGGATCTCCTTTTGGGGTTAGTAGTTTTATCTCTTTACTCAGTTTCTTTGAAGTTCCAGTGATCTCTTTCTTTAAATACTGTAGAATGTGTATTTTATTTTTAAAATGTAGCTATGAAAATATTTAGCAATATTTGGAAATAATATTTTGATAGGCTTATTACTACACCCCCCGTTATTTTTAGCTTTCCAAAGGTCTTGCTTTGTTTTCCACTGAGAAATTTTGTTTGTATGTATTTAATGGAAATATAAAGTTATAAATTTTCTTTATGTTTTTTTTTGCCCTGCTTTTTTGTTGTCCATGATTCCAAATTGTCAGTACAATTTAACCAAACTTATAGTCAATTTTTCTTCCACTTTTTATCTTTAGTTGCACATCAAATCTGTGATTGATTATCCAACTATTTTGACCTGCTTGTGAGATTTACCACAATTTTCTGTGGATTTTCATTTTGAAACAGAGTCTAGCTAGGTTGGTGGGAGTCTCACTACTTCCTGAGTTTATCCTCCAGCCTTTAATTCTATCTCAGTCTCTCAAATACTAGGATTATAGATGTATCCTGCCATATCTGGGAACAACTTTCTAAATATGATTTTAATTTTTTAGCCAGTAATAGTTACTGATATTACTTTGATGGATATAGAAAGTTAATATTTTACTTGTCGTACTTACTTGTTTATATTAACTTATTTTCTTATTTTAGGTTTTGTATTTTGTTCCTGCAAATAATAGTATATTAAAAAGAACAAAAATGATTTCAGAAAGTCAATCAGATCAGGAAAATAACAAAAGCATATATACTGGGAGAGTTTGCACAGCTTCCAAATAGATTTTTGAATAATATTAATGTGAACTTAGGTAACAAAAATCTAGGCATTTGAGAGCATTTGAAGGCTAATGAAGGCAAGAACTGATGAGATAGAATTGGCTAGACTGGGTAGAGATTGAGTTAAAATATATTATTTCTAGTCAGATAAAACAAAATGGTGTGAGATAATAATCCTATGATCCTAATATGAACAATCCTATAGTCCTATATACCTTCCCTGGATAGAGAATACAAACCAATCAGATGAAGGGAGTACATGTTATACATCACTTTCAGGTAGACCTATTTTTTAAATTTTTGTTTGTACATTGTAGTCATACACCTTGATGGGATAAAAGATGGTAGAGACATACATGCACACTTCACCCAATTAGCCCTTACCCAATTACCACCCCATTCCCACCCCATTCTAAGTACATTATGTGCTTTACAGAGTTTCCATAGATCTAAATATGCTTTAGTATTGTTTATTTTATTGGTGTGCTGCAATTATAATCATAGTGAGGTTCAATGTATTAAATATACATATGGAGACACACACACACACACACACACACACACACACACACACAGCTCTTTGTTTTCTTCTCTCCACATCCACACTGCTCCCCTTCACCCTCCCCATAGGGCTTAGTGAGTTTGGTAATAATACCTTCCTATATTTTCATAGTATTATTTGAAGTGTTTCCTTCACCAGACCTAACTCCTTTAAAAGATATAAGCTAGTTTCACAATTAACTTGTGACTTTTTTCTATAATGTTGAATAGACAAACATATAAGCAAGGAACACTGACCCACTGCAGTATTACTTTATATTTTATTCTATACAGAAAGGTCCTGGAAAACTTCTAGAAATGCCAGCTTCAGCAAAGTCAAGCCAAAAGTCTACCTGGTCTGTTATTTGATATTATCTTGATACTGATGACAAATTGTTAGGAATGTTAGTATGTTGGGAAGAAGCTTGTTTACTTCTTGTCTGTATTGAGAATATGCACAATTATCTGATGATGCTAATGACTAGCTGAGTGGTTGGCTATCTGATAGATTATTAATACCTTCAGAACTGGCTCAATTGATGAAGTAAATCCTTAAGGATCTCACAATACCATTATCATGTGTCTTTTAGTTTTTTGTTTTTACATCCCACAGTATTTTTATAATATCTTTGTATGTTAAATATAATTTTAGAATGTCCTTTTTGTGTGTATATGTGATATTGAAGATTGAAGACACAGGGACATTATACCTCCAACCTATACCCCTAGACCTATTCAAATATGAGACAAAATCTTCTAGGTTGCTGAGAATCTTGCTAAGTTGCTGAAGCTAGCCTGAACTCTAATTCTCCCATCTCAGTCTTCCAAGTACTGTAATTACAGGGTGCACCACCATGCCTAGCTAGAATATCATTTATCCAGTAAGTGTTTTGTCTCTGGACAGCTTCATAGAAAGTGTTACTGGCTATTTTTAGAAAAATTCAGCAGGAAAATAGATTAAGTGTAATGACAAAAAGGTAACAATGAAGTCAAATAACTATGATATTTGTGGAAAGGACTGAGATATCTAAATGAAAAATTATCATGAATATTATAAAAAACAGAAGTTGTGCTTTGTTTTTAATTAACTTTGTAGATTTCTTTGGTTCTCATTTTATTTCTTTGATATTTTGCTGCAGGTTAAAAGCAAGAACAAGTCACTGACTTCTTGGAAAAGAGGAAAGTGGCCACCCTTATGCCTTTAAATTTTCTCATGTATTCTGTGGTCAGGGATGTCAGAACTTCAAGGTCTTTGAGCTCAGAGGCTCAAGGAATCTTTTTATTATACAGATTTCCCTATAAGTATATCTTTGTGGTTAGAAGAACTTCATTATTATTTCTTCTCTTTTGAAAGATATTTTAAGTAACTTTAAATAACTTTTAGACTCATTGACATTTATTGTCATTTTAGGCTTGGAGAAAATAATTTTGTGCCAAATTTAAATGTTTTAAATATTGATTTTTTAATCTTTATCTGGTACATTTGCTTTGCTGCCTCTATTCTTATAATATACTTACATGTTATTTTTTCATCTAATTTTTAAATTTTAGTTTATTAGAAGTTTTTTTTAATTTTCCCCCAACATTTCATCTAATTCTACTAGAGCAATCTAGTGTCACACATTTTTATATAAGTTCCATTATACAGGAACTAAACAAAATGTGTCCCATGTTTACTATCTTTGCTCATAATGCAGTAGCTAAACCTACAGAAAATAAGCCTGGCTACAGAAATGCTTATTTGTCAAGAGGGCACGTGTCTGGGTCGATGATGAGAAAACTTGGCTGAGGGCTATGATTACTAATTACAGATGTCAATCTGAGATCTAGACGTGTGGCCCTCTAATAAGACAAGTAAGATTCTCCAAGTCTATCTTTACCTGATGACCCCTCAGTGACAACCACTGTGGGCATGTCTTTTCTTTGTCTCATAATAAGCATGAACATCCTTTTTATGAGGCAATACACACATTTAATATGTTCCGTTACTCAAGACTTCCTTTGTTTGCTTGATTTGAATAGAGATTTATACAAACTTGTATACAGAAAGTATATTCTTGAATAAACAAATGAGTAAATGAAAATGAGTGAATTAAGAAAGAGGCTGTAAACTGTGATATATATATTGAAAGTCCCACTAACATTGCTAAAGAGGAAGAACACTGTCTGCCTATATTGATGACCCTAGAACCTATATTAGTGCTTCATTACTTTTACTGTTGAGTATTTTCTAAGACTGTGCTTTTTCTTTCTCTCTACCATGTCTTACTGAGATAGAAGAGCTAGAGTCTTGCCCTCCACACCAGAGGAGAAGGGTGAGTAACCACAACAGTGTCCTCTGAAATTCTTACACCATGTGCTCTGTGCCACTTGCTAGGGTCTCGGTATTTATCTTTTCAGAGGTTGATTTGTGAATATTGTCAGGATATATCTTTTGCCTCATTGAGACCCTCACCAAGGTCACTTCCATTGTTCAATGTTTAACAATTTTATTTCATTTTAATTGTGTACTGGTTTTATGAAAAGAATGTGGAATTAAAAATATTTTGATGGAAGGCATGTGGGCATGTTTATAATCCCAGTAGTTTGGTGGCTGAGAGAGAAGGATTGCAAAATTACAGCCAGCCTCAGCTACTTAGTGAGGCCCTCTACAACTTAGTGAAACCCTGCTTTAGAATAAAAAAAATTAGACTAGGCATGTAGCTCAGTAGTAGAATACCTCTGGGCTAAATCTCCAATACTGTAAAGCAAAATAGTTTTGATAATTTTATATTATGTCAGAAATACTAATGGGAAATCAGATTGTGTCAAAATGTTTGTCTCTTCTTAATGGTTTAATTATTAGAACTCCAGAATAGAGAGTATATAGTTCATAAATTCTTTGTGGTAATATATTTCCAAATTAATCATTGAGGATTGAATTAATTCATAATTTTTTATTTTTGCACCATGGAAAGTTATATATAAAATTTTGTTCTCTTTCCCTCTGAAAAATGTGAGATTATCATATAAACAAGACCATGTTGTTTTTAAAATTTTTGTAGTACATCCTGATTTGGCATTGATTGCTATGTTGGCAAAAACATTTATTGAACTGTATACTTTTATTGCATATACTTTTCTATAAGTCTTTATACTTCAAGAGAAAGTTAAAATTATCCTATTTAACGAGTCCAAGTCCACTTAATGCATTTTTAGTAATACTGTCCAGTAGATTGTTTGTTATTTGATGCTTAATGAGTTGTATTCTCACAATAATTCAAACATGTCTTTTCTTTAGCACAGCATATTCAGAAACTCTTATATAGTGGTTATGTACTTTTTTAATTTTTATTGGAGCATTGTAGTAATACATCTTAATGGAGTACAAGTGGTGTTGGCATACATGCACACATCACCCAATTAGCCCTTACCTCATTCCCACCTCCAATCCCACCCTCCCTCCTCAAGTTTGGTTTACTGATTGATTTTGTTGTTTCTTAATACACACCATGTACATTAGGGAATTTTCCTCTTGCCCCCTCCCTTACCCCTCTGTTATGTCTCCTTATTTGCTCTCTATAGTATCTCCTTCTTCATTTAGAGTTCCTTCTATGAACCATTTTCTTCCTAGCTTCCTCATATTAGAAAGACCATCAGGTTTTTGTGTGTGACTGACTAATCTCACTTAGCAAAATGTTCTCCAGTTCCATCTATTTCTCTGTAAATTATATAATTTTGGTTTTCTTCATGGCTGAGTAAAATTCCATTGTGTACATGTCCCATATTTTGTCATACATTTATCTATAGATGGACATCTTGGCTGGTTCCATTGTTTGGCAATTGTGAATTGTTCAGCTATGGACATAGATACACATGCATTAGTTTGTTAGTTTTGTTTTCTTTCCTTTGGGTTGATACCCAGAAGTGGAATTGCTGGAACATATGATAAATTTATTCTCATTCTTCTGAGGATCCTCCATACTGGTTTTCAAAACAGTTGCACTAATTTGCAATCTCACCAACAATGTATTAAAGTTCCCACCTTTCCACATCCTTGCCAGCATTTGTTTAAGTTTGTGTTTTGAATAATTGCTATTCTAGTGGAGTTAGGTGAAATCTCAGGGGAGTTTTAGTTTGCATTTCTCTGATTGCCAATGATATTGAGCATTTTTTGCATTTATTGGCCATTTAAATTTCTTTTTTCATTAAGTGTCAATTTGATTCAATTGCCCATTTTTTGACTGCATTATTTTTTACTCAGATCTGAATTTTTTAGTTTGCTGTATATTCTAGATAAAAGACATCTTTTGGAGCAGTAGGTGGCAAAAATTTTCCCCCATTTTGTTGGCTCTGAGCTGAGTTTATTGATAGTTTTCTTTGCTGTAAAGGAGATCTTAAGTTTAATGCAATCCTATGTATTGATGCACCTTTTAGTTTTTGTGCCTTTTGAGTCTTGTAGAAAAAGTTGTTACCTATGCCTATGTGTAGAATTGTTGAAACTATGTCTTCTTTAAGGAGCCTCAAGGTCTCTGATCTAATTTCCAAGTCTTTGATCCATCTTGAATTGACTCTTGGGCATGTTGAGAAAAAAATCAAAAAAGACCCTAGAAGATGGAAATGTCTTCTATGTTCATGAATAGGCAGAATTAATATCATCAAAATAGTCATACTTCCAAAAGTGATCTACAGATTCAACACAATACCCATTAAATTACCAAGGTCATTTCTTACAGAAATAGAAAAATTTTTCTTAAATTCTTTTGGAACAACAAACACCCAAAATAGCCAAAGTAGTTTGCAGCAACAAAAACCATGTAGGCAGAATCACAATACCAGAATTTAAAGTATACTATAAAGACATAGTAATAAAAACAACACAGTACTTGCACAAAAATGGATATATAGACCAATGAAGCAGAATAGAAGACTCAGAAATAAATCTGCAAACTTACAGCCAATTGATTTTGGGGGACAAAAACATACACTGGAAAAATAGCCTGTTCAACAAATGGTATTGGAAACACTGGTTAACCATGTGCAGAAAAGTGGTTACATAATTTAACTTACCACCTATACATATTTTTCCATGTACACTGTTAAATTTTTTTACTTAAGTACTTTTATCCATTATGAAATAATCAGTGTAACTATTTTCATACCATATCCAAAGACATTACTTATAGATTTTAGGAAAATACAGGACCACCTAAATTGTACAGTACAGAAAATTTGGGGCACGTTGATACAATAAGACAAAGTATAAAGCCAACAATCAGAATCATGAGATGCTTGATTTTCAGGTTCTTCTTTCCTTTTGAGTTCTTGGATTTTAAAACTAACCTATGTGTTGTAACTTCTAACACAACTTCTTTAATTTTACCTTTTTATGATCTAAGACTTATATGCACTAGACTTCAGTTACTATCATTATTTTAAGAAATTTGTTAAAAAGGTTATTCAACTGATATTTTAATACTTTGATGCTTTCAAAACAGCCTTAGAAAATAAATTCTTTATATTGATTCAAATATCTAGCAATTCCTTCATCTTTATAGCTATGATTTATCTAATGTAACCAAGTAATCATAAAGGAGATGTTAATTTTACAGATGACATTTTGGTAGAATATGTATTGTAAAACTCTTAAAATTATATAGGTCCTGATATTTCTATGTCAAAAACTATAGATATGCCAGAATTCTCAGTGGATGTGAAGAACACCATATTTTCTTTAGTTATTTTTTCCAGAATAAATGTTATTAATGTTTTCTTACTGTTACAAGATATCATACTTTTATAATCAGTATATACCAGTCTTTATGAACTCATTATTCTATTTCTGTGAAAATGATTTCTAGAAAGAGTAATCCTTGACAGTTAGCTGAATGCAGATATAGATAGATAGATAGATAGATAGATAGATGATAGATAGATAGTTAAATCACTAGCCTATTATTCAGGTTATCATATTTCAGTAAAGCATTGTGATTTTGAAATAAATTTATCTATGTTTTTGTAGCTACAGAGACATATAAAACACTAAAGTAATATCTTATTATTAAGATGTCTTAAGTGATATTCATTTATTAACACTTATTAAAATAAATTGAAGACAGCCAATAAAGCTGACAGTGATTTTCACAAATGTCATTACAGTGGCATTTATCATTGATGGTCATCAATGTGACTTTAGTTGCCAGTTGATTCAAAATTCCCAACTGCAAAGCAAAACTTGAAAACAGAAATATAGAAGCTCTAAAAGAGCATTAACTAAATATATTATTTATGTCTTTTACATAATAACACATAGATCTATAAATCCTAAATATTAAATTATAAATTAATAATCTGATATGTGATAGTCAATGAATAGATAACAAAAAGGCAAAATTTATTACAATAATAAAGTAGTATTATCATGAAGGAATGAATCAATATAGCATTTTTGTATGAATTTTGAAAACTAAATTAGAACAATTCTCTAAAATATTTTCCAAACTTTAGCATTGTAATAGGTATTTTGAAAATTGTAGTATTATGTGTTTTTCTTTCCAGATAATTGGAACAGATACATATTTGGTGAATATGATTTTTCATATTTTTTTCTGTAGTGCTAATGATGCATGCTTGAGAATGAACCAATAAGAAAACATAGACACATGCCAGAGCCGCCCCCACCCAGCTGGAGCCCCCCAGACTGACACCCGGTCGCTCCACCCTGCACCCCGATGCCAGGCTGCCCTCTTGGGGACCCTTACCCTTGTGAACTGGAGCTGAGAACTGGCTATTACTGCGCAGCATCTGTCCTGTAGAATAGAAGAACCACCATCCCACCATTGAAACAGACATCTGGTTCCAGAACAGAAATGACAGGATAGAGGAGGCGCCACGTTGTAGGTTATCCAATCATCCCTAAGTAGAAAGCGTCGCGAGTCTTTGGTGAGACTTGCCTCTATAAGCCCATGGAAGCTGGCATTGAGACCCTTTTTAACAAGATGGCGCCGAAGGTGAAGAAGGAAGCTCTTGCCCCTGCTAAAGCTGAAGCCAAGGCAAAGGCTTTGAAGGCCAAGAAGGCAGTATTGAAAGATGTCCATAGCCACAAAAAGAAGAAGATCCCCACATCACCAACCTTTCAGAGCCCAAGACACTGCAGCTCCAGAGGCAGCCCAAATACCCCCGGAAGAGCGCCCCCAGGAGAAACAAGCTTGACCACTGTGCCATCATCAAGTTCCCCCGACCACTGAGTCGGCCATGAAGAAGATAGAAGACAACACACTTGTGTCTATTGTGGAAGTTAAGGCCAACAAGCACCAGATCAAACAGGCTGTGAAGAAGCTCTATGACATTGACGTTGCCAAGGTCAACGCCCTGATCGGGCCTGATGGAGAGAAAAAGGCATATATTCGCCTGGCTCCTGATTATGATGTTTTGGGTGTTGCCAACAAAATCGGAATCATCTAAACAGAGTCCAGCCGGCTAATTCAAAATATATGGTTTTTCACTATGTAAAAAAAGAAAACATAAAGTAACAAATAAAGGCCCAGACTGAAGCACTCAATCACACAGGACACAAAGAATTTTCAAATCTACCATAATATTTTCTTAGCTTCATAGAAATGTGCTAAACAGGACATAATACATAAAAATTATTGTCTCATCAAAAGGCCTGATAGGTACTTAAATTCACTCCTTTTTATAACAATTCTATAAATTTTTATAGCTTATACAAATGAGAAATCAGTTGTGGAAGTGTGTGTGTGTGACAGAGAAGCAAAAATATCTTGTCTTCCAGTGTGCTCTGTGTATAATTATAATCATGTAAAAACCTGGCTCTGCCAGTTCTAAGATGAACCCATGGATCAATGACTCTCAGTAGATGTAGAAGGTTCAGGTGCCTTTGCATACGATATTTCACTATCATGTCAGCAGTTTTTAAGGTCATTTGTAGGTAAGCCTATGTGACTGGCAAAATTATTAATCATGTACTTACCAAAAAGATAATAATAATCAAATTGACTGGAGCAAAGTGCCCATGATAAAACAGAGGATGAAGTATAAGTGTATACTTATATTTCATAATGATACCTTTGGTTTGAATAAGCTCATCCAAAAGAAAATTGGGGAAACTCATAGGGCATGAAATCTTGGCTATTACTTCCTTATCCAGAGAACCTAGCTAACTTGTTGGATTATATAACAATATGAGTGGTTATTCCTGAGTTGTACAAAAAGTATAGGTAAATTGGTGGAAGTAATATTAATGTAAAATGAAAAAATTGTATATAATAGTAAGGAAGATGAAGGTGTTGAAAGCTGGTTTATATTAGATTTTTCTCCAACAATCTAAGTGATAAATATTAGAAATTGATTTTGCTGCAATATTTATCCCATTCTTTTTATATGTCAACATTACCATCTCCCAAATTGTAACATGCTCTTGAAAATAAGTGACTCTGCTAAAATTGTCCTAAGGAGCAAGAGGAGCCCCATTTGGGGTTCACTCTGGCCATGTCTCCTGGCCCTCCAAAGCAGGCTGGAACACCTAGAGATTCACACAATTAATCAAAATGAGGTAGGTGCCAATGGAAGACAAAGGGAACACTAGAAATAGGTGTTGTGTCCAGCTGATTAGATGTCCTTGGTTGGTGTCTTGAAGGTGGGCTACTGGCACACACAGATTATTGTGGAGAACTATAAATTGAACTTTATGGTGTGGAACCAGACCAGGGTGCAATGCCATTTTCTAGGACTTGGTTGTGGTCACTGGCCAGTTCAGGGACAAAATTTATGTTTTATTGTTTTCCCTTTTATGTTTAGGTGGCAAAGGGCAGGAGTCATGGAAGGCTTTTGTCCCTGGTAAGCAAGGAAGGCCCAGTACTTGAGTCCCTCTGGATATGACATGACTCAGATCAGCAGAGTGAGGCACAGAGTAGAATTTTCTCATGGGAGTAATCCTCTGTCACTTATCTGTTTTACAGTGCGATATAGCCCCAAAGAATGCACTCACCCCCTTCCTCTGACACCAGTCTTTGACTCTTCCACCCAGATAATACTGAGCAAAGGCCTCGTACCTCTCTGCTTCCTTATGTCAAAGTACTTGCTTCCAAGCTCAGCCTCTCACAGCCAAACTGCTTGGGAGAGTGTCCTCTTGGTGCACCTGAGATTATCAAGTCCAAGCACACTATGATGGTGTTTTCTGAGAAGGCACTAGGTCTCTTCAGGTCGATATGACTCCCTTATTGTCTCAAAGAAAAGTGACAACATAAAAAAAAATCATGCTCATTACAGAACACTGAGGCTCAGCCCAGGGATACTGCCAGAGAAGAACACACTGGCAGCCCTGATTGCTGGTAGGAAAGCCCAGTGTGGGTGGCCATGCTGAGGCCCAGGTGTGCATCTCAAATGGCTCAGGCCTGTGGAGTGGCTATTCTGTGCAACACCAGTTGTGCAGCTGTTGAGCAAGCCAGTTGTGCCAGTCATCCAGACAAAGGCTAACATGTGCAGACCCTGGCTGAGTTATTTTCTCTCATTTGGCTTTTCAGTGAATAGTGCAGGCCAGATCCAGAGCCCAGAACTGAGGTGCACAGGTGAGTCCAGAGCCTGGATACTGTGCCCTCAACAGTTCAGCACAAAGTCCCAAAGAGTGATGGCAAGGGACAAACTTGGACCATTTCGACAGACCTAGATCTGCTTGTGGTGTACAGCTATAGGACATCAAACTTACATGTTCGGAATCCGCTCTTGGAAGTGTCATTGCTTGAAGACAGGGAAATGTAAGGTGGTCCCAGGCAGTAAAAGGAAGGTTGTATATTTTACTGGGCCAGCCTTGTAAGACTATCTGGCATAAGAGTCTTTCCCAGTTCTCCACTTTCAGGAGGCTTAGAGGTTAACCCATAGGCTGGAGTCATGTTTTAATTCATGACAATGCAGTCCTTAGCAAAGAAAGCTCATGTGGCCCTGGATGTTGGGATGGAAAATTAAAGGAGCAGGTCTGTCACAAACAACCAGCTCTGAGAAAACTTCCAAGGTGCCTACCCAGCAGCAGGCAAAAAGGTGGAAGTCTGCTTCAGATTAACCGATTAGACAGCAGCAGCAAAGTCTTGTAAGCATCTCTTGGTATGTGGAAGGCAGAGGATGCAGGGAGGTGAAGTTTAATTGGAATGGATCCTCTGCCGATAGTTATTCTCTACTCTTCCTTGGAGAAATCTCCTCCACATTGCTCATTGCTTTAAAGGGGCCATCCTAGTCCAGTCAGCCATAGGCATAGGGCGTCCCTTCACAAAAGTTACCTAGAGAGCAAAATGAGTCCCAGTCCTGGGTCGAATTTGACTATGTCTTCCTAGTCCTCCAAATCAGGGTTAAACACCTGGAGATTTGCACAATTAAACATACTGGGGTGATGGTGCGAAGGCCCAAGGGAAGGAAAAAGACACTGTTTTCTATTGGCACTATGAACAGCAAATGAGATGTTCTTGTTTGGTCTCTTGGGAGGTGGTCTTCCCAGGAACACAGTCTTTTGCACAGAGCTATGAATTGAGATTCAAAGTGTGAAACTGAACAACAGTGCAGTACCATTTTCTAGGACTTGTTTGTGGTAAAGGGTAATGTAAGGGCAGAAAAGCATATTCGAGCGGTCGACCCCTTAGGCTCACGTGGCACATGACAGGAGATTTGGAAGGCTTTTGTCACTGTTGAGCCAGGAGTCCAGGTTTCTTCTCCCAGTTCTGGAGACCCTCTGGATATGAGGTGTGTCAGATCAGCAGAGTGGAGCACACAGGAGAACATTCTCAAGGCCAAGTTAGCCACGTGTTTCATGACCATTTTACATAGTGATTTAGTTTGGGGCCCCCAAATATGCAATCACCCCTTCATCTGAAACTGGTTCTTTACTCTTATTCCCAGATGGGAGTCAGCAAAGGCACGGAAACTTCATGTTGCCCCGTGTAAGAGTCCTTTCTCCCCAAAGCACACCTCCAATTCTCGGCTTGGGAGAGTGTCCTTCTCGGGACACCTGAGGTAAGCGAGTCCGCATGCAATTCGAGGGTGTTTGGCAAGATGGCGCCAGGCCACTTCGGGTCGATAATGACACACTTCTTGTCTCGAAGAAACATGAAGACATAAAAATCATGCTCAATAGGATTACTCTGAGGCCCAACCAGGGTACAGTGACCGAGGAGGACACATGGGCAGCCTGCTTGCTTTGCACAAAAGCCCACTGTGGGTCAAACCTAAAACCTCCTGGGCACCGGGAGGCCATGTTCCTGAGGCTTTGGCCGCCGTAGTGTCTCCTCTGGGCAGCACTAGCTGTGCAGCTAGTTGTGAAAGCCTATTGTGCTAGTCTGGCTGGCAACGGGATGCATGTGGAGGCCTTGCCTGAGATTCCTTCCTCCCTTTGCGCTTTTTCAGTGAATACTGCAGCCAGCTCCACAGCCCAAACTTGAGGCATGCAGGTGAGTCCATATCCCAGGTCTGGTATCCTCAATGATTCACAACACACTCCCAAAGTGTGATGGTAGGAGATGCACAAAGAAATGTTGGCATCCCTAGATCTGCTTGTGATGTAAAGATTTAGGCCACTAAGCCTTAATGTCTTAGACTGATTGTCTTAGGACTTCTTCCTAATTCTCCACTACAGAGGCTAGATGGTGACACATAGGCCTCATGCTTTATATCATGGCAGGGCAGCCATTAGGAAATGTCAGGTAGTCCCAGAAAGTAAAAGGATGTTTGAGTATTTTTCTGGGCCATCCTTGGAAGACTGTCTGGCCTAAGATTCTTTCCCGGTTCTGCACTTTCCGGAGGCCCAGTAGTGCACCATAGGTTTGGACACATGCTTTCCATCATGACAGTACAGTCCTTAAGACGGAAAGCTCAAGTGGCCCTAGGTGTTGGGGTGTTCAGACCCCTCTCACTCAGGTGGCACCAAGCAGGCGCCATGGAAGCTTTTGTCTCTGGTGGGTGAGAAAGCCCAATGTTCTCCCAGTGCTGGAGATCCTCCTGATATGAAGCATTCCAGATAAGCTTTGGAGAACTCGGGAAAGTTTTATCTTAATAGACTGTACCACCAGTCCCATGGCAGTTATCAGTGTAAATTGAGGCCCCAAAAGATGCAATCACCCCCTTTTTCTTACACTAGTTTCTGACTTTTCCAACCAGCAGTTCCTGAGAAGAGACATCACAACTCCATGATGCTACATGTCACAGCCCTTGTTCCCAAGACTCAGCCTATTGTAGCCATACTGCATGGGAGAATGTCCTTCTTAGTGCACCTGAGGTAAGCCAATCCACATGCAGTTGAGGGTGTTTTTTTTTAAGTGAACCTATTTGAATTGGGTCAATGGTGACATACTTCTGGTCTAGAAGAGAGATGAAGACATAAAACAGCCCAGGAACAGTGCTGAAGGAGGAGGACACTCTGAAAGCTCTGTCTGCTTTGCAGGAAACCCCAGTGCGTTAAGGCCATGCTGTACAATGAGGGTGTTAGGTGGCTCAGGTCAGTGTAGCAGCTACTTGGTGAAGCCCTTGTTGCGCAGCCAGTTGTGAAACCAGTTGTGCCAGTCATCCTGGCAGAAAGAAAAATGTGCGGCCCCTGGATGAATTTCCTTTCTCTCCTTTGGTGTTTCAGTGAACACTGAAGCTAGCTCCACAGCCCAGAATCAAGGCACACAGGTGACTCCATAGCCTGGTTCTGGTGTCCTCAATAATTCGCCACTAAGTCCCAAAGTGTGATGGCAATGGACAAACTCAGAAACTTTCAACAGCCCTAGATCTGCAGTGTACAGTTCTAGGCCATCGAGCATACTTGCTGGGGAACCAATCTCCAAAGTGGCCTTTTACGATTACAGGGAAATGTAAGTTTTCCCCAGGCAGTCAAAGGACAGTTGAGTTTTTTAACTGGGCCAGTCTCGTTAAGACTATGTATGGCATAATAGCTCTTGCCAGGTCTCCACTTACAGGAAGTCAAGAGTGTGTCCCATAGGCTTAGACTCATGCTTGATGTCATGGCATGGGACTCAGTAGGAAGAAAAGCTCCTGTGGCCCTATTTTTAGGGATAGTCAATGGAAGAATCCCCCCACCCCTAAAGAAAGAACAAGTTCTGTGGGACCTCCAGGGTATCTTTCCAGCAGAAGGTCAGAAGACAAAAGGCCATTTGGATGTTAGAAATGAAAAAGCAGTATCCAAGTCTTGTGGGCATCACTTGGTATATGGAAGTCAGTGCAGCTAAGGAGGGGAGGGATCTTTCAAATGCACCCTCTGTGCATGGATATTGTCTACTCCTCCTGGAAAAAATATCCTCCAAATTCCTCACTATATGCAATGTGGCCATCTGACTTGGGAATCCTTTGTTCTTGAGCCCTTCACAAAAGTTGACCTAGGAAGCAAGCAAAGCCCAAGAACAGGTCTACTTGGCCTTATCTCCCTGGCCTCCAAAGAATTTGGAACTCCTGGACATTTTTTATGAATCCAAATGCCCAAGTGGGTGCCCAAGTGGGGACTAAAAGAGAACCTTGACTATTGGTGCTTTCTCCAGCACACGTGTGGCTCAGGCACAAACAATGAATGGTACTTGCTCAGTGTCTTGGGAGGTGAGTTCGCCACTCACACAGACTCTGGTACACAGCTATGAATTGAACCTAGCAGAGTGGAGCAAAAAGAAGAAATTTCTCAAGATATACTGAGACACCCTTCCCATGGCCATTTTACAGTGTGACCTGGGGCCCCCAAAGATGCAATTACCCCTTCCACTGTCGCTGGCCTTTGACTCTTCCACCCAGATGGTACTGAGAAAAGGCATCGTAATTCCTGCTGCCCCCTGTCAGAGCCCTTACCCCCCAAGACTCAGCCTGTCATAGCCACACCACCTGGGAGATGTCCTTCTTAGCACGCTTGAGGTAAGCAAGTTCATATGCAGTTTGAGAGTGTTTTGCAGGAGGGTACCTGGTGGCTTCAGGTCAATGATGACACCCTTTTGTCTGAAGAGTGATGATGACAAAAAAAAAATCATGCTCATTGCAGTTACACTGTGGCCCAGCCCAGGCAAAGTGCCAGAGGAGGACACACTGTCAGCTCTGATTGCTTGGCAGAAAATCCTCATGAGGGGTGGCCATGCCAGGAGTGCGTCTCAGGTGAATCAGGCCTGTGTAGTGGCTAATCCATGCAACACTATTTGTGCAGTTAGTTGTGATAGCTGGTTTTGCCAGTATCCTTGCAATAGCTGAGATGTTAGGGCCACGGCTGAGTTCCCTTTATCTCCTTTGGATTCCCAGTGAATACTGCAGCCCAACTCCACAGCCTAGAATTGAGGCACATAGGTGAGTCCATAGCCTGTGTTCAGAACCGTCAGTGATTCAGAGTTCCAGAGGAAATGGCAAGGAACAAACTCATACCCTTTTGACAGCCCTAGATCTGCTTGTGGTATATGATAGCACTCCATCAATCTTATGTGTTAAGGATATTCTCTCCAAACTGGCCTTGCATGAGAACAAAGAAATGTCAGGTGTTCCCAGGCAGTAAAAAGACAGTTGTATCTTATACTTGGCCAGTCGTATAAGACTTATCAGTGTAAAGACCATTCCCAGTTATCCACTTTATGAGGCCTAGAAATTGACCTATTTTTTTAGACTCATCCTTTATCTCATGGCTATACCCTTATGCTATAACATTGGATACTCCACTACCAGCCTTTTTTGTTTGGGGACATCTTTTGATATGTGGACATCACTGAAAGCAGGGAGGTGAGGCCATCAAACACGTTTTGGGGATCTGCTCCCCAAAATGAATTTTTTATGAGGACAAGAAAATGTCAGGTGGTCCCAGACAGAGAAAGGATGGTTGTGCCCCTACAGATGGATAGTTTGTACAACTGCCTGGCTCAAAGCACATCTCACTTCTCCAACTTCACATGTCCCAGAGGGTAACCCATATCTTGAACACATGCTTTGTGTCATGGCAGGGCATTCCTTAAGCAGAAAAGCTCAAATGGACCTGGTTGTTGGTGTTTGGAATGAAAGGAGCAGGCAACCTAAAAAAAGGAACCAGCTTCTAGAAACCTTTGGTGGTGTTTACCCAGCAGAAGGTCCAAAGGCAGAAGGCCGGGTGTGGTGTAGCCAGTGAGATAGTATTGGGCAAGTCATTGTGGGCATCTCTTGGTAAGTGGACATCAGAGAAGACTGGGAAGTGAGGACACTCCACCCACTGTTTTTCTCTAATCTTCTTTGGAGAAATCTCTTCGACATTGCTCACTGTGTGGCACAGGGTGATCCAACGTGGGGACACCCATGGTTGTGGGACAACCCTTCACAGAAGTTGGCCTAGAGAGCAAGAGGAGCCCCAGTCCAGGTCCACCCCAGAGATGTCTCCCTGGCCCTCTAAAGCAGGGTGGAACACCTGGAGATTCACACAGTGAAGCAAAATGGTGTGGTTACTCAGAGAAAATCAAAAAGAATGCTGACTATAGGTGTTGTGCCCAGCCTATGAGAGGTTCTTGGTAGAGCAAGCATAAGAACTTTCTCATGGAAGATAGCCACCTCACTCAACGCCCCTATTTAGTGTGATTTAGGGTCCCCAAGATGCAATTATCCCCTTCTTCTGACTCCAATCTTTGACCTTTCCACCCAGATGGTCCTTAGCAATGGCATCATAACACCTGCTGCCCCATGTCAGAACTTCTGGACCCCAAGACTCAGCCTCTCGCAGCCACACTGCATGGGTGAATGTCCTTTTTGGTGTACCTGAGGTAAGACACATGCAGTTTGAAAATGTTTTGCAGGAGGTCACCTGGTCACTTCAAGTCAATGATGACACTCTTCTTGTCTCGAAGAGAGATGATGACATAAAAAAAATCATGCTCAATAGGATTACACTGAAGTTCTGACCAGGAACAGTGCCAGCAAAGGCCACACTGTCAGCCTTGATTGCTTGACAGGAAAACCCTGTGAGGGATGGCCATGCAGGGCCCAGAGTGCATTTCATGTGGCTCAGGCCTGTGTAGTGGCTCCTCATGCAGCACTACTTGTGCAGCTAGTGTGTAAGCCATTTGTGCCAGTAATCCTGGCAACAGCTAATGTTTTGGGGCCCTGGATGGGTTCCCTTCTCTCCTTTGGCTTCTCAGTGAATAGTGCTGCCAAGCTCTACAGCTAAAATTGAGCCCAGGTCCAATGCCCTCAATGGTTCTGCACAGTGTCCCAAAAGGTGATGGCAAAGGACAAGCTTGGATGATTTCAACAGCCCTAGATCTGCTTGCAGTAGGAGTGATAGGCCATCAGGTTTATGTATTGGGGATTTGCTATTCAAAGTAGTCTGCATGAGAACAGGGAATTGCCAGGTGGTCCCAGGTAGTAAAAAGATAGTTATGTCTTTTTTTACTGAGCCAGTCATGCTTCATGTCATTGCAGGACAGTTTTTAGGAAGGAAAGCTCAAGAGGCCCTGGTTGTTTAGGTAGGACATGGAAGGAACAGGCCTCCTAAAAAAAAGTACCATCTCTGAGAGACTTTCTGTGCTGTCTACCAGGCAGCAGGTCAGGAGGTGGAAGGCTGGTTGGGGATTAGCCAATAACACAGCAGTAGCCAAGTCTTGTCAGCATTTCTTTGTATATGGAAATCAGAGCAGTTGGGAAGGTGAGGGCTCCTTCAAATACCCTCTTCATCCATGGTTGTTCTCTACTCTTCCTTGGGAAAATCTCCTCCTCATTGCTTACTGCATGGCGAGGAGCTATCATAATTATGGGGGGGGGCTTCACAGAAATTAGCCTAGGGAGCAAGAGGAGCTCCAGTATGGGTTCATTCTGGCCGTGTCTTCCGTGCCATTTAAAGTAGGGTGGAACACCTGGAGAGTAGTACGATGAAGCACAGTAGGGTGGGTGCACAATGAGAATGTTGGCTATTGGTGCTGGGACCTATGATGAGAGGTTCTTGGTCAATGTCTTGGGAGGTGGGCTGTCCACGCACACAGACTTTTGCACAGAGCTATCAATTGAGCATTGCAGTGCAAAACTAGGCAAGGGTGCATCCTGTTTTCTAGGACTTGATTGTGGTCAAGGACCAGGTGAGATGCAGAAAAGCATGTTCCAGTGGTTGGCTCCCTATGCTCAGGTGGCACAGGATAGGAGCAATTGAAGGCTTTTGTGTCTTATGGGTGAGAAAACTCAATGTTCTCCCAGTAATAAAGTCCCTCCTAATACAAGACCTCCAGGATCAGCACAGTTCAGCACACAGGAATATTTTCTCATGGATGACTGAGCCACCTGTTTCATGGACATTTTACATTGTGTTTTGGGGACTCCAAATATGTAATCACCCCATCATCTGAGAGGTCTTTGACTTTTCACCCAGATAGTACTGAGTATCATAACTCCCTGCTGTCCCATGCCAGTTTCCAAGGCTTGAAGTCTCAGCCTCTCCCAGCCAGAGTACTTGGGAGAGTGTCCTTCTCAGTCCATGTCAGGTAAGCAAGACCATGAACAGTTTGAAGGCATTTTGCCATGAGGGCATCTGGTCACTTTGGGTCAATGATAACACCCTTCTTGTCTCAAAGAGGGATGATGACATAAAAATCATGCTCAATAGGATTACACTGAGCCCCATCCCAGAGACAGTGCTGGAGGAGAACACACTGGCTGCCCTGCTTGCTTGGCCAGAAAGCCCAAAGAGTGGTGCCATGCAAGGGGCCAGGTGTGCATCTCACATGGCTCAGGACAGAGTAGTGACTCCTCCACAGCACCAGTTGTGCCAGTTCTTCTGGCAATGGTTAAAATGTGTTGTCCCTGGCTGAGTTCTCTTTCTTTTCTTTAGCTTTTCAGTAAGTAGTGCAGCCCAGTTCCAGAGCCCAGAATTGAGGCACACAGGTGAGTTCATAGCCTGGGCCCAGTGCCCTCAACAATTCAGCACAGAGACTCAAAGGGTTATGGCAAGGGATAAAGCCAGGGCTTTCAACAGCCCCAGAACTTCTTGGGGTGTATATCTGTAGGTCATTAAGCTTATGTGTTGGGGATCCACTCTCTAATCTGGCCTTGCATGAAGACAGGGAAATGTTGGGTGGTTCCAGTCATGTAAGGGATGGTTGTTTCTTTTTACTGGGCCAGTCATGTAAGACTTTCCAGAGTAAGAGCTCTTACTAGTTCTCCAGCTTCAGAAGGCCTATAAAGTGACCCATAATCTTGGACACACTCTTTATGACATAGCAGGGCAGTCCTTAAGAAAGGAAAGCTCAAGTGGCCCTGGTTGTTGGGGTTGGGAATGGAAGGAGCAGGCCCTCTAAAAAAAAAGGATCACCTCTGGTAGACCTTTTATTTATTTTTTTTCATATTTATTTTTATTGGTGCACTGTATTCATACATCATAGTGGGATACATACTTTTGTAGACATACATGCACACAATGCCCAGTCAGCCCCCACCCGATCCCCACCCCGTTCTCTCCCTATCCCCCCCTCCTATGCTTGGCTTAGTAGTTGACATCTAGTATTATAGCAATTGATCCAAAATTAAAAATGATAATCTCACATAACAGTTTCATTTGTCTGATACCAAGCTTTTGATGACTTAAAGATAACATTTCAATATTTCTTTTTGCTTTCTTTCTTACCAGAGAATATTTTTTTCTTTTTTTTAGGTGAAACTATCATATATTTATTTTTCAGAAAAAAATCTATCCTGATATGGAATATGGACTCTAGATACCCAAAACAATCTCGAAGCAAAAACAAAGCTAGAAGATGTATATTTTCTGATTTCAAACCATATAAAGCTACAATAATTGAAACAGTGTAGTACTGTTCTAAAGGCAGATATATAGACCATTGGAGTTAAATACAAGCCTAGAGCTAACTTCTTCCCTATATTGTCAAGTTATTTTTGACAAGGTTTCCACGAAGATTTGGTGGTGGGAATAATAATCTTTTAACTAAGTATTGTTGAAAAATAATAATTACATGGAAAAGAATAAAATTGGACCCTTACCTAATCCCACATACAAGTATTAACTCAAACTAGATAAAAGACCTAAATATAAATCTTAAGACTATAAACTTTTAGGAGAAAATCTGGGTCATAAAACCTCACAACATTGAAATTGGCAGTGATTTCTTGGATATGATTTCAATGGCACAGGCAACAGAAGAATATACAAACTCCCTAAAAAATAAAAGAAAATATTGTATATCCAAAGACAATGTAAACAGAGTTAAAAGTTACTAATAGAATGGGATAAAATATTTCCAAATGCTATATCTGAAGGTATATTAATATTCCAACTAGAAATCCTAAAAATTAACAACAATAAAGGCAAACAATACAATTTAGAGATAGGTAAAAGACTAACATAAATAATGAATCTCCACAGATAACCAATCTTAGTTGTCTGTTGGATGGAAACTCTTGTTTCTCTGGTTCTGGTGAGTGTTACCTATTTCTTCTTTGTAGTTAATCTCTTTGAGTATTTTCTCTAGTGCTGGTTTTGAAGACATAAATTCCTTCAGTTTCTGTTTGTCATGGAAGCTTCTTATTTCTCCATCTAATTTGATAGAAAGTTTT
The DNA here is from genome assembly GCF_963383645.1 of Muscardinus avellanarius. NCBI lineage: Eukaryota > Metazoa > Chordata > Mammalia > Rodentia > Gliridae > Muscardinus > Muscardinus avellanarius. The sequence continues at coordinate 164,788,902 of NC_137788.1, forward strand.
GCTGGATAGGAAATTTTTGGCTGGAAGTTGTTTTCTTTCAGAGTTTGGAATATGTTACTCCAAGCCCTTCTGGCTCTCATGACTTGGTTTGGGAAGTCTGGAGTGATTCTAATTGGTTTGCCTCTGAATGTCACTTGGCCCTTTGTTTTTGTTGCCTTTAAGATTCTCTGCTTGGCTTCCACATTGGTCATTTTGACAATTATATGGCGTGGGGATCCTCTTCTCGGATCCTGTCTAAAGGGAGTTCTATAAGTTTCCTGGATCTGTGTATCAACCTCTTGCTCTATATTTGGAAAATTTTCTGCTATTACTTCCTTGAAGAGATTGTTGATCCCTTTGGTATCACTTTCTTTTCCCTCCTCTATTCCAATTATTCTTAGGTTAGCTCTCTTAAGATGGGCCCATATTTCTTCAATGTCAGATTCCTGCTGTTGGATATCTTTTTCTAGATTAGAAACTATGCCTTCATTTTTGGATTGCTCATCTTCTAAGAGCGAGATTCTGTTCTCCATGTGGTCTAATCGGTTGTTTGTGCTTTGAATTGAGGCCTTTACTTCATTAATTGCATCCTTTATCTCTTTTTGGCTCTCTCTGAGTTCTTTTCGAAGCACCTCTATTATTTCTACAGTTATTTTCCTGATTTGATCTTCTAGAAATCTCTGATTTTCTGTTTTATCAGGTTCTGATGTTGTGGGGTTGTGCACATTCATTACTTCAGTGTTATTCCTCTTTCCCATGATTTCGGAGGTTTGTGCCTTCTCTGGGTTCTTCCCTTGGGTCACTATGGCTTCACTTAAGGTGCTCTGGATCTCGAGTCTGTATTATCTCAGACCCTACTACTCCTTTACTGGGTTGTATCACAGAGTCTCCGACCCAGGGAGTCGATAGAGGCTGCTTTAAACTATGGGGGGTGCCAGGTTGCACGCTCTCCTATGGTGTGATATCTCTGCCACCACCACTCCCTCACTGGGTCAAGTCCCAGGAGGCACAATACTGGGATTTCTCCTCTGTGGCCCGCAATTTGACTCACTGTTCTTGAGTACGTAGATGTAGCTGTACTGGACTCGGTGAATTCACTGCTGCTGCCGCCGCCAGTGGCAATATGGCGCCTCTGCCACGCCCTCGGCCATGAGGCTGGCGTATTTTTTCTTCTCTGGTTTTGGTTTCCACTCTGAATCCCTGCAGCGTGTGCTGAGCTCAGCCACTGGGAGCTTTAAATGCTGCCTGCGCCGAAAGATCCCGCCTGGCTGTTCCGCATCGGCTCACCTCGGCTTGCTGTAGCCGTCCGCTGAGTTCGCCGCTGCCGCCGGCAGTATGGCGCTGCTGCCGCGTCTTCGGGCGCGTGTGTCTCCTCTGTGGCCCTGAGCTCTGTTCTCAATCCGCTTTCTCTCTGGAGCCTGGTGGTTTTTTTGTTTTTCTGGTGATGGTGTTTTCTGGCTATGAAAGGCGCTCTTTTTGTGGTAATGGAGATTGGTTGTTAGGGGGACTCTTAAGCCCCGCTCTTCTCGGTCGCCATCTTCCTCTGGTAGACCTTTTAGTTTGTCTACCTGGCAGCAGGTCAGGAAGCAGAAGGCCAGTTGGGGATTAGCCAATGATTCAGCAGTAGCCAAGTTTGGTGGGTATTTCTTGGTAAGTTAAAGTCAGAGCAGTTAAGAAAGTGAGCGCTCCTGCAAATGGACCCCCCACAGTTGTTCTCTATCCTTCCTATGAGAAATCTCCTCCACATTGTTCACTTTAATGCAGGAGGCCATCTGAGTTGTGGATATCCATGGTTGTAGGGGTAGCGCTTCAAGAATTTGGCCTAGGGAGCAAGAGGAGACCCAGTCTGAGTCCATTCTAGCCATGTCTCCCTGGCCCTCTGAAGTGGGGTTGAACTCAGAGATTCACAAGATGAATCAAAATGGTGTGATTGACCAAGGGGGGATCAAAATGCACTCTGGCTATTGGCGCTATGCCAGGCACACATTTGATTCAGGGACCTACAATGAGAGTTTCTTGGTCAATGTCTTGAGAGGTATTCTGCCAATGCCTGGTGCAGAGTGAGGAATTAAGTTTTGTGGTGCAAAACTGGACAGGGGTACAGTGCCATTTTTCAGGACTTGGCTACAGTCAAAGACCAGGTCAGGGGCAGAAAAGCATGTTCTAATGGTCAGCCACCTATGCTCATGTGGCACAGGGCAGGAGCCATGGAAGGCTTTTGTCTTTTTTTGGCAAAGGCACCCAGTATTCTCTAACTTCTGGAGTCCCTCCTGATATGAAGTGTCCCAGATCAGCACAGTGGAGCACACAGGAGAATTTCTTCATGGCTGACTGAGACACCTGTCCCATGGCTGTATTACAGTGATTTGGGTCCCCCAAGAATGCAAACACCCTGATCCGATGACACTGATCTTTGACTCTTCCACCCAAATGGTACTGAGCAGAGGCACTATAACTACCTGCTGCCAAATGTCAGAACCTTTGCACCCAAGTCTCAGCCTCTCATAGCCACACTGCTTGGGAGAGTGTCTTCTTGGTGCACCTGATGTAAGCAAATCCACACACAATTTGAGGGTGTTTTGTGGAGGGACACCTGTCATTTGGGGTTAATAATAACATACTACTTGTCTCGAAGAGAGATGATGATATAAAAATTCTGCTCAATAGGATTACGCTGAGGCCCAGCCCAGGAACAGTGCCAGAGAAAGACACTGGCACCCATGCTTGCTTGGCAGGAAAGCCCAGTGAGGGGCAGCTATGTTTGGGCCCAGGAGGACATTTAGCTTTCCAGTGAAAATTGCAGCCCAGCTCCACAGCCCAGAAGTGTGTTTTACAGGTGAGTTGGATTGCCTCCACTGGGAACTTTGAGCAGTAGCACAGGAATTCCTAAAAGGTGATGACAATGCACAAGACTGGCCCCCTTGGGGAGCCCTAGATCAACTTGTGGAGAGGTGTGGGAGGCCACCTCTTGGGGATCAGTTTTCCCAAGTGGCTTTGCTTGAGCACAGGGAAATATAGTGTGACCCCATGCAGGAAAAAGACGGTTGTGTCTAGGGCCAGTTTGGTGAGACTGCCAGGGGGAGATAGCTGCTTTCTGGTTTTCCAGTGCCATGAAGTCCTGAATGCTTTAGGTTGGTTTCTCAAAGTGTTATTTTGCATGAGAACAGAGACTCTGATCCATGTCTTTGATTACTGCTTTTGTCTTCAAACCTAACCAGGACTGCATTTCCTTGTCTTGGCATTTAGCAGGAGTCAAGGGCAAAAAATTTCTTTTTCTTTTTTAATTTATTGATTTATTGTAGTCAAACAATTTGTTTTTTAAATTTTTTATTGATGCATTATAGTCATACATTTTAATGAAGCAAAACATGGCAGAGGCACACATGCACACATCACCCAATTAGCCCTTACCCAATTCTCTCACATTCCATCCCCCTCCCACCTTCTCATGTTTAGCTTAGTGATTGGCATTGATATGTTTGTTGATGTACATCATATACATTAGAGAAGTTCCCTCTTCGCCATTCCCACCCCTTCATTTAGGACTTACTATTTTCTCATTTATAGTGTTTCTTTCTTTGTCTAGAGTTGCTCCTATGACCCATGTTCTCCCTAGCTTCTGCATATTATGGCGAGCATCACTTTTCTTTTGTGTGTGTGTGTGACTGACTAATCTCACTTAGCATAATGTTCACATTAGCAATCAGTGAGATGAAAATCACTTAACTCTAACTAGAATGGCAATCATTCAAAACACAACAAATGCTGGAGAGGACTGGAGAAGTGGGAACTCTAAGATGTCGCTGATGGGATTGCAAATTAGTGCAACCACTTTGGAAAACAGTATGTAGGATCCTCAGAAGAATGGGAACAAGCTTATCATATAACCTAGCAATACCACTCCTGGTACCTACCCAAAAGAATAAAATTTTAAAGGGCCATTTCACAGGACAAATTGGATTTCTTTGTGATGTCTTTGTCTTCTTATTGACCATATTTTTCCAAAAATCTCAGATTCTGGAAATGATGAAGTAAAAATGCTTAGCTGTATTTCATTGAGGCACATCACAGGGATAGTGCTGAAGGACTGACTAATCTAATTTAGCATAATGTCATCCAGTTCCATATATTTCCCTTAAAATGACATAATTTTGTTTTTCTTCATGACTGAGTAAAATTCCATCTGGTTTTAAATCCATTCAACTGTTGATGGGCATCTTGGTGTGTTCCATAGTTTGGCAATTGTGAATTGCGCATCAATGAACATAGACATGCATGCATTAATTTTGTAGTTTGGTTTCCATTCTTTTGGGTAGATACCTAGAAGTGGTATTGCTGGATCATGTGTAGTTTCATGCTTTGGTTTAAAGTTAGAATGTTTTGTAATTAATGACAATAATCTATTTAATAAAATATTCATTTTGGGTTAAATGCTCAAATAATCCATTTGTTTCTCTTATTCTATCATTTGAATTACTGTGGTATTCAAATGTTTCTGAATCATTGAGGCAAGTGAAAAACTGCCAAATTCAGGGAGTGGTTTGAGGTTCAGATACAGTTGTGTTGTGTCTTTGTAAGTAACCATAAATATTGATTCCAGGATCCTACACAGACAACAAATCTTTGTATGCTTAAGTTTCTTACATAATATATACATTTACAGAAAATATATCTGTATATAACCTATTGATATCCTTATCTTAAAGTGTTGCACTGGGCCATCTGGCCTTTCAATTTTAGCCTAACATATTATCCTTCTCATAGTCAGAGATCTTCTCTGCCAAGTACTTTTTATATTTTGGGAAGTTTAGAGAATACAAATATTTCTAAAGTCTCAGTTCCTCTCTTTTGGGACCCTCAAACTGCCCTTCAATTTGCACTGTGCCTGTAGACATGGTATTTGGGATTGTAGTTTTATCTCTTTACTCAGTTTCTTTGAAGTTCTCTGTCTTTAAATACTATTGAAGGTGTATTTTTATTTTTAAAAATGTAGCTATGAAAGTATTTGGTAATATTTGGAGATAATCTTTTGATAGGCTCATTACTATATTCGCCACATATTTTTAGCTTTCCAAATATCTTGCTTTGCTTTCCACTGCGAATTTTTTTTTTTTTTGGTGGTGGAGTGGAACCCTTCTACCAGTGGGCTACACTCCCAGATGTATCTTATATTTTTTATTTGGAAACAGGGTCTCTTAAGCCAGCAAGGCTGGCTTCAAACCTGCGAGATCCTCCTGTCTCTGCCTCCCAAGCATGGGGATCAGAAGCCTGTGCCATCATGCCCGGCTGAGGAATTTTTTTGTATGTATTTGATGGAAATATAAACCTATAATTTTTTTTCTTTTTTATTTGCCTTTCTTCTTTGTTGTCCATGATGCCAACTCAGGTTTTCAGTACAATGAAACCAAACTGAAAAATAACAGAAGATTTTTAATGCCATTTTTTAGATCTTTAGTTGCACATCAAATCTATGACTGATACTCCCAAACTTTTTCGACCTGCTTGTGAGATTTACAACAATTTTCTGTGACCACCAATTATTTAAAATTTAACAATGTAATCCTTCTTTATTATCACACTTAGAAACTAAATGAAGACTCTGGAGCACAGCTGAAGAAGAAAGTGGCATATATCTCTCTTATCAGAATTGTTTATGAGCTTAGAATATGTCAGTTCATTTATGTAATGATGCCCTGAAATGATGGCAGAAGGAGTCTAAAGTCTTGTTTGGTTGAATATGTCTAGTGTAACTTTAATTCTAGCTTTATTGGAGTCCTGCATTTAAGGGATGACCTATTTCATGTCTCTGTTAAATGCTCAGGGTGTTTAGTGTTCTATATTCTTTTTGTCCATAACTCAAAATATATTAGCTTTGTGTGTGATATAGTAGTTATTCATACCTCGGCTTCTTGGTAGATAGTTTTCATTTTTAAGTCATATCCTATGCATCATTTGTATTTGCATTTTTCTCTGCTCTTTCTAGAGGAGGTATCATCTACCTGTTAGTTTATGTGGGTTATGTGGGGTTTTTTTTTTTTACTTTTAAATTTTTTATTTATTTTTTATTGGTGCACTGTATTCATACATCATAATGGGATAAAAAAAAAAACTTGTATAGACATACATGCACACTTCGCCCAGTTAGCCCCTAACCAATCCCCACCCCATTTCCTCCCCATCCCTCCTTCCCATGCTTGGCTTAGTGGTTGACATATAATATTATAGCAATTTATCCAAAATTAACAATGATAATCTCACATAACAGATTCATCTATCTGATATCAAACTTTTGATCACTTAGAGATAACATTTCGGAATTTCTTTTTGCTTTATTTCTTACTAGAGGATATTTTTTCTTTTTTTAAGGTAAAACTATCATATATTTTTTTCAGAAAAAGTCTATCCTAACAAGAAATATGAACTCTAAATACCCAAAACACTCTTGTAAAAGAATAAACCTAGTAGATGTACATTTTCTGATTTCAAACCTTATAGAGCTACAATAATTAAAATAGTGTAGTACTCCTATAAAGGCACATATATAAACCAGTGGAGTAAAATAAAAAGCCTAGAGATAAATTCTTCCATATATGGTCAAGTAATTTTTGACAACATTTTCAAGAACATTTGGTGAAGGAAATAGTAATCTGAACTAAATAGTTAAAAGACAATAATTGCATGAAAAATAATAAGATTGGACCCTTTCCTAACACCATATACAAATATTAACTCAAACTAGATAAAAAACCTAAATGTAAATCTTAAGACTATAAACTTTTAGAAGAAAACCTGAGTCATAACACTTCACAACATTGAAATTGGCAGTGATTTCTTGGATATGATTTCAAAGGCACAGGCAACAAAAGAATAAGCAAACTTTCTAAAAAATAAAAAAAAAATTGTACAATGTAAACAGAGTTAGAAGTTACTGATAGAATGGGATAAAATATTTCCAAATGCTATAACTGAAGGTATATTATTATTCCAAATAGAAATCCTAAAAATTAGCAACAATAAAAGCAAACAATACAATTTAGAAATAGGTAAAACACTGAAATAAATAATGAATATCCAAATATTTTAACCTATAAACACATGAATATATTCTTCTTTGCTTAGTTGTCTGCTGAATGGAAAATTTTGTTTCTCTGGTTCTGGTGTGTATTACCTATTTCTTCTTTGTAGCTAATCTCTTTAAGTATTTTCTTTAGCGCTGGTTTTGAAGACACAAATTCCGTCAGTTTCTGTTTGTCACAGAAGCTTCTTATTTCCCCATCTAATTTGATAGAAAGTTTTGCTGGGTAGAAAAGTTTTGGATGGAAGTTGTTTTCTTTCAGAGTTTGGAATATGTTACTCCAAGCCCTTCTGACTTTCATGACTTGGTTTGGGAAGTCTGGAGTGATTCTAATTGGTTTGCCTCTGAATGTCACTTGGCCTTTTGTTTTTGTTGCCTTTAAGATTCTCTGCTTGGCTTCCACATTGGTCATTTTGACAATTATGTGGCATGACAATCCTCTTCTTTGATCCTGTCTAAAGGGAGTTCTATAAGTTTCCTGGACCTGTGTATTGACCTCTTGCTCTATGTTTGGTAAATTTTCTGCTCTTATTTCTTTGAAGAAATTATTGATCCCTTTGGTTTCATCTTCTTTTCCCTCCTCTATTCTGATTATTCTTAGGTTAGCTCTCTTAAAATGGGCCCATATTTCTTCAATGTCAGACTTCTGCTGTTGGATTGTTTTTTCTAAGTTATAAATTATGCGTTCATTTTTGGAGTGATCATCTTCTAGGAGCGAGATTCTCTTCTCCATGTGGTCTAATTGATTGTTTATACTTTGAATTGAGGCCTTAACTTCAATGATTGCATTCTTTATCTCTTTTTGACTCTCTCTGAATTCTTTTTGAAAGTCCTTTATTATTTCTACAGTTATAATCCTGATTTGATCTTGTAGAGATCTCTGAATTTCTGTGTTATCAGTTTCTGATGTTGTGGGGTGTGGGCGTTCATTGCTCTATTGTTGTTCCTCTTTCCCATGATTTTAGAATTTTGTGCCTTCCCTGGGTCACTAGGACTTCACTTAGGGTGTTCTGTATCTCGAGTCTGTTGTAATCTCAGCTGCCACTACTCCTTTACTGGGTTGTATCTCAAAGTCTCATACCCAGGAAGTTAATTGAGGCTGCGTGAGACTGTGGGGGTGCCGGGCTGGGCGTTTTCCCACAGGGAGCTGCGCTAGGGTGTGGTATCTCTGCCACTGCTACTCCTTCACTGGGTTGGACTGCAAAATATCTGACCCAATGAGATTATCAAAGCTACGCAAGTCCCTGGGAGTGCAGTACAGGGATTTCTCCTTTAGGGGCCGCAATTACACTCATGGTTATTGTGCGCACAGATCTGGAGCTGTGGCGGGGCGCAGAGAACTCGCTGTAGCTGCTGACAATATGGCGCCGCTGCCATGCCCTCGGCCGTGAGGCTGGCATATTCCTTTTCTGGTTTTGAGCTCCATTCTGAGTCCCTGGAAGGCATGATGAGCTTGACCACTAGGAGTTTTAGGCATTCTTTGCACTGAAAGAACTGCTGAATTACACCCAAATGATCCGCAGCTGCTCACTTCAGCTCCTTGTTTACCTTTTCTCTCTGGAGCCTGGTGCTGTGAGGGAAGATGGTGCCGGCTTGCTCCGCCACCACATTGCAGGCTTGATTTCTAGCCTCTGGTTGTTCTTCTAGTCATTTTTTTCTCTGTTCCTTGTGTTTAAATTTTTTATTTCTCTGCTTATGGTGTTTTCTGGCTATGAAAAGCATTTATTTTGTAGCAACAGAGATCGAATTTTAGCAGGACTCTAAAATGCTGCTTTTCTCAGTCGCCATCTTCCTGGAAGTCCTATGTGAGTTTTTTTGCTTGCTTAATCTTGTCTTATTCTAGTTTGTTGTACATCATAGCTTTATAGAGAGTGTTACTTGCTATTTTCTGAAGAATTCAGGGAGAAAAAACTGAATAAATGAAATTACAAAAAGTTTTTATTTATTTATTTTTTTTTTTGGTGGTACTGGGGTTCCTGGAAGCCCTACTACCTGTGGGATACACTCCCAGACCTATTTTATATTTTTGAAACAGGGTCTTTTACGCCAGCGCAGCTGGCTTCGAACCTGCGCGATCCTCCTGTCCCCGCCTGCCAAGTGTGGGGATTACAAGTGTGCGCCACCACTCCTGGCTCAAAAAGTTTTTAAAAAGTCAACCAACTGCAATATTTTATGAAAAAGACTAGAAATGCTGAGCTATATGAATGGTAAATTATCACAAAAATTATAAAGAAGCCAAATGTTGTGCTTTGTTTTTAATTAACTTGGTACTTTTTGGTTCACATTTATTTTCTTTGATATTTTGCTGCAGGTTAAAAGCGAGAAGAAGTCACTGACATCTTGGAAAAGAAGTGAGCAGCCACCCTGAGGCCTTTGAAATTTCTGCATGTTCTGTGGTCAGTGATGTCAGAACTTCAAGGTCTTTGAGCTCAGAGGCTCAAAGAATCTTTTTATTATACAGTTTTCCCAAGGATTATCTCTTCATGGCTGGAGGAACTTCACTATTATTTCTTCTCTTTTGAAAGATATTTTTGAAGTAACTTAAATAATTTTTAGATTCATTGACATTTATTGTCATTTAGGCTTGGTGAATATAATTTTGTTCAAAATTTAAATGATTTAAATAATGATTTTTAATCTTTATCGTGTACATTTGGAACATTTCTGTCTCTATTCTTATAGTTATATATTCTCTGTAATATAATTAATTTTTTTATTTAGTTGATTGAAAGTTTTAAAATTTTCCCCCAATATTTTATCTAATTTTACTAGAGAAATCTGGTGTCACACATTTTTACATAAGATCAATTATTCAGATATTTTAAAAATGTGTACCATGTTTACAATCTTTGATCATAATGCAGTAGCTAAACCCTCAAAAAATAAGCCTGGCTACAGAATTGCTTATTTGTCAAGAGGGTCCTTGTCTGGGTCGATGATGAGAAAAACTGGCTGAGGCCTGTGATTACTAATTACAGATGTCAATCTGAGATCTAGATGTGTGGCCCTCTAATAAGACAAATATGACTCTCCACGTCTGGCTTTACCTGATGGCCCCTCAGTGACAACCACTGTGGGCATGTCTTCTCTTTCTTTCATGAGCATGAACATCCTTTTTGATGAGGCAATACACACCTATGCTCAACGTCGGAGGACTTGCATTATTTGCTTAATTTGAATAGAGACTCATACAGACTTGTATACAGAAAGTATGTCCTTGAGTAAACAAATAAGTAAATTAAAATGAGTGAATTAAGAAAGAGGCTGTAAACTCTGTTATATATTGGAAGTCCCATTAACATTTCTTAAAAAAAAAAGAACACTGTCTGCCTATATTGATGACCCTGGAACCTGTCTTAGTGCATCATGACTTTTACTGTTGAGTATTTTCTAAGACTGTGCTTTTTCTTTCTCTCTACCATGACTTGGTGAGATAGAAGAGCTAGACTCTTGCCCTCCACACCAAAAGAGAAGGCAAATAAGCAGCAGAGTCCTTTGAAAGTCTTACACCTTGTGCTCTATGCCACATGCTAGGGTCTCTGTACTTATCTTTTCAGAGGCTTATTTGTGAATATTGTCAAGATGTGTGCTTTGCCTCATTGAGACCCTCACCAAGGTCACTTACAATTTTGAATATTTAACCATTTATTTAATTTCTATTGTCTTGCTTTTATGAAAGCAATATGGACTTGAAAATGTTTTGGTACAAGGCATGGTTGTGAATGTTTATAATCCCAGTAGTTGAGTGGCCAAGAGAGAAGAATTTCAGGTTTACAACCAGACTCAGCTACTTGATGAGGCCCTCCACAACTTAGTGAAACCCTGTTTCACAATAAAGAATAAAAAATAAGTCTGGGAGTATAGCTCAGTGGTAGATTGTCTTTGGGCTAAATCCCCAGTACTCCAAAGAAAAAAGAGTTTTAAATTTTTATATTGCATCAGAAATACTACAGTGAAATCTCATTGTGTCAATATATTGGGTTCTTCTTAATTATTTATTATTAGAACTCCAGAATAGAGAACACGTAGTTCATAAATTCTTTGTGATCATACTATATTTCCAATTTACTCCTTGAGGATTGATTTATTTGTTTCATTTTTTGCACAAGGAAGATATATATATATATATATATATATATATATATATATATATATATATTTCCCTCTGAAATGTGTAAGATTATCATAGAAACCAGACCAGTTTTTTTTTAATTTTTGTAGTACATCTTGATTTTGGCATTGATTGCTCTCTATGTTGGCAAAAATTTATGGAACTGTGCAATTTTATTGCATATACTTTTCTATAAGTCTTTTATATTTCAAGAGAGTTAAAATTATCCCATTGGACTAGTCCACATGTTACTTAATACATATTTTAGGAATACTGTCCAGTTGATTATGTGTTACTCAGTGCTTAATGAGTTGTGCTCTCACAATAATTCAAACATGTTCTGTAGCAAAAGCATATTCAGAAAATCATTTGGAGTGGTTATGTTTTTTATTTTTTATTGGTGTCATACATCTTAGTGGAGTACAAGATGATATTGTCATATATGCACACATCACCCAATGAGTCCTTACCAACTATTTCCACTCCTATTCACCCCTCCCTCCTATTGTTTGGCTTACAAATGACTATGTTATGTGTTAATATACATCATGTATATTATGGAATTTCTCTCTTGTCGCTCCCATGACCCTCAGTAAGATCTTCTTATTTGCTAATATACAGTATCTCCTTCTTCATCTACAGTTCCTCCTATCACCCATTCTCTCCCTTGCTTCTGCATATTAGGGAAAGCATTGAATTTTGGGGTGTTGTGACTGACTAATCTCACTTAGCATAATGTTCTCCTGTTCCATCCATTTCTCTGTAAATGATGTAATCTTGTTTTACTTCATGGCTGAGTAAAATTCCATTGTCTACATAGCCCATAATTTTGTAATCTATTTATCTGTTGGTGGACAACTTAGTTGGTTCCATTGTTTGGCAATTGTGATTTGTGCAGCTATGAACATAGATACACGTGCATTAGTTTATTAGTTTGGTTTCTATTCGTTTGGGTAGACACCCAGAAGTGGTATTTCTAGATCATATGGTAAGTTTATTCTCATTCTTCTGAGGATCCTCCATACTGGTTTTCAAAATGGTTGCACTATTTGCAATCCCACCAACAATGTATTAGAGTTCCCACTTTTCCACATCATTTCCAGCATTTGTTGTTGTCTTTGTTTTGATTTGTGTGTGTGTGTGGTACTGGTGTTGAAACCCAGGGCTTTTTTACATCTAGTCTATACTCCCAGACCTATTTTATATTTTATTTGGAAACAGGGTCTGACTAAGTTGCTGAGAGCCTCACTAAGGATTTTTTATTAATTTTTTATTGGTGCATTGTATTTATACATCATAATGGGGTAAAAAACCTTGTGTAGGCATAAATGCACACATCACCCAGCCAGCCCCCACCCAGTTCCCACTTCAATCCCTCCCCATCTCTCCCTCCCATGCTTGGTTTAGTGGTTGACTTCAATATGAATAAGTACATCATGCAGTTTAAAGCATTTCCCTCTCCCCACTTCCCATCCCCACAGTTAGGTTGTCTTATTTGCTCCTCTATAGGATCTCTTTTTTCACCTGGAGTTCCTCCTATGACCCCATTCACCCTAGCTTTCACATATTACGGAAAGCATCTGATTCCTTACTTTTTGTGACTGACTAATCTCACTTAGCATAATGTCCTCAAGATCCATCTATTTCCCTGAAAATACTGCAATTGTATTTTTTTATGGCTGAGTAAAACTCCATTGGGTACATATCCCACAGTTTTGTAATCCAAGATGTTGATGGACATCTTGGCTAGTTCCACAGTTTGGCTATGGTAAATTGTGCAGCTATGAACATAGATACACATGCATTTGTTTGGTAGTTTGGTTTCCTTTCTTTTGGGTAGATAGAGGGGTAATATCTAGAATATATAGAAAACTCAAGGAACTCAACACTAAAAAAACAAATCATCCAATCAAAAATGGGCAAGTGAACTAAATAGGCACTTCATGAAAGAAGAAATTCAAATGGCCAATAAATGCATGAAAAAATGCTCAACATCATTGGCAATCAGAGAGATGCAAATCAAAACTACCCTAGATTTTACCTAACTCCAACTAGAATGGCAATCTTCAAAACATGAAAAATAACAAATGCTGGCAAGGATGTGGAGAAGAGGGAACTCTAAAAAATTTTTGGTGGGATTGCAAATTAGTGCAACCAATTTGGAAAACAGTATGGAGTTCCGCTCAGAAGAATGGGAACAAATATACCATTCAATCCAGCAATACCACTTCTGGGTATCTACCCAAAAGAAAGGAGACCAAACTCACTAAGGATTTGAGGCTGGCTTCAAACCTGTGTAATTCTCCTGTCTCAGCCACCCAAGTCCTGGGATTACAAGCATGCCCCACCATGCCTGGGTACCTTGTCTATGTTTTCAATAATCTCCATTTTAGTTGGAGTTAGGTGAAACCTCAGGGTAGTTTTGATTTTCATCTCTCTTATTGCTATTGTTATTGAGCAGTTTTTCCATTTATTGGCCTTTTGAATTTCTTTTTCGTGAAATGTTTATTTAGTTCACTTGTCTGTTTTTTGATTGGGTTATTTGTTTTTTCAGTTCTGAGTTTCATGAGTTCTTTGTATATTCTAGATACTAGTCTTCTATTGGTGAAGTAGGTGGCAAAAATCTTTTCCCATTCTCTTAACTCTCAGTTAAAGTTCTAGATAGTTTCTTTTGCTGTAAAGAAACTCTTTGGTTTAGTGCAATCCCAAGTATTGATCCACCTTTTATTTTCTTGTGCCTTTGGGGTCTTGTTGAAAATGTTTCCACCTGTGCCTCTGTGTGGAATTGTTGGAACTATGCCCTCTTCAAGGATCCTCAAGTTCTCTGGACTAATTTCCAAGTCTTTGATCCATCTTGAATTCACTCTTCTGCAGGACAAGAAAAAATAAATTGAAGAAGACCTTAGAAGATGGAAAGATCTTTCATGTTCACGGATAAGCAGAATAAATGTCATCAAAATGGCCATACTTCTAAAAGTGATCTACAGGTTCAATACAATACCCATTAAATTACCAAGATGGTTCCTCACAGACATAGAAATTCAATTACATCATTTTCAGAGAAATGGATGTAACTGGAGGACATTATACTAAGTGAAATTAGTCACAAAAAATAAGAAATCAGATGCTTTTCCTAATAAGTGAGAGTTAGGGAGAAATGGGTCATAGGAGGAACTCTAGATGGAAAAGGAAATCCTGTAGAGGAGAAAACAAGGCAACCTAAAGGAGGAGAAAGGACGGGGGAAGAGGAAAATCTCTAAAACACACAATGTACTTAAACATATCAGAGTCAACCACTAAGCCAAGCAAGGGAAGGAGGGATGGGGAGGGAATGGGGTGGAAACTGGGTAGGGCTTAAATCAGTGAGGTGTACATGTATGTACACACAAGTTTTTTACGCCAATGTGATGTATGAATACAATGCACCCAAAAATTTTTTAAAAAGAAAAAAGAAAATAGTCCTTTTTGAAACAACAAACACCCAGAATAGCCAAAGTAGTTTTTTTTGTTTTTTGTTTTTTTTTGTTTTTTGGTGGTACTGGGGTTCCTGGAAGCCCTTCTACCTCTGGGCTACACTCCCAGACCTATTTTTTTTGTTATTTTTGGAAACAGGGTCACTTAAGCCAGTGTGGCTGGCTTTGAACCTGCATGATCCTCCTGTCTTTGCCTCCCAAGTGGGGATTACAAGCATGTGTCACCAGGCCTGGCATAGCCAAAGTAGTTGAGCAACAAAATCCATGCAGGAGGAATAACAATACCTGATTTTAATATACTGCAAAGCCAAAATACTAAAAACATCATGGTACTTGCACAAAAATGGATATATAGACCAATAAAATAAGTCTGCACACTTAAAGCTAATTGATTTGGGAGGACAAAAACATGCACTGGAAAAGAGAGAGCCTGTTCAACAAATGGTGTTGGCAAAACTGGCTAACCATATGCAGAAAAGTGGTTACACATTTTAACTTACCACATTCATGTATTTTTCCATGTACATACTTAAATGTATTTACTTAGGTACTTTTCTCCATTATGAATCATCAGTGTAACTATTTTCATACCATATGCAAAGACATTACTTATAGATTTTAAGAAACTAGAGGTCCACCTAAATTGTACGGTACAGAAAATTTGGAACACATTGATAGAGTCAGATGAAGTATAAAGCCAACAATCAGAATCCTGAGATGCTTTATTTTCAAAACCTTCTTTCCTTTTGAGTTCTTGACTTACTAAAATTAAGATATGTGTTATAACTTCTAACACTACTTCTCTAATTTTACTTTTTTACAGTCTGAGACTAAAATGCACTAGTCTTCAATTACTATCATTATTTTATTTCAAAAAATTATTTTAAAAAGATATCTAGCCTGGCGTGGTGGCGCACTCTTGTAATCTCTGCTCTTGGGTGGCTGAGACAGGAGGACCACACAGGTTCAAAGCCAGCCTCAGCTACTTAGTGAGGCTCTCAACAACTTAGTGAGACCTTGTTTCCAAATAAAATATTAAAAAATAAGTCTGGGAGTATTGCCCGGAGGTATATCAATACATCTATAAATCTTAAATTATAATTTATAAACTAATAATTTAATATGTGATAGTAAATGGATAGATGACAAATAGGCAAAATTTATTACAATAATAAAGTAGTATTAGCATGAAGGAATTAATCAAAATCGCCTTTATTGTATGAATTTTACAATTCTCTAAAATATTTTCCATATATTAACATTTTAATAAGTAATTTTTTGTGTGATACTGGGGTTCCTGAGAACCCTTCTATCTCTGGGATACACTCCTGGACTGATTTTATATTTTTTTGTTTGGAAACAGGGTCTCTTAAACCAACAATCTGACTTCAAAGGAGCATGATCCTCCTGTC
The DNA here is from genome assembly GCF_963383645.1 of Muscardinus avellanarius. Lineage (NCBI taxonomy): Eukaryota > Metazoa > Chordata > Mammalia > Rodentia > Gliridae > Muscardinus > Muscardinus avellanarius. The sequence continues at coordinate 164,804,952 of NC_137788.1, forward strand.
TCCGCCTCACATGCTGGGATTACAAGCCTGCGCAACCACACATGGCTTAATATTGTAATAAGTATTTTAAAATTTTAGTGTGATGTGCTTTCCTTTCTAAATAACATGAACAGGTACATATTTGGCAAATAGGATTTTTTATACTTTTTCTGTAGTGCTAAAGATGCATGCTTGAGAATGAACCAATAAGAAAACATAAAGTAACAAATAAAGGCCCAGACTAAAGTTGTTAACCATTAACACAGAACACAAAAAATTTTCAAATTCATCATAATGTTTTCCTTACTTTATAGAAATGTGCTAAATAGTATATAAAACATAAAAATTATGTCATCAAAAGGCCTAAAGGTACTTAAACTTACAACTTTTTTATAACTCTATAATTTTTTATAGCTTATACAGATGAGAAACCAGTTGTGTGTGTGTGTGTGTGTGTGTGTTTGTGTGTGTGTGTGTGTGTTTGTTAGTGTGTTACAGTTTTCCCAATGATTATCTCTTCTTACTTGGAGGAATTTCATTATTATTTCTTCTCTTTGAAAGATATTTTTGAAGTAACTTAAATAAATTTTGGAGTCATTGACATTTATTGTCATTTTATGCTTTGTGAAAATAATTTTGTGCAAAAGTTACATGTTTTAAATATTGATTTTTTAATATTTATCTGTTGTTATAATTTTGCAACCTCTATTCTTATAGTTATATGTTTTTTAAATCTACTTTATATTTTGAAATTTTAGTTGACAAAAAGTTTTTAAAACTTCCCCCAATACTTTATCTAATTTTAATAGAACAATCTGGTGTCACATATATTTTACATAAGTTCCATTATTCAGACACTAAAAAATTGTGTACATTGTTTACTATTCTTTGCTCATAATGCAGTAGCTAAACCCTCAAAACATAAACCTGGCTACAGAAATACTTATTTGTCATGAGGGTACGAATCTGGGTCAATGATGAGAAAAACTGGCTGAGGATGGTGATGACCACAGATGTCAATCTGAGATCTAGATGAGTGGCCCTCTATTAAGACAAATATGACTCTCCAAGTCTGGCTTTACCTGATGGCCCCTCAGTGACAGCTACTGTGGGCATGTCTTTTCTTTCTTTCGTAATAAAAATGAACATCCTTTTTGATGAGGCAATACACACCTTGAATATGTTCAATGACTCCAGACTTGCTTCATTTGCTTAACTGGAATAAAGACTCATGCAGATTTGTTTATAGAAAGTATGTTCTTGAGTAAACAAATGAGTAAATTAAAATGAGTGAATTAAGAAAGAGGAAGAAAACTGTGATATATATTGGAAGTTTCATTAACGTTGCTAAAAAACAGAATACTGCTTATTGATGACCCTGGAACCTATCTTGGTGCTTCATTAGTCTTACTGTTGAGTATTTTCTAAGACTATGCCTTTGATTTCTTTCTCCATGTGTTGCTGAGATTGTAGAGCTCCACATCAGAGGAGAAGAATGAGTAAGCACACCAGTGTTCTTTGAAATTTTTACACCATGTGCTCAGTGCCACTTGCTAGGGTCTCTGTATTTATCGTTTCAGAGGCTTATTTTTGAATATTGTCAAGATATGTCATTTGCCTCATTGAGAGATTCACTAAGGTCACTTACATTCTTAAATGTTTAACCATTTCATTTCATTTTAATTCTGACCTACTTTTATGGGAAAAAATGTAGAATTGAAAATGTTCTGTTGCAAGCTATGGTGGCGCATGTTTATAACCCCAGTAGTTGGGTGGCTGAGAGAGAAGAATTTCAGATTTACAGCCAGCCACAATTACTTAGTGAGGTCCTCCGCAACTTAGTGAAACCCTGCTTTCAAATAAAGAAGGAAAATTAAGCCTAAGAATGTAGCTTGATGATACAATGCCTCAAGGCTAAATCCCCAGTACTAAGCCGGGCGTTTTGGCGCATGCTTATAATCCCAGTATATGGGTGGCTGAGACCTGGAGGATCACAGATCGCGGACAGCCTCAGCTACTTAGTGAAGCCCTCTGCAATTCAGTGAGACCCAGTTTCAAAATAAAGAATAAAAAATAGGGCTGGGAGTGTAGCTCGGATGTCAAATGCCCCTGGGTTCCATCTTCAAACCCACAAAAATAAATAAATAAATCCCTAGTACAGCAAAGAAAAAAGTTTCTATAATATCATATTGTGTTAGCAATACTACAGTGAAATCCAATTGTGTCAAAATGTTTGTGTTTTCTTAATTAATTATTAGAATTCGAGAATAGAGAACATAGATTTCATAAATTCTTTTTGAGCATGTTATATTTTCAATTTAATTATTGAGGATTGATTGGATTTGGGTTTTTTTTCTTTTTTGCACTGTTAAATTTTGTTCCCTTTACCTCTGAAATGTGTGAGAGTATCATAGGATCTAGACTGTATTATTTTTTGGAATTTTTGAAGTATATCCTGATTTGGCATTGATAGCACTCTGTTGTCAAAAATTATTTAACTGTATAATTATTGTATATACTTTTCTATAATCTTTTATACTTCAAAAGTATATTAAAATTATCCCATTGAACTAGTCCAAATGTTACTTAGTACATGTTTCAGGAAAACTTTCCAGTAGATTGAGTGCTACTAGTGACTAATGAATTACTTTCTCACAATAATTCAAACATTTTATTTCTTTAGCACAAGCATATTGAGAAAATCATGGAGTAGAAATGTATTTTTTGAATTTTTTATTGCTGAATTGTAGTCATACATCTGAATCAAGTACAGGATATACTGGCATACATGCACATATCATGCTTGGATTAGTAATTGACTATGATATCTTTGTTTAAGGACATTATGTGCTTTACAGAGTTTGCATAGATCTTTATTTTATTGGTGTACTGGAATTATAATGATGCTGAGGTTCAATGTGTTAAACATACCTATGGACACACACACACACACACACACACACACACACACACACACACACCTCTTTGTGTTCTTCTCTCCACATCCAACACATCTCCCCTTCACACACCCCATTGGACTTAGTGAGGTTGGTAATAATAACTTCACATATTTTTATAGTATTATTTGAACTGTTTCCTTCAACACACCTAACTCCTTTAAAACATATAAGCCAGTTTCACAATTAACTTCTGACTCTTTATTCCTATAATGTTGAATTAACATATAAGCAAGGACAACTGACCCACTGCAGTATAACTTCATATGTTACATTATATAAATGGGTCCTGGCAATCTTCTAGAATTGCCAACTACACCAGTGTCAAGCCAAAAGTCTACCTGCAATGTTATTTCTTATTAGGTTGATGTTGGTGACAAATTGTTAGGAATGTTATTATGATGGAAAGAAGCGTATTTACTGCTAGTGGGATTGTCTATATGAGAATAAGCACAAGTATCTGATGATCCTTAAGGGCCAGCTGAGTGGCTGGATACCTGATAGAATATTAATACCTTCAGAACTGGATCAGTTGATGAACTAACCCCTTAAGGATCTCACAATATAATATTCATGTTTCATTTAGGGTTTTTTTGTTTTTACATCACACAGTAATTTTATAAATCTTTATACATTCAATATAACTTTAGAATGTCCTTTCTGTGTGTATGTGTGATATGAGGATTGAACCCAGGGACATCCGCCCTCCAACCTACTCCCCTAGACCTTTGTAAATCTGAGAAAGAATCTTGCTAGGTTGCTGAGACTCTTGGTAAGATGCTGAAGCTGGCCTGATCCCTAAAATTTTCCGATCTCTGTCTTCCAAGTACTAGAATTATAGGGTGGACCACCATGCCTAGAATGTCACTTATCCAATAACTGCTTTGTCTCTGGAAGCTTCATGGAGTGTTACTGGCTATTTTCAGAAGAATTCAGAGGGGGGAAATTGAATAAATGAAAGTACAAAAAGGTAACAAAGAAGAAAAACAACTGTGATATTTGTGGAAAGGACTAGAAATGCTGAGGTACCTGAATGATAAACTATCATAAAAATTATAAAGTAACCAAATGTTGTGCTTTGTTTCTAATTAACTTGAAAAAAATTTTCTATTCTCATTTATTTACTTTGTTATGTTGGTGCAAGTTAAAAGCTAGAACAAGTCACTGACTTCTTGGAAAAAGGTAAGTAGCCACCCTAATGCCTTTAAATTTCTTGTGTATTCTTTGGTCAGTGATGTCAGAATTTCAAGGTTTAAGGTCTTTTATCTCAGAAGGTCAAAAAATTGTTTATTATACTGGTTTACCCATTAGTATCTCTTTATGGCTGGAGGATCTTCATTATTATTTCTCTTTTGAAAGATATTATTGAAGTAACTTAAAAAACTTTTAGAGTCATTTGCATTTATTATCATTTTATGCATTGTGAAAATAATTTTGTGCAAAAGTTACATGTTATAAATATTGATTTTTAATCTTTATCGGGTACATTTGAAACTTTGCATCCTCTATTCTTATAGTTATATGTTCTTTTTAATCTAATTTATATTTTGAAATTTTAGTTGACTAAAAGTTTTTTAAACTTCCCCCAACATTTTATCTAAATTTAATAGAACAATCTGGTGTCACACATATTTTACTAAGCTCCATTATTCAGACACTAAAAAAATACTGTGTACATTGTTTACTATTCTTTGCTCATAATGCAGTAGCTAACCCTCAAAACATAAACCTGGCTTCAGAAATGCTTATTTGTCATGAGGTACGAATCTGGGTCGATGATGAGAAAACTGTCTGAGGACAGTGATGAATAATTGTGATGACTAATTACAGATGTCAATCTGAGATCTGGATGTGTGGCCCTCTAACAAGACAAATATGACTCTCCAAGTCTGGCTTTACCTGCTGGCCCCTCAGGGCCAACCACTGTGGGCAAGTCTTTTCTTTCTTTGGTAATGAGCATGGACATCCTTTGTGATGAGGCAGTACACACCTTGAATATGTTCAATGACTCCAGACTTGCTTCGTTTGCTTAAATGGAATAGAGATTCATACAGACATGTATACAGAAAATATATCCTTGAGTAAACAAATGAGTAAATTAAAGAATTAAGAAAAGAAAGAAAACTGTGATATCTACTGGAAGTCCCATTAACATTGCTTAAAAACAGAAGGCTGCTTACTGATGACAGTAGGACCTATCTAGAGCTTCATTCCTTTTACTGTTGAGTATTTTCTTTTTTCTTTTTGTTCTTTCGTGTGTGTGTGTATGTGTGTGTGTGTGTGTGTGTGTGTGTGTGTGTGTGTGTGTGTGTGTTTTACTGGTGTTTCTGGAGCCGTTGTACCTCTGGGCTACATTCCCAGACCTACTTTTATATTTTTTTTTGGAAGCATGATCTCTTAAGCCAGCGCAGCTTGCTTCGAACCTGCGTGATCCACCTGTCTCTGCCTCCCAAGTGCGGTGATTACAAGCTTGCTCCACCACGCCCGGTTCCATTGAGTATTTTCTAAGACTGTGCCTTTGCTTTCTTTCTCCATGTGTTGTGAGATAGAAGAGCTAGACTCTTTCCCGCCACACCAGAGGAGAAGGGTGAGTAAACACAGCAGTGTCCTTTGAAATTTTTACACCATGTGCTCTGTGACACATACTAGGGACCCTGTATTTATCGTTTCAGAGGCTGATTTGTGAATATTGTCAAGATGTGTCCTTTGCCTCATTGAGACCCTCACAAAGGTCACTTACATTTTTTAGAATTTAACCAGTTTTTTTTCATTTTAATAGTGACCTAATTTTAGAAAAATAAATGCAGAATTGAAAATGTTCTGATGCAAGCTATGGTGGCATATATTTATAATCACAGTAGCTGGGTGGCTGAGAGAGAAGAATTTCAGCTTTACAGCCAGCCTCACTTACTTAGTGAGGTCCTCCACAACTTGGTGAAACCCTGCTTTCAAATATGAATGAAAATTAACCCTGAGAATGTAGCTCGGTGGTACAATGCCTCAAGGCTAAACCCCAGTACTGCAAAGAAAAATGTTTTGATAATAGCATATTGTGTCAGAAATACTACAGTGAAATCCAATTGTGTCAAAATGTTTGTCTTTTCTTAATTATTAGAACTCCAAAATAGAGGACATATAGTTCATAAATTCTTTGTGACCTTGTTATATTTTCAATTTAATTATTGAGGATTGATTGGATTCAGTATTTTTTTCATTTTTGCACCGTAAAATTATGTTGTCTTTACCTCTGAAATATGTGAGAGTATCATAGAATCTAGACTCTATTGTTTTTTGGAATTTTTATAGTACATCTTCATTTGGCATTGATTGCTCTCTCCAGTGGCAAAAATTATTTAATTGTATAATTATTGCATATGCTTTTCTGTAATCTTTTATACTTCAAAAATATATTAAAATTAACCCATTGAACTAGTCCAAATGTTACTCAATACATGTTTTAGGAAACTGTCCAGTAGATTGAGTGCTACTAGTGACTAATGAATTACCTTCTCACAATAATTCAAACATTTTAATTCTTTAGCACAGCATATTGGGAAAATCTATGGAGTAGTAATTTTTTTTTAGAATTTTTATTGGTGCATTGTAGTCATACATCTTAGTTGAGTTTAAGATTGTATTGGCATGCATGCACACATCATGCTTGGATTAGTGATTGACTTGGATATGTTTGTTTTAGGACATTATGTGCTTTAGAGTTTTTCCATAGATCTTAACATGCTTGAATAATCTTTATTTTATTGGTGTACTGTAATTGTAATCATACTGAGGTGCAATGTGTGAAATACACACACACACACACACACACACACACACACACGCCTCTTTGTGTTCTTCTCTTCTCATCCAACACATCTCCCATTCACACGCCCCATTGGACTTAATGAGGTTGATAATAATATCTTCGCGTATTTTCGTACTATTATTTGAACTGCTTCCTTCAATACATCTAACTCCTTTGAAAGACGTAAGCCAGTTTCACAATTATCTCTGACACTTTTTTTCTAAAATGTTGAATAAACATATAAGCAAGGACAACTGACCCACTGCAGTATCACTCAAGATGTACTAGCTTTGTTTGTGATCTAGTAATTATTCATACCTCGGCTTATTGGTAGTTAGTTTTCTTCTTTTTAAGTCATTTCAGTGCAACATTTATATTTGCATTTTTCTCTGCGCTTTCTAAAGGAGATATCATCTACCTGTTAGTTTATGTGGATTATGTGTTTCTTTTGCTTGCTTAATCTTGTCCTATTCTGGTTTGTTGTACATCATAGCTTCATAGAGAGTGTTACTTGCTATTTTCAGAAGAATTCAGGGAGAAAAACTGAATATATGAAATTACAAAAAGTTTTTTTAAAAAGTCAAACAACTGCAATATTTGTGGAAAAGACTAGAAATGCTGAGATGCCTGAATGGTAAATTGTCATAAAAATTATCAAGAAACCAAATGTTGTGCTTTGTTTCTCATTAACTTGGTACAATTTTTGTTCACATATATTTTCTTTGATATTTTGCTGCAGGTTAAAAGCGAGAAGAGGTCATTGACATCTTGAAAAAGAGGTAAGCAGACACCCTGAGGCCTTTAAAATTTCTGTGTATTCTGTGGTCAGTGATGTCAGAACTTCAAGGTCTGTGAGCTCAGAGGCTCAAAGAATCTTTTTTATGATACAGTTTTCCCCATTATTATCTCTTTATTATTGGACGAACTTCAATAATATTTCTTCTCTTTTGAAAGATATTTTTGAAGTAACTTAAATAAGTTTTAGACTCATTGATATTTATTGTCATTTTAGGCTTGGAGAATATAATATTGTGCAAAATTTAAATGATTTAAATACTGAATCTAAATCTTTATCTTGTACATTTGGGACTTTTCTGTGTCTGTTCTTATAAAATAGTTATATATTCTCTTTAATGTAATTAATTTTTTGTGGTACTGGAGTTCCTGGACCCTTCTACCTCCAGGCTACACTACTAGACCTATTTTGTACTTTTTTAAAATTTGGAAACAGGGTCTCTTAAACCAGCGTAGCTGGCTTCAAACCTGCGTGATCCTCCTGTCTCCACCTCCCTAGGAGGGGAATCACAAGCATGTGCAATCACACCGGTAATATAATTATTTTTTAACTTAATTGATTAAAACTTTGTGAAATTTCCCCCGACGTTTTATCTAATTTCACAAGAGCAATCTGGTGTCACACATTTTTACATAAGTTCCATTATTCAGATATTAAAAATGTGTGCCATGTTTACTATTCTTTGCTCATAATGCAGTAGCTAAACCCTCAACACATAAGCCTGGCTACAGAAATGCTTTTTTGTCAAGAGGGTCCTTGTCTGGGTCGATGATGAGAAAAACTGGCTGAGGACGGTGATGACTAATTACAGATGTCAATCTGAGATCTAGATTGTGGCCCTCCAATAAGAAAAATATGACTCTCCAAGTCTGGCTTTACCTGATGGCCCCTGAGTTACAACCACTGAGGGCATGTCTTTTCTTTCTTTCGTAATGAGCCTGAACATCCGTTTGGATGAGGCAATACACACCTTGAATTGTTCAATGTCTCAGGGCTTGCATTTTAGCATCTCTCTAATTGCTAATGCTATTCAGTAACTTTTCCATTTCTTGGCCATTTGTATTTATATTTCATGAAGTATCTATTTAGTTCCCTTGTCCATTTTTTCATAGGGTTATTTGTTTTCTTACTTCTGAGTTTCATGAGTTCTCTCTATATTCTAGATACAGGTATCTCAATAGATACCTGTATCGGCGAAGTGGGTGGCAAAAATCTTCTCCCATTCTCTTGGCTCACAGTTAAAGTTCTAGATAGTTTCTTTTGCTGTAAAGAAACTCTTTGGTTTAGTGCAATCTCATGTATTGATCCACCTTTTACTCTCTTGTGCTTTTGGGGAATTGTTGAAAAAGTTTCTACCTGTGCCTCTGTGTGGAATTGTTGGAACTATGCCCTCTTCAAGGATCCTCAAGTTCTCTGGACTAATTTCCAAGTCTTTGATCCATCTTGAATTCACTCTTCTGCAGGACAAGAAAAAACAAATTGAAGAAGACCTTAGAAGATGGAAAGATCTTCCATGTTCATGGATAGGCAGAATAAATGTCATCAAAATGACCATACTTCTAAAAGTGGTCTACAGGTTCAACACACTACCCATTAAATTACCAAGGTCATTCCGCACAGACATAGAAAACGAGTCCTTAAATTCATTTGGAACAACAAACACCAAGAATAGCAGAACTGGTTCCCAGCAACAAAATCCATGAGGGAAGATCACAATACCTGACTTTAAAGTATACTACAAAGCTAAAGTAATAAAAACAGCATGGTATTTGCACAAAAACGGATATATAGACCAATAAAATAAGTCTGCACACTTAAAGCTAATTGATTTGGGAGGATAAAAACATGCACTGGAAAAGAGAGAGCCTATTCAACAAATGGTGTTGGCAAAACTGATTAAGCATATGAAGAAAAGTGGTTACATATTTTAACTTACCACATCACATATTTTTCATGTACAATCTTAAATGTATTTACTTAGGTACTTTTCTCCATTATGAATCATCAGTAATTATTTTTGTACCATATGCAAAGACATTACTTATAGATTTAAGAAACTAGAAGTCCACCTAAATGGTACGGTACAGAAAATTTGGGACACATTGATACAATCAGATGAAGTATAAAGCCAACAATCAGAATCCTGAGATGCTGGTATTTTCAAAACCTTCTTTCCTTTTGAGTTCTTGACTTACTAAAACTAAGGTACGTGTTATAACTTCTAAAACTACTTCCCTAATTTTGCTTTTTTACAGTCTAAGACTAAAATGCACTAGCCTTCAGTTACCATTATTATTTTATTTCAAAAAATTCTTTTAAAAAGATATCTAGCCTGGCGTGGTTGCGCACCCTTGTAATCTCTGCTCTTGGGTGGCTGAGACAGGAGGACCACACAGGTTCAAAGCCAGCCCCAGCTACTTAGTGAGGCTCTCAACAACTTAGTGAGACCTTGTTTCCAAATAAAATATTAAAAATAAGTCTGTGAGTATAGCTCGGAGGTAGAAAGCCCCTGGGTTCTACCCCCATTACCACCAAGAAAGTATTCTAATGATATAGGTGATATAAAATGATTTGACTGATATTTTCGATACTTTTATGCTTTCCAAAGAGCCTGTCTTATTTTCTAAATACATTTTCTATATTAATGCAAATATCTATCAATTCCTTCATCTTTATATCTATGATTTATCTAATGTAAACAGTTAATCACAAAAGAGATATTAATTTTATATATATTTTGACAGTAATATGTATTGTATAATCTCCTGAAATTACATAGGTCCTGATATTTCTATGTCCAAAACTATAGACATGCCAGAATCCTCATGGTTCTAAAAAACAACATATTTTCCTTAACTATTCTTTATTTCAAGAATATGTGTTATTAATGATTTCTTACTGTTACAAGATATCAAACTTTCATAATCAGTATATACCAGTCTTTATGGACTCATGATTCTATTTCTGTGAAAATGATTTCTAGAAAGAGTAATCCTTGAGAGCTAGGTGAATGCAGTTTACTATAATAATATATGGTTAAATCAGCAACCAATTATTCAGGTTATCATATTTCAATAAAGTATTGGGATGTTGACATAAATTTGTTTTATAGCTACAGAGATATAGAGAACACCAAAGTAATATCTTATTAATAAGATGTCTTTAGTGATATTCATTTTTAATACTTATTAAAATAAATTGAAGGCAGCCAGTAATGTTGGCAGTGATTTGTGCAAACATGTCACTACAGTGGCACTTATCATTGGTGGTCATACAATGTTGACTTTAATTGCCAGTTGATTCAACATTCCAAACTGCAATGCAACACTTGAAGGAAGAGATTTAGAAGCTCTAACAGAGCATTGACTAAATATATTATTTATGTCTTTATTTATAATAATATATACAGCTATAATCCTAAATGATAATTTATAAGTAAATAATATAATATGTGACAGTCAGTGAATAGATGACAAAAAATGCAAAATTTATTATACGAATAAAGTACTATTAGCATGAAGGAATTAATCAAAATAGATTTACTGCTGAATTTTATAATTTTCTAAAATATATTCCAAAATTTAACATTGTAGTAAATATTTTAATAATTGTAGTGTCATGTGTTTGTCTTTCTAAATCATATGAACAGAAACATATTTGACAAATAATTTTTTATATTTTTTGTAGTGCAAATGATGCATGCTTGAGAATGAACCAATAAGAAAACATAAGGAAAGAAATAAAGGCCTAGAGTGAAGTTATAAACCAATAACACAGGACACACAGAATTTTAAATTCATCATAATGTTTTCCTAACTTATAGAAATGTGCTAAATAGTGTATAAAACATAGAAATTATTATGTCATCAAAAGGCCGAAAAGGTACTTAAACTCACAACTTCTTTTGATAACAATTCCACAACTATTTTATAGCTTATACGGATGAGAAACCAGTTGTGTGTGTGTGTGTGTGTGTGTGTGTGTGTGTGTGTGTGTGTGTGTGTTACAGTTTTCCCAGTGATTATCTCTTCTTGGTTGGAGGAATTTCATTATTATTTATTCGCTTTGAAAGATATTTTGAAGTAACTTAAATAATTTTTAGAGTCATTGACATTTATTGTCATTTTATGCTTTGTGAAAATAATTTTGTGCAAAAGTTACATGTTTTAAATATTGATTTTTAATCTTTATCTGTTATTGGAATTTTGCAACCTCTATTCTTATAGTTATATGTTCTTTTTATGTAAGTTATATTTTGAAATATTAGTTGACTAAAAGTTTTTAAAACTTCCCCCAATACATTATCTAATTTTAATAGAACAATCTGGTGTCACACATATTTTACTAAGCTCCATTACTCAGACACTTATAAAATATTGTGTACATTGTTTACTATTCTTTGCTCATAATGCAGTAGCTAAACCCTCAACACATAAACCTGGCTTCAGAAATGCTTATTTGTCATGAGGTACGAATCTGGGTCGATGATGAGAAAACTGTCTGAGGACAGTGATGAATAATTGTGATGACTAATTACAGATGTCAATCTGAGATCTGGATGTGTGGCCCTCTAACAAGACAAATATGACTCTCCAAGTCTGGCTTTACCTGCTGGCCCCTCAGGGCCAACCACTGTGGGCAAGTCTTTTCTTTCTTTGGTAATGAGCATGGACATCCTTTGTGATGAGGCAATACACACCTTGAATATGTTCAATGACTCCAGACTTGCTTCGTTTGCTTAAATGGAATAGAGACTCATACAGACATGTATACAGAAAATATATCCTTGAGTAAACAAATGAGTAAATTAAAGAATTAAGAAAAGAAAGAAAACTGTGATATCTACTGGAAGTCCCATTAACATTGCTTAAAAACAGAATGCTGCTTAATGATGACAGTAGGACCTATCTAGAGCTTCATTCCTTTTACTGTTAAGTATTTTCTTTTTTCTTTTTGTTTTTGTTCTGTCATGTGTGTGTGTGTGTGTGTGTGTGTGTGTGTGTGTTACAGTTTTCCCAGTGATTATCTCTTCTTGGTTGGAGGAATTTCATTATTATTTATTCGCTTTGAAAGATATTTTGAAGTAACTTAAATAATTTTTAGAGTCATTGACATTTATTGTCATTTTATGCTTTGTGAAAATAATTTTGTGCAAAAGTTACATGTTTTAAATATTGATTTTTAATCTTTATCTGTTATTGGAATATTGCAACCTCTATTCTTATAGTTATATGTTCTTTTTATCTAATGTATATTTTGAAATTTTAGTTGACTAAAAGTTTTTAAAACTTCCCCCAATACATTATCTAATTTTAATAGAACAATCTGGTGTCACACATATTTTACTAAGCTCCATTACTCAGACACTAAAAAAATACTGTGTACATTGTTTACTATTCTTTGCTCATAGTGCAGTAGCTAAACCCTCAACACATAAACCTGGCTTCAGAAATGTTATTTGTCATGAGGTACGAATCTGGGTCGATGATGAGAAAACTGTCTGAGGACAGTGATGAATAATTGTGATGACTAATTACAGATGTCAATCTGAGATCTGGATGTGTGGCCCTCTAACAAGACAAATAAGACTCTCCAAGTCTGGCTTTACCTGCTGGCCCCTCAGGGCCAACCACTGTGGGCAAGTCTTTTCTTTCTTTGGTAATGAGCATGGACATCCTTTGTGATGAGGCAATACACACCTTGAATATGTTCAGTGACTCCAGACTTGCTTCGTTTGCTTAAATGGAATAGAGACTCATACAGACATGTATACAGAAAATATATCCTTGAATAAACAAATGAGTAAATTAAAGAATTAAGAAAAGAAAGAAAACTGTGATATCTACTGGAAGTCCCATTAACATTGCTTAAAAACAGAATGCTGCTTACTGATGACAGTAGGACCTATCTAGAGCTTCATTACTTTTACTGTTGAGTATTTTCTTTTTTCTTTTTGTTTTTGTTCTTTTGTGTGTGTGTGTGTGTGTATGTGTGTGTGTGTGTGTGTTTGTGTGTTACTGGTGTTCCTGATAGCTCTTCTACCTCTGGGCTACACTCCCAGACCTACTTTTTATATTTTTTATTTGGAAGCAGGGTCTCTTAAGCCAGCGCAGCTCGCTTCGAACCTGCGTGATCCTCCTGTCTCTGCCTCCCAAGTGCGGTGATTACAAGCTTGTGCCACCACGCCCGGCTCCATTGAGTATTTTCTAAGACTATGCCTTTGCTTTCTTTCTCCATGTGTTTCCGAGATAAAAGAGCTAGACTATTGCCCGCCACACCAGAGGAGAAGGGTGAGTAAACACATCAGTATCCTTTGAAATTTTTACACCATGTGCTCTGTGCCACATACTAGGGACTCTGTATTTATCGTTTCAGAGGCTCATTTGTGAATATTATCAAGATGTGTCCTTTGCCTCATTGAGACCCTCGCAAAGGTCACTTACATTTTTTAGTATTTAACCAAGTTTTTTTTCATTTTAATTGTGACCTAATTTCAGAAAACTAAATGCAGAATTGAAAATATTCTGATGCATGCTATGGTGGCATATATTTATAATCCCAGTAGCTGGGTGGCTGAGAGAGAAGAATTTCAGCATTACAGCCAGCCTCAGTTACTTAGTGAGGTCCTCCACAATTTGTTGAAACCCTGCTTTTAAATATGAATGAAAATTAACCCTGAGAATGTAGCTCAGTGGTACAATGCCTCAAGGCTAAACCCCAGTACTGCAAAGAAAAAAGTTTTGATAATAGCATATTCTGTCAGAAATACTAGAGTGAAATCCAATTGTGTCATAATGTTTGTCTTTTCTTAATTATTTATTAGAACTCCAAAATAGAGGACATATAGTTCATAAATTCTTTGTGACCTTGTTATATTTTCAGTTTATTTATTGAGGATTGATTGGATTCTGTATTTTTTCATTTTGTGCACCATAAAATTTTGTTCTCTTTACCTCTGAAATATGTGAGAGTATCATAGAATCTAGACTGTATTGTTTTTTGGAATTTTTATAGTACATCTTCATTTGGCATTGATTGCTCTCTCCAGTGGCAAAAATTATTTAATTGTATAATTATTGCATATGCTTTTCTGTAATCTTTTATACTTCAAAAATATATTAAAATTAACCCATTGAACTAGTCCAAATGTTACTCAATACATGTTTTAGGAAACTGTCCAGTAAATTGAGTGCTACTAGTGACTAATGAATTACCTTCTCACAATAATTCAAACATTTTATTTCTTTAGCACAGCATATTGGGAAAATCTATGGAGTAGTAATTTTTTTTAGAATTTTTATTGGTGCATTGTAGTCATACATCTTAGTTATATTCAAGATTGTATTGGCATGCATGCACACATCATGCTTGGATTAGTGATTGACTTGGATATGTTTGTTTTAGGACATTATGTGCTTTAGAGTTTTTCCGTAGATCTTAACATGCTTGATTAATCTTTATTTTATTGGTGTACTGTAATTGTAATCATACTGAGGTGCAATGTGTGAAATACACACACACACACACACACACACACACACACACGCCTCTTTGTGTTCTTCTCTCCTCATCCAACACATCTCCCCTTCACACGCCCCATTGGACTTAATGAGGTTGGTAATAATATCTTCGCATATTTTCGTACTATTATTTGAACTGCTTCCTTCAACACATCTAACTCCTTTGAAAGATGTAAGCCAGTTTCAAAATTATCTCTGACACTTTTTTTCTAAAATGTTGAATAAATATATAAGCAAGGACAACTGACCCACTGCAGTATCACTCAAGATGTACTAGCTTTGTTTGTGATCTAGTAATTATTCATATCTCGGCTTATTGGTAGTTAGTTTTCTTTTTAAGTCATTTCAGTGCATCATTTATATTTGCATTTTTCTCTGCTCTTTCTAAAGGAGGTATCATCTACCTGTAAGTTTATGTGGATTATGTGTTTCTTTTGCTTGTTTAATCTTGTCCTATTCTGGTCTCTTGTACATCATAGCTTCATAGAGAGTGTTACTTGCTATTTTCAGAAGAATTCAGGGAGAAAAACTGAATATATGAAATTACAAAAAGTTTTTTTAAAAAGTCAAACAACTGCAATATTTGTAGAAAAGACTAGAAAGGCTGAGATGCCTGTATGGTAAATTGTCATAAAAATTATCAAGAAACCAAATGTTGTGCTTTGTTTCTCATTAACTTGGTACAATTTTTGTTCACATATATTTTCTTTGATATTTTGCTGCAGGTTAAAAGCGAGAAGAGGTCATTGACATCTTGAAAAAGAGGTAAGCAGACACCCTGAGGCCTTTAAAATTTCTGTGTATTCTGTGGTCAGTGATGTCAGAACTTCAAGGTCTGTGAGCTCAGAGGCTCAAAGAATCTTTTTTATGATACAGTTTTCCCCATTACTATCTCTTTATTATTGGAGGAACTTCATTACTATTTCTTCTCTTTTGAAAGATATTTTTGAAGTAACTTAAATAAGTTTTAGACTCATTGACATTTATTGTCATTTTAGGCTTGGAGAATATAATATTGGGCAAAATTTAAATGATTTAAATACTGAATCTAAATCTTTATCTTGTACATTTGGGACTTTTCTGCATCTATTCTTATAAAATAGTTATATATTCTCTTAATGTAATTAATTTTTTGTGGTACTGGAGTTCCTGGACCCTTCTACCTCCAGGCTACACTACTAGACCTATTTTGTACTTTTTTAAAATTTGGAAACAGGGTCTCTTAAACCAGCGTAGCTGGCTTCAAACCTGCGTGATCCTCCTGTCTCCACCTCCCTAGGAGGGGAATCACAAGCATGTGCAATCACACCGGTAATATAATTATTTTTTAACTTAATTGATTAAAACTTTGTGAAATTTCCCCCGACGTTTTATCTAATTTCACAAGAGCAATCTGGTGTCACACATTTTTACATAAGTTCCATTATTCAGATATTAAAAATGTGTGCCATGTTTACTATTCTTTGCTCATAATGCAGTAGCTAAACCCTCAACACATAAGCCTGGCTACAGAAATGCTTTTTTGTCAAGAGGGTCCTTGTCTGGGTCGATGATGAGAAAAACTGGCTGAGGACGGTGATGACTAATTACAGATGTCAATCTGAGATCTAGATTGTGGCCCTCCAATAAGAAAAATATGACTCTCCAAGTCTGGCTTTACCTGATGGCCCCTGAGTTACAACCACTGAGGGCATGTCTTTTCTTTCTTTCGTAATGAGCCTGAACATCCGTTTGGATGAGGCAATACACACCTTGAATTGTTCAATGTCTCAGGGCTTGCATTTTAGCATCTCTCTAATTGCTAATGCTATTCAGTAACTTTTCCATTTCTTGGCCATTTGTATTTATATTTCATGAAGTATCTATTTAGTTCCCTTGTCCATTTTTTCATAGGGTTATTTGTTTTCTTACTTCTGAGTTTCATGAGTTCTCTCTATATTCTAGATACAGGTATCTCAATAGATACCTGTATCGGCGAAGTGGGTGGCAAAAATCTTCTCCCATTCTCTTGGCTCACAGTTAAAGTTCTAGATAGTTTCTTTTGCTGTAAAGAAACTCTTTGGTTTAGTGCAATCTCATGTATTGATCCACCTTTTACTCTCTTGTGCTTTTGGGGAATTGTTGAAAAAGTTTCTACCTGTGCCTCTGTGTGGAATTGTTGGAACTATGCCCTCTTCAAGGATCCTCAAGTTCTCTGGACTAATTTCCAAGTCTTTGATCCATCTTGAATTCACTCTTCTGCAGGACAAGAAAAAACAAATTGAAGAAGACCTTAGAAGATGGAAAGATCTTCCATGTTCATGGATAGGCAGAATAAATGTCATCAAAATGACCATACTTCTAAAAGTGGTCTACAGGTTCAACACACTACCCATTAAATTACCAAGGTCATTCCGCACAGACATAGAAAACGAGTCCTTAAATTCATTTGGAACAACAAACACCAAGAATAGCAGAACTGGTTCCCAGCAACAAAATCCATGAGGGAAGATCACAATACCTGACTTTAAAGTATACTACAAAGCTAAAGTAATAAAAACAGCATGGTATTTGCACAAAAACGGATATATAGACCAATAAAATAAGTCTGCACACTTAAAGCTAATTGATTTGGGAGGATAAAAACATGCACTGGAAAAGAGAGAGCCTATTCAACAAATGGTGTTGGCAAAACTGATTAAGCATATGAAGAAAAGTGGTTACATATTTTAACTTACCACATCACATATTTTTCATGTACAATCTTAAATGTATTTACTTAGGTACTTTTCTCCATTATGAATCATCAGTAATTATTTTTGTACCATATGCAAAGACATTACTTATAGATTTAAGAAACTAGAAGTCCACCTAAATGGTACGGTACAGAAAATTTGGGACACATTGATACAATCAGATGAAGTATAAAGCCAACAATCAGAATCCTGAGATGCTGGTATTTTCAAAACCTTCTTTCCTTTTGAGTTCTTGACTTACTAAAACTAAGGTACGTGTTATAACTTCTAAAACTACTTCCCTAATTTTGCTTTTTTACAGTCTAAGACTAAAATGCACTAGCCTTCAGTTACCATTATTATTTTATTTCAAAAAATTCTTTTAAAAAGATATCTAGCCTGGCGTGGTTGCGCACCCTTGTAATCTCTGCTCTTGGGTGGCTGAGACAGGAGGACCACACAGGTTCAAAGCCAGCCCCAGCTACTTAGTGAGGCTCTCAACAACTTAGTGAGACCTTGTTTCCAAATAAAATATTAAAAATAAGTCTGTGAGTATAGCTCGGAGGTAGAAAGCCCCTGGGTTCTACCCCCATTACCACCAAGAAAGTATTCTAATGATATAGGTGATATAAAATGATTTGACTGATATTTTCGATACTTTTATGCTTTCCAAAGAGCCTGTCTTATTTTCTAAATACATTTTCTATATTAATGCAAATATCTATCAATTCCTTCATCTTTATATCTATGATTTATCTAATGTAAACAGTTAATCACAAAAGAGATATTAATTTTATATATATTTTGACAGTAATATGTATTGTATAATCTCCTGAAATTACATAGGTCCTGATATTTCTATGTCCAAAACTATAGACATGCCAGAATCCTCATGGTTCTAAAAAACAACATATTTTCCTTAACTATTCTTTATTTCAAGAATATGTGTTATTAATGATTTCTTACTGTTACAAGATATCAAACTTTCATAATCAGTATATACCAGTCTTTATGGACTCATGATTCTATTTCTGTGAAAATGATTTCTAGAAAGAGTAATCCTTGAGAGCTAGGTGAATGCAGTTTACTATAATAATATATGGTTAAATCAGCAACCAATTATTCAGGTTATCATATTTCAATAAAGTATTGGGATGTTGACATAAATTTGTTTTATAGCTACAGAGATATAGAGAACACCAAAGTAATATCTTATTAATAAGATGTCTTTAGTGATATTCATTTTTAATACTTATTAAAATAAATTGAAGGCAGCCAGTAATGTTGGCAGTGATTTGTGCAAACATGTCACTACAGTGGCACTTATCATTGGTGGTCATACAATGTTGACTTTAATTGCCAGTTGATTCAACATTCCAAACTGCAATGCAACACTTGAAGGAAGAGATTTAGAAGCTCTAACAGAGCATTGACTAAATATATTATTTATGTCTTTATTTATAATAATATATACAGCTATAATCCTAAATGATAATTTATAAGTAAATAATATAATATGTGACAGTCAGTGAATAGATGACAAAAAATGCAAAATTTATTATACGAATAAAGTACTATTAGCATGAAGGAATTAATCAAAATAGATTTACTGCTGAATTTTATAATTTTCTAAAATATATTCCAAAATTTAACATTGTAGTAAATATTTTAATAATTGTAGTGTCATGTGTTTGTCTTTCTAAATCATATGAACAGAAACATATTTGACAAATAATTTTTTATATTTTTTGTAGTGCAAATGATGCATGCTTGAGAATGAACCAATAAGAAAACATAAGGAAAGAAATAAAGGCCTAGAGTGAAGTTATAAACCAATAACACAGGACACACAGAATTTTAAATTCATCATAATGTTTTCCTAACTTATAGAAATGTGCTAAATAGTGTATAAAACATAGAAATTATTATGTCATCAAAAGGCCGAAAAGGTACTTAAACTCACAACTTCTTTTGATAACAATTCCACAACTATTTTATAGCTTATACGGATGAGAAACCAGTTGTGTGTGTGTGTGTGTGTGTGTGTGTGTGTGTGTGTGTGTGTGTGTGTGTTACAGTTTTCCCAGTGATTATCTCTTCTTGGTTGGAGGAATTTCATTATTATTTATTCGCTTTGAAAGATATTTTGAAGTAACTTAAATAATTTTTAGAGTCATTGACATTTATTGTCATTTTATGCTTTGTGAAAATAATTTTGTGCAAAAGTTACATGTTTTAAATATTGATTTTTAATCTTTATCTGTTATTGGAATTTTGCAACCTCTATTCTTATAGTTATATGTTCTTTTTATGTAAGTTATATTTTGAAATATTAGTTGACTAAAAGTTTTTAAAACTTCCCCCAATACATTATCTAATTTTAATAGAACAATCTGGTGTCACACATATTTTACTAAGCTCCATTACTCAGACACTTATAAAATATTGTGTACATTGTTTACTATTCTTTGCTCATAATGCAGTAGCTAAACCCTCAACACATAAACCTGGCTTCAGAAATGCTTATTTGTCATGAGGTACGAATCTGGGTCGATGATGAGAAAACTGTCTGAGGACAGTGATGAATAATTGTGATGACTAATTACAGATGTCAATCTGAGATCTGGATGTGTGGCCCTCTAACAAGACAAATATGACTCTCCAAGTCTGGCTTTACCTGCTGGCCCCTCAGGGCCAACCACTGTGGGCAAGTCTTTTCTTTCTTTGGTAATGAGCATGGACATCCTTTGTGATGAGGCAATACACACCTTGAATATGTTCAATGACTCCAGACTTGCTTCGTTTGCTTAAATGGAATAGAGACTCATACAGACATGTATACAGAAAATATATCCTTGAGTAAACAAATGAGTAAATTAAAGAATTAAGAAAAGAAAGAAAACTGTGATATCTACTGGAAGTCCCATTAACATTGCTTAAAAACAGAATGCTGCTTAATGATGACAGTAGGACCTATCTAGAGCTTCATTCCTTTTACTGTTAAGTATTTTCTTTTTTCTTTTTGTTTTTGTTCTGTCATGTGTGTGTGTGTGTGTGAGTGTGTGTGTGTGTGTTACAGTTTTCCCAGTGATTATCTCTTCTTGGTTGGAGGAATTTCATTATTATTTATTCGCTTTGAAAGATATTTTGAAGTAACTTAAATAATTTTTAGAGTCATTGACATTTATTGTCATTTTATGCTTTGTGAAAATAATTTTGTGCAAAAGTTACATGTTTTAAATATTGATTTTTAATCTTTATCTGTTATTGGAATATTGCAACCTCTATTCTTATAGTTATATGTTCTTTTTATCTAATGTATATTTTGAAATTTTAGTTGACTAAAAGTTTTTAAAACTTCCCCCAATACATTATCTAATTTTAATAGAACAATCTGGTGTCACACATATTTTACTAAGCTCCATTACTCAGACACTAAAAAAATACTGTGTACATTGTTTACTATTCTTTGCTCATAGTGCAGTAGCTAAACCCTCAACACATAAACCTGGCTTCAGAAATGTTATTTGTCATGAGGTACGAATCTGGGTCGATGATGAGAAAACTGTCTGAGGACAGTGATGAATAATTGTGATGACTAATTACAGATGTCAATCTGAGATCTGGATGTGTGGCCCTCTAACAAGACAAATAAGACTCTCCAAGTCTGGCTTTACCTGCTGGCCCCTCAGGGCCAACCACTGTGGGCAAGTCTTTTCTTTCTTTGGTAATGAGCATGGACATCCTTTGTGATGAGGCAATACACACCTTGAATATGTTCAGTGACTCCAGACTTGCTTCGTTTGCTTAAATGGAATAGAGACTCATACAGACATGTATACAGAAAATATATCCTTGAATAAACAAATGAGTAAATTAAAGAATTAAGAAAAGAAAGAAAACTGTGATATCTACTGGAAGTCCCATTAACATTGCTTAAAAACAGAATGCTGCTTACTGATGACAGTAGGACCTATCTAGAGCTTCATTACCTTTACTGTTGAGTATTTTCTTTTTTCTTTTTGTTTTTGTTCTTTTGTGTGTGTGTGTGTGTGTGTATGTGTGTGTGTGTGTGTGTGTTTGTGTGTTACTGGTGTTCCTGATAGCTCTTCTACCTCTGGGCTACACTCCCAGACCTACTTTTTATATTTTTTATTTGGAAGCAGGGTCTCTTAAGCCAGCGCAGCTCGCTTCGAACCTGCGTGATCCTCCTGTCTCTGCCTCCCAAGTGCGGTGATTACAAGCTTGTGCCACCACGCCCGGCTCCATTGAGTATTTTCTAAGACTATGCCTTTGCTTTCTTTCTCCATGTGTTTCCGAGATAAAAGAGCTAGACTATTGCCCGCCACACCAGAGGAGAAGGGTGAGTAAACACATCAGTATCCTTTGAAATTTTTACACCATGTGCTCTGTGCCACATACTAGGGACTCTGTATTTATCGTTTCAGAGGCTCATTTGTGAATATTATCAAGATGTGTCCTTTGCCTCATTGAGACCCTCGCAAAGGTCACTTACATTTTTTAGTATTTAACCAAGTTTTTTTTCATTTTAATTGTGACCTAATTTCAGAAAACTAAATGCAGAATTGAAAATATTCTGATGCATGCTATGGTGGCATATATTTATAATCCCAGTAGCTGGGTGGCTGAGAGAGAAGAATTTCAGCATTACAGCCAGCCTCAGTTACTTAGTGAGGTCCTCCACAATTTGTTGAAACCCTGCTTTTAAATATGAATGAAAATTAACCCTGAGAATGTAGCTCAGTGGTACAATGCCTCAAGGCTAAACCCCAGTACTGCAAAGAAAAAAGTTTTGATAATAGCATATTCTGTCAGAAATACTAGAGTGAAATCCAATTGTGTCATAATGTTTGTCTTTTCTTAATTATTTATTAGAACTCCAAAATAGAGGACATATAGTTCATAAATTCTTTGTGACCTTGTTATATTTTCAGTTTATTTATTGAGGATTGATTGGATTCTGTATTTTTTCATTTTGTGCACCATAAAATTTTGTTCTCTTTACCTCTGAAATATGTGAGAGTATCATAGAATCTAGACTGTATTGTTTTTTGGAATTTTTATAGTACATCTTCATTTGGCATTGATTGCTCTCTCCAGTGGCAAAAATTATTTAATTGTATAATTATTGCATATGCTTTTCTGTAATCTTTTATACTTCAAAAATATATTAAAATTAACCCATTGAACTAGTCCAAATGTTACTCAATACATGTTTTAGGAAACTGTCCAGTAAATTGAGTGCTACTAGTGACTAATGAATTACCTTCTCACAATAATTCAAACATTTTATTTCTTTAGCACAGCATATTGGGAAAATCTATGGAGTAGTAATTTTTTTTAGAATTTTTATTGGTGCATTGTAGTCATACATCTTAGTTATATTCAAGATTGTATTGGCATGCATGCACACATCATGCTTGGATTAGTGATTGACTTGGATATGTTTGTTTTAGGACATTATGTGCTTTAGAGTTTTTCCGTAGATCTTAACATGCTTGATTAATCTTTATTTTATTGGTGTACTGTAATTGTAATCATACTGAGGTGCAATGTGTGAAATACACACACACACACACACACACACACACACACACACGCCTCTTTGTGTTCTTCTCTCCTCATCCAACACATCTCCCCTTCACACGCCCCATTGGACTTAATGAGGTTGGTAATAATATCTTCGCATATTTTCGTACTATTATTTGAACTGCTTCCTTCAACACATCTAACTCCTTTGAAAGATGTAAGCCAGTTTCAAAATTATCTCTGACACTTTTTTTCTAAAATGTTGAATAAATATATAAGCAAGGACAACTGACCCACTGCAGTATCACTCAAGATGTACTAGCTTTGTTTGTGATCTAGTAATTATTCATATCTCGGCTTATTGGTAGTTAGTTTTCTTTTTAAGTCATTTCAGTGCATCATTTATATTTGCATTTTTCTCTGCTCTTTCTAAAGGAGGTATCATCTACCTGTAAGTTTATGTGGATTATGTGTTTCTTTTGCTTGTTTAATCTTGTCCTATTCTGGTCTCTTGTACATCATAGCTTCATAGAGAGTGTTACTTGCTATTTTCAGAAGAATTCAGGGAGAAAAACTGAATATATGAAATTACAAAAAGTTTTTTTAAAAAGTCAAACAACTGCAATATTTGTAGAAAAGACTAGAAAGGCTGAGATGCCTGTATGGTAAATTGTCATAAAAATTATCAAGAAACCAAATGTTGTGCTTTGTTTCTCATTAACTTGGTACAATTTTTGTTCACATATATTTTCTTTGATATTTTGCTGCAGGTTAAAAGCGAGAAGAGGTCATTGACATCTTGAAAAAGAGGTAAGCAGACACCCTGAGGCCTTTAAAATTTCTGTGTATTCTGTGGTCAGTGATGTCAGAACTTCAAGGTCTGTGAGCTCAGAGGCTCAAAGAATCTTTTTTATGATACAGTTTTCCCCATTACTATCTCTTTATTATTGGAGGAACTTCATTACTATTTCTTCTCTTTTGAAAGATATTTTTGAAGTAACTTAAATAAGTTTTAGACTCATTGACATTTATTGTCATTTTAGGCTTGGAGAATATAATATTGGGCAAAATTTAAATGATTTAAATACTGAATCTAAATCTTTATCTTGTACATTTGGGACTTTTCTGCATCTATTCTTATAAAATAGTTATATATTCTCTTAATGTAATTAATTTTTTGTGGTACTGGAGTTCCTGGACCCTTCTACCTCCAGGCTACACTACTAGACCTATTTTGTACTTTTTTAAAATTTGGAAACAGGGTCTCTTAAACCAGCGTAGCTGGCTTCAAACCTGCGTGATCCTCCTGTCTCCACCTCCCTAGGAGGGGAATCACAAGCATGTGCAATCACACCGGTAATATAATTATTTTTTAACTTAATTGATTAAAACTTTGTGAAATTTCCCCCGACGTTTTATCTAATTTCACAAGAGCAATCTGGTGTCACACATTTTTACATAAGTTCCATTATTCAGATATTAAAAATGTGTGCCATGTTTACTATTCTTTGCTCATAATGCAGTAGCTAAACCCTCAACACATAAGCCTGGCTACAGAAATGCTTTTTTGTCAAGAGGGTCCTTGTCTGGGTCGATGATGAGAAAAACTGGCTGAGGACGGTGATGACTAATTACAGATGTCAATCTGAGATCTAGATTGTGGCCCTCCAATAAGAAAAATATGACTCTCCAAGTCTGGCTTTACCTGATGGCCCCTGAGTTACAACCACTGAGGGCATGTCTTTTCTTTCTTTCGTAATGAGCCTGAACATCCTTTTGAATGAGGCAATACACACCTTGAATTGTTCAATGTCTCAGGGCTTGCATTTTAGCATCTCTCTAATTGCTAATGCTATTCAGTAGCTTTTCCATTTCTTGGCCATTTGTATTTATAGTTCATGAAGTATCTATTTAGTTCCTTTGTCCATTTTTTCATAGGGTTATTTGTTTTCTTACTTCTGAGTTTCATGAGTTCTCTCTATATTCTATATACTAGTCCTGTATCGGTGAAGTAGGTGGCAAAAATCTTCTCCCATTCTCTTGGCTCACAGTTAAAGTTCTAGATAGTTTGTTTTGCTGTAAAGAAACTCTTTGGTTTAGTGCAATCTCATGTATTGATCCACCTTTTACTCTCTTGTGCTTTTGGGGAATTGTTGAAAAAGTTTCTACCTGTGCCTCTGTGTGGAATTGTTGAAACTATGCCTTCTTCAAGGATCCTCAAGTTCTCTGGACTAATTTCCAAGTCTTTGATCCATCTTGAATTCACTCTTCTGCAGGACAAGAAAAAACAAATTGAAGAAGACCTTAGAAGATGGAAAGATCTTCCATGTTCATGGATAGGCAGAATAAATGTCATCAAAATGACCATACTTCTAAAAGTGATCTACAGTTTCAACACACTACCCATTAAATTACCAAGGTCATTCCGCACAGACATAGAAAACGAGTCCTTAAATTCATTTGGAACAACAAACACCAAGAATAGCAGAACTGGTTCCCAGCAACAAAATCCATGAGGGAAGATCACAATACCTGACTTTAAATTATACTACAAAGCTAAAGTAATAAAAACAGCATGGTATTTGCACAAAAATGGATATATAGACCAATAAAATAAGTCTGCACACTTAAAGCTAATTGATTTGGGAGGATAAAAACATGCACTGGAAAAGAGAGAGCCTATTCAACAAATGGTGTTGGCAAAACTGATTAAGCATATGAAGAAAAGTGGTTACATATTTTAACTTACCACATCACATATTTTTCATGTACAAACTTAAATGTATTTACTTAGGTACTTTTCTCCATTATGAATCATCAGTAATTATTTTTGTACCATATGCAAAGACATTACTTATAGATTTAAGAAACTAGAGGTCCACCTAAATGGTACGGTACAGAAAATTTGGGACACATTGAAACAATCAGATGAAGTATAAAGCCAACAATCAGAATCCTGAGATGCTGGTATTTTCAAAACCTTCTTTCCTTTTGAGTTCTTGACTTACTAAAACTAAGGTACGTGTTATAACTTCTAAAACTACTTCCCTAATTTTGCTTTTTTACAGTCTAAGACTAAAATGCACTAGCCTTCAGTTACCATTATTATTTTATTTCAAAAAATTCTTTTGAAAAGATATCTAGCCTGGCGTGGTGGCGCACACTTGTAATCTCTGCTCTTGGGTGGCTGAGACAGGAGGACCACACAGGTTCAAAGCCAGCCCCAGCTACTTAGTGAGGCTCTCAACAACTTAGTGAGACCTTGTTTCCAAATAAAATTATAAAAATAAGTCTGTGCGTATAGCTCAGAGGTAGAAAGCCCCTGGGTTCTACCCCCATTACCACCAAGAAAGTATTCTAATGATATAGGTGATATAAAATGATTTGACTGATATTTTTGATACTTTTATGCTTTCCAAAGAGCCTGTCTTATTTTCTAAATACATTTTCTATATTAATGCAAATATCTATCAATTCCTTCATCTTTATATCTATGAGTTTTCTAATGTAAACAGTTAATCACAAAAGAGATATTAATTTTATATGTATTTTGACAGTAATATGTATTGTATAATCTCCTGAAATTACATAGGTCCTGATATTTCTATGTCCAAAACTATAGACATGCCAGAATCCTCATGGTTCTAAAATCAACATATTTTCCTTAACTATTCTTTATTTCAAGAATATGTGTTATTAATGATTTCTTACTGTTATAAGATATCAAACTTTCATAATCAGTATATACCAGTCTTTATGGACTCATGATTCTATTTCCATGAAAATGATTTCTAGAAAGAGTAATCCTTGAGAGTTAGGTGAATGCAGTTTGCTATAATAATATATGGTTAAATCACCAACCAATTATTCAGGTTATCATATTTCAGTAAAGTATTGGGATGTTGACATAAATTTGTTTTATAGCTACAGCGATATAGAGAACACCAAAGTAATATCTTATTATTAAGATGTCTTTAGTGACATTCATTTTTAATACTTATTAAAATAAATTGAAGGCAGCCAATAATGCTGGCAGTGATTTGTGCAAACATGTCACTATAGTGGCACTTATCATTGGTGGTCATACAATGTTGACTTTAATTGCCAGTTGATTCAACATTCCAAACTGCAATGCAACACTTGAAGGAAGAGATTTAGAAGCTCTAACAGAGCATTGACTAAATATATTATTTATGTCTTTATTTATAATAATATATACAGCTATAATCCTAAATGACAATTTATAAGTTAATAATTTAATATGTGACAGTCAGTGAATAGATGACAAAAATGCAAAATTTATTATACAAATAAAGTAGTATTAGCATGAAGGAATTAATCAAAATAGATTTACTGCTGAATTTTATAATTTTCTAAAATATATTCCAAAATTTAACATTGTAGTAAATATTTTAATAATTGTAGTGTTATGTGTTTGTCTTTCTAAATAATATGAACAGAAACATATTTGACAAATAATTTTTTATATTTTTTGTAGTGCAAATGATGCATGCTTGAGAATGAACCAATAAGAAAACATAAGGAAAGAAATAAAGGCCTAGAGTGAAGTTATAAACCAATAACACAGGACACACAGAGTTTTAAATTCATCATAATGTTTTCCTAACTTATAAAAATGTGCTAAATAGTGTATAAAACATAGAAATTATTATGTCATCAAAAGGCCGAAAAGGTACTTAAACTCACAACTTCTTTTGATAACAATTCTATAACTATTTTATAGCTTATACGGATGATTAACCAGTTTTGTGTGTGTGTGTGTGTGTGTGTGTGTGTGTGTGTGTGTTACAGTTTTCCCAGTGATTATCTCTTCTTGGTTGGAGGAATTTCATTATTATTTATTCGCTTTGAAAGATATTTTGAAGTAACTTAAATAATTTTTAGAGTCATTGACATTTATTGTCATTTTATGCTTTGTGAAAATAATTTTGTGCAAAAGTTACATGTTTTAAATATTGATTTTTAATCTTTATCTGTTATTGGAATTTTGCAACCTCTATTCTTATAGTTATATGTTCTTTTTGTGTAATTTATATTTTGAAATTTTAATTGACTAAAAGTTTTTAAAACTTCCCCCAATACATTATCTAATTTTAATAGAACAGTCTGGTGTCACACATATTTTACTAAGCTCCATTACTCAGACACTTATAAAATACTGTGTACATTGTTTACTATTGTTTGCTCATAGTGCAGTAGCTAAACCCTCAACACATAAACCTGGCTTCAGAAATGCTTATTTGTCATGAGGTACGAATCTGGGTCGATGATGAGAAAACTGTCTGAGGACAGTGATGAATAATTGTGATGACTAATTACAGATGTCAATCTGAGATCTGGATGTGTGGCCCTCTAACAAGACAAATATGACTCTCCAAGTCTGGCTTTACCTGCTGGCCCCTCAGGGCCAACCACTGTGGGCAAGTCTTTTCTTTCTTTGGTAATGAG
This sequence comes from Muscardinus avellanarius, assembly GCF_963383645.1. Lineage (NCBI taxonomy): Eukaryota > Metazoa > Chordata > Mammalia > Rodentia > Gliridae > Muscardinus > Muscardinus avellanarius. Next base: position 164,833,739 of record NC_137788.1, read on the forward strand.
CATGGACATCCTTTGTGATGAGGCAATACACACCTTGAATATGTTCAATGACTCCAGACTTGCTTCGTTTGCTTAAATGGAATAGAGACTCATACAGACATGTATACAGAAAATATATCCTTGAGTAAACAAATGAGTAAATTAAAGAATTAAAAAAAGAAAGAAAACTGTGATATTTACTGGAAGTCCCATTAACATTGCTTAGAAACAGAATGCTGCTTACTGATGACAGTAGGACCTATCTAGAGCTTCATTACTTTTACTGTTGAGTATTTTCTTTTTTCTTCTTGTTTTTGTTCTTTCGTGTATTTGTGTGTGTGTGTGTGTGTGTGTGTGTGTGTGTGTGTGTGTGTGTGTGTTTTACTGGTGTTCCTGGTAGCCCTTCTACCTCTGGGCTACACTCCCAGACCTACTTTTTATATTTTTTATTTGATAGCAGGGTCTCTTAAGCCAGCGCAGCTCGCTTCGAACCTGCGTGATCCTCCTGTCTCTGCCTCCCAAGTGCGGTGATTACAAGCTTGTGCCACCACGCCCGGCTCCATTGAGTATTTTTTAAGACTATGCCTTTGCTTTCTTTCTCCATGTGTTGCTGAGATAAAAGAGATAGAGTCTTGCCCGCCACACCAGAGGAGAAGGGTAAGTAAACACAGCAGTATCCTTTGAAATTTTTACACCATGTGCTCTGTGCCACATACTAGGGACTCTGTATTTATCGTTTCAGAAGCTGATTTGTGAATATTATCAAGATGTGTCCTTTGCCTCATTGAGACCCTCAATAAGGTCACTTACATTTTTTAGTATTTAACCAATTTTTTTTCATTTTAATTGTGACCTAATTTTAGAAAACTAAATGCAGAATTGAAAATGTTCTGATGCATGCTATGGTGGCATATATTTATAATCACAGTAGCTGGGTGGCTGAGAGAGAAGAATTTCAGCATTACAGCCAGCCTCAGTTACTTAGTGAGGTCATCCACAGCTTGGTGAAACCCTGCTTTCAATTATGAATGAAAATTAACCCTGAGAATGTAGCTCAGTGGTACAATGCCTCAAGGCTAAACCCCATTACTGCAAAGAAAAAAGTTTTGATAATACCATATTGTGTCAGAAATACTACAGTGAAATCCAATTGTGTCAAAATGTTTGTCTTTTCTTAATTAATTATTAGAACTCCAAAATAGAGCACATATAGTTCATAAATTCTTTGTGACCTTGTTATATTTTCAGTTTATTTATTGAGGATTCATTGGATTCTGTATTTTTTCATTTTGTGCACCATAAAATTTTGTTGTCTTACCTCTGAAATATGTGAGAGTATCATAGAATCTAGACTGTATTGTTTTTTGGAATTTTTATAGTACATCTTCATTTGGCATTGATTGCTCTGTCCGTTGGCAAAAATTATTTAATTGTATAATTATTGCATATGCTTTTTTGTAATCTTTAATACTTCAAAAATATATTAAAATTAACCCATTGAACTAGTCCAAATGTTACTTCATACATGTTTTAGGAAACTGTCCAGTATATTGAGTGCTACTAGTGATTAATAAATTACCTTCTCACAATAATTCAAACATTTTATTTCTTTAGCACAGCATATTGGGAAAATCTATGGAGTAGTAAATTTTTTTTAGAATTTTTATTGTTGCATTGTAGTCATATATCTTAGTTGAGTTCAAGATGGTATTGGCATGCATGCACACATCATGCTTGGATTAGTGATTGACTTTGATATTTTTAAGAATATTATGTGCTTTAGAGATTTTCCGTAGATCTTAACATGCTTGAATAATCTTTATTTTATTGGTGTACTGTAATTGTAATCATACTGAGGTGCAATGTGTGAAATACACACACACACACACACACACACACACACACACACACACACGCCTCTTTGTGTTCTTCTCTCCTCATCCAACACATCTCCCCTTCACACGCCCCATTGGACTTAATGAGGTTGGTAATAATATCTTCGCATATTTTCGTACTATTATTTGAACTGCTTCCTTCAACACATCTAACTCCTTTGAAAGACATAAGCCAGTTTCACAATTATCTCTGACACTTTTTTTCTAAAATGTTGAATAAATATATAAGCAAGGACAACTGACCCACTGCAGTATCACTCAAGATGTACTAGCTTTGTTTGTGATCTAGTAATTATTCATATCTCGGCTTATTGGTAGTTAGTTTTCTTTTTAAGTCATTTCAGTGCATCATTTATATTTGCATTTTTCTCTGCTCTTTCTAAAGGAGGTATCATCTACCTGTAAGTTTATGTGGATTATGTGTTTCTTTTGCTTGTTTAATCTTGTCCTATTCTGGTCTGTTGTACATCATAGCTTCATAGAGAGTGTTACTTGCTATTTTCAGAAGAATTCAGGGAGAAAAACTGAATATATGAAATTACAAAAAGTTTTTTAAAAAGTCAAACAACTGCAATATTTGTAGAAAAGACTAGAAAGGCTGAGATGCCTGAATGGTAAATTGTCATAAAAATTATCAAGAAACCAAATGTTGTGCTTTGTTTCTCATTAATTTGGTACAATTTTTGTTCACATATATTTTCTTTGATATTTTGCTGCAGGTTAAAAGCGAGAAGAGGTCATTGACATCGTGAAAAAGAAGTAAGCAGACACCCTGAGGCCTTTGAAATTTCTGTGTATTCTGTGCTCAGTGATGTCAGAACTTCAAGGTCTGTGAGCTCAGAGGCTCAAAGAATCTTTTTTATGATACAGTTTTCCCCATTATTATCTCTTTATTATTGGACGAACTTCATTACTATTTCTTCTCTTTTGAAAGATATTTTTGAAGTAACTTAAATAAGTTTTAGACTCATTGACATTTATTGTCATTTTAGGCTTGGAGAATATAATATTGTGCAAAATTTAAATGATTTAAATACTGAATCTAAATCTTTATCTTGTACATTTGGGACTTTTCTGCATCTATTCTTATAAAATAGTTATATATTCTCTTTAATGTAATTAATTTTTTGTGGTACTGGAGTTCCTGGACCCTTCTACCTCCAGGCTACACTACTAGACCTATTTTGTACTTTTTTAAAATTTGGAAACAGGGTCTCTTAAACCAGCGTAGCTGGCTTCAAACCTGCGTGATTCTCCTGTCTCCGCCTCCCTAGGAGGGGAATCATAAGCATGTGCAATCACACCGGTAATATAATTATTTTTTAAGTTAATTCATTAAAACTTTGTGAAATTATCCCCGACGTTTTATCTAATTTCACAAGAGCAATCTGGTGTCACACATTTTTACATAAGTTCCATTATTCAATTATTCATATTAAAAAATGTGTGCCATGTTTACTATTCTTTGCTCATAATGCAGTAGCTAAACCCTCAACACATAAGCCTGGCTACAGAAATGCTTTTTCGTCAAGAGGGTTCTTGTCTGGGTCGATGATGAGAAAAACTGGCTGAGGACGGTGATGACTAATTTCAGATGTCAATCTGAGATCTAGATTGTGGCCCTCCAATAAGAAAAATATGACTCTCCAAGTCTGGCTTTACCTGATGGCCCCTGAGTTACAACCACTGAGGGCATGTCTTTTCTTTCTTTCGTAATGAGCCTGAACATCCTTTTGGATGAGGCAATACACACCTTGAATTGTTCAATGTCTCAGGGCTTGCATTATATTATCTCTCTAATTGCTAATGCTATTCAGTAGCTTTTCCATTTCTTGGCCATTTGTATTTATAGTTCATGAAGTATTTGTTTACTTCCCTTGTCCATTTTTTCATAGGGTTATTTGTTTTCTTACTTCTGAGTTTCATGAGTTCTCTCTATATTCTAGATACTAGACCTGTATCGGTGAAGTAGGTGCCAAAAAACTTCTCCCATTCTCTTGGCTCACATTTAAAGTTCTAGATAGTTTCTTTGCTGTAAAGAAACTCTTTGGTTTAGTGCAATCTCATGTATTGATCCACCTTTTACTCTCTTGTGCTTTTGGGGAATTGTTGAAAAAGGTTCTACCTGTGCCTCTGTGTGGAATTGTTGAAACTATGCCTTCTTCAAGGATCCTCAAGTTCTCTGGACTAATTTCCAAGTCGTTGATCCATCTTGAATTCACTCTTCTGCAGGACAAGAAAAAACAAATTGAAGAAGACCTTAGAAGATGGAAAGATCTTCCATGTTCATGGATAGGCAGAATAAATGTCATCAAAATGACCATACTTCTAAAAGTGATCTACAGTTTCAACACACTACCCATTAAATTACCAAGGTCATTCCGCACAGACATAGAAAACGAGTCCTTAAATTCACTTGGAACAACAAACACCAAGAATAGCAGAACTGGTTCCCAGCAACAAAATCCATGAGGGAAGATCACAATACCTGACTTTAAAGTATACTACAAAGCTAAAGTAATAAAAACAGCATGGTATTTGCACAAAAATGGATATATAGACCAATAAAATAAGTCTGCACACTTAAAGCTAATTGATTTGGGAGGATAAAAACATGCACTGGAAAAGAGAGAGCCTATTCAACAAATGGTGTTGGCAAAACTGATTAAGCATATGAAGAAATGTGGTTACATATTTTAACTTACCACATCACATATTTTTCATGTACAATCTTAAATGTATTTACTTAGGTACTTTTCTCCATTATGAATCATCAGTAATTATTTTTGTACCATATGCAAAGACATTACTTATAGATTTAAGAAACTAGAGGTCCACCTAAATGGTACGGTACAGAAAATTTGGGACACATTGATACAATCAGATGAAGTATAAAGCCAACAATCAGAATCCTGAGATGCTGGTATTTTCAAAACCTTCTTTCCTTTTGAGTTCTTGACTTACTAAAACTAAGGTACGTGTTATAACTTCAAAAACTTCTTCCCTAATTTTGCTTTTTTACAGTCTAAGACTAAAATGCACTAGCCTTCAGTTACCATTATTATTTTATTTCAAAAAATTCTTTTGAAAAGATATCTAGCCTGGCGTGGTGGCGCACACTTGTAATCTCTGCTCTTGGGTGGCTGAGACAGGAGGACCACACAGGTTCAAAGCCAGCCCCAGCTACTTAGTGAGGCTCTCAACAACTTAGTGAGACCTTGTTTCCAAATAAAATATTAAAAATAAGTCTGTGAGTATAGCTCAGAGGTAGAAAGCCCCTGGGTTCTACCCCCATTACCACCAAGAAAGTATTCTAATGATATAGGTGATATAAAATGATTTGACTGATATTTTTGATACTTTTATGCTTTCCAAAGAGCCTGTCTTATTTTCTAAATACATTTTCTATATTAATGCAAATATCTATCAATTCCTTCATCTTTATATCTATGAGTTTTCTAATGTAAACAGTTAATCACAAAAGAGATATTAATTTTATATGTATTTTGACAGTAATATGTATTGTATAATCTCCTGAAATTACATAGGTCCTGATATTTCTATGTCCAAAACTATAGACATGCCAGAATCCTCATGGTTCTAAAATCAACATATTTTCCTTAACTATTCTTTATTTCAAGAATATGTGTTATTAATGATTTCTTACTGTTATAAGATATCAAACTTTCATAATCAGTATATACCAGTCTTTATGGACTCATGATTCTATTTCTGTGAAAATGATTTCTAGAAAGAGTAATCCTTGAGAGTTAGGTGAATGCAGTTTGCTATAATAATATATGGTTAAATCACCAACCAATTATTCAGGTTATCATATTTCAATAAAGTATTGGGATGTTGACATAAATTTGTTTTATAGCTACAGCGATATAGAGAACACCAAAGTAATATCTTATTATTAAGATGTCTTTAGTGACATTCATTTTTAATACTTATTAAAATAAATTGAAGGCAGCCAATAATGCTGGCAGTGATTTGTGCAAACATGTCACTACAGTGGCACTTATCATTGGTGGTCATACAATGTTGACTTTAATTGCCAGTTGATTCAACATTCCAAACTGCAATGCAACACTTGAAGGAAGAGATTTAGAAGCTCTAACAGAGCATTGACTAAATATATTATTTATGTCTTTATTTATAATAATATATACAGCTATAATCCTAAATGATAATTTATAAGTAAATAATATAATATGTGACAGTCAGTGAATAGATGACAAAAATGCAAAATTTATTATACAAATAAAGTAGTATTAGCATGAAGGAATTAATCAAAATAGATTTACTGCTGAATTTTATAATTTTCTAAAATATATTCCAAAATTTAACATTGTAGTAAATATTTTAATAATTGTAGTGTAATGTGTTTGTCTTTCTAAATAATATGAACTGAAACATATTTGACAAATAATTTTTTATATTTTTTGTAGTGCAAATGATGCATGCTTGAGAATGAACCAATAAGAAAACATAAGGAAAGAAATAAAGGCCTAGAGTGAAGTTATAAACCAATAACACAGGACACACAGAGTTTTAAATTCATCATAATGTTTTCCTAACTTATAGAAATGTGCTAAATAGTGTATAAAACATAGAAATTATTATGTCATCAAAAGGCCGAAAAGGTACTTAAACTCACAACTTCTTTTGATAACAATTCTATAACTATTTTATAGCTTATACGGATGATTAACCAGTTTTGTGTGTGTGTGTGTGTGTGTGTGTGTGTGTGTGTGTGTGTTACAGTTTTCCCAGTGATTATCTCTTCTTGGTTGGAGGAATTTCATTATTATTTATTCGCTTTGAAAGATATTTTGAAGTAACTTAAATAATTTTTAGAGTCATTGACATTTATTGTCATTTTATGCTTTGTGAAAATAATTTTGTGCAAAAGTTACATGTTTTAAATATTGATTTTTAATCTTTATCTGTTATTGGAATTTTGCAACCTCTATTCTTATAGTTATATGTTCTTTTTGTGTAATTTATATTTTGAAATTTTAATTGACTAAAAGTTTTTAAAACTTCCCCCAATACATTATCTAATTTTAATAGAACAGTCTGGTGTCACACATATTTTACTAAGCTCCATTACTCAGACACTTATAAAATACTGTGTACATTGTTTACTATTGTTTGCTCATAGTGCAGTAGCTAAACCCTCAACACATAAACCTGGCTTCAGAAATGCTTATTTGTCATGAGGTACGAATCTGAGTCGATGATGAGAAAACTGTCTGAGGACAGTGATGAATAATTGTGATGACTAATTACAGATGTCAATCTGAGATCTGGATGTGTGGCCCTCTAACAAGACAAATATGACTCTCCAAGTCTGGCTTTACCTGCTGGCCCCTCAGGGCCAACCACTGTGGGCAAGTCTTTTCTTTCTTTGGTAATGAGCATGGACATCCTTTGTGATGAGGCAATACACACCTTGAATATGTTCAATGACTCCAGACTTGCTTCGTTTGCTTAAATGGAATAGAGACTCATACAGACATGTATACAGAAAATATATCCTTGAGTAAACAAATGAGTAAATTAAAGAATTAAAAAAGAAAGAAAACTGTGATATTTACTGGAAGTCCCATTAACATTGCTTAGAAACAGAATGCTGCTTACTGATGACAGTAGGACCTATCTAGAGCTTCATTACTTTTACTGTTGAGTATTTTCTTTTTTCTTCTTGTTTTTGTTCTTTCGTGTATTTGTGTGTGTGTGTGTGTGTGTGTGTGTGTGTGTGTGTGTGTGTGTTACTGGTGTTCCTGGTAGCCCTTCTACCTCTGGGCTACACTCCCAGACCTACTTTTTATATTTTTTATTTGATAGCAGGGTCTCTTAAGCCAGCGCAGCTCGCTTCAAACCTGCGTGATCCTCCTGTCTCTGCCTCCCAAGTGCGGTGATTACAAGCTTGTGCCACCACGCCCGGCTCCATTGAGTATTTTTTAAGACTATGCCTTTGCTTTCTTTCTCCATGTGTTGTGAGATAAAAGAGATAGAGTCTTGCCCGCCACACCAGAGGAGAAGGGTGAGTAAACACAGCAGTATCCTTTGAAATTTTTACACCATGTGCTCTGTGCCACATACTAGGGACTCTGTATTTATCGTTTCAGAAGCTGATTTGTGAATATTATCAAGATGTGTCCTTTGCCTCATTGAGACCCTCAATAAGGTCACTTACATTTTTTAGTATTTAACCAATTTTTTTTCATTTTAATTGTGACCTAATTTTAGAAAACTAAATGCAGAATTGAAAATGTTCTGATGCAAGCTATGGTGGCATATATTTATAATCACAGTAGCTGGGTGGCTGAGAGAGAAGAATTTCAGCATTACAGCCAGCCTCAGTTACTTAGTGAGGTCATCCACAACTTGGTGAAACCCTGCTTTCAATTATGAATGAAAATTAACCCTGAGAATGTAGCTCGGTGGTACAATGCCTCAAGGCTAAACCCCAGTACTGCAAAGAAAAAAGTTTTGATAATAGCATATTGTGTCAGAAATACTACAGTGAAATCCAATTGTGTCAAAATGTTTGTCTTTTCTTAATTAATTATTAGAACTCCAAAATAGAGCACATATAGTTCATAAATTCTTTGTGACCTTGTTATATTTTCAGTTTATTTATTGAGGATTCATTGGATTCTGTATTTTTTCATTTTGTGCACCATAAAATTTTGTTGTCTTACCTCTGAAATATGTGAGAGTATCATAGAATCTAGACTGTATTGTTTTTTGGAATTTTTATAGTACATCTTCATTTGGCATTGATTGCTCTCTCCGTTGGCAAAAATTATTTAATTGTATAATTATTGCATATGCTTTTCTGTAATCTTTAATACTTCAAAAATATATTAAAATTAACCCATTGAACTAGTCCAAATGTTACTTCATACATGTTTTAGGAAACTGTCCAGTAGATTGAGTGCTACTAGTGACTAATAAATTACCTTCTCACAATAATTCAAACATTTTATTTCTTTAGCACAGCATATTGGGAAAATCTATGGAGTAGTAACTTTTTTTTAGAATTTTTATTGGTGTATTGTAGTCATATATCTTAGTTGAGTTCAAGATGGTATTGGCATGCATGCACACATCATGCTTGGATTAGTGATTGACTTGGATATGTTTGTTTTAGGACATTATGTGCTTTAGAGATTTTCCGTAGATCTTAACATGCTTGAATAATCTTTATTTTATTGGTGTACTGTAATTGTAATCATACTGAGGTGCAATGTGTGAAATACACACACACACACACACACACACACACACACACACGCCTTTTTGTGTTCTTCTCTCCTCATCCAACACATCTCCCCTTCACACTCCCCATTGGACTTAATGAGGTTGATAATAATATCTTCGCATATTTTCATACTATTATTTGAACTGCTTCCTTCAACACATCTAACTCCTTTGAAAGACGTAAGCCAGTTTCACAATTATCTCTGACACTTTTTTTCTAAAATGTTGAATAAACATATAAGCAAGGACAACTGACCCACTGCAGTATCACTCAAGATGTACTAGCTTTGTTTGTGATCTAGTAATTATTCATACCTCGGCTTATTGGTAGTTAGTTTTCTTCTTTTTAAGTCATTTCAGTGCATCATTTATATTTGCATTTTTCTCTACTTTTTCCAAAGAAGGTATCATCTACCTGTTAGTTTATGTGGATTATGTGTTTCTTTTGCTTGTTTAATCTTGTCCTATTCTGGTCTGTTGTACATCATAGCTTCATACAGAGTGTTACTTGCTATTTTCAGAAGAATTCAGGGAGAAAAACTGAATATATGAAATTACAAAAAGTTTTTAAAAAGTCAAACAACTGCAATATTTGTAGAAAAGACTAGAAATGCTGAGATGCATGAATGGTAAATTGTCATAAAAATTATCAAGAAACCAAATGTTGTGCTTTGTTTCTCATTAACTTGGTACAATTTTTGTTCACATATACTTTCTTTGATATTTTGCTGCAGGTTAAAAGCGAGAAGAGGTCATTGACATCTTGAAAAAGAGGTAAGCAGACACCCTGAGGCCATTAAAATTTCTGTGTATTTTGTGGTCAGTGATGTCAGAACTTCAAGGTCTTTGAGCTCAGAAGCTCAAAGAATCTTTTTATGATACAGTTTTCCCCATTATTATCTCTTTATTATTGGAGGAACTTCATTACTATTTCTTCTCTTTTGAAAGATATTTTTGAAGTAACTTAAATAAGTTTTAGACTCATTGACATTTATTGTCATTTTAGGCTTGGAGAATATAATATTGTGCAAAATTTAAATGATTTAAATACTGAATCTAAATCTTTATCTTGTACATTTGGGACTTTTCTGTGTCTATTCTTATAAAATAGTTATATATTCTCTTTAATGTAATTAATTTTTTGTGGTACTGGAATTCCTGGACCCTTCTACCTCCAGGCTACACTACTAGACCTATTTTGTACTTTTTTAAAATTTGGAAACAGGGTCTCTTAAACCAGCATAGCTGGCTTCAAACCTGCGTGATTCTCCTGTCTCCGCCTCCCTAGGAGGGGAATCACAAGCATGTGCAATCACACCGGTAATATAATTATTTTTTAAGTTAATTGATTAAAACTTTGTGAAATTATCCCCGACGTTTTATCTAATTTCACAAGAGCAATCTGGTGTCACACATTTTTACATAAGTTCCATTATTCAATTATTCATATTAAAAAATGTGTGCCATGTTTACTATTCTTTGCTCATAGTGCAGTAGCTAAACCTTCAAAACATGAGCCTGGCTACAGAAATGCTTCTTTGTCAAGAAGGTCCTTGTCTGGGTCGATGATGAGAAAAACTGGCTGAGGACGGTGATGACTAATTTCAGATGTCAATCTGAGATCTAGATTGTGGCCCTCCAATAAGAAAAATATGACTCTCCAAGTCTGGCTTTACCTGATGGCCCCTGAGTTACAACCACTGAGGGCATGTCTTTTCTTTCTTTCGTAATGAGCCTGAACATCCTTTTGGATGAGGCAATACACACCTTGAATTGTTCAATGTCTCAGGGCTTGCATTATATTATCTCTCTAATTGCTAATGCTATTCAGTAGCTTTTCCATTTCTTGGCCATTTGTATTTATAGTTCATGAAGTATTTGTTTACTTCCCTTGTCCATTTTTTCATAGGGTTATTTGTTTTCTTAGTTCTGAGTTTCATGAGTTCTCTCTATATTCTAAACATTAGTCCTGTATCGGTGAAGTAGGTGCCAAAAAACTTCTCCCATTCTCTTGGTTCACATTTAAAGTTCTAGATAGTTTCTTTGCTGTAAAGAAACTCTTTGGTTTAGTGAAATCCCATGTATTGATCCACCTTTTACTTTCTTTATGCCTTTGGGAAATTGTTGAAAAAGTTTCTACCTGTGCCTCTGTGTGGAATTGTTGGAACTATGCCCTCTTTATGGATCCTCAAGTTCTCTGGACTAATTTCCAAGTCTTTGATCCATCTTGAATTCACTCTTCTGCAGGACAAGAAAAAACAAATTGAAGAAGACCTTAGAAGATGGAAAGATCTTCCATGTTCATGGATAGGCAGAATAAATGTCATCAAAATGACCATACTTCTAAAAGTGATCTACAGTTTCAACACACTACCCATTAAATTACCAAGGTCATTCCGCACAGACATAGAAAACGAGTCCTTAAATTCATTTGGAACAACAAACACCAAGAATAGCAGAACTGGTTCCCAGCAACAAAATCCATGAGGGAAGATCACAATACCTGACTTTAAAGTATACTACAAAGCCAAAGTAATAAAAGCAGCATGGTACTTGCACAAAAACGGATATACAGACCAGTAAAACAGAATAGAAGACTCAGATATAAATCTGCACACTTAAAGCTAATTGATTTGGGAGGACAAAAACATGCACTGGAAAAGAGAGAGCCTGTTCAACAAATGGTGTTGGCAAAACTGGCTAACCGTAGGCAGAAAAGTGGTTACATATTTTAACTTACCACATTCACATATTTTTCATGTTCAAGCTTAAATGTATTTACTTAGTTACTTTACTCCATTATGAATCATCAGTAATTATTTTCATATCACATGCAAAGACATTACTTATAGACTTTAAGAAACTAGAGGTCCACCTAAATTGTACGGTACTGAAAATTTGGGACACATTGATACAATCATATGAAGTATAAAGCCAACAATCAGAATCCTGAGATGCTTGTATTTTCAAAACCTTCTTTCCTTTTTAATTCTTGACTTACTAAATTTACTTGACTTCACTAATTTTACTTTTTTTACAGTCTAAGACTAAAATGCACTAGTCTTCAGTTACTATCATTATTTTATTTAAAAAAATTTTTTTAAAGATATCTAGCCAGGCATGGTGGCACACACTTGTAATCTGCTCTTGGGTGGCTGAGACAGGAGGACCACACAGATTCAAGCCAGCCTCAGCTACTTAGTGAGGCTCTCAACAACTTAGTGAGACCTTGTTTCCAAATAAAAAATTAAAAGTAATTCTGTGAGTATAGCTCAGAAGTAGAAAGCCGCTGGGTTCTACTCCCATTACCACCAAAAAGTATTCAATGATACAGGTGATATAAAATGATTTGACGAATATTTTTATAGTTTTTTTTTTTTTTTTTGGTGGTACAGGGGTACCTGGAAGCCCTTCTACATTCAGGCTCCACTCCCAGACCTATTTTTTTACATTTTTACTTGGAAACAGGGTCTCCTAATTCAGCACGCGCGGATGGCTTCGAACCTGCGCGATCCTCCTGTCTCTGCGTTCCAAGCGCGGGGATTACAAGCGTGCGCCACCACGCCCGGCCTTTTTTGATAATTTTTTGCTTTCCAAATACTCTATCTTATTTTCTAAATACAGTTTCTATATTAATGCAAATATCTATCAATTCCTTCATCTTTATATCTATGATTTATCTAATGAAAACAGTTAATTACAAAAGAGATATTAATTTTATATATATATATATTTTATAATAATATGTATTGTATAATCTCCTGAAATTACATAGGTCCTGATATTTCTATGTCTAAAACTATAGACATGCCAGAATCCTCTTGGATCTGAAAAACAACATATTTTCCTTAACTATTCTTTATTTCAAGAATATGTGTTATTAATGATTTCTTACTGTTACAAGATATCAAACTTTCATAATCAGTATATACCAGTCTTTATGGACTCATGATTCTATTACTGTGAAAATGATTTCTAGAAAGAGTAATCCTTGAGAGTTAGGTGAATGCAGTTTACTATAATAATATATGGTTAAATCACCAACCAATTATTCAGGTTATCATATTTCAATAAAGTATTGGGATGTTGACATAAATTTGTTTTATAGCTACAGAGATATAGAGAACACCAAAGTAATATCTTATTAATAAGATGTCTTTAGTGATAGTCATTTTTAATACTTATTAAAATAAATTGAAGACAGCCAATAATGCTGGCAGTGATTTGTGCAAACATGTCACTACAGTGGCACTTATCATTGGTTGTCATACAATGTTGACTTTAATTGCCAGTTGATTCAACATTCCAAACTGCAATGCAACACTTGAAGGAAGAGATTTAGAAGCTCTAACAGAACACTGACTAAATATATTATTTATGTCTTTATTTATAATAATATATACAGCTATAATCCTAAATGATAATTTATAAGTAAATAATATAATATGTGACAGTCAGTGAATAGATGACAAAAATGCAAAATTTATTATACGAATAAAGTAGTATTAGCATGAAGGAATTAATCAAAATAGATTTACTGTTGAATTTTACAATTCTCTAAAATATATTCCGAATTTTAACATGGTAGTAAATATTTTAATAATTGTAGTGCTATGTGTTTATCTTTCTCAATAATATGAACAGAAACATATTTGGCAAATAATTTTATTATATTTTTTCTGTAGTGCTAATGATGCATGCTTGAGAATGAACCAATAAGTAAACATAAGGAAACAAATAAAGGCCTAGAGTGAAGTTATAAACCAATAACACAGGACACACAGAATTTTAAATTCATCATAATTTTTCCTAACTTTATAGAAATGTGCTAAATTGTGCATAAAACATAGAAATTATTATGTCATCAAAAGGCCGAAAAGGTACTTAAACTCACAACTTCTTTTGATAACAATTCTACAATTTTTTTATTGCTTATACGGATGAGAAACCAGTTGTGTGTGTGTATGATGTGTGTGTTTGGGGGAGGGGGGTGAGAGTTTTCCCAGTGATTATCTCTTCTTGGTTGTAGGAATTTCATTATTATTTATTCCCTTTGAAAGATATTTTGAAGTAACTTAAATAATTTTTAGAGTCATTGACATTTATTGTCATTTTATGCTTTCTGAATATAATTTTGTACAAAAGTTACATGTTTAAAATATTGATTTTTAATCTTTATCTGTTATTGGAATTTTGCAACCTCTATTCTTATAGTTATATTTTCCCTTTAATCTAATTTATATTTTGAAATTTTAGTTGACTAAAAGTTTTTAAAACTTCCCCCAACACTTTATCTAATTTAAATAGAACAATCTGGTGTCACACATATTTTACTAAGCTCCATTACTCAGACACTAAAAAAATACTGTGTACATTGTTTACTATTCTTTGCTCATAATGCAGTAGCTAAACCCTCAACACATAAACCTGGCTTCAGAAATGTTATTTGTCATGAGGTACGAATCTGGGTCGATGATGAGAAAACTGTCTGAGGACAGTGATGAATAATTGTGATGACTAATTACAGATGTCAATCTGAGATCTGGATGTGTGGCCTCTAACAAGACAAATATGACTCTCCAAGTCTGGCTTTACCTGCTGGCCCCTCAGGGCCAACCACTGTGGGCAAGTCTTTTCTTTCTTTGGTAATGAGCATGGACATCCTTTGTGATGAGGCAATACACACCTTGAATATGTTCAGTGACTCCAGACTTGCTTCGTTTGCTTAAATGGAATAGAGACTCATACAGACATGTATACAGAAAATATATCCTTGAGTAAACAAATGAGTAAATTAAAAAATTAAGAAAAGAAAGAAAACTGTGATATCTACTGGAAGTCCCATTAACATTGCTTAAAAACAGAATGCTGCTTACTGATGACAGTAGGACCTATCTAGAGCTTCATTACTTTTACTGTTGAGTATTTTCTTTTTTCTTTTTGTTTTTGTTCTTTCGTGTGTGTGTGTGTGTGTGTGTGTGTGTGTGTGTGTGTGTGTGTGTGTTACTGGTGTTCCTGGTAGCCCTTCTACCTCTGGGCTACACTCCCAGACCTACTTTTTATATTTTTTATTTGGAAGCAGGGTCTCTTAAGCCAGCACAGCTCGCTTCGAACCTGCTTGATCCTCCTGTCTCTGCCTCCCAAGTGCGGTGATTACAAGCTTGCGCCACCACGCCCAGCTCCATTGAGTATTTTCTAAGACTATGCCTTTGCTTTCTTTCTCCATGTGTTGCCGAGATAAAAGAGCTAGACTCTTGCCCACCACACCAGAGGAGAAGGGTGAGTAAACACAGCAGTATCCTTTGAAATTTTTACACCATGTGCTCTGTGCTACATGCTAGGGACTCTGTATTTATCGTTTCAGAGGCTGATTTGTGAATATTATCAAGATGTGTCCTTTGCCTCATTGAGACCCTCACAAAGGTCACTTACATTTTTAATATTTAACCAGTTGTTTTTTTTTTCATTTTAATTGTGACCTAATTTTAGAAAAATAAATGCAGAATTGAAAGTGTTCTGATGCAACCTATGGTGGCATATATTTATAATCACAGTAGCTGGGTGGCTAGGAGAGAAGAATTTTAGCTTTACAGCCAGCCTCAGTTACTTAGTGAGGTCCTCCACAACTTGGTGAAACCCTGCTTTCAAATATGAATGAAAATTAACCCTGAGAATGTAGCTCGGTGGTACAATGCCTCAAGGCAAAATCCCCAGTACTGCAAAGAAAAAAGTTTTGATAATAGCAAATTGTGTCAGAAATACTACAGTGAAATCCAATTGTGTCAAAATGTTTGTCTTTTCTTAATTAATTATTAGAATGCCAATATAGAGAACATATAGTTCATAAATTCTTTGTGATCTTCTTATATTTTCAGTTTAATTATTGAGGATTGATTGGATTCTGTATTTATTCATTTTTTGCACCGTAAAATTTTGTTCTCTTTACCTCTGAAATATATGAGAGTATCATAGAATCTAGACTGTATTGTTTTATGGAATTTTTATAGTACATCTTCATTTGGCATTGATTGCTCACTCCAGTGGCAAAAAATATTTAATTGTATAATTATTGCATATGCTTTTCTGTAATCTTTTATACCTCAAAAAGTATTAAAATTAACCCATTGAACTAGTTCAAATGTTACTCAATACATGTTTTAGGAAACTGTCCAGTAGATTGAGTGCTACTAGTGACTAATGAATTACCTTCTCACAATAATTAAAACATTTTATTTCTTTAGCACAACATATTGGGAAAATCTATGGAATAGTAATGTATTTTTAGAATTTTTCTTGGTGAATTGTAGCCATACATCTTAGTTGAGTTCAAGATGGTATTGGCATGCATGCACACATCATGCTTGGATTACTGATTGACTTTGATATGTTTAGGAACATTATGTGTTTTAGAGATTTTCCGTAGATCTTAACATGCTTGAATAATCTTTATTTTATTGGTGTACTGTAATTGTAATCATACTGAGGTGCAATGTGTGAAATACACACACACACACACACACACACACACACACACACGCCTCTTTGTGTTCTTCTCTCCTCATCCAACACATCTCCCCTTCACACTCCCCATTGGACTTAATGAGGTTGATAATAATAACTTCACATATTTTCGTACTATTATTTGAACTGCTTCCTTCAATACATCTAACTCCTTTGAAAGACGTAAGCCAGTTTCACAATTATCTCTGACACTTTTTTTCTAAAATGTTGAATAAACATATAAGCAAGGACAACTGACCCACTGCAGTATCACTCAAGATGTACTAGCTTTGTTTGTGATCTAGTAATTATTCATACCTCGGCTTATTGGTAGTTAGTTTTCTTTTTAAGTCATTTTAGTGCATCATTTATATTTGCATTTTTCTCTGCTCTTTCTAAAGGAGGTATCATCTACCTGTAAGTTTATGTGGATTATGTGTTTCTTTTGCTTGTTTAATCTTGTCCTATTCTGGTCTCTTGTACATCATAGCTTCATAGAGAGTGTTACTTGCTATTTTCAGAAGAATTCAGGGAGAAAAACAGAATATATGAAATTACAAAAAGTTTTTTAAAAAGTCAAACAACTGCAATATTTGTAGAAAAGACTAGAAATGCTGAGATGCCTGAATGGTAAATTATCATAAAATTATCAAGAAACCAAATGTTGTGCTTTGTTTCTCATTAACTTGGTACAATTTTTGTTCACATATATTTTCTTTGATATTTTGCTGCAGGTTAAAAGCGAGAAGAGGTCATTGACATCTTGAAAAAGAGGTAAGCAGACACCCTGAGGCCTTTAAAATTTCTGTGTATTCTGTGGTCAGTGATGTCAGAACTTCAAGGTCTTTGAGCTCAGAGGCTCAAAGAATCTTTTTTATGATACAGTTTTCCCCATTACTATCTCTTTATTATTGGAGGAACTTCATTACTATTTCTTCTCTTGTGAAAGATATTTTTGAAGTAACTTAAATAAGTTTTAGACTCATTGACATTTATTGTCATTTTAGGCTTGGAGAATATAATATTGTACAAAATTTAAATGATTTAAATACTGAATCTAAATCTTTATCTTGTACATTTGGGACTTTTCTGCATCTATTCTTATAAAATAGTTATATATTCTCTTTAATGTAATTAATTTTTTGTGGTACTGGAATTCCTGGACCTTCTACCTCCAGGCTACACTACTAGAACTATTTTGTACTTTTTTAAAATTTGGAAACAGGGTCTCTTAAACCAGCGTAGCTGGCTTCAAACCTGCGTGATCCTCCTGTCTCCACCTCCCTAGGAGGGGAATCACAAGCATGTGCAATCACACCGGTAATATAATTATTTTTTAACTTAATTGATTAAAACTTTGTGAAATTTCCCCCGACGTTTTATCTAATTTCACAAGAGCAATCTGGTGTCATGCATTTTTACATAAGTTCCATTATTCAGATATTAAAAATGTGTGCCATGTTTACTATTCTTTGCTCATAATGCAGTAGCTAAACCCTCAACACATAAGCCTGGCTACAGAAATGCTTTTTTGTCAAGAGGGTCCTTGTCTGGGTCGATGATGAGAAAAACTGGCTGAGGACGGTGATGACTAATTACAGATGTCAATCTGAGATCTAGATTGTGGCCCTCCAATAAGAAAAATATGACTCTCCAAGTCTGGCTTTACCTGATGGCCCCTGAGTTACAACCACTGAGGGCATGTCTTTTCTTTCTTTCGTAATGAGCCTGAACATCCTTTTGGATGAGGCAATACATACCTTGAATTGTTCAATGTCTCAGGGCTTGCATTTTAGCATCTCTCTAATTGCTAATGCTATTCAGTAGCTTTTCCATTAGTGGCCATTTGTATTTATAGTTCATGAAGTATCTATTTAGTTCCTTTGTCCATTTTTTCATAGGGTTATTTGTTTCCTTACTTCTGAGTTTCATGAGTTCTCTCTATATTCTAGATACTAGTCCTGTATCGGTGAAGTAGGTGGCAAAAATCTTCTCCCATTCTCTTGGCTCACAGTTAAAGTTCTAGATAGTTTCTTTTGCTGTAAAGAAACTTTGGTTTAGTGCAATCTCATGTATTGATCCACCTTTTACTCTCTTGTGCTTTTGGGGAATTGTTGAAAAAGTTTCTACCTGTGCCTCTGTGTGGAATTGTTGGAACTATGCCTTCTTCAAGGATCCTCAAGTTCTCTGGACTAATTTCCAAGTCGTTGATCCATCTTGAATTCACTCTTCTGCAGGACAAGAAAAAACAAATTGAAGAAGACCTTAGAAGATGGAAAGATCTTCCATGTTCATGGATAGGCAGAATAAATGTCATCAAAATGACCATACTTCTAAAAGTGATCTACAGTTTCAACACACTACCCATTAAATTACCAAGGTCATTCCGCACAGACATAGAAAACGAGTCCTTAAATTCACTTGGAACAACAAACACCAAGAATAGCAGAACTGGTTCCCAGCAACAAAATCCATGAGGGAAGATCACAATACCTGACTTTAAAGTATACTACAAAGCTAAAGTAATAAAAACAGCATGGTATTTGCACAAAAATGGATATATAGACCAATAAAATAAGTCTGCACACTTAAAGCTAATTGATTTGGGAGGATAAAAACATGCACTGGAAAAGAGAGAGCCTATTCAACAAATGGTGTTGGCAAAACTGATTAAGCATATGAAGAAAAGTGGTTACATATTTTAACTTACCACATCACATATTTTTCATGTACAATCTTAAATGTATTTACTTAGGTACTTTTCTCCATTATGAATCATCAGTAATTATTTTTGTACCATATGCAAAGACATTACTTATAGATTTAAGAAACTAGAGGTCCACCTAAATGGTACGGTACAGAAAATTTGGGACACATTGATACAATCAGATGAAGTATAAAGCCAACAATCAGAATCCTGAGATGCTGGTATTTTCAAAACCTTCTTTCCTTTTGAGTTCTTGACTTACTAAAACTAAGGTACGTGTTATAACTTCAAAAACTTCTTCCCTAATTTTGCTTTTTTACAGTCTAAGACTAAAATGCACTAGCCTTCAGTTACCATTATTATTTTATTTCAAAAAATTCTTTTGAAAAGATATCTAGCCTGGCGTGGTGGCGCACACTTGTAATCTCTGCTCTTGGGTGGCTGAGACAGGAGGACCACACAGGTTCAAAGCCAGCCCCAGCTACTTAGTGAGGCTCTCAACAACTTAGTGAGACCTTGTTTCCAAATAAAATATTAAAAATAAGTCTGTGAGTATAGCTCAGAGGTAGAAAGCCCCTGGGTTCTACCCCCATTACCACCAAGAAAGTATTCTAATGATATAGGTGATATAAAATGATTTGACTGATATTTTTGATACTTTTATGCTTTCCAAAGAGCCTGTCTTATTTTCTATATTAATGCAAATATCTATCAATTCCTTCATCTTTATATCTATGAGTTATCTAATGTAAACAGTTAATCACAAAAGAGATATTAATTTTATATATATTTTGACAGTAATATGTATTGTATAATCTCCTGAAATTACATAGGTCCTGATATTTCTATGTCCAAAACTATAGACATGCCAGAATCCTCATGGTTCTAAAAAACAACATATTTTCCTTAACTATTCTTTATTTCAAGAATATGTGTTATTAATGATTTCTTACTGTTACAAGATATCAAACTTTCATAATCAGTATATACCAGTCTTTATGGACTCATGATTCTATTTCTGTGAAAATGATTTCTAGAAAGAGTAATCCTTGAGAGCTAGGTGAATGCAGTTTACTATAATAATATATGGTTAAATCAGCAACCAATTATTCAGGTTATCATATTTCAATAAAGTATTGGGATGTTGACATAAATTTGTTTTATAGCTACAGAGATATAGAGAACACCAAAGTAATATCTTATTAATAAGATGTCTTTAGTGATATTCATTTTTAATACTTATTAAAATAAATTGAAGACAGCCAATAATGCTGCTGGCAGTGATTTGTGCAAACATGTCACTACAGTGGCACTTATCATTGGTGGTCATACAATGTTGACTTTAATTGCCAGTTGATTCAACATTCCAAACTGCAATGCAACACTTGAAGGAAGAGATTTAGAAGCTCTAACAGAGCATTGACTAAATATATTATTTATGTCTTTATTTATAATAATATATACAGCTATAATCCTAAATGATAATTTATAAGTAAATAATATAATATGTGACAGTCAGTGAATAGATGACAAAAAAGCAAAATTTAATATACAAATAAAGTAATATTAGCATGAAGGAATTAATCAAAATAGATTTACTGCTGAATTTTATAATTTTCTAAATATATTCCAAAATTTAACATTGTAGTAAATATTTTAATAATTGTAGTGTTATGTGTTTGTCTTTCTAAATAATATGAACAGAAACATATTTGACAAATAATTTTTTATATTTTTTGTAGTGCAAATGATGCATGCTTGAGAATGAACCAATAAGAAAACATAAGGAAAGAAATAAAGGCCTAGAGTGAAGTTATAAACCAATAACACAGGACACACAGAATTTTAAATTCATCATAATGTTTTCCTAACTTATAGAAATGTGCTAAATAGTGTATAAAACATAGAAATTATTATGTCATCAAAAGGCCGAAAAGGTACTTAAACTCACAACTTCTTTTGATAACAATTCCACAACTATTTTATAGCTTATACGGATGAGAAACCAGTTGTGTGTGTGTGTTGTGTGTGTGTGTGTGTTACAGTTTTCCCAGTGATTATCTCTTCTTGGTTGGAGGAATTTCATTATTATTTATTCGCTTTGAAAGATATTTTGAAGTAACTTAAATAATTTTTAGAGTCATTGACATTTATTGTCATTTTATGCTTTGTGAAAATAATTTTGTGCAAAAGTTACATGTTTCAAATATTGATTTTTAATATTTATCTGTTATTGGAATTTTGCAACCTCTATTCTTATAGTTATATGTTCTTTTTATGTAATTTATATTTCGAAATTTTAATTGACTAAAAGTTTGTAAAACTTCCCCCAATACATTATCTAATTTAAATAGAACAATCTGGTGTCACACATATTTTACTAAGCTCCATTGCTCAGACACTAAAAAAATACTGTGTACATTGTTTACTATTCTTTGCTCATAGTGCAGTAGCTAAACCCTCAACACATAAACCTGGCTTCAGAAATGTTATTTGTCATGAGGTACGAATCTGGGTCGATGATGAGAAAACTGTCTGAGGACAGTGATGAATAATTGTGATGACTAATTACAGATGTCAATCTGAGATCTGGATGTGTGGCCCTCTAATGAGACAAATATGACTCTCCAAATCTGGCTTTACCTGCTGGCCCCTCAGGGCCAACCACTGTGGGCAAGTCTTTTCTTTCTTTGGTAATGAGCATGGACATCCTTTGTGATGAGGCAGTACACACCTTGAATATGTTCAATGACTCCAGACTTGCTTCGTTTGCTCTAATGGAATAGAGACTCATACAGACATGTATACAGAAAATATATCCTTGAGTAAACAAATGAGTAAATTAAAGAATTAAGAAAAGAAAGAAAACTGTGATATCTACTGGAAGTCCCATTAACATTGCTTAAAAACAGAATGCTGCTTACTGATGACAGTAGGACCTATCTAGAGCTTCATTACTTTTACTGTTGAGTATTTTCTTTTTTCTTTTTATTTTTGTTCTGTCATGTGTGTGTGTGTGTGTGTGTGTGTGTGTGTGTGTGTGTTACAGTTTTCCCAGTGATTATCTCTTCTTGGTTGGAGGAATTTCATTATTATTTATTCGCTTTGAAAGATATTTTGAAGTAACTTAAATAATTTTTAGAGTCATTGACATTTATTGTTATTTTATGCTTTGTGAAAATAATTTTGTGCAAAAGTTACATGTTTTAAATATTGATTTTTAATCTTTATCTGTTATTGGAATTTTGCAACCTCTATTCTTATAGTTATATGTTCTTTTTATCTAATGTATATTTTGAAATTTTAGTTGACTAAAAGTTTTTAAAACTTCCCCCAACACTTTATCTAATTTAAATAGAACAATCTGGTGTCACACATATTTTACTAAGCTCCATTACTCAGACACTAAAAAAATACTGTGTACATTGTTTACCATTCTTTGCTCATAATGCAGTAGCTAAACCCTCTAAACATAAACCTGGCTTCAGAAATGCTTATTTGTCATGAGGTACGAATCTGGGTCGATGATGAGAAAACTGTCTGAGGACAGTGATGAATAATTGTGATGACTAATTACAGATGTCAATCTGAGATCTGGATGTGTGGCCCTCTAATGAGACAAATATGACTCTCCAAGTCTGGTTTTACCTGCTGGCCCCTCAGGCCCAAACACTGTGGGCAAGTCTTTTCTTTCTTTGGTAATGAGCATGGACATCCTTTGTGATGAGGCAATACACACCTTGAATATGTTCAGTGACTCCAGACTTGCTTCGTTTGCTTAAATGGAATAGAGACTCATACAGACATGTATACAGAAAATATATCCTTGAGTAAACAAATGAGTAAATTAAAGAATTAAGAAAAGAAAGAAAACTGTGATATCTACTGGAAGTCCCATTAACATTGCTTAAAAACAGAATGCTGCTTACTGATGACAGTAGGACCTATCTAGAGCTTCATTACTTTTACTGTTGAGTATTTTCTTTTTTCTTTTTGTTTTTGTTCTTTTGTGTGTGTGTGTGTATGTGTGTGTGTGTGTGTGTGTGTGTGTTTGTGTGTTACTGGTGTTCCTGGTAGCCCTTCTACCTCTGGGCTACACTCCCAGACCTACTTTTTATATTTTTTATTTGGAAGCAGGGTCTCTTAAGCCAGCACAGCTCGCTTCGAACCTCCTTGATCCTCCTGTCTCTGCCTCCCAAGTGCGGTGATTACAAACTTGTGCCACCACGCCCGGCTCTATTGAGTATTTTCTAAGATATGCCTTTGCTTTCTTTCTCCATGTGTTGCCGAGATAAAAGAGCTAGACTCTTGCCCACCACACCAGAGGAGAAGGGTGAGTAAACACAGCAGTATCCTTTGAAATTTTTACACCATGTGCTCTGTGCCACATACTAGGGACTCTGTATTTATCGTTTCAGAGGCTGATTTGTGAATATTATCAAGATGTGTTTTGCCTCATTGAGACCCTCACAAAGGTCACTTACATTTTTTAGTATTTAACCAAGTTTTTTTTCATTTTAATTGTGACCTAATTTTAGAAAACTAAATGCAGAATTGAAAATGTTCTGATGCAAGCTATGGTGGCATATATTTATAATCCCAGTAGCTGGGTGGCTGAGAGAGAAGAATTTCAGCATTACAGCCAGCCTCAGTTACTTAGTGAGGTCCTCCACAACTTGGTGAAACCCTGCTTTCAAATATGAATGAAAATTAACCCTGAGAATGCAGCTCGGTGGTAGAATGCCTCAAGGCTAAACCCCAGTACTGCAAAGAAAAAAGTTTTGATAATAGCATATTGTGTCAGAAATACTACAGTGAAATCCAATTGTGTCAAAATGTTTTACTTTTCTTAATTAATTATTAGAACTACAAAATAGAGGACATATAGTTCATAAATTCTTTGTGACCTTGTTATATTTTCAGTTTATTTATTGAGGATTGATTGGATTCTGTATTTTTTCATTTTGTGCACCATAAAATTTTGTTCTCTTTACCTCTGAAATATGTGAGAGTATCATAGAATCTAGACTGTATTGTTTTTTGGAATTTTTATAGTACATCTTCATTTGGCATTGATTGCTCTCTCCGTTGGCAAAAATTATTTAATTGTATAATTATTGCATATGCTTTTCTGTAATCTTTTATACTTCAAAAATATATTAAAATTAACCCATTGAACTAGTCCAAATGTTACTTAATACGTGTTTTAGGAAACTGTCCAGTAGATTGAGTGCTACTAGTGACTAATGAATTACCTTCTCACAATAATTCAAACATTTTATTTCTTTAGCACAGCATATTGGGAAAATCTATGGAGTAGTAATTTTTTTTAAGAATTTTTATTGGTGCATTGTAGTCATATATCTTAGTTGAGTTCAAGATGGTATTGGCATGCATGCACACATCATGCTTGGATTACTGATTGACTTTGATATGTTTAAGAACATTATGTGTTTTAGAGATTTTCCGTAGATCTTAACATGCTTGAATAATCTTTATTTTATTGGTGTACTGTAATTGTAATCATACTGAGGTGCAATGTGTGAAGTACACACACACACACACACACACACACACACACGCCTCTTTGTGTTCTTCTCTCCTCATCCAACACATCTCCCCTTCACACTCCCCATTGGACTTAATGAGGTTGATAATAATATCTTCGCATATTTTCGTACTATTATTTGAACTGCTTCCTTCAACACATCTAACTCCTTTGAAAGATGTAAGCCAGTTTCACAATAATCTCTGACACTTTTTTTCTAAAATGTTGAATAAACATATAAGCAAAGACAACTGACCCACTGCAGTATCACTCAAGATGTACTAGCTTTGTTTGTGATCTAGTAATTATTCATACCTCGGCTTATTGGTAGTTAGTTTTCTTCTTTTTAAGTCATTTCAGTGCATCATTTATATTTGCATTTTTCTCTGCTCTTTCTAAAGGGTCCAATTTTATTCTTTTCCATGTAATTATTATTTTTCAACAATATTTAGTTAAAAGATTATTATTTCTACCACCAAATGTTCGTGGAAACGTTTCAAAAATAACGACAATATAGGGAAGAATTTAGGTCTAGGCTTTTATTTAACTCCAATGGTTTATATATCTGCCTTTAGAATAGTACTACACTGTTTCAATTATTGTAGCTTTATATGGTTTGAAATCAGAAAATATATATTTTCTAGTTTTGTTCTTTTTCAAGATCGATGTGGGTACCTAGAGTCCATATTCCATATTAGGATAGATTTTTTTCTGAAAGATAAATATATAAATATATGATAGTTTCACCTAAAAAATAGGAAAAAATAGATTCTCTGGTAAGAAAGAAAGCAAAAGGAAATATTTAAATGTTATCTTTAAGTCATCAAAAGCTTGGTATCAGACAAATGAAACTGTTATGTGAGATTATCATTTTTAATTTTGGATAAATTGCTATAATACTAGATGTCAACTACTAAGCCAAGCATAGGAGGGGGGGATAGGGAGAGAATGGGGTGGGGATTGGGTGGGGGCTGACTGGGCAATGTGTGCATGTATGCCTACAAAAGTATGTATCCCACTATAATGTATGAATACAGTGCACCAATTAAAAATAAATATGAAAAAATAATAAAGGAGGTATCATCTACCTGTTAGTTTATGTGGATTATGTGTTTCTTTTGCTTGCTTAATCTTTTCCTATTCTGGTTTGTTGTACATCATAGCTTCATAGAAAGTGTTACTTGCTATTTTCAGAAGAATTCAGGGAGAAAAACTGAATATATGAAATTACAAAAAGTTTTTTAAAAAGTCAAACAACTGCAATATTTGTGGAAAAGACTAGAAATGCTGAGATACCTGAATGGTAAATTGTCATAAAAATTATCAAGAAACCAAATGTTGTGCTTTGTTTCTAATTAAATTGGTACAATTTTTGTTCACATATATTTTCTTTGATATTTTGCTGCAGGTTAAAAGCGAGAAGAGGTCATTGACATCTTGAAAAAGAGGTAAGCAAACACCCTGAGGCCTTTAAAATTTCTGTGTATTCTGTGGTCAGTGATGTCAGAACTTCAAGGTCTGTGAGCTCAGAACCTCAAAGAATCTTTTTATGATACAGTTTTCCCCATTATTATCTCTTTATTATTGGAGGAACTTCATTACTATTTCTTCTCTTTTGAAAGATATTTTTGAAGTAACTTAAATAAGTTTTAGACTCATTGACATTTATTGTCATTTTAGGCTTGGAGAATATAATATTGTGCAAAATTTAAATGGTTTAAATACTGAATCTAAATCTTTATCTTGTACATTTGGGACTTTTCTGCGTCTATTCTTATAAAATAGTTATATATTCTCTTTAACGTAATTAATTTTTTATGGTACTGGAGTTCGTGGACTCTTCTACCTCCAGGCTATACTACTAGACCTATTTTGTACTTTTTTAAAATTTGGAAACAGGGTCTCTTAAACCAGCGTAGCTGGCTTCAAACCTGCGTGATCCTCCTGTCTCCGCCTCCCTAGGAGGGGAATCACAAGCATGTGCAATCACACCGGTAATATAATTATTTTTTAAGTTAATTGATTAAAACTTTGTGAAATTTCCCCGACGTTTTATCTAATTTCACAAGAGCAATCTGGTGTCACACATTTTTACATAAGTTCCATTATTCAGATATTAAAAAATGTGTGCCATGTTTACTATTCTTTGCTCATACTGCAGTAGCTAAACCCTCAACACATAAGCCTGGCTACAGAAATGCTTCTTTGTCAAGAGGGTCCTTGTCTGGGTCGATGATGAGAAAAACTGGCTGAGGACGGTGATGACTAATTACAGATGTCAATCTGAGATCTAGATTGTGGCCCTCCAATAAGAAAAATATGACTCTCCAAGTCTGGCTTTACCTGAGGGCCCCTGAGTTACAACCACTGAGGGCATGTCTCTTCTTTCTTTCGTAATGAGCCTGAACATCCTTTTGGATGAGGCAATACACACCTTGAATTGTTCAATGTATCAGGGCTTGCATTTTAGCATCTCTCTAATTGCTAATGCTATTCAGTAGTTTTTCCTTTTCTTGGCCATTTTTATTTATAGTTCATGAAGTATCTATTTAGTTCCCTTGTCCATTTTTTCATAGGGTTATTTGTTTTCTTAGTTCTGAGTTTCATGAGTTCTCTCTATATTCTAGATACTAGTCCTGTATCGGTGAAGTAGGTGCCAAAAAACTTCTCCCATTCTCTTGGCTCACATTTAAAGTTCTAGATAGTTTCTTTGCTGTAAAGAAACTCTTTGGTTTAGTGAAATCCCATGTATTGATCCACAGTTTACTTTCTTTATGCCTTTGGGGAATTGTTGAAAAAGTTTCTACCTGTGCCTCTGTGTGGAATTGTTGGAACTATGCCCTCTTTAAGGATCCTCAAGTTCTCTGGACTAATTTCCAAGTCTTTGATCCATCTTGAATTCACTCTTCTGCAGGACAAGAAAAAACAAATTGAAGAAGACCTTAGAAGATGGAAAGATCTTCCATGTTCATGGATAGGCAGAATAAATGTCATCAAAATGACCATACTTCTAAAAGTGGTCTACAGGTTCAACACACTACCCATTAAATTACCAAGGTCATTCCGCACAGACATAGAAAACGAGTCCTTAAATTCATTTGGAACAACAAACACCAAGAATAGCAGAACTGGTTCCCAGCAACAAAATCCATGAGGGAAGATCACAATACCTGACTTTAAAGTATACTACAAAGCCAAAGTAATAAAAGCAGCATGGTACTTGCACAAAAACGGATATACAGACCAGTAAAACAGAATAGAAGACTCAGATATAAATCTGCACACGTAAAGCTAATTGATTTGGGAGGACAAAAACATGCACTGGAAAAGAGAGAGCCTGTTCAACAAATGGTGTTGGCAAAACTGGCTAACCATAGGCACAAAAGTGGTTACTTTTAACTTACCACATTTAACTTACCACATGTGGTAAGTTATTTTAACTTACCACATTCACATATTTTTCATGTACAATCTTAAATGTATTTACTTAGGTACTTTACTCCATTATGAATCATCAGTAATTATTTTCATACCACATGCAAAGACATTGCTTATAGACTTTAAGAAACTAGAGGTCCACCTAAATTGTATGGTACAGAAAATTTGGGACACATTGATACAATCAGATGAAGTATAAAGCCAACAATCATAATCCTGAGATGCTTGTATTTTCAAAACCTTCTTTCCTTTTTAATTCTTGACTTACTAAATTTACTTGACTTCACTAATTTTACTTTTTTACAGTCTAAGACTAAAATGCACTAGTCTTCAGTTACTATCATTATTTTATTTAAAAAAAATTTTTTTAAAGATATCTAGCCTGGCATGGTGGCGCACACTTGTAATCTGCTCTTGGGTGGCTGAGACAGGAGGACCACACAGATTCAAGCCAGCCTCAGCTACTTAGTGAGGCTCTCAGCAACTTAGTGAGTCCTTTTTTCCAAATAAAAAATTAAAAGTAATTCTGTGAGTATAGCTCAGAGGTAGAAAGCCCCTGGGTTCTACTCCCATTACCACCAAAAAGTATTCAATGATACAGGTGATATAAAATGATTTGACTAATATTTTATAGGTTTTTTTTTGTGTGGTACTGGGGTACCTGGAAGCCCTTCTACATTCAGGCTCCACTCCCAGACCTATTTTTTTACATTTTTACTTGGAAACAGGGTCTCCTAATTCAGCACACGCGGATGGCTTCGAACCTGCGCGATCCTCCTGTCTCTGCCTTCCAAGCGCGGGGATTACAAGCGTGCGCCACCATGCCAGGCTATTTTTGATAAGTTTTTGCTTTCCAAATACCCTATCTTATTTTCTAAATACATTTTCTATATTAATGCAAATATCTATCAATTCCTTCATCTTTATATCTATGATTTATCTAATGAAAACAGTTAATCACAAAAGAGATATTAATTTTATATATATATATATATTTTTTTATAGTAATATGTATTGTATAATCTCCTGAAATTACATAGGTCCTGATATTTCTATGTCTAAAACTATAGACATACCAGAATCCTCTTGGATCTGAAAAACAACATATTTTCCTTAACTATTCTTTATTTCAAGAATATGTGTTATTAATGATTTCTTACTGTTATAAGATATCAAACTTTCATAATCAGTATATACCAGTCTTTATGGACTCATGATTCTATTTCTGTGAAAATGATTTCTAGAAAGAGTAATCCTTGAGAGCTAGGTGAATGCAGTTTACTATAATAATATATGGTTAAATCAGCAACCAATTATTCAGGTTATCATATTTCAATAAAGTATTGGGATGTTGACATAAATTTGTTTTATAGCTACAGAGATATAGAGAACACCAAAGTAATATCTTATTAATAAGATGTCTTTAGTGATATTCATTTTTAATACTTATTAAAATAAATTGAAGGCAGCCAATAATGCTGCTGGCAGTGATTTGTGCAAACATGTCACTACAGTGGCACTTATCATTGGTGGTCATACAATGTTGACTTTAATTGCCAGTTGATTCAACATTCCAAACTGCAATGCAACACTTGAAGGAAGAGATTTAGAAGCTCTAACAGAGCATTGACTAAATATATTATTTATGTCTTTATTTATAATAATATATACAGCTATAATCCTAAATGATAATTTATAAGAAAATAATATAATATGTGACAGTCAGTGAATAGATGACAAAAATGCAAAATTTATTATACGAATAAAGCAGTATTAGCATGAAGGAATTAATCAAAATAGATTTACTGCTGAATTTTATAATTTTCTAAATATATTCCAAAATTTAACATTGTAGTAAATATTTTAATAATTGTAGTGTTATGTGTTTGTCTTTCTAAATAATATGAACAGAAACATATTTGACAAATAATTTTTTATATTTTTTGTAGTGCAAATGATGCATGCTTGAGAATGAACCAATAAGAAAACATAAGGAAAGAAATAAAGGCCTAGAGTGAAGTTATAAACCAATAACACAGGACACACAGAATTTTAACTTCATCATAATGTTTTCCTCACTTTATAGAAATGTGCTAAATAGTGTATAAAACATAGAAATTATTATGTCATCAAAAGGCTGAGAAGGTACTTAAACTCACAACTTTTTTGATAACAATTCTACAATTATTTTATAGCTTATACGGATGAGACCAGTTGTGTGTGTGTGTGTGTGTGTGTGTGTGTGTGTGTTACAGTTTTCCCAGTGATTATCTCTTCTTGGTTGGAGGAATTTCATTATTATTTATTCCCTTTGAAAGATATTTTTGAAGTAACTAAAATAATTTTTAGAGTCATTGACATTTATTGTCATTTTATGCTTTGTGAAAATAATTTTGTGCAAAAGTTACATGTTTTAAATATTGATTTTTAATCTTTATCTGTTATTGGAATTTTGCAACCTCTATTCTTATAGTTATATGTTCTTTTTATCTAATATATATTTTGAAATTTTAGTTGACTAAAAGTTTTTAAAACTTCCCCCAATACATTATCTAATTTTAATAGAACAATCTGGTGTCACACATATTTTACTAAGCTCCATTACTCAGACACTAAAAAAATACTGTGTACATTGTTTACTATTCTTTGCTCATAATGCAGTAGCTAAACCCTCTAAACATAAACCTGGCTTCAGAAATGCTTATTTGTCATGAGGTACAAATCTGGGTCGATGATGAGAAAACTGTCTGAGGACAGTGATGAATAATTGTGATGACTAATTACAGATGTCAATCTGAGATCTGGATGTGTGGCCCTCTAACAAGACAAATATGACTCTCCAAGTCTGGCTTTACCTGCTGGCCCCTCAGGGCCAACCACTGTGGGCAAGTCTTTTCTTTCTTTGGTAATGAGCATGGACATCCTTTGTGATGAGGCAATACACACCTTGAATATGTTCAATGACTCCAGACTTGCTTTGTTTGCTTAAATGGAATAGAGACTCATACAGACATGTATAGAGAAAATATATCCTTGAGTAAACAAATGAGTAAAGAATTAAGAAAAGAAAGAAAACTGTGATATCTACTGGAAGTTCCATTAACATTGTTTAAAAACAGAATGCTGCTTACTGATGACAGTAGGACCTATCTAGAGCTTCATTACTTTTACTGTTGAGTATTTTCTTTTTTCTTTTTTTTTGTTCTTTCGTGTGTGTGTGTGTGTGTGTGTGTGTGTGTGTGTGTGTGTGTGTGTGTGTGTTACTGGTCTTCCTGGAAGCCCTTTTACCTCTGGGCTACACTCCCAGACCTACATTTTATATTTTTTATTTGGAAGCAGGGTCTCTTAAGCCAGCGCAGCTGGCTTCGAACCTGCGTGATCCTCCTGTCTCTGCCTCCCAAGTGTGATAATTACAAGCTTGTGCCACTACGCCCGGCTCCATTGAGTATTTTCTAAGACTATGCCTTTGCTTTCTTTCTCCATGTGTTGCTGAGATAAAAGAGCTAGACTCTTGCCCGCCACACCAGAGGAGAAGGGTGAGTAAACACAGCAGTGTCCTTTGAAATTTTTACACCATTTGCTCTGTGTCACATGCTAGAGACTGTATTTATCATTTCAGAGGCTGATTTGTGAATATTGTCAAGATGTGTCCTTTGCCTCATTGAAACCCTCACAAAGGTCACTTACATTTTTTAGTATTTAACCAGTTTTTTTTTCATTTTAATTGTGACCTAATTTTAGAAAAATAAATGCAGAATTGAAAGTGTTCTGATGCAAGCTATGGTGGCATATATTTATAATCCCAGTACCTGGGTGGCTGATAGAGAAGAATTGCAGCTTTACAGCCAGCCTCAGTTACTTAGTGAGGTCCTCCACAACTTGGTGAAACCCTGCTTTTAAATATGAATGAAAATTAACCCTGAGAATGTAGCTCGGTGGTACAGTGCCTCAAGGCTAAATCCCCAGTACTGCAAAGAAAAAAGTTTTGATAATAGCATATTGTGTCAGAAATACTACAGTGAAATCCAATTGTGTCAAAATGTTTGTCTTTTCTTAATTAATTATTAGAACTCTAAAATAGAGAACATATAGTTCATAAATTCTTTGTGACCTTGTTATATTTTCAATTTAATTATTGAGGACTGATTGGATTCAGTATTTTTTCATTTTTTGCACCGTAAAATTTTGTTCTCTTTACCTCTGAAATATTTGAGAGTATCATAGAATCTAGACTCTATTGTTTTTGGAATTTTTGTAGTACATCTTCATTTGGCATTGATTGCTCTCTCCAGTGGCAAAAATTATTTAATTGTATAATTATTGCATATGCTTTTCTGTAATCTTTTATACTTCAAAAATATATTAAAATTAACCCATTGAACTAGTCCAAATGTTACTTAATACATGTTTTAGGAAACTGTCCAGTAGATTGAGTGCTACTGGTGACCAATAAATCACTTTTTCACAATAATTCAAACATTTTATTTCTTTAGCACAAGCATATTGGGAAAATCTATGGAGTAGTAATTTTTTTTTTAGAATTTTTATTGGTGCATTGTAGTCATACATCTTAGTTGAGTTCAAGATGGTATTGGCATGCATGCACACATCATGCTTGGATTAGTGATTGATTTTGATGTTTGTTTAAGAACATTATGTGCTTTAGAGAGTTTCCATAGATCTTAACATGCTTGAATAATCTTTATTTTATTGGTGTACTGCAATTATAATTATACTGAGGTTCAATGTGTGAAATACACACACACACACACACACACACACACGCCTTTTTGTGTTCTTCTCTCCACATCCAACACATCTCCCCTTCACACTCCCCATTGGACTTAATGAGGTTGGTAATAATATCTTTGCATATTTTCATACTATTATCTGAACTGTTTCCTTCAACACACCTAACTCCTTTAAAAAATATAAGCCTGTTTCACAATTAACTTCTGACTCTTTTTTTCTATAATGTTGAATAAACATATATACAAGGACAACTGACCCACTAAGTATCACTTCATATGTTACTTTATACAGAAGAGTCCTGGCAAACTTCTAGAATTGCCAGCTGCACCAAATTCAAGCCAAAAGTCTTACCTAGCATGTTATTTGGTAAAACTTGATGTTGGTGACAAATTATTAGGAATGTTAGTATGATGGGGAAAAGGCTTATTTACTGCTAGTGGGCTTGTCTGTATTGAAAATAAGCACAAGTGTCTGATGATCCTCAGGCCCAGTTGAGTGGCTGGCTACCTGATATAATTTTAATACTTCTAGAACTGGCTCAGTTGATGAACTGATTTCTTAAGGATCTCACAATACCACTATCATGTGTCTTTTAGAGTTTTTTGTTTTTACATCACACAGTATTTTTATAATTTTTTATAGGTTGAATATTACTTAATATGTCCTTTTTGAGTGTATGTTTGATACCTAGGGATGTTCTACCTCCAACCTACACCACTAGACCTTTTTAATTTTGTGACAGAATCTCTCTAGGTTGCTGAGAATCTTGCTAAGTTACTGAAGCTGGTCTGATCCCTGCAGTTCTCCCATCTCCATCTTCCAAGTACTAGAATTACAGGTGTACACCACCATGCCTACAATGGCACTTATTCAGCAAGTGCTTTGTCTCTGGATAGCTTCATAGAGAGTGTTACTGGCTATTTTCAGAAGAATTTGGGGAAGGGTGTGGTACTGAATAAATTAAGTTACAAAAAGGTAACAAAGAAGTCAAACAATTGCAATAATTGTGGAAAGGACTAGAAAAGCTGAGATACCTGAATGATAAATTATCTTAAAAGTTATAAAGAAACCAAATGTTGTGCTTAGTTTCTAATTAACTTGGTACATTTTTTCTGTTCTCATTTATTTTCTTTGATATTTTGCTGCAGGTTAAAAGTGAGAAGTCACTGACTTCTTGGAAAGAGTTAAGAAGCCACCAAAATGCCTTTGAAATTTCTGTGTATTCTGTAGTCTGTGATGTCAGAACTTCAAGGTCCTTGAGCTCAGAGGCTCAAAGAATCTTTTTATTATATATTTTCCCCATGAGTATATCTTCATGGTTGGAGAGATTTTATTATTATTTCTTCTCTCTTCAAAGATATTTTTGAAATAACTTAAAGATTTTTAGAGCCATTGGCATTTATTGTAATTTTTAATTTTGTGCAAAATTTAAATGTTTTAAATATTGATCATTAATCTTTATCTGGCACATTTGGAACTTTTCTGCCTCTATGCTTATAATACAGTTACAAGTTCTTTTTTACTCTAATTTATTTTTAATTTGAGTTGATTAAAAGTTTTTAAAACTTCCCCCAAAATTTTATCTAATTTTACTAGAACTAGTGTCACACATTTTTACCTAAGTTCCATTATTCAGACACTAAACAAAATATTTATCATGTATATTATTTTTTTTGCTCATAATGCAGCAGCTAATCCTACACAAAATAAGCCTGGCTACAGGAATGCTTATTTGTCAAGAGGGTCCTTGTCTGGGTCGATGATGAGAAAAACTGGCTGAGGCCTGTGATTACTAATTACAGATGACAATCTGAGATCTAGATGTGTGGCCCTCTAATAAGAAAAATACGACTCTCCAAGTCTGGCTTTACCTGATGGCCCCTCAGTGACACCCACTGTGGGCAAGTCTTCTCTTTCTTTCATAATGAGCCTGAACATCGTTTTTTTTTTTTTTTTTTTGGTGGTACTGGGGGTGGAACCCAGAGGCTTTCTACCTCCAAGCTATACTCCCAGACCTTTTTTATTTTTTATATTTTATTAGGAGACAGGGTCTCACTAAGTTGCTGAAAGCCTCACTAAGTAGCTGAGGCTGGCTTCGAACCCATGCAATCCTCCTGTCGCAGCCTCCCAAGTGTGGGGATTACAAGCTTGCACCACGCCCAGCTCTATGAACATCGTTTTTGATGAGGCAATACACACCTATGCTCAATGTTGGAGGACTTGCATTATTTGCTTAATTTTAATAGAGACTCATACAGACTTATATACAGAAAGTATGTCCTTGAGTAAACACATGAGTAAATTAAAATGAGTGAATTTAAAAAGAGGCTGTAAACTCATATATATTGGAAGTCCCATTAACATTGCTACACAGAAAGAACACTGTATGCCTATGTTAATGACCATGGAACCTATCTTAGTGCTTCATTACTTTTACTAGTGAGTATTTTTTAAATTTTCTTTATTGCTGCATTGTATTTGTACATCATAATGGCATAAAAAACTTTTGTAAACATACATGCATGTATCACCCAGTTAGCCTCTACCCAATCACCACCCCATTCCCTCACCATCCCTCCTTCCCATGCTTGGTTTAGTGGTTGACATTGATACGTTTAAGTACATCATGTGCTTTAAAGAGTTTCCTGCTCCCCCCCCACTTCCATCCACTCAGGTTGCCTTATTTGTTCTTCTATAGGGTCTCCTTTTCACCTCGTGTTTTTCCTATGACCCATTTCTCCTTAGTTCATACATATTAGGGAAAGCATTCAATTTCTCTTTTTATGTGACAGACTTAGCATGGTGTCCTTCAGTTCCATCCATTTCCCTGAAAATGATGTAATTGTGTTTTTTATGGCTGAATAAAATTCCATTGTGTACATATTTCACAGTTTTGTAATCCATTCATCTGTTGATGGACATTTTGGCTGGTTCCATACTTTGGTAATAGTTAATTGTGCAGCTATGAACATGATATGCTTGCATCATTTGGTAGTTTGGTTTGCTTTCTTTTGGGTAGATACCCAGAAGTGGTATTGCTGGATCAAATGGTAGATTTGTTTCCATTCTTCTAAGAATCCTCCATACTTTTTTACAAAGTGGTTGCACTAATTTACAATCCCACCAACAATGTTTTAGAGTTCCCACTTCGCCACATCCTCGCCCACATTTGTTGTTGTTTGTGTTTTGAATGATGGTCATTCTAGTTGGAGTTAGGTGAAATCTCAGGGTAGTTTTGATTTGCATTTCTCTGATTGCCAGTGATGTTGAGCATTTCTTCATGCATTTATTGGCCATTTGAATTTCTTCTTTTGTGAAGTCTCTATTTCACTTGCCCATTTTGTTATTGGATGCTTTGTTTTCTTAGTGTTGAGTTTCTTGAGTTATCTGTATATTCTAGATATTAGTCCTCTATCAGAGGTATAGGTGACAAAAATCTTCTCCCATTCTGTTTGCTCTCTACAGAGATTCTTGACAGTTTCCTTTGCTGAACAGAAGCTCTCCAGTTTCATGCAATCCCACGTATTGATTTGCCTTTTAATTTGTTGTGCCTTTGGGGTTTTCTTGAGAAAGTGCTTATCTGTGCCTATGTGTTGCAGTGTTGGACCTATGCCCTCTTCAAGGAGCTTCAAGGTCTCTGGTTTGATTTCCAAGTCTTTGATCCATCTTGAATTGACTCTTGTGCAGGGTGAGAAAGTGGGATTTATTTTCATTTTTCTGCATATGGTTAACCCATTTTGCCAACACCATTTATTGAACAGACTATCTTTCCTCCAGTGTATGTTTTTGGCCCCTTTGTCAAAAATCAATTGGCTCTCTACTCCATTGATCTATGTATCTGTTTTTGTGACAGTACCATGCTGTTTTTATTACAATGGATTTTTAGTATAGTTTAAAGTCAGGTATTGTGATTTCTCCTGCATGGTTTTTGTTACTGAGAACTACATTGGCTATTCTGGGATTTTTGTTGTTCCAAATGAATTCAAGGACTGGTTTTTCTATGTCTGTGAGGAATGATATTGGTAATTTAATGGGCATTGCATTGGATCTGTAGATCACTTTTGGAAGGATGGTCATTTTAATGATATTTATTCTGCCTATCCATGAACATGGAAGATCTCTCCATCTTCTAAGATCTTCAATTTCTTTTTTCAGTGTTTTATAATTTTCTTTGTAGAAGTCTTTTACCTCCTTGGTTAAGTTTATTCCTAAGTATTTTATATTTTGGGGGAAATCCTGAGTGGGAATGTTTTCTAAATTTTCTTCAGTGGATTTATGGTTGGTATAAAGAAAAGC
Source organism: Muscardinus avellanarius (assembly GCF_963383645.1). Taxonomy (NCBI): domain Eukaryota; kingdom Metazoa; phylum Chordata; class Mammalia; order Rodentia; family Gliridae; genus Muscardinus; species Muscardinus avellanarius. The sequence continues at coordinate 164,871,132 of NC_137788.1, forward strand.
TTCTGATTTTTTAAAGATTCATTTTGGATCCAGATACTTTGCTGAATTTGTTGAGAAGTTCTATAAGTCCTTTGGTTGAGTTTATTGGGCCCTCTAGGTATAGTATCATTACATCTGCAAATAGTGAAAGTTTGAATTCTTCTTTTCCTATTTGTACTCCTCTGATTTCCTTTTCTTGCCTTATTGTTCTGGCTAGGGTCTCTAGTACTATAGTGAAGAGAAGTGGTGATAATGGACATCCTTGTCTTGTTACTGTTTTTAGGGGGAATTCTCTAAGTTTTTCCCCATTTAATATGATGTTGGCTGTGAGCTTATTGTAGATTGCCTTTATGATGTTGAGGTATGTTCCTTCTAATCTGATTCTCTGCATTGCTTTTTATCACAAATGAATGTTGGATTGTATCAAAGGCTTTTTCAGCATGTATTGAAATAATCATGTGATTTTTATCTTTGGTTCTGTTTATATGATGAATTACATGGATTGATTTTTCTGTGTTGAACCAGCCTTGCATTCCTGGTATGAACCCTATCTGATCATGATGTATGATTTTCTTGATGTGGTTTTGAATGCGTGTTCCTGGTATTTTGTTTAGCAGTTTTGCATCCAAATTCATCAACAATATAGGCCTGTAGTTTTCATCCCTTGAACTGTCTTTATTTGGTTTGGTATTAATGTGATGTTGGCTTCATAGAATATATTTAGGAGAGTCCTGTTTCTCTCTCTTTCACAAAATAGATTGAGGAGTATAGAGATTATCATTTCTCTAAAGTTTTACAAAATTCACTTGGGAAACCATCTGGTCCTGGGCTTTTCTTTAATGTGAAGGTCTTTATTGCTGTTTCAATCTCTTTGATTTCTATTGGTTGGTTTAAATTTTTTATGTCTTCTTGACTTAGTTTAGGAAGGTTGTATTTATCTATAAAGTTGTCAATTTCCTCCAGATGTTTTATTTTGTTGGAGTATAGTTTTTCGAAGTAATTTCTGATAGTTGTCTGGATTTCTGCACTGTGACTTGTGATATCTCCTTTTTCATCTCTTATCTTCATAATTTGGATTGATTCTCTCTTTTTTTTACTTAAATTGGCTAGAGGTTTATCTATCTTTTCATTTCTTTGAGGAATCAACTTTTGGTTTTGTTTGTTTTATGTATTTTTTAATTCTCTACATCATTTTTTCTGCTCTAATTTTAACAATTTCCTGTCTTCTACTGGCTTTGGAGTTAGACTTCCTGTTTTTCAAGGGCTTTGAGGTTTGTCATTAAGTTATTTAATTGATGGTTTTCTATTTTGCTTATGTGAGCACTCAATGCTATAAATTTCCTACTTAATACTGCCTTCAATTTGTCCCAGATTTTTTGATATGTTGTATCTCTATTTTTGTTTCCTTATGAAATTTTCTTGATTTCACCCCTTACTTTTTCTATGACTCACTCTTCACTTAGAAGTTTGGTATTCAGCCTCCACATGTTTAGGTGGTTTCTCTGGGTCTTCTTATAGTTGATTTCATTCCATTATGGTCTGAAAAGACACAGTGAAATATATCAAATTTTTTGAATTTGCTAGTACTCACTTTGTGGCCCAGGATGTGATCTATTTTGGAGAATATTCTGTGAGAAGCTGAGAACAATGTAAACTCTGCCATAACTGGGTAAATATTCTATATGTGTCTAACAGGTCCATTTGATTAATGGTGTTCTTTAGATCTGAGGCATCTTTACTGATCTTTTGTCTAGAATATTGATCTAATGGTATGAGAAGTGTGTTGAAGTCTCCAAGAATTATTGTATTGGGATTTATATGTGACTTAATATCACAGAGAGTTTGTTTTGTGAAAGTAGCTGCACCTACATTTGGGGCATAAATGTTGATTATTGTTATTTCCTCTTGCTGGATTATTCCTTTTACCAGTAAAAAATGACCTTCTTTGTCTCTTCTAGTAAGCTTTGGCTTGAAGTCTAAATTATCTGATATCATATTTACAACTCCTGCTTGTCTTTGAGTTCCATTAGCATGGATTACCTTCCTCCAAACCTTTACCTTAAGTTTGTTGTTATATTTACTTGTGAAGTGTGTTTCTTGCAAGCAGCATATAGATGGGTTCTGGTTTTTAATCCATTTTGCCACTTTATGTCTTTTTATTGGGGAGTTGAGGGCATTTACATTCAGTGTGATTATTGAAAGATGGTTTTTAATTCCTAACATGCTGAGATTTTACTTCTGTTTGAAATACTGTTTGTTCTTCTCTTCTTAGTTGTCTACTGGATGGAAATTCTTATTTCTCTGATTCTGGCATGTATTACTTGATTATTCTTTGTAGTTAATCTCTTTTGAGTATTTGCCCTAGTGCTGGTTTTGAAGACGTAAATTCCTTCTACTTCTGTTTGTCATGGAAGATTTATATTTCCCTATCTAATTTTAGAGATAGTTTTGCTGGGTAGAAAAGTTTTGGTTGCAAGTTGTTTTCTTTCAGAGTTTGGAATATGTTACTCCAGACCCTTCTGGCTTTTATGACTTGGTTTGGAAAGTATGGAGTGATTCTAATTGGCTTCACTGTCACTTTGTCTTTTGTTTTTGTTGCCATTTAGATTCTCTCCTTGGCTTCTACATTGGTCAATTTGACTACTTTGTGGTGTGTGTAACCTTTTCTATGATCTTGTCTAAAGGGGGTTCAAAAGTTTCCTGTACCTGTGTGTCAATGTCTTGCTCTATGTTTGGAAATTTTTCTGCTACTACTACTTTGAAAAGATTGTTTAGCCCCTTTGTTTCACCTTATTTTTATTCCTCTATGCCAATTATTCTTAGGTTAGCTCTTTTAATATAGGCCCAGAAGACTTCTGGGAAGATGGCAACTGAGAAAAGCAGTGTTTACAAGTTCTGCTAACACTCAATCTCTATTGCCATGAAATCAGTGCTTTTTATAGCCAGAAAACACTTCAGTAAAGAAATAAAAACTTTAAGTACAAGGAACAGAGAAAAAGAAGACTAGAAGAACAACCAGAGACCAGAAAAGAAACCAGCCCTCATTAAGGTTGTGGACACCACGCCGGCACCATCTTGCCTCACAGCACCAGGCTCTAGAGAGAAGAGGTAAACAAGGTGCTGAAGTGAGCAGCTGCAGATCATTCAGGTGTAATTCAGCAGTTCTTTCAGGGCAGTGAACATCTAAAACTCCCAGTGGCCACGCTCATCACGCCTTCCAAGCACTAAGAATGGAGCTCAAAGCCAGAAAAGAAATACACCAGCCTCACGGCTGAGGGTGTAGCAGCAGTGCCATATTGCCAGCAACAGCAGTGAGTTCACCATGCCTGCAACATCTCCAGATCAGTGCACACAACAACAGTAAGTGAAATTGTGGCCCCTAAAGGCGAAATCCCAGCCCTGCACCCCCAGGGACTGTGAAGCTTTGATAATCTCTCTGAGTCTAAGATTTTGCAGTCCAACCCAGTGAAGGAGTAGTGGTGGCAGAGATAGCACACCCTAGTCGCAGCTCCCCATGGGAACAACCCCAGCCCAGTGCCCCCAGGATCTCTGGAAGACTCAGTTAACTCCCTGGGTCTGAGACTTTTTGATAAAACCCAGTAAAGAAGTAGTGGCGGCTGAGATTACCACAGACTTAAGATTCTGAACACCCTAAGTGAAGTTGTAGTGACCCAGGGAAGAACCCAGGAAAGGCACAAACTTCTGAAATCATGAGAAAGAGGAACAACAATGGAGCAATGAACACCCACAACCCCCCAATATCAGAACCTGATAACACAGAAATTCAGAGATCTCCAGAAGATCAAATCAGGAATATAACTGTAGAAACAATACATAAACTTCAAAAATAATTTAGATAGAGTCTAAAATAAATAAAGGATGCAATCCTTGAAGTAAAGGCATCAATTTAAACTATAAACAAAGAATTAGAACACGGGGAGAACAGAATCTCACTCCTAGAACATGATCATTCCAAATATGAATGCATAGTTTATAACCTAGGGAAAAAAAAGTCTGACAGCAGGAATTTGACAGTGAAGAAATATAGGCCCATTTTAAGAGAGCTAACCTAAGAATAATCAGAATAGAGGAGGGAAAAGAAGGTGAAGCCAAAGGGATCAATAATCTCTTCAAAGACGTGATAGCAGAACATTTTCTAAACCTAGAACAAGAGGTCTATACACAGTTCCATGGAATCTTATAGAACTCTCTTTAGACAGGATCAGAGAAAAAATTCCACATGACATAATTGTCAAAATGAACAATGTAGAAGCCAAGCAGAGAATCTTATAGGCAACAAAAACAAAAGGCCAAGTGACATTCAGAGGCAAACCAATTAGAATTGGAACTCCAGACTTCCCAAACCAAGTCATGAAAGCTAGAAGGGCTTGGAGTAACATATTCCAAACTCTTAAAGAAAACAACTTCCAGCCAAAAATTTTCTACCAAGCAAAACTATCTATCAAATTAGATGGGGAAATAAGAAGCTTCCAGGGCAAATAGAAACTGAAGGAATTTATGTCTTCAAAACCAGCGCTAGAGAAAATACTCAAAGAGATTAGCTATGAAGAAGAAATAGGTAATACACACCAGAACCAGAGAAACAAAATTTTCCATTCAGCAGACAATTAAGCAAAGAATAATATATAGTATTTCAAACAGAAATAAAATCTTAACATGTTAGTAATTAAAAATTATCTCTCAATAATCACATTGAATGTAAATGGCCTCAATTCCCCAATAAAAAGACATGAAGTGGCAAAATGGATTAAAAACCAGAATCCATCCATCTGCTGCTTACAAGAAATATACCTTACAAGTAAAGATAGTAACAAATTTAAGGTAAAGGGCTAGATCAAGGTAATTCATGCTAACAGAACTTGAGGGCAAGCAGGAGTTGTAACTAAGATATCAGACAAGTTAGACTTCAACCCCAAACTTATTAGAAGAGACAAATAAGGTCGTATTTTACTGGTAAAGCAATAATCCAGCAATGTAAATAACAATAATCAACATCTATGCCCCAAGCATAGGTGCAGCTACTTTCATAAAACAAACTCTTTGTTACATGAAGTAACACATAAATCCCAATACAATAATACTGGGAGTCTTCAACATACCTTTCACAACATTAGACTGATCTTTCAAACTAAAGGTCAGTAAAGATAACTCAGACCTAAAGAACACCATTAATCAAATGGACCTGTTGGACACATATAGAATATTTCACCCAACTACAGAGGAGTTTACATTTCTCTCAGCTCCTCATGGAACCTTCTTCAAAGTAGATCACATCCTGGGACACAAAATGAACACTAGTGGATTCAAAAAATGTTACATACTTCCCTGTGTCATTTCAGACCATAATGGAATTAAACTAGAAATTAACTATAAGAAGACCCAGAGAAACAAGATAAACATGTGGAGACTGAACACCACACATCTGAATGAAGAATGGATCATAGAAGATGTAAGAAATGGAATCAAGAAATTTCTAAAAATAAACAAAAATAAAGATACAACATATCAAAACCTCTGGGACACCTTGAAGATAGTAGTAAGAGAAAAATTTATAGCACTGAGTGTTCACATAAGAAAAACAGAAAATCTTCAAATAAATAACATAATGACACACCTCAAAGCCCTTGAAAAACAGGAACAATCTAACCTCAAAGCCAGTTGAAGACAGTAAATTATTAAAATTAGAGCAGAAATAATGAAGTAGAGAATAAAAAAATACAGAAAAGCAACAAAACTAAAAGCTGGTTTGTCAAAAAAATTAAAAGATAGATAAACCACTTGCCAACCTAACTAAAAAAGAGAATCAACCCAAATTATGAAAATAAGAGATGAAAAAGGAGAAATTACTACTAACAGTGTAGAAATCCAGAGGATTATCAGAAACTACTTTGAAAAACTATACGCCAACAAAATAGAAAATCTGGAAGAAATTGACAACTTTATAGATAAATACAACCTTCCTAAACTGAGTCAAGAATATATAGAAATGCCAGGCGTGGTGATGCATGCTTGTAATCCCAGCATTCAGGAGGCTGAGCCCAGAGGATTGTAGTTCACAGACAGCCTCAGCTACTTAGTGAGGCCCTCTGCAAATCAGTGAGACCTGGTTTCAAACTAAAGAATAAAAAATGGGGCATAGGGTGTATCTTGGAGGTTGAATTCCCCTGGGTTCCATCCCCAGACCCGCAAATATATCTATATCTGTATCTGTAGATAGATAGATGATAGATAGATAGATAGATGATAGATAGATAGATGATAGAGAATTTAAACCAACCAATAGTAATCAAAGAGATTGAAACAATAAAAAGCTTACCATCAAAAGAAAAAACCAGATGGTTTCTCAAGTGAATTCTATAAAATCTTTATAGAAGAGCTAACCCCAGTACTCCTCAAACTATTTCATGAAATAGAAAAAACACAAGACTCTCCCAAATACATTCTATGAAGCCAACATCACACTAATACCAAAACTAAATACAGTTCAAGGAAGGAAAACTATAGTCCTATATCTTTGATGAACTTGAATGCAGAACTGCTAAACAAAATACTAGCAACACACATTCAAAACCACATAAAGAAAATAATACACCATGACCAGGTAGGGTTCATCCCATTGATGCAAGGCTGGATCAACATACGAAAATCCATGTTATTCATCATATAAACAGAATCAAAGACAAAAATCACATGAACATTCTAATAGATGCTGAAAGAGCATTTGATAAATCCAACATCCATTTATGATAAAACACTGCAGAGAATTGGAATAGGAGGAATATATCTCAACATTATAAAGGCAATCTACAATAATCCCACAGCCAACATCATATTTAATGGGGAAAGACTTCAAGAATTCCCCTCTAAAAACAGGAACAAGACAAGGATGTCCATTATCACCACTTCTCTTTAATATAGTACTAGAGACTCTAGCCAGAACAATAAGGCAATAAAATAAAGGAATATAAATAGGGAAAAAAGAACTCAAACTTTTACTATTTGCAGAAGACATGATACTATATTTAGAAAACCAAACAAACTCAACCAAAAGGCTTATAGAACTGATCAACAAGTTCAGCAAAGTTTCTGGATGTAAAATCAATCTTAAAAAATCAGAAGCTTTTCTATAAACCAACCATAAATCCACTGAAATAGAAATTCAGAAAACACTTCCACTCAGGATCACCCACAAAAAATAAAATACTTAGGAATAAACTTAACCAAGGAGGTAAAAGACCTCTACAAAGAAAATTATAAAACATTGAAAAAAGAAACCAAAGATCTTAGAAGATGGAAACATCTTCCATTTTCATGGATAGGCAGAATAAATATCATTAAAATGTCTGTCCTTCCAAAAGTGATCTACAGATTTAACGCAATGCCCATTAAACTGCCTAGATCATTCCTCACAGATATAGAAAAATCAGTCCTTAAATTTATTTGGAACAACTAAAATCCCAGAATAGCCAACGTAGTTCTCAGCAACAAAAATCATGCAGGAGGAATCACAATACCTGACTTTAAACTATACTCCAAAGCCATTGTAATAAACACAGCATGGTACTGGCACAAAAACAGATACATATATCAGTGAAGCAGAAGAGAAGACTCAGAAACAAGTTCACACTTTCAGCCAATTGATTTTTACGAAGGGGCCAAAAACATACACTGGAAGAAAGATAGTCTGCTCAACAAATGGTGTTGGCAAAACTGGTTAACCATATGCAGAAAATTGGAAATTAGTCCCATTTTCTCACCCTGCACAAGAGTCCATTCAAGATGTTTCAAAGACTTGGAAATCAAACCAGAGACCTTGGGCATAGGTCCAACACTGCAACATATAGGCACAGATAAGCACTTTCTCAAGAAAACCCCAAAGGCACAACAAATTAAAAGGCAAATCAATACATGGGATTGCATGAAACTGAAGAGCTTCTGTTCAGCAAAGGAAACTGTCAAGAATCTCAGTAGAGAGCGAACAGAATGGGAGAAGATTTTTGCCACCTATACCTCTAATAGAGGACTAATATCTAGAATATACAGAGAACTCAAGAAACTCAACACTAGAAAAAACAAATAATCCAGTAAATAATGGGCAATAGAACTTAAAAGACACTTCACAAAAGAAGAAATTCAAATGGTCAATAAATGCATGTAGAAATGTTCAACATCATTGTCAATCAGAGAAATGCAAATCAAAACTACCCTGAGATTTCACCTAACTCCAACTAGAATGGCAATCATTCAAAATACAAACAACAACAAATGCTGGCGAGGATGTGGAGAAGTGGGAATTCTAAAACATTGTTGGTGGGATTGCAAATTAGTGCAACCACTTTGGAAAACAGTATGGAGAATCCTCAGAAGAATAGGAACAAATCTACCATTTGATCCAGCAATACCACTTCTAGGTATCTACCCAAAAGAAAGTTAATCAAACTACCAAACTAATGCATGTGTATCTATGTTCATAGCTGCACAATTCACCATAGCCAAATTATGGAACCAGCCAATATGTCCATCAACAGATGAATGGATTACAAACTGTGGGATATATACACAATGGAATTTTACTCAGCCATAAAAAAACACAATTACATCATTTTCAGAGAAATGGATGGAACTGAAGGACATTATGCTAAGTGAGATTAGTGAGTCACAAAAAATAGGAAATCAGATGTTTTCCCTAATATGTGAAAGCCAGGGAGAAATGGGTCATAGGTAGAACTCTAGATGAAGAAGGAAATCCTATAGAGGAGAAAACAAGACAACCTAAGTAAGGAAATGGGAGGAGGGAAGAAGGAAATTCTCTAAAACACACAATGTACTTAAATATATAGAAGTCAACTACTAAGCCTAGCATGAGAAGAAAGGATGGGAAGGGAAATTAATTAAATAAATAAATAAATACAATTTCAGTGTTTCAAAAAAAAAGAATAGGCCCTCGTTGTTGGGGTGGGGAATAGAAGATTCAGGCCCCCTAGAAAAGGAACTAACTCCAAAAGACCTTCTGAGGTATCTACCTGGCAGTGGACCAGGAGGCGAAAGGCCAGTTGGGGATTAGCCAATGAGAGAGTAATACCCAAGTCTTGTGAGCAATGTGTGCAGGCCCTGGCTGAGTTCCCAATATCCTTCCAATGTTGGAGACCCTCCCTAACCTAGTCATCCAGTAGTATGACAGTGCAGAAACTTGATAGTCGTCACATGGCAGGATTAGCTCCCTGTCCCAGGGCAGTTTCATTGTGTGATTCAGGGCCCCCAAGGACACATTCTCCCACTTCTTCTGGCTTAGTTCTTCAACTTTTTCCCCCAGATCGTCCTGAGCAAAGGCATTGTAACTCCTTGATGCCCTATTTTTAGTACCCATGTGCCCAAAACTTTCCTGCACCCTCAGCCTCTTGCAGCCACACTGCTTTGGAGAGTGTCCTTCTCAGGTAAACTGAGGTAAGCAGCCCATGTGCAGTTTGAGTGTGTTTATGGGGAGGGAACCATGTATCTTCAGGTCAATGATGACACCCTTCTTGTCTCAAAGAGAGGTGATGACATAAAAATCATGCTCAGTAGTCTTACGCTGAGGCCCAGCCCAGGGACAGTACCAGAGGAGGACACGCTGGCAGCCTGCTTCCTTGGAAGGAAAGCCCAATGGGGGCCACCATGTTGGGGCCTGGTAGGGCATCTCAGGTGGAATTACCTGGTGTAGTGAATCCTCCGTGAAGCACCAGGTGTGCAGCTAGTTGTGCAAGACATGTGCATGAGTCACCCTAACAACTTGTGCAGGCCCTGACTAAGTTCCCTTTCTCTCATTTAGCTTTCCAGTGAGAATTTCACCCCAGCCCAGAGCCCAGACGTGTGTTGCACAGGTGAGTGGATTGCCTTCACTGGGAACTTTGAGCAGTAGATCAGAAATTCCTAAAAAGTTATGACAGTGAATGAGTTTGGACCCCTTGGGGAGCCCTAGATCTACTTTTGGAGAAGTGTGATAGGCCACTCTTGGGGATCAGTTTTCCCAAGTGGCTTTGCTTGAGCACAGAGAAAGATATTTTAAGTTACTTAAAGAATTTTTAGAGTCATTGAAAAGTAATGTCATTTTATACTAGGTGAAAATAATTTAGCGCAAATTTTAAATGTTTTAAATACTTATTTTTAATCTTTATCTGGTATATTTGGAACTTTTCTGCCTCTATTCTTATAGTTACATACTGTCTTTAATTAACTTTTAATTTTAATTGATTAAAAGTTTTTAAAATTTTCCCCAACATTTTATCTAATTTAACTATATCAATCTAGTGTCACAAAGTTTTATATACATTCAATTATTCAGATACTAAACAAAATGTGTACCATGCTTACTATTTTTTGCTCATAATGCAGCAACTAATCCTACACAAAATAAGCCTGGCTACAGAAATGTTTATTTGTCAAGAGGGTACAAATCTGGGTGGATGATGAGAAAAATTGAGGACGGTGAAGACCTAATTACAGATGTCAACCTGAGATCTAGATGTGTGGCTCTCTTAAGACAACTAAGACTCTCCAAGTCTGGCTTTACCTGATGGTCCCTCAGTGACAACCACTGTAGGCATGTCTTTTCTTTCTCTCATAATAAGCATGAACATCCTTTTTATGAGGCAATACACACCTTTAATATCTTCAGTGACTCAAGACTTGCTTCATTTGCTTAATTTGAATAGACTCATACAGACTTGTATACAGAAAGTATTTTCTTGATTAACAAATGAGTAAATGAAAATGAGTGAATTAAAAAGAGGCGGTAAACTCTGATATATATTGGAAGTCCCATTAACATTGCTAAACAGGAAAAACACTGTCTGCCTATATTAATGACCCTGGAATATATCTTAATGCTTCATGACTTTTATTCTTGAGTATTTTCTGAAATTATGCCTTTGCTTTCTCTCTAGCATGACTTACTGAGATAGAAGAGCTAGACTCTTGCCCTCAATACCAGAGGAGAAGGGTGAGTAAGCATACCAGTGTCCTTTGAAATTCCTATACCATGTGCTCTGTGACACATACTAGGGTCTCTCTATTTATCTTTTCAGAGTCTTATTTGTGAATATTGTCAAGATATGTTGCCAGGCATGGTGGCACACACTTGTAATCCCTGCGCTTGGGAGGCAGAGACAGGAGGATCACGCTGGTTTGAAGCCAGCCCCACTGGCTTAAGAGACCCTGTTTCAAAAAATAAAAAATGTATAAAATACATCTGGGAGTGTAGCCTGGAGGTAGAAGGGCTTTCAGGAACACCAGTACCACCCAAAAAAAGGATATGTCATTTGCCTCATGGAGACTTTCACCAAGGTCACATACATTCTTGAATATTTAACCATTTTATTTCATTTTAGTTGTGTCCTACTTTAATAAAAAGAAATGCAGAATTGAAAATGTTCTGATGCAAGGCATGGGTGCATGTTTATAAACCCAGTAGTTGGGTGGCTGAGAGAAAGATTGCAGGTTTACAGCCAGCCTCAACTACTTAGTGAGGTCCTCCACAACATAGTGAAACCCTATTTAGAATAAAGAATGAAAAATAAGGCTGTGAATGTTGCTCGGTGGTAGAATACCTCAAGGCTAAATCCTCAGTACTGCAAAGAAAAAGTTTTGAAATTTTATATTGTGTCAAAAATACTACAGTGAAATCCAATTGTGTCAAAATATTTGGGTTTTCTTAATTGTTTTATTATTAGAATTCCAGAATAGAAAACACATAGTTCATAAATTCTTTGTGGTCATACTATATTTCCAATTTATTCATTGAGGATTGATTTAATTCATTTTTTCAATTTTTGCACCAAAGAAGTTATATATAATTTTTTCTTCTGAAATGTATAAGATTATCATAGAAACTAGACTGTGTTGTCTTTTGAAAATTTTGTAGTACATCTTGATTTTGGCATTGAAAATTTATGGAACTGTACAATTTTATTGCATATACTTTTCTATAAGTATTTTATACTTCAATAGAGAGTTAAAATCATCCAATTGAACTAGTTTAAATATTACTTAATACATATTTTAGAAATACTGTCCAGTTGATTATGTGTTACTCAGTGCTTAATGAGTTATGTTCTCACAATAATTCAAACATGTTCTTTCTGTGGGAAAGCATATTCAGAAAATCATTTGACTGGGTGAGGTGGCACATGCTTGTAATCCCCATGCTTGGGAGGTGGAGACAGGAGAATCACGCAGGTTCAAAGCCAGCCATGCTGGCTTAAAAGACCCTGTTTTCAGATAAAAATATTTTTAAAAATAGGTCTGGAAGTGTAGCCCAGAGGTAGAAGGGCTTCCAGAAACCCCAGTATCACCAAAAAAATCATTTGGAGTGGTTATTTTTTTTTAATTTTCTATTGGTGTCATACATCTTAGTGGAGTACAAGATGATATTGGCATATATGCACACAATCGCACAATGAGTCTTTACCAACTATTCCTGCTCCTATTCCCCCCTCCCTCCTTTTCATGTTTGGCTTACAATTGACTTTGCTATGTGTTAATATACAGCATGTACATTATGGAATTTCCCTCTTGTCCCCTACCATGCCCCTCAGTAAGATCTTATTTGTTCTTCTATAGTATCTCCTTGTTCATCTACAGTTCCTCCTATGACCTATTTTCTCCCTAGCTTCTGCATATTATGAAGAGCATCAGATTTTTGGTTTTGTGACTGACTAATCTCACTTAGCATAATGTTCTCCAGTTCTATCCATGTCTCTGTAAATTATGGAATCTTGTTTTACTTCATGGCTAAGTAAAATTCCATTGTGTACATAGCCCTTAATTTTGTGATCATTTATCTGTTGATGACAACTTGGCTGGTTCCGTTGTTTGGCAATTGTGAATTGTGCAGGTATGAACATAATAGATATGCAGGCATTCGTTTGTTAGTTTGGTTTTCATTCTTTTGGGTAGATACCCAGAAGTGATATTTCTTGATCATATGGTAATTTTATTCTCATTATTCTGAGGATCCTCCATACTGTTTTTCAAAATGATTGCACTAATTTGCAATCCCACTAACAATGTATTAGAGTTCCCACTTTTCCATGTCATTGCCAGCATTTGTTGCTTTCTGTGTTTTATTTGTGTGTGTGCGTGTGTGGTACTGGTATTGGAACCCAGAGGCTTTTTAACATCTAAGCTATACTCCCAGACCTATTTTACATTTTATTTGGAGACAGGGTCTGAATAAGTTGCTTAGAGCCTCACTAAGGATTTGAGGCTGGCTTCGAACCTGTGCAATCCTCCTGTCTCAGCCTCCCAAGTGCTCAGATTACAACTATGCCCTACCATGCCTGGCTACCTTGTCTGCGTTTTCAATAATTGCCATTCTAGTTGTACTTAGGTAAAATCTCAGGGTAGTTTTGATTTGCATCTCTCTGACTGCTAATGATAATGAGCACTTTTTGCATTTATTGGCCATTTGAATATCTTTTTCATGAAATGTCTATTTAGTACACTTGTCCGTTTTTATTGGAATAATTATTTTTTTAGTTCTGAGTTTCTTGAGTTCTCTGTATATTCTAGATATTAGTCCTCTATTGGTGAAGTAGGTGGCTGAAATCTCCCATTCTCTTGGCTCTCAGTTAAGGTTCTTGATAGTTTCCTTTGCTATAAAGAAGCTCTTCAGTTTAGTGCAATCTCATGTATTGATCCACCTTTTATTTTCTTGTGCCTTTGGGGTCTTGTTGAAAAAGTTTCTACCTGTGCCTCTGTGTGGAATTGTTGGAACTATGCCCTCTTCAAAGATCCTCAAGTTCTCCGGTCTAATTTCCAAGTCGTTGATCCATCTAGAATTGACTCTTGTGCAGGGCAAGAAAAAAAATCAAAGAAGACCTTAGAAGATGGAAAGCTTTCCGGGCCCCTGGCCCCGACCCTGGGCAGGTGGGCAGTCGCTGGTGAGGCACCCTTCGGCGACCCCCTCCCCACCCAGAAAAACTCTGTGGTCCGGGCCCCTGGCCCAACCCTGGGTGGGTGGGCAGGCGCTGGTGGGGAACCCTTCAGTGACCCCCTCCCTACCCAGAAGGACCCTATGGTCCGGGCCCCTGGCCTAAGCCTAGGTGGGTGGGCAGGTGCTGGCGGGGCACCCTTCGGTTACCCCCTCTCCACCCGTCCAGGCCTCTGGCCCCAACCCTGGGTGGGTGGACAGGCATTGGTAGGGCACCCCTAGGTGAACCCCTTTCCACCCGGAAGGACCCTGTATAAAAGGAAAAGAAAAAGAAAAAAGGAAAATATAGGAGAGGGGTCAAAAAGGCTGTGACAGATGCCAGGATACTGGAGATGCAGACAAAACTTATCCAAATGAACTGGAATTATTAGAAAAATTCCCCGCTAAGGAGGACTGCTTCTTCTCTACATTATTAAGAATCTTGGACATCACCTGTAAGGGGAGAGAGACTTTAGCAGAGACCAAGGAGAAAGGCGGTGCTGAAAGCGGTCTCCGCATTGGTGGTGGAGACTTGTATTCAGGAGAAGCAGAAATCGGATCCTACCAACCTTACTTTTGGAGAAATTACACCAAAGGTTGAATGCTACCGTCACGCATGCTTAGGAACACTGGACAACATTCAGAGTGGAAAAAGAGCTTGGGAAAGATTTGAAATGGTGGAGGCAGTGGAAATGGCAGTGGCCAGTACTCAGGGGAGGCAGAGATCTGATACATTACACCTGGAACCTTTGAAGTAATGACCCCAGAGGCAGAATGCTACCACCACGCACCCTCGAGAACGTGGGACAAATGGTTGGGCAAAGAGGGTGCTCGGATTAGAGCCTGCTGAGGGGTGAGGCCGGCGACGAACACAGCAAAGCTGGGATTGGAGCCTGTCATGAGGCAAGGCTGGTGCTGGAGCCTCTGAGGCTGGGATCAGAGCCTGCCGAGTGGTTAGGCTAGTACTGGGGCCAGTGAAGCCAGGATTAGATCATGCCATGAGGCAAGGCCGATGTTGGGGCCTTCAAGGCTGGGATCGGAGCCTGCTGAGGGGTTAGGCCGGTGCCAGGGACAACAGGGCCGGGATTGGAGCATGCCGTGAGGCAAGGCCGGTGCTGGGGCCTCCAAGGCCAGGATCAGAGCATGCCAAGGGGTTAGGCTGGTACCAGGGCCAATGGCCGGCATCAGAACCAGCTGTAAGGCAAGGCCACTACTCGGGCCTCTGAGGCCAGGATCAGAGCCTGCTGAGGGATTAGGGCAGTGCCAGGGCCAAAGACCAGCATCGGAGCCAGCCATGAGGCAAGGCCAGTGCTGGGGCCTCCAAGGCCAGGATCAGAGCATGCCAAGGGGTTAGGCTGGTACCAGGGCCAATGGCCAGCATCAGAACCAGCTGTAAGGCAAGGCCACTACTCGGGCCTCCGAGGCCAGGATCAGAGCCTGCTGAGGGATTAGGGCAGTGCCAGGGCCAAAGACCAGCATCGGAGCCAGCCATGAGGCAAGGCCAGTGCTGGGGCCTCCGAGGCCAGGAATGGAGCCTGCCAAGGGGTTAGGCCGGTGCCGGGGCCAACAGCCAGCATCAGAGCCTTCCATGAGGCAAGGCCACTACTGAGGCCTCCAAGGCCAGGATCGGAGCCTGCCGAGGGGTTAGGCCAGTGCTGGGGCTAGCGAGGCTGGGATTGGAGCCTGCTGTGAGGCAAGACCGGTGCTGGGGCCTCCGCAGCCGGGATCAGAGCCTGCTGAGGGGTTAGGCCAGTGCCGGGGCCACTGGCTGGCATCAGAGCCTTCCATGAGGTAAGGCCGCTATTGAGGTCTCTGAGACCGGGATCGGAGCCTGCCAAGGGATTAGGCTGGTGCTGGGGCCAGCGAGGCCAGGATCGGAGCCTGCTGTGAGGCAAGGCTGGTGCTGGGGCCTCCGAGGCCGGGATCAGAGCCTGCTGAGGGGTTAGGCTAGTGCCGGGGCCACTGGCCGGCATCGGAGCCTTCCATGAGGTAAGGCCGCTATTGAGGTCTCTGAGATTGGGATCGGAGCCTGCCAAGGGGTTAGGCCAGTGCCGGGGCCTCCAAGACCAGGATCGGAGCCTGCCGAGGGGTCAGGCCGGTGCCAGGGCCAGTGTGGCTGAGATCAGAGCCCTCCGTGAGGCAAGGCTGGTGCTGGGGCCTCCAAGGCCGGGACCAGAGCCTGCTGAGGGGTTAGGCCAGTGCCGGGGCCACTGGCCGGCATCGGAGCCTTCCATGAGGCAAGGCCGCTATTGAGGCCTCCGAGACTGGGATCAGAGCCTGCCGAGGGGTTAGGCCGGTGTTGGAGCTAGCAAGGCTGGCATTGGAGCCTGCTGTGAGACAAGGCTGGTGCTGGGGCCTCCGAGGCCGGGATTGGAGTCTGCCAAGGGGTTAGGCTGGTGCCAGGACCAGTGGCTGGCATTGGAGCCTTCCATGAGGCAAGGCCACTATTGAGGCCTCTAAGGCTGGGGTCGGAGCCTGCTGAGGGGTTAGGCCGGTGCTGGGGCCAGCGAGGCCCGGATCGGAGCCTGCTGTGAGGCAAGGCTGGTGCTGGGGCCTCCGAGGCCAGGATCAGAGCCTGCTGAGGGTTTTGGCCGATGCCAGGGCCACTGGCTGGCATCAGAGCCTTCTGTGAGGCAAGGCCACTATTGAGGCCTCTGAGGCTGGAATCGGAGCCTGCCAAGGGTTTAGGCCAGTGTTGGGGTCAGCGAGGCCGGGATCGGAGCCTGCTGTGAGGCAAGGCTGGTGCTGGGGCCTCCGAGGCTGGGATTAGAGACTGCCGAGGGGTTAGGCCAGTGCTGGGGCCTCCGAGGCCAGGATTGGAGCCTGCCGATGGGTCAGGCCAGTGCCAGGGCCAGTGTGGCCGGGATCGGAGCCTGCTGTGAGGCAAGGCCGGTTCTGGGGCCTCCGAGGCAGGGACCAGAGCCAATGAGTTAGGCCGGTTCCAGGGCCAGCATCTGGCATCAGAGCCTTCCATGAGGCAAGGCCACTATTAAGGCCTCCGAGGCCGGAATTGGAGCCTGCCAAGTGGTTAGGCCAGTGCTGAAGCTAGCGAGGCCAGCATTAGAGCCTGCCATGAAACAAGGCTGGTTCTGGGGCCTCCGAGGCCGAGATTGGAGCCTGCTGAGGGGTTAGGCCAGTGCCGGGAACAGCGTTCTGCATTGGAGCCTGCCACGAGGCAAGGCTGGTGCTGGGGTCTCCGAGGCCGGGATTGGAGTCTGCCAAGGGGTTAGGCCAGTGCCAGGACCAGCAGCCGGCATCGGAGCCTGCCGTGAGGCAAGGCCAGTGCTGAGGCCTCCAAGGCCAGGATCAGAGCCTGCTGAGGGGTTAGGCCAGTGCTGGGGCCACTGGCCGGCATCAGAGTCTTCCATGAGGCAAGGCCGCTATTGAGGCCTCTGAGGCTAGGATTGGAGCCTGCTGAGGGATTAGACCAGTGCCGGGGCCAGCGGCCAGCATCGGAGCCTTCTGTGAAGCAAGGCTGCTACTGAAGCCTCTGCGGCCTGGATCGGAGCCTTCCGAGGGGTTAGGCCGATGCTGGGGCCATTGGCTAGCATTGGAGCCTGCCATGAGGAAGGCCGGTGCTGGGGTCTCTGAGGCTGGGATTGGAGCCAGCTGAGGGGTTAGGCCAGTGTCGGGGCCAGGAAGACCAGAATCAGGGCCTCCCATGAGGCAAGGCCACTGCTTGAACCACTGAGGTCTGGATCAGTCCACCGGGTAGCCAGGCCACAACTGGGGTCTTCAAGGGTGGGATTGGTATTTTCAACGTGGCATGCACAGAGAAATATCGCAGAAAATATCGCAGATGCTTCCCTTAATCAGCAATAACTAGGAGGAAACAGGCAACAGGAAGTGGTCGAGATATAGAAAGGGTCCTATAGTGAAGCAATTAAGGTGACCAATCAGAGGGTATGGAATAAGGGAGGATGAAGCCTCTTTAAAAAGCAGGAGGTACATAAATATATGTATCAAAGTTAATCACCAAACAAGCATGGGATCGAGGGAGGGGGAACGAATGGGATGGGGACTGGATGAAGGCTAATTGGATGATGTGTGCTTGTATATCCTCTCAAGTCTTGTATTCCAATGTGATGTATGATTACAATGCACCAATAAAAATAAATTTAAAAAAGAAAAATAAGAAAGAAAATAAAGTGATTACAACTTGAAAAAAAAAGATGGAAAGATTTCCCATGTTCATGGATAAGCAAAATAAGTATCATTAAAATAGCCATACTTCTGAAAGTGATCTACAGTTTCAACAAAATACCCATTAAATTACCAAGGTCATTTCTCACAGATATAGAAAACAAGTCCTTAAATTCATTTGGAACAACAAACCCAGAATAGCCAAAGTAGCTCTCAGAAACAAAATCCATGCAGGCAGAATTACAATACCTGACTTTAAAATATACTACAAAGCCAAAGTAATAAAAAACAGCATGGTACTTGCACAAAAACATATATAAAACAA
This sequence comes from Muscardinus avellanarius, assembly GCF_963383645.1. Classification (NCBI taxonomy): domain Eukaryota; kingdom Metazoa; phylum Chordata; class Mammalia; order Rodentia; family Gliridae; genus Muscardinus; species Muscardinus avellanarius. Next base: position 164,889,548 of record NC_137788.1, read on the forward strand.
TAAAACAGAATAGAAGACTCAGAAATAAATCTGCACACTTACACTAATTGATTTTTGGGGATAAAAGCATGCACTGTAAAAGAGAGAGCCTGTGCAACAAATGGTGTTGGCAAAACTGGTTAACCATATGCAGAAAAGTGGTTACATATTTTAACTTACCACATTCACATATTTTCCCACGTACAAGCTTAAATTTATTTACTTATGTACTTTTCTTCATTATGAAAAATCAGTGTAATTATTTTCATACCATATGCAAACACATTACTTATAAATTTTAAGAAACTAGAGGCCCACCTAAATTGTACAGTGTAGATAATTTGAGACACACTGATATAATCAGATGAAGTATAAAGCCAACAACAATCAGAATCCTGAGATGCTTGTATTTTCAAGTCCTTCTTTCCCTTTGAGTTATTGACTTACTAAAACTAAACTATGTGTTGTAAATTCAAGCACTACTTCTTTAATTTTATTTGTTTACAGTCTAAGACTAAAGTGCACTAGCCTTCACTTACTATCATTATTTTTCAAGAAATTCTTTTTTTAATTTATTCTTATTGGTGCATTGTAATCATACATCACATTGGAATACAAGACTTGAGAGGATATACAAGCACACATCATCCAATTAGCCCTCATCCAGTCCCCATCCCATTCGTTCCCCCTCCCTCGATCCCATGCTTGTTTGGTGATTAACTTTGATACATTTGTTTATGCACCTCCTGCTTTTTAAAGAGGTTCCATCCTCCCCTATTCCATACCCTCTGATTGGCCACCTTAATTGTTTCACTATAGGGCCCTTTCTATATCTCGACCACTTCCTGTTGCCTGTTTCCTCCTAGTTATTGCTGATTAGGGGAAGCATCTGGTTTCAATTTTCTGCGAAATTTCTCTGTGTATGCCGCGTTGCAAGTACCAATACCACGCTTGACAGCCCCAGTAGTGGTCTGGCTACCTGGTGGACTGATCCAGACCTCGCTGGCTCAGGTAGCGGCCTTGCCTCATGGGAGGCCCTGGTTCTGGCCTTGCTGGCCCCAACACTGGCCTAACCCCTCAGCTGGCTCCGATCCCAGCCTCAGAGGCCCCAGCACCGGCCTTGCCTCACGGCAGGCTCTGATGTTAGCCGATGGCCCCGGCATCGGCCTAACCCCTCGGCAGGCTCCGATCCAGGCCTCGGAGGCCTCAGTAGCGGCCTTGCCTCACAGAAGGCTCTGATGCCGGCCAGTGGCCCCAGCACTGACCTAACCCCTCAGCAGGTTCTGATCCCGGCCTCGGAGGCCCCAGCATTGGCTTTCCTCACAGCAGGTTCCAATCCCGGCCTCACTGGCCAAAGCACGGCCTAACCCCTTGGCAGGCTCTGATCCCAGATTCTTTTTCAAAGATATTCTAGCCTGGAGTGGTGGCACATGCTTTTAATCTCCACTCTTGGGTGTCTGAGACTGGAGGACCATTTTGGTAGTGATTTGTATTGTATAATCTCCTGAAAGTATACAGGTCCTGATATTTCTATGTAAAAAACTATAGACATGGGCCCAGCCCATGTCCTGGAAGCCCAGGTGCCAGGAGGGCAGAGGGTGGCCCAGCCCATGCCCTGGAAGGCCAGATGCTGGGAGGGCAGTGGGTGGCCCAGCCCACACCCCGGAAGGCCCAGTGCAGGGTGGGAGGCCGAGCCTGCATCCCAGGAGGCCTGGTACCAAGCAGGAGACCGAGCTGCACTTCCCAAGGAATTCAGTGCCGCTGTGCTGTTCCGGGGCCATGGAGCACTTAGAACAGCAGATCCTGCTCTGTGCAGTGAGTCTGTGAGACTCCACTCTTGGAAGAGAGAAAAAAATTCATTGCTGCTGAGTGCCTGATCCCACAACTTCTTCAAACCACACATAATGTCTTCTCTTACTTAAAAAAAAGAAAAGAAAAGAAAAAAGAAAAAATATTGGAGGGGTCAAGATGGCCACAGCAGCAGCCAGGATTCTGAAGATGCAGACAAAATATATCCAACTGACCTGGAACTTTTGGAAAAATCCCCACAAAGGGGGACTGCTTCTTCCTTATATGCTTAAGAATTCTGGACATCATCTGTAAGGAGGGAGCTCAGTGGAGAACTAGGGGGAAGGTGGTATTGGCAGCGGCAGCTGCTTGGCAGTGGAGGCTAGTATTTGGGAGAGGCAGAGATCTGATCCAACCCACCCTGATCTTCTGAAGAAATTGCCCCAAAGGTAGAATGCTACCATCGGGCATGCTCAGGAATACTAGATAACAAGCAGCGTGGGAGAAGAGTTTGGGAAAGAATTGAAATGGTGGAGGCAACAGCAATGGCAGCAGCCAATATTCAGGAGAGATCTGAAGCAACACACCTCGATCTTTTAAAAAAAATAGCCCCAGAGGTAGAATGCTACCACCACACACACTCGGGAACTTGGGACAGCATGCTGTGTGAAGAGGGTACTCGGAAGAGAACTGAGATGGCTGTGACAGTGGCAGCAGTGGTTAGCATTTGGTAGAGGAAGAGATTCAATTCAATCCACATTATAATTTTAAAGAAAGGTGCGCGGGGCACGCCAGATGGGGCCCGGGTCGCGGGACCCTGGGCCCCGGGCTGAACTGCGCGTAGCACGCCAGACCCCTGGAGAAACCGGGCCCAGTAAGACGCTGGGTTCTGGGCGGGGGTCGCGCGCGGGGCACGCCAGATGGGGTCCGGGTCGCAGGACTCTGGGCCCAAGGCCGAACTGCGCATAGCACACCAGACCCCTGGAGAAACCGGGGCCAGAACAGAAAAAGATAAAGAAAAATATCAGAGAGGAGGTAAGAAAGCCGTTATGAATGCCAGGACACTGGAGATGCAGACAAAACTTATCTAAATGCACTGGAACTTATGGAAAAATTAGCCGTGAAAGAGGACTGCTATTTCTCTATATTGTTAAGAATCTCAGATATCACCTGTAAGGAGAGAGTTTAGCGGAGACCAAGGAGAAATGAGGTGTTGAAAGAGTTCTCCGCAATGGTGGTGGAGACTTGTATTCAGGAGAAGCAGAAACCAGATCTTACCAACTTTATTTTTTTTGGAGAAATTACACCAAATGTTGAATGCTACCATCACGCATGCTTAGGAACACTGGACAACATTCAGAGTGGAAAAAGAGCCTGGGAAGGATTTGAAACAGTGGAGGCAGTGGCAATGCCAGTGGCCAATACTCAGGGGAGGCAGAGATCTGATACATTACACCTGGAACCTTTGAAATAATAACCACAGAGACAGTGATCAGAACCTGCTGAGGGGTTAGGCGGGTGCCTGGGCCAGTGGCCAACATCGGAGCTTGCTGTGAGTCAAGGCCACTACTGAGGCCTCCGTGGCTGGGATTGGAAACTGCCGAAGGGTTAGACCGATGCTGGGGCCAGCGAGGCTGGCATTGGAGCCTGCCATGAGGCAAGGCTTGTGCTAGGGCCTCCGAGGTCGGGTCCGGAACCTGCTGAGGGGTTAGGCCGGTTCTGGGGCCAGCGAGGCTGGCATCGGAGCCTGCCGTGAGGCAAGGCCGGTACTGGGGCCTCCGAGGCCAGGATAACAGCCTGCTGAAGGGTTAGGCCAGTGCTGGGGTCAGCAAGGCTGGCATCGGAGGCTGCCGTGAGGCAAGGCCAGTGCTGGGGCCTCCGAGGACGGGACTGGAGCCTGCTGAGGGGTTAGGCCGGTGCTGGGGCCAGCGTGGCCAGCATCGGAGCCTGCCGTGAGGCAAGGCCAGTACTGGGGCCTCCGAGGCCAGGATACTAGCCTGCTGAGGGGTTAGGCCAGTGCTGGGGCCAGCGAGACTGGCATCGGAGACTGCCGTGAGGCAAGGCCAGTGCTGGGGCCTCCGAGGACGGGACCGGAGCCTGCTGAGAGGTTAGGCCGGTGCTGGGGCCAGCGTGGCCGGCATCGGAGCCTGCCATGAGGCAAGGCCGGTGCTGGGGCCTCCAGGCTGGGATAAGAGCCTGCCGAGGGGTTAGGCCGGTGCTGGGGCCAGCGAGGCCGGCATCGGAGCCTGCCATGAGGCAAGGCTGGTGCTGGGGCCTGCGAGGCCAGGATAAGAGCCTGCCGAGGGGTTAGGCTGGTGCTGGGGCCAGTGAGGCCGGAATCGGAGCCTGCCATGAGGCATGACCAGTGCTGGGGCCTCCAAGGCCAGGATCGGAGCCTGCCAAGGGGTTAGGCCGGTGTTGGGGCCAGCGAGGCCGGCATCGGAGCCTGCCATGAGGCAAGGCTGGTGCTGGGGCCTCCGAGGCCAGTATAAGAGCCTGCCGAGGGGTTAGGCCGGTGCTGGGGCCAGCAAGGCCCACATTGGAGCCTGCTGTGAGGCAAGGCCGGTACTGGGGCCTCCGAGACCAGTATAAGAGCCTGCCGAGAGGTTAGGCTGGTGCTGGGGCCAGTGAGGCCGGAATCGGAGCCTGCCATGAGGCATGACCAGTGCTGGGGCCTCCAAGGCCAGGATCGGAGCCTGCCGAGGGGTTAGGCCAGTGTTGGGGCCAGCGAGGCCGGCATCGGAGCCTGCCGTGAGGCAAGGCTGGTACTGGGGCCTCCGAGGCCAGGATAAGAGCCTGCTGAGGGGTTAGGCCGGTGCTGGGGCCAGCAAGGCCGGCAACGGAGCCTGCCATGAGGCATGACCAGTGCTGGGGCCTCCAAGGCCGGGATCGGAGCCTGCCGAGGAGTTAGGCCGGTTTTTTGTGCCAGCGAGGCCGGATTCAGAGCCTGCCGTGAGGCAAGGCTGGTACTGGGGCCTCCGAGGCCAGGATAAGAGCCTGCTGAGGGGTTAGGCCGGTGCTGGGGCCAGCAAGGCCGGCATCGGAGCCTGCCATGAGGCATGACCAGTGCTAGGGCCTCCAAGGCCGGGATCGGAGCCTGCCGAGGGGTTAGGCCGGTGTTGGGGCCAGCGAGGCCGGCATCGGAGCCTGCCGTGAGGCAAGGCTGGTGCTGGGGCCTCCATGACCAGTATAAGAGCCTGCCGAGGGGTTAGGCCGGTGCTGGGGCCAGTAGGCCGGAATCGGAGCCTGCCATGAGGCATGACCAGTGCTGGGGCCTCCAAGGCCAGGATCAGAGCCTGCTGAGGGGTTAGGCCGGTGCTGGGGCCAGTGAGCCTGGCATGGGAGCCTGCCTTGAGGCAAGGCTGGTATTGGGTCCTCAAGGCCAGGATAAGAACCTGCCGAGGGGTTAGGCCGGTGCTGGGGCCAGCGAAGCTGGCATCGGAGCCTGCCATGAGGCATGACCAGTGCTGGGGCCAGGGAGGCCGGATTCGGAGCCTGCCGAGGGGTTAGGCCGGTGTTGGGGCCAGCGAGGCCGGCATCGGAGCCTGCCGTGAGGCAAGGCCGGTACTGGGTCCTCAAGGCAAGGATAAGAACCTGCCGAGGGGTTAGGCCGGTGCTGGGGCCAGCATGGCCGGCATCGGAGCCTGCCATGAGGCAAGGCCAGTGCTGGGGCCTCCAGGCTGGGATAAGAGCCTGCCGAGGGGTTAGGCCGGTGCTGAGGCCAGCGAGGCCGGCATCAGAGCCTGCCATGAGGCAAGGCCGGTGCTGGGGCCTCTGAGGCCGGGATTGGAGCCTGCCTTGAGGCAAGGCCGGTACTGGGGCCTCCGAGGCCAGGATAAGAGCCTGCCGAGGGGTTAGGCCGGTGCTGAGGCCAGCGAGGCCGGCATCAGAGCCTGTCATGAGGCAAGGCCGGTGCTGGGGCCTCTGAGGCTGGGATTGGAGCCTGCCTTGAGGCAAGGCCGGTACTGGGGCCTCAGAGGCCAGGATAAGAGCCTGCCGAGGGGTTAGGCCGGTGCTGGGGCCAGCGAGGCTGGCATCGGAGCCTGCCATGAGGCATGACCAGTGCTGGGGCCTCCAAGGCCGGGATTGGAGCCTGCCAAGGGGTTAGGCCGGTGTTGGGGCCAGCGAGGCCAGCATCGGAGCCTGCCATGAGGCAAGGCTGGTACTGGGGCCTGCGAGGCCAGGATAAGAGCCTGCTGAGGGGTTAGGCCGGTGCTGGGGCCAGCAAGGCCGGCATCGGAGCCTGCCATGAGGCATGACCAGTGCTGGGGCCTCCAAGGCCGGGATCAGAGCCTGCCGAGGAGTTAGGCCGGTGTTGGGGCCAGCAAGGCCGGCATCGGAGCCTGCCATGAGGCAAGGCTGGTGCTGGGGCCTCCGAGGCCAGTATAAGAGCCTGCCGAGGGGTTAGGCCGGTGCTGGGGCCAGCAAGGCCCACATTGGAGCCTGCTGTGAGGCAAGGCCGGTACTGGGGCCTCCGAGACCAGTATAAGAGCCTGCCGAGAGGTTAGGCTGGTGCTGGGGCCAGTGAGGCCGGAATCGGAGCCTGCCATGAGGCATGACCAGTGCTGGGGCCTCCAAGGCCAGGATCGGAGCCTGCCGAGGGGTTAGGCCGGTGTTGGGGCCAGCGAGGCCGGCATCGGAGCCTGCCGTGAGGCAAGGCTGGTACTGGGGCCTCCGAGGCCAGGATAAGAGCCTGCTGAAAGGTTAGGCCGGTGCTGGGGCCAGCAAGGCCGGCAACGGAGCCTGCCATGAGGCATGACCAGTGCTGGGGCCTCCAAGGCCGGGATCGGAGCCTGCCGAGGAGTTAGGCCGGTTTTTTGTGCCAGCGAGGCCGGATTCAGAGCCTGCCGTGAGGCAAGGCTGGTACTGGGGCCTCCGAGGCCAGGATAAGAACCTGCTGAGGGGTTAGGCCGGTGCTGGGGCCAGCAAGGCCGGCATCGGAGCCTGCCATGAGGCATGACCAGTGCTGGGGCCTCCAAGGCCGGGATCGGAGCCTGCCGAGGGGTTAGGCCGGTGTTGGGGCCAGCGAGGCCGGCATCGGAGCCTGCCGTGAGGCAAGGCTGGTGCTGGGGCCTCCAAGACCAGTATAAGAGCCTGCCGAGGGGTTAGGCCGGTGCTGGGGCCAGTAGGCCGGAATCGGAGCCTGCCATGAGGCATGACCAGTGCTGGGGCCTCCAAGGCCAGGATCAGAGCCTGCTGAGGGGTTAGGCCGGTGCTGGGGCCAGTGAGCCTGGCATGGGAGCCTGCCTTGAGGCAAGGCCGGTATTGGCTCCTCAAGGCCAGGATAAGAACCTGCCGAGGGGTTAGGCCGGTGCTGGGGCCAGCGAAGCTGGCATCGGAGCCTGCCATGAGGCATGACCAGTGCTGGGGCCAGTGAGGCCGGGATCGGAGCCTGCCGAGGGGTTAGGCCGGTGTTGGGGCCAGCGAGGCCGGCATCGGAGCCTGCCGTGAGGCAAGGCTGGTGCTGGGGCCTCCAAGACCAGTATAAGAGCCTGCCGAGGGGTTAGGCCGGTGCTGGGGCCAGTGAGGCCGGAATCGGAGCCTGCCATGAGGCATGACCAGTGCTGGGGCCTCCAAGGCCAGGATCAGAGCCTGCTGAGGGGTTAGGCCGGTGCTGGGGCCAGTGAGCCTGGCATGGGAGCCGGCCTTGAGGCAAGGCCGGTACTGGGTCCTCAAGGCCAGGATAAGAACCTGCCGAGGGGTTAGGCCGGTGCTGGGGCCAGCATGGCCGGCATCGGAGCCTGCCATGAGGCAAGGCCAGTGCTGGGGCCTCCAGGCTGGGATAAGAGCCTGCCGAGGGGTTAGGCCGGTGCTGAGGCCAGCGAGGCCGGCATCAGAGCCTGCCATGAGGCAAGGCCGGTGCTGGGGCCTCTGAGGCCGGGATTGGAGCCTGCCTTGAGGCAAGGCCGGTACTGGGGCCTCCGAGGCCAGGATAAGAGCCTGCCGAGGGGTTAGGCCGGTGCTGAGGCCAGCGAGGCTGGCATCAGAGCCTGCCATGAGGCAAGGCCGGTACTGGGGCCTCTGAGGCCGGGATTGGAGCCTGCCTTGAGGCAAGGCCGGTACTGGGGCCTCCGAGGCAAGGATAAGAGCCTGCCGAGGGGTTAGGCCGGTGCTGGGGCCAGCGAGGCTGGCATCGGAGCCTGCCATGAGGCATGACCAGTGCTGGGGCCTCCAAGGCCGGGATTGGAGCCTGCCAAGGGGTTAGGCCGGTGTTGGGGCCAGCGAGGCCGGCATCGGAGCCTGCCATGAGGCAAGGCTGGTACTGGGGCATGCGAGGCCAGGATAAGAGCCTGCTGAGGGGTTAGGCCGGTGCTGGGGCCAGCAAGGCCGGCATCGGAGCCTGCCATGAGGCATGACCAGTGCTGGGGCCTCCAAGGCCGGGATCGGAGCCTGCCGAGGAGTTAGGCCAGTGTTGAGGCCAGCAAGGCCGGCATCGGAGCCTGCCATGAGGCAAGGCTGGTGCTGGGGCCTCCGAGGCCAGTATAAGAGCCTGCCGAGGGGTTAGGCCGGTGCTGGGGCCAACAAGGCCCACATTGGAGCCTGCTGTGAGGCAAGGCCGGTACTGGGGCCTCCGAGACCAGTATAAGAGCCTGCCGAGGGGTTAGGCTGGTGCTGGGGCCAGTGAGGCCGGAATCGGAGCCTGCCATGAGGCATGACCAGTGCTGGGGCCTCCAAGGCCAGGATCGGAGCCTGCCGAGGGGTTAGGCCGGTGTTGGGGCCAGCGAGGCCGGCATCGGAGACTGCCGTGAGGCAAGGCCAGTGCTGGAGCCTCCGAGGACGGGACCGGAGCCTGCTGAGAGGTTAGGCCGGTGCTGGGGCCAGCGTGGCCGGCATCGGAGCCTGCCATGAGGCAAGGCCGGTGCTGGGGCCTCCAGGCTGGGATAAGAGCCTGCCGAGGGGTTAGGCCGGTGCTGGGGCCAGCGAGGCCGGCATCGGAGCCTGCCATGAGCCAAGGCTGGTGCTGGGGCCTGCGAGGCCAGGATAAGAGCCTGCCGAGGGGTTAGGCTGGTGCTGGGGCCAGTGAGGCCGGAATCGGAGCCTGCCATGAGGCATGACCAGTGCTGGGACCTCCAAGGCCAGGATCGGAGCCTGCCGAGGGGTTAGGCCGGTGTTGGGGCCAGCGAGGCCGGCATCGGAGCCTGCCATGAGGCAAGGCTGGTGCTGAGGCCTCCGAGGCCAGTATAAGAGCCTGCCGAGGGGTTAGGCCGGTGCTGGGGCCAGCAAGGCCCACATTGGAGCCTGCTGTGAGGCAAGGCCGGTACTGGGGCCTCCGAGACCAGTATAAGAGCCTGCCGAGAGGTTAGGCTGGTGCTGGGGCCAGTGAGGCCGGAATCAGAGCCTGCCATGAGGCATGACCAGTGCTGGGGCCTCCAAGGCCAGGATCGGAGCCTGCCGAGGGGTTAGGCCAGTGTTGGGGCCAGCGAGGCCGGCATTGGAGCCTGCCGTGAGGCAAGGCTGGTACTGGGGCCTCCGAGGCCAGGATAAGAGCCTGCTGAGGGGTTAGGCCGGTGCTGGGGCCAGCAAGGCCGGCAACGGAGCCTGCCATGAGGCATGACCAGTGCTGGGGCCTCCAAGGCCGGGATCGGAGCCTGCCGAGGAGTTAGGCCAGTTTTTTGTGCCAGCGAGGCCGGATTCAGAGCCTGCCGTGAGGCAAGGCTGGTACTGGGGCCTCCGAGGCCAGGATAAGAGCCTGCTGAGGGGTTAGGCCGGTGCTGGGGCCAGCAAGGCCGGCATCGGAGCCTGCCATGAGGCATGACCAGTGCTAGGGCCTCCAAGGCCGGGATCGGAGCCTGCCGAGGGGTTAGGCCGGTGTTGGGGCCAGCGAGGCCGGCATCGGAGCCTGCCGTGAGGCATGGCTGGTGCTGGGGCCTCCAAGACCAGTATAAGAGCCTGCCGAGGGGTTAGGCCGGTGCTGGGGCCAGTAGGCCGGAATCGGAGCCTGCCATGAGGCATGACCAGTGCTGGGGCCTCCAAGGCCAGGATCAGAGCCTGCTGAGGGGTTAGGCCGGTGCTGGGGCCAGTGAGCCTGGCATGGGAGCCTGCCTTGAGGCAAGGCCGGTATTGGGTCCTCAAGGCCAGGATAAGAACCTGCCGAGGGGTTAGGCCGGTGCTGGGGCCAGCGAAGCTGGCATCGGAGCCTGCCATGAGGCATGACCAGTGCTGGGGCCAGTGAGGCCGGATTCGGAGCCTGCTGAGGGGTTAGGCCGGTGTTGGGGCCAGCGAGGCCGGCATCGGAGCCTGCCGTGAGGCAAGGCCGGTACTGGGTCCTCAAGGCAAGGATAAGAACCTGCCGAGGGGTTAGGCCGGTGCTGGGGCCAGCATGGCCGGCATCGGAGCCTGCCATGAGGCAAGGCCAGTGCTGGGGCCTCCAGGCTGGGATAAGAGCCTGCCGAGGGGTTAGGCCGGTGCTGAGGCCAGCGAGGCCGGCATCAGAGCCTGCCATGAGGCAAGGCCGGTGCTGGGGCCTCTGAGGCTGGGATTGGAGCCTGCCTTGAGGCAAGGCCGGTACTGGGGCCTCCGAGGCCAGGATAAGAGCCTGCCGAGGGGTTAGGCCGGTGCTGAGGCCAGCGAGGCCGGCATCAGAGCCTGTCATGAGGCAAGGCCGGTGCTGGGGCCTCTGAGGCTGGGATTGGAGCCTGCCTTGAGGCAAGGCCGGTACTGGGGCCTCAGAGGCCAGGATAAGAGCCTGCCGAGGGGTTAGGCCGGTGCTGGGGCCAGCGAGGCTGGCATCGGAGCCTGCCATGAGGCATGACCAGTGCTGGGGCCTCCAAGGCCGGGATTGGAGCCTGCCAAGGGGTTAGGCCGGTGTTGGGGCCAGCGAGGCCGGCATCGGAGCCTGCCATGAGGCAAGGCTGGTACTGGGGCCTGCGAGGCCAGGATAAGAGCCTGCTGAGGGGTTAGGCCGGTGCTGGGGCCAGCAAGGCCGGCATCGGAGCCTGCCATGAGGCATGACCAGTGCTGGGGCCTCCAAGGCCGGGATCAGAGCCTGCCGAGGAGTTAGGCCGGTGTTGGGGCCAGCAAGGCCGGCATCGGAGCCTGCCATGAGGCAAGGCTGGTGCTGGGGCCTCCGAGGCCAGTATAAGAGCCTGCCGAGGGGTTAGGCCGGTGCTGGGGCCAGCAAGGCCCACATTGGAGCCTGCTGTGAGGCAAGGCCGGTACTGGGGCCTCCGAGACCAGTATAAGAGCCTGCCAAGAGGTTAGGCTGGTGCTGGGGCCAGTGAGGCCGGAATCGGAGCCTGCCATGAGGCATGACCAGTGCTGGGGCCTCCAAGGCCAGGATCGGAGCCTGCCGAGGGGTTAGGCCGGTGTTGGGGCCAGCGAGGCCGGCATCGGAGCCTGCCGTGAGGCAAGGCTGGTACTGGGGCCTCCGAGGCCAGGATAAGAGCCTGCTGAGGGGTTAGGCCGGTGCTGGGGCCAGCAAGGCCGGCAACGGAGCCTGCCATGAGGCATGACCAGTGCTGGGGCCTCCAAGGCCGGGATCGGAGCCTGCCGAGGAGTTAGGCCGGTTTTTTGTGCCAGCGAGGCCGGATTCAGAGCCTGCCGTGAGGCAAGGCTGGTACTGGGGCCTCCGAGGCCAGGATAAGAACCTGCTGAGGGGTTAGGCCGGTGCTGGGGCCAGCAAGGCCGGCATCGGAGCCTGCCATGAGGCATGACCAGTGCTGGGGCCTCCAAGGCCGGGATCGGAGCCTGCCGAGGGGTTAGGCCGGTGTTGGGGCCAGCGAGGCCGGCATCGGAGCCTGCCGTGAGGCAAGGCTGGTGCTGGGGCCTCCAAGACCAGTATAAGAGCCTGCCGAGGGGTTAGGCCGGTGCTGGGGCCAGTAGGCCGGAATCGGAGCCTGCCATGAGGCATGACCAGTGCTGGGGCCTCCAAGGCCAGGATCAGAGCCTGCTGAGGGGTTAGGCCGGTGCTGGGGCCAGTGAGCCTGGCATGGGAGCCTGCCTTGAGGCAAGGCCGGTATTGGCTCCTCAAGGCCAGGATAAGAACCTGCCGAGGGGTTAGGCCGGTGCTGGGGCCAGCGAAGCTGGCATCGGAGCCTGCCATGAGGCATGACCAGTGCTGGGGCCAGTGAGGCCGGGATCGGAGCCTGCCGAGGGGTTAGGCCGGTGTTGGGGCCAGCGAGGCCGGCATCGGAGCCTGCCGTGGGGCAAGGCTGGTGCTGGGGCCTCCAAGACCAGTATAAGAGCCTGCCGAGGGGTTAGGCCGGTGCTGGGGCCAGTGAGGCCGGAATCGGAGCCTGCCATGAGGCATGACCAGTGCTGGGGCCTCCAAGGCCAGGATCAGAGCCTGCTGAGGGGTTAGGCCGGTGCTGGGGCCAGTGAGCCTGGCATGGGAGCCGGCCTTGAGGCAAGGCCGGTACTGGGTCCTCAAGGCCAGGATAAGAACCTGCCGAGGGGTTAGGCCGGTGCTGGGGCCAGCATGGCCGGCATCGGAGCCTGCCATGAGGCAAGGCCAGTGCTTGGGCCTCCAGGCTGGGATAAGAGCCTGCCGAGGGGTTAGGCCGGTGCTGAGGCCAGCGAGGCCGGCATCAGAGACTGCCATGAGGCAAGGCCGGTGCTGGGGCCTCTGAGGCCGGGATTGGAGCCTGCCTTGAGGCAAGGCCGGTACTGGGGCCTCCGAGGCCAGGATAAGAGCCTGCCGAGGGGTTAGGCCGGTGCTGAGGCCAGCGAGGCTGGCATCAGAGCCTGCCATGAGGCAAGGCCGGTACTGGGGCCTCTGAGGCCGGGATTGGAGCCTGCCTTGAGGCAAGGCCGGTACTGGGGCCTCCGAGGCAAGGATAAGAGCCTGCCGAGGGGTTAGGCCGGTGCTGGGGCCAGCGAGGCTGGCATCGGAGCCTGCCATGAGGCATGACCAGTGCTGGGGCCTCCAAGGCCGGGATTGGAGCCTGCCAAGGGGTTAGGCCGGTGTTGGGGCCAGCGAGGCCGGCATCGGAGCCTGCCATGAGGCAAGGCTGGTACTGGGGCCTGCGAGGCCAGGATAAGAGCCTGCTGAGGGGTTAGGCCGGTGCTGGGGCCAGCAAGGCCGGCATCGGAGCCTGCCATGAGGCATGACCAGTGCTGGGGCCTCCAAGGCCGGGATCGGAGCCTGCCGAGGAGTTAGGCCGGTGTTGGGGCCAGCAAGGCCGGCATCGGAGCCTGCCATGAGGCAAGGCTGGTGCTGGGGCCTCCGAGGCCAGTATAAGAGCCTGCCGAGGGGTTAGGCCGGTGCTGGGGCCAGCAAGGCCCACATTGGAGCCTGCTGTGAGGCAAGGCCGGTACTGGGGCCTCTGAGACCAGTATAAGAGCCTGCCGAGGGGTTAGGCTGGTGCTGGGGCCAGTGAGGCTGGAATCGGAGCCTGCCATGAGGCATGACCAGTGCTGGGGCCTCCAAGGCCAGGATCGGAGCCTGCCGAGGGGTTAGGCCGGTGTTGGCGCCAGCGAGGCCGGCATCGGAGCCTGCCGTGAGGCAAGGCTTGTACTGGGGCCTCCGAGGCCAGGATAAGAGCCTGCTGAGGGGTTAGGCCGGTGCTGGGGCCAGCAAGGCCGGCATGGAGCCTGCCATGAGGCATGACCAGTGCTGGGGCCTCCAAGGCCGGGATCGGAGCCTGCCGAGGAGTTAGGCCGGTTTTTTGTGCCAGCGAGGCCGGATTCAGAGCCTGCCGTGAGGCAAGGCTGGTTCTGGGGCCTCTGAGGCCAGGATAAGAGCCTGCCGAGGGGTTAGGCCGGTGCTGGGGCCAGCAAGGCCCACATCGGAGCCTGCCATGAGGCAAGGCCGGTACTGGGGACTCCGAGACCAGTATAAGAGCCTGCCGAGGGGTTAGGCCGGTGCTGGGGCCAGTGAGGCCGGAATCGGAGCCTGCCATGAGGCATGACCAGTGCTGGGGCCTCCAAGGCCAGGATCAGAGCCTGCTGAGGGGTTAGGCCGGTGCTGGGGCCAGTGAGGCTGGCATCGGAGCCTGCCGTGAGGCAAGGCCAGTGCTGGGGCCTCCGAGGACGGGACCGGAGCCTGCTGAGAGGTTAGGCCGGTGCTGGGGCCAGCGTGGCCGGCATCGGAGCCTGCCATGAGGCAAGGCCGGTGCTGGGGCCTCCAGGCTGGGATAAGAGCCTGCCGAGGGGTTAGGCCGGTGCTGTGGCCAGCGAGGCCGGCATCAGAGCCTGCCATGAGGCAAGGCCCGTGCTGGGGCCTCTGAGGCCGGGATTGGAGCCTGCCTTGAGGCAAGGCCGGTACTGGGGCCTCCGAGGCCAGGATAAGAGCCTGCTGAGGGGTTAGGCCGGTGCTGGGGCCAGCGAGGCTGGCATCAGAGCCTGCCATGAGGGATGACCAGTGCTGGGGCCTCCAAGGCCGGGATCGGAGCCTGCCGAGGGGTTAGGCCGGTGTTGGGGTCAGCGAGGCCGGCATCGGAGCCTGCCGTGAGGCAAGGCTGGTGCTGGGGCCTCCAAGACCAGTATAAGAGCCTGCCGAGGGGTTAGGCCGGTGCTGGGGCCAGTAGGCCGGAATTGGAGCCTGCCATGAGGCATGACCAGTGCTGGGGCCTCCAAGGCCAGGATCAGAGCCTGCTGAGGGGTTAGGCCGGTGCTGGGGCCAGTGAGCCTGGCATGGGAGCCTGCCTTGAGGCAAGGCCGGTATTGGGTCCTCAAGGCCAGGATAAGAACCTGCCAAGGGGTTAGGCCGGTGCTGGGGCCAGCGAAGCTGGCATCGGAGCCTGCCATGAGGCATGACCAGTGCTGGGGCCAGTGAGGCCGGGATCGGAGCCTACCAAGGGGTTAGGCCGGTGTTGGGGCCAGCGAGGCCGGCATCGGAGCCTGCCGTGAGGCAAGGCTGGTGCTGGGGCCTCCAAGACCAGTATAAGAGCCTGCCGAGGGGTTAGGCCGGTGCTGGGGCCAGTGAGCCTGGCATGGGAGCCTGCCTTGAGGCAAGGCCGGTACTGGGTCCTCAAGGCCAGGATAAGAACCTGCCGAGGGGTTAGGCTGGTGCTGGGCCAGCATGGCCGGCATCGGAGCCTGCCATGAGGCAAGGCCAGTGCTGGGGCCAGTGAGGCCGGCATCGGAGCCTGCCTTGAGGCAAGGCCAGTACTGGGGCCTCCGAGGCCAGGATAAGAGCCTGCCGAGGGGTTAGGCCGGTGCTGGGGCCAGTGAGGCCGGCATCGGAGCCTGCCTTGAGGCAAGGCCGGTACCTGGGCCTCCGAGGCCAGGATAAGAGCCTGCCGAGGGGTTAGGCCGGTGCTGGGGCCTGCGAGGCTGGCATCGGAGCCTGCCATGAGGCATGACCAGTGCTGGGGCCTCCAAGGCCGGGATCGGAGCCTGCAAAGGGGTTAGGCCGGTGTTGGGGCCAGCGAGGCCGGCATCGGAGCCTGCCATGAGGCAAGGCTGGTACTGGGGCCTGCGAGGCCAGGATAAGAGCCTGCTGAGGGGTTAGGCCGGTGCTGGGGCCTGCGAGGCTGGCATCGGAGCCTGCCATGAGGCATGACCAGTGCTGGGGCCTCCAAGGCCGGGATCGGAGCCTGCAAAGGGGTTAGGCCGGTGTTGGGGCCAGCGAGGCCGGCATCGGAGCCTGCCATGAGGCAAGGCTGGTACTGGGGCCTGCGAGGCCAGGATAAGAGCCTGCTGAGGGGTTAGGCCGGTGCTGGGGCCAGCAAGGCCGGCATCGGAGCCTGCCATGAGGCATGACCAGTGCTGGGGCCTCCAAGGCCGGGATCGGAGCCTGCCGAGGAGTTAGGCCGGTGTTGGGGCCAGCGAGGCCGGCATCGGAGCCTGCCATGAGGCAAGGCTGGTACTGGGGCCTGCGAGGCCAGGATAAGAGCCTGCTGAGGGGTTAGGCCGGTGCTGGGGCCAGCAAGGCCGGCATCGGAGCCTGCCATGAGGCATGACCAGTGCTGGGGCCTCCAAGGCCGGGATCGGAGCCTGCCGAGGAGTTAGGCCGGTGTTGGGGCCAGCGAGGCCGGCATCGGAGCCTGCCATGAGGCAAGGCTGGTACTGGGGCCTGCGAGGCCAGGATAAGAGCCTGCTGAGGGGTTAGGCCGGTGCTGGGGCCAGGAAGGCCAGCATCGGAGCCTGCCATGAGGCATGACCAGTGCTGGGGCCTCCAAGGCCGGGATCGGAGCCTGCCGAGGAGTTAGGCCGGTGTTGGGTCCAGCGAGGCCGGCATCGGAGCCTGCCATGAGGCAAGGCTTGTGCTGGGGCCTCCGAGGCCAGTATAAGAGCCTGCCGAGGGGTTAGGCCGGTGCTGGGGCCAGCAAGGCCCACATCGGAGCCTGCCATGAGGCAAGGCCGGTACTGGGGCCTCCGAGACCAGTATAAGAGCCTGCCGAGGGGTTAGGCCGGTGCTGGGGCCAGTGAGGCCGGAATCGGAGCCTGCCATGAGGCATCACCAGTGCTGGGGCCTCCAAGGCCAGGATCGGAGCCTGCCGAGGGGTTAGGCCGGTGTTGGGGCCAGCGAGGCCGGCATCGGAGCCTGCCATGAGGCAAGGCTGGTGCTGGGGCCTCCGAGGCCAGTATAAGAGCCTGCCGAGGGGTTAGGCCGGTGCTGGGGCCAGCAAGGCCGGCATCGGAGCCTGCCATGAGGCATGACCAGTGCTAGGGCCTCCAAGGCCGGGATCGGAGCCTGCCGAGGGGTTAGGCCGGTGTTGGGGCCAGCGAGGCCGGCATCGGAGCCTGCCGTGAGGCAAGGCTGGTGCTGGGGCCTCCAAGACCAGTATAAGAGCCTGCCGAGGGGTTAGGCCGGTGCTGGGGCCAGTAGGCCGGAATCGGAGCCTGCCATGAGGCATGACCAGTGCTGGGGCCTCCAAGGCCAGGATCAGAGCCTGCTGAGGGGTTAGGCCGGTGCTGGGGCCAGTGAGCCTGGCATGGGAGCCTGCCTTGAGGCAAGGCCGGTATTGGGTCCTCAAGGCCAGGATAAGAACCTGCCGAGGGGTTAGGCCGGTGCTGGGGCCAGCGAAGCTGGCATCGGAGCCTGCCATGAGGCATGACCAGTGCTGGGGCCAGTGAGGCCGGATTCGGAGCCTGCTGAGGGGTTAGGCCGGTGTTGGGGCCAGCGAGGCCGGCATCGGAGCCTGCCGTGAGGCAAGGCCGGTACTGGGTCCTCAAGGCAAGGATAAGAACCTGCCGAGGGGTTAGGCCGGTGCTGGGGCCAGCATGGCCGGCATCGGAGCCTGCCATGAGGCAAGGCCAGTGCTGGGGCCTCCAGGCTGGGATAAGAGCCTGCCGAGGGGTTAGGCCGGTGCTGAGGCCAGCGAGGCCGGCATCAGAGCCTGCCATGAGGCAAGGCCGGTGCTGGGGCCTCTGAGGCTGGGATTGGAGCCTGCCTTGAGGCAAGGCCGGTACTGGGGCCTCCGAGGCCAGGATAAGAGCCTGCCGAGGGGTTAGGCCGGTGCTGAGGCCAGCGAGGCCGGCATCAGAGCCTGTCATGAGGCAAGGCCGGTGCTGGGGCCTCTGAGGCTGGGATTGGAGCCTGCCTTGAGGCAAGGCCGGTACTGGGGCCTCAGAGGCCAGGATAAGAGCCTGCCGAGGGGTTAGGCCGGTGCTGGGGCCAGCGAGGCTGGCATCGGAGCCTGCCATGAGGCATGACCAGTGCTGGGGCCTCCAAGGCCGGGATTGGAGCCTGCCAAGGGGTTAGGCCGGTGTTGGGGCCAGCGAGGCCGGCATCGGAGCCTGCCATGAGGCAAGGCTGGTACTGGGGCCTGCGAGGCCAGGATAAGAGCCTGCTGAGGGGTTAGGCCGGTGCTGGGGCCAGCAAGGCCGGCATCGGAGCCTGCCATGAGGCATGACCAGTGCTGGGGCCTCCAAGGCCGGGATCAGAGCCTGCCGAGGAGTTAGGCCGGTGTTGGGGCCAGCAAGGCCGGCATCGGAGCCTGCCATGAGGCAAGGCTGGTGCTGGGGCCTCCGAGGCCAGTATAAGAGCCTGCCGAGGGGTTAGGCCGGTGCTGGGGCCAGCAAGGCCCACATTGGAGCCTGCTGTGAGGCAAGGCCGGTACTGGGGCCTCCGAGACCAGTATAAGAGCCTGCCAAGAGGTTAGGCTGGTGCTGGGGCCAGTGAGGCCGGAATCGGAGCCTGCCATGAGGCATGACCAGTGCTGGGGCCTCCAAGGCCAGGATCGGAGCCTGCCGAGGGGTTAGGCCGGTGTTGGGGCCAGCGAGGCCGGCATCGGAGCCTGCCGTGAGGCAAGGCTGGTACTGGGGCCTCCGAGGCCAGGATAAGAGCCTGCTGAGGG
Source organism: Muscardinus avellanarius (assembly GCF_963383645.1). NCBI lineage: Eukaryota > Metazoa > Chordata > Mammalia > Rodentia > Gliridae > Muscardinus > Muscardinus avellanarius. The sequence continues at coordinate 164,907,499 of NC_137788.1, forward strand.
GTTAGGCCGGTGCTGGGGCCAGCAAGGCCGGCAACGGAGCCTGCCATGAGGCATGACCAGTGCTGGGGCCTCCAAGGCCGGGATCGGAGCCTGCCGAGGAGTTAGGCCGGTTTTTTGTGCCAGCGAGGCCGGATTCAGAGCCTGCCGTGAGGCAAGGCTGGTACTGGGGCCTCCGAGGCCAGGATAAGAACCTGCTGAGGGGTTAGGCCGGTGCTGGGGCCAGCAAGGCCGGCATCGGAGCCTGCCATGAGGCATGACCAGTGCTGGGGCCTCCAAGGCCGGGATCGGAGCCTGCCGAGGGGTTAGGCCGGTGTTGGGGCCAGCGAGGCCGGCATCGGAGCCTGCCGTGAGGCAAGGCTGGTGCTGGGGCCTCCAAGACCAGTATAAGAGCCTGCCGAGGGGTTAGGCCGGTGCTGGGGCCAGTAGGCCGGAATCGGAGCCTGCCATGAGGCATGACCAGTGCTGGGGCCTCCAAGGCCAGGATCAGAACCTGCTGAGGGGTTAGGCCGGTGCTGGGGCCAGTGAGCCTGGCATGGGAGCCTGCCTTGAGGCAAGGCCGGTATTGGCTCCTCAAGGCCAGGATAAGAACCTGCCGAGGGGTTAGGCCGGTGCTGGGGCCAGCGAAGCTGGCATCGGAGCCTGCCATGAGGCATGACCAGTGCTGGGGCCAGTGAGGCCGGGATCGGAGCCTGCCGAGGGGTTAGGCCGGTGTTGGGGCCAGCGAGGCCGGCATCGGAGCCTGCCGTGGGGCAAGGCTGGTGCTGGGGCCTCCAAGACCAGTATAAGAGCCTGCCGAGGGGTTAGGCCGGTGCTGGGGCCAGTGAGGCCGGAATCGGAGCCTGCCATGAGGCATGACCAGTGCTGGGGCCTCCAAGGCCAGGATCAGAGCCTGCTGAGGGGTTAGGCCGGTGCTGGGGCCAGTGAGCCTGGCATGGGAGCCGGCCTTGAGGCAAGGCCGGTACTGGGTCCTCAAGGCCAGGATAAGAACCTGCCGAGGGGTTAGGCCGGTGCTGGGGCCAGCATGGCCGGCATCGGAGCCTGCCATGAGGCAAGGCCAGTGCTGGGGCCTCCAGGCTGGGATAAGAGCCTGCCGAGGGGTTAGGCCGGTGCTGAGGCCAGCGAGGCCGGCATCAGAGACTGCCATGAGGCAAGGCCGGTGCTGGGGCCTCTGAGGCCGGGATTGGAGCCTGCCTTGAGGCAAGGCCGGTACTGGGGCCTCCGAGGCCAGGATAAGAGCCTGCCGAGGGGTTAGGCCGGTGCTGAGGCCAGCGAGGCTGGCATCAGAGCCTGCCATGAGGCAAGGCCGGTACTGGGGCCTCTGAGGCCGGGATTGGAGCCTGCCTTGAGGCAAGGCCGGTACTGGGGCCTCCGAGGCAAGGATAAGAGCCTGCCGAGGGGTTAGGCCGGTGCTGGGGCCAGCGAGGCTGGCATCGGAGCCTGCCATGAGGCATGACCAGTGCTGGGGCCTCCAAGGCCGGGATTGGAGCCTGCCAAGGGGTTAGGCCGGTGTTGGGGCCAGCGAGGCCGGCATCGGAGCCTGCCATGAGGCAAGGCTGGTACTGGGGCCTGCGAGGCCAGGATAAGAGCCTGCTGAGGGGTTAGGCCGGTGCTGGGGCCAGCAAGGCCGGCATCGGAGCCTGCCATGAGGCATGACCAGTGCTGGGGCCTCCAAGGCCGGGATCGGAGCCTGCCGAGGAGTTAGGCCGGTGTTGGGGCCAGCAAGGCCGGCATCGGAGCCTGCCATGAGGCAAGGCTGGTGCTGGGGCCTCCGAGGCCAGTATAAGAGCCTGCCGAGGGGTTAGGCCGGTGCTGGGGCCAGCAAGGCCCACATTGGAGCCTGCTGTGAGGCAAGGCCGGTACTGGGGCCTCTGAGACCAGTATAAGAGCCTGCCGAGGGGTTAGGCTGGTGCTGGGGCCAGTGAGGCTGGAATCGGAGCCTGCCATGAGGCATGACCAGTGCTGGGGCCTCCAAGGCCAGGATCGGAGCCTGCCGAGGGGTTAGGCCGGTGTTGGCGCCAGCGAGGCCGGCATCGGAGCCTGCCGTGAGGCAAGGCTTGTACTGGGGCCTCCGAGGCCAGGATAAGAGCCTGCTGAGGGGTTAGGCCGGTGCTGGGGCCAGCAAGGCCGGCATGGAGCCTGCCATGAGGCATGACCAGTGCTGGGGCCTCCAAGGCCGGGATCGGAGCCTGCCGAGGAGTTAGGCCGGTTTTTTGTGCCAGCGAGGCCGGATTCAGAGCCTGCCGTGAGGCAAGGCTGGTTCTGGGGCCTCTGAGGCCAGGATAAGAGCCTGCCGAGGGGTTAGGCCGGTGCTGGGGCCAGCAAGGCCCACATCGGAGCCTGCCATGAGGCAAGGCCGGTACTGGGGACTCCGAGACCAGTATAAGAGCCTGCCGAGGGGTTAGGCCGGTGCTGGGGCCAGTGAGGCCGGAATCGGAGCCTGCCATGAGGCATGACCAGTGCTGGGGCCTCCAAGGCCAGGATCAGAGCCTGCTGAGGGGTTAGGCCGGTGCTGGGGCCAGGGAGGCTGGCATCGGAGCCTGCCGTGAGGCAAGGCCAGTGCTGGGGCCTCCGAGGACGGGACCGGAGCCTGCTGAGAGGTTAGGCCGGTGCTGGGGCCAGCGTGGCCGGCATCGGAGCCTGCCATGAGGCAAGGCCGGTGCTGGGGCCTCCAGGCTGGGATAAGAGCCTGCCGAGGGGTTAGGCCGGTGCTGTGGCCAGCGAGGCCGGCATCAGAGCCTGCCATGAGGCAAGGCCCGTGCTGGGGCCTCTGAGGCCGGGATTGGAGCCTGCCTTGAGGCAAGGCCGGTACTGGGGCCTCCGAGGCCAGGATAAGAGCCTGCTGAGGGGTTAGGCCGGTGCTGGGGCCAGCGAGGCTGGCATCAGAGCCTGCCATGAGGGATGACCAGTGCTGGGGCCTCCAAGGCCGGGATCGGAGCCTGCCGAGGGGTTAGGCCGGTGTTGGGGTCAGCGAGGCCGGCATCGGAGCCTGCCGTGAGGCAAGGCTGGTGCTGGGGCCTCCAAGACCAGTATAAGAGCCTGCCGAGGGGTTAGGCCGGTGCTGGGGCCAGTAGGCCGGAATTGGAGCCTGCCATGAGGCATGACCAGTGCTGGGGCCTCCAAGGCCAGGATCAGAGCCTGCTGAGGGGTTAGGCCGGTGCTGGGGCCAGTGAGCCTGGCATGGGAGCCTGCCTTGAGGCAAGGCCGGTATTGGGTCCTCAAGGCCAGGATAAGAACCTGCCAAGGGGTTAGGCCGGTGCTGGGGCCAGCGAAGCTGGCATCGGAGCCTGCCATGAGGCATGACCAGTGCTGGGGCCAGTGAGGCCGGGATCGGAGCCTACCAAGGGGTTAGGCCGGTGTTGGGGCCAGCGAGGCCGGCATCGGAGCCTGCCGTGAGGCAAGGCTGGTGCTGGGGCCTCCAAGACCAGTATAAGAGCCTGCCGAGGGGTTAGGCCGGTGCTGGGGCCAGTGAGCCTGGCATGGGAGCCTGCCTTGAGGCAAGGCCGGTACTGGGTCCTCAAGGCCAGGATAAGAACCTGCCGAGGGGTTAGGCTGGTGCTGGGCCAGCATGGCCGGCATCGGAGCCTGCCATGAGGCAAGGCCAGTGCTGGGGCCAGTGAGGCCGGCATCGGAGCCTGCCTTGAGGCAAGGCCAGTACTGGGGCCTCCGAGGCCAGGATAAGAGCCTGCCGAGGGGTTAGGCCGGTGCTGGGGCCAGTGAGGCCGGCATCGGAGCCTGCCTTGAGGCAAGGCCGGTACTGGGGCCTCCGAGGCCAGGATAAGAGCCTGCCGAGGGGTTAGGCCGGTGCTGGGGCCTGCGAGGCTGGCATCGGAGCCTGCCATGAGGCATGACCAGTGCTGGGGCCTCCAAGGCCGGGATCGGAGCCTGCAAAGGGGTTAGGCCGGTGTTGGGGCCAGCGAGGCCGGCATCGGAGCCTGCCATGAGGCAAGGCTGGTACTGGGGCCTGCGAGGCCAGGATAAGAGCCTGCTGAGGGGTTAGGCCGGTGCTGGGGCCAGCAAGGCCGGCATCGGAGCCTGCCATGAGGCATGACCAGTGCTGGGGCCTCCAAGGCCGGGATCGGAGCCTGCCGAGGAGTTAGGCCGGTGTTGGGGCCAGCGAGGCCGGCATCGGAGCCTGCCATGAGGCAAGGCTGGTACTGGGGCCTGCGAGGCCAGGATAAGAGCCTGCTGAGGGGTTAGGCCGGTGCTGGGGCCAGGAAGGCCAGCATCGGAGCCTGCCATGAGGCATGACCAGTGCTGGGGCCTCCAAGGCCGGGATCGGAGCCTGCCGAGGAGTTAGGCCGGTGTTGGGTCCAGCGAGGCCGGCATCGGAGCCTGCCATGAGGCAAGGCTTGTGCTGGGGCCTCCGAGGCCAGTATAAGAGCCTGCCGAGGGGTTAGGCCGGTGCTGGGGCCAGCAAGGCCCACATCGGAGCCTGCCATGAGGCAAGGCCGGTACTGGGGCCTCCGAGACCAGTATAAGAGCCTGCCGAGGGGTTAGGCCGGTGCTGGGGCCAGTGAGGCCGGAATCGGAGCCTGCCATGAGGCATCACCAGTGCTGGGGCCTCCAAGGCCAGGATCGGAGCCTGCCGAGGGGTTAGGCCGGTGTTGGGGCCAGCGAGGCCGGCATCGGAGCCTGCCATGAGGCAAGGCTGGTGCTGGGGCCTCCGAGGCCAGTATAAGAGCCTGCCGAGGGGTTAGGCCGGTGCTGGGGCCAGCAAGGCCCACATTGGAGCCTGCTGTGAGGCAAGGCCGGTACTGGGGCCTCCGAGACCAGTATAAGAGCCTGCCGAGGGGTTAGGCTGGTGCTGGGGCCAGTGAGGCCGGAATCGGAGCCTGCCATGAGGCATGACCAGTGCTGGGGCCTCCAAGGCCAGGATCGGAGCCTGCCGAGTGGTTAGGCCGGTGTTGGGGCCAGTGAGGCCGGCATCGGAGCCTGCCGTGAGGCAAGGCCGGTACTGGGGCCTCCGAGGCCAGTATAAGAGCCTGCCGAGTGGTTAGGTCGGTGCTGGGGCCAGTGAGGCCGGAATCGGAGCCTGCCATGCGGCAAGGCCAGTACTGGGACGTCCGAGGCTGGGATAAGAGCCTGTTGAGGGTGAGGCCGGTGCTAGGGCCAGCGAGGCCGGCATCAGAGCCTGCCATGAGGCAAGGCTGGTACTGGGGCCTCCGAGGCCAGGATAAGAGCCTGCCAAAGGGTTAGGCCAGTGCTGGGGCCAGTGAGGCCGGCATCGGAGCCTGCCTTGAGGCAAGGCTGGTACTGGGGCCTCTGAGGCCAGGATAAGAGCCTGCCGAAAGGTTAGGCTGGTGCTGGGGCCAGCGAGGCCAGCATTGGAGCCTGCCGTGAGGCGAGGCCGATACTGGAGTCTCAAGGCCAGGATAAGAACCTGCCAAGGGGTTAGGTCGGTGCTGGGGCCATCGAGGCCGGCATCGGAGCCTACCGTGAGGCAAGGCCGGTACTGGGGCCTCCGAGGCCAGGATAAAAGCCTGCCGAAGAGTTAGGCTGGTGCTGGCGCCAGCGAGGCCGGCATCGGAGCCTGCCGTGAGGCAAGGCCGGTACTGGGTCCTCCGAGGCCAGGATAAGAGCCTGCCGAGTGGTTAGGCCGGTGCTGGGGCCAGTGAGGCCGGCATCGGAGCCTGCCGTGAGGCAAGGCCAATACAGGGGCCTTTGAGGCCAGGATAAGAGCCTGCTGAGGGTTTAGGCCGGTGCTGGAGGTAGTGAGTCCGGCATTGCAGCCTGCCGTGAGGCAAGGCCGGTACTGGGACCTCCGAGGCTGGTATCGGAGCTGGCCGAGGGGTTAGGCCAGTGCTGGGGCCAGCGAGGCCAGCACCGGAGCCTGCCATGAGGCAAGGCCAGTACTGGGGTCTCCGAGGCCTGGATTGGAGCCTGCCGAGGGATGAGGCCGGTGCTGGGGCCAGCGAGGCCGGCATCAGAGCCTGCCGTGAGGCAAGGCTGGTACTGGTGCCTCCGAGGCCAGGATAAGAGCCTGCCAAGGGGTTAGGCCAGTGCTGGGGCCAGTGAGGCCGGAATTGGAACCTGCCTTGAGGCAAGGCCGGTACTGGGGCCTCCGAGGCCAGGATAAGAGCCTGCCGAGGGGTTAGGCCGGTGCTGGGGCCAGTGAGGCCGGCATCGGAGCCTGCCTTGAGGCAAGGCCGGTACTGGGGCCTCCGAGGCCAGGATAAGAGCCTGCCGAGGGGTTAGGCCTGTGCTGGGGCCAGCGAGGCCGGCATCGGAGCCTGCCATGAGGCAAGGCCAATACAGGGGCCTCTGAGGCCAGGATAAGAGCCTGCTGAGGGGTTAGGCCGGTGCTGGAGCCAGTGAGTCCGGCACTGCAGCCTGCCGTGAGGCATGGCCAGTGCTGGGGCCTTCGAGGCCGGGATTGGAGCCTGCCAAGGGGTGAGGCCAATGCTGGGGCCAGCGAGGCCGGCATTGGAGCCTGCCATGAGGCAAGGCCGGTGCTGAGGCCTCCGAGGCCGGGATTGGAGCCTGCCTTGAGACAAGGCTGGTACTGGGGCCTCCGAGGCCAGGATAAGAACCTGCCGAGGGGTTAGGCCGGTGCTGGGGCCAGTTAGGCCGGCATCGGAGCCTGCCATGAGGCGAGGCCGGTACTGGCGCCTCAAGGCCAGGATAAGAACCTGCCGAGGGGTTAGATCGGTGCTGGGGCCAGTGAGGCCGGCATCGGAGCCTGCCTTGAGGCAAGGCCAGTACTGGGGCCTCCGAGGCCAGGATAAGAGCCTGCCGAGGGGTTAGGCCGGTGCTGGGGCCAGTGAGGCCGGCATCGGAGCCTGCCTTGAGGCAAGGCCGGTACTGGGGCCTCCGAGGCCAGGATAAGAGCCTGCCGAGGGGTTAGGCTGGTGCTGGGGCCAGCGAGGCCGGCATCGGAGCCTGCCATGAGGCAAGGCCGATACAGGAGCCTCTGAGGCCAGGATAAGAGCCTGCTGAGGGTTTAGGCCGGTGCTGGAGGTAGTGAGTCCAGCATTGCAGCCTGCCGTGAGGCAAGGCCGGTGCTGGGACCTCCGAGGCTGGTATCGGAGCTGGCCGAGGGGTTAGGCCGGTGCTGGGGCCAGCGAGGCCGGCACCGGAGCCTGCCATGAGGCAAGGCCAGTACTGGGGTCTCCGAGGCCTGGATTGGAGCCTGCCGAGGGATGAGGCCGGTGCTGGGGCCAGCGAGGCCGGCATCAGAGCCTGCCATGAGGCAAGGCTGGTATTGGGGCCTCCGAGGCCAGGATAAGAGCCTGCCAAGGGGTTAGGCCAGTGCTGGGGCCAGTGAGGCCGGCATCGGAGCCTGCCTTGAGGCAAGGCCGGTACTGGGGCCTCCGAAGCCAAGATAAGAGCCTGCCGAGGGGTTAGGCCGGTGCTGGGGCCAGTGAGGCCGGCATTGGAGCCTGCCTTGAGGCAAGGCCGGTACTGGGGCCTCCGAGGCCAGGATAAGAGCCTGCCGAGGGGTTAGGCCGGTGCTGGGGCCATCGAGGCCTTCATCGGAGCCTGCCATGAGGCAAGGCCAATACAGGGGCCTCTGAGGCCAGGATAAGAACCTGCTGAGGGGTTAGGCCGGTGCTGGAGCCAGTGAGTCCGGCACTGCAGCCTGCCGTGAGGCATGGCCGGTGCTGGGGCCTTCGAGGCCGGGATTGGAGCCTGCCAAGGGGTGAGGCCAATGCTGGGGCCAGCGAGGCCGGCATTGGAGCCTGCCATGAGGCAAGGCCGGTGCTGAGGCCTCCGAGGCCGGGATTGGAGCCTGCCTTGAGGCAAGGCTGGTACTGGGGCCTCCGAGGCCAGGATAAGAGCCTGCCGAGGGGTTAGGCCAGTGCTGGGGCCAGTGAGGCCGGAATCGGAGCTTGCCATGCGGCAAGGCCGGTACTGGGACGTCCGAGGCTGGGATAAGAGCCTGTCGAGGGGTGAGGCCGGTGCTGGGGCCAGCGAGGCCGGCATCAGAGCCTGCCGTGAGGCAAGGCCGGTACTGGGGCCTCCGAGGCCAAGATAAGAGCCTGCCGAGGGGTTAGGCCGGTGCTGGGGCCAGCGAGGCCGGCATCGGAGCCTGCCATGAGGCGAGGCCGGTACTGGGGCCTCAAGGCCAGGCTAAGAACCTGCTGAGGGGTTAGGTCGGTGCTGGGGCCAGCGAGGCCGGCATCGGAGCCTGCCATGAGGCAAGGCTGGTACTGGGGCCTCCGAGGCCAGGATAAGAGCCTGCCGAGGGGTTAGGCCGGTGCTGGGGCCAGCGAGGCCGGCATCGGAGCCTGCCGTGAGGCAAGGCCGAAACAGGGGCCTCTGAGGCCAGGATAAGAGCCTGCTGAGGGTTTAGGCCGGTGCTGGAGGTAGTGAGTCCGGGATTGCAGCCTGCCGTGAGGCAAGGCCGGTGCTGGGACCTCCGAAGCCGGGATCAGAGCCTGCTGAGGGTTGAGGCCGGTGCTGGGGTCAGCGAGGCTGGGATTGGAGCCTGCTATGAGGCAAGGCTGGTTTTGGGGCCTCCAAGGCCGGGATCAGGGCCTGCCATGAGGCAAGGCCGGTGCTGTGGCCTCCGATGCCAGGATCAGAGCGTGCTGTGGGGTGAGGCTGGTTTCAGGGCCAGCGAGGCCAGGATTGGGGCCTGCCGTGAGGCAAGGCTGGTGCTGGAACCTCCGAGGCCTGATCGGAAGCTGCCGAGGGGTGAGGCTGGTTTCAGGGCCAGCGAGGCTGGGATTGGGGCCTGATGTGAGGCAAGACTGGGCTGGGGCCTCCAAGGCTGGGACTGGAGCCAGCCAAGGCATGAAGCTTGTGCCAGGGTCTCAGCAAGGCCAAGATTGGAACATGCAGTGAGGCAAGGCAGGTGCTGGGGCCTCCAAGACAAGGATTGGGGCCTGCCGTGGGGCAAGGCCGGTGCTGGTGCCTTCAAGGCTGGGACCAGAGCCAGCCAAGGGGTGAGTCCAGTGCTAGAGTCAGTGAGGCCGGGATCGGAGCCTGCTGTGAGGCAAAGATGGTGCTGGGGCCTCTGAGGCCAGCATCGAACCTGCCAAGAGGTGAGGCAGGTTTTGGGACCACCGAGGCCGGGATCAGAGCCTGTCATGAGGCAAGGCTGGTGCCAGGGCCAGTGAAGCTGGGATGGGAGCCTGCCATGAGACAAGACTGGTTGGTGCTTGGGCCTCCGAGGCTGGAATTTGATCCTACCAAGGGGTGAGTCCTGTGCCAGGGCTATTGAGGCTGGGATCAGGGCCTGTTTTGAGGCAATGCTTGTACAGGGGCCAGCGAGGCCGGGATCGGGGCCTGCCATGAGGCAAGTCTGGTGCTATGGCCTCTGAGGTTGGGATCAGAGCCTGCCAAGTGGTGAGGCCGGCACTGGGGTCAGCGAGGCTGGGATTGGAGCCTGCTATGAGTCAAGGCTGGTTATGGGGCCTCCAAGGCCGGGATTAAAGCCTGCAAAGGCACGAGGCCAGAGCCATGGTCAGCGAGGCTGGCATCAGAGCCTTCCATAAGCCAAGGCCAGTGATGGAGCTAGTGTGGCCGGGATCGTAGCCTGCCATGAGTCAAAACTGGTGCTAGGGCCTCCGAGGCCAGAATCAGAGCCTTCCAAAGGGTGAGGCCAGTTCTGAGGCCAGCAAGACTGGGATCAGGGCCTACCATCAAGGCCAGTGCTGAGGCCTCTGAAGCCAGGTTCAGAGCCTGCCAAGAGGAGAGGCCAGTGGCGGGGCCAGCTTGGCCAGGATCAGAGCCTGCAGTGAGACAGGACTTTGCTGGGGCCTCATAGGCAGAGATCGGAGCCTGCAGAAAGGTGTGGCTGTTGTTGGGGCCAGCAAGGCCAGGATCAGAGCCTGCCTTGAGGCAAGGCCAGTCCTGGGGCCTCGGATGCTAGGATCGGAGCCTGCCGAAGGGTGAAGCCACTGTCGGGGTCAGCGAGGCAGGGATCAGGGCCTGCTGTGAGGCAAGACCAGTGCTGGGTCTCCGAGGTCTGATTGGAAGCTGCGAAGGGTGAGGCTGATTTCAGGGCCAGCAAGGCCAGGATCGGGGCCTGCCAACGAGTCCAGGATCACAGCCTGCCATAAGGCAAGGCTGCTGCTGGGGCCTCCGAGGCCAGGACCGGAGCTTGCCGAGGGGTGAGGCCAGATCCAGGGCCAGCGAGGCTGGGATTGGGGCCTGATGTGAGGCAAGGCCGGGGCTTGAGGCCTCCGAGGCCAGGATCAAACCTGCCAAGAGGTGCGGCAGGTGTCACGACCACTGAGGCTGGGATCAGAGCCAGCCATGAAGCAAGGCTGGTGCCAAGGCCAGTGAAGCCAGGACGGGAGCCTGCCATGAGGCAAGACTGGTGCTTGGGCCTCCGAGGCTGAAATTTGAACCTCGCAAGGTTTGAGGCTGGTGCCAGGGCTATCGAGGCCAGGATCAGGGCCTATCTTGAGGCAATGCTTGTATAGGAGCCAGCGAGACTGGGATTAAGGCCTGCAATGAGGCAAGGCCGTTGCTGTAGTCTCCGAAGCCAGGATCAGAGCCTGCCGAGGAGTGAGGCCGGCACTGGTATCAGTGAGGCTGCTATTGGAGCCTGCCGTGAGGCAAGGCTGGTGCTGAGGCCTCCGAGGCTGGGATCTGAGCCTGCCAAGGAGTGAGGCCGGTGTTGAGACCAACGAGGCTGGGATCAAAGCCTGCCCTTGGGCAAGGCCGCTGCTGGGGCCTCCGAGGCCAGGACCAGAACTTGCCAAGGGGTGAGGCCAGTTCCGGGGCCAGCAAGGCTGGGATTGGGGCCTGATGTGAGGCAAGGCCGGGGCTGAGGCCTCCAAGGCTGAGACTGGAGCCAGCCATGGTGTGAGGCCAGTGCCAGGGTCTCAGCAAGACCAGGATTGGAACATGCAGTGAGGCAAGGCAGGTGCTGGGGCCTCCAAGACCAGGATCGGGGCCTGCTGTGGGGCAAGGCCGGTGCTGGGGCCTTCAAAACTGGAACCGGAGCCAGCCAAGGGATGAGGCCGGTGACAAAGTCAGTGGGGCCAGGATCAAGCCTGCTGTGAGGCAAAGATAGTGCTGGGGTCTCCGAGGCCAGGATCGAACCTGCCAAGAGGTGAGGCAGGTGTCGGGACCACTGAGGCCGCTATCAGAGCCTGCAATGAGGCAAGGCTGCTGCCAGGGCCAGTGAAGCCGGGATGGGAGCCTGCCATGAGGCAAGACTGGTGCTTGGGCCTCTGAAGCTGGAATTCGATCCTACCAAGGGGTGAGTCTGGTGCCGGGGCCAGTGAGGCCAAGATCGGGGCCTGCCATGAGGCAAGGCTGGTGCTGTGGCCTCCGAGGCTGGGATCAGAGCCTGCTGAGGGGTGAGGCCGGTGCTGGGGTCAGCGAGGCTGGGATTGGAGCCTGCTATGAGGCAAGGCTGGTTTGGGGGCCTCCAAGGCCGGGATCAGGGCCTGCCATGAGGCAAGGCCAGTACTGTGGCCACCGAGACCGGGATCAGAGCCTGCTGAGGGGTGAGGCTGGTGCTGGGTTCAGCGAGGCTGAGATTGGAGCCTGCTATGAGGCAAGGTTGGTTTTGGGGCCTCCAAGGCCGGGATCGGGGCCTGCTGAGGGGTGAGGCCAGCGCTCGGGTTAGCGAGGCTGGGATTGGATCCTGCTATGAGGCAAGGCTGGTTGTGGGGCCTTCAAGGCCGGGATCGAAGCCTGCCAAGGCGCGAGGCCAGAACTGGGGTCATCGAGGCCAGGTTCAGAGCCTGCCAATAACCAAGGACAATGGTGGGGCTAGTGAGGCCAGGATCGGAGCCTGCCATGAGGCAAAACTGGTGCTAGGGCCTCCGAGGCCAGAATCAGAGCCTGCCAATGGGTGAGGCCAGTTCTGGGGCCAGCAAAGCTGGGATCAGTGCCTACCATCCAGACCAGTGCTGTGGCCACTGAGGTCAGGCTCAGAGCCTGCCAAGGGGTGAGGCCAGTGGCGGAGTCAGCGAGGGCGGGATCAGAGCCTGCCATGAGGCAGGACCATTGCTGGGGCCTCATAGGCAGAGATCGGAGCCTGCAGAAGGGTGAGGCCAGTGTTGGGGCCAGCAAGGCGGCAATCAGAGTCTGCCTTGAGGCAAAGCCTGTCCTGGGGCCTCAAAGACTAGGATCAGAGCCTGCCGAGGTGTGAAGCCCATGTTGGGGTCAGCGAGGCATGGATTGGGTCCTGCTGTAAGGCAAGGCCAGTGCTGGGGCCTCCGAGGTTGGGATCAGAAGCTGCCGAGGGGTGAGGTTGGTTTCAGGGCCAGTGAGGCCAGGATTGGGGCCTGCCGTGAGGCAAGGCTGGTGCTGGGGCCTTCGAGGCCGGGATCAGAGCCTGCCAAGGAGTGAGGCAGGTTATGGGGCCAGCGAGGCCGAGATTACAGCCTGCCATGGGGCAAGGCCAGTGCTGGGCCCTCAGAGGCTGGGACGGAGCCTTCCGAGTGGTGAGGCTGTTGTCGGGGCCAGCGAGGCTGGGATTGGGGCCTACTGTGAGGCATGGCCATTGCTGTGGCCTCTGAGGCCAGGATCAGAGCCTGCAAAGGGGTGAGGCCATTGGCAGGACCAGCGAGGCCGTGATTAGGGCCTGCCATGAGGCAAGGCCAGTGTTGTGGCCTCCGAGGCCGGGATCAAAGCCTGCTGAGGGGTGAGGCAGGCGCTGGAGTTAGCGAGGCTGGGATTGGAGCCTGCTATGAGGCAAGGCTGGTTGTGGGGCCTCAAAAGCCGGGATATAAGCCTGCCAAGGTGCGAGGCCAGAGTTGGGGTCAGCGAGGCTGGGATCAGAGCCTGCCATAAGCCAAGACCAGTGGTGGGGCTAGAGAGGCCGGTATCAGAGCCTGCATGAGGATAAACTGGTGCTGGGGTCTCCGAGGCCAGAATCAGAGCCTGTCAAGGGGTGAGGCCAGTTTTGGGGCCAGCAAGGCCGGGATCGGGGCCTACTGTCCAGGCCAGTGCTGCAGCCTGAGGCCAGGCTCAGAACCTGCAAAGGAGTGAGGCCAGTGGCGGGGCAAGCAAGGCCGGGATCAGAGCCTGCCGTGAGGCAGGACCATTGCTGGGGCCTCATAGGCAGAGATCAGATCCTGCAGAAGGGTGAGGCCAGTGTCGGGGCCAGTGAGGCCAAGATCGGGGCCTGCCATGAGGCAAGGCTGGTGCTGTGGCCTCTGAGGGCAGGATCAGAGCCTGCTGAGGGGTGAGGCCGGCGCTGGGCTCAGCGAGGCTGGGATTGGAGCCTGCTATGAGGCAAGGCTGGTTTTAGGGCCTCCAAGGCCAGGATCAGGGCCTGCCATGAGGCAAGGCCGGTGCTGTGGCCTACGAGGCCAGGATGAGAGCCTGCTGTGGAGTGAGGCCGGCCCTGTGTTAGTGAGGCTTGGATTGGAGCCTGCTATGAGGCAAGACTGGTTCTGGGGCCTCCAAGGCCAGGATCGGGGCCTGCCATGAGGCAAGGCCGGTGCTGTGGCCTCCAAGGCCAGGATCAGAGCCTGCTGAGGGGTGAGGCCAGCGCTGGGGTCAGCGAGGCTGGGATTGGAGACTGTTATGAGGCAAGGCTGGTTCTGGGGCCTCCAAGGCTGGGATCAGAGCCTGCCAAGGGGTGAGGCCGGTGCTGGGGTCAGCGAGGCTGGTATTGGAGCCTGCTATGAGGCAATGCTGGTTCTGGGGCCTCCAAGGCCGGGATTGGGGCCTGCCATGAGGCAAGGCCGGTGCTGTGGCCTCCAAGTCCGGGATCAGAGCCTGCTGAGGGGTGAGGCCGGCGCTGTGGTTAGTGAGGCTGGGATTGGAGCCTGCTATGAGGCAATGCTTGTTCTGGGGCCTCCAAGGCTGGGATCAGAGCCTGCCAAGGGGTGAGGCCAGCGCTGGGGTCAGCGAGGCTGGTATTGGAGCCTGCTATGAGGCAAGGCTGGTTCTGGGGCCTCCAAGGCCAGGATCGGGGCCTGCCATGAGGCAAGGCCAGTGCTGTGGCCTCCAAGGCTGGGATCAGAGCCTGCTGAGGGGTGAGGCTGGCGCTGGGTTCAGCGAGGCTGGGATTGGAGCCTGCTATGAGGCAAGGTTGGTTTTGGGGCCTCCAAGGCCGGGATCGGGGCCTGCTGAGGGGTGAGGCCGGTGCTCGGGTTAGCGAGGCTGGGATTGGATCCTGCTATGAGGCAAGGCTGGTTCTGGGGCCTCCAAGGCCGGGATCGGGGCCTGCCATGAGGCAAGGCCGGTGCTGTGGCCTCCAAGGCTGTGATCAGAGCCTGCTGAGGGGTGAGGCCGGCGCTGGGTTCAGCGAGGCTGGGATTGGAGCCTGCTATGAGGCAAGGTTGGTTTTGGGGCCTCCAAGGCCGGGATCGGGGCCTGCTGAGGGGTGAGGCCGGTGCTCGGGTTAGCGAGGCTGGGATTGGATCCTGCTATGAGGCAAGGCTGGTTGTGGGGCCTCCAAGGCTGGGATCGAAGCCTGCCAAGGCAAGAGGCCAGAGCTGGGGTCAGCAAGGCTGAGATCAGAGCCTGCCATAAGCCAAGGCCAGTGGCGGGGCTAGTGAGGCCGGGATCAGAGCCTGCATGAGGCAAAATTGGTGCTGGGATCTCCAAGGCCAGAATCAGAGCCTGCCAATGGGTGAGGCCAATTTGGGGCCAGCAAAGTCGGGATCAGGACCTACCATCCAGGCCAGTGCTGCGGCCTCTGAGGCCAGGCTCAGAGCCTGCCAAGGGGTGAGGCCAGTTCTGGGGCCAGCAAGGCTGGGATCGGGGCCTACTGTCCAGGTCAGTGCTGTGGCCTCCAAGGCCGGTATCAGAGCCTGCTGAGGGGTGAGGCTGATGCTGGGAACTGCGAGGCTGGTATTGGAGCCTGCTATGAGGCAAGGCTGGTTCTGGGGCCTCCAAAGCTGGGATTGGGGCCTGCCATGAGGCAAGGCTGGTGCTGTGGCCTCCAAGGCCGAGATCAGAGCCTGCTGAGGTATGAGGCCGGCGCTGGGGTTAGCGAGGCTGGGATTGGAGCCTGCTATGAGGCAAGGCTGGTTCTGGGGCCTCCAAGGCTGGGATCAAAGCCTGCCAAGTTGCGAGGCCAGAGCTGGGGTCAGTGAGGCTGGGATCAGAGCCTGCCATAAGCCAAGGCCAGTGGCGGGGCTAGTGAGGGTGGGATAAGAGCCAGCATGAGCAAAACTGGTGCTGGGGTCTCCAAGGCCAGAATCATAGCCTGCCAAGAGATGAGGCCAGTTCTGGGGCCAGCATAGCCAGGATCGGGGCCTACTGTCCAGGCCAGTGCTGCAGCCTCTGAGGCCAGGCTCAGAGCCTGAAAAGGATTGAGGCCAGTGGTGGGGCCAGCAAGGCCAGGATCACAGCCTGCCATGAGGCAAGGCCAGTCCTAGGGCCTCGGAGGCTAGGATCGGAGCCTTCTGAGGGGTGAAGCCACTGTTGGGGTCAGCAAGGCAGGGATCTGAGCCTGCCTTCAGGCAAGGCCAGTGCTGGGGCCTCCGAGGCCAGGATCGGAATCTGCCAAGGAATGAGGCCGGTTTCAGGGCCAGCAAGGCCAGAATCGGGGCCTGCTGTGAGGCAAGGCTGGTGCTGCGGCCTCTGAGGACAGGATCAGAGCCTGCCGAGGGGTGAGGCTGGTGTTGAGACCAATGAGGCCGGGATCAGAGGCTGACATGAGGCAAGGTACTGCTGGGGCCTCCGAGGCCAGGACCAGAACTTGCCGAGGGGTGAGGCCAGGTCCAGGGCCAGCGAGGCTGGGATTAGGGCCTGATGTGAGGCAAGGCTGGGGCTCGGGCCTCCAAGGCTAGGACTTGAGCCAGCCAAGGCATGAGGCCGGTGCCAGCATCTCAGGAAGACCAGGATCAGAACATGCAGTGAGGTAAGGCCGGTGCTGGGGCCTCCAAGACAAGGATCAGGGCCTGCCATGAGGCAAGGCCGGTGCTGGGGCCTTCAAAGCTAAGAACAGAGCCAGCCAAGGGGTGAGGCCGGTGCCAGAGTCAGTGAGGCTGGGATCAGAGCCTGCTGTGAGGCAAAGATGGTGCTGGGGCCTCCAAAGCCAGGATCGAACCTGCCAAGAGGTGAGGCAGGTGTCAGGACCACCAAGGCCAGGATCAGAGCCTGCCATGAGTCAACGCTGGTGCCAGGGCCAGTGAAGCTGGGATAGAAGCCTGCCATGAGGCAAGACTGGTGCTTGGGCCTCCAAGTCTGGAAATCGAACCTACCAAGGGGTGAGTCTGGTGCCAGGGCTATCAAGGCCAGGATCAGGGCCTGTCTTGAGGCAATGCTTTTACAGGAGCCAACGAGACCGGGATCTGGGCCTGCCATGAGGCAAGGCTGGTGCTATGGCCTCCGAGGTCAGGATCAGAACCTGCCGAGGGGTGAGGCCGGTGCTGGAGTCAGTGAGGCTGGGATTGGAGCCTGCTATGAGGCAAGGCTGGTTATGGGGCCTTCCAGGCTGTGATCGAAGCCTGCCAAGGTGCAAGGCCAGAGCCAGGATCAGCGAGACCGGGATCAGAGCCTGTCATAAGCCAAGGCCATTGGTAGGGCTAGTGAGGCCGGGATCGGAGCTGCCATAAAGCAAAACTGGTGCTGGGTCTCCGAGGCCAGAATCAGAGCCTGCCAAGGGGTGAGGCCAGTTCTGGGGCCAGCAAAGCCAGGTCGGGGCCTACTGTCCAGGCCAGTGCTGCAGCCTCTGAGGCCAGGCTCAGAGCCTGCAAAGGAGTGAGGCCAGAGTGGCGGGGCCAGCAAGGCTGGGATCAGAGCCTGCCATGAGGCAAGACCATTGCTGGGGCTTCATAGGCAGAGATCAGATCCTGCAGAAGGGTGAGGCCAGTTTGGGGGCCAGCAATGCCAGGATCAGAGCCTGCCTTGAGGCAAGGCCAATCCTGGCGCCTCGGAGGCTAGGATTGGAGCCTGCCAAGGGGTAAAGCCAATGTTGGGGTCAGCAAGGCAGGGATCGGAGCCTGCTGTGAGGCAAAGCCAGTGCTGGGGCCTCTGAGGCTGGGATCAGAAGCTGCCTAGGGGTGAGGCCGTTTTCAGGGCCAGTGAGGCCAGGATCGGGGTCTGCCATGAGACAAGGCTGGTGCTGGGGCCTCAGAGGCCGGGATCAGAGCCTGCCGAGGGGTGAGGCAGGTTATGGGGCCAGCGAGGCCGAGATTACAGCCTGCTGTGGGGCAAGGCCAGTGCTGGGCCCTCAGAGGCTGGGACCGGAGCCTGCTGAGGGGTGAGGCTGCTGTCGGGGCCACCAAGGCTGGGATTGGGGCCTACTGTGAGGCAAGGCCATTGATGTAACCTCTGAGGCCAGGCTCAGTGCCTGCCAAGGTGTGAAGCCTGTGGCAGGGCCAGTGAGGTCGGGATTGGGGCCTGCCATGAGGCAAGGCCAGTGCTGTGGCCTCCAAGGCCGGGATCAGAGCCTGCTGAGGGGTGAGGCTGGTGCTGGGGTCAGCGAGGCTTGGTTTGGAGCCTGCTATGAGGCAAGGCTGGTTCTGGGGCCTCCAAGGCTGGGATCGAATCCTGCCAAGCAAGAAGCCAGAGCTGGGGTCACTGAGGCCGGGATCAGAGCCTTCCATAAACCAAGGTAAGTGGTGGGGCTAGTGAGGCCAGGTTTGTAGCATGCTATGAGGTAAAACTGGTGCTGGTGCCTCCGAGGCCAAAATCAGAGCCTGCCAAGGGGCAAGGCCAGTGGCGGGGCCAGCGAGGCCGGGATCAGAGCCTGCCGTGAGGCCGGGATCAGAGCCTGCCATGAGGCAGGATCGTTGCTGGGACCTCATAGGCAGTGATCAGAGCCTGCAGAAGGGTGAGGCTGGTGTTGGGGCCAGCATGGCCAGGATCAGAGCCTGCGTTGAGGCAAGGCGAGTGCTGGTGCTGTGGAGGCTAGGATTGGATTCTGCCAAGGGGTGAAGCTGCTGTTGGGGTCAGTGAGGCAGGGATCAGGGCCTGCTGTGAGGCAAGGCCAGTGCTGGGGCTTCTGAGGCCGGGATCAGAAGCTGCCGAGGGGTGAGGTCGGTTTCAGGGCCAGTGAAGCCAGGATCGGGGCCTGCTCTGAGGCAAAGCTGGAGCTGGGGCCTCTGAGGCCAGGATCAGAGCCTGCCAAGGGGTGAGGCCGGTGTTGAGACCAACAAGGCCGGGATCAGAGCCTGCCATGAGGCAAAGCCGCTGCTGGGACCTCCAAGGCCAGGACCGGAACTTGCCAAGGGGTGAGGCCGGAATCAGAGCCTGCCATGAGGCAAGGCTGGTGCCATGGCCAGTGAAGCCAGGATGGGAGCCTGCCATAAGGCAAGACTGATGCTTGGGCCTTCAAGGCTAGAAATCGAACCTACCAAGGGGTGAGGCTGGTGCTGGGGCTATCGAGACCAGGATCAATGCCTGTCTTGAGGCCATGCTTGTACAGGGACCAGCGAGGTCGGGATCGGGGCCTGCCATGAGGCAAGGCTGGTGCTGTGGCCTTCGAGGCCGACATCAGTGCCTGCTGAGGGTTGAGGCCAGCGCTGGGGTCAGCGAGGCTGGGATTGGAGTCTGCTATGAGGTAAGGCTGGTTCTGGTGAATCCAAAGCCAGGATCAAAGCCTCCCAAGGCCCGAGGCCAGTGCTTGGGTCAGCGAGGCCGGGATCAGAGTCTGCCATAAGCCAAGGCCAGTTGCGGGGCTATTGAGGTCGGGATCAGAGCCTGCCATGAGGCAAAACTGGTGCTGGGATCTTTGAGGCCAGGCTCAGAGCCTGCCAAAGGGTGAGGACAGTGGCGGGGCCAGCAAGGCCGGGATCAGAGCCTGCCATTAGGCAGGATCATTGCTGGGTCCTCATAGGCAGAGATCGGAGCCTACAGAAGGGTGAGGCCGGTGTTGGGGCCAGCAAGGCCGGGATCAGAGCCTGCCTTGAGGCAAGGCCAGTCCTAGAGTTTCGGAAGCTAGGATCTGAGCCAGCCGAGGGATGAAGTCACTGTCAGGGTCAGTAAGGCAGGGTTTGGGGCCTGCTGTGAGGCAAGGCCAGTACTGGGGCTACCAAGGCCAGGATCGGAAGCTGCCGAAGGGTGAGGCTGTTTTCAGGGTCAGCAAGGCCAGGATCGGGGCCTTCCATGAGGCAAGGCTGGTGCTTGGACCTCCGAGGCTGGGATCAGAGCCTGCCATGAGGCAAGGCCACTGCTGGGGCCTCCGAGGCCAGGACCAGAACTTGCCAAGGGGTGAGGCCTGACCGAGGCCAGCAAGGCTTGGATTGGGGCCTGATGTGAGGCAAGGCCGGGACTGGGGCCTCCAAGGCTGGGACTGGAGCCAGCCAAGGCATGAGGCTGGTTCCAGGGTCTCAGCAAGGCCAGGATCGGAACATGCAGTGAGGCAAGGCAGGTGCTGGGGCCTCCAAGAGCAGGATCAGGGCCTGCCTTAAGGCAAGGCTGGCGCTGGGGCCTTCAAAGCTAAGACCAGAGCCAGCCAAGGGGTGAGGCCGGTGCCAGAGTCAGTGAGGCCGGGATCGGAGCCTGCTGTGAGGCAAAGATGGTGCTGGGGCCTCTGAGGCCAGGATCGAACCTGCCAAAAGGAGAGGCAGGTGTTGGGACCACTGAGGCTGGGATCAGAGCCTGCCATGAGGCAAAGCTGGTGCCAGGGCCAGTGAAGCCGGGATGGAAGACTGCCATGAGGCAAGACTGGTGCTTGGGCCTCCGAGTCTGGAATTCGCACCTACCAAGGGGTGAGTCTGCTGCCGGGGCTATTGAGGCCGGGATCAGGGCTTGTCTTGAGGCCATGCTTGTACAGGGACCAGCGAGGTTGGGATCAGGGCCTGCCATGAGGCAAGGCTGGTGCTGTGGCCTTCGAGGCCGACATCAGTGCCTGCTGAGGGTTGAGGCCGACGCTGGGGTCAGCGAGGCTGGGATTGGAGTCTGCTATGAGGTAAGGCTGGTTCTGGTGAATCCAAAGCCAGGATCAAAGCCTCCCAAGGCCCGAGGCCAGTGCTGGGGTCAGCGAGGCCGGGATCAGAGTCTGCCATGAGCCAAGGCCAGTTGCGGGGCTATTGAGGTCGGGATCAGAGCCTGCCATGAGGCAAAACTGGTGCTGGGATCTTTGAGGCCAGGCTCAGAGCCTGCCAAAGGGTGAGGACAGTGGCGGGGCCAGCAAGGCCGGGATCAGAGCCTGCCTTTAGACAGGATCGTTGCTGGGTCCTCATAGGCAGAGATCGGAGCCTACAGAAGGGTGAGGCCGGTGTTGGGGCCAGCAAGGCCGGGATCAGAGCCTGCCTTGAGGCAAGGCCAGTCCTAGAGTTTCGGAAGCTAGGATCTGAGCCAGCCGAGGGATGAAGTCACTGTCAGGGTCAGTAAGGCAGGGTTTGGGGCCTGCTGTGAGGCAAGGCCAGTACTGGGGCTACCAAGGCCAGGATCGGAAGCTGCCGAAGGGTGAGGCTGTTTTCAGGGTCAGCAAGGCCAGGATCAGGGCCTTCCATGAGGCAAGGCTGGTGCTTGGACCTCCGAGGCTGGGATCAGAGCCGCTGCTGGGGCCTCTGAGGCCAGGACCAGAACTTGCTGAGGGGTGAGGCCAGGTCCGGGGCCAGTAAGGCTGGGATTGGGGCCTGATGTGAGGCAAGGCTGGGTTGAGGCCTCCAAGGCTGGGACTGGAGCCAGCCAAGGCGTGAGGCCGGTGTCAGGGTCTCAGCAAGGCCAGGATAGGAACATGCAGTGAGGCAAGGCTGGTGCTGGGGCCTCCAAGACCAGTATCAGGGCCTGCCTTGAGGCAAGGTCATTACTAGGGCCTCCAAAGCTGGGACCAGAGCCAGCCAAGGGGTGAGGCCGGTGCCAGAGTCAGTGAGGCCGGGATCAGAGCCTGCTGTGAGGCAAAGATGGTGCTGGGGCCTCCAAAGCCAGGATCGAACCTGCCAAGAGGTGAGGCAGGTGTCAGGACCACCAAGGCCAGGATCAGAGCCTGCCATGAGTCAACGCTGGTGCCAGGGCCAGTGAAGCCGGGATGGAAGACTGCCATGAGGCAAGACTGGTGCTTGGGCCTCCGAGTCTGGAATTCGAACCTACCAAGGGGTGAGTCTGCTGCCGGGGCTATCGAGGCCAGGATCAGGGCCTGTCTTGAGGCCATGCTTGTACAGGGGCCAGTGAGGCCGGGATTGGGGCCTGCCATGAGGCAAAGCTGGTGCTGTGGCCTCCAAGTCTGGGAGCAGAGCCTGCTGAGGGGTGAGGCTGACGGTGGAGTCAGCGAGACTGGGATTGGAGCCTGCCATGAGGCAAAACTGGTGCTGGGGCCACCGAGGCCAGAATCAGAGCCTGCCAAGGGGTGAGGCCAGTTCTGGGGCCAGCAAGGCTAGGATCAGGGCCTACCATCCAGGCCAGTGATGAGTCCTCTGAAGCCAGGCTCAGAGCCTACCAAGGGGTGAGGCCAGTAGCAGAGCTAGCGAGGCTGGGAATCAGAGCCTGCCATGAGGCAGGACCATTGCTGGGGCCTCATAGGCAGAGATCGGAGCCTGCAGAAGGGTGAGGCCCATGTTGGGGCCAGCAAGGCAGGGATCAGAGCCTGCCTTGAGGCAAGGCCTGCCCTGGGGCCTCGGAGCATAGGATCAGAGCCTGCTGAGGGGTGAAGCTGCTGTTGGGGTCAGTGAGGCAGGGATTGTGGCCTGCTGATAGGAAAGGCCAGTGCTGAAGCCTCCGAGGCCGGGATCGGAATCTGCTGAGGGGTGAGGCCAGTTTTAGGGCCAGTGAGGCTAGGATCGGGGTCTACTGTGAGGCAGAACCATTGCTGGGGCCTCATAGGCAGAGATTGGAGCCTTCAGAGGGGTGAGGCCAGTGTTGGTGCCAGCAAGGCCGGGACCAGAGCCTGCCTTTAGGCAAGGCCAGTCTTGGGGCCTCGGAGGCTAGGATTGGAGCCTGCCGAGGGGTGAAGCCGCTGTTGGGGTCAGTGAGGCAGGGATCGGGGCCTGCTGCGAGGCAAGGCCAGTGCTGGGTCCTCCAAGGCTGGGATCGGAAGCGGTCCAGGGGTGAGGCCAGTTTCAGGGCCAGCGAGGCCAGGATCGGGGCCTGCCATGAGGCAAGGCTGGTGCTGGGGCCTCCGAGGATGGGATCAGAGCCTGCCGAGGGGTGAGGCCGGTGTTGAGACCAATGAGACCGGGATCAGAGCCTGCCATGAGGCAAGGCACTGCTGGGGCCTCCGAGGCCAGACCGGAACTTGCCGAGGGGTGAGGCCTAGTCCAGGGCCAGCAAGGCTGGAATTGGGGCCTGATGTGAGGCAAGGCTGGGGCTGAGGCCTCCAATGCTTGACTGGAGCCAGCCAAGGCATGAGGCCGGTGCCAGTGTCTCAGCAAGGCCAGGATTGGAACATTCAGTGAGGCAAGGCCGGTGCTGGGGCCTCCAAGACCAGGAACGGGGCCTGCCATGAGGCAAGGCCGGTGCTGGGGCCTTCAAAGCTAAGACCAGAGCCAGCCAAGCAGTGAGGCCGGTGCCAGAGTCAGTGAGGCTGAGATCAGAGCCTGCTTTGAGGCAAAGATGGTGCTGGGGCCTCTGAGGCCAGGATCAAACCTGCCAAGAGGTGAGGCAGGTGTCAGGACCACCGAGGCCGGGATCAGAGCCAGCCATGAGGCAAGGCTGGTGCCAGGGCTAGTGAAGCCAAGATGGGAGCCTGCCGTGACTTTCTTTTTGTCATATAGATTATCCAACAATGATAGCCATAACAAGCATTCTATAAATAGGAGCAAGCATAACTCTTTGTCTTTGAAATATTTCATGTGATAAGAGAAGCATAAAGTGAATCCTTATAAATTGAAAAGAATTAAGTTCAAATAAAACAGGTTTATTTAATTCTAAAATTGGGTATAAGCCAGGCATGGTGGCTCATCCTTGTATTCTCAGCATTTGGGAGGCTGAGACAGGAGCATCACATTCGAGGCCATCTTCAACTACTACTTAGTGAGGCCCTTTGCAACTCAGTGAGTCCTTGTTTCAAAATAAATTTTAAAAAGGGCTAGGGGTGTAGCTTTAAGGCAGATTGCCTCTGGGTTTCATACCCAGTGCTGCAATTATTCCTGTAATTGAAAACAGAAATAATATCTCATGACAATCTTCAAAATATTTGGAAATCAAAATTTGCACTTCTAACCTATTTACTGGCCAGAGAAAATATAAAAGTACAAATTAGAAAGTATTTTGAATAAAATAAATTTGAAAACAAAGTATCTAAAAATAAAATGCCACTGATGCGATATTTTTGATAAATTTATAGAATTGAAATTCCTACATTATAAATAAAGGTCTTAAGTCAACCACTTTATACTCTACTATGAGAATATTAAAAGTAAAAATAGCCAGGCATGGTAGTGCACAATTGTAATCTCAGAATGTGGGAGGCTAAGGCTTGGAAGATAGCAGTTTGATGACAGCCTCAGCTACTTAGTGAGGCTCTTTGCAATTCAGTGATACGCTGTTTCAAAATAAGAATAAAAAATAGGGCTGGGGGTGTAGCTTGGAGGTAGAATATCCCTGGGTATCATCTCCAGTACTGCAAAAAAAAGTAAAAAGTAATAAGAGAAATAAAAGCAAAAATACTTGTGAGAGCAGAAATCATTTAAATATGTATACACATTACATATGTATATATGTATACATATAAATAGGCAGTAAATAGGTAGGTGGACAAAGAGATAGAAAATAGATGATAGACAACATTGAAAACTGGTACACTGAAAAACAATGTTGAAAAACTCTTGGGTAGATTGGTAAAGAAAAAACAGCTACAAATGACAGTGTAAGGAAGGATATCATTACAAATTATATAGATATTAAAACAGTAGGAGAAACTTATGAAAAGTGTATGTCAATAAATTCAACGGTGTAAATGAAATGAAAAATTTTCTGAAAGATGCAAATATTCCAAAGAATATTTATTCAAGAAAAATATTTGATTCTCAGTAAAATAGTAAAATTTTTAGAATTTTAACATGTCTCCTTCCCATGCTCTTCCCTGAAGCACTATGGTAGCCTTGAAAACAAGCAAGAAAACAGTTATCAGAGAAGGAAAAAAAGATTTGTATATTACCAAGACATCTCCATTTCCAAATGGTCACTCCCCAGAAAACCACATTCATAGGATTTATACTTATTTAGACTGACAAGGGCTCTCTCATTGAGGGAAGGACATTCCAATCTCAGGATATTAGTAAAAAGGTATCATGACAAATTTTTAATATCACAGCTGCCTGAAGAACTTAAAGTAGCTGGAAAGGAAGGAGGAAAGCAAAGAAGGAAGAAAGGAAGGAAGGAAGGAAGAAGAGGAGGAAGAGAAGGAAGGAAGGAAGAAGAGAAGGAAGGAGGAAGAGAAGGAAGAAAGGAAGGAAGGAAGGAAGAAAAAGGAGGAAGGAAGGAAGGAAGGAAGGAAGGAAGGAAGGAAGGAAGGAAGGAGAAGGAGAGAAAGAGAAAGGAAGAGAGGAAAAAGAAGGAAGAGAAGGAAGGAAGGAAGGAAGGTCTTAGAAATGAGAGGTTTAAAGGATGATTTGAAAATGTTCTGTCACATTCCTTTAGATGTAGAATTCCAAATGTGTGTATACCTCAAAAAAGAAGATAATTCCTTAATTCTTGATATACTTTTTGCTACATCATTTTTGAGCAAGGGAATATGGTTGGAGTTAACAACATACACCTGGAAATGTTAGGCAAAAAGATACATAAGGGAATGAGGAGCTAAAAAAGTCTTACATATACCACAGAATTGAGGAGATAACATACATACCCAGGGAAAGCCTCGTGCTTAGAAAAAATCTGGAAAGATGAAAATATATTATTTTTAGCTGGTCTTTAGTAACTACACATGCAATAAGTGAAGGTTAAGAGAAAGTTCTAAGCAACCCAAATAGAAATTGGATGATGGCTCCAAAACAGAGCTAATCTGAAAAAAGTGGTAGTATTTTTTTTTAATTTTTGTCTTTTTAATGTCCTCTTAAAAAAACTTCAGGTATTTAAAAAAACTAAAAGCCATTGTAATAAAAACAGCATGGTACTAGCAAAAAAAAACAGATACATAATAGACCAATGGAGCAGAATAGAAGACTCAGAAACAAGTCCACACACTTACAGCCAATTGATTTTTAAAAGAGGGGCCAAAAACATACACTGGAAAAAAGATAATCTGCGAGAGTGATGAAATGTCTAGGAACTAGGCAGATTTAAGATTGCATAAAATTGTGTATTACTAAATATCACTATATTGTTCACCTTAAAATGGGCTTTTTCCCTTTTAGGTGAATGTTGCATCAATATGAAAAATATAAGACTGGTGAGTGGGATTATTTTAAAAGATGTTTCAGTTATGTGCTCTACATAAGAAACTCACTTCAAATTCATTGACAAAATGAATAGGCTGACAAAAAGATGGAATGCTTTTTGCAAAGTTAATATTCACATTTCCTTTTTATTTGCATTAGCACAGTATATATCGCCCCATCCTATTTACTTTAATCTATATGTGTCTTTGTATGTGAAGTGAGTTTCTTGTAGGTAATATTTAGTTGTGAATTTTAAAATCCACACTGACAAACTATACTTAGTAAGTGGTGTATTTAGATGACTGGCACTCACAGTGATTATTGATATAGTTGTATTAATATCTTGTATTTGTGCTCTTCATTTTTTGTTCCTATGTTCTTCACATTTTCCTGCCTTCTGTGTTTTAATAAATTATTTTTTATCATTCATTTTTCTCTCCTTTTTTTGAATTGGCACATTGTAATCATACATCCTGATGAGTTTAGGGTGACAGAAGCACACATGCACACAATATTCATTCAGCCCTCACGCAGGTCCCACCCCGCTCCTTCTCTCTCCCCACCTTCCAGTGCTCACACAGTAATTTGCTTTGATAAGTTTGTGTATGTACATCATATCCACTGAGGTGTTTGCCTGTTAAAATCCTCCTCCCTACTCCTATCTTTCTCAGTTTCCTCCTTCACTCCATTAATATTTCTCCTCCTTTTTCTGGAGTCCCCCCAGTGACCCAATTTCTCCCTAGCTTTTGCATATGCAGGAAAACATCCAACCTTTCACTTTTTGTGACTGACTAATCTCACTTAGCATCATATTCTCTAGCTCCATCCATTTCCCTGCAAATTACATAATTTTGTTCTTCTTTAGGACTGTGTAGAATTCCATTGTGTAAATATCCCCAAATTTTGTAATCCATTCATCTGTTGATGGACATTTTGGCTGGGTCCATAGTTACATAGCAACTGTAAATTGTGCAGCTATAAACATATGCATGCATGAATTTCTATGCCAACATCATATTAAATGGAAATAAAACATGAGAATTTCATTTAAA
The DNA here is from genome assembly GCF_963383645.1 of Muscardinus avellanarius. Lineage (NCBI taxonomy): Eukaryota > Metazoa > Chordata > Mammalia > Rodentia > Gliridae > Muscardinus > Muscardinus avellanarius. The sequence continues at coordinate 164,933,630 of NC_137788.1, forward strand.
ATCAGAAAAAAGGCAAGGCCAGTGCTGGGGCCTCTGAGGCCAGGATCGGAGCCTGCCGAGGGGTTGGGCTGGTGCCGGGGCCAGCAAGGCCAGGATTGGAGCCTGCCATGAGGCAAAGCCACTACTGAGGCCTCCGAGGCTGGGATCAGAGCTTGCCAAGGGGTTAGGCCAGTGCCGAGGCCAACAAGGCCAGGTTCAGAGCCTGCCATGAAGCAAGGCTGGTTCTGGGGCCTCCGAGGCTGGGATTGGAGCCTGACAAGGGGTTAGGCCAGTGCTGGGGCCAGTAAGGCTGGGATTGTTACCTGCTGTGAGGCAAGACTGGTGCTCGGGCCTCCCAGGCCTGGATTGGAGTCCGCCGAGGGGTAAGGACGGTGCCAGAGCCAGCGAGGCTGGGATTGGAGCCTTCCATGAGGCAAGGCTGGTGCTGGGGCCTCCGAGGCCAGGATAGGAGCCTGCCAAGGGGTTATGCTGGTGCCAGGGTCAGCGAGGCTGGCATCAGACCCTGCCTTGAGGCAAGGCTGGTGCTGGAGCCTCCGAGGCCAGGATCGGAGCCAGCCAAGGGGTTAGGCTGGTGCAGGGGCCATCAAGGCCAGAATTGGGGCCTCCCATGAGGCAAGGCCTGTGCTGGAGTCAGCGAGGTCAGGATCAGAGTCCTCTGGGTGGCCAGGCCACTACTGGGGCCATCAAAAGTGGGATCAGAACTTGCAATGTGGCATGCACAGAGAAATATCACAGAAAATAAAAACCATATGCTTCCCCTAATTTGCAGAAACTAGGAGGAAAGGGGTAACAGGAGGAGGTCGAGTTATATAAAGGGTCCTATAGCGAAGCAATTAAGGTGACCAATCAGACGGGATTGGATGGGGGAGGATGGAACCTCTTTAAAACTCAGGAGGTACATAAACAAATGTATCAAAGATAATCATCAATCAAGCATGGGATCCATGGAGGGGGAGGGAATGGGATGGGGATTGGATGAGGGCTAATTGGATGATGTGTGCTTGTATATCCTCTCAAGTCTTGTATTCCAATGTGATGTATGATTACAATGTATCAATAAAAATATTAAAAAAAGAAAAAATAAAATCAGGAAAAAGGCAAAGATGTCCCCATTATCACCACTCTTTTTCAATATAGTAGTTGAGATTCTAGCCAGAGCAAAAAGGCAAAAGAATAAAATCAAAGAAATACAAATAGAAAAAGAAGAACTGAAATTATCTCTACTTTCAGATGACATGATCTTATATTTAGAAGACTGAATAAACTCAACAAAAAGACTTTTAAAACTGATTAACAAATTCAGTAAAGTGTGTGGATACAAATACAGCCTAAAAAATCTCTCCTTTCTTAACATATAATACATCTTTTTCTATTTTTAAGTTGTATTTCAGATATCTACAACTAATCTAGGTTCAAACAATGTATTGTCTCACAGGAGGTAAAAATTTACATAATTACTTCTTTCTTTCCCTTCTATCATAGTTCTTATTTAACTCACTTAAACATACATTTTCCTCTGCCTGAAAACTAGGTGTGCCCTGTTACTATTTTGAAAAAAAAAAAAAACCCTTGTCTGCTAGATAAGTAAAAGTGGTAGAAATTTAGCACCCTGTTTAGTCCAGACCATACAACTCTGACAAGGTAACTTATATACTCTTCCAGTTTCCATAAGATGAGGGATAAAAGGTCATCCTGGAAATGCCACACTGCAAGAACTCAGAGTATCACCAATGATCACTTTTAAGACTTCAAATTATGCAACTAGACCATAGTTTATGCCTTCAGAAAGCCCATTCCTCTAGAAACTGTGACACAATTTGGAACTTTGTAGTTTGGAAGTCATTCACTATAAAATCATAACTCTTCATAATTATACAAGAAAGAAAATGTTAAGATTAGTTGTAATCATGGCTGAAAAATAATTTGTTTTGTAGAGAAAATGTATCCTGGGTATTAGAGAAGCTGTAGGATGACAATAATTTAACAGAAGTTCCATAATGTGTCCCTCCATTTCTATGATAGTGTACTTACTTGAAACCCAAACCACAATTCTTTTATATAGTTTTTATTGGTGCATTGTAGTCAAACATCACAATAGAATACATGACTTGTGAGGGTATACAAGCACACATCATCCAATTAGCTCCTATCCCCTCCCCGTCCCATTCCCTCCCCCTCCCTCGATACACTACTTAATTTGATGATTAACATTGATTCATATGTTTATGCATATCATGCATTTTGAAGAAAATCCATCTTCCCCCATCCCATCCCCTCTGATTGGTCACCTTAATTGCTCTTCCATAGGATGCTTTCTTCAACTAGATCTCCTCCCATTACCTATTTCTTCCTAGTTTTTACATATTAGGGAAAGCATCTGATTTTCTCTTTTCTGTATGTTTCTCTATGTATGCCACATTGTGAGTTTCGATCCCTGAAGGCCCCAGCGCTGGCCTGGCACCCCTGCAGACTCTGATCCCAGCCTTGCTGGCTCAAGCGCTGGCCTTGCCTCATGGCAGGCCCTGATCCCAGCCTTGCTGGCCCCAGCTCTGGCCTTGCCTCATGGCAGGCCCTGATCCCAGCCTCGCTGGCCCCAGCTCTGGCCTCACTGCTTGGCAGGCTCTGATCCTGGCCTCAGAAGCTCCAGCACCGGCCTTGCCTCATGGCAGGCTCCGGTCCTGACCTCACTGGCCCGACACAGGCCTAACCCTTTGGCAGGCTCTGATTCTGGACTTGGAGTCCCCCACACTGGCCTTGCCTCATGGCAGGCTCTGATCTCAGGCCCGCTATCCCCAGCACCAGCCTAACCCCTCAGCCAGCACTGATCCCGGCCTCAGAGGCCCCAGCACTGGCCTTGCCACACTGTAGGCTCCAGTCCCAGTCTCACTGGCCCCAGCACTGGCCTAACCCCTGGCAGGTTCTGATCCTGGCCTCAGAGACCCCAGCACCAGCCTTGCCTTACATCAGGCTCTGATCCCAGCCTTGCTGGTCCCGGCACTGGCCTCACTCCTCGGCAGGCTCTGATCCTGGCCTTGGAGTCCCCAGCACTGGCCTTGCCTCATGGCAAGCTCCGATGCCAGCCTTGCTGACCCTGGCACCGGCCTCACCCATCAGCAGGCTCTGATCCTGGCATTGGAGGCCCCAGCACTGGCCTTACCTTATGGCAGGCTTTGGTTCGGGTCTCACTGACCCGGCAACAGCCTAACCCCTTGGCAGACTCTGATCCTAGCATCGAAGGCCACAGCACTGGCCTTGCCTCATGGCAGGCTCTGGTCCCAGTCTCACTGGCCCCGGCAACAGCCTAACCCCTCAGCAGGTTCCGATCCCAGCCTCAGAGACCCCAGCACAAGCCTTGCCTCACAGCAGGCTCCCATCCTGGCCTTGCTGGCCCTGGCACCGGCCTCACCCCTCGGCAGGCTCCAATCTCAGCTTTGGAGGCCCCAGCACCGGCCTTGCCTCACAGTAGCCCCAATTCCAGTCTCACTGGCCACAACACCAGCCTCATCCCTCGGCAGTCTCCAATCCTGGCCTCAGATGTCCCAGCTCTGGCCTTGCCTCACGGCAGGCTCCGATCCCAGCCTCGCTGGCCCCAGCATCAGTCTCACCCCTTGGCAACCTCTGATCCTGGCCTTGGAGGCCCCAACACTGGCCTTGCCTCATGGCAGGTATCAATCCCAGTCTCGCTGGCCCAGGCTCTGGGCTCACCACTTGGCAGGCTCTAATCCTGGCCTCGGAGGCTCCAGCATCAGCCTTGCCTCATGGCAGGCCCCAATCCTGGCCAGGTTGGCCCCAGCACTGGTCTCATCCCTTGGCAGGCTCCGATCCCAACCTCAGAGGCCCTGGCGCCGCCTTGCTTCACGGCAAGCCCAAATCCCGACCAGGCTGGTCCCAGCATGGGTCTCACCCCTCAGCAGGCTCCAATCCCAGCCTTGGAGGCCCTAGCATCGGCCTTGCCTCATGGAAGGCCTCAATCCCAGCCTCACTGGCCCCAGCACCGGCCTCACCCCTCAGCAGGCTCCAATCCTGTCCTCAGAGGTGCCAACACCGGCCTTGCCTCACGGCCTGCTCCGATCCCGGCGTCACTGGCCCCAGGATCGGCCTCACCCCTCGGCAGGCTCTGATCCCAGCCTTGAAGGCCCCAGCACTGGCCTTGCCTCATGGCAGGCTCTGGTCCCGGTCTCACTGGCCCCAGAAATGGCCTAACCCTTCAACAGGCTCTGATCCTGGCCTTGGAGGCCCCAGCACCAGCCTTGCCTCACAGCAGCCTCCCATCCTGGCCTTGCTGGCCCCAGCACCAGCCTCACCCCTTGGCAGGCTCCGATCCCAGCCTCGAAGGCCCCAGAACCAGCCTGGCCTCATAGCAGGCTCCAATCCCGGCCTCACTGGCCCCGACATCAGTCTCACCCCTTGGCAGGCTCTGATCCTGGCCTCAGAGGACCCAACACCAGCCTTGCCTCACCTCAGGCCCTGGTCCTAGCCTTGCTGGCCCCAGCACCAGCCTAACCTCTTGGCAGGCTCCGATCCTGGCCTCAGAGGCGTCAGTAGCATCCTTGCCTCATGGCAGGCTCCAATCCCAGCTTCGCTGGCCCCTGCATCGGCCTCACCCCTGGGCAGGTTCCAATACTGGCCTTGGAGGCCTCAGAACTGGCCTTGCCTCACAGCAGTCTCTGATCCTGGACTCGCTGGCCCCGGCACTGGGCTCACCACTTGGCAGGCTCCAATCCTGGCCTCAGAGGCTCCAGCACCAGCCTTGCCTCACAGCAGGCCCAAATACTGGCCAGGCTGGCCCCAGCACTGGTCTCATCCCTCAGCAAGCTCCGATCCCAACCTCAGAGGCCTTAGTGCTGGCCCTGCCTCACGGCAAGCCCCAATACAGGCCAGGCTGGCCCCAGCATGGGTCTCACCCATCAGCAGGCTCCAATCCCAGCCTTGGAGGCTCTAGCATCAGCCTTGCCTCATGGCAGGCCTCAACCCAGCCTCACTGGCCCTGGCACCAGCCTCACCCCTTGGAAAGCTCCAATCCTGGCCTCAGAGGCCCCAACACCAGCCTTGCCTCATGGCATGCTCTTATCCCAGCATCGTTGGTCCCAGGATCAGCGCCACCCCTCGGCAGGCTCTGATCCCAGGCTTGAAGGCACCAGCAGCAGCCTTGCCTCACCTCTGGCCCTAGTCCTGGCCTTGCTGGCCTCGGCACTGACCTAACCTCTAACAGGCTCTGATGCCAGACTCAGAGGCCCCAGCACTGACCTTGCCTCATGACAGGCTCTGGTACTGGTCTCACTGGCCCCGGCAGTGGCCTAACATAAACAGACTCTGATCCAGCCTCAAAGGCCCCAGCACCAGCCTTGCCTCACAGCAGGGTCCCATCTCGGCCTTGCTGGCCCCAGCACCAGCTTCACCCCTCAGCAGGCTCCAATCCCGGCCTTGGAGGCCCCAGCAACAGCCTTGCCTCACGGCAGGTTCCAGTCCCAGACTCTCTGGCCCCGGCACCAGCCTAACATCTTGGCAGGCTCTGATCCTGGCCTGGAAGGCCTCAATAGAGGTCTTGCCTCACAGCAGGCTCCCATCCAGGCCTTGCTGGCCCCAGCACAAGCTTCACCCCTCGGCAGGCACTGATCTCGGCCTCGGAGGCCCCAGCACCAGCCTTGCCTCAGAGCAGGCTCCAATCCCAGCCTCGCTGGCCCTGGCACCAGCCTAACCTCTTGGCAGGCTCTGATCCTGGCCTCAGAGGCCTTAATAGCAGCCTTCCTCACAACAGGCCCCCATCCCGGCCTTGCTGGCCCCAGCACCGGCTTCATCCCTTGGCAGGCTCCAATCCCGGCCTCGCAGGCCCAGGCACCAGCCTAACCCCTTGGCAGGCTCTGATCCCAGCCTCGGAGGCCTCAATAGTGGCCTTGCCTCACAGCAGGCTCCCATCCCGGCCTTGCTGGCAACAGCACCGGCTGCACCCCACGGCAGGCTCCAATCCCAGCCTCGGAGGCCCTAGCACCAGCCTCGCCTCACGGCAGGCTCCCATCCTGGCCTCGCTGGCCCCGACACCAGCCTAACCTCTTGGCAGGCTCTGATCCTGGTTGGAGGCCTCAATAGCAGCCTTCCTCACAGCAGGCTCCCATCCTGGCCTTGCTGGCCCCATCACTGGCTTCACCCCTCAGCAGGCTCCGATCTCGACCTCAGAGGTCCCAGCACCAGCCTTGCCTCACAGCAGGCTCCAATCCCGGCTTTGCAGGCCCCACACCAGCCTAAACTCTTGGCAGGCTCTGATCCTGGCCTCAGAGTCCTCAAAAGTGGCCTTGCCTCACAGCAGGCGCCCATCCCGGCCTTCCGGGCCCCAGCACCAGCTTCACCCCTCAGCAGGCTTCGATCCCAGCCTCGAAGGCCCCAGCACCAGCCTTGTCTCACAGCAGGCTCCAATCCCAGCCTCGCAGGCCCCGGCATCAGCCTAACCTCTTGGCAGGCTCTAATCCTGGCCTCGGAGGCCTCAGTAGTGGCCTTGCCTCACAGCAGACTCCCATCCTGGCCTTACTGCCCCAGCACCGGCTTCACCACTTGGCAGGCTCCGATCCCGGCCTTGCTGGCTCCGGCACCAGCCTAACCACTTGGCAGGCTCTGATCCTGGTCGGAGGCCTCAATTGCAGCCTTCCTCACAGCAGGCTCCCATCCCGGCCTTGCTGGTCCCAGCACCGGCTTCACCCCTCAGCAGGCTCCAATCCCGGTCGGAGTCCCCAGCACCAGCCTTGCCTCACAGCAGGCTCCAATACCGGCCTCGCTGGCCCCGGCACCAGCCTAACCTATTGGCAGGCTCTGAGCCTGGCCTCGAAGGCCTCAATAGAGGCCTTGCCTCACATCAGGCTCCCATCCCGGCCTTGCTGGCCCCAGCACCGGCTTAATCCCTCGGCAGGCTCCCATCCCGGCCTCGAAAGCCCCAGCACCAGCCTTGGCTAACAGCAGGCTCCCATCCCGGCCTTGCTGGCCCCAGCACTGGCTTCACCCTTCGGCAGGCTCCGATCCCGGCCTCGAAGGCCCCAGCACCAGCCTTGCCTCACAGCAGGCTACAATCCCGGCCTCGCTGGCCCCGGCACCAGCCTAAACTCTTGGCAGGCTCTGATCCTGGCCTCGGAGGCCTCAATAGAGGCCTTGCCTCACAGCAGGCTCCCATCCCGGCTTTGCTGGCCCCAGCACTGGCTTCACACCTCAGCAGGCTCCAATCCCGGCCTCGGAGGCCCCAGCACCAGCCTTGCCTCACAGCAGGCTCCAATCCAGGCCTCGCTGGCCCCGGCACCAGCCTAACCTCTTGGCAGGCTCTGATCCTGCCCTCAGAGGCCTCAATAGTGGCCTTCCTCACAGCAAGCCCCCATCCCAGCCTTGCTGGCCCCAGCACCGGCTTCACCCTTGGCAGGCTCTGATCCCGGCCTCGAAGGCCCAAGCACCAGCCTTGCCTCACACCAGGCTCCAATCTCGGCCTCGCTGGCCCCGGCACCAGCCTAACCTCTTGGCAGGCTCTGATCCTGGCCTCAGAGGCCTCAATAGCGGCCTTCCTCACAGCAGGCTCCCATCCCGGCCTTGCTGGTCCCAGCACTGGCTTCACCCCTCACCAGGCTCCGATCCCGGCCTCGGAGGCCCCAGCACCAGCCATGCCTCACAGCAGGCTCCAATCCTGGCCTCGCTGGCCCCGGCACCAGCCTAACCTCTTGGCAGGCTCTGATCCTGGTCGGAAGCTTCAATAGCAGCCTTCCTCACAGCAGGCTCCCATCCCGGCCTTGCTGGTCCCAGCACCGGCTTCACCCCTCGGCAGGCTCCAATCCCAGTCGGAGTCTGCAGCACCAGCCTTGCCTCATAGCAGGCTCCAATCCCAGCCTCGCTGGCCCCGGCACCAGCCTAACCTATTGGCAGGCTCTGATCCCGGCCTCGGAGGCCACAATAGCGGCCTTGCCTCACAGCAGGCTCCCATCCCGGCCTTGCTGACCCCAGCACCGGCTTCACCCTTCGGCAGGCTCCGATCCCGGCCTCGAAGTCCCCAGCACCAGCCTTGCCTCACAGCAGGCTACAATCCTGGCCTCGCTGGCCCCGGCACCAGCCTAACCTATTGGCAGGCTCTGATCCCGGCCTCGGAGGCCACAATAGCGGCCTTGCCTCACAGCAGGCTCCCATCCCGGCCTTGCTGGCCCCAGCACCGGCTTCACCCCTCGGCAGGCTCCGATCCCGGCCTCGGAGGCCCCAGCACCAGCCTTGCCTCACGGCAGACTCCAATCCCAGCCTAGCTGGCTCCAACACCAGCCTAACCTCTTGGCAGGCTCTGAACCTGGCCTCAGAGGCCTCAATAGCAGCCTTGCCTCACAACAGGCTCCCATTCCAGCCTTGCTGGCCCCAACCAGCTTCACCCCTTGGCAGGCTTCGATCCAGGCCCGGAGGCCCCAGCACCAGCCTTGCCTCATGGCAGGTTCCAATGCCGGCCTTGCTAACCCTGGCACCAACCTAAACTCTTGGCAGGCTCTGATCCCGGCCTCGGAGGCCTCAATAGCGGCCTTGCCTCACATCAGGCTCCCATCCCGGCCTTGCTGGCCCCAGCACCGGCTTCACCCCTCGGCAGGCTCCAATCCTGGCCTCGAATGCCCCAGCACCAGCCTTGGCTAACGGCAGGCTCCCATCCCGGCGTTGCTGGCCCCAGCACCGGCTTCACCCCTCGGCAGGCTCCGATCCCGGCCTCGAAGGCCCCAGCACCAGCCTTGCCTCACAGCAAGCTCCAAACCCGGCCTCGCTGACCCCGGCACCAGTCTAACCTCTTGGCAGGCTCTGATCCCGGCCTCGGAGGCCTCAATAAGGCCTTGCCTCACATCAGGCTCCCAATCCGGCCTTGCTGGCCCCAGCACCGGCTTCACCCCTCGGCAGGCTCCAATCCCGGCCTCGGAGGCCCCAGCACCAGCCTTGCCTCACAGCAGGCTCCAAACCCGGCCTCGCTGACCCCGGCACCAGCCTAACCTCTTGGAAGGCTCTGATCCTGGCCTCGGAGTCCTCAAAAATGGCCTTGCCTCACAGCAGGCTCCCATCTGGCCTTGCTGGCCCCAGCACCGGCTTCACCCCTTGGCAGGCTCCAATCCCGGCCTCGGAGGCCCCAGCACCAGCCTTGCCTCACAGCAGGCTCCAATCCTGGACTCGCTGGCCCCGGCACCAGCCTAAACTCTTGGCAGGCTCTGATCCTGCCCTCAGAGGCCTCAATAGTGGTCTTGCTCACAGCAAGCCCCCATCCCAGCCTTGCTGGCCCCAGCACTGGCTTCACCCCTCAGCAGGCTCCGATCCTGGCCTCAGAGGCCCCAGCACCAGCCTTGCCTCATGGCAGGCTCCAATCCTGGCCTTGCTGGCTCCGGCACCAGCCTAAACTCTTGGCAGGCTCTGATCCTGGGCGGAGGCCTCAATAGCGGCCTTCCTCACAGAAGGCTCCCATCCCGGCCTTGCTGGCCCCAGCACTGGCTTCACCCCTCAGCAGGCTCCGATCCCGGCCTCGGAGCCCCAGCACCAGCCTTGCCTCACAGCAGGCTCCAATCCTGGCCTCGCTGGCCCCGGCACCAGCCTAACCTCTTGGCAGGCTCTGATCCTGCCCTCAGAGGCCTCAATAGTGGCCTTTCTCACAGCAAGCCCCCATCCCAGCCTTGCTGGCCCCAGCACTGGCTTCACACCTCAGCAGGCTCCGATCCCGGCCTCGGAGGCCCCAGCACCAGCCTTGCCTCATGGCAGGCTCCAATCCTGGCCTCGCTGGCTCCAGCACCAGCCTAACCTCTTGGCAGGCTCTGATCCTGGGCGGAGGCCTCAATAGCGGCCTTGCCTCACAGCAGGCTCCCATCATGGCCTTGCTGGTCCCAGCACCGGCTTCACCCCTCGGCAGGCTCCAATTCCAGTCGGAGGCCCCAGCAACAGCCTTGCCTCACAGCAGGCTCCAATCCCAGCCTCGCTGGCCCCGGCACCAGCCTAACCTATTAGCAGGCTCTGATCCCGGCCACGGAGGCCGCAAATGCGGCCTTCCTCACAGCAGGCTCCCATCTCGGCCTGGATGGCCCCAGCATCGGCTTCACCCCTTGGCAGGCTCCGATCCCGGCCTCGAAGGCCCAAGCACCAGCCTTGCCTCACAGTAGGCTCCAATCCTGGCCTCGCTGGCCCCGGCACCAGCCTAACCTATTGGCAGGCTCTGATCCTGGCCTCGAAGGCCTCAATAGAGGCCTTGCCTCACAGCAGGCTCCCATCCCGGCCTTGCTGGCCCCAGCACTGGCTTCACCCCTCAGCAGGCTCCGATCCCGGCCTCGGAGGCCCCAGCACCAGCCTTGCCTCATGGCAGGCTCCAATTCCGGCCTCGCTGGCTCCGGCACCAGCCTAACCTCTTGGCAGGCTCTGATCCTGGTCGGAGGCCTCAATAGCAGCCTTCCTCACAGCAGGCTCCCATCCTGGCCTTGCTGGTCCCAGCACCGGCTTCACCCCTCGGCAGGCTCCAATCCCGGTCGGAGTCCCCAGCACCAGCCTTGCCTCACAGCAGGCTCCAATCCCTGCCTCGCTGGCCCCGGCACCAGCCTAACCTATTGGCAGGCTCTGATCCTGGCCTTGAAGGCCTCAATAGAGGCCTTGCCTCACAGCAGGCTCCCATCCCGGCCTTGCTGGCCCCAGCACTGGCTTCACCCCTCAGCAGGCTCCGATCCCAGCCTCGGAGGCCCCAGCACCAGCCTTGCCTCACGGCAGGCTCCAATCCCGGCCTCGCTGGCTCCGGCACCAGCATAACTTCTTGGCAGGCTCTGATCCTGGCCTCGAAGGCCTCAATAGAGGCCTTGCCTCACAGCAGGCTCCCATCCCGGCCTTGCTGGCCCCAGCACTGGCTTCACCCCTCAGCAGGCTCCAATCCCGGCCTCGCTGGCTCCGGCACCAGGATAACTTCTTGGCAGGCTCTGATCCTGGCCTCGGAGGCCTCAATAGTGGCCTTCCCTCACAGCAGGCTCCTATCCCAGCCTCGCATGCCCCGACAACAGCCTAACCTCTTGGCAGACTCTGATTCCAGCCTCAGAGGCCTCAATAGTGGCCTTGCCTCACAGCAGGCTCCCATCCCGGCCTTACTGGCCCCAGCACTGGCTTCACCCCTTGGCAAGCTCCGATCCCGGCCTCAGAGGCCCCAGCACCAGCCTTGTCTCACAGCAGGCTCCAATCCCGGCCTCGCTGGCCCCAGCACCAGCCTAACCTATTGGCAGGCTCTGATCCCGGCCTCGGAGGCCACAATAGCGGCCTTGCCTCACAGCAGGCTCCCATCCCGGCCTTGCTGGCCCCAGCACTGGCTTCACCCCTCAGCAGGCTCCGATCCCGGCCTCGGAGGCCCCAGCACCAGCCTTGCCTCACGGCAGGCTCCAATCCCGGCCTCGCTGGCTCCGGCACCAGCCTAACCTCTTGGCAGGCTCTGATCCTGATCGGAGGCCTCAATAGCAGCCTTCCTCACAGCAGGCTCCCATCCTGGCCTTGCTGGTCCCAGCACCGGCTTCACCCCTCGGCAGGCTCCAATCCCGGTCGGAGGCCCCAGCACCAGCCTTGCCTCACGGCAGGCTCCAATCCTGGCCTCGCTGTCTCCGGCACCAGCATAACTTCTTGGCAGGCTCTGATCCTGGCCTCGGAGGCCTCAATAGTGGCCTTCCCTCACAGCAGGCTCCCATCCCAGCCTCGCATGCCCCGACACCAGCCTAACCTCTTGGCAGACTCTGATTCCGGCCTCAGAGGCCTCAATAGTGGCCTTGCCTCATAGCAGGCTCCCATCCCGGCCTTACTGGCCCCAGCACTGGCTTCACCCCTTGGCAGGCTCCGATCCCGGCCTCGGAGGCCCCAGCACCAGCCTTGCCTCACAGCAGGCTCCAATCCCGGCCTCGCTGGCCCCGGCACCAGCCTAACCTATTGGCAGGCTCTGATCCTGGCCTCGAAGGCCACAATAGCGGCCTTGTCTCACAGCAGGCTCCCATCCCGGCCTGGATGGCCCCAGCACTGGCTTCACCCCTCGGCAGGCTCCAATCCCAGCCTAGAGGCCCCAGCACCAGCCTTGCCTCACAGCAGACTCCAATCCCGGCCTCGCTGGCCCCGGCACCAGCCTAGCCTCTTGGCAGACTCTGATCCCGGCCTCGGAGGCCACAATAGCGGCCTTACCTCACAGCAGGCTCCCATCCCGGCCTTGCTGGCCCCAGCACCGGCTTCACCCCTCGGCAGGCTCCGATCCCAGCCTAGAGGCCCCAGCACCAGCCTTGCCTCACAGCAGACTCCAACCCCGGCCCTGCTGCCCCGGCACCAGCCTAGCCTCTTGGCAGACTCTGATCCCGGCCTCGGAGGCCACAATAGCGGCCTTGCCTCACAGCAGGCTCCCATCCCGGCCTTGCTGGCTCCAGCACCGGCTTCACCCCTCGGCAGGCTCCGATCCCGGCCTCAGAGGCCCCAGCACCAGCCTTGCCTCACAGCAGATTCCAATCCCGGCCCTGCTGCCCCGGCACCAGCCTAGCCTCTTGGCAGACTCTGATCCCGGCCTCGGAGGCCACAATAGCGGCCTTGCCTCACAGCAGGCTCCCATCCCGGCCTTGCTGGCCCCAGCACCAGCTTCACCCCTCGGCAGGCTCCGATCCCGGCCTCAGAGGCCCCAGCACCAGCCTTGCCTCACGGCAGACTCCAATCCCAGCCCAGCTGACTCCGACACCAGCCTAACCTCTTGGCAGGCTCTGAACCTGGCCTCAGAGGTCTCAATAGTGGCCTTCCCTCACAGCAGGCTCCCATCCCGGCCTCGCATGCCCCGACACCAGCCTAACCTCTTGGCAGACTCTGATTCCGGCCTCAGAGGCCTCAATAGCGGCCTTGCCTCACAGCAGGCTCCCATCCCGGCCTTACTGGCCCCAGCACTGGCTTCACCCCTCGGCAGGCTCCGAAATCGGCCTCGGAGGCCCCAGCACCAGCCTTGCCTCATGACAGGCTCCCATCCTGGCCTCGCATGCCCCGACACCAGCCTAACCTCTTGGCAGACTCTGATTCCGGCCTCAGAGGCCTCAATAGCGGCCTTGCCTCACAGCAGGCTCCCATTCTGGCCTTGCTGGCCCCAGCACTGGCTTCACCCCTCGGCAGGCTCCGATCCCGGCCTCGGAGGCCCCAGCACCAGCCTTGCCTCACGACAGGCTCCGATCCTGGCCTCGCTGGCCCCGGCACCAGCCTAACCTCTTGGCAGGCTCTGATCCTCGCCTCGGAGGCCTCAACAGCAGCCTTGCCACATGGCAGGCTCCAATCCCAGCTTCCCTGGCCCCTGGCATCGGCCTCACCCCTCTGCAGGCTCTGATACTGGTCTTGGAGGCCCCAGCACTGGCCTTGCATCATGGCAGTCTCTGATCCTGGACTCGCTGACCCCGACACTGGCCTAACCACTCTGTAGGCTCTGATCCTAGCCTTGGAGGCAGAAGAACCAGCTTTGCCTCACAGCAGGCTTTGATCCCGGGCTCACTGGCCCTGGCATTGGCCTCACTCCTTGGCAGGCTCTGATCCCGGCCTTGGACAGAGGCCCCAGCCCTAGCCTTGCCTCACAGCAGGCTCCAAACTCGGCCTCCCTGGCCCTTGCATCGGCCTAGTCACCTGGCAGATTCCTATCCTGGTCTCAGGGTCCCCGGCACTGGCCTTGTTGTGCAATGGGCTCTGGTCTCTGTCACTATGGGCAGGTCATCTACAGATGTTCCCTTTTTTCTATTTTTTTTTTTGTGGTATTGAGGTTCCTGGAAACCCCTCTATCTCCAGGCTACACTCCCGAACACCCCTCCCTCCCTTTCTCTCTCTCTCTCTCTCTCTCTCTCTCTCTCTCTCTCTCTCTCTCTCTCTCCCTCCCTCCCTCCCTCCCTCCCTCTCTCCCTCCCTCTCTTTCCCTTTCTCTCTCTCTTAATATATGTATATATTTATTTGGAAACAGGGTCTCTTAAGCCAGCAAGGCTGGCCTCGAACCAGCAGGATCCTCCTCTCCGCCTCCCAAGCACAGGGATTACAAGTGTACACCACCACACCCGGTGTTCTTCCTTTTTTTTTTATTATGAAGAAGCAGTACATGTCTTTTGCAAAAGCTGGGACCCCAAATACCTAGTGTCAATAAGTTTTGTCTTCCCACCAGAGGCAGAGGTCCACAGCTTCTCTTCAGAAAGTAGGCTCTGCCGTTCCACGTGGATCCTGGCCTCTCACTCTGTGCAGAGGAGCATGGTGACCATGAGGGCTGATGATTCCCAGAACATGCAGCATGTAGGCCCATCCCAGCTATGTGGGGCTCCTTCTGATACCCCCATACCCTTTGCCACTTAGCATGCTCTCCAGGCTTCTCAATCATTTGTGGCAGGTGCAGTCAGTCTACTACGGGGGTATTCCCTCAAAAGCTCAAGATGGACTGAACTGGATCTGTCTGCCCTGCCACTCTCTAGCTTTAGGGCAATTTCTTCAGAAGATCAAGGTGGGTTGAATCTGGTCTCTGCCTCTCCAAAATAATAGCCTCCACCTCTGCTGCTGGCACTAGTGCCCACGCCTCTCAGCTGCCCTGCCACTGTTCTGCTCTGCTGGCACAACCCGCCACCGCACCGCCCTCCTCTCCACCTGCACTGCTCTGCTGCCCTGCCTGCGCCACTCTGCCGCCATGCCAGCACACTCTGCCGCTGTGCCAGCTCTGCTCTGCCTCTGTGCTAGTGCTGCCCACCGGTCTGGTGCTCTACCTGCTCAGTTCTGCCACCATTCCTGAGCAGCTTCTTCAGTGCCCGCTTCCCCCTTGTTCTTCACTGGGTGCCTTCCTTACACGATAAGATGTCTAGAATTCTTAAGCATTAGCAGCAGGGGCAGTCCCCCTTCACAGGGGTTTTCTTTCCAAAAGCACCAAGTGAATTGGATAGTTTGTCTGCATTTCCTGAGTCCTGGCTACCGCCGCCACCATCTTGGCCCTTCTCGAAAGTCACTTTTCTTGCATGTTGGGCACTTCCTTGTCTCCTTGCTTCTTCAAACCACAATTCTAACTAATTATGATGCACTCCTTACAAAGAAGATATGATGTTTTGTACAGAAATCATTTATTAATTTTTAATATTCCCTACTAGATTCTCTGCTTAAAATTTAAAAATTAACTAATTAAAATCATTCAGTTGTTTTACATATACTCTAGAAATATTTTCTAAAAGAAAAATAACCCTAATTTTTTTTTTTTTTTTTTTTTTGGCAGTACTGGAGATGGAACCCAGAGGAATTCTACCTCCGAGCTGCACCTCCAGCCCTATTTTTTATTCTTTATTTTGAAACTGGGTCTCACTGAGTTTTAAAGGGCCTACGTAGCTGAGGCTGTCTGCAAACCATGATCCTCCGGTCTCAGTCTACCGAATGCTGGGATAACAAGCATGCACCACCACGCCTGGCTCTAAAATAAATTCTTAAAAATAAAAATGTTACATGAGTAGGCATTTATAGCTGGCACAGTAAGTTAAAAAATAAATAACAAGCAAACACATTTAGGAAAAAATTAAAATATTCTTATTCCCAGATGACATGATTGCCTGTATAAGAAAATTCCCCGAAAAACTACAAAGACAAAAGAACCCCAAACTCACCTACAACTGATAAAAGGAGATGGCTCCAATTTTTCTTTGCTATTATAATCAATACAATGAATATTTTTATAAATTATGAATATATCTTGTCAAATTCTCTCAAACTCTTTCCCCAACTGTTTCATTAGGATAATTTCATGTATATTGAATTAGGTTCACTCCCTATAGCATTACTTATGAACTGCCAAAGTGTAGATGGGCTGTTTCTTGATATTTCTTAGTGCAGATCAATGACATTACTCTAGACAACAGTAAATAAAACACTTCAATGAAGGACCAAATGCAAAACTCTCTGGTATTATAAGTTAAGGGTAAAATTTAGGATATTAATTGAATGAATATATTGTGTACCCTCTAGAAACCCCTCCTGACCATCATTTCCCAAAATTAAGAGTAAGAAACATAACAGGTAATGAAAAGTTGTAGTACTGGCAAAAAAAAAGTATGTAAGTGCATCTATTCTTAGTTGTTAATCATCACGGGTGATGTATTATGTTTTCCCATTCACTTGGGAATGTACTAGGCAGAAAAAATAGTTTCTCTTAGAAAAGTTAAATCATTTTATTGGATGGCCACACAATGCAAAGAAATTAAATTTACCATTTCCTGCCACATTTATATTTGCCTTGCCCTCAAGTAGTCTAAATTAAGGAGATCAGTCATAATAAAAACCTAATATTTAAATAGTACTCTTCACTCCAGAGAGCATAATCCCACCCCAGCAACAATGCCTCAGTCCTCAGCTTGATCATTTTTCACTGAAACAATAACATTACCATTTTCTCTGTGGTCTCTTACTTCTGGTACATTAAAAATTTCTCTGGTTACCTGCCCCTAGTTCTACACACATTTATGGAATGCTTTTCTTAGAATTCTATGAGTTTTTTCATCCTTTGTGTCTCTGATTCCAGAGGAAATATGGAAGCCCTCTGTGATTCCTCATTGTTTCCAAGTAAAATCTTAATCCTGCAGAATAAGATGTGGGACCATTCATGATACATCTTTGCCCTTTTTTTCATGTACTCTTCCTGACATGTACTATAAAATCCAGACTCTTGAACCACTTGCCTTTTGAGAGATCATCTCTGTGAGCATCTGTAACTTTTCTCCAACTCCTTCCACTCTTTCATAGCCAGGGCAAATATTGCTTACTCCGAATATCAGGTGGTGACCTGAGAGAGATGGAACACCCACTTATGTTTTTATTGCCATACATTTTCATACCTGCTGGGTCATTTTACCACATTCAAGTAAAATTGTACAGTTGTATACTTGTCCTCAATTTCAATTTTAACTCCTTGAAGGCAAATACAGTGCCTTATGTCCCCATAATGCTATTATAGTAAACAAAAATATCATTATAGTCAAGGCTAAAAATACAGTTGTTCTTGAGTATGGTATTAGGAATTGAACCCAGGGTCATTCTCCCTCTGAGCAATAACCCCTAGGCCTATTTCATTTTTTATTTTGAAACAGGGTCTCACTAAGTTGTGAAAGGCATCATTAATGTTGTGAGGCTAGCCACAAACCTGCAATCCTTCTGTCTCAGCCTTTCAAGTACCAGGATTACAGGTGTGAGCCACCATGACCAACTGTATTTTCTTAATACTATATATTTATGGATAATATGTAACCCTGAAAATATGAACTCATATTTCTTAGAAGAAGAATTCCATCTAGGAGTGGAATGGCTTGTTCATAAGATAAATGTTTAAACTTTTAAAGGAGCTGCCAAACAAATTTCAAAAATTATTGTACACTTTTATTCTTAACAGCAGTGTTCTAGAATACTAGTTTTTATATATCCTTGCTATAGTCAGTCGTTCTATTTTCAGAATTCAAACAAATCTATTGTGGTATCTCATTTTGACTTTATTGTGCATTGAATATGGATTTCCTGGATGATTAATAATGTGGAGCATTTATGTAGTGCTTGCATGCCATTCATATGTCTTCTTTGGTAAAATATCTGTTCATGTTTTGTCTACTTAAAAAACTGAATTAAGTGATGCCCTCAGAAACTGAGTGAGACTCTGCTTCAAAATAAATATATATATATATGGCTGAGGATGTAGACAGAGGTAGAAAACACTTGGGTTAAAATCTGTTCCACACCAAAAATAATTTGAATCTTTCTTTATCTTCTTTTAGGGCTTCCCTTAGTAGGGTTACTAGGGATTGAACTCAGGGAAATGCTATCTTCAAACTACAACCCCCAACCTTTTTTATTTGTTGAAAGAGGGTCTCACTAAGTAACTGAGGTTGGTTTCATACCTTTGATCCTTCTGTTTCAGCCTCCCAAGAACTGGGATTACAAGAATGTGACACCACACCTGAATAAATTGTTTTTGTATGGCAAAAAATTCATAGTTCTTTGTTTATCCTAGATTTGCATTTTACATACAAATATGATTTGCAAGTATTTTTTTCTAGTTTTTGGTTCATCTTCCAGTCATTTAACAGGATCTTCAAAACCTGTTAATTTCAATTAGGTCCAATTTGTCACTGATTTGAAATTTTATTTATTTTTTATTTTTTTACTATTTTTTATTGGTGCATTGTAATCATATTGGAATACACCACATTGGAATACAAGACTTGAGAGGATATACAAGCACACATCATCCAATTAGCCCTCATCCACTCCACATCCCATTCCCTCTCCCTCCCTCCATCCCATGCTTTTTTGGTGATTAACTTTGATACATTTGTTTATGTACCTCCTGAGTTTTAAAGAGGTTCCATCCTCCCCTATCCCATACCCTCTGATAGGTCACCTTAATTGCTTCGCTATAGGACCCTTTCTATACCTCGACTTCTTCCTGTTACCCCTTTCCTCCTAGTTATTGCTGATTAGGGGAAGCATCTGGTTTTTATTTTCTGCGAAATTTCTCTGTGCATGCCGCGTTGCAAGTACCAATACCACGCTTGACAGCCCCAGTAGTGGTCTGGCTACCCGGTGGACTGATCCAGACCTCGCTGGCTCAGGTAGTGGCCTTGCCTCATGGGAGGCCCCGATTCTGGCCTCGCTGGCCCCCACACCAGCCTAACCCCTCAGCAGGCTCCGGTCCTGGCCTCGGAGGCCCCAGTAGTGGCCTTGGCTCATGGCAGGCTCCAATGCCAGCCGCTGGCCCTATCACTGGCCTACCCCTTGGCAGGCTCCGATCCTGGCCTCGGAGGCCCCAGCACCAGCCTTGCCTTATGGCAGGCTCCGGTTATGACCTTGCTGACCCTGGCACCGGCCTAACCCTTTGGCAGGCTCCGATCCTGGCCTCGGAGGCCCCAGCACTGGCCTTGCCTCTAGGTAGGCTCCAGTGCCGGACACTGGCCCCGGCACAGGCCTACCCCTCGGCAGGCTCCGATCCTGGCCTCGGAGGCCCTAGCACCAACCTTGCCTCATGGCAGGCTCCAATCCTGGCCTTGCTGGCCCCGGCACTGGCCTACCCTTTCAGCAGGCTCCGATATTGACCTTGAAAGCCTTAGTAGTGGCCATGCCTCATGGTAGGCTCCAATCCCGGCCTCACTGGCCCCGACACCAGCCTTACCCCTTGGCAGGTTCCGATCCTGGCCTTGGAGGCCTCAGTAGCGATCTTGCCTCATGGAAGGCTCCGATGCCGGCCGCTGACACCGGCACCGGCCTAACCCCTCAGCAGGTTCCAATCATGGCCTCGGAGGCCCCAGCACCAGCCTTGCCTCACAGCAGGCTCTGATGCCGGCTGTTAGCCCTGGCACCAGTCTAACCCCTTGGCAGGCTCCGATCATGGCCTTGGAGGCCCCAGCACTGACCTTGCCTCATGGCAGGCTCTGATCCTGGCCTCACTGGCTCCTGCACCAGCCTAATCCCTTGGCAGGCTCCAATCCCGGCCTCGGAGGCCCCAGCATCGGCCTTGCCTCATGACAGGCTCCGATCCCGGCTTTGCTGGCCCCAGCACCAGCCTCACCCCTCGGCAGGCTCCAATCCCAGCCTTGGAGGCTCCAGCACCGGCCTTGCTTCATGACAGGCTTCAATCCCCGCTTTGCTGTTTCCGTCGCTGACCTCACCCCTCAGCAGGCTCCAATCCGAGCACCCTCTTTGCCCAGCAGGTTGTTCCACATTCCCGAGGGTGCGTGGTGGTAGCATTCTGCCTCTGGGGTCATTACTTCAAAGGTTCCAGGTGTAATGCATCAGATCTCTGCCTCCCCTGAGTACTGGCCACTGCCATTTCCACTGCCTCCACCATTTCAAATCTTTCCCAAGCTCTTTTTCCACTCTGAATGTTGTCCAGTGTTCCTAAGCATGCACGACGGTAGCATTCGACGTTTAGTGTAATTTCTCCAAAAGTAAGGTTGGTAGGATCAGATTTCTGCCTCTCCTGGATACAAGTCTCCACCACCATCGCGGAGACCACTTCTAACACCGCCTTCCTCCTAGGTCTCCACTAAACTCTCTCCTTATAGGTGAAGCCCAGGATTCTTAAGAATGTAAAGAAGCAGTCATCCTTCGTGGGGAATTTTTCCAAAAGTTCCAGTTCATTTGGATAAGTTTTGTCTGCATCTCCAGTATCCTGGCATCCACTGCAGCCTTCTTGACCCCTCTCCGATATTTTTCTTTTTTCTTTTTCTTTTCCTTTTTTTTTTTAAATTAGAGAAGACAGTATGTGTGATTTGAGGAGGTTGTGGGATCGGGCATTCAGTAGCACTGTGACCTGGGCCCGGTTTCTCCTGGAGTCCAGCGTGCTCTGCACAACTCCGCCCGGGGCCCAGAGTCCTGTGAACCGGGCCCCGGCTCTTCTGAGGGTCCAGCGTGCCCTGCCTGACCCCCACCTGGGGCCCAGGGCCTTGCGACCGAGCCCTGGTTTCTCCGGGGGTCTGGGGTGCTCTGCACAATCCCGCCTGGGGCCCAGAATCCTGCAACCCAGGCCCCAGCTCTTCCTGGGGTCCGGTGTGCCCTGCCTGACCCCTGCCCGGGGCCCAGGGCCTTGCAACCAGGCCCAGTTTCTCCAGGGGTCTGGCATGCTCCACGCGATACCGCCCAGGGCCCAGGGTCCTGCAACCTGACCCCAGTTTCTCAGGGGGTCCGGCGTGCCCTGCCTGACCCCCGCCCAGGACCCAGGACCTTGCGACCGGGCCCCGGTTTCTCTGGGGGGTCTGGCGTGTACCGCGCAATCCCGCCCAGGGCCCAGAGTCCTGCGACCCAGGCCCGGCTCTTCCGGGGGTCCGGTGTGCCCCACCTGACCCCTGCCCGAGGCCCAGGGCCTTGTAACTGGGACCCGGTTTCTCCAGGGGTCTGTGATTTGAAATTTTATAAAATGGAGTTTGGTATCCTATCTAAGAAGTCTCTGTCCAACCGAAGGTCATAAATATTTCTTTTAGGAATTTTATAGCTTTATGCTTTACATTTTATCAGTAATCTATTTTGTTAATTTTGTATACAGTGCAAAATATGATGTGTCTTTTGGTATGTTGACATCCAGTACTTTCAGCATAATTTTCCAGAACTAACTTTTCACCAGTGAAATGTCTTTGCACACCCATTAAAAATTAACCGTCCAAGTAAGTGTGGGTCTACATCCAGATTTTTAGTTTGCTATTTTTGTGCCAATAGCACATTTTTGCTTGCTGTAGGTAATTCTGCCTCCCCTATTTGATACTAAGGATTGAATTTAGGGGCATTCTACTTTCAAACTATAGCCTCAACCTTTTTTATTTTGAAACAGGATCTTGCTAAGTTGATCAGGTTCTCACTATGGTACCAAGGATAGCCTTAAACCTGCAATCCTCCTGTTTGAGTCTCCCAAGTACAGGATTATAGACATGCACCACTGTACTTAGCACTGGTTGCTTTATATTTCCCCATAAAGTCAGTTTTAGCTCTCACTTTATTCTTACTTTTCAAAGTTATTTTGGCTAAGTCCATTGTATTTTCATACAAATTTTAGAATGAATTATTGGTTGTTATAAAAAAAGTACTGTGATTTGATCAAAATTCAGTTGAATCTCTATATCAAATGGGGGAGAATTTTTTTTACATTTATACCATATTGTGTCCTGCAACCCTTGAACAAGATGTATTTTTTTCCATGTATTCACCTTTTCTTTCTTTTCTTTTAGCAATAATTTGTTTTCAGCATATATATCTTCCATACTTTCAGACTTATCACTAAATATTCCAAATTTCCTGTAACTAATCCAGTTTCTGGTAACCACTATTCTACACTCTACTTCTGAGATCAAATTTAGATTCCACTTCTGAGATAATGGTGTATTTGTCCTGTGTATGGCTTATTTCACTTAATGTGATATCTTTATTATTAGTTTTCCACTCTGTATATATAACACATTTTCTATATTGTGGCAACTAGGAAAAATGCCAAAGAGAACATGATTTGAAAACTTTGGCAGTTCCTTTGGGACACACACACACACACACACACACACACACACACACACACACACAGAATTCCTGAATCATATAGTAGTTCTATTTGTATCTAAGTTGCTGAGGCTGGTCTCAAAATTGTATTCCTCCTGTCTCAAGTACTGGGATCATAGGCATGCACCAACATATCCAGCATTGTTGGTCTGCTGAGAAATATTTAGGTCTTTTGCCCATTTTTAACTTGGGGTATTGGTTTTCTTGCTTTGAGTTATTTAAAATTCATATATATATATATATATATATATATATATATATATATATATATATATATATATACATATATATATTTTTTTTTTCTTTTATATGTTGGAACCCTTACCAGGTAAGTTCTCAAATATTTTCTCCAATTCTGTGGCTTATCCCTTCACTTTTTTTTCCTTTTCAATTGTTGAAACTCCATTTAAAATTTTGCTTTTAGTTGCCTGTGTTTTTTAGATCATGCCCAAATAAAAAAAAATTAAGGAATTGCCTATACCAATGTCATGGACGATTACCCCTGGTTCTTCCAGTGAATTCATAAGTTGGTTCTTTCATCTAAAGGTAAGAGTCTTATTTTCATTCTGCATTCAGATAGTCAATTCTCCCAACATCATTGAACAGTTTGTCCTTTTACCATTGTTATTGGAAATTTTGAAACACACACAAGCAATTGGCTGACAGTACATGGGCAATTCTGTTTCCTTGGTCTATGTTCCTGCATTCATGCCAGTACTGTGCTGTTTGTTTATTTATTGCACAGTGTATTTGGTTACTTCATAGTAGGTTTTCAAAGCAGATAAAGTGATGTCTCTACCTTTTTTGTTTTTCCTTTCTGTTCAAGTACCTCTGGGCATTTAGGGGTCTCTCATGGTTCCATATCATTTTTGTCTTCTTTCGTGGAAGGAATGTTATTGGTATTTTAAGAAACATTGCATTGAATCTATAGATTATTTAACAAAGTACAAAAATTCCAACAATTTTTCCAGTCCACACACATGGGATATCTTTACATTTATGTACCTTCAGTTTTTCCATCAATGTTTTAAAATTACCAGTGAGTTTTCACCTTGGCTAGATTAAGTATTTTTATAGTTTTTTGTAAATTAAATTGCTTACTTTCAGGTAGTCTGCTATTTATAATTGATTGATTTTTATGTGCTGGTTTTGCATCTTGAAACTTTACTGAATTCATTAATTATTAGGGTTTTTTGGGTATGTGTGGAGTCTTTAGGGTCTTTTGATGTATAAAAACATGCTTTCTGCAAGTAGAGATAATTCAGCTTCTTCCCTTTTAATTTGGATGCCTTTTATTTCTGTCTTGCCTAATTTATCTGGCCAGAACATCTATTGCTATTTTGAACATAAGTGGTGTGATAATTCCTTTTTGGTCTTGATCTTTCAATTTTTTATAGTTAAGTATGATGTGAGCTGTACTTGTTATAAGATGGCCCTTATGGTGTTGAGGTACATTCTTTTAATACCTAATTTGCTGAGCTTTGTTGAATTAACCAAAGAATACTTAATTTTCTTAAATATATAAAAATTCATAGCATTTGTCCTTTACTTTTTTAAGTTTTATTATTTATTTTATACCTGAGAGTCAAATAATACTGTTTAATTAAAATACTGCATAAAAAATTGATGACTCTTACCACCTTAATGTTTTTCATTCTATTTTCCTAATATTAGATGGGTCTTTATAAAATTAATATTTCTTATTCAGATAACATGTCTTATGATTCAAATTTTTCTTCTGATTCACTTTAACTGTTACTCTTAAAGTATATAGCACTTGCCATGAAAAAAAATATATGTATGTGTGTGTGTGTGTGTGTGTGTATATATATATATATATGTATATGTATATATATATATATATATGTATATATATATATATATATATATATATATATATATATATATATATTGTATTTGGTGGTACTGGGGTTCCTGGAAACTCGTCTACCTTCAGGCTACACTCCCAGACCTATTTTATACTTTTTATTTTTTGTAAATCTCCAAAGATTTTTATATGACCAATAAACACATGAATATCACTCATGATTATCATAATATAACTAATCATTAAGGAAATACAAATAAAAACTATAGTGAAATAGTACTTCACATTTGTTAGGATGGCTACTTAACATGAATTACCTTGCTCTAGCCCTTTACCTTGAGTTTGTTACTCTCTTTACTTGTAAAGTGTGTTTCTTGTAAGCAGCAGATGGATGGATTCTGGTTTTTAATCCATTTTGCCACTTTATGTCTTTTTATTGGGGAATTAAGGCCATTTACATTCAGTGTGATTATTGAGAGATAATTTTTGATTACTAACATGTTAAGATTTTATTTCTGTTTGAAATAATGTTTATTCTTCTTTGCTTAGTTGTCTGCTGGATGGGAAATCTTGTTTCTTTGGTTCTGGCGTGTATTACCTATTTCTTCTTAGTTGTTAATCTCCTTGAGTATTTTCTCTAGCGCTGGTTTTGAAGACAAATTCCTTGAGTTTCTGTTTGTCATGGAAGCTTCATATTTCCCCATCTAATTTGATAGAAAGTCTGGCTGGATAGGAAATTTTTGGCTAGAAGTTGTTTTCTTTCAGAGTTTGGAATATGTTACTCCAAGCTCTTCTGGCTTTCATGACTTGGTTTGGAAAATCTGGAGTGATTCTAATTGGTTTGCCTCTGAATGTCACTTGGCCCTTTGTTTTTGTTGCCATTAAGATTCTCTGCTTGGCTTCTACATTGGTCATTTGGACAATTATGTCATGAGGAATCTTTTCTCTGATCCTGTCTAAAGGGAGTTCTATAAGTTTCCTGGACCTGTGTATTGACCTCTTGCTCTATGTTTGGAAAAGTTTCTGCTGTTATTTCTTTGAAGAGATTATTGATCCCTTTGGTTTCACCTTCCTTTCCTTCCTCTATTCTGATTATTCTTAGGTTAGCTCTCTTAAAATGGGCCCATATTTCTTCAATGTCAGATTCCTGCTCTCTGATTTTTTTTTTCTAAGTTATAAGTTATGCATTCATTTTTGGAGTGATCGTCTTCTAGGACCGAGATTCTATTCTCCATGTGGTCTAATCAGTTGTTTATAGTTTGAATTGATGCCTTTACTTCAATGATTGTATCATTTCTTTTATTTTTTTTCTCTTTCTCTTTCTTTCTTTTATTTATTTATTTTTGTGGTATTGGGGTTCCTGGATGCCCTTCTACCTCTGGCCTACACTCCCAGACCTGTTTTTATACTTTTTTTAAATTTGGAAACAGGGTCTCTTATGCCAGTACGGCTGGCTTCGAATCTGCGCAATGCTCCTGTCTCCGCCTCCCAAGCACAGAGATTACAAGTGTGCACCACCACGCCTGACCTCCTTTATTTCTTTTAGATTCTCTCTAAATTCTTTTCAAAAGTCCTGTATGATTTCTACAGTTATATTTCTGATTTGATCTTCTGGAGATCTCTGAATTTCTGTGTTATCAGGTTCTGATATTATGGGGTTATGGGCATTCATTGCTCAATTGTTTTTCCTCCTTCCCATGATTTCAGGAGTTTGTGCCTTCTTTTGGTTCTTCCCTGGGTCACCCAAACTTCACTTAGGGTGCTCTGGATATGGAGTTTGGGGTAATCTCAGCTGTCACTACTCCTTTACTGGGTTGTATCGTAAAGTCTCAGACCCAGGGAGTTAATTGAGGCTGTGTAAGACCGTGGGGATGCCGGGCTGGGCGTTTTCTCAGGGGGAACTGCGACTAGGGTGTGGTATCTTTTCCACCACTACTCCTTCACTGGGTTGAACTGCAAAATCTCAGACCCACTAAGATTCTCAAAGCTGTGCAAGCCCCTGGGGGTGCAGTGCTGGGATTTCTTCTGTAGGGGCCGCAATTTCACTTACAGTTATTGTGCGTGCTGATCTGGAGCTGTCATGGGCATGGTGAACTCACTGCCACTGCTGGCAATATGGTGCCGCTGCCATGCCCTTGGCCGTGAGGCTGGCATTATTTCTTTTTTGGTTTTGAGTTCCGTTCTGAGTCTCTGGCATGACGAGCTTGGCCACTGAGAGTTTTAGACGTTCTTTGCAGTGAAAGTACTGCTGAATTACACCCTAATGATCCAGAACAGATCACTTCAGCTCCTTGTTTACCTTTCCTCTCTGGAGCCTGATGCTGTGAGGCATGATGGCGCTGGTACGGCTCCACAATGTGGACTGGTTTCTTTTTTGGTCTCTGGTTGTTCTTCTAGTCTTCTTTTTCTGTCCCTTGTGTTTACATTTTTTCTCTGCTGATAGTGTTTTCTGGCTATGAAAAGCGCTGATTTTGTGGCAATAGAGATCGAGTGTTAGCAGAACTCATAAACACTGCTTTCCTTGGTCGCCATCTTCCCAGAAGTCTCTTGTCCTTTACTTTTTAAAGTATGATGTATTGTGCTGATAGA
Source organism: Muscardinus avellanarius (assembly GCF_963383645.1). Taxonomy (NCBI): domain Eukaryota; kingdom Metazoa; phylum Chordata; class Mammalia; order Rodentia; family Gliridae; genus Muscardinus; species Muscardinus avellanarius. The sequence continues at coordinate 164,960,055 of NC_137788.1, forward strand.
TTGGCATATGCTATTCTTGAATCTTTGAGATATGCTCTTCATCGTGGTAAAAAAAAAATTTCAATGTGTGGTTAAATCCTGTGTGGGGGTGTGTGTATGGCATTGGGGATTGAACCCAGACTCAGTCTACCTCTGAGCTATGCCCACCCAACCCAATTTCATTTTTGAGACAGGGTCTTGTGAGGTTGATAAGAGTTTCACTACTTGCTGAAGCTGTCCTTAAACCTGTCTTAGATTCCCAAGTGCTGGGATTACAGGGATGCCTAACCATGTCTGGTTCAATGTTCTGTTAAATTCTGATAGTATTTTATTGAGAATATTTGCATCCATGTTCACCAGAGATATAGGCCTGCAGTTTTTCTTTCTCCTTTACCCCGTCCTTTCTTCCTTTTCCCCGCCCTCCCTCCCTCCCTCCTTCCTTTCTTTCTTATTCTGGTTTTGGTATTGGTATAAATCTGGCCTAAAACTTTTTTTTAGATTTTTCTTATTCGATTTTTTGGAACACATTGAGGTAATTGTTATCAGTTCTTTGGATGTTTGGTGGAAATCATCAATGAAATCATTGGTCCTGAGCCTCTCATTGATAGACACCTCTTATTATTGGTTCAATCTCATTAACCATTGGACTCCTTAATATTAACTATTCATAATTCAATGGTTAGATTGGGCAAGAATTTATCAGCTTCTAGGTTATCTGATTAATACACATAATTGATCATAATAGTCTCTCATGATCTTATTATTTCCATTAATGTTTTATTGTCTACCTTTTCACCTGATTTTGTGTTCTCTTAGTTTACTTCAAGGTTTGTTGATTTTATCTTTTCCATTATTTTTCAAGCATCCCTTTCACATTATTTCTGGTCTTTATTAGTTCCATCATTGTATTAATTTTGGCCTTTGTCTTTTTGATTACTTGAAGGGCATTATTTGATGCCTTTCTTCTTTTTGATGTATGCATCTGTTGATATTAGTTTCCCTCTTAGAATGCTTTTCCTGTATCTCGTATGTTCAGGTATATTGTACTTGCCTTTTCACTTGAATATTTCCTATTACTTTATTGACATATTCATTGTTCATGAGTCTTAATTTTCATGTATCTGTAAATTGTCTAAAGTTGTTTGTTACTTATTTCTAGGTTTATACTATGGTGGGTTAGATATTTGATATGGTTAAACTTAAGGCATGTGTTTTGTAGCTTATCCAGGAGAATTGCATATGCAATTGAAAGTAATGTGTATTCTGCAACTATTGAATGAAATAGTTATGTCCACTTATTCTAATGTATAGTTTAAGTCCAATGTTTCCTTGTTGATATTCTATATGGCTAATCTGCCCATTACTAAAAGTGGGGTGCTAAAATCCCATACTCTCACTGTATACAACATATACCTCTCTTCGGATCAATTAACAATTGCTCTCTATGTACATATGTTCCAATGTTGGGTGAATATATATTTCTAATTGTTATCTCTTCTCATTGAACTGATATCTTTTTTTGAAGATTTAAATAAGTTTATTAGAAAGATAAAAATACTGAAAATAGAAATACAGCTCCATGTAATCAATGATGATTAATAATATTCTGTACAAAAGTTGTAGGAATTTTTGGCTAAACTTATTCCTGAGGACTTTATCCTTTGGCTATCACGTATGCAATTTAATTAATTTTACTGTCAGACTGTTATTATACAAACATACAAATGATTATTATATGCTGATCTCTTGAAACTCTATAATCTCAAACTGTATTTTTGTAGATTCTTTAAAATTTTCTATATTTAATCTATATTCTCTATTCAACCAATCCATGTGTGAACTGAGAAAATTTCACTTAATACTTTCGTTTTGATATTCACATTCTCTTACCTCATTTTGGCTAGAATTTCTAACGTGATGTTGCCTAGGGATCAAAGCAGATATTCTTGTCTTGCTCACAGCATATATGCTTTCATGATTGAGTATGATGCATTATGTGGCTTTTTGTCTTCTGATTTTTTTTTTTTTTTTTTTTTTGCATGGTACTGGGGATCGAACTCAGGAGCATTCTACCTCCAAGCTATACCCCAGCCCTAGATTTTATTCTTTATCTTAAAACAAGGTCTCACTAAGTTGCAGAGGATCTAAGTAGCTGAGTGAGTCGTGAACCTGAGAGCCTCCTGCCTCAGTCTCCTAAATGCTGGGATTACAAGCATGCACCACCATGCCCTCTGCAGGCTGTTTTAAATTTTCTTTTTATTATATTCTAAATATTTTTATATGAGGGCAATGTTGTCCATACATAATGTCAGCCTATTTTCTCATGATGAAAGTCAGGATTATTGATGTAGCTGAGGGGACAACACAGTGGACACCCTCATGAGTGCAGGTCTAGCCTGCTGTCCAGGAGACCACACTGTGGACATACTTGATTCCACAGCCATCAGGGATGAGTCACTTTTCAGCCATGTGTTCAAATACAGCAGCATTGACTTGGCAAATTCCACTTATTTGAAATGTAGATCTGGAAGCCAGGAAGTTCCCTGCATAGGGACTCAAATCACATATTCCTTGTTCTGCAGCATGGTATGGATGGCCATGAGGACTTACCAGCATGCCCTGGGCTTTTTAAAGGCACTCGCATACCTGTGTGGAACCTGTCTGCCCAAGCACAGAATATTCTAGTGATGTGAACATGGAAAGCATACAGCCACATTCAAATATGAAAGCCATCTTTACCGCATTTTTTTTTATACTGAATCTTGAACCCTAGGACATTCTATATCTGAGTTAAGCCCCATTTCTTTACTTTCCTCTTTCCTTTTTTTTTTTTGGGGGGGGGGGTGGATCTAGGGATGGAACCCAAAGGCAACCTCCAAGCTATACCTCCTGCCCTGTTTATTCTTTATTTTGAAATTAGGTCTCAGTAAGTTGCAGAGGACCTAAGTAGCTGAGGCTGTCCTCGAACCACAATCCTCCGGTCTCAGCCTCCCAAATGCTGGGATTACAAGCATATGCCACCACACCCGGCTTAAGCCCCATCTACTTCTAAATAGGACCTTGATTTCCACAACTTTTTATTACATACTTGTTGCCACAAATACAAGCAGCCTAAAAGGCTGCTCCTATTCACCTGTCACCATATGGCCAGAGTGGGAACTCACTCACTTTTGCCTTCTTCAACTGCAAGTCAAAGATATGAAATGTCAAATGAAAGTCAAAGATGAGAGCTCCCTCAGCGGAAGCTAGACCTGTTCTTACAATACCAATAACATGGGATTGAGGGAACAACCTACAAAGACACCAGGGTCTTTGGTGGTGTGAAGAACAGAGTGCTTCTTTTTCTTGCTTTACAAAGGAGATTGAAAATTATTTGTAGTAACTCTTGTCTTTTGCTTGGCCTAGTTTTGGAGGTGTTTTATTTTAGGTTACTGGGTCAATCTTACTCTTTTTAGGTTGTTGGGTTTTATCAACTCAACTACTTTGATGACATTCGTCACATTATAATATTCCTATTAAAGTTTTCTGCAATGCCACTACTTTAGTTTCTCAGTCATGTGAGCATAGTCACTTTTTGATTAGGCTAGCAAAAAAGATCTTTTATTGGTGAATTCACAAAACTAATTTTGGCTTTGTTGGTTATCTACTATTTTCCTATTCTGTATTTCATTTGCCTCTAATTTTTATTCCCTTATGCTAGTGGCTGGGCTGTTATATCCTTCCTTCAACTTCTTAGAGTCAGCTTTATTGATTTAAGATATGTATTCTAAAATGAATATATTTCCAAGCACTGCTTTCACCACATCCTGTAAGTTTGTGGGTTTTTTTTTTTACACTAACATATGCTATTTATATTTAGTCTTCCTTGTGATTTCTTCTTTGACCAATTTGTGTTTGTGTTAACCTCTACATACTTGGTAGTTTCCTTATTGAGTTTATTTCATGTGGCTAAAGAATTGCCTAGGATTTTAAAGCTTTTAAATTTAGAGAGTCTAATGTGGTCTAAAATATAGCCTACAGACACTGCACTTGAGAAAAATGTGTATCTTGTTGGTTATAACGTCTATTAAGTACCTTATATTTATTTTAGTTTACACTACTATCCAAGTTCCTTGTTTTCTTACTGATCTAAAGTTTAGATAAAATGTGTTGTTGAAAAGCCGGGCGTGGTGGTGCATGCTTGTAATCCTAGCGCTTGGGAGGCGGAGACAGGAGGATCACGCAGGTTCGAAGCTAGCCATGAGGACTTAAGAGACCCTGTTTCCAAATAAAAAATATAAAATAGGTCTGGGAGTGTAGCCCAGAGGCAGAAGGGTTCCATCCCCAGTACCACCAAAAAAAAAAAAAAAAAAAAAAAGTTATGAAAAGCTCTATTATTGAATAATTTGTATTTCTCATTTCAACTTCATCATTCCTTGTACATTATGTATATATACATACATATAAAATATATAAACATACAAAGAATATAAAAATGTCTTTCACATAACTAGCTACCTTTTTACTGCTGTTTGTTCCTCATGTGGCTTTAAACGACGGTCTAGTGTTCTTTCATTTCGGCTGAAAGACTGTCTCTGGCATTGCTTGTAGGAAGAAATCTAGCAATTACCTGCCAGTTAATTGGAAGTCTTAATTTCTCCTTCATTTTGAAACACGGATTTTTACCAGATATATAATTGTTGATATAAATTCACTGCATGACAAGGAAAACAAGTTTTTCTTCTTTTAGCACTTTAAATGTGTCATTCTGCTGTTCCCTTCTTGTCCCCAGGGTTTTTTTTTTTTTTTTTTTTTTTTTTTTTTAGTAGAAATCACCTGTTAATATAATGGAGGATCCTTTGAATGTAGTAGCTTCTCTTGCTGTTTTCAAGACTGGTCATCCATAATTTAATTACAGTGTGGACCAATATGGATTTTATTTTTCCTTATAGTTCAACTTCTTAAACATGTTAATTCATATTTTCATCAAATTTGGAAAAATTTCAACCATTATTTCCTCAGATATTCTATCCTTGTCCATTTTCCTCAAACTCCCATTGTTTGTACATTTGATCAAGTCCTGTAAGTCTTTTAACTTATTTTTCTTCATTTCCGTCTTTCTGCTTCTCAAACTGGGTATTCACAACTTACCTATTTTCAAGTTTGCTGATCCTGATCCTTTTTCTGCTTGTTCAAATGTGTAAGAACTTCACTGAATTCATTTTCAATTTATTTCACTTCCAACTTCTCTTATGTATTGAATTGGTGATTAACTTCATATTTGTAAATTTCACACTTTCTGTTATGGATTTCTGGTCTCATCATAAGACCAGATATGTGGTCCAACACATGGTCTATATGTCAGAGAATTTTCCATGTGTAATACCGGAGAATGGATATTGTGTAGCTACTGGCCAATGTTCTCTAGAGTTTGTATACAGTGTTTTTATTTCTTCATTAATCTTTATCAATTACTGAAAGTGTGGTACTGAATCTTTACTATAAAATAACTTACAATTTTGTCATTTACTTCACACATTTTGAAGCTTTATTGTTCACTGAATATGTATATAATTACATTTTCTAGAAAATTTTACTTGCCAATATATGTCTTCCATGTATTCCAAGCTGTTTTTTTAAACATTAAAGTCTATTTTCCAGATCTTTTATTTTCCCCTTGCTGCTCCAGCTGTTTTGATTACATATACACGTGATATCTTTCTTCAATCTCTTGATTTCAACCAATTTGTGTCTTTAGATATAAAGTAAATCTCTTGCAGATAGCCTATATCGGGTCATTATAAAACTACTTTGCTTACTTATGCCTTTTAAAAGTGGAGATTAACTCATTTAAAGTAATAATTGATAAGAACTTTTTTGACATTGTTTTCTGTATGTCATGTTTTCTTTTCAATAGTGAATTGTGTTTACTTGTATTTTTGTAGTGTCACATTTTAATGATCTTTCCTTTTGTGTATTCCTTATGGGTAGTTTCTTTGTGGTTGTCATGTGACACTATGTAAATTGCTAAAGTTATTACTCTTTGTTTTGTTTTGTAGTACTGGGGATTAAACCCAAGGGTACTCTACCATTAAGTTATATCCACAGACTTTTTTTTAAAACAAGGTCTTGCTCATTTCCCCAGGCTGCCCTCAAACCTACCTGCCTTAGTCTCCTTAAGAGGAATTAAAGGCATGTGCCACTGTGCCCAGCTGCAAGTAAATAAAAACTTTCAAAAGTATCTCCCACTCATAAAATATACGAAGATTAAATAATATAAACCAAATACCTAGCACAATTTAGGCACTTTAGGACTCCTAGTTCACGTTCTAATCCTTTCTCTACCTACACATAGTACTCTGATATTATAGGAAGAATGACTAAAAAGGGTCTAGGTTTCTTGAACCCTTTAATTATTGAAAATGATCCTTGAAAATACTGAGCTGTAGTATTAGGGATGTGCGACAGCCAAGAAGTGCTAAGAAGGTTTAACCACCCAAAACACCCATAATCACAGTACTTGAGAGGCCCAGGAAGAGCACAGATTTGAGGCAAGCCTCAACAGCTTAGCAAGACCCTCTGCAATTTAGTAAAACCGATTCAAAATAAAAATAGGGTCAGGTGTGGTGGCAGAAGCTTGTAATCCCAGTACTGGGAAGGCTGAGACACAAGGACTGCAGTTCTTTGACAGCCTCAGCTACTCAGTGAGACCCTGTTTCAAAATAAAGAACAAAAAATAGAGCTTGTGGTATAACTCCCTGAGTTGCACCCCAGTATCACTAAATAAACAAACAAGCAGGAATGAGGCTGTAGCTCAGGAAAATGGCCCAAGGCTTTCTTTCTTTCTTTCTTTTGGTGGTACTGGGGTTCCTGGAAGCCCTTCTACCTCCGGGCTACACTCCCAGACCTATATTTTTTTTTATATTTTTGAAACAGGGTCTCTTAAGCCAGCGCGGCTGGCTTCGAACCTGCGCTATCTTCCTGTCTCTGCCTCCCAAGCGCGGGGATTACAAGCGTGCGCCACCACGCCCAGCCAAGGCTTTCTTAAAAAAAGAAAATAGTAAAAAATCAAACAAACCTCTCTTATAGGTGGAGAAAAGCAGGGTAGAACATAGTGCTAAAAACTGACATAGAAGAAATATGAATTTATGTGAAATAATACTATCATACAAATCTGATATGCCTAGGATTTTTTCACTTTTTTTCAGTATGATTGCTAACTGATGTAGTGATAGTATAATTAAAAATTATCTGAGCTGTAAGAGAAAATACATATTCTATTTTCTTTTGTAGAATTTCTGAAGAACTTTGCCCCTGGAACCTAATACCAGTATGTTCCCTATACACTGTCTACTTCTCTTTTGAATTTATATACTATTTGACCCCTTATCTCTTATATTTACAATTTAATTTGATAACAAATCCTTCAGTCTCTACTCCTATATATACCTGCTCAATTTTACTGTCATAAATTGTTTTGTACATTGTATACATAATTAGCATGGTTTTATATATTTTGTTAAGTAGGAAGTAAAAAGTGGTATTAAAATATTGGGTTTTGTTTGTAAACATGTTAACCTAAAAATCTTTACTTCTTTATACTGGATAGAATTGTTCGCTGGTGTCCTTTGATTTCATCCTAAAAAGTCTCCCTTTATCATGTCTTATAGGGCAGAAGTCTAGTGATAATAAACTTTCATAGCTTTGAGGGGAGAAGGGATGTCTAAATTTTACCCCCTCACTTTTTAAGAAGTTTACCTTGATATACAATCTTTAGTTTTTTTCTTTTATTTTCCTTTTCTTTTGGCCATTACAAATATATTATCCTATATCTTTCTGGCCTCTAAGGTTTCTATTGAAAGAATTTAACTGATAATCTATTGAAAAGCCCATGCACATGCTTTGCTTCCCTTCTACTGCTTTTAATACTTTGGCTTTTTATTATAACATGTCTTGGTGTAGGTATATATATATATATATATATATATATATATATATATATATATATGTGTGTGTGTGTGTGTGTGTGTGTGTGTGTGTGTGTTCTAGAGATGGCTGGGTACCTTAAATTTGTAAATCCATCTTTAAGAAATTCAAATTGTCTTCAGACACTATTTCTTCCAATAATCTCTCTCTTCTTTCTAGAGACCTTAAATTTATTTCCTTAGTGTGTAACACAAATCCTCTAAATTCTGCTCATCTTTCTTCAATTTTTATGTTCCTCAGACAATAATTTCAGGTGCCCTGTCCCCAAATTTGCTGATCTTCTCTTTCTCCAGCTTAAATTTGCTGCTGAACCCATCTAGTAAATTTCAAAAATTCAATTATTGTATTTCTCAGCCCTCAAGTTTATTTGGTTCTTTATAATTACTGTGTCGTTGTGGCTATTCTTGATTTGTTCATATAATTTTTTAGTTTTGTTTTTCACTAGGCATTAAGACAGCTGTTTTTGAGAATTAATTCAAGTGCAGTATCTATGCTGCTTCGGAGACGGGTTCTGCCAATTTACTTTCTTCTCTTCAATGGCTACATTTTTCTGCTTTTGAGTACTGCTTGTTTAAAAATGGGCATTTAATCAGCCAGCTTTCCCCTTGGCAGACTGCCTCTAGTCCAAAGACATCCTTCCCTGATTGAGGAGTGGATATCTAAGACCAAGGATTAGCTGAAGTAAAGGTGTCAAGTCTTCTCACTGTTCTTCTGAGCAGAAATCTTTCTTCTAAGCCTGTATGTAACTTTAATTCCCTTTCATAGTCATTTTTTTCCCACCAGTCCTAGGGATTGAACCCAGGGGCTCTCTACCCCTGAGCTACATTCCTAGCCTCTTTTATTATTTCTTATTTTGAGAAAAGGTCTCACTAAATTACCAAAGCTGGCCTACAAACTTATGATCCTCCTGCCTCAGTCTCCTGAGTTTGAGTTGCTGGGATTATAGGGTATATCACTTCACCTAGGAAACTGTGTTTTTTGTTTTTGGTGGTACTGCGGATTGAACATAGGAGCATCCTACTTGTGAGCTACACCCTTCCAGCCCTACTTTTAACATTTTACTTTGAAACACAGTCTAAGTTGTTGCATACTGGCCTAGAACTTGAGATCCTTCTGTGTCTTGCCAGTACTGGCATTACCGGCATGAGCTACAAAGATTGGCCACAATTCTTTTTTTTAATGCCCTATTTCTCCAAATATTCTAACCTTGATTTCTCCTGAATCCCTAGTGTTTCTTCCCATAATTTCTTACCCAACATCTCTAGTCTTAAGTACTATATTGAAGTTCTCACTAACAATGACTACTATTTATTATTCTCTCTGATTCAAGGAAAGAAACTGGGAACCAAGTTGCCACTTCCTTTAGTGTAAGACCTACTCTATGCCCAGGAATGGGGCAAATGCAACTAAAAAAAAATCATAATCCCTCCTAATATTTTGAATATAGATTTTTAATTTGTTTCTGTAGACCTTTTAATGTTTTCCAAATCCATGACAAAGTTGCATTTACCAGTTGTTGGTTCTTTCCTGATGGATCAATAGGGGAACTCAAAACTCTGCATGTACTTTTAAATATACTAATACTTGTAAGGGCCAGCATGTGTTCCGTCTTCACAAATGCTCCATGTAAAATTGAAAAGAATGTATGTTCCTCTGCTGTTGTCTGGAGTGTTATCTGCCATTTAAGGTGGTTATAATATTGCTCACTTTCTACAGCCTTGCTGACTTTCCTTCAATTAGCGACAGTAACAGGTGTATTATTGAAATCCCTGCTTTTCCTTGCAGTTCTGCCAGGCTATTGCTTCAGGTAATTTGAAGGTCTGTTATTAGATGCATAAATAGGATTTTTGTATCTTCTTATTAATAATCTCTATGTTAAGTAAACTTCTTTTATCCCTAATATTATGAAACCTATGTTGCTAATATTAATTCTAGTTCCTTTTATTAGTGTTACTGGGGTCCATCTGTTTCTATCCTTTTATTTGTAACCTATTTGTCTTTCTCTTAAAGACATTCCTTACATTCTCCTAAGTAGCACCTAGTTGGGTCTTTAAAAGGAAACAGTTGGAGTAATGCCACGTGCACATATTCTCTTCATTTCCACGGCTGCTTTCATACACACACATCCAATGGATCTATTGTGACATTTAAGCTATCTTACTATTTGATTTCTATCAGCCCCACCAGTTTTGCTTTTTCTTTTCCATTCTCTCTTTTGTATTGAGCACATTATTCATTTCTTAGAACTGCTGTAACAAAGTACCATAAATGAAGTGGCTTAAGAAAATTACTAATTACTTTGAGAGGCTACTTAAATGAACCACCAAGGTGTCATCAGGGCAGTTTTTTCTACACTGTAAGGAGATTCCCTCCTTGCCTTTTCTAGTTTTTGATGTCTCTTAGTACTTCTCGGCACTCTGGTTTATAGATGCAGTCCTTCAATCGCAGCCTAGGTCAAGGGCTACCTTCTTTGTAAGTGCTTTTCTATCTTCCCCATCTAATGAAGCTATTGGCCAGTGAGTTAGAACCATTCTAGTAACCACACCCTAAAAATGAACTATCTGTAAACACCCTGCTTCCAAACAAGGTCACCATTATGGGTATCAGAAGTTAGGACTTCAAAATAATTTTGGCGGGTAGGAGATGAATTCAACACATAAAAATTATTTTGTATGATTCCACTTTACCTTGGTTATTAACTGCAAAAGCTGTTAGTAGGTTTTATAGTATAGATTTTTATTAGTCTAACTTCAAGAGATACTGTTATACCCTTTTGTGGGTATAACCTTATACTAGTGTACTTCTATTTCTTCTTTGTTTTTAATCTATTGCATAATTTTACTTATCCCTACATTATAAGCCACACATTATGTAATTTTGTTTGAAAACTCAGCTATCTTTGAAAAAAATAATATAATTATATAGGACACACACACACACACACTCAACTTGTTCCTTTTCTTCTACCTAAAGGTACACATCATTTTTCTCATAAAAAAAAAATCTCTTCCATGCCTTCATTTAACTTCTAGACACATGGAACAGCCAGGCCGAGTGCCTTCTAATATCCTTGTGTTAGTTAAAAACATCTTTTTACACATCAATGATCCCTGAGCATGAGATGATTTTTATTGGTGATATTGGTGGCTTGCCGATTAACTAGAATGTTACAAAGTGGCTTGCACTGATGAAACTGAGAAAATTTAGCATATGTATTGTGGATAAAATACTTTTAAAGACTCTCCCCACCTTAAAAGACTAAGGTGTAGGAATAAAAAATGCCCAGTGGCCTGACATTCAGGAAAGACTCTCGTGCCCAACCCCTAACCGTGTGCAGAAACGGGACCAGAAGCTGTTTTGATTGATGTCAAAGGCGGCACAGACCCGCTCTAGGCCACGAGAAAGTGTCTTGTGTAAATCTCTCATTTCAGCTCAAAGTCGCAAGCACTGAACATACAGCTGATGGAGCCTCCTGTGTGAACACACTCCTGTATGTTCCTTTGAAGAAATTTATTTTTAAGTAATACATGTGTCACAATTTGATAAGACTCACGGCTTTCTCTATAATCTGTTATTAAGGTTGTGGAGAAAAGCTAGCTCTTACCCACTTTCTCTGCCCAATAGGAACCTGCAGTTACTACCATACGTGCCTAAGTGCTGTATCTGACCAAAAGACAGCAGAGCTAGGTGTAAGAAAATGAGTGTGCGCGTGTTCCACCAGGGTTCAAACAAGCTTTTCACTAGATGGTTACTGAGTTTTAGATACAGGTGACACTCGGCTTGTAGAAGGCATAGTCACATGAAAACTGACACGAAAACCATTTCAGTGAGTCAGGAGGCATGAAATGCTTTGTCAGACAGCCTTCCAGAGTTCTGCCCATCTCCATCAGGTCCCTTTCCCGGTCCCACTTCACAGCCCAGGCCTCTCTCCTTTCACTCAGACCACTGTAGGTGAATGTCTTCCCTTCTCATTTTAGTTTTTCATTTTCCCTTCCCGTTTCTGCGAGGATGTATTTAGTAATAGAGCTAAAGACTTTGGCAAACTGATAACATATTGAAGCTGAGCTCCAGGAGTATGAGAGTCAGTCTGATTTGAAGAAGGGCAGCACCTGTGCAGAGTGAAAGAGGAGTCACACCTGTGCTCAGATTGAATGAAGGGAACAGAGGAGCCTCTGCAGGGGGCTGAATTCACAAAGGACACACATTAGCCTTGCCTTCTGTCAGCTGTTTCCCCAACAAGGTTAAGGGCAGGGTCAGTTCAGTGCAGCATGGAGAGCACTGGACTGGGAGTCAGTGTCCCGGGTATGCAACCTGGTTCTCACACTCTGTGCAACTCTACCAAGTCCCATATCCTTTTGGGGGCTTCACACCCACTCATCACTCTGACTATATGATCTTTTCTGTCATCTGAGAGCATTCTGCAGCTCTGGCTATCTTTGAGCTTCAGCAAATTGTCATTTGTTAGAGAAAAGCTTCAGTACTTTCTATACTCCAAAAGCCAGCTAAGTCAAAAGAGACAGTTTGGGTCTGAACATTAGATCTGGATATGCAGCTTGGACTGTAGTGCCTTCAAAGCAGCTCATGCCCCAATGGCCAGCGTGAGTTATGACCCCACTTCCTAATGATCAACCTCACCTCTCCTGGGTGCCACTGACTTCACACTGTGTGCAATACACACCTGAAATCATGTTCAGAACTTTAAGCAGATGTATACAAACACAATTACGTTATGTAAAATAATCCATACAATGATAAAGAACCTCTCTGGAGAACTGGAGAATGGATGATCTGTATGGTGAAGTGGGTAGAATGGAAAAATGGACTGGAGCCCAATGTTCAAAAGTCTTAAGACTCTGTATATAAATGTATAGCCAAGGAACCATATCCTGATTATGAATCATCTTCTTTGACCTTTCAAAGAAATGGCTGGCCTGTGACAGGAACTCTTCCGTGACTGGTCACGTGGTTTAGCAATAAGGTGTGTGTGTGTGTGTGTGTGTGTGTGTGTGTGTGTGTGTAACCAGGAACATTGTACATTAAGATATACCCTAAGATTTCTGTGTGTGTGTGTGTGTGTGTGTGTGTGTGTGTGTGTGTGAGAGAGAGAGAGAGAGAGAGAGAGAGAGAGAGAGAGAGAGAAAGAGAGAGAAAACCAGGAGCATTGTACATTAAGATACACCCTAAGATTTTTTTTTTTTTTTGTGTGTGTGTGTGTGTGTGTGAACCAGGAACATTGTACATTAAGATACACCCTAAGATTTTTTTATTTTCCAAAAGGATCTTGCTAAATTGCCATGTGTTGGCCTCAAACCTATGATCCTCCTATCTCAGCCTCCCAAATACTGAAATTACAGGCATGTGCCACTATGTCCAGCTAATAAGTCTACTTTTATTGTTTTGGCACACTGGCCTGGAGCCATCACTTGGAGATCAGAGGCTGAATGGAGCAAGAACTGACCCATAAAAAAATTGTCAGCCTTTAAATACACGACAGATTAAGAAACCCACATTATAAAGGTACAGCAGGTTATAGTAGACCAAAGTACTTGCTTCACAGAGGAATGCACTCCCTCGGTTCATGGGCTACATCCTTGTAGGCGTGGGCCTGAACTCCTGGGCATTATTTGAGAATGGCTATTATTAATCCCTCTGCAGAGATTGCTATGGCCAGCTGAGCATTTGCATGGAAGGCCTTTACTGAAGGTCAATGCCTTGGGTCTAGTTACTCATCTAGGAGTCTTGTCTTGTTAAAGGTGATCTTATTTCCCCATTTCCAGTTTCTCCAGGGAGGTGAGATGTACAGCGTGATCTCACTGCTGCATTCTAGATCCCCGAAACAAAGAAGAAGATGGACTGAACAGAGAAGGAACCATTAGGGTATAAGAGAGGTTAGCTGGAGGGTTGGATAAAAAATAGAGAAAGAACGATAACATAAGGAATGTTTCTGAGATGGTTTATACCAAAGTAGAAAACAAGTGAATAGAGAGGTCAGAAATAAAGAGCCAGACAGCTTTGGTGTCCTGACGCAGGTGGCTCAGCGTACTGGACCTTCACCAGGAAAGAATGAACATGGGATGAGAACGCAAGGACTAGTCATGGGACTTTCAAGTTAGCACCTCATGGACTTCTGAGGTTTGTTAAGCTGACCACCTGAGCTAAGAGTCCTACGATCCTAATAAAAGCTTGCAGCCTCATGCTCCCACAGCGGGGCATCACCAGCACACTCACACTGGGCCTACCCCACTGGGTCCTCTTCTGAAACTTGGTGCAATTCCACTGGGAACTCATCTCCAAATATTTACTGACCCTTCCTTCTCTTTAAAAATATCGGTACATCAGCTGGGCATGGTGGCGCACACTTGGAATCCCTGCGCTTAGGAGGCTGAGACAGGAGGATCACACAGGTTCAAAGCCAGACTCAGCTACTTAGTGAGGCTCTCAGCAACTAAGTGAGACCCTGTTTCCAAATAAAATATAAGATAGGTCTGGGAGTATAGCCCGGAGGTAGAAAGCCCCTGGGTTCTACCTCCAGTACCACACACACACACACACAAAAAAATCAGTACATCATTTTAGGCGTCAATCTTCACATAACAGTGGATTAAACTAGTTTTTCCCTAGGATCCTTTACAACTCTAAAATTCTTAAAGTCCATGGGCACATTTATAATCAAAGGCAGCATTTACAGCTAGCAATGATTCTGATTACTATTTGAAGATTAACTTTGGGTGTTTTAAAGCAGGGCGCTAGGCTGTTGACTATAAAACAAACTAGCATTTTTAACCCGCAGGGGCTCGATTTGACATAGAAGCTATAAACCTTAGAGGAAGGGAAAGACAATCAACAAAGGTAGGACAGGGTAAGCCCAGCCCCTCCTGACCACCGACCCACAGTGATGGCTTTCCTGCCGCGTGAGCTTAGCAGTGTCCAAGAGGGACCCTCCTGTACAGTATGCAGTGGGCCAACTGCATCCTTACAAAGTCTACTCACAGCTCTAAGGAATCTGTGTGTTTGGGAGTTGGGGGGTATTGGGGACTGAACACGGAAGCATTCTACCTCTAAGGTACACCCCAAGCCCTATTTTTTTTTTCTTTTACTTAGAAACAGGACCTCAACTAAGTTGCTGAAGCTGGCTGGAAATCTGTGACCCTCCTGGCTCAGCCTCCCAAGTACAAGGATTACAGGCATGCGCCTCCATACCCAGCAACACCAAGAAATTCTAATACTTTGCTAAGAAGTAAAATTTTCCTATGTCAATCACAGAAGTTTATCAGTCAAGATACTATTAGTTGAAGACGTCTGAGGTATGACTTTAAAAACCGGGCTCTCCTGTCCTTCCGCAGAGCTGCCCATGGCTGAGTGTCATGTCGAGGCTAGGTTTCCCTAGTGGTGGGAAGGCTGACACCAGCAGAGAGAGCCACGTGCTTCCTTGATGGGACAGTGTTGTTTTCCAAAACTCTTACGTGGCAAGATGCCCTCTTTTCCCCAGGCTCACACTAAACAGGCTACCATGTCCCATAGACCTGGTATGGTTTGGGCCAGTGTGATATAGTCAGCCTTTACCCTGGTTGGCCTAGACTAATCCACCTATCCCTGAGACTTGGAATGTTTGGGGTTAGCCCTCCAAGCAACTTGATAGCCATTTGGTAGAGGAAGAGAAACCTTAACGGGGCCACTTGAATTCAAAATCCCATTTAGTTTTATGTAACATTTTTAAATTCAGAAACCATTTCATATCATTTAATTTCATTAATAAGAGTACCACCTTTACCCTAAATGGAAGCCAAGTGTAAAGCCGCCTTGTAAGGAAAGTGAGGGACCTATTATAGCTTTGTATCCACAAAGCGGGGCAAGGCAAAGCATTAGCTCTTAAGGAAAGAGAAGAACAAACCCAAGAGGAGACTGCCTGTGAAATACAAGAGGTTCCAAGAAAACTTGATGGGCTGAAGCAAGGGAATCCCTATTTCAAGAATACAATGTTTAGGAAAAAGAAGCTGGGGTGTGCAGTCTTGAGGAGAGTCAGGGACAGTACGGGAAATAGGAATAGAGAGACAGGAGCGGGATACGGGTGATTTATATACGGTGTGGAAAACTGAAACAGTCAATGGACCCAAGGAGTGGAAGAGGACAGCTGTCAAAAGGCCAGTCACTAGCCAGGCATGGTGGTGAACACCTGTCATCTCAACACTTGGAGGCAGAGACAGGAGGATTGCATGCTCGAGGGCAGGTTTGGCAACACAGTAAGGCTCTCAGCAACCTAGCGAGGCCTTGTTTCAAAAAACTAGTAATTAAATAGAGCTACGAGTATAGCTCCCAGGTCACGTACATCTAGAAGGGAGGGACGAGGGAAGAAAGGAGGGATGGATGCATGGATGGATGGAAGGAAGGAAGGGAATTAGAAATAGAAACCTTAAAAGTAACAGTCTTGAACTGCAATTTGGCTGGAGTCAAACTATCTCATCAATTCTTATAAACTAAATGCATCAGTTCGTGTGAAGGCGCTCATGTCAGTAGGGCTATAATTTGAGGAATCACAGAGCAGGACTAGGAATTCGACACTGCTTCAAACTAGGGACTGTGTGGCCCACCTTTCTAGAGAAGATCACACATACCCCTGAGCCTTATTTCCCAGGCTTGGCACCCAGGGACTGCCTGACAAATGTCTCAGCAATGGTGTCCTCATTTGTCCTTTTTTCCTTCTCTTTTCCCTCCCTCATTTTTGGGCAATCTCAACTTCGAATAAAGGGGTTTTTTTTGTTTGTTTTTTGGTGGTACTAGGGTTCCTGGAAGCCCTTCTACCTCCGGGCTACACTCCCAGACCTAATTTTATACTTTTTAAATTTGGAAACAGGGTCTCTTAAGCCAGCGCGGCTGGCTTTGAACCTGCGCGCTCCTCCTGTCTCCGCCTCTCAAGCGTGGGGATTACAAGCGTGCGCCACCACACCCAGCTTTAAGTTTTTTTTTTTTTTTTAATCTCATCATTATAGAAGAGAAACAACTTCAGCAATTCCTTAAGAGGTTCATACAAATAAACCAGATCATAATTTTCTATACCAACGTTATAACAATGAATCTCCTCTCTACTAATAATCTAGTTTAAAAACTTCCCTTTACCACCTGCCAGGGAAATGCAGAAGGAGCCAAACTTAAGAAATCCCCAAAACCTGTGACTGAGAAGTAACTGTACAGACCTCTCTACTCTGCCTCTGCCAGCCCAGCTTCCCACGGAGACCCGGAGGCTGGCCTTGGGCCCCATTCCCTTGAGAAGGAGATAGTTTTCAGATGGATGCCACTCTTGAACAAAGTCTCCCTGGACCCCTACCAATAGGAGGAACATTTGCCCAGCAGACTGTTAAGTCCTGGCAATCCACAAGTTCTTAATAATAATGGGGTCGCTACAGTGCCCACAGGTCATTAAGTGTCCTCACAGGTCTGCTTACAGAAAGCACTGGTTGCCTGGTCCTCACATGG
Organism: Muscardinus avellanarius; assembly: GCF_963383645.1. Lineage (NCBI taxonomy): Eukaryota > Metazoa > Chordata > Mammalia > Rodentia > Gliridae > Muscardinus > Muscardinus avellanarius. The sequence goes on from NC_137788.1 coordinate 164,977,470, forward strand.
GCAGAGCAATGTCAGACCCCCAACCCCACTGGACATCCTCTGGAGAAACCCGCAGCTGTCAAAGCTTGCCAGAGTGCTCCAGCAATCAGGGAAACAAGCATTATTCTGTATTTCAAAAGAGCATAAAGCTTATAGAAAGAGAGAAGTCCTATTCAGTTCATTCCTTCAAAGAGAAAGAAAAGAACCTGCTCAAAAAGAAACTTGGTTTTCTTGCGTCTACGAAAGACCATGAAGCCACTGTCCGGCTCATGGAGCAGAAAGCCTTTACAAGCAGGTGTCACTCAAAGCTCCAAAGGTCAGAGCTGGCACATGCCCAACCTTCCGGCAACAAGGAAGTGGTCAAACAGCTCACCTCCAAGTACACCTTCTACAGCAGCACCTGGTAGATGACAGTGAGGCAGCAGTGAAGGCGATGGTCCAGACGGAAGCGGGAGGGAGCACAAGACGCTCTTTCAACTCGGTCTTAATAAAGACAGACACTGCTCAGCTCTCAGACATGAACTAATTCAGAAGGTGGAGGCCCAAGGAGCCTCCAGAGTAACCCTAAAGGAAGACTTGGAGGAAGAGATGAGGGCAACTGCAAAAGAAAGAACACTCTCCTCTGGACACGGGAGCAGGGCAGCTCTGGTGTTATCTTTAGAGTCGCTGGTGAGTTCAGAACAAGAAACACAACAGAGAAACCTTCTTGGGCAAAGCAGCCTGCTGCTGTGGGAGGGGAGGGACACTGAGGGACTCTCCCAATAGATGCACGTGCAGAATGAGCTCAAGGCCAGTGCTGCCGGAGAATCCAAAGGCAAGTTCCTGCACACAAAGTCCATGGCAGAAGTAGAGAGTACCCAGAGCAAAGAGGCCATGGCCAAAATACACCACACATGGTTCCAACCGTGCTGACTCAGATCCAAGGCACCCTCAGACAAGGGATTCTCCTGAACCAAAGAGTTAAGTGTCTCCTGGAGAGAGCCCTGAGTCCCCCACAGTCTGTACAGGTTCTCTTTCAAGATTCTTTTTCCAAAAGCCCCCTTGGAGAAAGAGGCAAGGGAGCACTGTATACCCGAGGAACCCAAAGATGTGTTGCAGGAAGAGGCAGAATATAGTTCTCAAAGCCTTGAAGCAACCCCATCACTGCAGAGAACGGATGCCAATTTTCCTAAGGCCACCCACCCTGCCCCGCCCATTAACACTCAGCAACAGTTGCTGGATACTTACCAATGAAAAGTCTTACCCCTGATCTCAAGACTGCTCCCAAACTCAGGGAGAACAACGCCTTCCTCTTCTACGAAATCACAGCAATCAAAGTAGGACTTAACAGTAAGACAGTGGACGCAGGTCATGGCCAGCCTGCAGCCCTGCGGTTGGGCACATGGAGATAAGGGTAGGCTGGGACCCAGCAGGGGCATCTTGGACTTTTCACACCAGGCTCCATCTTCACACCAATCAACAGCTTTCAAGGAGAAATATCTAAAGAATATGATTCTGACTTTTGGCAGTATTGCTCTTACTGTAAAAAAGAAAGTAAAAGACAATGATTTGGGGAATGATAAAAAATTTTCTTTGGTAGCTTGGAAGAGAACAGAAATGGGAACCTGGCTCCGATTTCTAAACTTTATAATAAAAACAATCAGGCAAGTGAACGCTAATTGTCTAGAAACATAAGAACTTCTCCCTCCCAAGTCAAGCCCTATGGGGAGCCTCACATTTAATTAAACAAAGATAATATCCACTGAAGGAAGTTGATGTTGAATTAGCATGCCACAGTGGAATGAAAACTGAGCAGGAGACAGAAGCTCTGGTTTCTAGGTTTATGGAAATGCAGTGGCCAGAGACCTTGGGCAGAGATTCCCAGCCTAGGGCCTAAGGGTCCCCAAATGAAGGGTGCACAGATGACCATTCGGGCTACTTCTAATTCCTACCTTTCCACAATCAAATTATTTTAACCTATCATAAAAGTAGATATTGAACAGCTGCCCTTGAGCAAATTAAACCACCAGGCTTTTCTTTCTCCAGTGGGCAGATGGCACTTAAGACTTTTTTCTGATATACAAGGCAGTTAAGTCTTATCAGTTAGGTGGCTATACACACACACACACACACACACACACACACACACACACACACACACACACGAAGTGATATTTTGACATTTATGTGAATACTAAAAGTAGGGCTGTGGCTATTATTTCTGTATATTTCCTAAATATTTAAGTTTCATAACAGCAAAAGTAATCTGAGAAAGTAGAATTAAACCAGATACAGTGGTGCACACCTGTTACTTCTATTATTTAGGAGGCTGACACAGGAGGATAGAAGGTTTGAGGTCAGCATGCAGAACCTTACTGAGGCCTTGTTTCAAAATAAAAAATAAAAGAAGGGCTAGGGTATAGTACAGAGATAGAATGTCTTCAGTACTACAAAAATAAAAAACAAATGAAGGAATGAGGATTCAGGCCATAAAGCACACAGCTAAACAATTACAGTGTGTGTGTATGTGTGTGTGTGTGTGCGTGCATGCGTGTGTGTGTGTGTTTGTGTGTGGACCAACCTGCAGAAGAGGCTGTCCTGTGTGTGGAGCAGGTCCACGCCGTCCCAGAGGACTTACTGCCTCTACTTCACGTGGGTACAGTGTTCATTTCGTAAATTAGCTCCATGGTTTGATTATGAAGCATGGAAAGCAGAAAGATGGTTGTTATGAAAAAGAGTCACCCTTTAAATAACGGGGTCACAAGTGTGACTCGGGGTATAAGAACATGTAGAGACTGGAATAGAAAGAAATGAGATGAAATGAAGAAGCTTTCTTAAAGTCACTTAAGAAAACTAATTTACTCACCACCTTCTTAAGAATATGTGGGAAACAAGCGTTTTCCTTTTACTCCTTTTCCAAAACCAGGTGCATTCATCAAGCAGTGTGGGGTTGTGTTGGCCCCACAGCAGGAAGGCTTGAGGAGCCTCACAAGGCCATCAAGCTCCACTCAGAAGGATTCTTCGTTTGCAGAAATAAGGCTGGTCCTATCCTTCACTGGTAGTTTTGTAGAAATCTGCAAGTCTGGCTGACAAATCAGGCCCTTTTGCAAATGTTAGCATCATTCATTCATTCATTCAACAAACATATACTAGGCCCTGGGGTAAAAGAAATCCCATGACTCCTCTCAAGCTCACAATATGAGGGACCTAGGCAATAATAAAGTTAACAGAAATACAGATTGACAGACACTGTAGAAATATGGTATTAATTTGGGAAATAGGATTTAATTTTAAGAGCACATCAGCTGTCCTTATCAAGTGCTGAAGGGGACTGCCCCGTCCCTTTTATCCTAAGGTAACCTACCTTTCTAAAACTGGGGCAATAATCCAACTTTCTAAATGCAAAGACCATGTGGGCTCGTATATTCTTCAAATTCATTTTACAAAGATAAATATGCATGACGGATTAATCTTAGCTTCTCAATATTTGCAAAGTAAAGACCAAAGTCCTTGGTATGGTCTCTAAGACCGTATAAGGCCCAAACTGTCCTCCTGTCCAGCCCCATCCTGGCCCCTTCCGGCTGTACATCCATGTGTTGTGACTACCTCCCACCCACTTTCCTAGAATACATCTGCCCATTAAGATTTAGTTAAACCTTAAGCATTTAGCTCAAGTTTTGGATCTGAATTTTCAGCCCAAATTGCACTTGAAATACTCCTTACTATCCTTAGTGCCTTATATCCCCATGTCTTACCAACATATACGGCCTCCCTCTAAGACTCCTCGTTCAAAAAGCTTCAGGTGAAGCGAAAACCTTCAATGCCTCGCATAATGGAAAATACTCAATAGGTATCTGCCCAGTAAATATTAATGAAAAAATTTCACACTTTGGCTGGAATAGGACTTCAGGCAAGTTATGGAAATCCTGTTGAGATCTTTCCTCATCACAAATATCGTAGTGTTTCCTAAATCCTTTCTATGGCTCCATGAATCACAGGCTTGGTATATGTGTGAGAGCAGTGAGAGAGACAATTTTTTTCTTTTCACAAGCTTGCTCTATCATGAAATCAAAGTAGAATCTTTAGGGGAGGGAGAATACTATAAAACTCATAGTAGTAAACTATCAAACACCATTTTATTTAAATATACTTTAGGCCAGGCATGGTGCTGCTTGCCTGGAATCCCAGTACCTGAGGAGCAGAGACAAGAAGGATCACAGGTTCATTAAGCAAGGCCCTTCACAACTTAGACCCTATTTCAAAATAAAGTATAAAATAGGACTGGGGGTAGAACTCAGAATACCCATGGGTTCGTGTTCTTTCTCTCTCTCTCTCTCTCCCTCTCTCTCTCTCTCTCTCTCTCTCTCTCTCACACACACACACACACACACACACACACACTCTCTCTCTCTCTCTCTCTCTCTCTCTCTCTCACTCCCTCTCTCTCTCTCTCTCTCTCTCTCAAATGGCAAACTCTTAACTGAAGGCACAACTCTGCTCTGGCTCAGGTCTTCAGGTGGGTGGAAAACCACGATAGGAGCACGGGTAACCTGCTTTTCTCTTTCTTCTACCACCTCTTTCCCACAGTACACCTGTTTCTGGCCCTTCTGTAGGGGAGGGACTTTAAAAATCCTGTCATAATCAAGTTGTGGTTGTAATATTCCATCAAGTGGGGCTTTGAGGAGAATGACTTTCTTTCAAAGAGTACACCATCCTGGAAATCCCAACTGAGATTCTATGGTATGGCTACTAGCTGCCAACCTCCTTTCCTCCCACAGCTTCTGTACTAGAGATGGTATGTGGTTGTTGGCTCCCTGGCATGAGGCAGGAAGCCCACTCTGTAAGGTAACTTTCAAGATGGTTCATGGCTTATTTCTTAATCATATGTGACTCATGAAAAACATCTACGTCAACCCCATCCTTGTAGGAAGAGACCTGGATCCAGCTGCCACAGGTCACTTGAGATAGATCTTACCTTGGGACCCTTTTCAGAGTCAAGTACCATTCCTGTGCTCCCCAACATATAAAGATCAAACGTCAAGGTCTGGAAGCAGTTCATGTGAAATATACTTTTTTGGATATAAGGACTGGTGAAGTTCCCAACTCATTTCTATGAGACCAGAATTACCCTGATACCAAATCAGACAGAGATATAACAAGAAAACTACAGACCAATATCCTTTATGAATATAGATGCAATATTCTAAACAAAATACTAGCAAACCAAATCCAGCAGCATAGAAAATGGTTTATGTAGCATAGACAAATGGGATTATTCCAGGAATGCAAGGTTGGTTCAATATACAAAATCCATCAATGTAATACAACATATCAATAGAATAAAGGACAAAAACTACATGACAACCTTAATACAGAAGCATTTGACAAAATCCAATACTTTTTTTTTTTTGATAAAAACACTTGACAAACTAGGAATAGATGAGAATATCCTCAACTTGAAGCATCTATGAAAAACCCACAGCTAACATCATACTTAATGGTGAAAGACTGAAAGCTTTCCCCCTAAAATCAGGAACAAGAAAAAGATGTCCACTCTTGCCACTTCTATTCAATATTGTACTGGAGGTGCTAGCCAGGGCACTTAGGCAAGAAAATGAAATAAAAAGAATCCAGACTGAAGAGAAAGTAAAAGTACTTCTATTCACAGATGCATGATCTTGCATACAGAAAACTCTAAGAAATAAAAAAAATTAGAACTTATAAATGAAATCACAATAGTTATAGCATACAAGGTCAATAAACAAAAATCAATTATATTTCTAGATACTACCAATGAATAATCCAAAAATGAAAATTAGGAAATAGTTTATAATAGCATCAAAAAGAATAAAATACTTGGAAAAAAATTAACCAAAGAGGTCAAGACTTATACACTGAAATCTAGAAAACATCACTGAAGGAAACTAAAGACCTGAACAAATAGAAAGACACTCCATGTTCATGGATTGAAAAATTTAATACTGTTAATAGCAACATTCCTCAAATTGATCTACAGATTCAACACAATAACTATCAAAATCCCAGGTGTTTGTTTTGCAGAAACAGTAACTTGATCCTAAAAATCATGTGGAATTCAAGGGACCCAGAAAAGACAAAATGATTTCAAAATAGAACAAAGTTGGAGGACTCACACATCCCAAATTTAACTTACTACAAAACTTCAGTCATCAAAACAGTGTGGCAACTGGCATAATGACATATAGAATAATGGGATAAAATTGAGAGTCCAAAAATAAAGTCTTATATTTATGGTCAATTATGTTTTGACAAGGGTGCTGGAGACCATTTGTGAGAAAATAATAGTCTTTTCAACAATTGCTGCTAGTGTGGCTGAAAATCAACACACTAATGAATGAAGCTGGATCCCTACAATGCACCACATGTAAAAGTGGATCAAAGACCTAAATATAAGAACTAAAACAATAAGATGTTTAACAGATACAACCCAGCGAAATGAAAACTTGGGTCCAATTAACAACGTGTACACAAATGTTCATAATTGTAGTATTCATAACAGCCAGGAAGCAGAAACAACACAAGTATCCATCAACTGAATGGATAAACAAACAAAAAAATACAGTAATATCAATACAATGACATTATTCAGCCACAAAAGGAACTGAAGTACCAATACATGCTACAACATGGATGTACTTTGAAAACATTACTCTAAACGGGGGAGAAAAGACACGAAAGGCCACATATTGCATGATTCCATTCACAAGAAATGTCCAAAACAGCAAATCCATAGGCAGAAAGTAGGTCAGTGGTTGCCAGGGGCTGGGGGTTAAGAACAGTGATGAAAACGCTCTGGATTTATATAATGATGACAGCTGCACAATTCTGTGAATACACTAAGAACCACAAATTTTACAATTTAAAAAGGGCAAATTTTATGGTATGCGATTTGTATCTTAATTAACCAAGAATGAGGGAAAGCACTCCTCTTCCATTTTCAGGTGGATAAGGGAAGCTCAAAATTCTTTCTAAATACGTCTTTATTACAAACATTTCCAATGTTCAATAGACTTTCTCTTATTTGGGAAATGTTGGGAGAACCCATCTCACTCTTTCAGGATGTCTTCCAAGATGTTGTCTATAAATGTGTCCCAATTTCAGTGAGTGCTGACCAGTGATAAGGTAGGACTGGGTGCAATCCAAGCCAAGGGAACGGCAGAGCCAGGCATCAGGGGCAGAGCCCTTTGACTCAAGGCTGCACCCTCAACCACTGTGTTGTTTCCAGATATAACCCATCCCATTTTCTGTGGTTTCCTGGGTATTAGAAAATAACTAGAAACAATTATTCCAGTTCCTACTCAGATGAGCCTAAGAATCCTGATCTAATGGTTGATTTGGGGCAATGGGAAGATAATAGACTTTAGATGGGCATAGGTCCAGCCTCTTGTTCATCTACTCTTTGGCTGTGTGACTATGGACAAGGCACAGAACCTCTCAAGTCACAGTGACCTTCTCTGTGAAAATGAAAGGTCATGTACCCAAGGTATTGTAAGTTCCTTTCAGAAGCTAAAGAGTTAAAATTACAACTCTCATAAAAGACTAGTACCCGTCCTGGTTAAGTGCTTCAGTTAGTTAGAGAAGTGTTTGGCTGAGGATGGCTCCTTGATAAAGATGAACAGCTGGCAACAACAGCATGGTGTGATATTCCCGCTCCTGCCCCCTCCAGTGGGAGAAGAGAAGACTGAACACAAAGGATGGCTGCAGAGGTATGTCAGGTCAGGATGTGGGAAAAACATACCAAAAAAAAAAAAAAAAAAAATCTTGCCTTTTAACACAAAAATCCTAGTCGTTTTCATACCTCTTACTGAATTTCCTTTCCAAAGGCAGAAATAACAAAGCCAGTGATTCCAGGGATACCGCCCTCAGGGAACACATCCTAACCAGTTTTTCAAATAAAAACTTTTGAGAAAGAAAAAAACAAGCCATGCTTAATGGGGGAAAAAAGAGCTTTTTCCAGCATTCTACTGCACACTGGGTCATCTTCAATCAAAAAGATGGTAAGCCTGTCATTTCATTATACACCTATGACTCAAGAGAAAAAAGATTAAAAAACCACAATATTCATATTGTAGCGAAGTCTTAAACAGAAACCTTCAAACACAAAGCTAGAATGTGTGAGAAGAATCCTATCAAGAGTAGGCACTGAGAAATGCCAAGGAACCATGGTTCCTTGATATCCAAATAAGAAATGTGCCCCAGCACGCTGTGTTACCATGAATGTGTAAGGCTGTGAGGTTACAGAGACACTTTTGAGAGTCAATGAGTAGTTTAATAGTCTTTATGGGAAAGGTGATTTAAAAATTTAAAGGGTAAGAAATATAATTAAGCAGAACTAGTGAGGATTCTGGGTAGGATATAGAAAGTGATGCCTATAATATTAGAAAAAATCCAGAAGACAAGTGGGGCTCAGTGTGTGGAGGACCAAACCTGGGGACTTGTCCTAAAAAAAGTTAAATTTGGAGGCAGAGTTTTAAAACTAGCAAAACTGTTTTAGTAGAACAAAAAGGGTTAGAAGAAGAGGATAGGGTCAGGGAGTTAAGTTAGGAAGCAATAATGTGTCCAAGTGAGCTAGAAAATCTAAGCCTAAAATGAAGTACAATGAAAGGAACCAAGGAGAGATTTGAGATCAAATCAGACAACCTGTGTCAATTAAGGGATGAGAATTTTTGATGATGTGGTTGAAGGCGACACTTTTAAGAGGGCAAAAAAAGAGTGACTGGTACAGATACAAGTTTCAACATTTCATTTTTGTGTGTACTGACTTTGAGGTACCAGAAAGACATCCTGGAGATGAAGGTCTGTGCAGAAGATATGGAGCTGGGGAATCATCTCTGGGCATGAACTGAGGTTAACCAAAGCTAAATGGGCATGCTCAAAGAACTTGGAGTAAAACTGAAGGAGTACAGATGTAAGACATGGAGAAACTAGGAAAGAAGGAGCAGTTAAGAGTAGCGGCAGCCCAAGTTTAGGGTGTTGTCAAAAATAAAAGACAAGAGTTCTTGACAAGGCCACAAGCAGTTGCTATTCAGTAAAGCTGCACTGATCCGCAGTCTGTCGCAGCATGAAATCCATCTGACACATCAAAATCTCAAGGCGATGGCAATCCACAGGTTTAAAAACGAGAGAGAAAAGGCTTGGGTAATTCCTCTCTTCACCTTTACATACTTAGCACTGTAGGCAAAAGAACACAAGTCCAGAAAGGAGGCACATACAAGCTGTGTTCTGCTGACTCTTTGGTGGCCCAGGGAAGGGTGGGAAGAGTACAAATAGTTCTCAGATAGAAGCTGATGAAAGGTCAGAAAAAAATGCTCTTGAGGTAACCAGGTAGGAAGGCCAAGAAGACGGACGGAGGAGCTCTGGGGAGACATTTCTTCCTCTGACAGTTTGTATGCATTACTGGGAAAATACTTAAGAGGGCCTTGAAATTTCAGCACAGCCATGTTCTTATGGGAACAGGGAGTGAGGCTGCCCAGTTACGACCACTTGTGCTTTCCAGTAAGAGTCCGTGCCAAGGGGGAGTGAGTAACGTCAGCAAGTTCTCTGTCTGAGGCCTCATTTTTAAGTTTCAAGTCTTTTTTATATGCATAACTCCCTCTACATGTTTGGGCATGTATCTCTAACTAAAGCTAAAAGAAAAAAAGTAATCGGATTACATCACACAATTAGACTAAACACAGCCCAGGAAAGTAGTATACTGGGTCAGGACACACAGCTTGTTTGCTAGAGTTGCCAGGCTCCAGAAAAGCCTGACTTCACGCTGTCATTTTTATGTTACATATCTTAAATATTCTATAACACTAAAAGGTTAAAAAAGAAAGCATATATTTTTGTCTAAACCCAACTACTTTATTATTTAATCTTCCCCCAGAGCTTCCTGGAGATTGCGGAAGAATTCGAAGAAAATCAAAATATTTAAGAGAGTATACAGCCAAAAAGGGTAATTTTATAAACAATACTTGGGATGGAGGGCTTCCCTTCTCCTTAAGAGACTGGTCAGTGACACTGTAGTAGACCACAAGGGAAAAGCAGGAGTAATGAGGGAAGGGAAACATGCCTGGAGGAACTCACCACTGGACGGGAGTAGTGGGTCTACACAACCATGGGTTAATCCTCTTAAATTTAAGGGTAGCTCTAGTTTTTACTTTATATTAAATAAACTTCATATGAATTCTGTACCTGATAGTCATTTAAAAATTTTTCACACAAATACATTATTACAATTGTGTAACTTAAATACTGTAGTGATAATAAAACTTGAGAACTGAAGAGCACAAATTTCTTCACGAACTACCTAAAATGTCCCCGAGCATTTGCTCTTCTTGTCTCACTTTTGTAACACACAAGCACAGTGGATGAGAGGCCTTTTACGGTGACTGTCGTCACGTGAACACCCCTTGGGTCAAGGCAGTGTAAGTGCCTTGACAGGGTTTGAAAGGATGGCCCAGAAAAACCCCATGTTACCTTATCACAATGGGAAGCATTTCCCCACTAAATTATGGTGAAAACGCCACTTTTTCATTTATTAACATTATAGTACATAACCGTTCTGTCTCAATTTCTAAAGGAAATAAAATAATCCTGAAAGACATCCTTTTTCCCTTCCAATAATTTGAAACTGTTTTTCTTCCAATTTCAAACAATCAGGTTGATCTGCAGTCATCACTTAAAACAATCATCAGAGTACAAGCTCAACCCATTAGCTGCAGCTTGCACAGTAAAATGATATATCCATATGTCTCTCCTTAGTTAAAAATACATAATCCTTTTATTTTATAATGCAAAAAAAAAAAGAAAAGAAACTGATATCACAGACACAGAAAACTAAGAAAAGGGAAACTACTACTTTAAATATCCAGTCATTTAAACCTATCTGTACTCTTCTATTGTATGTGAAAGTAATCTTGGAACACTTACTTTCTGAAGTACAATTTACTCTTTGGGGATCACAATGTAATTCTTAGGAATAATAGTTCCAGGCCTGCCCGCTCTTTATCAGTAAGTGGACACAAGGCACGGCAGCCATCCTTCCTAGCGCTGCAATAGCACACTGACCACGTGCCTTGACGAAAGCGCTGACTCAACAAGACAATGGCAACGCAAGGAGAAACTCTGGATTGTCTATTTGAAATCTAAGTAATAAGTAATTAAGAAAAAGTTTATTTTAAGTGCACTTTCACATGCTTTTTGTTGATAATAAACAACAAACTTCCTAACTTTGTTGCAATAGGCTTGACTTTATCATTTGGCCAAATGCACTTTCCCCAGTAAACTTAAAACAACGAGGAACCAAAAAAAAAAAAAAAAAAATTCCCTGTCCTTTCATATACTAAGAAGGAGGACTGGCTACTCAAACAGTTCATTGCAAGACACATGAAGACAACATACTGTGGCATGAGTTGTTTTTAATTTGTTGTGCTGTTACTAAAGTTCTCAGGGCTGCATTAAAACATCCCGTTCTCCCTTCCATCTTTATTGATTCTCCAGATTTTGCACAGAAAACTCTTCGGGGGCTAGAACAGCAGTACTGTGCGTCACACTGTTTTCAAGACTTCAAGTTTAAAAAGCAAATCGTTAAAAATAACAGTTCCTGATTTGAGTTAGATACAGGGACAAAAACTAGCACATACTTGAAGGGTACATGGTCTACAAATGGTGGTGATGTTTTCCTTGGGAGAGTAGTTTTGTTGGTATATATATTTTAAATACTCAAAAAGGCTCAATCTCAAGCAGTAATAAACACAAGCAAAAGTGATTTAACCCTTAAAATAAATATTCAGAAAAACCTCTCTGTACATACAAGTGAAAGAATATGTAACACTTTCACGCAAAAAAATAATTATAATAATAATAAAGGATTTGTTCATATATGTAGCTGAAATCTGCTGTTCCAGCCCACATGTCCCCAATAAAGAAGGGAGGCACAGACATAGATGACTACTGTGGTTCACTATCTTATAGCCTTTTTGTACTGGGACACTATCACCACCAAATTTATCCCTCTTATTAAATTTATTAATTTTTTTTAATTTTTTCACTTTTTCTTCCTTTTTTGTTTTTGTTTGTTTATGTTTTGTTTTACAGCATGCCAAATCCTTTGGCATATGTGATGGCCTTCAACAATCTCTCTTTAAGTTTTTCTTTGCTTGAATATTCCGGAAGTAAAAGGACATTAAAGCAAGTATGAGATGTAGGCAACCTAAATAGAGAGAAAGGGGAAAAACAGGAAAACAGTAAGTCATGGGAAACATGCTCAGTATAAAATGCTCCTATTTTTAGATGGTATATATAAGTGAGATGGTTTGCAATGACCATACGTTAAAGCATGTCCTTATTAACTTTTTGATGTGCAACTACCAAGAATCAGTATGTCTTTACATTATATATCAAAGCTAATAAGATGGTGGTGGTGATGATGATGATGATTCCGATGATGACATATTGCATCCTCTGAGTTATCATAACCTATCAGCTACTGTTTTAGGTACTTAACACCCTTGTAACTTCATTTAAATAAATCTCACAACCAATGTACAAAGCCACTAAAGCCACTTTAGAGTTGAAGCCACTAAGAAGTAAAGTAACTTGCTCTAAGGTGGAGGAAATGTTCAAATCTGGTTTAAAAACTGCAAAATCTGTGCTCTTCAATACTTATTAGAAATATGTCAGCAATGTGACTATAAAAATGTTTTATACCAAATAGAAATGCATATGATGTATCATGTAATATATAATAAATATTATTATTTTAAGATATTATGTTAATGAAAATATATCTATACATTTAAACCCTTAAATATGATACGGCCCAGGTATGATACCAATCAATCCCATTAAAAAAAAAATAAAAAAAAACCAAAGTTATACAATGGGGAGCAAATACAACTAAATGCCAAAATTATATAACTGAAGTGTCTAGCATAATCTAACGCTGAACAATTTCTTAATCTACAATTTAACCTTTCTAAATTGATTATTACAAAATATAACTTTCAATTAAGTTGTAAGCCAAAAAAGAATGAACTATACTAATTTGAAAAATTCTAAACCAGTATGAACACCCTAATAATTTTTAACTAAGCCAGTTTTTTAAATGTTTCCACAAACAATGACAGCAAAATTTTCTCTCCTGTGATTTGGAGATTCCTCTATTAAATTAGAAAAAGTACTCGTAAGCTACCAGGACAGTTTTCATGTGTGCTATATGAAATGCAGGATTTTTCAGTGGATATGGAGCACAACAATTTAACAGTTACCTTTCTGTGTCTGGGCCATTTTTGGCTATAATCATCTTTAATTTTCCTAGTCCTCCCACAGGTGCTCTGTCTGTGCCTGTTGTAAACTGCAAGAAGAGTCTTTTCTGTTCATCTGTAAATGAGTGGACAATTTCCCAGAACTCCCTAATGAGAAAAGATAGAACATTAATTTTACTTTGGCATTCATTATAACTAGCACTAATATGAACTTACAAAGCGTATTAAAATAATATTAGGGAACAACTTGAAAATTACTATTAGATGCTCTAAAGATTCATTCCTGATGGTACCGTGATTCTACTTAGGTATATTTATATTAAGATATTGGTAAGGAAATAAGACTTACGTTCATCATTACAATATTTACAACTGTAAAAAAAAAAAACGGTGAATACTAACAACAGGTAATGATTATGCATATTATGGAGATATTAGCCTCCTGTTCCTCTCTTCCCCGATTATATGAGTTGATAATAGCTCTCTCCTCCTCTCTCCATACCACTATTATTCCAAGTACCTGCCGCCCAGCTACAGTTTGGAAGCCAGATTAATGTGGACTCAAAATCTTCAGAACTGTGAGTAAATCATCTTCCTTCCTCTAAGTTGTGCTTGTCAGGTATTTGAGATCACAGCCATGAGAATGTGGACTCAAGTAATACCGAGAGCTAGTAAAATCAGATGGAAAAATGTAAGAAAGAGATTCTGAGAAGATGATGGTAGCAGACATTTTGCTTTTGCTTAGTTTCTGCCCAATCTGTTCCATAAAAGGCAGCAAAGTCTAGTACTTGGGAGGCTGAGATAGGAGGATCCCCAACTCTAGGCCACCCTTAGCGATTCAGTGAAGCCCTTTGCAACTTAATGAGTCCCTGTTTCCAAGTAAAGAAAAATAAAAATAAAATAGGGCTGGGGGTATAACTCAGGAGTAGAATGCCCCTGGGTTTAATCCCCTGTAACCACAAACATACAAAAACACCTACATGTGAAACCCAAAGACCCAAAATAAAAATAGGCAATATGGAATCCTCCATGAATCTAAGAGGAAAGTGAACAAGAACAAAGCCCTGACAGCTAGAAGGAAACTGGATTTCACATATTCTAGGAACAAGACAATATTAAAATTGTCGTAGTACTGGACAATATATAGGCCAATTTGAGAAAAGTGGCTCACAGCTAGAGAGAGTTCTATGGAATTTAATTTGTAGATGATTACAAATAGCACATGATGCAGTAAGCCTCTCTTCAACAACAAAACCCTTTTCTAAATCCTATCTCACAGCCAGGCAAGGAAGTGAAGTGCACACCTGTAACCCCAGTACTTGGGAGACTGAAACAGGAGGACTGCAGATTCAAGGCCAGCCTCAGCTACTTTGTGAGGCCCTACTGCAACTTACTAAGACCCTGGCTGAGGGGAGAGCCCAGAAGTAGAATGGGGTTTGATACCCAGTACTACAAAAAATAAATAAATAAAACATACTTCACACTGAGGAGAAATGATTGGAAATAACATTTAAATGAACCAGACCAAGGAAAATATAAAGTTCACGTATACATGAGGTGAAGAAATAAAAAAGGCAATTCAACAAGCACGAGGCCCATCACTTTCATCAGTTTCATATAAAATATGAAAACTAGTGTTTCAAATTAAGCTAAAATAATTTTTAAAGTAATGGAAGTTATTAAAGATCTAAATCAGAAATAAAATTAGAAAACAAAAACTGAAGAAAAAGAAGTTTTTAGAAGATGTATAATAGAACTCAGGAGCAATTAGAAATAAAAACAATCATGTCAAATATAAAAACCAAAATTAAACTTTAAAAAAGTGGTCAAAAATAGTAATGCCCTAGAGAATAATAAGATAGAAGAAATATCTTAAAAGAATCAAAGAGCAATGATATTTGGGCAACATAGAGCATACTTGTCACCTAATACTTGGGGGATTGATAAGAGCATCCCAACAAGTTAGGGTACTCTCAGCATCCTAAGGAGACCTTATTTCAAAACAAAAAAATTAAATAGGGTTGAGAGTGTAGCTCAGAGACAGATGCATTGAGTTCAACTCCCAGTACTGCCCACTAAAAAAAAAAAAAAAAAAAAGGAATGAGGCCATGCCTGGAACTCCCCAGACAGGCTCTGGCTCTGGCCCTGGTAGAGCTCTCCTCTCACTAGAGCCTCTATTGGGAGCAGCTGGTCATCTGCTTTGAGGTCACCTTGGGCTGGCTTGGGAGGGGCACAAACTGCTCGCCCAAGAGGGAACTGTTTGCATGCAGACAAGTCTCCAAGGACAAAATGGCACCAGTAACTAGGAACCCTGTCCAACAAGCAAAGACCCTGGCAGTTTCCCTGTTTACCCTTTCCTTCCCTAATTCATCTTTGGCTACCTTGGTGTTATTCCCTGACTCATCCCATGATTGCTTGTGATTAAGAATATCTTATATTGCCGTGGTTATGACCCTCAATAAAAGCAACATATTAGTAGAAGGATGGCAGAAGTAGACACACCTCTCTCCTCTCCTCCCGGCCTCCCCAGCTGCCATGTCCACTCCACTGTCATTCATGGGAGACACTACTTTTCATCAGTCAATCAACTAAAAGCCTTCCACTATAAGCCTCAGAGGAACCTCCTGGCCCAAAGACACCATTTGGTCAGGAGCAGTACCAGGGAAAGGAGGTTTTGGGCACAGATACTGCTGTGGTCACAGATACTGGTGTGGTACTCTGCCCCCGCTCAGTGACACAGTTCAGACCAGACACGCTGACTCAAGCACCAGCAAGGGCAGTGGGAGCCCCGTGGAAGAAATTAATTAAGTAAGCCTACAGGGCACCACAAAGCCTTCAAGCACTAGGCTTGTCAGTGGAACCACAACCACAGAAGTGAGCCAAGACCTGCATGCCAAACCTCAGCAAAGTGAATGCCTCTAAAGTAAAGACTTAAACAGGACCCAGAGTCTCATAACGTAATGGCCAAAATGTTCAAATTTAATACAAAAGCCAGCTGTAATAGCAAGAACAGGAATCACAGGAGGGAAGAAAACCAACGGATGCCGACAGAGATGATGAAGATGGGAGAATTACCTGACACGGCTTTCAGTGCATCACCACGGAAATGCCCCGATAGGATATGACAAGCTCTACTGCTGAGAAATGAAGCCATAAACAGCCTCAGCCAGGAAAGAGGGTAAGGTATGAAAGAGCCAAATGGAAATTACAGTCTTGAAAACACAAAGAGAAGAGTCACGGGTGAGCTCCATAGCAGAGCGAGATGACAGAACAGGCATATCGGACAAAGGGAGAAGAGACTGAGAACGAGCCTTGCGGGGGTACACACAGAAACTGAGCACGACTCGACACTGCCTGTCAGAGGCCGGACAGCGCGACGAGGAGAGGGAAGGCTCAGGAGTGGGGGAAGAGGCAATGGCTGGGCGCCATGCGTGGCAAGGGCCCCAGCGCACAGCTCCAGCTGAGCAAGCTTCGGAGCACAGTCGCAGCTGTTCTACTTGTAATCCCCGCACTTGGGAGGCGGAGACATTGGGAGGAGGAAACAGGAGGATCACACAGGTTCGAAGCCAACCAGCTGGCTTGAGACCCTGTTTCCAAATTTTAAAAAAAGTATAAAAATGGGTCTGGGAGTATAGCCCGGAGGTAGAAGGGTTTCCAGGAACCCTAGTACCACCAAAAAATAAATAAATAAATAAATAAATAAATAAATAAATAAATAAATAAATAAATAAATAAAAAAGACACTAAGCCGGGCGTGGTGGCGCACACATTCGGGAGGCTGAGACCAGAGGACCGTGGTTCGCAGACAGCCTCAGCTACTTAGTGAGGCCCTTTGCAACTCAGTGAGACCTGGTTTTAAAATAAAGAATGAAAAATAGAGCAGAGGATGTAGCTCGGAGATCAAATGCCCCTGGGTTCCATCCCCAGGCCCACATACATACAGGAAGACACTAGCCGGGCTTGTAATCCCAGTACTTGCAGTATTTGGAAGCCTGAGACAGGAAGATTGCAGTTCGCAGCCAATCTCAACTTCATGTGAGGCCCTCTGCAACTTATTGAGACCTGTTTCAAATAAAAGACTAAAAAATGGGGCCAGGTATGTAGCTCAGAGTTAGAATAGCCAAGTTCAATCCCCAGTACCATGAAAGAAAGAAAGAAAAGAAAGTAAAGAAAAGAAAAGAAAAGAGAAGAGAAGAAAGGGAGGGAGGGAAGGAAAGAAAGAAAGAGAAGGAGGGGAAAGAAAGGAAAAGGATAGACATTGACAGAATGGATTTCTAAAAATGTATGGTTTTTGTAAGAAATTGATTTCAAGTTCAGTAATATAAGTCGAAAGTAAACTGATGAGGAAAACGTATATAAAGATTCATTTTAAGAACAGGAATGGTCAGTAATATCAGATTCAGAGCAAATCAAATTATAAGACATAAAAGAGAAATTTTAAATGATGATAAACAATCCAGACAACATAATGATTCTAAATCAGTAAATACCAAACAATGTGCTCAAAATACACAAAACATAACCTGATAACCTGGGAGAAAAATCCCAGAAATAGATCAATACATGTATGTATATACGCAATAGTAGGCTGAAATAAAAGATTGCTGAGCGCCGATGTGCACCTAGTCACCTGACATACCTGATGTACAGTAAGATGAATGCTGTTTTCATGCCTGCAAGAGCAACATTTATTCTCTAGCTGATGGATCAAAAAGAGAATTTTCAAGTCTCATTAAGAAACACACCTTGTAATATTACCACTGCCACAGACAATGATTCCTCTAATCTATCTGGGAAAAGTAAACTGAAACCCTAGATGGGGTAGGGGTTGTGGTTCAGTGGTGGAGTGCTTGTCTACAATGTGTGAAGCCCCAGATTCAATCCTGATTCCACCCCCACGCACAGTGCATGCTTGCACATACACATACAAGAGGAGGAGGGGAAAAGTGGAAAACCTACAAAGAATTCACACTGGTAGACACCATTAAAAACACTCGTGATCGAAGAGAAGAAGTCAAAGTATCACCCATGGATTCCAAAAACATGGATGATTTTGAGGGTTTAAGACATCAGTGAAGGAACAGAACTGCAATAAAGCATACGTAGAATCACAAGTGAGGACTGGAAGATGGAACCATACTACTGTAGACGATGATCAAATCATAACAGGTATCAGACTTTACACACCCAAGAGATGAGCAATGAATGAAATGTCTTGCATGGGAATGCACCCAGTCAAGGAGCTGTGAGGCATATGATGCGACGCTTTGTTGGTGAGGCAGAGGCACAGTTCTCTAGTGGCTCTACCATGTACATAATGCTGTCAGATAATGCACCATGCTTCAGAGAAATCTTCTGTAAAGGAAGCATCAACTAACTTTTGCCCTGTTGTCATCTTTTAAGAACCTGCCCCAGCAACCCAGGCTTCAGCAGCTACCACACTGATCACTCTTAAAAGCCATCGACATCATAACAAAACCCTCCACCAGCAAAAAGACTAGGACCTGAAGGCTCAGAGGATCAGCAGTAAAGTATTTTTAATTAACACATACAGAGAGAGAGAGTGAGGCATGGTGGCTCATGCCCATAATCCCAGAACTTGGAGGCTGAGATAGAAGGAGGATCTCAGGTTGAAAACCAGACTCAGCAATGAAGCAACACCTTCTGTAACTTAGAAAGATCCTGTTTGCCAAATAAAAAATAAAGTAGGGATGAGAGTGTAGCAGGTAGAATGCTCCTTCTCCCCCCCAAACACAAAGGGAAAAAGGAAAAGAAGAAAAAAGTGTGTATATAGTTCTTTCAGGGCATATTGCTATTACACACTCAACAGTCTTCAGTAGTATGTAAGAAAAACTTGTAAATATGTACTAGGAAACCAAGAAACTCCTACCATACCTCTGAAACCAAACCCAAACACCTCTGAAATGTATGCTCTGCTTAAAAAAGTCTACCTCCTCAAAGGTCTAGCCAGTCAGAGTGACAGAGAAACAAGAATAAAAGGCTTAAAGATTGGGAAAAATCAGGTAAATGAATCTTGATCTGTAAATGGCTTGACTACATATAAGCCCAAGCGAGTATATTAAAAATAAACCACTAGAACCAATAATTTGTAAGGTTCACAGGATATAAAGATCCTATTTTTCCAAGATACTAATAAAAAAAGAAAAACTGCAATTAGAAGTACATGTACAACAGAATCAAAAACAAAATACTCAAATGAATTCCTAACCAAAATATTCACAATTTCAACACTAAAAACTCCAAAATGGTGCTAATCAAAAATAATAAAAATCTACATAAATGGAGATATGCCATGTTCAAAGTCTGGGAAAATCCACATGTTAAAATGGTAATTCTCTTCATATTAATCAACCCAAAACAGCACAAACCAGAATCTCAGTAGACTTTTCCCCCTTCTTTATAGAAAAGTTAATAAATTGATTCCAATATTTATATGAAAATAAAATAGCCACATCAATCCAGCACAGTGAACAAGTTGAGAGACTGATGGCATCTGACTTGAAGCCTGTAAAGCTACAGGAATCAACACACTCAGATTCTGACAACAGAACAAGCAAATCCGTAGAGGAGAAAGAGAACTCACGTGTAACTGATTTCTAAGTGCAAAGCAATTCAATGGGTTCATATTAGAAATGGGCCTTTTATCTATAAAAGTGTATATATAGTTAAAAGAAAAACCCTATTTCCAGTGGAAGACAAAACTTAATAACAAATGACAGAGAAACTCCATGAAGGTTCGACCAGCCAAGAAGCACGTGGAGAGGCGCTCAGTGCCGCCAGACGCCAGTGCAGTGAGACTCCTGTGTGGAGCGCCAGCTGCAGCATGGGCAACTGCGTGGAGGATGGAGGCGGCTGCGGTGCGATGCAGGCAGCCACGCGACAGGCCTCTGCAGTCACTCAAGGATATAAATGTGGACCTGCATGACTCCGCTTCCTCCCATCTTCTGTGTGCCCAAGGAAATGACAAAACTTCCACAGTAAGATTGTATAAAGCTTTATTTATAATATCCCCACACCTGGGGGAAATTGTCTTCAACAGGACAACAGATAAACAACTCTGTATAGTCATCTAACTAAACACTAATCTGCCATAAAAATCAATGAAATACAAATTAATGTGATAACATAGAGGGACCTCAAATCTCTTCTGATGTAAATATGAATGCAGAAAGAGCATATACTTAATTGCATGGATTGATTTTTCCATTTAAATGGAATTCAAATCCAGATAAAACTAATATAACAACAATAAAAACAGTGGCTGCGAAGTAGAGGGATTCGAGGGCAATGGACACCACTTATATTTCAGTATTTCAGATATACTGTGTGTGTATAATTTTCAAAAAACTCTTAATTGTCCATTTAAATTCTGTATATTTCACTGTATTCAAATCTTGTTATATAACATTAACACAAGTTATCAAGAATACCAAAGATAACATTTAGTATAACAGAGCTTAGAATATCGTATTATTTTGAAAATTTCTAAATGAAAAAATGATACATTTATCCTGTCTGATACAAATAATAAAAGGAAGAGAGATAAAGAATTCCACTACCACAATTTTGTAGCCCTTACTGAATCTTTTTTGCTTTTTTGTAGTAGTGAGAACTGAACCAAGAGGTGCTTACCTCCAAGCTATACTCCCAGCCCTTTGAAGTGTTTGTTTTGAAACAAGGTCTTCCTAGTTTGCTGAGAGTCGCACTAAGTTGCTGAGGCTGGCCACACACCTGTGATCCTCTTGCCTCAGTCTCCTAAGTATTGGGACCACAGGCGTGCACAACCATGCCTAGCCTAACTAATCTTTAAGTGTCTCTAGATAGAAATATAAACCAAAACCTATGAAGCAGTTTCACCACCCCCTCCAAAAAAAAAATTGTACAGCAGCCCACACCTGTAATCCCAGTACTTGGGAGACTCAGACAGGAGGATCAAAGGCCAGAGGACAGTCTCAACGTGTATTGAGACTCACATCAACATAGTAAAATCCTGTTAAATCCTGTTTGCAAATTAAAAAGAAACAGAGCTGGGGTTGTATCTTGGAGATAGAATACCCCTGGGTTCAATACCAAGTGCAAAAAAAAAAAAAAAAAAAAAAAAAAAGCACATATACTTTCCATGATACTCAAACATTCATTACAATGTTACTTTATCCACAGTAACTGTTAGAAATCCTATCTGTAACCATTATTAGAGAGACACTGCTATATGACTAACAAGTGTTATCCTATAACCATGTTTTATCTCAATCTTTTTATGAAGAATCCTTGAAACTGTAGCAGTATAGTTGGTGGATAAGAGCAAATACAATCACAGCTGCTACTAGAAATGCCTGACAACGCACCAGAAAGAGGAGACACCAGTAACTTTCTATAAACCAAAATGAACAGGACAAAAATTAGGAATTTAATATGAAATAACATGAATATTACTTTTTACTGGTGTTAATATTTGTTCTGGTGGTTACACATACTTGAGTCCTAGAATAAGCACATTCCAGGAAAGTGTGTCCTATCTCCTCACCTCACACCACTATTGGGTGTCTGTCCTAAGGGCATCTCTTGACCCTCTCACCAATCTCTGCAGGGGGTGGAGAGGACTATGTGTTTTAGGACAAAAGAGGGTAGTACAGAGAAGTAGAGAACACTGGGTAGAAAAGATATAGCAGTGCCAGGCATGGTGGTGCACACTTATAATCCCCGAGGATCGCACAGGTTCGAAGCCAGCCTCCTGGCTTAAGAGAGCCTGTTTCCAAATAAAAATATTAAAAAATTAGGTCTGGGAGTAAGGCCCGGAGGTAGAAGGGTTCCATCCCCAGTACCACCAAAAAAAAAAAAAAGAAAGAAAGAAAAAGAAAAAGAAATAGCAGGAACATATGACTGGAAGCGGATAGAACTGCCTGGGGAACACTAGTGAAAATACTAGTTTGGAAATATTTGTATATATGTATCTTAAGGACATAACTAAAAGAATGTACATTTCCCATGTCACCAGGAATATCAGACTTAAACACATGATTCATGAAGTAAATCATAAGATTAGCTATAAAACTGAAAAGATTATATTAAACAATGCATTTGCATCTGGGAAGCAGTACTCGGAGACAAATGGGCAAAAGCATACAGCACGCACACTTCTTTCGTGAACAGGGGCTTCAGTTTAAGAATCAAGCATCTCACCGAATAAGAACAGAGTCCCTGGTGTAGCCGCCGTCATATTCCGTAGTTTCTTCTAGTGCCTGGAAATCTAGATTCTGCAAAGTCAAAAAATATATCTTAACATCTACATTACATCATTACAAACAACAAATCAATATATGCTTTTTCATTGCAAACATCAGCTTTCTTACCCGGCTTCCACAGATAAGCAATTCAATTTCTTCTGGTCTGAATAAGTACTTTAAGGGAGATTCATTGGTCACCATATGGAAACCTCTGCGAAAAGCCTTGAACTGTTTTTCTACTGATTTATTGAGAATGTAATCAGAATAGAGATTGACAAACTCCTGCAGAAAACATTAAACACAAGAACTTCTTAGAATCTACCATACTAATCAAATAAGCTAGTGGCTGCATTGCTTTTCTGTTTACTTTTCTAAAGAGAAAAATATTCAAAAATATCCTTAAAAATTCAAAATTTATAACACAAAGGAAAAGGCATATGGCAATTTCACAGTTCTCCGTGATAGTCTATATTAAGCTGTTAAAGGCATAAATTTGAATTTGGTATTTTATTCCATGACATTGAATTGTAAAGCTGGGGCCTCCAAGTTTTAGGCTCTCTCAAGTACGTACACAATCACAGACACATTTAAACCACATCCTCCTCTGTAAGTGGAACAGACGCAAGGTCGTGGATGTACCTTGCGAGGCGGAACCCGAAGGTCTAGGACAGTGCCTGCAAAGCTTCACAGAGTACCCAGCTCATATTCTGCTTAAGAGCTAAACTACTGCAGCAATGCAGAAGTGGAAGCTGGACCGTGTATTTCAACGTAGTGAGTATAGCATTTTATCGAAACACATTAATGTAAACACATTTCTTAAAGGCATCTATCATAGAATTTTTGCTATGTTTTGGTTTATTCCTTGCTTGCAGATGAATACTTTTTAGTTAACAAAAACGTATAGTTATATCCCAAACGGGAAACTGATGCAGGCATTAAATGTGACCGTCACTTGTTCTGTGCTCAGGACTCGGCCATCAGGTCCTGTTCGCCTCTGAAGCCCCCCACGGCCATCTTCTGTTTCATGCTTTGCACTGCACCCAGTTGGCTACGCATCCTCCCGTACTCCAAGTCCTCTGAGACCTCAGGAACTTGCTCTCACACCAGCTCCACATGTACACGAATCTCACTACTTCCTGCTTCACACTGTACTAGATACTCCTTTGAAAATGATAAGCACACGGGATTTGAAATTGTTAATACCAAAAACAAAGACAATAGAAAAACATTTATTACCTTCCTGTTCTCATTTGTAATTGGAATTTTATCACCATTTTCCTTTAGATCATACATCATTGGGTTCCCAAAGAGATCCGTCTGTGATATCTGGAAAGTGATCATCATGTCATCTTCCACATTTCCTTCATATTCCAGCAAGTCCTTTAAACTCTGATACAGAACCTAACAACAGAAATGGAGACATGAGGTTACCAAAACACCACACGTAGTGTACATTACTAGTCTAAGAAAAACAGAATACTGTTACTAAAGACTCAAGCATAGGTAGTGTCCCGCCGCCCCCAAATAGTTCATAACTTAGAGAGGAAAAGCAGCCACCACAGGCTTTCCATTCTGTGGAGGAACCTTGCACCAGGCACTCAGGCGCGTGCTCCACGCTACCCTCTATGAGAACCCCGCAGTGCTTGAGGTGGACCAGAGAGACAGATGCACCACTGCAACACCCAGCCTGAGCTGAAGCAACTCATTTTACTGGCACTTACACCACCATGTTACAAAGCAGATGTTTAAAAACACTGTATGATCAGACTCAAAAGCTGCTGGCAGTCAGTTATATAAAAACTCCTTACTGGATTCTAAATATCAACAAAGATTCTGAACAAAAGTCTTTAACAAGAATTTGACATAAATTAAGCTGTATGTTTGCATTTAAAATAAAACCTAGAGATTAAATAAAAATGACAAAAAACTTACTGGGTGAGAGTCTCCCAAGTCAAGAAAAGTTCCTTTTTTCCCCATTAGCTTCCTGTAGACAACCATGGGAAAATGTACATCCAGTATACAGTTATTGTAGATAGCCAGCCCCAGTACTATGCCAATCAGAGTAAACTGACCCTCGGTTTCAAAAGAAGATGGATTAAACCAAAATAATTTTGTAGATTCATCGTATGTGAACATACCTACAAGAAAAAAAATTTAAAAATGTATTACTTTTCATTTCATTAAAGATTGATGAATAACAAAAATATAAGTATGAAATCATGACAAATGTGAAATATGTGTCATGTGAATGTGTAAGAAAATTTAAATATTTTAAATGAACTTTTTATCTTTTACATTTTACTATGTTTTTCAGTTAGTACTGTGAAACTGAATACTATTTTAAAACTTAGGCCTAAAAAAACTTTTAAATTTCCAAGAGAAGAATTTAAAAATTAAACCCTATTTTAAAATCAGTTTATGAGAATTTTGAAAGCTTTTAAGTATTCCTTCATTTACAATTTAGTTTAAGTTAAAAAATTAAAAGGCATTTTTAAATGTCTCCTTGGTTACTCAGAGCATTTTGTAAACACAAGCTAATGTTCCAATTAGTGCAATGTTCATGAAAAACTGGTTCAAAAATTACTAACTCATACCTGGGTTTCATGGTGTAGACATAACTTTTTGTTTTCTACAGGCTAAGTGCAATATCTATGGAAGTGCTAAAAATTTCAGTTGACAAATAATAAATATGAAAAATGGCACAAATGCATGTGCTTAGTCTCAAGAACAATAAACTAAACTAACCAGTGTATGAATTGCATAGTTCACTACTTTTATCTCCATATTTAAAAAAAACAAACAAACAAACAAACAGCAATTCTGCAATCCAGAAGGATTCCATGAGGCCTATTTTTGTTCCAGGTAGGACTTAGAAGAAGAGTACCATAAGGGATGCCTCTTATACAATATTCCATTTTGATCTCCCACTGACATCATTTCAATTACTTTACCATCAACTCAAATGGCTTAATATATGCTTTTTCTTTAAAAATGTTTTTGCACATAACCTAAATATACTTTTATAGCTATTGTTTAACATTTCTAGGCACAAAAGCAGCTACAGTTAAGGTTTACCAAACTTTGAAGCTTATAAACTAATTCCTTATGAAGTACATAAAAGAAATTACCTATCTCACAAAGGGCTCAGTTCTGTGTTTCTGGTTTACTGTGAGCAAATTACACAGAAACAGAACAGATTTTTGATAATGAGAAACACTGACTAGAAGAGAAACATTAGTCATACTTAACCTTATTTGTCATGAACCCCAAATCCTTTTTACACACACACACACACACACACACACACACACACACACACACGCATAGAGAAATGTCAGTTCAGTGTACATTCGGTACAAAGAATCCATACGCTGTAACAGCTCGACTCTCAAAGCTTAATGCTGATATTCTATGCCCTGTTCCTCCCAATTCTGATGTGCCTTTCACGGAAACCTTTTCCTTGACTTTCCTCAGTTTCCACTGCAAGCAAACTCCAATAGCTAAGTGGTTATGCTGCAGAAATTAAAGTAGCGAGAACCGCTCAGCACTGAGAGCACCCAAGAGGCGGCGCCTTCCCTGCTCGACTCTGCAGCTCCTCACAAGGAGCGACGACCACCAATGCTTCCGATCCTTTACTTCCAGACCGGTCTCCCCAACTATTCAAATGAAAGCTCTTTGAGGAGTGAGCATTACCAGATGTGGAGGAGAAGAATAATTCTGGAGTGCTTTGAAAGAACAAGTCCCAGGAAACCTTCCCCAAGTGCCGCAGCGGTGGTGACCAATTCCACATCTGACTTCTGCTAGGCAAGTGCTCTACCAGTAAACCACATCCTCAACCCTCAAGAAATCTTACCGTAAGTAAACCTAATTAATTTGACATGAGCTACTTTCTGAACTTTGATACAAAGGTAAAACATTCCCTCAACAAACATTCCTCAAAAAACTGAAGTTTCAGAATATCAGGAAGAAATACCTTCAGTTGTCCTAAACATACCACCCCAAGGTCTTTTAATTAATTTATCCAGGTGATAAGATCCTTTATTAGAATATTTGGCCAAGTAATCTTAAATAAAAACATAAATTAACTGGGCATTGTAGGACAAGCCAGTAATCCCAGTACTTGGGAGGCTGAGACAGGAAGATTGTAAGTCCCAGACCAGCCTCAGCAACCTAGGAAGACCATTTCAAAACAAAAAGTAAAAAGTACTGGGGGTAGTAAAACACCCCTAGAGTTCAACCCCAAGTACCACACACAAAACTTGAATCAATGAGATAGAAAATCTATTCCTAGCAGGGCTTGGTGGTGCACACTTGTAATCCCCGTGCTTGGGAGGCAGAGACAGGAGGATCGCACAGGTTCGAAGCCAGCCTTGCTGGCTTAAGAGACCCTGTTTCCAAATAGGTCTGGGAGTGCAGCCCGAAGGTAGAAGGGTTCCATTCCTAGTACCACACAAAAAAAAAAAAAAAGAAAAGAAAATATATTCCTAAAGCACACAAATTTGGTTTTTATCTGATAAGGTAACCCACACCAAAACCATCTTTGTCCGCTGCTTTTTGGAGCTGAGAATATTTAAAACCAAGGCAAATGAATTCTTAGGCATTTTCAACTAGTATATGACTATTCAACTAGTATCTTCAAAAGTATAGGACAGCACAATCATACCACTAAAATATTTACCAATATCTGGATTGAAGATTTCCTCTACAACCAGCTGAAAAAATTCTTTGGAAACACCTCCCTCATCCACTCCTTGTTCTCCTTCAAACTCCACATACAGCTGCTTCTTCAAGTCAGCAGGATTTTCCATAGCAATCATCTCTAGCTAGTGGTTGAAAAGATAAACATACAAAGATGACTGTCAGCATCAGGAAACAAGCAAAATAAAAGAAAGAAGGTCAAGGGTTAGAATGGAACAAAGTCAAGGTTTCCTCTTTTTGGTTTTAAATGGACTCAGAAAGGAAATTTTTTAAAAAATTTAAAAAGCCAGCAAAGACAGATTCACTCTCCTAGAAATTAAAAAAACAGAGAGAAGAGAAACCAGCATAATAATAAGTCGCTTTCCAACTTTACTGAGCTTTTAATGTAGAGCAGAAAATCTGCATTTTTGTTGCTTGTATTTGAGTAATCTGGGCTCACAGGACAGAAAACAAATACGATGTGCCTGGTCTAATCATTTCAGCGTTCATTAGAATGCATCTTCTACCCATGTTTCTATATAAGCAGGGGAACATACCCTTTCAGCTAACCAACCCTGGGGTCTAGCATCTCTTTAACTATAAATCATTTATTAAGTATTTTCATCTGTACAGAATGATGTAAACACATTAACTTCAGTTGTTATCAGTCATTACTGCATTCTAATGCAAAATGTTCATGTTTTTTTCTATACATCTAAAATTGACCCACATGCTTGATAAATTATCTATTTTAATTGCTAAGTTCCTCAAACATCTACTAGCTATCAATTTTTATTTTTCAAAATGAAAATTTGCCAAGTTATTCTAATTATTTCAAATGCATTCTTTTTTTTTCTTCTTTCTGGTGGTACTAGGGGTGGAACCCAGGGGCTTTCTACCTCCAGGTTATACCCCCAGACCTATTTTATACTTTATTAGGAAACAGGGTCTCACTAAGTTGCTGAGAGCCTAAGTGGCTGAGGATGGATTTGAACCTGTACGATCTTCCTCTCTCAGCCTCCCAAGCGCTGAGATTATAAGCATGTGCCACCACACCCGGCTTCCAAATGGAATTTTTAAAAAATGTTTTTACAGCCGGGCTTGGTGGTGCACGCTTGTAATCCCAGCATTCAGGAGGCTGAGAGGGGAGGATTGCGGTTCGCGGACAGCCTCAGCTACTTAGGCCCTCTGCAACTTAGTGAGACCCTGTTTCAAAATAAAGAATAAAAAATAGAGCAGAGGTTATAGCTCGGAGGTTGAATGCCCCTGGGTTTCCAACCCCATACTTGCAATAAAAAAAAAAAAAGTTTTACAAATACAAATGTCACTGATATATGTGTACCATAGTCCTAAAATAAGTGCTTTAGATAACAGTACTTCTTTGGACATTCTAAAGTATTTATAAAATAAATTCTCATAAACTCATGATTGCCCTAAGTATGGTTCTCAAACTGCTAGTGTGTAGCCTAATCCATGAAGTGGTTTGCAAACATCAAGGGGAAAACGAATTCATTCCACAGAGCAATGTACAATCAGATGTACAGAAGGGAACACAATACTTCTGACAGTACCAAGCTGTGAAGGCTTAGTAAGAATATGTGAGAAAGAGTTCTACAGAACAGGGAGAATTAAGATATCAACATCATGTTACCCCTTAAAACAACTTCAATAGAAGAGTCACACTTTTACAGCCCCAAAAGAACCTGAGTTAGGCTAGTTCCAAGACTCTATAGTAAAACAACTGGAGATTTAAAAATAACCTTGCTGGGGCTGCGGGGGAGGGGGAAATAGTTCCAGCTGGAAAGCTCTCTCAAGCTGCGGTTACCTAAAACCCTGAGGACTAAAATGAGTCCCGTCTCAGCTCTGATTGGGCCCAGGCCAACATCCCATGTTGCAATGTGGCCAGGACCAGTCCCCTCCCTGCTCAACCTTGTAGTAGTGTAAGAACTTTTAGTCCGTGTGTTTGTTTACTTTTCAATCACAAAAGGCAAACATGCCATATGACAGCGAATTCCAAAATGAAAGCTGAGCATCTTCTGTTTAGACCACAGCCTCTCGTTTTTGCCCACTAAGCCAGTGACACAGCTGACTTCTCATCACGAAGAAACCTTTAGAGGACCAGGATGGTGTGGTAGGACGCAGAGGGCCTGGTTTGTGTCTCAGCTCTAAGACATGTCAGGTGAAAAAGGAGAAACCCCTCTGTTCACAGTAAGAGACCGCACATCCTTTCCAGATCACCAATGTTCATTCTATGTTCTGCCCAAAGAACTGAGTGCAGTATGTGCTTAGGGTCACTGTACACATATGCACACACAGTATGTGGGTCACTGTACACATATGCACACACCTGTCTCTTAGTGGATCATCTGTAAAATAAAAGTGATCGATAAATAAGTCATGATATATATGCGCAAAGGGCTTAAACCAACACCCTGTGTAGCATCAGTGCTTCTAAGGTTTTTGTTGCTATTATTATTGTTGTTGCTATTACCATCATTCTTTGGTTCTAAAGCTTTCCAAATAACCTAAAAATCTAGTCAGAGACTTTATCAAACAAAAATATTCTAAGAATAACAGCAAGAATAGTATATACAAGTTATGCACTTCAAACTAAACAACTCAATCTCCACAGCAACCTCATGAGGTAGGTACTGTTACTAATCCATTTTACAGATGTGGAGACTAAGGTAAATAAAGGTTAAAAACTTTCTCAACTTAGTACACCCAAGAAAAAGGAACTTCGATCTAGGTGGCCAGCTCTGAAATCCTGTGCTTCAGGGCCTCTCCACAGTGAGGGGCTGAGTCTTCCCCTATACTTTTTTTTTTTAAAGGAGTACATGCTACTTTCAGAACCAGAATGTATTCAAATAGAAGTATTTAAGAAGAATGCTCTAAAAAATAGTTGGGAACTCAATTCTGCAGGTGAAAATTTCCAATTAAGTATTTTAGAGTACCATTCTCAGGGACCCGTAAGTGTTGTTGCATAATACTGCTGTCATTTAAAGATACGTGTAGGCCAGGCGTGGTGGCACACACTGGCAATCCCCGCGCTTGGGAGGCAGAGACAGGAGGATCACGCAGGTTCGAAGCCAGCCTCGCTGGCTTAAGCACCCCTGTTTTCAAATAAAAATATATAGATTTAAAAAAAAAATAGGTCTGGGAGTGAGGCCTGGAGTTAGAAGGGTTTCCAGGAACCCCAGTACCACCAAAATAAAATAAAATAAAATAAATAAATAAATAAATAAATAAATAAATACAGAAACAAACAAACAAACATGTACATCCTGTCTTCGTTAAAACAAAATTTTAAAATGTGGTTACAGAAACAGAATAAAATCTCACAGCAGTCATTCCGACAAAGGCCGCTACTGTACTACTTTAAAGGGGACTCATTTCTTTCAGAAACAAGTACATTTAATCAATCAGAAAATTATGCAGAGACTAAACTATAAAGGTTATCACTTCAGATAACCATTTCACTAAAACTTAATTTTTAAAATCACAAGTTGTTTTAAATTCAGTAGAATATTGGAAACTGGTGAAATACATCAGTGAACGTTCTGGGAAGAATTTATAAGTATCCTTGATTCCTTTAGTACACAGATGTAAGAGTTTTTTATGTATGTACTTTTTACAGTACATATATTGTATTTAATATAATAGAGACCACTGGGAATGAAATAACATTTGCCTCTTCCTGTACAGCTTACTCTTCTTAAGACTTCTTAAAATGATTTTTAAGTTCTGTATTTTTAACAAGCCATGATGGCAAAATATTATCGAGGTAACTTTTTAATGTATCTGACCAGACATTCCCAAAACTCGTAGGCAGGATGACATCCAATATGAAACTGTCACATTACCAGATTTTTAAGAATAAGTTGAAAGCCTATTACTTAAAAACCTTTAAATACTCTGGGGTATTACATCAAATCCAATCTTGTACATACACTTTAAAATGACTTATTAAAGCAAAATTCAATAAACTAGGCTTCTGCCGGGCATGGTGGCGCACGCTCGTAATCCCCGCGCTTGGGAGGCAGAGACAGGAGGATCGCGAAGGTTCGAAGCCAGCCGCGCGCGCTGGCTTAGGAGACCCTGTTTCCAAATTTAAAAAATGTAAAAATAGGTCTGGAAGTGTAGCCCAGAGGTAGAAGGGCTTCCAGGAACCCAGTACCACCAATAAATAAATAGATAGATAAATAAATAAATAAATAAACTAGGCTTCTGTAATATTTCAGAATGCCCAGGGTGGGTGAGAATATGCCTGTTTTCCTAGTCTTAGGAGACTAAGACAGGAAGATCACAGGTTCTTGTACCAGCTTCGGCAACTCAGCAAGGCCCTCCAAAACTTGGACCTGGTTTCAAAGACTGAAAACTAAAATAGGGCTGGGGACATGGCTCAAAGGCAGAAGCCCCTGGGTTCAATCCCCAAAATCCTCCGAGAGCAAACACACCCACATGCAAACACACCCACAAGCATTGGCTCTTACACCTGTAAACCCCGTTACTCAAGAGGCTGAAATAGGAGGACTGCAGATTTGAGCAGACTCAGCAAGTTAGTGAGATCCTGCTTTAAAATAATAGTAATAATAATAATAATAATAATGATAATAATAATAATAATAATAAGAAGTAGTAGTAGTAGTAGTAGTAGTAGTAGTAGCAGCAGCAGCAGCAGCAGCAGCAGCAGCAGCAGCAGCAGCAGCAGTAGTAGCAGTAGTAAAGTAACAAGTTAGGGATATACCTCAGAAGTAGAAAGTCCCTGGGTTCAATTCCAATACCAAACCAAAAAGAATGCTTTGGCTACATTAATAAGGCTAGCTTAAAATATTTAAGCCAGTTTGTTAGACTCTGGATAAAAGTCTGAAAATGAATAACCTTAAACTACTGGTTAGAATGGGATTTTTTTAAAGTTGAGTATGGTGGTGCATGCTTGTAATCGGGAGGTTGAAACAAGAGGATCGCAGTTACAGCCAGCCTCAGCTACTTGGCAAGGCCCTTCTCAACTTAGTGAAACACTATTTCAAAATAAAGAATAAGCCCGGTGTGGTTACGTACACTTGTAATCCCTGCACTTGGGAGGCTGAGACAGGAGGACTGCACAGGTTCAAACCTAGCCTCAGCTACCTAGTGAGGCTCTCAGCAACTTAATTGAGACCCTGTTTCCAAATAAAGTATAAAATAGGTCTGGGAGTATAGCACGGAGGTTAGAAAGCCTTTGGGTTCCACCCCCAGTACCACAAAATATCAAATAAAATAAAGAATAAAAAAATAGGGCTGAGGGTGTAGCTCAGAGGTAGAATACCTCTGAGTTCAATCGCCAGTAATAAAATAAAGAATAAAAAATAGGGCTGGGGGTGTAGCTCAGAGGTAGAATACCTCTGAGTTCAATCGCCAGTACCGTAAAAATAGTAATTTTTTAGATTACCCAGATATTTAACTTTTTAATGTTTCTATATGTAATAGAACAGCTTGAACTCGGGTGTCGTGGCGCACACTTGTCATACCAGCATCTGGGAGGCTGAGACAGGAGTGCGCTTCGCAGACAGCCTCAGCACTTAGTGAGGCCCTTTGCAGCTCAGTGAGACCCTGTTTCAAAACAAAGAATAAAAAATAGAGCTAGGGGTACATCTTAGAGATAGAATGCCCCTGGGTTCCGTCCCCAGTACCACACACACACAAAAAAAAAGTTTGTTGTAGCTTAAATATGAAGTTTAAAAGTTTGGGTAAACGCCACATCACACAGTTACACCTGTCCGCAAGACCTGGGAATCTGAGTTCTACTTCCAGTTCTGGCATTCTTATAGTTCAGCAGGCATGAAGTTCTTCATGTCGAGTTCGTGTGATTGAATGAATCATACGACACACAATGGCAAATGGACTGAGAATGACAGAGCCAGTGCCAAAGATGCAACTGAGCACACCCAGAGGAAGGCACGCGGCACAGTCTCACCCTCAAGCTCTGGCCACTGCAGAAGCAAGGGGCTCAGGCCTCACAGCATGCAAAAGCACCTGCCAGGGACACCCTGCCGGGGACACCCTGCGGATGGCTTAGACAGGCTGCTCCCACGATGGCTAGTGACACCGGAGGTGAGCAGAGCTTCTCAGCAGCGCAGCTTTTCACTTGTGTCAACCACCTACATGTGTGCTCACTCGTACTTTTTGACTTCCAGTTCTACAGCCCAGCCATTCTTTTGGATTTACTTAGTTAGATATATGTGGTCCTGGGGATGAAACCCAGGAGCCTTACGCCTTGAGACACGCTCCCAGCCCCATCCGTTCGTTCGTCCGGTCGTTCACTCATCATTTATGGAAACAGGATGGATCTCACTAGCTTGTGAAGGACCCCACTCAAGTTGCCGACACTGGACCTTAATCCTGCAATCCTCCTGTTTCAGCCTCTCAAAAACTGGGATAACAAGCATGAGCCACTGTGCCGAGCTCACTCTGGTTCTTAGTTAACTGCTCAAATTTGAGAACTCCTGCTTATCAGCACTGAGTCTCATATCAGCATCCACCCTTTCTGTGCATGCTGTGCTAACATTCTGGCAGATTCATGAACTTAGATAGAAAACGGCTTTAATGAATATATATACATGCAAATGATAGTAACAGCCATCTCTCCAAATACAGACTTGCAGCCTTGCTTTGTCAGAGTATCTTGGGAGTACCAAAGTACTAGATTCCTAGACTCCGCATCAAAACTCCTAATCTGACATCTATCACACAGGTCTTTGCTTTGCTTTCTGACAACCTTCACATTCAGATGTGAGGGCAATCTGGGGCCCCTCATGAATGGCAGTACCACTTACTTCTGTGATCCCCCAATCTCAACCTCCTACTCCTTCTCAGTAGTGGTGAATTACTTTAAAAAGTAATTTTTTAAACTTCATATACACAATATCCTTGGGAATGCTTTGTGAGAAACAAAGGAAAAAAAAACCCTACTCTTTAAGGAATACACAATGGGGTAAATTCGTAAAAAATTCATCACATTAGGATTGTTTTCATTCAAATAGAAGCTGAGCTGTGAACTCGTGTTTATTACAGTCTAAGAATAAACAACAAAAACGATGAAAATAAAGCTCAGGAAAAATATCCAAAAAATGTAAGCAAGGGCTGGATAGTCTTAAGCAACATGAGACACAGTATGTGATCATCCTGTGTCGTCAGTCATTGATTCTAAAGTTCATTTTTTTATATTTTAGTATTCCTGCAATCAGTATATACCCCACAACTTAGATCACCGTTACAACTATCTGGCATTATTCCACCCTTCTTAGTAGTCTTAAAGTAACAGATTTAGATTTAATACAGTAACACACATACTAATTCTCCTCTTATCATCAAAAAGAACTCATTTCAAAGCTCCAGGTGGGAAAAAATTACTGCTGGTCTGATTTACATCTCATGGTACAAGAATGCATTCTTTAAATCCATAATTACTCATCCAAGCTCCTGATTCTCACTCTACCTCCAAGATACTCAGTCTTGCAAATAACACCTGAAAAATAAGCAAGTAAGTGTCAGGTACACAAGTTCCACATCCTAGGCTTTTGCCCACAAACCAAAGACCAGATGAAATCCAAGGCTCCTTCGACCTCCTAAGGCCGCGGATTCTGCAGTTTTACTTAGTCATCAATACCGAGTTCACCAGTGTCTCATTCCTTCTCTACAAAGCCTACTGTGCAGTTCAAATTCAGGTCAGGCAGCAGCGGTCAGTGGATAGCCTGTCTGTCACACTTGGAATGAAAGGAAGAATGTGGCGTGGCAGGGAATGACCCCTGGGGAGGGAGATGATGAAGGGGTAATGACTGCCTGTGCTGAGGGTGCACAGAGGGGAGGTCGGGAGCAACTACTTGCTGCAAACTTCCTACTTGGTATTACAAAAATCTATCAAATTATAAACTGCTGTTAAAATTTCAAAGCAAAAAGGCAGACTACCCATTTGATTGCCAAGACCATTTTGATCCTTAGTTTTTTCTAAAACTTTCACATTCTATGTTTTTTTTTTTTTTAATGGGAGGGAGAGATGGAAAGAGAAAGAAAAAGTAACGCAAAGAGGAAGGAACACAAAAGCCAAGGGCAGCCTCTGCTTAGTGCGAGCACTGGGCTGCGGCGAGCTCCTCGGTGAGCCCCATCTCTGTATCTCCTGCTTACCCCAGGCCTGGCACACGGCGTGGCTGAAGTGAACTGCTTTCATGGAGTGCTAATGCGCAAATACAGATGTTACCTAGTGAACCCTGAAGTTACAACAGGACAATCATGAAATCTAGTTTTGACAATGTGTGTGTACAATTATAAAGCTCAAAGCTAATTTACTTCTAACACCTGCTTAGAAGAAGGCTTTAAAAGTGAAAATGACTGTTTCCTCAAAGTCGAATAAAGTAAATACATAGCAAGCACCTCTACCTTATTGATTCCTAGCTTCACTCTACTAGGGAAGGGTAGGGAGCAAGGAAGGAAATAAAGCTGAGAAGACATCTGAGCAGGCTGGAAGGAAAGATAGACAGTTTTGTTTAACTAACCCTAGACTGAATGTGGAGAGGAACTTCATATTTCTGTGGCCGGGAAGAGCTTTTGCTCAAGACAGATTTCACCTCAAGAACTCAACTATAAAGTATACAGTTTTGGCATTTGACTCTCTGCACTAACAATAAATAGGCACAAATTAATTCAAGGGGCTTTCCATAAAACCTTACTTAGATTTTCATAAACTGCCCCACCATTCTATTAAACTGCGTACAATTAAGTTGCTGGCTGCCTGACAATGAATCACAAATGTATTCATTATTCACATGGCTCAAACTACTAAGTAAAATGAAAAGGGCACTGGAAAGCAAGCAATGATCATTTCTTCAGGCAGTTAAAACACCCTTAGTGCCGGCGTGGTGGCGCACCCTTGTAATCCCCACGCTTGGGAGGGAGAGACAGGAGGATCGCGCAGGTTTGAAGCCAGCCGTGCTGGCTTAAGAAACCCTGCTTCCAAATAAAAATATAAAAAAGGTCTGGGAGTGTAGCCCAGAGGTAGAAAGGTTTCCAGGAACCCCAGTACCACCAAAAACAAAACAAAAACAAAAAAACACACTTCTTGAGTTCACAAGGAATGAAGAATCTTTCCCCAAACGTATCAACATTCAACATGAAATTTTACCTGAAGTTAATGAAAAGAAACTAATGAGCCGGGCGGTGGCGCACACTTGTAATCCCAGCATTCAGGAGGCTGAGACCGGAGGATCGCGGTTCGTAGACAGCCTCAG
Source organism: Muscardinus avellanarius (assembly GCF_963383645.1). Taxonomy (NCBI): domain Eukaryota; kingdom Metazoa; phylum Chordata; class Mammalia; order Rodentia; family Gliridae; genus Muscardinus; species Muscardinus avellanarius. The sequence continues at coordinate 165,013,902 of NC_137788.1, forward strand.
CTACTTAGTGAGGCCCTCTGCAACTCAGTGAGACCCGGTTTCAAAATAAAGAATAAAAAAATAGGGCAGAGGATGTAGCTCAGAGGTAGAATGCCCCTGAGCTCCATCTCCAGACCCACAAAAAACACAAAACAAAACAAAACAGAAAACTAATGAAAAGAGACCTAGCACTATGAGTATAATAAACCCTCAAGTACTGCATTCTGACAAGCGGGATTCTTTCAAATATAACTGGCAATTGGTTTCTGTCTTCTGCCCAGTCCTGAATTCATAAATAGGAACACTAATTCTTCTGTGAAGAAGGAACACCATCTGAAAAAAAGAGGAGTTTAGAAGGTGGGTACCTGAGTTCACAGTACTTCCCCATGTCAATCTCCCTGGATGTAGCTGGTAATACAGGTAACCACGGGCCCTTGATTGGTGGAATGACGGTTCAAGACCCAGAGCTGCCCTATAAATATTCAAGGACAAAAACTTCCACAAGCACATAATGTGCTCAGGAGACATTTGGAGTAGCTCATCAAAGTCTTACTGACAAAATGCATCGACCTGCCTAGTCACCTCATCGAGCTCAAAATAACAAAACGACACATTTTTCACAACAGAATTCTTGAATACCATTGTCAACTGTACGGATTAGATTTACCCTATCCCTTATCCCTGTTAGACCTCACATCCAAACATAAAACTAAGTATCTCTACGTTTCCCTGTCCTTGTGTTCCAGTCCTCCACCATTTCTCTTTTCTTCTGAATAAAAAATCACCAGGGGGGCTAGTGTTCAAAATTTAGAAAATCCATTATTTTTCAGAGTATTCATTAGATAAGACAATCAATACTTTGTAAATGTATTTATAAATTTGGTCAGGAGTAACAAAAATATAATACATATATTTAAAATCAGAAATATCTATGTGTTCCTAGTCTATGAGATGCTATTATTTAAAAATTAGTTCACTGAACTGTATTACAATTTCCCCATTATCTGCCATTTTTTAAAATTTAGTACTGATTTTAAACAGGAACCAAACTTACCCGGACAAGTGCATCATCTATGATATGGTCACGTCTGACTTTGAGTCTCAAATACGGATTCAACTGCTGTCCTTGAACTAGGCTGTAGAGAACAGTGATTCTTCGTTCACTGTACATGCGGATTCTATTGTCATAATACAATCCCAAATTCTTGGTGACAGCATTCAATATAAAGGGACATGTCATAAAAGAGAATTTGTTCTCCGTTTCTACTTTGAAAAAGGTATAATCTTTATCCATTTCTAGAACATCATTCAGTGGCTCATTAATGAACTCTTCAAAAGAGATAAGTGGTTTTCGACAATCCAGAGTTTTGACACCAAGTTCAGTTTCCAGTGGGTCCACACGAGGACCTTTCTTGTTTCTCCTCTCCTCTCCCAAAAGCTCCTGAAGTGTCAATTCGCTAGACTCAGGGATAGGTTCTTCATCATCTTCTTCGTTGTGATTTGTGTCCACCTCCCCTCCGACGACATTTGCATAGTAAACCATTTTCAAGCACTTTGAAGCAGCAACAATGGCATCATCGTCGTTGACTAGATTTCGACTGTTAAACTCATTGCTTATGACCTTGTAAGTGATGAGTTGCTGAAATGTCTCCATCATTCTTCGAATCTGATCCGCACTGTACTTAGACCACAGTCTGATCAGTCTCCCTTGGGCCGCGAGGGGTAGCTTGCTCATTGCTTTGCAAAATAATGGCAAGGCCATTTCCAGATATTCAGGGCTGTGGAGGTTTCTGTTCTCCATCACAATTATGAACAAATTCAGATAGTTAGGGTCTCGGGAGTACACATTATGATACGTCAAGTCACACTCCACATTAGGAGACAAATAAACAAGTGCGTTGAGAAAGGCAGTCTCTACTTTCTCGTTAGAGAGCAGCCTGGTGTAGACCCTTCTAACAGCCTCCACGTCCACAGACACAGCCTCGGAGCCCGCGCTCTGCACGCTGCTGTCTCCCTGGGGGCTATCGTCTATCCTTGAGGAAGAAGCTTCGGAATCTTCTTCCATGGCGGCAGCAGCGGAACACGCAGCTTTCTCCTTTTCATCTTCATCCTTGTCCTCATCTTTTCCTTGAAGAGATTTCAACTCTTCCTTGGTGTGTTGTTTGACTTTCCTAAAGCTCTGCACCAAAGCCTCAGCACTAGAAAAAACTCTTCCAATAACACGAATTAAAGGGGAATAATCCTCTCTCTCTCTACATAATTCAAGAATTTCATATACTATCTCTTCGGTTAGGTAAGTCACATCTAGAAAATTAAAAGAGAAAAAATAAAAGAATATTTATTTTCATAATATGTACACACATTTACTTTGTCACAGTAAGTTCGAATGAAAAGCGAAATAGCCACATTTTGCACTATCATTTGTGAGTTAGAATTATTTTGAGAGAATATCTAATACTTAAACTCAACAAATACTATTGCTTACCTATTCTTTTTTCAATGAGCCACTAATATCAACAACCTCACCCATTCTTGTACATTCTTTTCAATAATACATGGCTGCTTTAGTAAGGTCATGATAGTTCAAACTCCCCTTGCTACCTTCATATATGCTAGAGTATAGCTGAACAGTGAATATGAAGGAAGATTACCATGTGCTGTCTCATCATAATACCCTACCACCATCTCACTGTACAACAGGACACTCCGATCTGCTATTATTTCCTTGTTCTGTTTTCAACAGAATAAGAAGGCAAGGTTTTGACAAAGGTTCCTTACGCACTCTCTTTTGAAAATAGCTCTTTTCCTACTTCTGAATGTATCAAACCAAACTGGTTCATTTGAGGAATCCCTAGTTTGTTCTAGGGTAGTTGCTGTAGTCACCATAATCTACTTGCTCTTCTTTTTAAGCAAAGAGTTGAATCACATTTACCAGCTTTTCCAGTTTTTGAGATAAGTGTTAAATTTCAGGTCAAAGCTGTCCACTTTCTGGCTACTGGAATGGAAGGCGCTTTGTTTTAAAGAAAAAATAAATGGTATGTTTTATGTATTAAAATTCTAAGCCAGGCATAGTGGCACACACTTGCAATCCCAGCACTTGGGAGGCTGAGACAGGAGGGTCTCAGGTTCACAGCCAGCCTCAGCTAGTTATAGTGAGACCCTCATGCAACTTAATGAGACCTTGTTTCAAATTAAAGAATAAAAAATAGAGCTGGGGGTACAGCTTGGGAGGAGGAATGCCCCTGGGGTCAATCTCCAATATCACAAAAACAAAAAGATCTAGAGACCATTTGATCAACATAAGTCAAACACTATAATACTAAAAATACTCTTCATAACGTTAAGAACTGACAGATGTATCATTAGATTACATAAAGTAGAGGATAATTTTAGAGTGAAAATCCTGAGACAGGAGGATTGCAGTTCAAGAACAGCCTCTGCTACTTAGTGAGGCCCTTTGCAACTCAGTGAGACCATGTTTCAAAAATTAAAAAGACTAAAAAATAGGGCTAGCTGGGCGTGGTGGTGCACGCTTGTAATCCCCGTGCTTGGGAGGCAGAGACAGGAGGATCGCGCAGGTTCAAAGCCAGCCTCACTGGCTTAAGAGACCCCGTTTTCAAATAAAAATATAAAATGTGTCTGAGAGGATAGCCCAGAGAGGGTTTTCCAGGAACCCTAGTACCACCAAAAGAAAAAAAAAAAAAAAAAAAATAGGGCTAGGGGTGTAGCTCGGAAATAGAATGCCCCTGGGTTCCATCCTCAGTACTACCAAAAAAACAAAAAGAAAAAAAAATCCTGCCAAAATTCTATAGTTGAAAATCTTGTCTTTACTGTGCCCGATACATGTTGTGTAAAAACATATAACATTTTTAACATGATTCCTACCTCTACTTTACTGTATTTGCTCCATAGTAAAGGACACTATAGAATGCCTATGATTATTGAAGGAGTAGCCTCCAAAAGTTAAGCCACAAAATCACCATTCTATTTTAGCATACCACACATCTGACCCATGGCTCTATAACAATAGGTGTCCAGACCTATGGAGCCCATATGATTTACATACTCTACCTCTTTAGGAATAACTCTCAGGTTTGTTCTGTTGGAATTCAGTATGGGTAAATTTTACTGGAACTCAATATCAGTAATTTCCTTATGAAAAGGAAAGAATGTAGTAAAAAGAAGAGTAGAATTAATCCTCAGATAACCACGTTTTGCCCTGCCTACTGCTGCACTATTTTGTATCGCATACTCCCAGTGTTTCAGAGCTCATGCCAGATTGGTTGGACTGTACTATAACGGAAATAAGACTTTCTCTGTCGCCTAGTTTAAGATATTAACCACAACTGAATACATTTGAAAGCAATTCATTAAGAAATGAACTTGTGGACTGTACTCTTCTAATTAGCCACCACTAAGTCAGAAAAATGTAGTTAAGTCATTATTTCTGTCCTTTACCATAGGAAAAAATCAATTCCAATATCCTATGATGGTTTAAGGTCGCACAATATGGCAACAAACAAAAACTTTTAAATTTCTAATGGTCTACGTAAAAAGAAAACGCCTTACCCTTAAAGTCGATTCTAGCTCCTTTTCCTTCCTTCTTGTTCATCTTGATCTCAGAGTTGTTAGGGGTGCCTTTCGAATTTTCAAGGTACGCTGAGCTTGCTCCTTTCTTGGAGGGATGCGGATCACAGAGTTTGGCATTGATCTTATAAAGCTCGAGGGCTTTAATGGCCGCTGCATTGTTATCCATACGCAGAAACGTTGGGCAGGAAGCACAGAACTCATTGGTGCAGGCCTCATTCCCACAGCCCTCAGTTAACTGGTGGTAGTAGCGTTCTATTAGATGCTTTGCAGCTGCTCGCTTCCTGTGCCAAACATTCAAACAGTGAGCACAGCGGTTAGTACAGCTCAGGGGCGCGGCTCGACAAGTCACCACCGTTAGTCAAGCACTGATGTAATAAACTTGCATGTTAAGATGATGTAAAAACTGAAAATCCACTATTTATACCACAACTTTTCACTAAAGTAATAGTCGATATTTTCTAAGATATTACAGTAAGAAGTGTCAATGCTTATCAAAAGCATCGTGTAAACACAGCACGCTTCCCTCTGGCTACAAAGGGAGGGGCTGACCTGGCAGTTCATGTGCCTGAATCTCTCAGCGTGACAGTTGAAAGCTTTGTCACTTCAGCGCTTTAGATGTGAGCCTCAGGAAAATAAGACTCTACTTTTTATATAATCACAATTTCATTTCAATAACTTGTAAAAACCTGATTTAGCGTTAACACAGAATTTGTATGTGGAATAAAAGTTTTGTTTTTAATTATCAACCACATGAGAGAGTTAAAAGTAACTTTACAAGTAAAATATGTAAAGCTGGTGCTTACCATTAAGAAAAGTGGGTTCCATAAAGCCTTGAACCCAAAACTTATCACTAAACCTTATCATAGGAAAACAGTATTTTTAAGCTCTGTAAAGGCAAAATGCTATGTCCTGCTTACTTTGTAAGATGAAAGCCCCACTGTAAGTGTTGCAGCAGAGCAAACAAGAATACTGAGGAAGCAATTTTAATACACTCTCTTATCTCTAGGGCTTCTTCAGCTCTAAAATTCTATGCTTCTGATATGAGATTACCACTATTTAAGTAAAATAGTCTACTGGATCCAAAGAAATATAGTGCACAACTATTTCATTTATCCTAAATTCACACACCTGGGAAAACTACTTAAAGTGTAAGAAAAAAGTTTTCATATATTTTAGTTCTCCAAATATTCCTGCAATTATCTTACATGTAAGACTACGTGGAACTGGAGTTTACATCTTATTAATCATGAGCAGTCCGAAGGTGAAAAATGAGACAGGACACAAACAAGTCCAATTTTGTCTTAAAAGTAGGACTCTGAATCTAATGACCAAGGCAGATGACAAAGACAAGTAACTCAAACACATACAACTCATTCTGGCGCTTAGATTGTCAAAATGGTCCATGCAAATGCGCCGCTCATGACAGCATGCACGGAGAGAAAGCCCAAAATCAGACTGTGCTACAAACTCCCCACTTCTGAGTATTAACGTTACTCCAGATATAACTATACAAAACAGGAAAATAACTATTAAAAACTGAAAATAGAATCCAGAAGATATAAAACGTGGATTGCTATTCTTCAGTAAAGAATAGCAGATATAGGCCATATTCTCTCAAATTGCAGTAAAGCTCCCTACCAAGAACACAAACATATTTCCTTTCTGGAGAGAAATTATGCACATTTCAAAAATCTTAAGAATATGAGTATCATATGAAGAGATCCCACATACCAAAAATAATTGGACAATTTTATACAAATGCATTTTTCTATTATCCCGAAAAATCAGTAAGCCCGGGAGGGATTTACTTAAATGAACTCTAAGTCATCACCAAGATCCAAAGGTGGCAAGAGTCTTCCCGACACATCGCTCACCAACAAAGGCCAGTTACAAAGCCACAGGTGTAGAACTAACTAAACCACGGGCGTTTCAAAGTGCTCACAGTCATCGTTTCTGGGTAAAGTGACTGAATGAGTTCTTAAATTCTTCCACTGTTTAAGTTCAAGTATGTTTTTCTATATTAAACATGTCACTTGTATACTAAAAATTAGTAATACTTTACCACTGAATAGAAAATCTGTTAAGTTTCAAAATCCCCTATACATGATTTAAAAGGTCTTAAAGTTTACTAAAGTATCTATATATTTAAAGATTAGTTATCAACTTCACAATGCCAATACAATCTATTCTGCTTAATGTCAGGTTTTGTCCTAAAATAACAACAAAAAAAATCTTGATATTAAAATAAAGCTTCCATATATACTGGGAAAAGGGTATAATGAAAGTAAAAGACTGAGAAATCAGAAGACCTTGTCCCAAGTGTTGGCTTATCTTGGCTCAGTAGCTGTAAGGTCCTTGGCAGATAGTTCTCTAGACCTGTTCTGCAGCCTTTAAGAGCCCTTGCTGGGCGTGGTGGCGCACGCTTGTAATCCCCGCGGCTTGGGAGGCAGGGACGGGAGAATCGCGCAAGTTCGAAGCCAGCCGCACGCTGGCTTAGGAGACCAAGTTTCCAAATAAAAATGTAAAAATAGGTCTGGGAGTGTAGCCTGGAGGTAGAAGGGCTTCCAGGAACCCCAGTACCATCAAAAAAAAAAAAAAAAAAAAAAGAGCTCTTTGGCTTTCAGCTGTAAGTTCTGCTACGCAAAAAAGAAGCAAGCAAGAACCAGCACTTGCTGAATGCTCAGGAACAAACTCGACACACAGCCAGGTACTCTGACAAATGTTGGTTTCTGCGTGTGAATATTATGTCGATACACTAAACACCGTGTAATTATTAGCTATGATCTTGATTGTCCTAACTGTTGTCATCCTCACAAGCACATAAGCTGGCTTGCTATATTAACCCCCATTCTGCTGAGGAATTACTTAACAAGCTACACATTAAATACCAGATTCTAACCCATGTTTGACTCCACTAAAAATACTAAGGGGAAAATTAAGAGGAACTCTTTCGATTGGATCTGCTTCTCTGCCACAGGTCACAAATAGCAGCAAAGTGATAAAGCAAGCTAGAAAGGAGGCCACAGCAGAAATGCCATGTTACTGGTGGCATCAACTGTGTTGAGGACAATTTTTCTTCCTTCCAATGATGAATGCCTTGAATTATCAAGTACATCTAATTTAGGGCAGATAAATGGCCTCTAAGTTGGAAACCTGTATTAATAAATGACTTTTTGGTAAATTTCATGCTTAAGGTTATTCCCTGTAGAGCAGGTATCACCAAACCAACTCATGGGCCAAGCCTAGTCTGGCATGTATATTTGGAGCTCACACCATTGAAATAACTAGATATTCACCAGCATCAGCATCTACTCTCCCGGCCCTTCAGTGACCCTGATCTAATCATCTGGTTTCCTTACTCTCTTACCCTCAGCCAATATGTGCAGTAAAATGCCTCTCTCCAAATATTCTTAAAAGAGGGAAAAGTGAAAAGGGAGAGGAGAGAAAGGAAAAGCAGAGGGTGTGGAGAGGAAACGAAAAACTAAACGAAGGCATCCCTTGCTCAGGCTCCCTTGGTGATGGCGCCTGCCCACCACTCCCAACCACAACCAGGGCTCACGAGGGCAGTGGCTTACGTTTTATAGGTGCCTCACATTCCTGACTCCCTTATGAATCAGAAATTAAAGTACTTCATAATATATTGATTTGTGAAGTAAAAGTACTGCTGTTTTGTTTAGTTAGTACCGGAGATGAAGCGAGAACTTCCAATGAAAGGGTTTTTTTTTAAGGGGGGGGAGGGTGGTACTGGGGTTCCTGGAAGCCCTTCTACCTCCAGGCTACACTCCCAGACCTATTTTTTTATATTTTTATTTGGAAACAGGGTCTCTTAAGCCAGCGCGGCTGGCTTCGAACCTGTGCGATCCTCCTGTGCGGGGATTACCAGCGTGCGCCACCACCACGCCAAGCTCAAGTTCTAAGTCAACATAAACACTTGAAAATACATCTCAATTGAAAACACAAAGCTTTTCATCTGTTTATTTCTATGACTGAACTGACAACACAGTCCAAACAAATGAAAATAAGTTCTAGAAGACAGTACCTGGAAGGCCAGGCTTTATTCTTTGGCAATCTGATAGCAAGTCTTAAGAATGGCTTCACCTTGGAAAATGTGCAGTGTCAGCAATTAACTGTGAAACTCATCAAAACAATGAAGAATGGATGTGTCATAAGGCAATATAAGTTAGCTAAGTAGTGGACATATGTGTTTCAAGCTGTGAAATTCTTCCAGCTTTGCTTCATGCTTGGATATTTTTTAATAAGAAGTTTGGAGAAAAATATTATGTTACAATGTTGTAGAACAGTGTCAGATGATAAAATGGTTTCATCCTCAAGTGGCAGGAAAAGGGACAGAAATCCTCCATATCATCATAGCACATACTTGACGACTTTTAATTTAGCTTTTGGAACAGTTCAGCAGTGACCAGAAGACACAGTGGTAGGGACGCGGCTCGATGGTGGAGTGCCACTGAGCCAGATCTCCAGAGCCACAGGAAAAGGAGGCAGAAATGGTTTTAAAAGTAGTTAGCTGCCGGGCATGGTGGCGCATAATCCCTGTGCTTGGGAGGCGGAGACAGGAGGATCACAAAGGTTTGAAACCAGCCTCACTGGCTTAAGAGACCATGTTTCCAAATAAAAAAAATATATAAAAATAGGTCTGGGAGTGAAGCCCGAAGGTAGAAGAGTTTCCAGGAACCCAGTACCACACACACACAAAAAAAAGCAGCTTACCAAAACTGCACACAGCAACTGAATTCACGTATTAAAGACATGTATAGTAGAAAACTATATTTAATGCCCCCACACAAATCGCCATGGGGATCAGAAACACTGAAATGGCTGCCACCTAAATATAAGAGAAATTCAGCAAGATGTTTCAATGAACTAGAAGAATGTTAGAATAAGAAATGAATACAAGCATGAAGACACCAAAGAAGTAACAGGTGGAGTGTGAGGGTGAACAATGAGCAACTGACAGACATTAACACTAAAGACAAGAAAGTAGTAATGGCGGGGCGTGATGGCGCACACGCCCTCGTAATCCCCGTGCTTGGGAGGCGGAGACAGGAGGAGCGCAGGTTCGAAGCCAGCCGCGCTGGCTTAAGAGACCCTGTTTCCAAATAAAAATATAAAATAGGTCTGGGGGTGTAGCCCAGAGGCAGAAGGGTTTCCAGGAACCCCAGTACCACCAAAACACAAACAAACAAACAAAAAAGTAATAACAGTGAGGAGCAACATAAAGAGTACATAAAGAGAGAATAATGAAAGAGGATTAAAGGGCAGGACTAAAAGGAACATGTGAACTGATTAGAATGACCTTTACTGATGATGAAATTGAATGAAAATGTGAGAAATAAAAATGGCGCAAGCTTTGTAAAATCCATCTATACAGTTAATGCTGCCTGGAGGTTTCTCCTAAGTGAATGCCCCCTTCTGCTGCCTTTGTAAAAAAAAAAAAAAAAAAAAAAATCAAGGAGTTATTTTTAATGTAAGAGTGAAAATATCAAGAGTGAAAAATGGCATCATAAATAATAGAAATAAATCTATGAGATATCTACTATATCCAGTACAAGGTAGTCTGTTAAAATAGCAACAGGTGAATTTATTAAATTTCAAAACTGAATCTAGTTTTGAGCCATTTAAAAAGCCACTCATAAAAAATTTAAAGGCAAATAAACACTTTTAACTTTTATATAGAAATATAGGTAACAACAATAGTGCTCAAATATTGTTTTTATATTGTATTTAAGAGTCTTAATGCCGAGTTAAAAAATTAATGTAGAGGCCGGGTGTGGTGGCGCATGCTTGTAATCCCCGGGGGGCTTGGGAGGTGGAGACAGGAGGATCACGCAGGTTTGAAGCCAGCCACGCTGGCTTAAGCGACCCTATTTCCAAATAAAAAAGTATACAATAGGTCTGGGAGTGTAGCCGGAGGTAGAAGGGCTTCCAGGAACCCCAGTACCACCAAAAAACAAAAAAAAATTAATGTAGATTTACAGAACTAAATATTTACATAAAATCATCTGAGAAAAGGAAGCCTCATTATTTTAGGTGCCGCATTTCACAAACAAAAAAAGATCATAAATGATCAAACTAGCTTTTACATTCTATGGGATGAAAGAGCAAATTAAAACCAAAGCTAGTGGAAGGAAGAAAACAATAAATTTGAACTGGAAATAGATGAGCAAAAAATAACTCTAAGATAGGTAAAAAGACAAGCCACAAACAGCAATAATCAGAAGTTAAAAAGGAGACATTACAAACTGCCACTACAGAAATAAAAATGGTAAGGAATTAACATGATCCCAACATATATAACCAACCTAGGAAAATTACATAAGCCTATCAAGACTAAACCGTGAAGAAATGAAAACTAGACTAGCTGGATGAGTGAAGGAACAAGGTGTACCTATCTGCTGCTAACAATAACCTCACTTCACGGGTGGACACACACACTGAAAAGGAAAGGGACGAAAAAGACACTCCATATCAATGGGAAACCAAAAGGATGCAGGAGTAGCCATACTCATTACCAATAAAAAAAGATATATCAAAACCTGTAAATGAAAACATGGGGGACGCAGAATGAGGGCAGTTGTTAGATTCTGCTGCAACTGTCTCCCCACAGAAATGTCAATTTGAACAGCTACTGGACTACAAACCAACCTTCACACACACACACGCACGCACGCACGCACGCACCAAAAACAAAACCTGGCAAGATGTGGCAAAAAAAAAAAAGATTTTTAACATCATGATGATTCCCAGGCCAGTGCTCAATGGACAGAACTTCTGACCTGCCCTATCCTTCAGCCTGAGTCATCACCAGCCACAGGGTATCCCGGGTGCATCCTGGAGACTGCACGGGTCCGGGGGCTATGAGACTCAGATGGAACCCAAAGGGCATTAGTTTTCACAACCATAGGACATCTATCAGTCCTCCCACCAAACTCAGCACAGCAAAGAGCAAAGCTCTACCTGCTCAGAGATAGGAGGAAGGGAGCACACAGCACCAGGCAGATCCAAACAGCCCCTAGTTCCAGGCCACTAACCACAGGCTCTGGACCTACCATGTAAGACATGGAGAATCACAGCCAAACCCTGTTGGACTTCATACTGACCAGCATCACTGGAGAACTGCTGCAGACATCATGAATAAACCTCAGCAACAGGTAGCCAAGAGCCTAGGTCCTCCATTTTGAAGGCACTGGCTTCAGTGGGCTGTGGGCTTCCAGGTATAACCCAGTATTGACATTTTAGTGGCAACAGGACTTCTCTCCCTCTCTTCGCCAATGCCACGCAACACAATATAAAGAGAGTAGATGTTCATGTGTAAGAACTGAAGGGAGGCAGAGGCCAGTCTCTCAACAGTGACGCTCAGAGCCAAGCAGAATCCTGCAATGCCTGGCCATAAGCCACTACTGTGGACAAGTAGAGTGACAATTTACTCTCTTGAGGTACTACTTTAGTAAATCCTAAACTAAATACCGCTGTGGATTTGGGACAGACTTAGGATACCTACGAGTGTTGAAATAGTGAAAACACTGCCAAGCGCAGACTTGAGCAAACCCCGCCTTAGTAAGCCTCCTAGAGCTCAAAGACCAAAAGTGTCAGCAGTCTCAAAGAAACAGACAGCTTGCAAAGGATTTCTGGAACGACAGGCACAAAAACCAGATTACAAAGAACAGAAAAAATTCTTAATCCTTCAACAGGCATATAGCATCAGATGCCAACAAGCATCAAAACCTCCCATGGAACCACAGCCTAGTAATAGACAAAGTGACACAGCCGAACCATGGAGCAACTGACACGGAAACTCTTATCAGAATCAGAACAGACATTTAAAGGAAATTCAACATGCTTAAAAAAGAGAAAGAAATAATTCAATGCTCTATGAGAGAAACTTGAAAGCTTGAGCTAAGTTAAAAAAAAAATTCCTTGAGCTAATGGAGCATGGTGATGCATGCTTGTAATCCCAGCATTTGGGAGGCTGAGAGAGAAGGGTCTTGGTTCATGGACAGCTTCAGGTACTTAGCGAGTCCCTCTGCAACTCAATGAAACCCTGTTTCAAACTAAGAATAAAAAATATGGCTGAAGGTATAGCTCAGACGTAGAATGTTCCTGGGTTCCATCCCCAGTACCTCAAAAGATATAAAAAATAAATAAATAAAAATTCCTTGAGTTGAAAACTATACTAAGCAAAATTAAAAACAGGACAAAAGGCCTCAACAACAGATAAAGAATGAATCAGTAATCTTAAAAACGTGCCATTTTCAAAATTAGGAAGAAGAATAAGGCTTATGAGAAATTTGGGGCGCATTAAAAGAAAATATTCGCCTCACTGAGATTCAAGAATGACTTGAGAATGCCAAAGAAGTTGAAATTTTATTCAGAGACAGGATATCTCCTGAAAGAGCTGATACTATTAAGTCATGAGGGCTGTAATCTCATAAGTGAATAAATTCATTACAATGAGTGGATACCTAGAAGGGTGTAGCTGGACAAGATGGATCACTGGGGGTCTGCCCGTGGGGACAGTAGTTGTACCCTTGAATCCCCTTTCTTCCTCTTTCTTGCTGTCAGCCTTCATGATGTGAGAACAGAGCACTGGCTCTTTCCTTCTGTCTGCCATCTGTCACCATGCTGAGCTTCACTGATGTAACCTGGCCTAAGAGATACCGGACTCCAGAAATCTCCAGAACTGCGAGCAAATAAATCTTCCTTCCTCTAATTTGTAGTGGTCAGCTGTTTTGGATTACAGCACTGGGAATGCTGACAGAAAAACTTCCCAAACCTACAGAATGATACAAATAACCAGGTAAAGAAGGGTCAGACATTACGATATTCAACTCAATTAAGTCTACCCTAAGATATTATAATCAAGCTCTCAAATATTAGAGATAAAACAAAGGATTCTTGGAACACTAGAAACTTGGAACAAGAGAAAATAAGCAAATAACATAAAAGGATATTCCAGCTACCTAAAAACAATTCCTCAGAAGATCCCTCATACACCAACAGGAAGCTGGATGAGATTTTCATATTGATAATAAAATTTTAAAAGCTGCAAAGCAAAGAATACTGTACCACAAAACTATTCTTTAGAAATGAAGTTGAGAGTCTTTTGACCTCTTTGTATACTCTGGATATTAGCCCCCTATCAGAATGGTGGCTGGTAAAGATCCTTTCCCATTCTGTAGGCTTCCTCCTTAGGTTATTGATAGTTTCCTTTGATGAGAAGAAACTTTTTAGTTTGATGTTATCCCACTTGTTTATTCTTGCTTTAATTTCCTGAGCTTTGGGGGTTTTGTTGAGAAAGTTACTGCCTGTGCCAATATGTTGTAGTGTTGAACCTATGCTCTCCTCTACTAACTTCACAGTCTCAGGTCTAATTTCTAAGTCTTTGATTCATCTTGAGTTGATTCCTGTGTTTGGTGAGATATAGGGGTTTAGATTCATCTTTTTTACAAATGGTTAGCCAGTTCTCCCAGCACCACTTGTTGAAAAGGCTGTCTTTTCTCCAGCCTATGTGTTTGGCCCCTTTGTCAAAGATTAATTGACTAAAGATGTGTGGGTTTGTTTCTGTATCTTCTATTCTAATCCACTGGTCAGTATATCTGTTTTTGTGCCAGTACCATGCTGTTTTTACTACTATTGCTCTATAGTATAGTTTGAAGTCTGGGATTGTAATGCCTCCTGCGTGTTTCTTGTTACTGAGAATTGCTTTGGCTATTCTAGGTCTTTTCTTTCTCCATATGAAGTTCATGATTGATTTTTCTAGGTCTCTGAAGAATGTCACTGGTATTTTAATGGGAATTGCATTGAACCTATAGATCAGTTTTGGCAGAATGGCCATTTTGATGATATTTATTCTGCCTATCCATGAGCACGGGAGATCTTTCCATCTTCCAAGGTCTTCTTCTATTTCTTTCTTTAATGTTTTATAGTTTTTGTTGTAGAGGTCTTTTACATCTTGGGTTAGGTTTATTCCTTGGTATTTTATTGGTTTTGAGGTTATAGTGAATGGAATTGTTGTTTTTGTTTCTTTCATTGTGGAATCGTTGTTGGCATAAAGAAAAGCCACTGATTCTACACTAGCAAAACAAACAACCCAATCAAGAAATGGGCAAATGAACTAAATAGACACTTCACAAAAGAAGAGATACAAAGGGCCAATAGATACATGAAAAGATGTTCTTCATCACTGGCCATCAGGGAGATGCAAATCAAAACTACACTGAGATTCCATCTAACCCCAGTCAGAGTAGCAAGCATAAAGAAATCAAACAACAACAAATGCTGGCGAGGATGTGGGGAAAGAGGAACTCTTTTACACTGTTAGTGGGAATGCAAACTAGTTCAACCACTATGGAGATCTGTGTGGAGATTCCTAAGAAAGGTGGGAATAGATCCACCATATGATCCAGCTATACCACTCCTGGGTATATTTCCAAAAGGGTTGAATTCAGAGAAATACAGCAACATATGCATACCTATGTTCATAGCAGCACAATTTGTAATAGCCAAAATATGGAACCAACCCAGATCACCATCAACAGATGAATGGATAGCAAAACTGTGGGAAATACACACAATGGAATTCTATTCAGCCATAAAGAAGAACAAAATTATATCATTTGCAAGAAGATGGAAAGCCCTGGAGAACATTATGTTAAGTGAGCTCAGCCAAGCACAGAAGGAGAAGATACATATGTTTCCTCTAATATGCCCAAACTAGGAAACACAAAGGATACCAGTGGGACTCCAGATATTGAAGGGGAAATACTAGCTAAGTTTGGATGGTAAGATAGGAGAGGAGGAAGGCCGGTCTTGATTAATGAGGGTCTACACCTGAACATGTGTAAAATTATGAATAAGACATGGTTAACCTGGACAACCATTGGTGGGAGGGGGGAAGGGAAAACGGGGGCGGGGGGGAGGGCACCAAATATAGTGTAAATGTATACTATTTATGTTCAATTTAAAAAATTGTTAAAAAAATAAAAAATAAAAAAAAGAAATGAAGTTGAGATTAACAAAAGCTTTGAGAATGTCTCATCAGAAGACGTGAAGGCAGTTCTTCAAGCAGAAACAGATGCTAACAAGTAAGTAGAAAAAAGCAAAAGATATAAAATCCACTAGTAAGAGTAACTAAGTATCAGTGGTAGAGCACATGCTGAGGATGCTCTAGTCCTTGGGATCAATTCCCAGTGCCACCAAAAAAGAAAAAAGAAAAAGAAGAACAAAGGTTAACTAAACAAATTCAAAATGTCCCAATATTGTACACGATTTGAAGTACTTTAAACATATACATCATGACCAGACCACTCAAATATATAAAATGAATATTATATCTAAAGGGGGAGATTAAGACTCTAAAACAGTAACACTTGGGGACTTCAACACCCCACTTTTCATCAATGCCCAATCATCCAGAAAGAAAACCAAAAAGGAAATATTAAACTATCCTACAGCCTCTACCAGAACAATTGACCCAGCAGCTGCAGGACATCCATTCTACTCATCAGCCCACCAAAAGTTTTTTAAAATAAGACCATATGTTAGGGCACTAAACAAATCTCAGTAAATTTAAAAAAAATCAAGTACCTTAGCACTTATCTGCTCTGACCACACTGAAACAAAGCTAGAGAGCAAGCAGAGGAGCTGTGAGAGCTGCACAACCGCATGGAAGTTAACATGAAAGAAAAGGGGGAAACGAAACACTTGTAATAAAAATGAAAACATACACCAAAATCTACCAGATACAGTAAAAGAGTAAGGATCTAAATAAAAAAAAAAAAAATACAAAGAACACAATAAAACAACCTAACACCTAACAATGAACTAAAGGAAACAGAAAAGCAACAACAGTGCGATCCCAGAATCAGCAGATGGAAAGAAACAATAAAGATCAATGATCAGAGACAGGAGCTTTGTGGTTTGAAGGCACCCTCAGCTACCTGGGCTCTTTGCAAATCAGTGAGACCATGTTTCAAAATAAAGAATAAAAATTAGGGCTGGGGTGTTGCTCAGAGGTAGCCCCACACACAGATCAATGATGAAATTGAGACCAAAAAAAAAAGAAAGTTTATTTTTTGAAAGAACATAAAAACAGTAACAACAAATAACTAGATTAACTAAGAAAAAGATAAGAACCAAATAAAGCAGAGGAAAAAAGACATTTTAAATAATACCACAGAAATATAATATCAAGAGAATGAATCAACAGTTTAGAAAAACTTACAAGAAATGGATAAAATACTACAAATATATAGCCTACTAAAAATGAACCATGAAATAATAGAATACCTAAACATATTAATAACTGAATCAGAAAAGTAGTCCATAAAACAAAACCCTGGGACAAGATGGCTTTACTGAATACTTTTAAGAAAATCAATATTTGTCAAACTATTTCAAAATACTGAAAGTGAGGGAACTCTTCCACACTTCATTCTACCAAACCAACACTTCCCTGATTCTGAAACCATACACTGGGGGTTGGAGGGACCACTACAGAGCAATATCCCTGAATTTTCAACCATATACAAAGCAAATGAAATCCAACAGCAGATTTAAAAGATTTTTAACCTTGGCCGGGCGTGGTGGCGCACGCTTGTAATCCCGGCGCTTGGGAGGCAGAGACAGAAGGATCGCGCAGGTTCGAAGCCAGCCCCGCGCTGGCTTACCCTGTTTCCAAAATGAAAATATAAAAATAGGTCTGGGAGTGTAGCCCGGAGGTAGAAGGGCTTCCAGGAACCCCAGTATCACAAAAAAAAAAAAAAATTTAACCTTCTCTGCTTGTTTTCTACTTTTGTTTCAGAGTGGCTAAAACAGGTAAATACTAAAATATTAGATTTTTTGTAATTTACTGGGGCCTACATGTAATCCCAATATTTGGGAGTCTGAGACAAAAGGATCATAGGTTCAAAGCCAGCCTCAGTAACTTACTGAGGCTCGTAACAGACTAGAAAGTCCAGTTTCCAAATAAAAAGTAATAGAGGACAGGGGGTATAGCTCAGAGTTAAAACACCCATGGGTTCAATCCTCAGTTACGCACGCGGGCGCACACACACACAATCATTCCATTAATAAACACCAGAGATGCAATGATGCTTGATATACGCAAATCAGTATGTCACATTTACAAAATTAAGGACAGAAACCATATGAACATCTCAGTACATGAAGACATTCAACAACCCAACCTTAGGTGTGCAGTGGCACACACCTAAAATCAGTCACTCAGTAGGCTGACACAGGAGGACCCAAAATGAAGGCCAGAGGAGAACTGGACCTATTTCAACAGGACATACACTATCCATGCTGATGTGAAACAGCATCACACTGTGTGAAAGTGGACTTTGATTACTGTTACCAGTTTTTACCCATGTATCTGATGCTGTGTCGTCAAAGACATTCCTAAGGACAATTTATGTCTTCTTGAGTATTGGCCACTCTGTCATGGTGTAATGTACCTTTTCATCTGAGGTAATATAAATGGACACCACAACTCTAAAACCACTAAATAACATCAGTATGACTGATATAAGGGGGAGAGAAAATGGAATTGCACAAAATGCTCAGTTTAAGTCATACAAAGGAGAACGTAAGACAAAACTGAGAACACAGAACAGAGACAGCATAGACACTAATCTAATTATAGCAACAAGCTCACTGAACATGAAGGGTCTAAACATACATGTTCACAGGGATTGATGCCAAAGTGAAAAAAACATACAAGATCTACCTACAGTGGCTATAGATAACCCACTTCATATGAAGACACACATAGATTAAAAGTAACAGGCCAAGGATACACCATGCTAACAAAGGAAGAGGGCGGAACCACACTAGCGTCCTACACATAAACCAATGAACTGCAGGAGAAAGGGATGGTGCAGCAAGGACCACTCGGAAACAGCCTCAGAGGCAGAAAATCAGCACAGACATGCTTGAACTAAACACGGTCTACCAACTACATCTAACTGGTACCTATCCACAGCTGCATCCAGCAATGACAATTATTCATTATTCTTAAATTCACAAGGAACTTATCAAGACAGGCTACATTCTGAGCCATTAAATAAACAGTAAATCTAGAAAAGACACAATGTTCTAAGACCACAAAGAAATTGACATAGAAATCAGTACCAAGGAGACTTCCGGGAAGATGGCGACCGAGAAAAGCGGGGCTTAAGAGTCCCGCTAACAACCAATCTCCATTACCACAAAATCAGCGCCTTTCATAGCCAGAAAACACCATCATCAGAAAAACAAAAAAAAACCACCAGGCTCCAGAGAGAAAGCGGACTGAGAACAGAGCTCAGGGCCACAGAGGAGACACACGCGCCCGAGGACGCGGCAGCAGCGCCATACTGCCGGCGGCAGCGGCGAACTCAGCGGACGGCTACAGCAAGCCGAGGTGAGCCGATGCGGAACAGCCAGGCGGGATCTTTCTGCGCAGACAGCATTTAAAGCTCCCAGTGGCTGAGCTCAGCATACGCTGCAGGGATTCAGAGTGGAAATCAAAACCAGAGAAGAAAAAATACGCCAGCCTCATGGCCGAGGGCGTGGCAGAGGCGCCATATTGCCACCGGCAGCGGCAGCAGCAGTGAATTCACCGAGTCCAGTACAGCTACATCTACATACTCAAGAACAGTGAGTAAATATTGCGGGCCACAGAGGAGAAATCCCAGTATTGTGCCTCCTGGGACTTGACCCAGTGAGGGAGTGGTGGTGGCAGAGATATCACACCATAGGAGAGCGTGCAACCTGGCACCCCCCATAGTTTAAAGCAGCCTCTATCGACTCCCTGGGTCGGAGACTCTGTGATAAAATCCAGTAAAGGAGTAGTGGGGTCTGAGATACTACAGACTCGAGATCCAGAGCACCTTAAGTGAAGCCATAGTGACCCAAGGGAAGAACCCAGAGAAGGCACAAACCTCCGAAATCATGGGAAAGAGGAATAACACTGAAGTAATGAATGTGCACAACCCCACAACATCAGAACCTGATAAAACAGAAAATCAGAGATTTCTAGAAGATCAAATCAGGAAAATAACTGTAGAAATAATAGAGGTGCTTCGAAAAGAACTCAGAGAGAGCCAAAAAGAGATAAAGGATGCAATTAATGAAGTAAAGGCCTCAATTCAAAGCACAAACAACCGATTAGACCACATGGAGAACAGAATCTCGCTCTTAGAAGATGAGCAATCCAAAAATGAATGCATAGTTTCTAATCTAGAAAAAGATATCCAACAGCAGGAATCTGATATTGAAGAAATATGGGCCCATTTTAAGAGAGCTAACCTAAGAATAATTGGAATAGAGGAGGGAAAAGAAAGTGATACCAAAGGGATCAACAATCTCTTCAAGGAAGTAATAGCAGAAAATTTTCCAAATATAGAGCAAGAGGTTGATACACAGGTCCAGGAAACTTATAGAACTCCCTTTAGACAGGATCCGAGAAGAGGATCCCCACGCCATATAATTGTCAAAATGACCAATGTGGAAGCCAAGCAGAGAATCTTAAAGGCAACAAAAACAAAGGGCCAAGTGACATTCAGAGGCAAACCAATTAGAATCACTCCAGACTTCCCAAACCAAGTCATGAGAGCCAGAAGGGCTTGGAGTAACATATTCCAAACTCTGAAAGAAAACAACTTCCAGCCAAAAATTTCCTATCCAGCAAAACTTTCTATCAAATTAGATGGAGAAATAAGAAGCTTCCATGACAAACAGAAACTGAAGGAATTTATGTCTTCAAAACCAGCGCTAGAGAAAATACTCAAAGAGATTAACTTCAAAGAAGAAATAGGTAACACTCACCAGAACCAGAGAAACAAGAGTTTCCATCCAACAGACAACTAAGATTGGTTATCTGTGGAGATTCATTATTTATGTTAGTCTTTTACCTATCTCTAAATTGTATTGTTTGCCTTTATTGTTGTTAATTTTTAGGATTTCTAGTTGGAATATTAATATACCTTCAGATATAGCATTTGGAAATATTTTATCCAATTCTATTAGTAACTTTTAACTCTGTTTACATTGTCTTTGGATATACAATATTTTCTTTTATTTTTTAGGGAGTTTGTATATTCTTCTGTTGCCTGTGCCATTGAAATCATATCCAAGAAATCACTGCCAATTTCAATGTTGTGAGGTTTTATGACCCAGATTTTCTCCTAAAAGTTTATAGTCTTAAGATTTATATTTAGGTCTTTTATCTAGTTTGAGTTAATACTTGTATGTGGGATTAGGTAAGGGTCCAATTTTATTCTTTTCCATGTAATTATTATTTTTCAACAATATTTAGTTAAAAGATTATTATTTCCACCACCAAATCTTCGTGGATACCTTGTCAAAAATAACTTGACAATATAGGGAAGAAGTTAGCTCTAGGCTTGTATTTAACTCCAATGGTCTATATATCTGCCTTTAGAACAGTACTACACTGTTTCAATTATTGTAGCTTTATATGGTTTGAAATCAGAAAATATACATCTTCTAGCTTTGTTTTTGCTTCGAGATTGTTTTGGGTATCTAGAGTCCATATTCCATATCAGGATAGATTTTTTTCTGAAAAATAAATATATGATAGTTTCACCTAAAAAAAAGAAAAAAATATTCTCTGGTAAGAAAGAAAGCAAAAAGAAATATTGAAATGTTATCTTTAAGTCATCAAAAGCTTGGTATCAGACAAATGAAACTGTTATGTGAGATTATCATTTTTAATTTTGGATAAATTGCTATAATACTAGATGTCAACCACTAAGCCAAGCATGGGAGGGAGGGATGGGGAGAGAATGGGGTGGGGATCGGGTGGGGGTTGACTGGGCGATGTGTGCATGTATGTCTACAAAAGTTTGTATCCCACTATGATGTATGAATACAGTGCACCAATAAAATAAAATTATAAAAAAAAATAAAAATAAAATTAAATTAAATTAAATTAAATTAAATTAAAAAAAAAAAAGAAATCAGTACCAAAAAGATAGCTAAAATATTGCAAAACTTTTGGAGATTAAAAATCCAAAACCTTCCTAAAGACTCATGGTTTACACAAAATATCTCAAAAAATTCAAAACTAAGCTGGGCATGGTGGCTCATGCTTGTAAACCCAGCACACAGGAACCTGAGATTGGAGGATTGTGGTTCACGGACAGCCTCAGCTACTTAGTGCAGCACTCTGCAACTTAGTGAGACCCTGTTTCAAAATAAAGAAGAAGAAAAAATAGGACAGGGGGTATAGCTTGGAGGTCAAATGACCCCACGTTCCATCCCCAAACCCACAATAAAATAAAATAAGCCAGGCATGGTGGCACACGCTTGTAATCCCCGTGCTTGGGAGGCTGAGACAGGAGGATCTCGCAGGTTTGAAGCCAGCCTCAGCTGGCTTAAGAGACCCTGTTTCCAAATAAAATATAAAATAGGTCTGGAAGTGTAGCCTGGAGGTAGAAGGGTTCCATCCCCAGTACCACCAAAAATAAATAAACAAACAAACAAACAAAAATAATTCAAAAATTTATACTAAATGATCAGGAAAATACAACTTAAGGAAATGTATGAGGAACAGTAAAAGCAATGCTTATTGGGAAACTTAGAGATCAATGCACAGACTGGAAAAGATGGTCTAAAATCAATGATCTAACCTTTCATCTTAGGAAACAAAAAAAAATGAGAAAAATCTAATCGAAAGCAAGCAGAAGAGATAACAAAAACTAGAGTAAATACTGATGAAATTAAAAACAAGATATCAAAAAAGTAAAAAAAAAAAAAAATCAAAAGCCAGTTCTCTCCACAACATGACCAAAAGAAAATTAAGTCATATGATCAGAGACATTTAACAATTTATTTTCTTTGCGGTACTGGGGATGGAACCCAGGGGGATTCTACTGCCGAGCTATACCCTAGACCTACTTTTTATTCTTTATTTTGAAACAGGCTCTCACTGAGTGCAGAGGGCCCCACTGAGGCTGTTCGTGAACCCCGATCCTCCTGTGTAAGGAGTCAGGCAAGCAAATGCAAGCAGAGGAGCAACAGTGTTCTCCAACAAATAATCCTGAACTACTGTACATCCCCTGCAGAAAAGAAGTCTCAACACAGACTTTATGTCCTTCAGAAAAATAAAATCAAATTAGAACTTAATATATAGCCGGGCGTGGTGGCACACACTGGCAATCCCCGCGCTTGGGAGGCAGAGACAGGAGGATCACGCTGGTTCGAAGCCAGCCTTGCTGGCTTAAGAGACCCTGTTTCCAAATAAAATATAAAATAGGTCTGGGAGTGTAGCCTGGAGGGAGAAGGGTTCCATCCCCAGTACCACCAAAAATAAATAAATAAATAAATAAATAAATAAATAAATAAATAAATAAATATAAAAAAAGAACTTAATATAACATTTGCAACTGTAAAGCTCCTATAAGATAACGCAGGCGGACAATCTAGACCTTGGTATATTGTTGACTTCGTACGTGACTATTACCAATGGTAATATGCATGCACACATACACACAAAATCTGGCAGACTGGACTTTGTTAAAATTAGTTTGTGTTCAACAAAAGCACTGAGCGCCAGGTGTGGTGGCACACGCTTGTAATACTTAAGGCTTAGACAGGAGGATCACGGGTTCGAGACCAGCCTCAGCAACTTAGTGAGACCATGTTTCAAAATAAATAAAAAAAAAAAAAATAGGGCTGGGGGTTCCACCCCCAGTACCGGGGGCTGGGGGACCTACAAAAGAGGAGAAATATTTACACATTAATGTGTAATTACATGCTAAAACACTTAATGAGGACTAGCTAAAATATCAAGAACTTTTGAGTAGAAAAGCAATCTGAATTAAAAATGAGTCACAGACCTCAACAGACACATCACCAAAAATAAACAGATAGCAATTAGCCACATGTCATGAGGAAGTGCAAATAAAAACAATGAGATACTGCCAGGCACCCAACCTATGAGGATGACCACAACCCACAAAACTGCAAGTGCTAACTTGCTGATGAGATGCAGAGCAAGACCTTTATTCATTGATACTAGACATGTAAAATCACATAATTATTTTGTAGGACAGTTTGGGCATTTCTTTACAGAAATAAAGACACTCTTACCATTATTCAGATCCAGCAAACACATCCCTTGGTATTCACCCACAGGAGTTCAAAATGTATCTACATATAAAAAACTTGCACATGGATGTTTATAGCAGGTTTATTTATAATTGTCAAAACTTGGAAACAAGCAGAAAGCTCTTCAGTAAATGAATGGATAAATTACCACACACCAAGAAATAGAATATTCTTTAGTGCTAAGAAGCCATGAAAAAAAGCCTCAAAGAAACTTAAATGTGTAAGAGTGAAAGAACCTCAACTGAAAAGATGCATACTTTATGATTTCAAGGTAAATGACGTTCTGGAAATGGCAAACCCTTAGACATAATTAATCATCTGTGGTTGAGAAAAGGGATAAATAAAAGGGATAACTAGGCAGAACAGAGGGTTTTTCGGGAAATGCATACTCTCTCTGATACTGAAATGGTAGACATATCACCATACTTGGTCCTGACCTGCAGAATGCACACCACCTCAAACAAACCCTAACATGAACTACAGTCTTGGGGTACTGTATATCAACGGAGGTTCATCAATTCCAGAACATGTACCACTGTGGTGGAGGACATTGGTAACGAGGCATGTGTACGGAGGGAAGTAAACAACCTCTGAATCGTCCTCTCACTTTTTCTCAGCCTAAAACCACTGTATAAAATTGTCCCATAAAAAAATTACCAAATAGCCAGGCATGATGCACACGCTTGTAACCCCAGCATTCGGGAGGCTGAGACTGGGGGGATCGCGGTTCGCGGACAGCCTCAGCTACTTAGTGAGGCCCTCCGCAAGTCAGTGAGACCCGATTTCAAAATAAAAAATAAAAAATTGGGCAGGGGGTGTAGCTCAGATGTCAAATGCCTCTGGGTTCCATCCCCAGGCCCGCACGCGCACGCACACACACACACACACACACACACACACACACACACACACACACAAAATGATCCAGTAATCCTGATTCATAGGGTATATCCACAAAATTGAAAACAAGATCTCAAAGAGATATTTGTTCACTCATACCATTACAGCATAATTCACAACAGACAAGTAGTAGAAGCAACCTAAACGTCTATCAAAAAATGAAAGTGTGGAACATAAAACCATGCAATGCTATTCAGCCTTGAAAAGAGAAATCATGCATTACACTGTAACAAGGACGGACCTCGAAGACTTCTGCTATGTGAAATAAAATAAGTCTACAGTAGAGAAACATGTCATGATCACATTAGTATTAATTGTCTTCGACAAAAGTTAGAAAGTAGAATGGCTTTTTACAAAGGGATGGAATGGTTTTCTTTTAACAAGGGATGAAGAAGGGGAAAGAAGTTGTTCGATATCAGTTCTTTTACAAAAACAAAGGGAAAACTTAGAGATGTGCCACACAACAATGTGCACACAATAATCCTGTATGTTAAAAATACCATTAACACTGTAAATATTATTGTTTTATTACTACAAGTTTTCTTAAAATGGCATTGCCAGGCATGGTGGTACACATCTATAATCCCAGTACTTGGAAGACAGGAGGATCAAAGGTTGGGGCCAGCCTCAACAATTTCCAAATAAAAAATAAAAATGTGGTTGGAGGTATAGGTCAGAGATGGAATGCCTCTGGGTTTAATCCAAAAGCATCAGCAAAAAAGAAAAGAAAAGAAAAAAAAAGTATTTAAACTTTTCTTTCTCATAAATAAACCGGTAAAACCCGTTTTCTCCTCATCAATTAGTATACATCTAGTACAGTCTGGAGAAGAAACCTTGAAGCAAAATCATTCATTTATTTAGCCTTTTGGGTTAGCGCAGTGCATGCCCTGAATGACTGGAGGAGGAAGGGGCGCTGGGCTCCAGGGCTGGAGGAGCAGCAGGAGCAGGAGCAGGAGCAGGAGCAGGAGCAGGGAGGGAGGGGCGACAAGGGAACAAGTCTGAGAAAATCATCTGAGTAGTGCAACGTAAGGTAGGGTGTTTTCAATAAAGGTCTCAGGGGTGGAGTAATATGGACTGGCACCCCACACCTGTGGAAGCACTAGTAAAGTGTAGGTCAACATTAGTATAGAGAAATTGGTTGAGAAATTGAGGTGCTAAGAGAAAGCACTTGAATAAATGAGACAGGCAGACCTGGGGTGGCAAGCATGGACTCAGTATTACTCCACCTGCACAGAGCAGTCATTCGCGCCCAACCAACAGTAAAGACATGAAGGATGACGGGGGGCGGGGGGCATCCAGGGCACAGAGGCCTCTGCCGAGGGAAGGCAGCCACAGGTCCAAGCAGTGGAACTCGCTGCACCTGCTCAGGGCTCTCCTGGACCGGCCGCCAGACCACGGCTCACCTACTCAACCTCGCTAAGAATCGTGGACTCCTAACAAGGTACTAACTGTGGCCTTTTGTGACACCATTTCCTGGTTTCTCCCTCTTTCTTGGTAGACATTTCTTCTTCTAAATTTCTTTGGATAGTCTTTTCTTCTTTTCAGGTTTGCTAACCAATGAGTTCAATATAGCGCACACTCCATCTCCTTTTTATGAACCCAGGAGCATTCTACCCCTGAGCTACACCCCTAGTTCTATTTTTAAGTTTTATTTTTGAAACAGGATCGCACTAAGTTGCAGAGGGCCTAAATAACTGAGGCTGTCCACAAACCTGTGATCCTGTCTCAAGCCTCCCAATACTGGGAATACAAGATCAAACTCTTCCTAAGAACTGAGTGTTAGTCCAGGTCCTCGGGCTATGTAAGTGGAGTCCTCAAGGAACCTGACATTTTAAAGTGGAAGCCAGATGACTTGAATAACATAGGAATGTCTACAGAGGTGTACCAAACTAGAGAAGCAATGCATTAAAGACACGAGATGACTAGGAACTGAGGACACAAAAGGGGCAAAATGCAAAGCTGAAAGAGATCCAAGTTGGAGGAAGGGTGAGCAACGGGAAAGCAAAACCAAGAAGCCACACTGGGAGACCTCGCGTTCACGAGTCAGTACTCTAATTGTTAACAAACAGGAGAGTCAAAACTTAATGACCCATTAAAATGAAAAAATGCAGTTGTAAGGTGTTTCACAAGCTGGGTGTGTGGCTTTCTACTTACAACTACACTTTGCACGCCTCCTTCCAGTACAGTGGCACTGCTCTGAGGTCTTCCCTGGCTCCAGGTCTTAGGAAAATTATTTTCCCTGCCTAGAACACCGCCATCCTTACTAACCTCCAATCATTCTCAAGGTTTCAGTGTGGCTGCAACTTCCAAGTGAGCTAGGTATCCCTTCTCTGTGCCCCACAGGATCCCATACCTACGCTGCAATTCCATTAGTGTATAGCTAATATGCATACATGCCTATTTACTAAATAGTAAGCTCCCTGCGTCACATAAGCCAATAATGTGTCATAACTGTATCCTTAGAATGCTCAGAACCTAGCAAATTATATAGCCTCAAAAAAACTTTTCAAAGTCGGGCGTGGTGGCACACGCTTGTCATCCCAGCATTCGGGAGGCTGAGACCTGAGGATCGTGATTTGCGGACAGCCTCAGCTACTTAGTGAGGCCCTCTGCAACTCAGTGAGACCCTGTCTCAAAAATAAATAATAAAAAATAGGGCAGGGGGTGTAGCTTGGAGGTCAAATGCCCCTGAGTTACATCCCCAGATGCGCAAAAAAAAAAAAAAAGAAAAATTCAATTCTGTCAACTAAGTCTACCTTTTTCTAGTTATTTGACATTAAAAAGAAATAGCTGTCTGATACCAACCAGATCCGTAAGTGCATTATAAGAACAGGAAAGGACCCACAACAGCTGCCTAGAGAACTGACTGAAAAGGCACAAGTTGGAGCAGAAAACGCTGAAGCAGAGCCACCGAAGAGTTCAGGCAGCTCTCTACCTCTCCTGTCACACGGTGCTTGAGAAGTGACCAGACAGCACTCTCTCTCACAACACAGTATTTGTAGTGTTTTGGTGCATAAATGCCTAGATATATGAAAATACAGCTAATCAAAAAGTCAAACAGAAATTAAAAGCATCCTGCTCAACCTCCATAAATCCACTGATTAAAAGGCTCACCTCTTAGGGACCTGCCATATGTCAAGTGCTCAAGACGCTGGACATTATTCTCTATATTTATGGGCTGTGAACAAACACATTAGTTTATGAACATCTAAATTGTTGCCAAAATATTCTCTCTACATGTTCACACGGAAATTTAAGTTAGATTTTTCACTCGGTGTAATAATGTCTAATGTCTATTATATGTTTCAACGGGCTTCCATTCTAGTGGTAAGAATGTACAACAAATAAAATCAACCTAAAAGAAGTCAAATGACTAATATGAAAAATACAGTAAGGTAAGAGGAATAGAGAACATAAACATGAACTCTCTGAAGACCTTGGCTAGAGAAGGCCTCTCTGACACCACATTCAAACAGAGAACTCTAAAAACAGTGCAGAAACCAAGTATCTACCAGAGAAGCATCACAGACAACAGGGTAAGTCTTAAGAACAGGAAGGCATGCAGACAAGAGTAAAGCCAGAGATGAGCACTAGGGCTGGAAGGTGACAGAAGCGAAAAGGAGCGGTGTGGGTTTCTAGGTATTACTTTGACATAAAGGTAGGAGGCCTTTTAAAGGTTTTGAGCACAGGTAACATATTTAAACCCACATTGTCCCATATTCCTAAAGGTGCAACACCTATAAAACTTAAGTTGTGCAGCAATTATACCCTCTTTATGTAACTTTCAAATATTATCTGAACTTTTATTATGTTTGCAGAATTGACAACTTGGGACTTAATGGGTTAATTTAGATTTTAAAACTATTCTGGCTGCTACTAGAGAAGACAATGTAAGGAGCAAGACTACTAAGCAAGTTACATTCTCTTGGCAAAAGATAATGGATTTAGAGTAATAAAGGTCCTAAAAAAAGGAAAGTAAACACTGAAAATAGTAAAAGTGGCAAACAAAGAGGTCGGATTATGGGTATCTTGTCAATGACTCAAGAATGTAAAGCATGGAGAAATGGAGGAAGGTTCTCAGGATATGCATGAAGGGAAGGGGGCTGCTACTGATGATTACTAGGAGAGATCTGAGGATGGAAATCAAGAGCTAAATCTAACTTTTGTTTTTGTTGTACTTAAGTTTGAGAAGCAGTCACCCAACTGTTGATTAAGTACTTCCACAATTCAGAGATAAGTCAAATTGGAATTGAAATCCAAGAGCTAAAGAAGTGCAGATAAGAAATCTTCTATCTAGACAGAAACAGAGATGGCCTTGGGACTAGGCTGGGGCATTCCAACAGTTATAAAGAGTTTATTCAAACAATTTTGCTTTAATGAGCCAAAAATCACTTGATACATTTACTACTGGCTCTATATATAGTAATAATGCACCTGAAAATATAGCTTTAACGTGAGAGATGGAGTGGAGAATAGTAACATGAAAAATTTGAGGTCACTAAAAAAATTCTTAAGAAAGCATTAAAAAATTAGGAATTCTAACCATAGATTCTACATGTATAAACAAAATCTAGGTAGAATAAACATATGAATATAAAGATCTGAATTATTGTTAGTTCTTTTTCTAGGTGGAACTACAAAATGGTATCCAGCTCTCAAAAGTCCTATCTGTATCGAATGAAATAAGAATGTACTGAAAGTGGTTTCCTAAGCATATTCGTAAATGCACTCAAGCCTTGGGAGGTGAGGACAAGAACTGCAGATTTATGGCTAGTCTCAGAAAACTAGGGGGACTTGCAGCAAATTAGGGAGACCCAGTCCCAAACAAAAAAATGGGGGGAGGGTGTTACTTGAAGGTAGAATGCCCCAGGGTTCAATCCCTAGTACCATAAGGGAAAAGAAAAATGCACTCAAGGTAAGCCACAAGCAAACTGTGTATCAAAGTGCAAAAAATCTCATGCTTCAATAAACATGGGACATGGTCATTAGTGAACCACCCTCACTAACTCTTAGGTAAAGCCAGGAGCACTTCAGGACCTATCTCGTAATACACAGTATTATGGTAGAACAGATCTGGCCTGCTCACCTTACGGAGTGCTGCCTGGTTAAGGTTTCTACAGGTATAGAAACTGGAGAAAGGCTGAGAGACATGAAGGCTCAGATCTGCATTCTCCCACAGTAGGTCTATTTTGCTGTTAAGTGTAACAGTCAAGTTAAATAGCCTGAGAGCTTACCTTACCCAACCAGGACTTACCAAGAGATTCACATGGGTACCTGCAGCAAACATCGTATCAGACTTTACAGTGTCATTACCCTTGACCTTAAATAACCACAGGAAGGTTTATGAATCTTCTCCATTCTTTACTCTTAACTCATCCTCCTAACATTCCATTAGGATCTCTAGAAACCCACTTATGATTTAAGCTGTTCCTCAACTTCACATGTTTT
The DNA here is from genome assembly GCF_963383645.1 of Muscardinus avellanarius. Lineage (NCBI taxonomy): Eukaryota > Metazoa > Chordata > Mammalia > Rodentia > Gliridae > Muscardinus > Muscardinus avellanarius. Next base: position 165,043,953 of record NC_137788.1, read on the forward strand.
ACATAATGGCTAGTTAACCTCTTCAGTTCCACTAAGCCTGGCTCTTTCCCGAGGCATTATTTACCCTACAACTCTGTGTGTTAAGACTCTTAAAAACCCCAAGTCCCTCATCATTCCTCTAGTTCCCATATTAAAAGACAAGCGATGCCCACTGTACCAAATAAAACAAGCTAACAACTGCTAATCTGAAACTCACATAACCAGCCTGAAGGCTTCATGGTTTGCCTCTGTTGTGGTAAATGACAACACCAGCATGGCGACCCTAATGTCGGTGTGCCTGCTCTATTCAATACTGTAGCCCGAAAGGATCTGCCTTTCTTAATGTGGAAGGTCTTTACCTCGTTTATATTTCAGCCAAATACTTTTTGTCTAAGACATATTAAACACCCAGCCTCTGATGATAATCATTTTATCAATTCTTTACGATCTTCACTCATATAAAATGATCTTTTCAACACATCCATACATCACTTTTCAAAACCTTTATTTTAAATTAACAAATATGAATTACATACGTTTAGCATATGAACATGTCTACAAATAGATATACATTGTGGAATGATTAGATCCAGCAGATAAATATATGCAATGCCTCACATACAGAGAACTTCTGTGGTGAAAGCACTTAGAAGTTATTTAGCACCCGGTGTGGTGGCGTATGCTTGTAATCCCAGCATTCCAGAGGATGAGACTGGAGGATCGCAGTTCACGGACAGCCTCAGCTATGTGGTGAGGTCCTCCGCAACTCAGTGAGGCCCTGTTTCAAATATTTTAAATTAAGAATAAAAAATAGGGCTGGCATGTAGCTCAGAGGTACATCTATCCCCAGTAACACCAAAAAAATGTTATTCAGCAATTTTCAACAAAACATTGTTATTAACTACAGTATCCACTGCCATTAGAGATCTTGAACTAATGACAACTTAACTGAAATTGTGTATCCTTTGGCCAACATTTCTGCACCCCCTGGTAACCACCACCCAAGTCTACTTCTCTGAGAGCTACTTTCTTACATCCCATATGTGAGCACACAATACTTGTGCCTGGTTTGTTTCACTGAAATGACTGGGCGTGGTGGCACAAGCTTGTAATAGCAGCATTTGGGAGGCTGAGACAGGAGGATCTGGGTTTGTGGACAGCCTCAGCTACTACTTAGGCCCTTTGCAACTCAGTGAGACTGTTACAAACTAAAGAATAAAAAAGTTGGGCTGGGGGAATAGCTCAGAGGTAGAATGCCCCTGGGTTCCATCCCCAGTACTGCAAAAAAAAAAAAAAAAAAAAAAGACTAAAGTTCCATCCAAGTTGCTAAAAAAACAAGTCATGATTTCATCTTTTTATCTTTTTATTGTTTATGCACCACATATTCATCTATTCAAAACAGGATGGATGCTGAAACTAGCTCTGTCTTGGCTGCCCTGCCTGATGCTGCCGTGAACACGAGTGCCCTCGCTTTCCACACTCACCTCCTCCCCTCTGCCCATTCAGGAGTGCGCCGCTCACCACGTCAGCCCGAGTGTTGCTGAGGACCCTGCACCTCCACGGTTGCTCACGCCCCCTGCTTGCGCAGAGCTGGCTTGGTGCACTCCCGTCTGTCCACTTTTGCTTTTGTTGTCTGGGCTTCGTGGTTACATCCAAAAACCAACACCAGTGTGAAAGAGCGTCTCCTCCGTCTTTGCCTGTTTGGCCCAGATCACACATGCACGTCTCTGTGGCGCCCTGGGTTCTCTATGCTGTGAGCTAAGGATTCAGTACAAGTCTTCTGCACATGGACACCCATCGGCTTTCACGTTCTACGGATCCCCCCACGTCCCTGACGGACTCCACTGTGTGCGTGTGAAGATAAACCCCAGCACTATAGTGAAAAACAGTTCTAACATGCTGCTTAACTGTTTGCTAGAATTTTTTTTTTGGTCAAGAGTCCACCTGAATTTGTTATGGGGTAATGCTAGCCTCATGAAATGAGTTTGAAGGTATTCCCTCTTCTTCAATGTTTTGGAAAAGTATAAGGAAGATTGATATGAATTCTCTTCAAATGTTTGGTAAATTCAGCTGTGAAGTCATCTGGCCCTAGATTTTATTTGATGGGAGATTTTATTTTTACTACTGTTTCAATTTAACCCATTAACTCATCTCCTAAGATTTTCACCTTGATCAAGACTAAGTACTGGTAGACAGTGTCTAGAAACTTTTTCGTCTGGTTAAACAAAGACAGAATCTAGTTTAAACTGTTAGCACTGTCTGCTCCGAAGAGGCGCTGTGATCCTCTGGATTCTGCCATGTCTGCTGTCTGCCTCTGCATCCCTTGCTGACTTAATGTGCATGAGTCATCGCTTTCTTAAGTCTGGCTAAAAGTCCGTTTCCCTTTTTTCCCCAGATCTGAGGATAGAATGCAGAGCCCTCTAAGTTGCTGAGACTGGCCCCAGACCCCTGACCCTCCTGTCTCAGCCTCCCAAGTCCTGGGATGACAAGCTTGAGCTGCCGCGCCCAGCTCCGGCTGAAGGCTTCTTGGATCTTTTCAGAATAGCACCTCAGTTTCGTACATCTCTTTAGTGTAGCCTTTCTGCGCACAGTTTTCATTTCCTTCTGCCCTGACACTTAGTTTTCCATCATGACTGACTTATGCGTGGATCTGTTCTTTCTCCAGTTCCTAAGGTGCACAGTGGGTCGCTGAGCTCAGCGCTCACTCCTTTTTTGACAGAGGCATTCGTCACTGCAGATGCCTTCTTGGAAAAGTGCTTGCTTCACCCCAGGAGTCTGTGTGCTTTCATTTCTGTTGCACTGAAAAATGCTTTAGCCCCACTGTGTTTTCCTTTTGCCCACTGGGTGCTCAGAGCGTGCTGTTGCATTTTCATGCATGTGAGTTTTCTGAGTCCCACTATCACAGCTACCCACTTTCAGATCACTGTGACACAACAGATCACTGGATGCAATTCCATCTCCCCAAATTCCTCAAATGTAGTAACATCTGCCCTGCAGAGTGGCCCCAGCGTGTCCTGCCTCTGACCAGTGCTCAGGAATGTGTCCCTTAGGTTCACTGGGACAAAAGCGGGATTCACATATGCGGTGTTCTGCTCAGATAGTCTGCATGTTACTCAAAGTGGGATACTTACGTCACAAATATTACTGAATTACAATCAATGAGGTCCTGGATTCAATCCCCAGCGCGCACGCACGCACGCACACAGACACATACAATTTAAACACACACACACACAATTTAAACACACACACACACAATTTATTTACATATATAGGTACTCTGACGTTGGCTGCACATGTATTTAGAATTGTTATATCATGTTGAAGAACTGATCCCTTTTCTATTACCAATGACCTTTTTCCTAATTTAGGTCACATCTGTTGTTACCTGACATAAGACTCTAACCCTGACCTCCATCCTTTTACTTTTAACCTATTATTGTGTTAAAAATTGTGTCCTTAATGGTTGACTCTAAAAATAGGCAACACACACACACACACACACACACACACACACACACACACACACACGGTCATTTCATGTATGCAACCATTCTCTGTGTCCTGACTGGAAATTTTACTTTACTTACAGCACAGTAATGAAGAGCAGGGAGGAGCCGCACCCCGTTTACTCCTGGCTTTCTGCTGCTCTGCCAACCCTTTGTTGCTTCTTTCCTTCTTGTAGCGTCTTGTTTGCTGTTAGGCTTGGACTCCTTAGTCTTTATCTTTAGTGTAACTACCACAGGTTTTTGACTTATGGTTACCAGGAGGCTTGCATAAAACACCTTTTAGCTGATCAGCTATTTTAAGATTATGACAACTGTGATTTAAAAAATACTGTTTTCTCCATCATCAAATTTATAGTTTTTATATCACAACTTACAAATTATTATAGCTATGACTATTTTGAATAGTTTATCTTAATGCTCATTCTAAAGGTGTAAATGTATAAACACCATCAATATAGAATTAGAAGTATTCTGAATTACACTGTTTTTTGTGTTTACATGTTACAAATTAGCAATCCTTTCTTTTAACTTATTTAAGAATTCCCTTTACTATTTGTCTTAGACAGGCTTGGTAGTGATAAGCTTCCTCCATTTTTGTGTTTCTGGGAAGGTCTTTATTTAGGAAAGTATGGAAAGTATGGTTGGCTGGTAGTCTGTTTTTCCTTCAGCAGTTTGAAAGTACAACTCACTCTCTCCTGGCCTGTAAGGTTTCTGCTGTGAGGTCCGCACCTGCCCAGCCTTACTGAAGCACCCTCAGATGTGATGTGCTGCTTTTCTCTTACCGTTTCAGAATCTCCCCTCACGACATTTACTGATGTCATCGTATCTGGGTTGGATTGCTGGAGACTTGACCTCCCTATCGCTTCTCTTCCTTCTTGAATTCTTATACCCCAGACATTTTCTTCTGATGCTCTGCCAGGAACCCGCGACCTTCCCCCCAGCCTCTCCTTCCCTCTGCTGTCATGCCCTGCAGGGCGTTTTCAACCTGTGTATGCTCCAGCTCTCCTCCTGCCGGGTCACGTCTGCCTGCGGCTGAGGCTCCTTTGCATTGTTTACTTCATTCACTATTTGTTCAGCTCCAGAGTTGCTTTTTTCTTCTAAAATATTCTCTTGATTAAATTTATCATTAATTTGTTTAGTGGTTTCCTGAGGTCACTGAATTACTTTTCTGCTTTTTATGTGATTCACTAAGCTGCCTTAACGCAATTACTTTGAATTGTTTGTGGGGAGCTCAAAAACCTCCATTTTGGGGGGACTGGTTACTAGCACTTTAAATTTTCCCCACCTATCTAAATCATTGATGGCCATATCCTAGTGTATGTACATTTTAAGAAGGAACTTTTTCCATAATTTGCAGGCTGGCTTTGTCTGGAAAAGCACTTGGCAGCCAGGCTGTCCAGAGCTTTTGAGTACATGATCTGGTTGAGCCACAGGAGGGCTTGCTGCACATGTCCTTAAAAGCAGGGTGGTTTAGCCGGGCGTGGTGGCGCACGCTCATAATCCCAAGCACGCAGGAGGCCGAGACCAGAGGATCATGCTTCGCGGACAGCTTCAGCTACTTAGTGAAGCCCTCCGCAACTTAGTGAGACCCTGTTTCAAAATAAAGAAAACAAAATAGGGCAGGGGATGTAGCTCAGAGGCCGAATGCCCCTGGGTTACATCACCAGACCCACCAAAAAAAAAGAAAAAAAAAAGGTGGTTTGATCTCTAAAGTAGCAGGGTAGGTAGATGTGAAGCCTGTGTCTCCAAGGATTAATGTAAGCACAGATATATCGTGGCAGACCAACTGACTGAGTCCATGAGGGGGTCTGGAGCCTCCATCCCCAAGGGATGACTTGACGCATCAAGCATGCAGGAACCAATCAGGTGCGAGGTGGGCCTAGCTTCAGGGTCCACTGACAAGCCTGGAACCTCAGAAGTGGGTACAGATGAGGTGACAGAGTCTACGAGGGTGAACACATGCAGAATCCACTGGAGTCTGGGCCAAAAGGAACAGTGTGAGGTGAGAGGCCAGCATGGCTCCGAGACCTAGGTGCAGCCCGCTTCCATAAGCTTCAGCCCAGAGGGTGCGCGTGTGGTGCTACAATGGGGAGAATGTCCTGAGGATGCAGAAGCTGGCCTGCTACCTGGGTTCACAGGAATGGTCGTACACAGTCACTGTGTACGGTGCCAAGGTGAGCGGCTCTGCTAACACTCAACCTGAAATAGAATGCATAATTTTCTGGCTATTTTCGGAGATGTCTTTAAATTTCCAGTAAAATAAGGTTTCTAATCTCTAACCCTTCAGTGCGTGAGAATTTCAACAATCTCTGCCTACTTCTTCACCTATGACCCTCAATAATCTTTTAAGTTTTTGAAATTCTCAAATCCCCTAACTAAATCCTTGTAGTGTTCCACAAAACACTGTTAGAAAAGTTACCTGGTCACTGAATTACAATGAAAAACAACTTTCCATCCATTAAGATGACTAATATCAAAAATAAAAATGTGAGCAAAGACGTCGAATTTGGAGCCCCTGTGCACTGTTGATGGAAATGTGAGATGGTGTGCAAACCAGGAGACAGCAGGACAGTTTCTCAAAGGATTGAGAAGAGAACTACCGTACGACCCAAAAAATCCACTTCTGGGCACACATCAAAAGAATTCAAGCAGGGTCTCAAAGAATACACACCTACATTTATAGCAATTTAACTGCTGAAATATGGAAACAGCCTAGTGTCCATTCAACAGCAAAATTATGCTAAATACACAAAATGGAGTATTATTCAGCTTGAAAAAGGGAATTTTGACATGTGCTACAACATGGATGAACCCTGAGGGCATTATCCTGAGTAAAATAAACCAGCTACCCAAGACAACTGCATGATTACACCTATGTGAGGGAATCAGAGCAGCCAAAATCACAGTCAGTAGAATGGCGGTTGCCAGGGACAGTGGAAAGTTAATAAGGAGTTACAGTTTAATGGCTACAGGATTTTCATTTTGCAAAACAGAGATCTACTGATGTCTGCACAGTAATATTAGCATTCATAATATCACTGAAATGTACACTTAAAAACAATAACAATGGCAAATTTTATGGTATATTTATTTTATCACAATTTTTAAAAGTTAACTGAAAAGTTACATATCACATAAATCAAAACAACAGTTCACAGTCCTTTCTTGGAAGAGTCACAGGACATAAGCATCATCAGACTTCCTCGGTTTTGGTGGAGAGCACACCGACTATCTCAGCCGCACCCATGTCTGTCTTTACCGCTTTCCACCTTAGACATGGGAGCTTTCATCTAGTCAAGGGCAACGCATACAGCAACCCTTGCCTTGAAGACCTTGCTTCAAGGAGGGAAATGTGGGATAATTACTACTTCTCTTCTTAAAATTCTCAAGTCCATAAAACACTCACTGAAGTCTTACTTATTTCTAAGTGTTTGCTTTCTAAGTGTTTACCTTAAACTCAGAAAAATATGATGTTTAATTTGCATTATACCACTGACCGTAAGGCTCTAGATAAGTGAACCACTGAAGCCCTGGTCACATGTCCCTCCTCAAGCCTCTTCCCTACTGCTAAGGTAATTACAACTATATCTTACATGTCTGCTGCTCACTATTAGCAAATTCTTTATCATTTCCAAATATCAACAAGTCAGGACCCTTCATGTAGTATGCAAGGCCCTAGGCATTTCTAGCTTTTAAGTCTTACCTCCGTCTTCTTGCCTCATGATAAATCTGTGACTTATAAGTCTTTTTTTTTCTTTGTGGCACTAGAGATTGAACTCAGAGGCATTCTACCTCTAAGCTAATCCCCCAGCCCGATTTTATTTCTTATTTGGAAACAGGGTCACACTACCTTGTGAAGGACCTCGCTAAGTGTCGAGGCTGGCTTCGAACCTGCGTTCCTTCTGTCCCGGCCTCCCAAGCACGCTACCACATTCAGCTATGACCTGTAAGTCTTCAGCTGCTTGTTGTTCCCCACACTAAATACGCTGCTTCGTAACTTACTCCTGCTTCTTCTGCTAAAAGACCGCTGTGCATGCTCCTGGCTGCCCAGCTCCCAGGCACATGTCAAAACGTCACCTCACTTCACTAGGTCTCTCTCCAGTTTTCGTGCCACCTGGATTGGGCTCCAACTCTACACTTGGGTCCTCTGGCACTGCTGTGTTCCCACTGCATCGGGAGTCCCACTGAACCTCACTCAGTCACAGTATAGTGCCCAGTGCCTTACACATACCACGAACTGAGTGTGCTGAGCTCAACGCTCTCCTCTCCCTATTTTCTCACAACTGCTAGGGGAGGAAAACATCAAGAAAGTTCAGGAATATGCAAATACCTAGCTAGTAAACATCTAGAAACGTGTTACCAAAATTTAGAGGTATTTATAGAGAAAAATGTAGGTATGTTCCTATCTCTTGATATAATTTAGAATCACTGCTTTCTTTTACCTGGAAATTATTTTTAAACAATGTGATAGCATTTGAAACAGTCTAGAACAGCTTAAAGGACACCACAGCCTCAACCAAATTATACTCACATCCGGCTAGCTTCAGTGGCGTCAGACTGAGGTTCTCCTGGTGATCTGTAAAATGCAAGTGAGGAAAAGTTAGCAAAATATTCTATATTTCTAAAAGTGGAAGACACAAAACTTAGAAACGTAAATTTCAAAACAAGATCTGCATACTAAACAAGAGTTTTAAAAATAAAGATGTAAATATGAGCAAAAAGTGGTCAGATGAGATTGCCATACAACACATTAAGGGCTAGTTTAATTAAAAACTCAATGCCGTTTTCTTAAGAAAATGAAACTGTAAATGCTATACTTAGATACCAACAGACATACCACTATAAGCCATAATTATTCACAAGGTCAAATACATATAATAAAACACACAACCATAAAACTTTCTGTAGCCAAGTATTGGTTATCGAAATTAACAAAGTGATATTTATAGTCGTAAACATTGGGCCAGGAGTTCAACACACTGCAGACTCAGAAAACGCCCTGATACATGGGCTAACCGCTTGCTTTTGTATATAAGTTATCCTAGAGCACAGGAAGACTGCCTTGGCACTGTCCATGATTGCTCACAAAACCTAAAACAGTTATTATTTGGCCATTTGAGAGTCAGTCAAACCTGACTCTACGTAATTCAAACTAAAATCACATAACCTTGTTAAATTGTAAGATACTTAAGTCAGCTGTACCATTTTAAGATCATGATTATCTTAGTTCAACAATGAAAAGATTTCCCCCAAAACAACACAATGGCAGGATGCACTTAGAAGTATCATCTGCATTACTGATACTCTGCTCCAAACAATAATGAATTAACTTTAGTTTTAAAGAGGCGCCTGCTACCTTCTGAATACAGTATTGCTATATTATGTAGAAATACTTGAAATTCTATCATATTAAGTTTTTCATTTTCATTTTGGGGAAATAAACTGGTTTTTCCTCTCCTTTTCAAAGGGATAAATCCCTGTTAACTTACTCACTATTTTAAAACATAAATCTGTTAACCTACTCACTTTTGAAGACAGTATTCATCCAATGTGTAACAGTCGATATTGCAAGGAGAATCAATACAATACCTACAAAAACCTCCAAATTCCAAAACTTGTTAAAAAAATTTTAGGTCAAAAGTTGGGCAGAGCCGGGTGTGGTGGTGCACCCTTTAATCCCCACGCTTGGGAGGCTGAGACAGGAGGATCGCGCAGGTTCAAAGCCAGCCCCGGCTAGCTTAAGAGACCCTGTTTCCAAATAAAATATATAAAATAGGTCTGGGAGTATAGCCAGAGGTAGAAGGCCCCTGGGTTCCATCCCCAGTACCACAAAAAAAAAAAAAAAAAAAAAAAAAAAAAAGAGTTAGGCAGATGTAGCAGCCCACTGTAATCCCAAGGCAGAAGAGCCTCAGGTCCAAAGCCAGCCTCAACAATATGGTGAGGCCTTTCCCAACTTAGATCTTGTTCCAAAATAAAAACTGAAACAGAGCAAGGGGTAAAAGGCCTCTGAATCTAATACCCAGTGCCACACAAAAAGAAAAAACTGCAAAATTTTCAAACTGGCATTATTAGACTTCCAACATTAAATAATTTTACAGCAATATCTTAAAATCATGCTAACCAGGAAGAGAAAAATGTTTTGTAAATTTATTAGCTTAAAAAAAGCTCACTTTGTTTATCAGCTTTCAAAATTATACTCACTGTAGCTCAGCCAAGACAATGCAAAATAAATATAATTACAAATTTAAAAAGACCCCAGCAACTCAAATATCTACGTTAGATCTTCTTTGCGGTATATTTAAATTTTCCACTTTTCTCAAAGTTACATGAGAATTAAAACTAAGGCATGCTGAGGGGACGGTGACACAAACGCCCAGGCCTCGCGGCGATCAAGGCAAGCAGGTGACCTCTGTGGTACGCCTGGCCTTCACCAGCCAAGCTGGAGCGAGGACCCAAGAATGCCTCCTGGACTCAGCAGCGGACGCCGCCGGGACGCCCCTGCCTGCTGACTTGTCTCCAAGTGCCACCTCCGCCTCCCACAAAATGCTGTGCACAGGCTGTCAGCTAGGAAGGAAAGTCACACCTGTCGGCACTGAGGAAAGGGAGGGCAAGAAGGTCTCATCAAACAGGTAGGAGCAAACCTTCAAAATTAACACAGGGAGAGCAAGGACAGGACAGGAAAACAAAAATGTCACTGCAAAAAAGTAAACCACAAGAAAGAAGGAACACAACGCCAAGGTCAGAGTATAGTATATAACTGCCACAAAGTTCTGGGCTCCTAAAGTGGGAAAGCACAGTATCATCAAATGGTGACTGCATCTTTTTTCCCAATTTTTGTTCCCTACTCAAGAGAATATGTGAGCATTAGCATCAAAATGCCAGCATATCACTGTAAACATACTCGATTACTGCTTTATATTTATAATTATTAAAATAAGCTATTAAAAAATCTTTATAAGTCAAACTAGATTAATTTACACCAATCCAACCTAGAAGGAAAAAAGCAAGAGAACTAAAAACTAATTAACCTAAGTAAATTTGCCCTTGCTCACTTAAACATAGCAAAGGTGGCTTTGTTTTCAAATTGCAAACTTCCTTAACCAAGAGAAAAGTGAATATATACAGAATTAGCAGAAATTTCTTATAGTAAATAGTAAACATCTGAACAAATTTCAAGTAACGTTGCTTACAGTATATTTCTATAATATTCTAAATAAGTTACCAAAAAAAATGTCCTAAACTCTAGGAATAATTCCCAAAGCTTTATTTTGGCTCCTAAAGAGCTTATTCACTCTTTACTGCCAAGCTCTTGGAAATAATGTAGTATATGCTCCAAATTTCACCAAATTTGGAATGTATAAACAAAGGGAAAAATGTAAACTACTGACTTAAGTAATCCTAGTTTGCCATTAAAAAGAAAAACACATCAGGAAGAAAATCTCAGAACCGAAACATAACCGAGTAACATTAGAATATAAATCACAGAAAAGCCTTAATTTTAGGTCTTGATCTGAGCTGCAGAAAACACAATCAGAAAACACCAGCTAATGTGAATACTGCCACATGAACTATCAAATTCAAATGGCGGCTCACTTCCAATCACACTGGGTACAGCTTCTCCATCCTGTAAGACACTCCTTTTACCTCCACTGTAACTTTCTAGGAGAGAAGAGTATACCAGTTTTATTAAAGCTGCAAAAACTAGATTAAGTATTTAAACTTCTACCACATAAAAGGCACACTTTATAATGCATGTTAAGCAAATTTCTCTATCTTCTTTTACATGTCCATTTAAAACCTTGAAATTTTTTGAGAAATTCTTTCTTGTTTATCCATATAGGTAAATGCGGTGTTGGTGGGGGCTACTGATTTATGACAGGAGGGGGTGGGAGCATAGAATCCTTTAGGAAGGAGATTAAATGGAGAAATAGGTCAAGAGCCCCCGCCCTCCATTCTCAATAGTATTCCTGCCATACATCTTCTTCATTTTCATAGCATGGGTTTCACTACACAATGACAGCCTTTCCTAAAGGCTGTAAAATAACATTCGAATTTACCTTTTACAAGCTGTGGCCATTCGGTGACATCAGGGTGATCACAGCTTTGAGTCACTGATTAAAAACAGGTTGTCCCACCAGTCTCTAGCTGCTAACTGGATCTGAGCGTAGGCTTAGTAACTCTAATAAGTTAAACAAACCTTTAGTTAGAACACTGTAGAATATAAACTCAATTCATTGTTCAAAAAATAATCTTCAAAGCTTCAAATTAGATATCAATACAAAATTTATCAGAATTATCATAGGAAACTTTTAAGTACTTTTTTCTTTCCCTCCAGCATTTTTCCTAAATGATCTCTAATGTAAAATGCTCCAAAATCCAAAATAAGTATCATCATGTAAGCAACTCAAAAAAGTATTAGATTTGTGTTACTTCAGATTTTTTTCATTTTAAGATTTGATATGCTCAACCAGTAAAGTCTATGCAAAATCTAAAACACTGTCAATCCTAAACACATCTGGTCCTAGGCATTTTAAATAAAAGACTCAAATCTAATAGCCCCTTATGCTTTTTATGTAGTGTTTAATATACAGAGCACTCTAATTAACGGTGCCTTGAGTCTCCCAACAACTTTGGCTCTACCTAAAGGAGGCAGCTAAGAATCAGATAATGAGGATAATAAACAGCCACAGAGTGGCTAAGTGACTTGCCCAAGATTTTGGAATTAGTTTTGAAATTAGGACTAAAACCACGATCTAGTGACTTTCTATCAAGACTTGGAATTGTTTCTTCTGGTTTAGTTTTGCTATACAGAATGTCATGGTTTAAATATAAATAAATGTGCAGAGGCTTATAACGTAGATTGAGATCTCACAATAAACACAAGCTTAAATGGGACTAATTTAATCAAGGGATTCTTAACCAATGGAGAAGCCACTGACCAGGGAGACAAATTCTTAATGAACCAGTCAGACAGACAGAGAGACAGACAAACACACACACACACACACACACCAGTTCTACTTATTCTGCATTCAAGCGGTCATCTAACATTATCCGAACCTACCTGGCCACTGCATAAAAATGTATTCTGCTGTTTGTCATCAAACCATTAGATGCCATTTCATCAAAATAAGGTAAAATATGGAAGTACATCCTCCTCCCTCAACCAAGTATCTTTTTACCCCAATACATGGTCTTAAAGTTTCTTAATAGTCACAGTTCAAATTTAGCAAGCCTTTTTGATCATACCGCAATTCTGGCAAAGATACCAGACATTTGAATAGCCCAGTATCCAGAAATCATTTCATACAACTAAGTTTCTGCCCTCATAACTACCCTACTGAACTGTGTATCATGCGCTTGAGGAACAAGCTAAGGAACGATAAAACTGGAATAGAGAAAGAAATGCCCTTAATAATTAACATCTTCACACTAAAAGACAAGCATAAAGAGTGGTTTACAGCATGGACCTAGAACTCAATACAAAACAGCAAGGTATCTGGAGCCTCAGAGGCACCGAAACATCAATGCTGTAGACCAGCCATCTACAGCTACAGATCCAGGAGAGGGTCAGGGTGGCCTGAGTACATACAAGCAACTTTGGGAGATTCCAATGAAAAGGACATATAATGCCAGTAACTTCCTGGAATTTCCAATTAAGAACCTAGGCACTGCCAAGATAACAAGGAAAAAGAGACCCCAGAAACGAACAATAGAGTCATGGCAGGGCTCCTTCTTGAGTCCTCAAGAGATTTGCAGTGTATATATGGAGTTAGAAGATTCAAACAAGCCTAACCTTCTACTTTGTAAACTAAACATTACAATGTCTTTGACTAATTAATCAAGGTCAATTAACTGAGCTATATGTACTTTGAAAATTACCAAGTCAAATATTTTCATCTAGTCCCCTCTTATGAGGTTCAGTGCTCAAGAACACTAACAGGCTTTTTTAAAGACAGTCTGGATTCACGGCCTTGTGCAGCCACTTACCAGAGGGGAAACCTTGGGCAAGTCACTTAAACTCTCTGAACCTCAGTTTCCTTGCAGTAGAATTACAGTAGTAAGGGTTGCCCCATGATGAAGGCACTAACTTTTAACTGGCCCAGAAGAGTGCTCACAAATGGGAGTGGTTATTCATACCTGCAGTTTTATCGTCCCCGTCCATCTTCTTACATATAACATTTTATATCCCAAAGCATACTAACCTCATAAATTCTTTCAACACCCCACTGGATGCTTCATACAGTCTACCTGGTGGCATTGTTATTTAGCACCTAGCACAGTGCTCTAAAAATGACAGGCGCCCAAATATGCTGAACGCATTTGTCATTATTCTGTGGTATAAAGATGGCTCATGCAATATGAATTTCAAAGAAGTAAACAGAAACATACCATATTTCGCCAAACTTCTGAGGAGCTGGTGAATTCTAAAATCAGGCTCTTACAGATTTTTAACCTAAAATATAAAACACCTCACTCAATTCTTTTTATATAGGCAATTGGATAAACTTGCAAAAAAACCCACTAAGATTCATTATAAAATAAAGGTAAGTCTATCTTTTGTAGTGTTTATAAATATCCAAAAATATACCAATTGCCCTATTCCTGCTGCCAGGAGGGTGCCAGCGTGGGTCGACAGGCACGCGTGTGCCGGAAAGCTTCCAGCTGGCAAAGCCTGAGTCCCGTTTTCACCCGCAGAGCCTCGTGCTTCCAATGCCTCTGAACTCCCTACAGACAGGCTGAAAATACATGAAAACTGTTTGACTGTCTGCCTCTAAGCCCTTCGGATGACGACAGTATTTTGCTTTTAATTAAGTTCTCTATGGTGAGCAGCTGCTACGCACCACATTGCTATCCATCCATGACTTCCTAGAGTAGCAACCTTGAGCAAGTCATTTGACCTCGTCTCAAGGACCAGGCTGCTGTGCTAAAATGGGTACAAGAGAAAGCCAGCCTGGCACGTGACGGGCCGCACTGTACTGTGACAGCATTTCTTAATTATTTATGTCAGAGTTCGTGCCTCCCAGCCCTCTGCAAAAAAAAAAAAAAAAAACTTATTAAGCTTAAAGTTCTAAATTAATCACTGTAAATTCTTACTCATTTATAAAGAATCAAAGAATTCCTCAGTAGAAGAGGAATTAAAGTCTTTTTACCCATTCCATTTTATCATCACGAAGAAACCAAATCCCAAAGATTAAGAAACCCACTCAGTGTCCTACAAACTGATGGGAGAAAGTAAACAAATGTTAAGACTTAAGAGACTGAGTCTCAAACTTAAGTAAATAAAGCAAAACTACAACTACTTAGACTCTGCCATCGGAGTGATTCAGTGCTTCAGCTGCGGACATTTTCAGGTGACGCAAAGACCCTGATATCTATCATCAATACATAACATGAGAAAACATGACACCCTTTAAAGATCCAGAACTCTGAGCCCAGAGGCGCCAGGCACACCACTGCAAACTTCATCACAGTGCCCTTATTTTATTTATCCCAGTGTTGCTCTTCAGCAAAGAGGGCTCAGTCTAATAATTATACTAATAAATGTAATCTAAGAAATAACTGTGTCAATCTACATCTCTCTCCAAATCATTACTTTAACTCATTTCTATTTTATTCTTAAAATAGTCCAACTACCAACAATCTCCCTCTCCCTTTTCTTCTGCCTCTATACATGTAGATAAACGCAAATATATAAACATGAACACATTATTAATACAACTAGCATGCCTTCATCTCCTCTCCAAAAGCCTTTGCCTTCTTTTGAAGCTTCATCAAAATTTAAACCTTACACTCTGTTCTACCACTTTTTATTTTGACACCCCACATTTCTATCCTCTTTGTAACATGTTATAAAGACCGTGGTTTATTAAAGCGCTCTAAATGTCATCCATTTATAAATTTCCTAAGTGACCAAAACTGCTCCAACAACTTTCTTGATAGAATAGCCTTTTAGGTTCTAATTCTAGTCCATTCTGCAGGTAAGATCTGAAGTTTTAAATATAGCTTTCATACAATATTCATAACATAATTCTCCCAACTTTTTAGTCCATAAGTGTACTATTTCCTTATTCTCCCTGTTTAATTGCCAGAAAGACCCCTGAAAACCATTAGCTTAGCTGCTATGAGAATTTCCACCTACTGAAAATTTCCTTATAAAAAGCATCATCATGCCTGTCCACTCCAAAACCTGTGGCCTCTGAACAGTACTTAACTGCACAGAGCTTTCCAATGCTCACCTCTCTACACCACACTGGCTTCCTAGGACTGTGCTCGCATCCGAGCTCTCACAGCAAGCACGCCCTCTGCGGGCACACCTTCCTCCTCCTACACAGCCACTTTTCAAGCTTCTTTCTTTCAAGAGTCACTTTTCTGTTTTTGTTTTGTGTGTGTGTGTGTGTGTGTGTGTGTGTGTGTGTGTGTGTGTGTGTGTTACTGAGGTTTCTGGAAGCCCTTCTACCTCCAGCTACACTCCCACGAGCTACACTCCCAAACCTATTTTTGTACTTTTTTATGTGGAAATAGGGTCTCTTAAGCCAGCGCGGCTGGCTTCGAACCTGCGCGATCCTCCTTGTCTCTGCCTCCCAAGCACGGGGATTACAAGCGTGCGCCACCATGCCCAGCAAGAGTCACTTTTCTTAACCTAAATTAATCTCTGTTCATTATCCTCCATTCTAATACATACAGAAGACCCCATCTCTACATCTTTGAGCCCAATCTCTTGAGCACAGAATCCCAAAGTCAAATGACGAAAATATAAGGGAAGGGTCATTGAATAAAAACAAGAACAGTCAAAGCACCCAAAGGCTCACTGAATACCTTTTTAATTTTCTAAAAAGGGGCTGTAAGCCAATAAATTTTTAATCTAAACCTAGAATCATAGCCTGCAATTACCAAATAGCAAAGGCAGACAATCCCGGGAATGTCTCATTAGCATCTTAAGTCAGTGTTTTAAAAATAAAACTCAATTATTTAGCCAGGTGCGGTGGCACATGCTTCTAATTCCAGTACTTGACAGGTTGAGAGGGTCACAGGCTGGAAGCCAAGCACAGTAACTTAGCAAGGCCCTCGGACCTAGTGAGACCCTGCTTCAAAATAGAACTAAAGGGCCGGGGGTATACAGAAACCCCTGGGTTCAATCCACAGTATCAACGAGGGGGAAAAACTCAATCATTTCTCGAAAACCTAACTCTACTTTATATTCCTAATCTCACTGTCCTAGTTGGACTAAAAAATGTGTTGCCATTCTTTATTTTCTCCCCCTCATTTTTCTTTAGCCTACTAACTACTATCGTCAGCCTTCAAATTCTTAAGTTTTTCATTCAAAACATGGCATCTGGATTTTGAATGCCTTTTTGGTAGATGAAAATGCAGTAGTGAAAAAAAAAAATAGACATCTCTTGTGGAGATGGGCACGAATATAAGAACAGTAAATTCTGTAATTACAATGCACAGAAGTGCTGTGAAGGAAAAGAACCGAGTACTGAGCATTCTGACTCGACTCAGCGGAAGGACGGCAGCCTTCTTGAGGGATGAGCGGGTTCATCAACTACCCACTGCGCAGAATTCTGCCTGGAGGCGCTTTCCAACTAGCACTCAATGGCGGGGACTCGACAGCAGACAACAGTCTCACTAGAGGGACAGACAAGAGATCAAAGTTGAGGAGATGAAGAGGGTACAATTTTTGTGTGTGTGTGTGTGGGGGGTCTGGAGATGGAAACCAGGGGTGAGCTACACCCTCTGACCTATTTTTTTATTCTTTATTTTGAAACCGGGTCTCACTGAGTTGCAGAGGGCCTCACTAAGTAGCTGAGGCTGTCCGCGAACCGCGATCCTTCAGTCTCACCCTCCCGAATGCTGGGATGGCAAGCGTACATCACCACACCTGGCTTGGTAGAATTAATTTAAAAAAAAAAAAAAACAGTACCAGATATGAGGGGAACGATGTAGAGAATGGGCTACAAAGATTTGCCACCTGGGAGTCTGCCTTCCAATCTTAACTGTGCATTAGTAACATGAGAGACTCCACAAAGCAGGGGAGAAGATCACCAGCTGAAATCTTTATAAGCACTGGGAGGCTCCTCAACTCCCTCCAGCCACACTGAAGAGAAAAGTAGGCAGATGCTGGGTACTTAGTAAAGTATCAGAGCTTGTCTAATAAAGCACCCTAATGAAGTCCTGAAAGGATCAAACCACCAGCAGGTAGTTAAGCTGGCTGCCAAAACAAAGATCAACAATCGGGAAAAGAGATCCAATCACTCGACAAAATCCTGTCCAGCATTCAGTAAAAAATTAACATGTACAAACAAAACAGGAAAATACAACCCACAGCTAAGAGAATCAACAGACCAAAAATGAAGGAATGGATGGACTCAGTAGACAAGTCCTTTCAAACAGTTATAAATATATTCAAACATTCAAAGGAACATATAAACTGAAAATATGAAACTTCTAGGAACGCAAAATAAAATACAGAAAATTGTCACTGAAGGTGACATGGGAGGCTGAGACGAGGATAGCAGGTTCACAGCCAGCCTCGGCAATTTAAGCAAGGCCCTCTGCAACATAGTGATGCCCTACTTTAATTTTAATTAAGCTTAATGTGGTAATTTAAAAGAAATATTCAACTCTTGCTCAAGAAATATATAGATGCTCATACAAAAGCTAATGTATTAATGTTCAGAGCAGTATTATTCGTAAGAACCAAACAGAAAACCACAAATATTGATCAAATTTTAAAAACTGAAGTACTGTCATAAGCAACATGAATGAACCTCAAAAACACCATGCTAAGTAATACAGAAGCCACACAAAGGATCACACAGATACGTGTGCATGTGTATACAGTGGACCATGACCCAAAGGAACTTCTTAATAAACCTCTTATATTGTCATGGGTAGAAAAAATCCAAAAACCCAAACAATTCTGAAAATGAATGGGGGGTGGGGGGTTGAACTCCCAAACCAAATTTCAATACTATTTAAATAAAACAATGTGGTACTATACCAATTTTTCTAAGTAAATAAGATAAAAAATAGAAAACTTAAAATTAAATCCAAGCACACAGGAGATGAAATAAGTGAGATTTTACAAAACATACGGTAAAAGATCCTATACTTAAAACTGGGACCAGAGCTTTTGATATTTAATAAAGACCCCTCCCTTCAGACACACCTAAAAGCAAAAAACAACAAAATCCCTCAACTATTATCAAACATGATAAAAACAAAACACAAAAAAAAAATCACAAAGAAAAAGGTATATAATTTTGACATCAAAAACCAAAACACCTTTTTTTGTGCTAGAGGACTGAATCCAGGGGCATTCTAGCTCCAGCCCAATTTTACTTGTTTTGAAACAGTCTTGTTCCTTATGCTTCCTACTACTGGGATTACAGGTGTGCACCATGATATCTGTGCCTGGCCAAAACGAAAACCCTTTACTACAAAAGAGAATACTACTCTAAGAGCTAGATTTGTTTTACTTTTATTCTGAAAGGTTTTCTTAGTTACATTGTAAAGTACGAAGATTGGATAATATGATATTCAAGTTCCTTTTCAGCATAAACATTGACAAGTGTCCCTTTTCTTTTAAAACCATTTGTTTAATTTGTGAAACATTTAAAACAAACAAATAGCTGGGCGTGGTGGCGCACCCTTGTAATCCCCGCGCTTGGGAGGCGGAGACAGGAGGATCACGCAGGTTCGAAGCAGCCGCGCTGGCGTAAGAGACCCTGTTTCAAAAATATAAAATAGGTCTGGGAGTGTAGCCCGGAGGAAGGAGGGCTTCCAGGAACCCCAGTACCACCAAAAAAATAAAAAATAAAAAATAAAACAAACAAATAAACCAGGCCTGGTGGAGCATGCTTGTAATCCCAGCATTTAGGAGGCTGAGATAGGAGGATCACAGTTCACAGACAGCCTCAGCTACTTCTGAGGCCCTTTGCAACTCAGTGAGACCCAGTTGCAAAATAAAGAACAAAAAATAGGGCTGGGGGTGTAGCTCAGAGGTAGAGTGCCACTGGGTTCCATCCCCAGTACTGCAAAAAATAAAATAAAAAGCCAGAAATAATAAAATTCACATTTTACCAAATACTCAGAATTGAGAAAGTAAATGCAAATTAAAATCAGATGCTGTAAGGCATAATTCATATTAGAAAATATTTTAAAATCTGACAATCCCCAAATACAGGTGAAGGATTCTGGAAACAGAAATGCCCATAGACTGTTGATAAAAGCATCTGGTTTTTTTTTTTTTTTTTTTTGGCAAATTCATTTTAGAAGAATTTGGCATTATAAAGACCCTAATATCCTAATTCCCAGCAACTTTAATTTTATGAATCTTCCCAAGAGAAACACCTACTCATAGACAGGTACATGTTTAAAAATGATCACCAATGCATTGTTTGCAGCAGCAAAATAGGAAACTACTCAAAATACTTGTCAATAGCAGGATATACAGTCTACATGTATACAGTGGAAGCCATACAGCAAATGAGCCAGCTCTACCTGCACCAACACAAGTTGCTGGTGACCAGGGGTGGCGGCGCACACTTGTAATCCCAGCACCTGGGAGGCTGATGAGAGGATCGCAGATTCTCAGCCAGCCTCAGCTACTTAAGTGAGGCCTCTGCAACTCAGTGAGACCCTGTTTCAAAATAAGGAATAAAAAAGAGGGCTGGGGGTGTAGCTCAGATGTAAAATGATCCTGGGTTCAATCCCCAAGACTGCAAAAGTAAATAAATGAGATTAAAAAGCTGGTGAAAGTTATGTATAAAATACATCCATAATTTTTTTTTTTTTTTTTTTTTTGGTGGTACTGAGGTTCCTGGAAGCCCTTCTACCTCCGGGCTACACTCCCAGACCTATTTTTATATTTTCATTTTGGAAACAGGGTCTCCTAAGCCAGCGCGCGCGGCTGGCTTCAAACCTGAGTGATCCTCCTGTCTCCGCCTCCCAAGCGCGGGAATTACAAGC
Organism: Muscardinus avellanarius; assembly: GCF_963383645.1. Lineage (NCBI taxonomy): Eukaryota > Metazoa > Chordata > Mammalia > Rodentia > Gliridae > Muscardinus > Muscardinus avellanarius. The sequence goes on from NC_137788.1 coordinate 165,064,418, forward strand.
ATGTGCCACCACGCCCGGTGTTTTCCATAAAAATTTAAACACCATTTATTACTAATACATATGTATATATAAGCATAAAGTAAAAATATGAAGTATACTAAAAGAACCTCAAAATACTTGTTATTTTGGGTAAAAAGAAAGGGTACTAGGCCAAGGAGACCTGGGTTTGCTACAAGTGGATAGGTAAGAATAAATTTTTCCCCCAAAGATCAAAATTGGCATAACTTACATTTCTGGAGAGTAGATAAATGGGTTTTGCCATATTGCTTTATGTATAACATGCAAAAATATTATATATAATTTTCTCTTGGTATTGGGGATTGTACCTGGGTCATTCTACCTCTGAGTCACAGCCCAATTTTTTATTTTAAAACAGAGTTTTCCTAATTGCTGAGAATGGCCTTCAACAGGTAACCCTTCTGTCTCAGCCTCCCAAGTACTGGGATTACAGGCATGTCCCACCATGCCCAATTAAATACTTGGTAAATAAAATACACACATATAAAGCCGGGTGTGGTGGCGCACTCTTGTAATCCCACCATTAGAGAGGCTGAGACAGGAATATCACGGTTCCTGGCCAGCCTCAGCTACTTAGTGAAGCCCTTTGCAACTCAATAAGACCGTGTTTCAAAATAAAGAATAAAAAGCCGGACATGGTGGCACACACTTGTAATCACAGCATTCAGGAGGTTGAAACCAGAGGTTTGCAGATAGCCTTACCTACTTAGTGAGGCCCTCTGCAATTTAGTGAGACCCTGTTTCAAAATAAAGAATAAAAATAGGGCAGGGGGTGTGGCTCGGAGGTCAAATGTCCCTGGGTTACACACACACACACACACACACACACACACACAGCGCTGGGGTGTAGTTCTAAAGTAGAATGACCCTGGGTTCCATCCCCAATACCACTCACAAAAATCAACAAAGAAAACGACGCACACTGGCATACGTACTCCAAGCTGAAGATAGCCCAGAGACTTGGAGATCACTAACTCAACCGTCTCAGTTTATAAACAGGCTGAGGAGGAGCTGGGCACGATGGCTAACAATTATGACCAGGACCTGGGGGCTGGGACCTAAGAACTCAGGCCCCAGGCCAGCCTCAGGACCTTGGCAAGCCTTCAGCAACCTGTGGAGACCATTTTCAAAAGAAAATGGAAAACAGGACTGAGGATGTAGCTGTCCCTGGATTCATTCCCTGGCACCCCCCCCCCCAAAAAAGAAAGGCTAAGGAAATATGCCCTAATACGAATGCCATGTTAAATATATACTACTGGAGCATGGCAGTCTGAGACACATACTAGGTGTTTATAATTAATTACATCTCAACCAATAGAAAGCTTGCCCCCAGTTTCTCAAAAGTGGGCCTCAACTAGCAATATGGAGAACACACACATGTACACATAACTCCCTCCAGGAACACGGGGTCAACTTTAGTGCAGGCAAGTAAAGACAGACTGTAGTAGGACTTTGGCCCACTCTGCTGATTCCTAGTCCTGCCTACTCATACTTCAAATCACTTTTAACACTGTTCCTGATCATACATACATGTGGCTCACATGTCCACAGCAAGTACCTAAAAGTAGGCATCTATTAACTATAAAATTTGTGCATTTCCAACATGCACAAATTTCTATGTATGCATGCAAATATATACTCTTATAAAATCTGCAAGCCAGGAGAAAAGAAATTACTTAATTTCAGTTAAGATTAAGTGACCCCATCTATTCTCCAGTTGAGATCCATCTGTTTTTAAATTCACCCCTCCCTTTCATTTAGCCCAAAATACAGAATGTTCAGGATGGGGTGGAGATGATCCCTTACTGAGTTATATAAACAAGATCTCTTTCATTTTTAAAGTAATGAAATGTAATACACGAGGTAATAATTATGCATGATTTCAAATGCAGACTTCTAGCTTTATGTGTAAAAAACATTAAAATTAGCTTAGCTTAGACCTTCTAATATATTGTACTCAAATGTTCCTATTTCATTACTGTAGTCTACTTTTAGGAAATATTTCCAATCTGTCAAGAGTATATTCCTACTTTAGTTACCCAACTTATCCATTTTATTTTCTACTTTCTCTAGTCTTAAACTCTGATAGGTTACAGAGATAGCAAAATGCGTATGAAACTGAATGAGAACGAGGCAGCTTAAGTATTTAGGGAAACTTTTTATTTCTTAGAAACTGTGTTTGGATTATCTTGAACAGCATATTTTCCATCACCAACACAGAAGACTGTTGCTCCTCTTCAAAACACCAGAAAAGAAGCCGGGCGTGGCGGCACACACTTGCAATCCCAGCATTGGGGAGGCTGAGACAGGAGGATCGTGGTTCGTGGACAGCCTCGGCTACTCACTGCGGCCCTTTGTAACTCAGACCCTGTTTCAAAGTAAATAATAAAAAATAGGGCTGGGAGTATAGATTGGAGGTAGAATGCCCCTGGGTTCCATCCTCGGTACCACGCAAAAAAAAAAAAAAAAAAAAAAGAGAAAAAGCCAGGAAAGAAAAATGTTAACCTCTGTGTGTGAAATGACTTGAAATTAGTATAGATATCACATGCAATGGGTGCTTAAAAACTATGTAATTTTTATCTCCCAAGACAAAAACTGAACTATTTAACAATGACAAACAATAAATACCCTTACTTATGACAGACTGTATGGTAAGCAAAACTGGTGCATACACAGAGAAGATGGCACAATAGATAGAATTCTTAAGAAACATTACTAATTAACAAGCTCGCAATCACCCTTATTTCCCCTGTGACCCATTAGCTTTACAGAGAAAACAGTTCTGGGCATGTCGTCATTTCTTTTCCAAAGAGCAGCATGTGAAAATGGGTAGAAACTATCAATGGGAAGTAAGAGAAGAAACTCCTATGTGGTGTCCACATGCTCCAGGTATGGAATGAGAAGGGATACTGAGCCTGAGTTCCACAGAGGGAGCTGGAGTGCAGCAAGCAGCCAACTGTGAGATATCCCACCTTCAACGGGACACAGCGGCTGCTGGTAATACTGGTCTTTGTACTGTTTGTTTATTGTGGTACTGATGATGGAATCCAAGGGCATTCTACCTCTGAGCTACACTATCTTATTTTAGGTTGAAACAGGGTCTCAGTAAGCTGCTGAAGGCCTCACTAAATTGCTGAGGCTGGCATTGAACCTGTGATCCTCCTGTCTCAGCCTCCCAAGTACCGAGATTCCAGGCATGTACCGCCACACCTGGCTCTGTCTGTATATTTATTTCCAGAATTATTCTACATCACAAACACAAAACAAACCAGTCATGATGGTGGCTTGTCTATAGGAGCAATTGAGGGTTTTCTTCTGATACAGAGGTCCATTAAAATTTTGAAATGGATAAGCTATCCCTTTTCTTCAAAGAAGACAAGTCATCACATGAAACAACATGGGTAGGAGAGCACTGGCATCATCTTCGTTCAGCCCCACAGCCATGTCATTTGTGTGCAACAATGCCGGTCTTAAGAACTTACCGGACTGCTGAAAGCACACACAATGGGCACAAATAAGAACTAGGAAGGAATCCCACGCCTATTTCCAGGTTTCATTTCTGTGGTTTAATGAATGGATTTTCTGCTGCACTACTCAGCTGATCTTGGCAGGTGCAGAAAACCAACTTCTGGAACAAACGGAGCTGCTGAGGGTCATAGCACTAGACTCCACACAAGGCAGCCAACAGCTGCATGTAAGAGGTTATCCTGTCTATACAATAAGCCTTCAGGGCTTCATACACTACCTGTATGCTATTACTTGCAATATAGATGCTGACCTTAACTAATAGTCTTCCAGAGAATTTTCTTCCTTGCTGTACATGCAATCAATGCCTTACCTGAGTTTCCTGTTCAGATTTCCTGAAACTGAACTTCTGAATAATCTTAACCAGTATGACTCTGTCCCGTAAAACTTTTCATTTCAGGTCAATCTTATGATTCATTTATTTATCAAATTGCCACAGCAGGTCAAAGAGAGAAAATTACAAAAAAATCTGACTTCAGATAGTTAATACTAACTAATGTACTACTACTACTAACATCTCTTATTCATTTCAAATGTAGTTACCAAGTTTAAAATAAATTCACACTATAAACTTCCTAAAATGTTTCTTTAAAAAGTTTTAAAATATTAATAAAAAAAGAAAATATGCCAAGTTTCGACTTACCCCATACATCAATCTTTTCTTAGGCAAGTCTCTAAACAGACACGTAGTCACTTTATAGAATATTAAAGTACGATTTTGAAAACAATCACATTTGTATAACCTTATAAGGCAAACTAAACAAGAACCACCTCCATTCGACAGGTGAAGGCAGAGGCTGAGAAAGCTAGATGGCTGCTCATGGCCAGCGAGGAGGCTAGAAAGACAAACGCGCCGAGATCGTCACCGAAGCTCAAGCGCGCCTTCCTCCATCTCAGCAGAAGCTCCTCGGTGGCCTCTGTTCACTCAACCTGTTGAGATTCGGAAGCTCTTAAATTGCATATGCACTTTTAGGGAGGATAAATCCCAAGTCTTAGAATCAAACAGTAATACTGACTTCTAGCTAAACCTCAAGTGCAAAGAGCAGTATTAAAGATTAATAATCTTAGATAGACATTAATACTAAGTAATAGTCTTCCCAAATTATTACCCAGCCCGAAATTTACTCGTTAAAGATAACTTAAAGCACTATATGGGACGTTTTATAGATTAAATGAAAGCCAAAGAAATACACTGTTTCTTTCTGTTGGTTTTGTGGTACTAGGGATTGAACCTAAGGGCATTCTACCTCCAACTATATCCCCAGCCCTATTTTTTGATTGCTGATTACAGTCTCACTACTTGCTCAGGCTGTCCTCCAACCTGAAATCTTCCTGTTTCAGCCTCCTGAGGACGGACATTACAAGTGTGGGCCAACATGCCTGGCTTAACTGCCTATTTATTAATCACTTAAAATTTATTAATTATCTACTAATTTATTAAGGCATTTTATTAAAAACTTATTTACCATCTTTATTTCAAATATGTCATCTGGATATAGGACATACATGTCTGGACAATTAACGCTGACTTTACTTCATGTCCTTTATTAAAAGGTCCACTGGTGGCATGTGGTGATTAACAGTGCAAAAAATACTCACGGACCGCCACAAAAGTGGACCGCTAACTGCAAAGTAGGTATGAGCACCCTTCCTAACAGGTTAAGACAGAGCGTGTGCCACAAACGCAGAGTCCCGACACTCAAGACCAGTCTGGCCCTGCCACCTGGGTGTCTTGAAGAAAACCATTTTAAAGCTTTACAGTTTCCTCATGTAAATGAAGGAAGCAGCTGACTTCAAAACATAGTCCTATTCGGACTTCCATCATGAATCTGTTACCAGACGGCAGGATGATGATCACTCCCCCAACAAAGAATATTAGGAGGCAAATAATGGCAGAAACTTAACCTCGTACGCACAGAGCACATACCCGGGATTTACTCCACCACCACCTGTCAGGTGCTGAGTGGCTGGCTAGCCCAGAAATGAAGCAATGTGCATCCCGAGTGCTGTGTAAAGGGTGGGCCTGCAAGTCCCAGCGGCCACTGGGGAAGAGGACGGGAAGTCTTACAACTGCCTCATACTGGACGTGCTGGGAGAACGAGCTCCATTACGCCAATAAATAAGTAAATGGTGTTATGTGGAGAAGGTCACTAGACCTACCAACTTTCAAATGAGTCTGCTCTGTCTTTATGGATCCTGTAACTTAGCTCAGCTCACAGTGACCACTAGGTACCTAATAAATGTTATTGGGTCACTTGCTAATGTACTGATCAAAATTCAGGCATATTCTAGGGCCCAGGCCTGAATGGTTGCCCCCCCAAAAAAATTTCTATGTTGAAAATCAAACCCCTAAAATGACAGTACTAGCAGGTGGGGCTTAATGAAGATCAACCATCATAAGTGGAATTAATGCCCTTATAAAGGAGAACAGAAAGCCCTCTACCCTTCCACTCCACAAGATTAAAGTGAAAAGACAGCTGACTAAGAACCAGGAAGAGGGCCCTCACCAGACATCCAGGAATTTGCCGGCACCTTGATCTTGGACTTCCAGCCTCCAGAACTGTGAGAAATAAATTTCTGTTTGTAAAAAAAACAAAAAACAAAAAAACAAAAAACAAAAAAACAAAAAAGCAACAGTAATTTCCTTTTCTTTTTCTAAGTCGCCCCGTCTCTGATATTTTGTAGTAATACTCTGAACAGTCTAATACATTTGGTAGCCCTGATTCCATGCCCTTTAAAAATGAATTCACAGTAAGAGAGAAAACAAGCATAATATGCTATAGTCCACTATATACAAGGTGCTTCAAGATCATTCCGGAACACTGGGTAGGAAGACTTCTAAGATAATATTGAATACCTACATATTAACACATTACCAACCTTAATCCTCAAGTCAGAGATAGCTTTGCCACCTTGTTTTGTAGATAAAACTGTAGTTCACCAAATTTAAAAGCAGGTTCTAACTGCAAAGCTATTTGCACTACATACTTTGATTATCTCCTATTATTGCATTAGCATTACACCTGGCAGTGAGGAGAGATGCCAGTGCTGCTGTCCTTAATCACCATAAAGAGTATCTACTCACTTCTTTTTTATGTGTGTGTGGCACTGGGGTGGAACCCAGAGGCTTTCTACCTCCGGGCTATACTCCCAGAACTATTTTATATTTTATTTGGAAACAGGGTCTCACTAAGCTGCTGAGAGCCTCACTAAGTAGCTGAAGCTGGCTTCGAACTTTTGCCATCCTCCTGTCTCAGCCTCCCAAGCGCAGGATCACAAGCGTGCGCCACCGCGCCTGGCGTCTACTCGCTTTTTTATACACCCCTCTGGCATAGGCATTTACTTAAATGGTCACTTCTGAAAATTTGTTTTCACTCATAAAAATCAGAAAAGCATATATGTTTAATAGCTCCATGTGCACTTTATGTAATGTTTCTACATTTAGTTCAGCCCATGCAATTATAGATCTAAATACAAAGTGTGCAACGGGACTGGAGAGCATTAACCAGTAATCATCTAAGGAAAGACATTAGAAACATTCCAAATACTCAGAAGGAAAACTTAAGATATGATCCAGCCAGAGTTTGGGGTTATGCCATTAATATTCTGAGAAACAATAAATTGTTACAATTTCCTTAAAACGAGACTGAAATAGAATTAAATGTTTCCTATCAAAGACCTAGCTGGCCCCAGTGACTCCTGTAGAGGAGGATGGATGAGTGCGACTATAAAGCGCGCTCCTTGCACCCTGACTAGTGAATACACTTAGCTATATTGTTCAAGCCCTGGGGGGAACGTGGACCTTAAAAGAAAATAAAAACAGACTACAAAACCCCTGAAGTCAAAACACAGTATTTTGTACTTCTGTATAAAGTTAAATTCCTCTGAAAGAGGGCAATGTCCAAAGGATGGTGTGTACACTACTTAGTGCTAATGCTAGTTAAATATTGACAGAATATGACTTTCATGGCTTACATTCTGATTTTGTAACTGGAAGCTACAAGTTATTATTTGCATTATAGTTCGCATCTCTTCTATGTATATTACAAATATAACTTCCTGAAGGTATTTTTGTGGTGGATTTTGAGTCCCCCTCCTTTGGTTATCTTGGTTTTTCGGTTGCTGCTTTTGGTCATGCTTATTAGCGAGAGAGAGAGAGAGAGAGAGAGAGAGAGAGAGAGAGAGAGAGAGAGAGAGAGAGAGAGAGAGAGAGAGAAAGAGAAAGGGAGAGAGCTAGCCAGTAGCATCATTAACACTGCACTCATTTCACTAAAAACGTGACAAGGGGCTGGGATTTAAACGAAGGTTCCATTTCTAAGCTCTTTCCTCTCTACCTACCAAGACCAAATCTTTTTTTCCTCTCCCCTAAATTCTAGATTTTACATGATTTACCAAATAATCTCTTAAGTGCAGTTACTACTATAAACCAGGGGTGTGAAAAAAACCACTTCTGATCCCAGTCGTCCGATTTACTTGCCAAAATGTACTGGTACCCACAAGTCTGTGATACCTAACTTTTAAGAGTAGTATTTCTCAAACGTCACGTCATCTTTATTTCAAAATCCCTTCCCTTTCCTAAAAAAAAAAAAAAAAAAAAAATCTGAGATAAGCTGGGCTTTTCTCAATACTGCAAGAGTGGAATGACCCAAAATTAAGGGTCATATCTGTATTTCTTCATGATTAACTCTGGACCATTACATTCTATATGCTATTGCGTTTACATTTCCAACAGCATCCCAAACACGAAACAAATATAATATCAAGCAGATTTTCTACTGTTTCTATTTCAGCACGCCCCCGGGAAATCAAAAAATATCGAGTGACCAATTATCTTTCGAGGATTCCAAAGCTTAACCAGTGTCTTATTTTAAAATCTTATTTTATATTTTACGGGCTAACGCATTTCGCACATTCAATCCTCAGTTTACCAACAAAAGCCTCCACCATCAAGACCAAGGAAGCCATCCTTTCTCATGTTATCAATTGAACAGACTAAAAGAAGAAAAAAAAAAAAAGCCCTGCTCGCAGATTCGCATTCCCATTAAACAACAGCCGGCTCCGGCCCACCCGGCCACTCACGTTCACCGCCAGGATCCCCGGGACCGGCCACACACGCGCAGTCGGGAGAACAATCCCGGGGCTTGACACCGCGCTCCCGCGCCGCCCGCCCCCCGCCCCGCCCCGCCCCCACCGCACGCCGCGGAGCCGGCCGGGCCCTGCGCCCCGCCCGCCGGCCCCCGCCCGCGCCCCCGCCGCCGCCCGCGCCCCCCGCCCGCGCCCCCGCCGCCCGCGCCGCTGACAGTTGGCCGCGCCCCGCCCGCGCCGACCCTCACCTGGCGTCGCCCCCGCGCCTGGGCTGCGGCCCTCGCAACTGCGGCCGCTCCTCGGGTCGTCGTCGCCCTCGCCCGCCGCCGCCGCCCGCCACCGCCTCGTTCCCTGTCGCAGCCGCCGCCGCCACCGCCGGGGCTCATGCGGGACGCGCCTCCTGCGCGGAAAGCGAGGCCGCGGCGTGTCCGCGCTGGGGGCTGCAGGGCCTGCCGGCAGGGCCGAGGGGCCGCCCGCGACGGGGCCGGGTCGGCGGCGAGCGGGCGGGCGGGCGGGCGGAGTGCGAGCGGCGCGCGGGAGGCCTGCGGGCTCCTGGAGTCACCCCGAGCCCTGCGCCACCATCTTGGGAGGAACACGGAGCTCGCGACCGCGGCGCAAGACGGGAGGACTGGCGGGGCGGGCCGACGGTCCCGGCAGGCTGCGCGCGCTCGGCCGCACGCACGACGCGGGGCGGGGCCGGGCGGCGCGCGCAGGAGGACGGGCGCTGGCCCCGCCCCGCGGCCGCCGGGCCCCGCCCCCGCCCGCGCGCGCCGCCCCGCCCCGCCCGCGCCCGCTGCGCGCGCAAGGGACGGCGGGAAGGGGAGAGGGCCCGCGCTGCGGAGGACGCCCGGCCCGGCGCCATCTTGGGGCGGGCGGAGGGCGCGCGCCCCGGGGTGGCGGCGCTCGGTGTGCCCGCAGGAGCGCGGTGCCCGGAGGCCCGACTGCGCCGGCCGGCGGCCCCGGGGCGGCCTCGGGCGTCGGTGGGGCCCCGGGCGCCGGCCCTGGCCGCAGACCCCGGCCAGGCGCGCCCCGCCGGCCCACCGAGAGCCCCTGCAGTGCCGCACAAACACCTGCGGCGGGACCCGCCGACAGCCCCCGGTCCTGCGGCTTGCAGCTTCGTGCGCGAGCCCGGCCGTGGCGCGCTCAGATTTTCATATCGTTACTCAAAGCCGTGAATTTTTAAACTGTCATGCTTACATCATCCTTTCTGCAAAGCCAGATGTCGGGGATTATAAGCAGTAATTATATATATATATATATATATACATACATACATACATATATATATACATATATATATTATATAGCTGTAATGAACATGGACATATAATCACCTCCCGATTATAACCAACTTAATACAAATTAATCAGCCAGCCACGCGTGGCGGACACGCCTACAATCCCAGGTGCTGGGAGGCTGAGCCCGGCGGATCACAGTTTCCAGGCCAGCCTCAACAGTTTAGCAACACCCTCAGCATTTTAGAGGCCCCGGCTCAAAATTTAAGAAATGGCTCAGGCTGTAGAATGCCCCTGGGTCCAATTCCCAATAACAAGCAAACACACACAAATTAACCAACTATTTTAAGAACGCAACTGCAACTTAAGTTATTCTAGGATAACTGATGATAAATGGCAATATTAAAATTTTAAGAAGTCTGATTTTAAGATTTTTCTAAATACCGTTTTTCATTTTTCACCTATTTCCATATTCCCGCTCATCTACATTTGAAAGTTACTGTTACATTTTATGGAAGGAGCTGGTTAGAATAATAATCTTCCAAGGACTTATCTTTGCAAATTATTAGAGAACTGAGAATAAAAAGTCTTAAAACGTATTAGAATAAATGACGCAAAATGGCGCAGCCATATCTAGCGCAGGAAGATACTTGTAGCTATTATCCGGCCTCTTAGGTAGGATTCTCTGAGTGAGTGAAATGTAATTTTATAATAGCCCAATGTATGAAATGTTACCAAAAACCTGTGAGTCCTAAAAAGATTAGAGACTGAAGGGAAATAAATCTACCCTAGGTGCTGAAATGACTATTCGGCTTTTTGCTAAGATCAAAGAGGATACTAATTTCTCCTAGGAATCGAGAAATAGTGTCAAACTTGATTCAGGAACTCGAGGTGTATTTTTGCCTATTTTCAAATTAAGAAATTATTGGTTAAAAAATTACCAGCATGAATATCCCTGATGGACTCCTCAGAATACCAATAGTATTCCACCTCTATTTATGTTAGTTTTGATTGGGGGAAGGAGTTCTATATGGGACCCATAATTTTCTTTTCTTTTTTCTTATTTTCTTTCCTTTTTTTTTTTTTTTTTTTTTTTTTTTTTTTTTTTTTTTTTGTGGGTCTGGGGATGGAGCCCAGGAACATTCGACCTCTGAGCTCCACCCCTAGCCCTATTTTTTATTCTTTATTTTGAAACAGGGTCTAACTGAGTTGCAAAGAGCCTCACTAAGTAGCTGAGGCTGTCTGTGAATCCTCCTGGCTCAGCCTCCCAAGAAAAATAACTTAGTGTCTAAGTGTGCAGTGAATTCTTTGGACACTTCTAGTCCAAATGAGACCTGGTAGTTTCTAATAATTTTCTCACTTCAGATCTAGAGTAAAAGGAACAGCTTCATTTATAAGCTTATGCATTGATGCCTTAAACAAACCTTGAACTTGTGCTATTTACCCAGAACTGCACTAGGCCTTTGGAAAGCAATGAAAGGCCGCAGTCTCTATACCTCCCTCAGCAGAGCAGTTCAAGAACTGGGATTGCAGGCATCACTCCATGCCCAGCTCCTAAGGAACTTTCCTAAATGAAACATTTTGCAGTTGGGTACGGTAGCACACACTGTATTTCCGAGTACTTGGGAGGCTGAGACAGGAGGATTGAAGGTTCTAGGCTAGCCTCAACAACTTTGCAAGACCCTATTTCAAAATTTAAAAAAATGAAAAAAGCCGGGCGTGGTGGCGCACGCTTGTCATCCCAGCGTTCGGGAAGCTGAGACCTGGAGGATCGCGGTTCGCGGACAGCCTCAGCTACTTAGTGAGGCCCTCTGCAACTCAGTGAGACCCGGTTTCAAAATAAAGAATAAAAATAGGGCAGGGGGTGTAGCTTGGAGGTCAAATGCCCCTGGGTTCCATCCCCAGACCCCAAAAAAAAGAAAGAAAGAAAGAAAAGATTTGGGGGTCTATCTTAAGAGATAGTATGTCCCTGTGGTCAATCTCCAGTACAAAAATAAAAAATTAAAAATGAAACATTTTCCCAGCAAAGTTGGTTTTTTGACAGGGTGGCATTGTTGTTGGTATGAGTCACAACAGGTGAAGCAAAGAACAAAACACATTTTTTTATTATCCACCATTCTCTAAGTCAGGAATACTCTGAAAGCATGGAAGAGAAAAGGTGGGATATGATGCTATTCACTATTGCTCTTTCTAGACTGCATCAAAACATTAAAATGTTACATTCTTATGCTCTCCACTTTGGGGGCCCCTCTTTTTTGGTACTGGGAATTGAACCCATGGACATTCTACCTCCCCTACGCCTCTGGCCCTTTTTATTTTTGAAACAAGGTCTCTCTAAATTGCTAAAGGACCTACTAACTTGCTCAGGCTCGTCTGGAGCATGTGACCCTCCTGTCTCAGCCTCCTGAGTACTGGACCTGCAGGCATGCACCGCCGTGCCCAGCTACTCACAATTATTTTTGAAAGACGCCAAGATTTTGGTATATTTAAGAAACATGCCTACTGTGTGCATTTTTGCACTGTCAGCATGATTTACATTATGATGTGAGACCAGAATGCACCAGTAAAATATATAAAAAAGACGTATGCCTCAGGTTTGGAGTTTTTTAAGAAATACTTTGGGCACCTTTGTAACCCCAGTACTTGGGAGGCCGAGACAAGAAGACCACAGGTTTGCGGCCAGCCTTAGCTACTTAGTGAGTCCCTTTGCAACTCAGTGAGACTCTGTATCAAAATAAAGAATAAAATAGGGCTGGGGTGTAGCTCAGAGATAGAATGCCCCAGGGTTCCATCCAGTATCCCCCCAAAAAAGAAAGAAAGAAAAAGAATAAAGAAATACTTTGGAAGGAAATTAACTCCGTGAAGACGCTGTCTAGCATGATGAGTGCTCAACGCACGCCGGTGCTCAGCAGCAGCAGCACTAGGATGCTGTCATTATCTGGCCTCAACATGTCCAGCTTGAACTCTTGAGCCCCACCTCTATTCCTACAGACCTGTCTGAAATGCATTCCTCCCAATTTGTTTTAAAGTATGAACCAGCCTTTGTCCTTCCTACAGCAGATTTTTCGGGGGGCTAGAGGCTACCTCAAGACTCTTGTTCCCTTTCCAGTCCAATTCTCCTTTTTTGACTTTGTCCCTTCTCTTTAGAAAAGCAGCGGGCCTTCAGATGGCTGTTTCCTTCCCAATCCCTCTTCAACCACGGAAATGAAACCGCAGCATTTTCTACTTACTCCAAGTGTGTCAGCTCACTGTAACCACCTTAGAGGCCCTCTCGCTCTCCCAGGCTCTGCCCTCTGCAGCCCCTGGGAGCCAGCGGCCCGGACACCACCCCTTGATTCTCTCTTGAGATCCTTCGGTGGCTGCTCCGCCCAGGGTCTCAGGCCTCTCTGCCCAAACTCTTCCTCTCCGTCCTTGCGTCCTGTACCATTTCCACACACTCCTCCATCACTCCAATCACAGATGGAGTCCGAATCCTGAACACCGACCTCACTCAGAAGCTTCGGCACAAAATCGTCAGCCCCTTGTTGGAAATTTATGCTGCGTGTCCTACAACGCCACAGATTCAGCACATTGCACTCGCCACCATTAATTAAGATGGGGGGGGGGCCGGGTGTGATGGCGCACGCTTGTAATCCCAGCATTTGGGAGGCTGAGACAGGAGGATCGCGGTTCGCAGCCAGCCTCGGCTACTTAGGCCTCACGCAACTCAGTGAGACCCTGTTTCAAAAATTTTAAAAATACAACATAGGGAAGAGGGTGTCGCTTGGAGATAGAATAGAATGCCCCTGGGTTCTATCCTCAGTATCGGAAAAAAAAAAAAAAAATGATGGGCTAACTGTGCAGAGACGGAGGTTTTAGAGGATCAAGGAGAAGCTTGGTTTGGGCACTGTTAAACTTGAGAAACCCATTGGGTATCTGTAGTAGATACCGCTTTCTAGTTGGCACCTAATAGGCCAGACACACGGTTACCCATAATAAGCCCCACGTATATAGCTACGTTCCGGCCTGTGGGATGTGAGTAGAAAAGATGTTCGCAACTTCCGGATCACGTTCTTTGAGGAACTGTTGCTGGGGTGGCGGGCTGCCTGCAGTCCCAGCTCCACAGGAGGCTGAGGCCGCACTCACTGTGCCTAGGAGTTCAAGGTTGGTCCAGGCAGCTTAGCACCCCCTGTCTCACAAAAACCTTCAAACGGAGTACCCCTTGCCTTGGACCGTGGTTGAAGGAGTGAGCTACGTTGCAGGTTTGAATGACAGGGTTCTCTCCAGTATTCATGTCAAAAACTTAACACCGTTGGGTGGTGCTAAGAAAGCCTCTGAGGACCTGGTTAAGTCACGAACGCTCTGCTCCATGAATGCATTACTGCTCAGTGCCTCCTTTGCCCTCCTGTCCCTTCGGTTTTGTGAGGACACAGTGTTCATTCCCTCCAGAGCCTGCAGCAACGAGGCGCCATTGTGGAAGACGAGAGTGGTCCTTAGCAGACGCTGGACCCGCTGGCTCCTTGGCCCTGGGGTTGGGGCACACAGAGTGGCCAGAGTAGGTCTCTCTGAAAAGATGACATCCAAGCAGAGGCTTGGCAGAAGTGAGGGAAGGAGCCGTGTAGACATTTTTTTTAAGAAACGAATACAATCACACTCTTAACTCTGTCAGCAGCTCATCATGCCTTATAAGTTGTGGGAATATAAGGAAGAAAGCCTTCTGGACATGCGGGCTCTGGCCAAAGATGCCAAGAGCCATCTAGAGCCAGCTACCAAGACACAGGGCTAGAGAAGAGAGAGGGGAGGCATTAAAGACGAGCCGAGGATCACCGTGGGGCCCAGCTTGGACACTGCATAGCTTATCCTAAGAGCTTGGGTATAGACACACAATGTGCTGGGAAATCTGCATAAGGGTTTCGAGATCCGGCCTGTGCAAATCACTCTAGCTACTGTGTGAAGGATGGACAAAGAGACAGCATGGCCGTGTCTGATGCCTGGTACATGGGAAGTGTGGCTAAGTGGTGACAATCACTGTCAGCGTGGTGATTATGATGGTTGCCATGGCTACCATCATCGTTACCAAACACCCCTTTTCTCTCTACACTCTCCCTGCTACCACCCCAAGTTAGACCTGTAGTATTTCTGAACTAGACTAAGTTCCGCAAGGGCAGGGTCATGTTATCTCTCTCGCCATTTATCCAACACACAGTAGCCTGCTGGAACATCTTATACTACTTTTCTACCGAATGTCCTCAACACAGAATGTCCTTAAAGAAACAGATGTGATCACGTTGCTTCTTTTCCTAACTCTCTGGGTGACCCGCCATGCCCTCAGAATAACATCTAAGCTCCAAGAAAAAGGCCTCGAGGATGCGAGCCCTCGCTCTCCCAGCCACACGGCCCCGCGCCCAACGGGACCCCTTGGCGGAAGCAGCGCTCACACCGAGTCCTGCGGAGGCCCTCTGCGTGCAGTCCTTCTGGAAGAGGACAAGCGCCTCCTCTGAGAGGCCCCGAGTGACTCCAGCAGGGAGGGCAGTCACCACGGGGCCTCTCCTCCCGTGCTCTAGGTACGTGTGCCTTCACCTCCATCTCCCTCGACTCCCCGTGCTCCCGGCTCCGATCTGTTTCAGTCAGCGTCCTCGCAGCCATGATCCCAGAGCTTAGAGGGAAGAAGATTCATGTTCCTCTGGCTTTGGGCTCAGGCCATGTGAGGCTGGGGACCAGGGGCCTCTGGCATGGCGGTGGGAGGTGGAGAGGGATAACACTGGGCTGGCCCACACTATGGAGCCTGGAAGCAGAGGAAGGGCGGGATGAGCGCCTGTTGTCTAATCCCTAGGCCGCGCTCCCGGGCCTCCGCCAGCCAGAGCCTCCAGCCTGTTGTCTAATCCCTAGGCCGCGCTCCCGGGCCTCCGCCAGCCAGAGCCTCCAGCCCACCGGGTACCACCAGGCGAGCCATTACAGCCCGCTCACCCGCTTCTGGGAGTGCGACCCGCACCACTCAGTCGCAGCAGCTGCAAACATTAAACAGCAAGCTTTCTAGGGGACATTTTATATCCAGCTAAAACACTATCTAAATGCTGAAAACTGGCTAGCGCCTCAAAATAAACATGCTCAAATGAATGCGTGGACCAACTCTTGTCAATGGAAAAGGGGCAAAACAAAAAGAGGCAGGAACTAGGGCCAGCATGTCCAGCCTTCACTGAGCTGGTGTGTGGGGAAGTAAGGCGTCTTTGAATATTTCTGTTTCAAGTATGTCAAGATATACAAGCTACAGAGGTACCTGCTTATGCAGTTCAGTGTGGACAGGAAAAGCAGGCAAATTAACGTAAAAAAATCTTGTAACTCCAATAACTAAATAAGCAATCGTGAAAAAAATTGGAACCTTACTCAACTACCAATTCCACTGATTGCAGCTAGATGCTGGCTTACATAAGAACTTCTTTGTGCGAAACCCTGGAAGTCTGATCAAATCTTGTTTTGACCTTGGTCATTCCAGGCTCTCTGTGCCTGCCTGGACCCAGCGGAGAGGAGGTGGGAGGGAAGCTTGCGCGTCCGCTGCCCTGCTCTCTGAGCATTCTGAATAAAACAGCTCCCCTCCAATCAATGAAGCCACTCTGAGGAATTGTCCTTCTGACAAGGGCATCATCTGAGTTCTTTGAAGTAACCCACGCCATCTCCGTATGTCTAATGCCGTCTCAAATACATACCCTGGGTCTAACAAGGATGCTAAGAAAATGATGCTTAAATCTAAGGGGGTGCATTGATCTAATAAAATCTCGGTATGAAAAGATGGTACTGTTTTTCTTCAGAGTCTCTCAACAAAGAAACATCTGGCTAGGGAAGAATCAGAGATACCATTTGTAATTGGTAAGCAGTATTTTACTTTATTTTTATTTTTAGTCTGATTTGACACTGACATACAGAATATAATATACTGTTATCAGAATGATAAATTTTATTATGTGGACTCTGACACTGCTTCAAATAGAGTTCTATATTCAAAGCTGACCTCATTCGTTTTGCTTTGTAATATTAGACTAGCGCTGGAAGATAGACCAAGGTTTTAAAAGACGGCAATATGAATCTCATTCCTGACAAAATATTTTCTGTTGCTTCTTTTATCGAAGTTCCTGCTAAGCATGGGACTGATTGCATCTGTATTTCAGTGTTTCACACAAAGTTCCTCGCATGACAATATATTTCCACAAATTAAACCTCTGCACTCATTTGATCCAGTTACTTGAGTAATTCTCATTAATTATCACAACAATCTTGGGCATTATAAATTTTATAGGTTAGGAAGTTGAGGCCAGAAGGTAAGCAACTTGCCCACATCTTACTAGTTTTTTTTTTACTAAAAAACTAGTAAAGCTAGGATTTAAACTGAGGTGTGTGTGTGTGTGTGTGTGTGTGTGTGTTTGTGTACACACACAATGTTTTGATGTACCATGTTGATTACCCCCAACAAAAGCAAAGATAAGTTTTTTGACTTTCAAAAAAGTTTTCATCGAAATGTTTTAGTTGTTCATCGCAGTATTATGCCATAATAATATTCTCAAATTGCTCCTTTTTCCATCCAGGCCGTTCATCTCGACCACGGCGCGGGGTCTCCAGCATCGTCTGCCATGACTCGTGGCACCTTGGCCTGCTTATGTAATGCTGGGACCGCTGCTGCTCCTCCTTTTCCCCATGGTAATAGGAACTGAACCCAGAGACATTTTACCTCCAAGTTAACACCCCTAGATTCTCTTTTAAACAAGCTCTCTAGGTTGTTGACAGTCTTGCTGTGTTGCTGAGGCTGGCCTCAAGCCCGTGAGCCTCCCATCTCAGCCTTTTAAGTTTTGGGATTACAGGTGTGCACCACCATGCCCAGCTCAGCTGCTTCGTTAAGCCTCGATTTCGTTATCTGTAAGGGGATGACATTGTGATAACTGAGGAGACAATGTGCTTCTGTGGACTCGGCTCCATGCCTAGCATATAGCAGATGCTCAATAAATATTGATGCAGATATGAGTGAATCTGTTTTAGTTTGGGGTTCCATGGAAATAGTTCCCAAGGCAATTTGAGCACAAGATTTATTTGGGCAATAATCCTCCTCAAATTAGTAAGGACATAGGTTAGGAGAGGGAAGCCGCCATTACAGGCTGAATGGCCATGCAAGTGCTCACTGCCGGGTCCTGGGAGCCAGCGGTCCTGGGGAAGTCTGGGAGCCAGCGCAGAATGCTGACTTCACGCTGATCCCCATCCTGCTCTGGCTGGCTGTGAGTGGATCCTACAGCTCCAGCTGGTCAGGAAGAGCCTCAGCAAGAAAGGCAGATGCTGGCCATCACGACCAGGACTTCCATGCAGTACATTGGTAAGATCCAGGGAGCCCAGTACACACACATACACACGCAACACATGCGCGAGCGCACACACACACGCGCGCGCACGACCACAAGCCTTTGGGTTTGGCTCACATGGCCGCAAGCTTAGAAATGAGGTTTAGTTGTCCCACCAACCAATCACATTAGCCAACCTCAGGAGATGGGCAACCCTCTGAACATCAGTTTACTGACTTCAGCTGAGGAGGACTGGCGGGCACGTGGCCAGAGCCTTCCTTCCCTTTGAGAAGTCATGCCGAGCCCCCAATGACAGCAGGTTCCTTAGGACCCTTGGAACCTGAGAAAACACTATCCAATCAGAAGACCTGAGTGTTGGGTGGCAGTAGGTTAAGACGCCTTACGACCCACCGGGCTGTTTGTTGCCACCCGAGAGACAAAACCAGGATGTCGGAGTGTGTGGGGCTTGCTCAGCCACGAGCCAGCCTGTTGGAAGAGGGCGGCTTTCCCTGGGGGAAGTCTTCTATCTGGCTTTCCAGGAGAAGGTATGTGGTCCCAGGCAGCTGGGTACCTCGGCTGCCCTGTGTTTCAAGAAGCAGCTTCTTCTGGAGTGTGGGCTGTGCACACTTTATCTCAGCTCATTCACAAAAGGAGGTGGGAGTCGCAGCCCAGCAGGTCAGAAGAAGACACAAAGGGCCAGGCGCACACTTGTAACCCCAGGACTTGGGAGCTGAGACAGGCAGGTCACAGGTTCACAGCCAACCTAAGAAACGTAATGGGCGGACACCTTATGAGACCCTATTTCCAAATAAAAATATAAGATAGGACTGGGAGTCTAGCTTAGAGGTAGAGCATCCCTGGGTTCAATATCCAGTATCAAAAAAAGATGATGGATAAATATACAGATGATAGATAGATAGATAGATAGATAGACGAGAGATAGATAGATAGATAGAGTGAGTCAGAGTTTCTGTGTTGACTAGAGTCGCTTGTTTCTTGCCTGCGCCCCTCCAGGTGTGACCTTCTTCTGTAACTTAGGCCTAGGGAGTGCTGGCAAGGGGGTGGGGTTAGCACATGCCTAGGTAACTTCAGCATGCAGTTAATGTATAAAAGAGCAGACAGAAACAAAAAGAAATGTGGGAATTGAGCCTGGCCGGGCGGGCGTGGGCGAGTGGGGGTGGTTCTGTCCGCTTTCAACCTGACGCGCATCCGACTTCCATTACAGCTGTCTTGACAGAGGAAGGAGAACATTTAACACTCTTTGGGCACACTCCTCAGGGAGAGTAACAGCCTGTATTTCCTGGTCTAACTTTATTTAATGTTCCCACTGACGACTAGCCCTCTTATTTAGAAATGTCAGGTTTCAATTATGTCTGGCAAGCCTGAAAAGCAATTCTCTGTTTTTAAAGTGACTTATGTCAAGCTCTGCTCTGGCCCATTATGTGACTGATCTGAAAGCTTACCACTCAGGAGGCAATCTCATTTTCCTTTTTCCTGTTTGTGTGGCACCTCTCACTGTGGAGGCCAAGTATCAGCAACATTACTTGGAAATAGAGTCTGGCTAAAGTGCTGAGAGCCTCACCAAGTTGCTGAGGCCGGTCTCAAACCCGCCATCCTCCTGTCAGCCTCCCAAGTACTGAGCCTCTAGGCTGTGTCTGCCACATCTGCCTGTTCTGTGTATCTGAACTTATTCAGGCCTCTCAGATCTATGCCCCCCTCCAGCGAGCTCTCAGATTTTCTCCTATTTCACCTTCCTGTCAACTATTTCTCACATGAAGCATGCCGCTCTCTGTCCTTACCATCTCATTTTCTATCATGATTTAACCCAAAAGTTCAAAGAACAGTATCATGGCCACACATGATTTCTTCATCTGTGTCCCGACACTCCGTAGCTTGTCCTGTTATGCTCTGTCCTCATCTCTAGCTATAGGACCATTTGACATAAACTACAGATTTTATAACACTAGACCCAAATGCCTCGTAGTTTTTATCTATAACTGTAATAGCACCTGATATTTAGCATTGATTTAATGTTATCTAATATAAAATTCATATTCGGTTCTCCCCAATCATTGGTATGCTGTTTTTATAATCTTTATATAGAATCCAGTGAGATATTACATATGTCTTTACTTGCCCCATTCCTTTCGTCTTCATTTATATAGAAATACACCCAGAACTTCTTTTTCCTTTAATGACCATAGTTTATTGGTTTTGGTTTTTGGTTTGTTAGGTTCTGGGGAATTGAATCAGGAGCATTCTACCTCTGAGCTCTACCTTCAAACCTATTTTATATTTTGAAACAAGGTCTGAGTTGCTGAGGGCCTCACTAAGTTGCTGAGGCTGTCCACAAACCTGTGATCATTCCGCTCAGTCTCCCAATACTGAGATTACAGGCATGTTCTACCGGGCCACGCACCATGCTGTTTGTGTGTGGGGGTGGGGGTGGGGGGGGTCTGGGGATCGAATCCAGGGGCATTCTACCTCCGAGCTACACACCCAACCCTATTTTTTATTCTTTATTTTGAAACAGGGTCTCACTGAGTTGCAAAGGCCTCACTAAGTCGCTGAGGCTGTCCACGAACCGTGATTAAATGCTGGGATGACAAGCGTGTGCCACCACGCTGGTGATGCACCATGCTGTATTTTGAGGATTCCAGGGCAAGAGTGTTTATAGAAATCGCCACAGTCTGATTTACCTGATGTTTCCCCATCGTTATCTTCACTTTATACTTTAGCTTTGGAAACGGCATTACAGAGGTGACGGTATCTATTCACCGTTACACCACGGGAAGAGATACTTACCGGTAGTTTGTTTGGTCACTGGTGATGCTAAGCTAAACTTCTTGGTTAATATGGTGACTCCACTAAAAATGTATATTGGAATTGATTGGCAATCAGAGTGTTGGTACTCTGAGGACCAAGTAAATATTTTGACATTTTACCCACTGCTTTCAATACTCGTGGACAGTCCTGGTCTGCGTCAACTTGACCTTAGTGGCCACACAGTGCCATTTCTTTGCAGTCTTTCAAAACGCATTAGCTGTGTTATTTAACAAAGATGAGCTTCTCCTCCCACCCACATCTTTGTTTTAGTATTAGCATGGGTTCTATTTTTGTTCACTGTATCTAATTCATTTTATCTTCATTCTTTTTGGGGCTCAGATTGCTCAGATTTGACCACTGGGCTCCGTCAAGCCGGCTGCCTGTCTTCTTGATGTGGCCCTGCAGCCGGCTTTGTTTTGTGTCAGGATAACAAAGTCAGGCTTTTCTGACCCAGACGTGGACCCCAACAATTTCTCTGAAATCTGCTTCCTTTTAGTAAAGCCGGGCAGTTGCCACTGCAACTAAATTGCCATTGTTTCAATGGTTATGTTTAATAGAAAAAAATAATGAATGAATAAAACTTTAAAACCATGTGTTTATAATGATACATATATATACATATATATGTATGTATGTATATATGTATATTTTGGAGGGTTAGGGTGCTGGGGATTGAATACAGAGGCATTCCACCTCTAAGTAACACCCTTAGACCTTTTTATTATTTTATTTTTATTTTATTTACTTATTATTTATTTATTTTATTGTTTTTATTTTTCTTGATACTGGGGATTGAACCAAATGCATTCTACCTGTGAGTCCTCCTTTTTTAGCTTTAATTTATTTGCTACTGGGGATTGGACCCGGGGCCTTCTACTGAGCTACACCCCCAGTCCTTTTTATTTTTTATGATAAAACAGGGTCTCGGTAGGCTGCTGAGGGTCGCTGTTCTCAAACCTGCCATTCTTCCGTCTCAGCCCAGGACTACAGACATGCACCACCACGTGGTTTCTATTTATGTTCTCCGTAAATTACTCAATCTCAGGTATACCGTTAGAGTAACACAGAATGTACTGTAACAGAATATTATCTGGAAACTTTGAACTTTTAGTGTCTGTGCAGTTTTTTCTCCTTCTGTGGCTTTGGTCTCTGGCCAACTGATCAACTATAATGGGAAAAAGAGTGTGGTTTCTATCTTCTCTCTTGAACTTCTACCATTCTTTCTTTCTCACAAATCCAAGTTTGTTTTTACTTCTTGGAATGAAAGAGGTAGGAAATTCTTACCCAACTTAGAGTGTTGTGCGGTCACACGGTGCTTTAGACAGGACTTGAACGGAGGCCCTCTCGGGGGAACTTCCGTAAGTTGTCACGAGACGCCCTTCTCCCCATCGTTAGGGGTCTGTGCCCGTAGTGCCCTGGAGTCAGGCTAATACGCCTTCGGTGGACGACTGGCTTGGGCTCCTTCCTCGCCTTCTGAAATGTTGGGCGTTCCCCTTGCTGTGGGCGGCTGTTAGATGGGCCCTAGCAATTGCCATGCTGGTTCAGTCTCAGGTGTGGCCGGGCTCTAATTCCCAGGAAATGTTCATGCATTCTTGGCGTTGAGAAATGCGGCTCTGAAGGTCATCCAACCAGTCATCCTTCCCCGTTTCCTTCACACGGCAAACAACCGGCTCCCCTTTGAAGAGCTCCTAGGTAGGACTCCATATATGAGCTTCCGAGGGCTGCCAGAGCACACAACCACGGACTGGGGACTCAAAATAGCAGAACTGTGTTCTCCCATGGTCCTGAGGCTAGGAGCCTGGAACCTGTGTTGGCTTCACTGTGCTCCCTCCAGAGCCCGTGAAGGTGGACCCTTCCCGGCCCCCTGCAGCCCCTGGTCGCCCCAGTTGCTCCTGGTGTACAGCAGCACGCCCCGTCATGGTGGGCTCCAGAAGCCGCCTTCCCCTCGTGTCTCTGTCCCCATGGCCACCTTCAGATGGACGCCGGGCTCGCAGCACCGCGGTGAGGTCAGACCTCGCCCTGACCCACGCCACCCTCCACAACCCGATTTCCGAGGTCCCATTCTGTGGCAGTGGGGCTAGGATTTCAAGAAGTCTTGTTTTTTAGGTGGGGAAGCCCTTAATATTCAGCTGAATGCCAGCTCACTATGCAAGGCGACCAGGGCACCCATTGCGCTCTCCAAATGGTCACCAAGTTCCAACCCCCAACAGAGGGGCAACAGTTCCCTCAGCCAACCAGCGTCTCCCTCAAATTCCATGAATGGCCTCCAATCCTTGTAGCAGCTTCTCCAAACTTTTTAATGGAAAAAAGTATATGCTTGAAGGTGTTAAAGGGCTAAGGCATATTTGACAGAAGACAGAAATCTAGACAGGTGGACCTGGCCTCTGGGACTTCTTCCTACAGGGAGGCTTTTTTATTTGTTTATGGTGTGCAAGTGTGCGCGCGCGCGCGCGCGCGTGTGTGTGTGTGTGTGTGTGTGTGTGTTTGTGTGTATGTGTTTGTGTGTATGTGTTTGTGTGTATGTGTTTGTGTGTATGTGTGTGTGTATGTGTTTGTGTGTGTGTGTTAGTTACTGGGGATTAATTTAGGAGCATTCTACCTCTGAGCTATATCCCCAGCTCTACTTTATTATTAATATTTTTTATTTTGAAACAGGATCTCCCTAATTTCTGGAGGGCTTCATTAAGTTGCAAAGGCTGGCCTCAATCTGCAATCCTCCTGTCTTGGCCTCCCAGCTACTGGGATTACAAGCATTTGCCACACACCCAGCTACTGGGAGCCTTTTGTGGATGCCAGGAGAAGTGGCTGATTGCCTAAGAGACACTCCTGACAAACTTACAGGCCAAGGAGACAAAATTTAGGATCCAGGGCCTCATGACAGAGGAGTCCTGGGCAAAACTTCACACATTGGCACGAGACTCTGAGCAATTAAACTTTACAAATAGGGGAAAACAGAAGTAGACCAGGGTGCTTCACAGAATCACGAACTTGAAATTTAGTTGAGTGACAGAAGATTACTCATATCCCTAGACTGAAAAAACCCACAATGCAAATGAGCAACACACAGATACAGCCATAATATTATCTATTAAGATTTTTTTTTTTTTCGGGTCTGGGGATGGAACCCAGGGGCATTCAACCTCCGAGCCACACCCGCTGCCCTATTTTTTTTTTATTCTTTATTTTGAAACTGGGTCTCACTGAGTTGCTGAGGGCCTCACTAAGTAGCTGAGGCTGTCCTCGAACCGTGACCCTCTGGTCTCAGCCTCCCGAATGCTGGGATTACAAGCGTGCACCACATGCCCGGCTATCTACTAAGATTTAAAAACACTATCTATTAAGATTTAAACTATAGAACAATGATTCGATTCCCTATAGGTTTGGTGGGGAGAAGTTAATGTATCCAAATGTCCCACAATTCCTGTAAAATCTAAAAAAGATGATAAAACTTTCTAAGAAGTTTTAAGACCAAGTTGCAAGATAAATTTCAGTGTAAATGTTTCCAATAAGGAAAAAATAATCAGATAATAAAAGAGAACTCAACTCTTTGTGGTCCTCTTAAGTATAAGGATACAAGGGAATAGAAAGATAAAGGGTAAAGAATTACATATACTAATCAAAAGAGAACTAATGTTACCATGAAATACACATTTTACAAAGTAAACTTACATAGTAACTTATATTTCCATACTGCATAGGCACATACTACTTCTTCATACTAACATATATTAATGCAAAGTTTACAAAGTAAAGTTTAGGGAACATCCTAACTGGAAAAATATGTCATGACCCTAATAATGTCACTTCAAAATAGTGAAACCAAAACAGACACATCTATAGAGCAGGGCATGCTACTTACATTCCTTTCAGTAATTAAAACAATAAAAAATCGCTAAAAACACAAAATATCTGAATGACACAGTGAAAAACTAAGCCTATTTGACATACATGGTTTTCTCAGGCTGGTTCCTACATTCTGAGTCGAGGTGTGAGAACAGAAACCTGGGCTTGAGAGATAGAGCGAAGTCTTGCGTGGTCTCAAGGCACCAAATCCCAGGTAGGGGAAGGGAAGATTTTGAACTTTCCTTGGGCGGATTGGCCGCAGAGTTCAAAATCTCCAATGGCAAAACTCCCAGGTTTGAGAACATGGACAATTTCTATTCTTCTTATTCAGAAGCCTTGGAGGACTACCTATGATTCATATGTTTTTAAAAGAGAGATTGAAAGAACAACTAAATATGCAAAGAGTTGGAATTTTTCAACAGAGACCTGAAACTTGACAATAGAATTAAATGGGTCCTTTAGAAATGGAAAAAGTACAGTCCCTAAAATTAAGAATTCATTGGATGGATTTGGCAGCAGGACAGATATAGCAGAAGACACAGAGAGCGAACTTGAAAAGTGTTCACTACAAAATATCCAAACACAAGCACACGGAGAGAGATATGTAGAATAATAAAATAAAACAATTGAATTAATCTGACACAGAGGATCACAGATTCGAGGACGGCCTCAGCCTCAGAAAGTAGTGAGACTCATCAACCTAGCAAGACCCCATTTCAAAATAAAAGTAAAATAAAATAAGGCTGGGGATATAGCTCAGACATCAAATGCCCCTGAGTTCAATTTCTAGTACCACACACACAAAAATAATAGCTAACCTAAAGTAATCTTTAGTAAGTAAGGCATTCACATTGAATCTCTAGGTGACTATGAAAAATAGCTAATAAAAAAGAATAATAGAATGACAAAAAGTTGACTTATTCAAAAGGAGATAACAGAGAAAATATGGGATAATGAATAATAACTGTTAATTAAGAAAAATTTTAAAATATTCTGTACCTAATGTTTTTCTTATGTGAAACAGTTTCAAAATATATAGCGGAATTAGTAGAGGAAATTGACCTAAAATCACATAATAGTAGCGATTCTCACACACATCATTTAGAAAGCCTTTCTACGCAGTCAAAAATACCAAGAATAAGCCAGATGTGATGACCCACGCCTGTAATCTCAGTACTTGGGAGCCTGGGACAGGAGGATGGCAGGTTCAAAGCCAGCCTCAGCAATTTAGTGAGGTTCTCAGCAACTTAGCAAGACCTTGTTTCCAAATAAAAATTAAAATAGGGCTGGGGATGTAGCTTGGAGGCAGAAGGCCCCTGGATTTCATCCCCCCCGACACACACATATCAAGAATGGAAAATATTTGAACAACTATTAATCAAATCAACCTGATACTGTATAATATTTTCTTTTTACATACACATGGAACAGTCACCAGAGTGTACCACATGCTAATCCCTAATCAAAGTCTCAAAATATTTTTTTTTTCCTCTGGTACTGGAGATGGAACCCAGGGGCATTCTACCTCTGAGGTACACTCCCAGTCCAGTTTTTTATTCTTTATTTTTTAAACTTTATTTCATTTTATTCATTATTATTGTTATTTTGGTGGTACTGGGGATGGAACCCAGGGGCTTTCTACCTCCGGGCTACACTCCCAGACCTATTTTATATTTCATTTGGAAACAGGGTCTCGCTAAGTTGCTGAGAGCCTCACTAAGTAGCTGAGGCTGGCTTCGAACCTGCGCGATCCTCCTGTCTCAGCCTCCCAAGGGTGGGGATGACAAACCCGCACCACCACGCCCGGCTTTTATTCTTTATTTTTGAAACAAGGTCTCACTGAGTTGCAAAGGGCCTCGCTAAATAGCTGAGGCTGTCCACGAACCGCGATCCTCCTGTCTCAGCCTCCCAAGCGCTGGGGTTACAAGCGCGCCCACCGCGCCCGGCTGTTCAAAGTCTTTTTAAGTGACTGAAAACATTTAAGATGTATTTTTCTGGCCACAATAAATTTAAATGAAACCTTAAAAAAAGAAAGGGAAGTGGAACAAATCTCTAATGGTTTAGCAAGCAGGCAACACACTTCAAAACAACCCATTGCTACAAGGAGAAATCACCATGAATATTACAAAACGGTTTGAACTAATTGATCATACCGCATATCATGGCCATGTTGCATGCACCAACAGAAACGCAGATAGAGGAAATAATGGCTTTAAGAGTTTTTGTCTTTGTTTCTTTGTTTGTTGTACTGGGGATCTAACCCAAGAGCATTCTACCTCAGAGCTACACCCCCCAGCCCTTTTTATTTTTTGTTTTGAAACAGGGACTCCCTAATTTGCCTAGAGTCTCCCACTGTGCTGCTGAGACCAGCCTCAACCCTGGGATCCTCCAGTTTTAGCCTCCCAAGTACTGGGATCACAGGCATGTGCCATCATGCCCAGCTTAATGGCTTTACATAGAATAAAGTTTAAAATCAATGTTTGAAATCAGGTACCAAGATGGCTTTTCTATAAAGAGCCAGAATGCAAATGTTTAAGTCTTCAGGGGGTTATGCAGTTTCTGTCCTAACTCCTCAACTCTGCCAGGGTAGAGGGAAAGCGTCCCTAGACACTTAGAGAACAGGTGGCTGGCCCCGGGCGGAGACTGAGACCGGAAGGAGGAAGGAGAGGAGCTCAGTAGCTGCGGCTGAATATGACTCACATATTTGGCAACCATGAATAATGCATGTTCCTTAGATCTGATAAAATTAAGTAAGCAGCTTATCTGAGCAACCCAACAGACTATGCTGAAAGAGAAAATGAATAAACTCACACCAGAACCTATGGATGAAAGGAAATTGCAGAAAACTTCCATTTCTCTGCGGTGGAATACCCTTCAAGTTTTTGTTCAGAAAAGTCTTTCTTGGCCTCTGCGTATTAAAATAATATCACCTTCACATACTTTCATTTCAATATCTTTTCTCTGTCACTTTTTTGGTACTTACCATTGTCTTAAATTATATTAAAATGTTTTGTTAAAGTGGGGGTATGGTGGTACATGCTTGTAATCCCAGTACTTGGGAGGCCGAGACAGGAGGATCATAGGTTTGTGGCCAGCCTCAGCTACTTAGTGAGGCCCTCCAAAACTTAGTGAGACCCTGTTTCAAAATAAAGAATAAAAATTAGGGCTGGGGGTGTAGCTCAAAGGTAGAATGCCCCTGGGTTCCATTCCAGTACAAAAAAAAAATTGTTACCTGCTTTAAAAAATTATTTCCATCTCTTCTATTAAGTTGCAGA